>NC_133823.1:47528476-48845619 GCF_047830755.1 Zonotrichia albicollis | reverse complement strand
AACAGTGTCTGTGCTGCTGCATCTCAGGTCATAACTGGTAGAAATACCAACTGTTTATTCACTGAATTATAGTGAATATCTGACTCCAGATAAAATTCTTTCCCGAGTCATTGCATTTTACCTGAGCTTTTTATTCCATAAAATGACCTGGACATTATCAATTAATGCCACTATTTGCATTATTGCTTCCATAGATGAATATTATATGACTTCTATATCTAGTTAACAAATGTGACATTCACAAGGCAGAAAAGGACAGAAAAGAGATTGTGAGGAACAGCACTTGATGAGAAGGATCTGATTTTTATAATCTCCTTTTTGTTACACTTGTATTATTGTCTGTTACAAGTCAGCAGGCATCACTGTTGGGTAAATGCTATAATTCAGCCTGATATGGCTCTATCTGTGAATGTTTCTTTGCTGCCATTCTCCTTAGCACAGTAGATTTTTGTTTCACAGGTTACAATAAAACTCTGGAACTAAAATTGCAACTGGAAATAAACTTAGCAGGACAAATTGCTTTCCACTTGTTAATTTCCAGTCTTGAAATGGTGGTAGGTAGAGCCTAGCACAGATGTGGTGCAACTGTGGAGAATAAATGGAGTATGAATAGAAGGTAGGGCCTGGTTTTGATTAGATTTGTACTTCTTTAAATCCAGAACATTTCTCTCTTTTGGCTGGAGGAAGACTAAAATCTGTCTGGAATTGTGTTCTTTAATCAGGTATTCCAGACAGGTAATTGGAAACTTCCTTGACAGGCACAGTAGCCAGACTTCTTATTTGCATGCTGAGACAATTTTTCAAAACACTCTATTATCAAAATAAAAATATGGTGAATAAGGCACCAAGGAAGACAAGCCCTAGTCAGGCACTTAAAGAGTATAATATCTTCAGATGATATCATGTGGATTATTAGGCAGGAATATTTGGAAGAAGTGGGAAATTGCTTAGAAGGCTCTGTTTCCCACTAGTAGTAATATCACTGAAGACAGAAAGAAAACTGCTGAAGAAAAAATGGCATTTTGCCATTTCCTTAAAGGATAACTAGGTTGCCCATGTTGTAAATGTCATTCCTAATTAACTTTGAGTTCTCTGAAGGTACATTATTGTAACATGATTTCATCATGCTATGGTCTACCAAAATCAAACCCTTTTATAAAGGATTATATAAAAGAGAGGTGGGTACATATTGTGTGGGGGAAAGCTTTGAGGAAAAGCAAGTCTGCTTTTTGTTGTCTTACAGATGTGTATTAAAACACTCTTCCTCTGGATTTCATCTTTAAATTTATTAATTAGTGCTAATATCACTTAAATAAACTCCCTTAACTGGATTTTCACTGTGTTCCAGAAACAAGGGTCCAGGAACCATCCACACACTGAGAGATCAGGTGGGAGCAGTGAGGTTGTCAAAAGTCTCAAGAGTCAGCCTATCTGAGGGAGTTTTAAGCCAAATCCTCTACTTTTGTATTTCTGATTACACCACTGGGAGTGTTCAATTCGTGTCTATGTACTCTCTTTGGGAAACTACACAAAAATTAGCAGAGATCTCTGCATTACAGGGATAAACCTATTAGGCTTCTTCCTACTAAATGTGACTATCATGTCTAATCCCTCCCAGGGGGTCAAGGATAAAAGGGTTCATTCATTTTGAAGGTCTATTTGTTCAGGCTAGTTGGGTAGAGGATTGCAATATCATCACTTCAAATGATGTTTGGACAAGCACAGCAGGCAAAGCTGTCCTGGGTGCATCTTCTTGCTCTGGGGTGAAGGGCAGTGGCTGGTGAACTCAGGAGGGAAATAGATACCTTCAACAGGATAGAAAAATTTTGCTGTTACTTCCTCATTGGTATTTTGTATCTCTCTCCTACACAGGGATCTCTATTCCCCTGTGGACAGGTAGGAGTGTGGAAAACACTCACCTGGTCTGCATCAGTAGGTGTGCACTGTGCTTTGGGTTTATGCTGTGCTTCCTGACTGTGTGAAATCGGGGAATCAGGGAGTTTTCCTCTGTTAACAAGCTGGGTTTAACACAGGTCTCTGTAGTCTGGTGTGCTCAGCACAGCCTGGGCTCACCTGCAGCTGCAGTGGGGCTCTGGACACCTCACCAGCTTCCAGTCCTCTCACCATTAATCAGCATGGAGCACTTACAGGGCTCTTCTTCTGTGACCTTCTGATAAACCTGACAAGACCTAAAAAACTAAGGAATGAAAGGACCAAATCTGAAATTATCTCTTCTTGGGACCTAAGGGATTCAGGAATTTCATCACTCCCACCTTCCTGATTTTAATTAATACATTTTCATGGCAAATTTGTGTAGCAGTGTCTCCTTTGGCACTGGAGAGAAGGCTTTGGGGTAACCTAGTTGAGGCCTTCCAGTACCTGAAGGGAGCTTTGTGAAAAGATGGATCAAGACTACTTTCAAGAAAAGATGGTGACAGGACAAGGGGAAATGGGTTTAAATGGAAAGAAACTAGGTTTAGATTAGATATTAGGGGAAAAAGTCCTTTAAGGGTGGTGAGTCACTGAAACAGGCTGCCCAGGGAAGTTGTGGATGCCCCATCCCTGGAAGTGTTCAAGGTGAGGCTGGGTGGGGCTTTGAGCCACTGGGTCCATTTGGAGATGTCCCTGCCCACAGCAGGGAGATTGGAATTAGGTGACCTTCAAGGCCTCTGTCCCACCCAAACCATTCTTTGTTTCTGTGATTCTATGAATGGCTCCTGGTAGCCAGTTAGCAGGTCTTAATGAAAAGTAAGGACTGATCTACAGAGAAGATCTACCCAGGGTTTTGATCAGCATTTTAACCACTCTTGTTTTGCTGAATCCCTTCTCTAATTACAAGTCATGTGAGAAATCCTCAGCTGGTAAGATTGTGAAGAGCCTGTCAGCTTGTTAGCTGAACCATTCAAGGCAAGACATTCCCTTAAACCTGATCTAAGTTTAGCAACTTATTGTCACTTGAATCTGTATGTCTGTGTCTTCATAATCCTTTTTTGTCTTGAATTGCTTATTTTGAATTTGTATTTTGCTTGTTTTATGACCTATCTTGAGTTAAAGACAATTTCAGAGAACTTAGCTTCCACAGATCTGACATCACCTAAAATCTCAACACTGAAGATACTAGCAAGGGCTTAAATCCCCTGATTATTGCAAATATTCAAAATGTGTGAACCTGTGTAAGTAGCAGGTCCTTAGAGTTCTCCAGTGGTTACTATTTATTAGTCAGAGATTTCTTTGACAGACCACAAAGCAGTGGGGCCTGGAAAAGCTGCTGTTTCTCATGTTCCCCTCCAGCAGTGGTAGGATATGTTCAATGGTAGGGTATGAGATGTGAGCTGCTGCTTTTGGGAAGCCTGAGCTGCCTCTGAGCTTTGCATGGATGGCCCTGTCCTGTGCATGGCACCACCAGCCATGGGTGAATTGTGTCTGCTGGCCCCAACAAATCCTTGTCACAGCCATCACTGTCACTGAGAGACTGCATGCAAGCTTCAAGATATGAAACTCATATATATTTCTTCTTTTGAGGACAGGGATTGACCAGACAAGTGAGGACTCAAAAAACTCTCTAGATTTTATGTATGATATGGATTTCTGCTATGATTTAATATGAAAAAGCAAATTGAGCCATGAAAGGATGAGGGAGGAGGGATTTAAAAACTGCAGCAGGAAGGAAAATGTTTCCCTTTTCTATTTGTGCCTGTCTGTCTAGCAAATCTCCTTCCCAAGCAACTCTACGTAAAGCAAGTTGCACATTCTACCCATGGCTCAGCAGGACACTTCTGCAGCTGTTGGCATTTAGTAGGCAGCTGCTTGATTTTATAATTTCCAGCAGCCTGCTTCAATGACTCTTGCTGCAGAAAGAGATTTGGGAAGTCATTAGCCAGCTTTTATTCTTCAAAGTACAATGCACAGGACAGAGCTGACAGGGGTTGTAATGATGGGGGTTAGATATGTTCCAGACCTATAGTGACATCAGCTCTAAAAGTTATATTACATTATAAAAATATACATACATTTTAAAATATACCTCATTATAAAAAAATATTACATGCTTGATCGCTGGGTTTAAGAAGACAAAGTGTATTTTTTTTCTTTTAGACTTAGATTTTAATGCTACAGCCATACTCATGACTTCCCAAAACAGAGGGTCAGTTATCAGCAAGTGTTCTTTGATAATTTGTTGTTCACTTGTGTGTTCTTATCTCGAATATGAGATGATGACTCCAGGCTCTGGAGTGCAGGGGACTGCCTTGCCTGTGTAGCACCTACAAGCATGCTTCTACACTTTCCTCCTGTATTTTGTAGGCTGTGTCCCTCATAATCAGACCCTTCTGCCCTCAAATCTCTCCTTGGTCTGGATGCTGTGTTGCTGGATTTGTCTTTGTGCAGTCAGAGCACAAGCAGGCAGCAGGTAACCTGATGTGTCTTGGGGTACCTCAGGTTTTGACAGAAACAACTCTTTATGAAGATTCTAGGGTTTTGGTCAAAGGCTGAACTTGATAATCTTGCAGGTCTTTTCCCACCTTAATGGTTCTGTGATTCTATAATTCCATAATTCCATGATTCTGTAATTACATAATTCCACGACTCCACAAGTTTGTAGTTTCTGAACAAAAGTCTCAGAGAGTCCCTGATGTCCAGGTTGGTGATTTGAGGCACTGGGATGCAAGAAGCACCTGCAGGTCATAGGAAAGGCAATTAGAGTTTTAGGAGGAGAGGGAGGAAATGTAAGATTTGGGTAAGGATGGGTTGTCACTGACAGTTTCCTACTCATGCTGTGGTCCTATGACATCTTTCCACTAAAGAGTCATCTCCTGGGAGAGATGAAAGGAGCGGAACCTGCGGTAGAAGCTAAAGGAGTGTCAGTGACACTGGCTGCCAAAATGGGTTGGGAAAGGACAAATTTTCCAAACCCAGACTCAATGTATTAACCCCAACGGAACAAGGCATTTACTCACAGAGTGGAGAAGCCAGAACTGTCTGTGGTGAAAGAAAGGAGTTATCCTGCAAAACAGGATAACTTTGGGGGCAATATGTGTAACAACCTCATGCTCTCAGCTGCCTACAGCTGCTCAGAAAGGAAATTCATGTGAGTTAATGAGTCTTGCACCATCTCCATTCCCATTGTATTCAGGGTTGAAAGCACTAAAATAATCTGAGTTTAGACACATTTTGCCAATTTTTAACTCAACTGATAGTACTGTGACTATGCTCAGAAAGAAAGAAGTTTTATATCATTTCTATGGTGAAAATCACCAGTCTTACACAAGGAGAAAACCATCCTTTGGCACTATGCTAATTAAAACCTTGAAAAGAGTAAATGCAAGAATGAAGCCCCAAATCTAAATCTTTCACTCTCAACTTGAGTACTCCTGCCCTGGATCCTGAGCAGATTCATCCTTTTTCTCAAAAGGAAGACTGGAATGTGGAAAAGTTTTAAAGGTTTTTTTAAGTATTTTTTTTTTTCAGTTTATCACTTGTTTACCTCAATTGAAATTGAAAATTTCTGTGGGAAATATTTTAGATGTTTGAAATTTCATATGTACAGTTTTATGTAAACTTTTTTTAAGATAACTGATGGAAGAGTAGCATATAAATGCTGCTTAGTGCTTGGATTCTTTAATGTTTTGCGGAAAAATGAATGATGAAGTAAAAAAAAAAATCCTAGTGTGTCCTGTGGCAGAAGAGAATGGTGACAGCCTTCTTAGAGGTTTTTTCAGTGTATTACCTGTACATTACAATCTGATGTGGTGGTGTAGAGTAGTGCTTTTTACACTGCAATGTTGTAATTTTACAGAGAGAAAGGCTTGAACAGATACCCAGTACAATATCTGATAGATCCTGCACAGTTCAAAGACCTCAGCTGGAACTACACATTGTGGACATAATTGATATTCAATGTAATTATTGATTAATTCTGTTGAACCATTACAATAAAGTGGTAAAAGATGATTGGAGATTATATGGGGAGCAGTTTGACTGTATGAAAAATGTTTTCAATGCTAAAAATAGGGAGTTACTATTAGAAGCAGAGGCAGCTAAAGAAAACAAACCAAATCAGAACAACAAACACAATATATTATCAAAATAAGAAACAGAAGAATGCCTGGTAGCACATGAAGAAAAGAGCTAAAAGATGAGATGTTAAAAAAACCCCAGCTAACCATGACATAATCTTACTTACACAGCCACCTGCAGGTGTGGTGCTGGGCAGTGGGGCAGGAGGCTTGGCCTCAGCTGTGTGGGACACCAAGAGGGTCCTGCACTTTGTGCTCATGGGCTCAGCCTGGGGGGCTTCAGCAATACTTAACTGCAAAACCAACAGGCTCAGCCTTGCTGAGGAACACTGACTACAATTTTCACTCTAATAGATCATGGCAGATTACAGGGCAGCAGAGGGACAGAGGGAGAGGAGCAAGGATGCATAATGCAGCTGCGGGAATACGGAAAGCAGACATCACTGGCAGCTGCTTAATTACATTTGGCCAGTTTTCACTGTAAACCCTGTCACCTCTCTCTTTTTCACATGATTGTTAAGGGGCTGAGGGGCCTGAAGGCATTTTTATGAAGGATTGAAAGAAAGGAGGAGAGAAGTGGAGGGGAGTGAAGGCAGCACGTAGGAAGCAGCTTGCTGTGGCGTGTGCTCGGGCTGTGCCAAGGCTGTGCCAGGGATTGCCAACAACAGGGCTCAAGCAGGGTCTGTGGGTACCCACAAGGAGTGGAGATGGGACATGGGAAAAGCCTTAAGGCTGGGCTGGTTCTCTGAGTAATCAGGAGGGAAAGAAAGGACAGTTGAATGTGAGACTCTCGATCTTTCCATAGTGGGAAGTAGTTCCTGCTCTCCTTAAGGATGCTACAGCTTGTTTTGTTTCCCTGGTGAGACCTTGTCTCATTGTAGGTCAAAAGTTCAAAGGTGATTCTTTTAAGGCTCTAATTTTGGGGAAGGAAGTAGTTATCAAAAATGTCTGAATTTCTGGTGACAGGAGTCTATCTCTAATATCTCCTGTTAAAATCTGTCAGTCACTGGCTAAATGTGGTGGGATTGATGCTCAGAACACAGAGCAGGAAGCATCAACTTACCTTTATAACATGGTTTTAATAAGCATAAAAAGGGCCCCTCAACTATCATGGCAATTACAGTAGAAAAATATATTTCACTTTTGTAGTTTGCTGTGCTCTCCTCCCTGTTACTTAACACACAACTCTGTATGTGGATACAACTGTCCCCCTATACAGCTTTAGAACTGATGGTGAATATTAGCTGAATATAATAAAAGCATAAAATCTAAATTCCTACAATTTTTACTTCAGTATCTGGAGAGAGACCATCCTATTACCCTAGTAAAGAAAAGTAAACCAACCCTTTATTAGATAATTTGTATTTTCATGCTGGCATTTCTTCTGAGAAATGAGGCAGTGTAGAAATGACCTAATTCATTTTACTGGAAAAAAAGAAGGAACATTTCATTACAAAGGAAAATTTGGGAAATTTTTTTTGTTTTTTAAAGGAACCAACCATAATTCACAAGAACAGCACGTTTTCCCCAGAAAACCTAGAAAAACAACAGCATTATGTAGAATGCAGCTGTATCATGAATGGAGAGGACTTAATGGGTTCACAGACTATCTGAGAACTGACGCTTCCTAACCTAAACAGGAGCACACTGTGCAGCCTGCACTTTAGAGCAAATAAAAGCAAAGGAAGAGATTGAGCTGCTGAGAGAAAGTTGGACTTGTGGAACAGGAAACTGTAAGGGAGAAATGAGCTGAGCAGAGCCTACTAAACCCCCTTAGAGTGAAGCACAAATAACCTACAGAAACTGTTCAGGGTAGCCAGATTTGTGTGCATGTGCCAAACTGGATGAACTGTATGCTTTAAAAATGAAACAGAGGGTGTTTAAGCTGCCTAAGCCTCACAGAAAAAAAAAAAAAAAGAAAAAGAAAATAAATCTGTTTAGGCATAACACACTGGCAGCATCTCATCCCTCAGAGTCATGTGCTTGCCTAGAGCTGTGTGGGATTGCTCTGTGTGCAGCAGGTACCTGGGCAGTGTGATACTCTGAGAGCTGTCAGCAAAGGCATCAGTGAGTGGCTGGATCCTGGCTCTGTGAAGGGGTTTTTGGAAGCTGTCACAAGCAGGCACTGCCAGCAAGCCAGCAGGACACAGCAGCACTGCTCAGGAGTGTCAGCACAAGGTGATACCTTGTTGTGTGGTGTTTCAGGATACAGAGTGATTCTCAGCTGTGCTGCACTCAGATGGACCTGTCAAAGGAGTGTAAAGGACAAAATCTCTGTTTAATGCATTTAGAAAAAGTCTCTTGCTAAACAGCTATGAGTCTTCTGATAAATATGAGAAACTGTGCCCTGAAGACCTCAATTTACTCTTGCATTAGCATCAGGGCAGACGATCCTTACCCAGTAAATGCTGAGACAAGAGGAGGACTGCAGTTCATCATGGCAGCAACAGACAGTCCTAAATGAAAAGTTTCCCACCTCAGGGCTAAAGGCAGCTGGCTCCATCTCCCACCTTCTGACTGCCTCTCTCACTGCCTCAGTGATGCTGAAAATGAGAGTGCCTGTAAAGACAGACCACCGGTGCTGTGCCTTTGGAGCTCTGACTGCAATCCAGGGGACATGGCTGAGTTTTCAGGCACCTGGCTCAGGGCATCTCTGTCACAGCCCTCCCACTGTGCTGTGTTGGTTAAGAGCCTACAACACCTGCCTCATTCAGGATTATTGGTCACATCAGAAGAATTTACCCCTGCAAGTTTAACTCCATCATTGTTCATAGCCTCTCTAAGGACAGGCTGCCAGCCAGCCTGTCTTGAGCTGACAGGTGTCTCCTCTGTCACTCATCTTTCAGAAAAATTTGGTAAATGAGACTTGAGGTGGAAGGGTTTGGAGGTCTGCAGGCAGAATTGGCCAGGCAGGAAGAAAACTGGTTAATGGTTCACTAGCATATGCTGCAGCCTCAGGGCTTGACTTATTGGTATCTGCTCAGAAAATTCAATAATCACACACCTCCTGGTGGGGGACAGAAATCCTTTCCTCTTTGTTACCTAGGAACTGCTGCTGATGCTCTTTATCTTGCAAGAAATGCCTTCAGTAATACCACTGAGGAGGCCCTGGTTGTTTGCTGCTGCAGCGCTGCCCTTGCCTCACCCTGTGATCTTCCCAAGGAGATCACCCATGGCTCTTCCCAAGGAGAGCTGGGATGTATTCACCCAGCAGCTATCCTTTCTTTCATTAAAAAAAAACCAAACAACCAGGTTTAGCAGGTGAGAATGTGAAAGCTAATGTATCTACATTGCAAGAGAAAATATTAATTCAATATTCAAGTCGAGAGCAAATGGCCTCAATTTGCACCAGGGATGGTTTAGACTGGATATTAGGAATTATTTTTCATGGAAAGGGTGGCAAAACACTGTAACAGGCTGCCCAGGGAGGTGTTGGAGTGACCATCCTTGGAAGTTTTAAACAAACATGTGGAAATGGCACTTGAGGACGTGATTTAATGGTGAACATAGTGTTAGGCTGATAGTTGGACTTGATGATCTCAAAGGTCTTCCCAACTTTAACTATTCCATGATTGGAGGAAACAGTAAACATGTCAAAAGCCATAAACTGGGTAAATGACTAGCCCAAAGAAAATACTGGTTTTGAGGGTTGTTTCATAATCCCATTCATTTCCTGTTGAAAGGTGTGATTTATGATGCCTTGATGGATGGTGAGATTTATTTCCCTGTCCCGCAGGTCAAAGCATAAAGAGCTTCACTATCTTTGCCATCAGGAAGTGATTTAAATATTCTTCACTCACACCTTACCTAGCAGGGACCTTGACAATGCTTGTGCCACAACACTGCTGCAGTGCCCCCTCTGAGCTTTCTTGCATCTAAACAACCCCAATTCTTCACAGATTTCTTCAAGAGGATTTTTTTCCAAATTGTTTCTTTCCTATTACTGTCCTCTGAACTGTCTGCAGAGGGTTCTTCTCCATCCCTTGTTTCAGGCTGAGCAGTGTGACAGAATAATTCCTCTTTCACACAAGTTAGGGTTCTGATTTTGATTTTACTTTTCACTACCATGTCTGACATTGCTGACTTGTCTATCATGAGCCTGTGAACTCTCATGCAGTTGGTGGGATGTGGCTTGATATGACTCTAATAAACTGGTGATCTAACAGATGCCACATGGTAAGCAAAACTGGGACTTCAAATAGTATATGTAGAATCAAAATATAAGAATGTTTTTAAAATGTCTGCTAGATTTTTTAAAGAAAATTTGAATTAACAATCCATCCTTTCGGCTGGAAGGAAGAGCAGAACTGAGAAGACAATGCCTTACTTCATTTACATTGCAGAAAAAAGATAATGACAATTTTTTTTTTCACTTGAAAAGGCAGAGGTGGATAAAAAAAAGAAGATTGAAAAACGCCTGAAGAAGCTTGGGAGTATTTGACACATCTTCCTTTTTCATTTCAGTTCACTCTAACTTTAATATACTACATTCCTTTGGATAAAGAAATAGATTAAAATGGGGGATTGCAAAGCTCCCTTTGGGGTCCCTTTGGGATCTTTGCAAGGGGTCCTTTGAAACCCTTTTTAAAGTGAAAGAAAAATTAGATAACATTCATGCATATATTGTCTCTGTACATCAAGACCCTGTAAAGGGGCACCTACACATTGGAGACTGCCTTAGGAATCAGACTTTCTGCTGTAATGGTTGAATAGATATCCCAGAGGTGGCTCTTCAATGTGCTGTTCTGGCTCAGAGCTCTTCAGTTTTGAACAGAATATCAAGAAGCATTCAGAAGATGGATGGTCAAAGAACAGTTCAGGCAATCAGTGATCAATCTCTTTTCACCCAGACATCACCTCTGTAAAGAGCTATAAAGAGTCATGGATCAGGGCTTTGGGGAGCTGCCCCCCACTCTACAATTCACACAGGTGGCACAGGTGCAGAGGGCAGCCTGGCAAAGGTTCAGATCACTTGGTGACAACACATCTTAATCCAGGATTATGTTAAGTGTTGTGGCTGTTCCCAGAACACACATGGATTGGTGCAGGCTACCATGAGGAAAAGCCTGACGTGAACTTGGTGGAGCAGCACACGCAGGTTCACAGTGGCAGCCCCTGCCAAAGTCCTCCTTCAATGGGCATAAATCAGGAAAAGATGGTTAGAGGACATTAAATATTAGATATTAGAAGATATTAGAAAGGGAGGAAAGAAGGAAAGGAATCCAGTGCATGGTCCCCCAACAGCTCTCACTCAATGTCAGGCCCATGCAGGCCTTCTCTAGGAGGTGGGGCTGCACATGGTGAGACTGTGTATTCAAACAAATGGTTTGGTACCAGTCATCAACAGTTACTTCCCTCCATGCTTTTGCACCTCTCTATAAAGTTGTCCTTATTCCTTAAAGCTATTTATAAAGCACGCTTTAGGTGTGATTTTGAAATAGCAGAGTGAGAACATGGGTAGCACAGAACACTTAATTTGGCTAGGGAAAAGCCCCAGAAATTATGGAGGAGAATAGAGCAGCATAACTTCTCTTAGGAATTGAGACATTCTGTAGCATCTCTTTTAATCTCAGAATAAAAAAGGGTAATACCTTGTACTAGTGTGCAATGAAACACAAACTGTAGCTACAGAGTTGGTGTTAAGTGGAGGAGCTGAGCTCATAATGTTAACTCTAAAAAGGGTGATATTTCACTATGTGCCTGCAAATGTGTCTCTCTTTAAAGCTCCTTGGCTGAAGGATTATCTTTGCTCAAAGATCATCCTTGTTTTTAGTGTGGTCAACCCACATAATGAAAAAAAACATTAAGTAAGAAGCAATAACTGAGATAACATTCAGTTTTGTCTGTGGTCTCCAAAAATAATATGACTAGGCTATTACAACAGCTGTAATGGGGAATTTAGGAGCGATACAGAATAGAATATTTTCTCCTCTGACGCCACAGTTATATAACCAGAAAGTTTCTAATGTACATCAGTTGTCACAACAGTGAAGTCTTTTACACTGTGGAGATAATTTCCTACTCTTATGCATCTCTCTATTGCAACAAGGGTGAAGTTGCTATTATGAGAAAAATGTACAGAGTAGCTAATTACACTGGTCTGAGCCATCCTGCAGCTGTTTTACATTGGTTTCTAGAGTCCAACTAACATTTTAAAAATGTATGCATATCTTATTATTCTTCTGACAAATCTGTTTAAAAATCAACCTTTCATTTCTGGCCATAGACCACTGCTGGTTTTATAGGGTTTTAGTTCCAAACCCTCATCATGCCTCCACCCCTGGGCCAAAATTCTTCATCAAATCAAAGCAAAGGACCAACACAATTCCTGTGTCCAAGATTGCTGACTCTGTGCCGTGGCTGCCCTACCAAAAGCCATCCACCCACAGTCTCCACTCCTGCCCCTCTTCTTTGAACACCCACCTTCTCACAGCCTTTTTCTCTCTCACTGGCACTGTGTGTTCTGCCTTCTCATCAGTTACAGATGTGGTTTAGTTTACTTATGTGGATACTTTTTATACACCAGCCTTCATTTTATAACCATGTCGTCACACAATCCCACACTCATTTTCATGTGCCAGCATCACTCTGCTCTAGTTGAACATCACCAGATCACATCATGTGCTTACTGAAAATACTTAATATAGCAATATGTTTGAACATTCCCATGCACAGTGGGAATATAAATTGTGGGAAAGGTGAACTTCTGAATTTATGTTGGGCAAACATTGCATTATTTTGATAACCTTTTAAAAAATTTACATTTTACTCTGAATTTTAGCGTGAATCTGTTGAAGACACAATTTCAGTGTTCTGTCGCAGAAAAGGAGTATAAACTATAACCTCATATTGTTTGAGTCAAGCAATATAGCTAAGATTAAATAAATAAATAAACTATCCAAAGTGCTCTCCCTGGAAAACACAGAGTTGAGTTGTTGAACAGCTATTGCCCAGTACTCATTTGAAAAGTTTTAGAGGCTTAAATGGCTTTGTTTATTGTCATCTTGGGCCTTAATTGCTTCTCATTCCTCTTTGTGCCATGCACATGGAGCTATAACAATGGAATTCTCAAATCAAATGGCATCATTTCTGCCTGTCACAAAGCAGATTGTTTGCAATACTAGGCAAAGCTGGAAAGTGAATTAGTTGGAATATCTCAGTCCTCAGCTTTTCTTAAGACAATACTGTAAGAAAATCACAGAGAGAACTTGTAATGCTTTAGGACAGAGCCTGAGAAGAGATATTAGCAAGCTGCCATTTCTTGATATCAGTCTGGAAAGTGCAGTGAGAATTTTTTGTGCTATTGAAAGAGTGATTAGTGACTATTTCATCCCTCCATTTATTGTTTCTCAGTTAATAAAAGGATGACATCAGTACTGTAAAAGTACAGTTTCCAACCACAGCATAAACGCTGGAATACTGGAATGTCTTAAAAAGCAGGAGGCTGTGGCCTTGTAAAAAGTTTCCCTTGTCAATAATTCTGCTTCTCCTAAGAAAACCAGTTGTTGCTTTTCAGCTGAAGTAGGTTGGCTTGCCAGGTCATTGGCCCTGAAAGCTCCTGGAAGGGAAGCTGTCCATTCCCACTCTTTACAGCAACAGGACAAAAAATAAAGTGCTAACTTTTCTCAGGAATTTGTTGGGAGTTTTGACAGCAGACATTATGAAAATTTTTCATGATAATGGTTGTACAAGAGAGGAATAGATTATGTTGGGAGAAGTGGTGTCTTCCTCCTATTACTGAGAGTTACACAAGGACCTTTCAAGAATTCTGCTTTATTCTTCCTTGGGTCAAGGGTCAGAATTGGATTTTTAAGATGCAAATAACAAATCGATCAACATTCAAGAATTTTTCTAATAATGTTATTTTTTATTTATTTTTATATAGCAATCTTCCCCACTTTCCCCATTTCTATCATGTGAATTTGCATCTGCATTTTTGTACACAAGCTCCCTAATGTTTACCTATGTAGAAATACATGTAAGAACTCAATAGAATTTCTGACAGTCATGACTCATTAAATTATGAATAGATTTTTACACCCAACCCCTTAATGTGTGATATTAAGGACTCACAAAAAATTTTATTCAAGTTGCAGCTTTAAAGATAAATATTATATATACATATATATATGCACATATATAAAAATATATTTAAGTTCACTCAAAAGCTGAAAAAGAAGGTAAAATCCCTGAAAGCAGATTTTTATTTATGAGATTTTTAGCTGTGAGAGATTACCATTCTATCTATAAAAGGAAATAATGCTTTTGTGAAAATTTGACTTAATATTAAAGGGACTGTTATTAAAGGGACTACTACTGTAACCTTCTTTTTTTCTTTGTATGCTGGTTTTGTGCTTATTCAGGCCTTTCATTCACCAGACCTCTGGCTGTATAACTGAATTCAATACTTTGGTCCCAGTCTGTCACTGTTATGGGCCAGAAGAAACTGAGAATCTTTAAGATATAAAATTCAGCATGCATTCAATGAAGAAGGATCCATACATTTTTTAACATATTTTCATTGATATTATCAATGTTGTTGAGTATGCTTTTCAATCCTGTAAAAATGTATCTGGAGAGACAGAAATGGATATATAAATATATATATATATAAATATATGTATATGAATATTTACATTGAATGATACCAATGTAAAATATTGAGTTAATTCCAATTGTGTGCTCACAGGAACAAGTAGAACTTACTCCATGAACTGTTTTTCACAAGCATACCACAGTTTTTCACTCTGGATATGTTTTAGCAAGACTCCTTGACTTTGATAGAAAAGTCACTTGATAAATAATATAATTATCTTGTCCACCTCTGTATGCCCCATTTGCAACAGAGCAGATCAGCTGTCAGCACATCATTAGCCAGACATGCCTTTGTCTGAAGTGAGTAAAGGAATATACTCTAGAATGTAAATTTTAAAAGAGGGGATTTTTAAAATGAGTTCAAATAACACATTAGGCATAGGGCACATGTCTGATTTAAAATCTGCACAAAGAACAGGGTCATGCCTGCCTCCCTATTAACTGGTATCATGAGTCACATTATCTGCTGCAGATAACATATGGTGCAAATACAGTCTGTCTGTGTGTTTGCAACATCATTTTATGAATCGACCTTGAATGGCAGGATGATTGAAAAATGTTCACTTTGAAGACAGGAGGAATAATTTTCAGTCTGTTCTGTTTCCTGAAGCTGCTTGATCTGGGGACAAATTATTTCTGCTGTATATGAAGTCACTACAGTCCCATCCTATCATTCTACTGCCTGGTTGGATAAAATTATTTTCAGTGGCAGGGGTCAGGGGAGAGGGGAAAGAATATGATGTGAAAGCAAAAGGAATAACAAAATAATTACAACATTTTGACAACACATAATAAACTAACTCTTTATTGCTTGAATTTGTCTCCTTTATTTTTAGATGCCAACAATCTACAAGTAAGTATAAAGAAAATTACAGACTTCAAGAAGTCCAAAGGAAGGACACTGCTCTTCCAATGGAGTTACTGCATGAAATTTTCTAAAGGTGTTTGTGGCCTTCTATCATCAATACATATGCCCAAGCATCTCCTTGAAAAATTTTGGTTTCCCTTTGCAACCTGTTTTTTTAAAGGTGAGCAGCAGAAGAAGGAAATGAAAACTAAAGCTGAAAGTCTCAGGGTGGTTACTTTCAATAAATGAAAATTTTCTTAGAATTTCCTCATTGTGAGATGCAAGGAAAGGCCTTAATGTGCTCTGATTTAATCTCTTGTATATTGTGTGAATTTGTGTTCAATGGTAAAGGAGCCACAAGGGAGTCCTTTAGTTTTACCTGAGTTTGTTTTGCATTTCATGGGTTAACTGCAGCAAATTGAATTTCTCTGGTACCTTCCTCACTCTAAAATATCTGCTTTGAATCATACAGCTGTGGTCTGGACAAGATCTCCAGAGGCGTCCAGTCCAACCATACACTCCAAACAAGACCATTGGTCAGTCATGGCTTTTTCATGCTGGGTTTTGGAAACTTTCATGGCTGGACCCTCCACTGCCTCTCAGTCACCTGTCCCAGTGCAGCACCACTGTCCTGGTGGGTCTGCTCCTCCTCTGCTTGAGTCCTTCTACTTTTTGGAATTATCATTAATTGATTAAATATTATTCCATATGCTGATTTTTCTTTCTCCCTGTGTTTTGTAGGTAGATGAGTAAAATCCTTCAAGGTTCCCTATTACAGCTACCCAAGGCGGTCGCTGTGGTGAGATAAGGACGAGAATCTTGTTTCTTGATCAGAAGGCTTGATTTATTGATATATAATATATAATACATTATAACTATACTAAAAAGAATAGAGAGAGAGCTTGCAGAGAGCTGCTATGCTAAGAATAGAATAGAAAGAATGAATAACAAAGTTCTGTGTTCAGGCAGTCTCCCCTGAGCTGCTCCTGTGATTGGCCCATAATGGTACACATGGAAGATGAACCAGTCACAGGATCACCTGCCACATTTCACAACAGCTGATAACAATTTGTTTACATTCTTTTTCTGGGGCTCTGCTTCCCAGAAGATGGACAAATCCCAAAGAAAGGATTTCTATGAAGAAATGTCTGCGACAGTTCCCTTCACCATTGTCACCACTGTGGCCTTAAGTGTATGGCATGGGTAGATCCATTGGGTAGGACATCTTGGCAGTTTCCTTTTCAAACACAAGTCAGTCCTTGAAATTCAGATATCAGATTTCTAAACTCATAACTATGAACTAAACTATAGTACTTACGTGCCTGAAGAGCAAAACTTACCAAGTCTTCTCTAAGATTATTTATTTTTTTAATTCATAATGGTCCAGTGTAAAATGCCAGGGGTTTGCATCTGCAAACTCAGTTTTGCACCCTCTCAAATTAATGCTGATACTGGTAGTTACTTTGTGCTGGTGTCCCATCATATATCACAACATTTCAATAATGTGTGCATATCTGACTTACTGATTCATAGATGTCATGTCACTTTCCATTATGCCACAATGAAATTATCCATTCACTATTATTTATATGTCATTGAAGATTAATATATTCTAGAAGCGATGCAGAAGCCTCTGCCTACCTTTGAAATGCAAAAAGGAACTGATAGGCACTTGACTTCAAGTGTTTTTGTTGAGTGTTTTGTCATGTCAATGCAAGCAACCTCCCTTGTGCTTCTTATATTTAAGCATTACTTTTGCATTTTTGTCAGCTCATTTTTGGTGGCATTGAAAGAAACTTGTAATTATTGGTGAAAAGGAACTTCTGCTGAACTGTGCTAAAAAAGTCTGAAGACTTCTGTGCTACCTGGAATGAGTACGGAGAGTTCTTGAAGAATAAGCTTCAAAGTCCAGGCTCTTCATCTGGAAATACCAGATGAAGATGGTATAAATAGATGCCTAAATCTTGACATCTGAACTTGTGAATGCATCTCCCCCTCAGGCCATGTGTGTGTTCTAGTTCCTGTATTACCTCTGCCAGTCCCATTGATACAACTCAGCTCTGTTGCCTTAAAAAAGTGCGAGTGCCAAATTTCTGGATTAATGTAGGAAAATGAATGAGACTTTGGGATGATATCACCCATACTTGATACAAACTGGAATGTAAACAATAAAAAAATCAGGTTAAGCATGAGCAAACATGTTCAGTCATCTCCATCCTGTCAGGAGATAAGCCCACAGAAGTTGTTTGAATCCCCTTTCAAGCACCTGTGGTGTGAGAAGTTTCTTATGCTGATGCAGGAACAACTGTCAGCAAATCAGATACATGCACTGATGCTACCTTCACACACAGAGCAAAACCCACAGAGAATCATAAAATAGGGGATTTAAGTCACAACTACAGTCCTCTTTAATCTGTCAGGTTATTTGTGCAAAAGGTTTCCTGTTTTAAATACAGGAATCACAGTTCAAAATCAGCCCTGGGTGTATAAGACCAGGGCTGTCTAAAAGGGACTCAGTGTTTCAGAGGCAGCTGCTAGAAGACAGCTGAGCAATTACACTGAGACCTGGCAATTACACTGCTCAAGTTGGGTTAATTGCACTGTCTCAGAATTGTGTCCCTCTTCAGCTATTCTGTGGGAATGAGACTTCCTAGACAGCCTTAATGAAACTGGGTATCCTAAATCAGTTTTCAACTGAAATTGCCTTGACAAGATTTTTGGTGTTGTTAATAAATCTGTGTGCAACATATTTGTTGGTCTCAGGTCTTTTCATGCCTCTTAAAAATTATTTGTACACTACTCCCATGGCATCTTCAAGACGACTCAGGAATTTCTGTTGTAAATAAATCTTCCAAGTGTGCAGATAACAGTATCAAAATCAGTAACTGAATAGTTATTTCAGTCCTTTATTTCAGTAAAAATTTTGCTTCTTTATTGTTCTGTTTCCCCCCACTATTAAATCATAACCATATCTTGTCAACCAAACTTTAAGATAGTCTTAATATCTTTTGTTTGATGTGAGCTACATTTTGAATACCGATTACCCACAAGGGCAAATGGCTCTTTTGTACTAGATCTTGACACTAATTAAAAGTTTAATTTGATAGTGTCATTTATATGGTCATATTTGTGTGTGTGATATTACCCTGACTTAAGTCTTACTTCCCACATAGCAAAAATTGAACAGCCCATTCAGGTACATTCTCCAAGAGAATAAACTAATAGGAACTCAAGGACTAAAGGACAGAAGACCCATCTAACATACATTTTGGACAGCTGCTTTTTTCTCCTCTCAGCCCTTGTTTCATTGTCCATATCTCTACTTGTGCAGCATCAATTGCCTGAGACTTTACCCTGTTCCTTAACATTTTTCACAAACTCTGTGTTTAAGTTATAGTTTCGCAGTTGGATTTGTTGGCAGCACAGGAGCACAGATACCTCTCAAACTTAAGCACCCGCTCTCCCGAAATTTCACTGCAGGACCTTGTATTTGGTTTGCTAAAAACCCCTATTTGTCTTTGCCATGCAAATTGAAGATCAGTAAAGAGACTGAATTGGCAGAATTTCAATTGATGAGGTAGTATTCTGACCAAAAATATCCTGTGTAACTCAAACAGGCAACCTAAATTGGACATTAAATTGGTCTCTATAGTCCAGAAATGGGAGTGTAACAGTCATACGGTGAGCCTTTATTAGAGTGACTTAAAGATGACAGGACACATAAACTGGCCTTAATTACATTTTGTCCTAAAAGAGTTAGAAAATGACAGACAATAACTAGTGATTTGCTGAAAATATTTTAAGCATGGATGGGTTAAGATAATATTTTTCAATGTTCCTATCCAAACACTTTAATTTCATAGAGAAATAGCTTCCACACTGCAGAAATTTGCTATAAATAATTGCTATAGTAAACAGAGCTTGGAAATTATCAAAATAGGGATTTGGGAATTGTAGAGTCATTTAACACAGTTCCTGCTTAGCAAACTCCCTATCCTTCTTTCTTATGCTGAAAATGTCAAAACAAGATATTTCAACACTGTCAAAGAGATTTTCCCACTGTTTTCAAAACACATTTTTGTCTAAATTGATACCCTGCTTTTTAAAATTTTGATATAATAGTACTCTAATGGTAAATTGCTTTGAGAAAATTTGATCAGTGAGTTATGGAGGTTTTGAGGAGATGTTAAAACTAAACTAATATCAACAGTTTTACTGAACTTAGTTGTACAGATTGACATTGCAGTCCTGAAGTTGTGTAATGAGGCGCAGTGGCACTGTGAATTCCACTTTTTAATCACAAATATATAATTATTTCAAAGGTGAAACAACCTCTGGCAAAATGGCCTTCATTAAAACAGGCATTTCAGTGTGAATGCAGGTTTTGACCTCACAAGGAGAAATGATGAAAAATCTCATACAAACCTAACTTTAGAGGCTTTTTATCCAGCTCAGAATCTACTTTAACTATTTTGATATTGTAGAAACCTCTATTTTTTCCCAATATGTCAGTCCTTTGAGGAAAGGCCCTTTTCCTAATATAATATATAAATTAATGGCAACTATACTGAGAGAAGTTTTTCAGGTGTTTTACTTATTTTTCTCTAAATCATGTTTGCAGTCACAGGAATATAGCTCTGAAATGCTGCAGTTTGCTGTTAATAGATGGAGGTTTTAAATTTAGCATTCTTTATTTGTTGTACAAATATTTCTCAGATTTATTCATTTTTTGCTATGAGATTTTTGGAACAGGACATTAGTGAAATATCAGATATCAGATACTTCAGTCTCAGATACTCGAAGTTCAGAATTCTGGTTATTCATTGGGGCTGGAGGAACCAGTTCTGAATCTCTGTCTTGTACAGTGATTTACATGTTTACAGCAGGGCCTTATATTTCATCTCAGGTTTATGTGTCTGTGTAAGATGAACAGCAATTTTACTAAATCATTTAAATGTTTGAGCACTGGGAACATGCTTACCATCTGGTAATTGAATCTTACATTGTGCTTGAATGAAAATATTACTGCAGAAGTATGATGAAAGGGAAGCAGGAGAAATGTTGGGACAATCTGCCATTATCAGGAGCCCTCATCTCTATGCCATGAAGTTTGTGAGCAACATTCACAAAATCATCGGAACATCAGGATTTTTTCAAAGACTCCCAAAGACTTGCAAAACTTACAGTCTTAATGGCTTTCATCTGACACAGACTCTATGCAAGTCTTTATTTTGCTGAACTCTGGGTAAGGCCAGAACTCAGCTGTCTTTCACAAACAGTTTTGCAGCAGGCTCCTTAAGTGGGCAGCAGCCTATTCCTCTCTCTCAAGATGAGCACAGTGGAACATGGATGGTCACTCCTGTGGCTTTTGAAGCTGTGGGAGGATATTTTCTGCATCAATAAACTTCCTGGAAACTGATCCTTACCTGAACTGGTAACATGACCATGTGCTGCCCACCACCCACACATGACTTTATAGAAGCACTCTTGACGGATTTTGACTCATGTGGTGGCATTGTTTGGTAGCTTTAAGAGTAAAATCTGCTGGGGTTGCTACTGGCTGCTTTGGGGCTTCTTATGGCACATCTTTAAAGATGACAGACCATTCAATAAACTGCTACAATGTCCACACAAGATTTTCTTTTCATCAGCCAACTGTATTTGACTCTCACTGCCAAGAAGTGGATTGACATCCCTACCTTTAGAACTGCAATTTTTAAGCCTTTGCAAAAGAACAGAAATTTTTTTGTCATGCACAGCTTGTTGCTGACCTTCTGGGTTTTTGTTTTGTTTTTCTGCCTAACCTTTTTATCTGAAGAGAGAAAGCTTTGCTTGAACTTACGTTTGGTTATTTGGTAAGAAATTTGCTTCCCTGCTAATTTCATGCTATACATAATACATCTTTATTATGCATTATTAATATTCATTTTCATCAAAACAGTCCAGATATTTCCATGTGATAAAACCAACCACCCACCTTTGCTATGACATTGTACACTGTCTCACTTGTCTTTGAGTCATTTGATGTCATGGACATATTTTATGAAAAATCCTTTTGCTAGGATTTTTCTCCTGAGAACTGAGAGGCCTCAGAAATTAAATGTAAGCAATGATTATCTGCTGCTGTGGAATGCAACAGGTGCATCTTTGATTGGTTCATGTTGGTTGTTTTTAATTAATGGCCAATCACAGTCTGGCTGTCTCAGACACTCTGGTCAGTCACAAGATTTTATTTTCATTCCATTCCTTTCTATTCCTTGCTAGCCTTCTGATGAAATCCTTTCTTCAATTCTTTTCATATAGTTTTGATATATCATTTTCTTTTAATATAATATATACCATATAATAATCAATCAGCCTTCTGAAACATGGAGTCAAGACTCTCGTATCTTCCCTCATCCTGGAACCCCTGTGAACACCACTACAGTCTGCAATGGATATTTTTTGTCAGAGCAACAATAGGGTGGATTTGCCTTGCTTTTTGGCATATGCACTTTTAAATCATTCAATATTTACTCTCTGAGTAGGTGTGACTCCCTTGTCATCTGAATCCTCCTGAGCAAGGCCTAGGCCAGCCACCTGTGTCCTGCGTGGGCGATGGAATTCTGACATCATGAACATAACATTGTGCTGTAATGATGCCTTTAACAGCACTGTAGATCTTGGCCTGCAGCTGCATCATCTTATGCTTGCAGATTTGGTTGCCAGCTGGCCCTCAGCAAAAGGTTAGAAATGAGATTCCAGTTCCCTCTGGATGAAGCCTCCCTAATAGGATGTGTTTATCATCTCGTGGGATGAGCTTGGTTATACTCTTGAGATCCAATATTCTTTGGTCTCAGCAGGCATTGTACCTCATGTCTAGGAACTAGCAATTATTAAAGACAGTTATTTGCAATATTATCAGTTAGTTGGAAACAAGTTAGGGGTCCCTGACTCCTGCTGTGGGGAATACATTCACTCCCTAGCTCTGAGCATTTGTGTTCTCAGCTGACAATCCCTTAGCCAGCTCCTGATTCCTCCAGTTGCTTTTTCCAGATATGAAATATGCTTCTGGGTAAATTCATCTATTGTGTTTTGCCTTTCCCAGCATGAAGGCATTTTACTCAATTGAGCAAGAAAAGACTCCACTTTTGAGATGTTTTCATGCTGAAGCACTGTTAGCCTCTGGAGCTACATATGAGGTGTATCAGAGTCACAGCCAAAAGCTCAAATAAATACTACAAAGAGAAAGCAGAGTGGGAACTCTACTTTTCAAGCAGGAAGACCTTTTAAGTCAGAATATAATTAATTTTCTCCATTCCCACTGAGACTAGGACAAGAAATATAGAATTTAATTTATTGATATGATGGTTTAAATTAGATAATTGTTCTAATATCTATTTCTACAATATTATTTTTGTGACACTTAAGGGATATTTAAATTACTGTGCTGAACCTTTTTCTGCAGTAATTCAGGGGAGGACTGAGAACTGACTGTCACAAACAGCATGAGCTGTTGGTTGAGATGAGAACCAGTGGGTCCAGATGAGATCTTCCTAGAAGCTGCTGGCAGGACAGGGATGGTGCCTTACCTAGTGGTATTAAAAGTCAACATGAGCCAACAGAGACCAGTTGTAAGAAAACCTTTGTGGAACTAACCCACAGATGTAGAAGGTGCTGCAGGCCAAGCAGGCAGGAACCTTCCTTGGGCACCGTGTTCAGAAATGCTTGGAACTCAACAAAGGTCCAGTGGTACACAAAACACCTGGATTCAGTGAAACACACTTTTTATGCTGAAATTGCACAGGTAGTCAGCTTTGAGTGCCTCTGGCAGGTTGAGTCAATGCTGAAATAAAGAGTTGAGGGGTTTATATTCTGCTTATGTGGCTGGGATGGGTATTAATTGCCCTAAATGGCTGGTTTTTTTCTGCAACAACCCAATTCATCAATAATTTTCGAAGCAGTAGCTGCATTTTCATTCCAAAGGAAAGGGCTTCTCTTTTAAAAATCTTATAGACCCAGAAAAGGTCAAGATAAGAAAGTTTTTCTCATTAAGGCACACTTTTAGCACCTTTAGCCTGGAATTGTGCATTTTATTCAAAAGGAGCTCTGGAAAATCAAACAAAAATATATTTTTGCTTTCAAACTGACACAAAATACTATTTAGACCTCAAAACACATGTGATAGGAAGCATTGCTGATCCTTCTCATCTAAATCTGCAAGCACATTAGCAGTGTTTGCATTTACTCTCTGAAGTATGCCTGCTGATTTATTCTGCTTGGAAACCACCACTTCAGTTAGTCAGTGCTTTTAAATCAAATTATGTCCATCTAGTATAAAATCACTAATCTGTTAGCATGATAGTTTCTGTGCCCTCCTACAGCACTGACAATTAATAAACTCATTTCTATCTCAGACTAGTTTTCAGTAAATAGAACGAGTGATATTATTGTCTAATTTCTAAAACATCATGCTAACTGAAGGAAAAGATCAAGTCGTTACTGTAGCCATGAAGTATATACCAAAGTTGAAGATTAAGGCTATTTAGTATTTGGAATCCATAAGAAACAGGATCATGTTTGAACTGACTTACTTGAACGTTGCCACATCTCCCAGTAAATCTGATAAGGACAGGATCCATCCAAAAGGAGACAAGACTACCTTGGTTTTGTAAGGAAAATGTTAAACAACCCATCAGCAATACTCCAAAAAAAGATATTCAAAGTATTGGGAGGTTTTAAGAATAAAGACAGAAGTCTTCCATGAAGGATATATAACTGACTAATAGAAAGAAATTTAATGGCAGATTGGAAGAAAGTGAATTTCTCGTCAAAAAAGAAACTTGACCTGATTAGAAACTATTTTGTTATTGTACAGATCCTTCTTGCTGAGTACATTTAACCTTGGTACTTGAGTAACACTCACGTGGATGGTACTGTGACAGTTGGGACCCATGCGCAGCACCCAGGCCCAAAACATCTGTTTCTTTATTTCTCTGCTTGTAATCATGTCTTCAGATATAAGCTCTCCAATATGCAGGGCTACTGATCCCAGCCAGTAGAATAGCCATCCTTAGTGTTGGAGTCATTAAGCATTAATATATCCACAGAGAAATTAAAATCTGGTTTCTGTTAATGCTTTAATGGAAGCAGACAGGATTTTTGGGATCCAAGCACCCTCTGGTTAAGACCTTCCTCCTTGTTTGCAGAAGGATGTATAACATAAGCCTGTAAAGTGCATTCTGTAGGGCAATCAATAAGAGTGATAGTTTTTCCAGAATGCTGAATGCTTTGTTTTCTAGATATTCTCATGACTTCTGTTAGTATTGCTATTATGTGTAGGATAACTTGCACAGTGTAAATATTCATGATTGCAATTGATTGGAATAATTTATATCAAAAACCTTAAGTGGATTTTAATACAGATAGATAAGCCTTACATTTGGAATTGTATTACTAGGATTTGATAGGAAATTACATGACTGGGGGTTGTTCTTTTGCTCTGTTAGGTTTTTAAGAAGCAGAAATTAAAATATTTCTTGTTTGGTGCTTCCTGGTTCAATGTTCCGTTTTAGAAGGCAAAGAGAGATTGGCAAGCTCAGCAAAAGACAAAACTGTGTTTGCTGCAAAAACTGTGCTGAGGCTCTGCAGGTTTTTTAAGCCCTTAAAAAAGAATTCTTCCCTTTTATTCCTCAAGGAAAGTAAATTATTACAAGTGGGTAAGCAGTATAACAGGATCTGACATATGTGTGTTGAGTTGGGGAGAATAATATTTTGCTCTTTAATGTATTAGTGCTATTATTTTGTTTTATGTATTAGTGCTATTAGTCTATTAAGTCTGCTCTTTAATGTATTAATGACAGACATTGTCAGCAGACTTATAATTGACCAAAAGATGAGCAGCTCTGTGTAAGGAAACATGGGACACTACAGAAAATGCAGCTGGGACAGGGTAGTTAAATTGAGTTGTCAGAATTTGGAGCATTAACATAAATTTAAGTTGTTTTTTAAAAAATTAAATCCTGAATATATCTCAGCAAGCTGTCTGGGCCCTAAACTCTTACTTTTGAAACATTAAAACAATGGAATTTCAAGGTCTACAGACAGAAGTATTCTTTTGAAGTCTGTTTTTAAAACTTTACCTCCTGACTGCCCTGTGGTTACCCCTGTTAATCAACCTAGTGTTTGACATTGCTACAGACTGTACCCAGCCATAGCTGTCTGAGAGTTTTTTGCACAAAACACTGAATTCTTGATGGGTTGATACCATGGTGACTCTCTGAAGTATCATTTCTATCCTACTTTTTCCAGTTGAGGAGACTGAGCTGAAAGAACTTGCCCTGGCTTGTAGAAGGTCCAGGATTTAGATCCCAGCTTTATTGTGAAGTATAATTTACATGACAATCTTGAGCCATTAAACAACAGAAAAATGAGTTATTGCTGATATGTGAGATGCAGACATGAAAAATGTTCAATGAAGAGTCATTACAGGAGCTGCAGAAAGTTACTGTGCTGTACAAATTGCAAGCAAAATTACTTCATTTCATTACATTAAATATTTGTGAGGGTTTTATGTGTGTAGCTAGTTTAGAGTGAAGTGGATTTCTCTCTTGCTGCATCTATCTTCTCAGCACAAAACAGTAAAGCAAATCTGTGGTAAAAATACTGGCAATACAATTGCCAGTTCCTGTTATATATCAGAATCAAATTCTTTTCAGCCTTTTGAAAAGGAGTCACTAAGGATATGTTCCAAAAATGTGGAACATTATGTAAACATATTGGAGCTTGCTTTGACTCTCACATTGTTGTCGCATATGTCTCCTTAACCAATGGATGGCCTCAACATTTTGTAATGTAGGCCAGCCTGAAGAGTGCCAAATTACTCAGGTGCTTCCATCTGGTCCCTGTGGCATGTTCAACATGTGCAGGCATTCATCCAACCTCATCATCCTCACTTTTCACTGGCTACACATGACAAAGCTGTCAAAGTTCAGCATCAGAGGATACAGCAGTGACTCTCAATTTAACACAAGGTTGTGAGATGCAAACAGCAGCCTGCATAAGTAAACATGAGCCAAAAGTTCACACACTCTTCATGCCCCTGATTAAGAGTTATTGTTCTGAATAGATGGATGGTTGTCAAAAATAAAATTCAAACTGGCTATATAAGGGTTCCCAATCACGGACCACTTCAGTCAGTCATTTAGAAGAGTGCTGAAAACATTATGGTTTTCATTGTGGTCTTATGATACCTCAGAATAGTCCAAAATTTCAGAATTGCTTCTGATGACAATTTCAGTAGAGTATATCTGGAACAAGGTTAATTGTACTCAGAATTGGTGCTGTAGAGTACAACCATGAAACTGAGATAAGCTCCATTTAGTTAACAAATACTTTTCATTAGATCCTTTTCCCGCTTAAAAGAAACAAAAGTGATGCAAGTCAGAGGCTGCATGGTTTCATCCACTTGGCAAAGCTCCATCTTATCTCTGCATTGGCAGGTGCATGACTGAATACAAAGCAGAATAATTTACTGGTGCTGACTTAGGGTTGCATTGACATCAGAGAGAAATCTCTGATCACTGGAGTTTGCAGTCAGAAATTACAAATGCAACTGCTGAAGTTTTTGTCTTACACTTGAAACAGGACTATTAAAGACTATTAGCTTTCCTCTTCCTTTTCCTCTGCAGTCTGGAAGTCTGGTACTAGTTTATCTCTGAGTTGAGGAGGAGATACAGAAAAGTGACAGTTGTTCCTTCATTACATCCCTGTTTTAAACCAACCTTCCTTCCTTCCTTCCTTCCTTCCTTCCTTCCTTCCTTCCTTCCTTCCTTCCTTCCTTCCTTCCTTCCTTCCTTCCTTCCTTCCTCCCTTCCTTCCTCCCTCCCTCCCTCCCTCCCTCCCTCCCTCCCTCCCTCCCTCCCTCCCTCACAATCCTTCACCCAACACAGGTCAAAACTTCACAGCAGCCGCTCACAGATTAAACAAACAGTGCAGTCAGTTGGAAGCTGGTAACCCATAATACTTTGACAATTAGGATGAGTCTAAGATACACAAATAAAGATATTTTATTAGAGAAAAGGAGGCTGAGGGGAGCCCTTATCACTCTCTACATCTGAAAAGAGATTGTAGCCACCAGGTGGGGTCAGTCTCTTCTTGTGATAGCATGAGAGGATAATGGCTCAAGTTGAGTCAGGAGGGGCTTAAACTGGATACTAGGAAAAATTTCTCCACAGGAAGCATTTGAACAGGGTGTATAAGGAAGTGGTGGAGTCGCCAGCTGTGGAAGTGTTTTAAAAGTATGTAGTTATGGTTCTTGAGGACGTGGTTTAGTGGTGAATATGGTCATAGCGCTTAAGTTGATGTTTGGACTTGATGATCCTGAGAGAATCCTTTCCCAGCCTGAATGTTTCGAGCATTCTGTGATTCCCATTGGTAAAAAATTTAGATTGCAAACATCCACTTTTCTGCAAGGATTTATTTCTTTTCAAAACTTTGCATAATGGTTTTTTTTTCCATTTTCCAAGCTACGTCTTTGAGTACGATGCTTAACACAGGATACAATTTCATTGCTGATTCTCTCCCAATTCTTATGCAGACACCTCCTGAAGATGATGTATACCCCATTAAATTTTACTCACTTTATAACCAAATATCACCTCCTCTAGCTCTTTTCCTATCAAGAAACAACACAAGTTTTTTTTCTACATTTTCTATGCAGCTCCTGGATTTCTGTTTCCTGGACAAATGCTCATCACAATTGATTATTTAAATTTTAAAACATTTTATTAGGTTATCAGGTTTTTTTTATTAGGTTTTATTTACATTAAACAAAAGCTCTATCTCCCACATGCTCACAGAAGTCCTATTTAAGAAGATGATCAAGAGTATAAGCACATGTGTATTTCATTATCCAGGTCTTTAACAGAAACATTAACCTGAACGGGGTGCAAATTATCCATCAAATGGGACAGGGGATAAAAAAAGGCTTGGCCTTGTTTTTTTGCTGAACATGCTTATTCCTTTAATTGTTTACCAAACAGTAATGAGCCCTAAAACTCGCTGACCTTGCTGTTCTGTCACCGAGGGCTCCATGTGTGTCTGGACCCACCAGGTGTGTTTTCCTTCAAATGACCTAAATTTAGCTAATGCACCTGTCAACAAATGCTGGTGCCTTTGGAGATTGCTGCTTTTACTTCCACCCTGCAGAGCACCTTCCACCTCAGCTGTGTTTGTGTGTCCCAGTTGGCCTCTGGAAACCTGGAGCCACTCTCCACAAACCTCCTCTGTTTGCATTCTTAGACCAATCTGGCTTGGGCAATACTGGAGCCTTCCTGGGGGATTTTTACCACTTTTGTGCATGATCCCCTGAAATAGGTCTGCTCACAAAATGGAGAGCAAATTGTGCTGCTGAGAAATGTAATTTAGCAAATTCAGAAAGGACAGCTTTAGCAACTGAAAAGCTTCATATGAGTGTATCCATTTTGATTAAATTCTGTATAAAAGACAGTAGAAAGGATTCTTTCCAGCTCATTTCATCCTTTGGCAAAATATCTATTTCCTGTTTTGTTCCTTCAAGTTATCATTTTAACTTCCATTTTCTGTGGTTTTAGTTTATTGAAACAAAGTTTTTTGCTGGTTGGCAATCACTCTTTCTCTGTGTGTTTTAATTTTAAGCTTTTTGCAAATATTATTTTTTTTTCTTCTCAAATTAAAAACAAATACAACTTCTAGTTTTAAAATTTCCAGTGGGATACAAGTTTCTGCTTCCAAGCCCTTTTATTGCAAACACTGATTAGTTCCATATTTCCTTTTTTATGCCCAGAACACTCCAGGCATCATGGTTTCCTCTCCACGAGTAAAACTTTATCAGTGAGAACATCTCAGATTGTCAGCAGAGGAGACACAATTCCAGAGATAAAAACCCATTCTTTTACTGACACATCTTGGACTGAAAATGGAAGAATAATACGATTTGCAGATATAGCATTGCCTTATAGAGATACTGGGGTAATATCATCATTGATATTTTGCTGGGCTTGACAACAAACCCAATGACATTTCAGTTTCTGTGGAGGCTGTAGACGTGATTGTGTTTTGGCTCTGTGATAACAGGACAAATAGACAGTATCTATAAGAAGTAATCCTAGTGCAACATCACTGTGGCTTTATGTTTAGGAACAAAAAACCCCTGTTTTTTCCTCATTCTTTGTTAATAATAATTCTCTGCTCAGCCCAATGACATGTAATTAAAGAGGAGTAAGAACAGTGATTATAAAATAACTGCTTTAAAATTCCTTCTCCCCTTTTAATTTTTTTCCCTACTTATTGTGTTATAACTACAATGTTGATGATGAACGCGGGAATTATATTCTCCTTTTTCTCACACCTTTCACATGCCTGCAGTGCAGATGCCCAAAGTAACAGAAAAAAATACAAAGAAAATCAAACTAATTGCCACAGGCATGCTGAAAGTGTCTATTTCTTTCCTGGCTATATAGGGGCTGTCAGAACTCCAACCCAGTTGTAAAAAATTCCCTTAGGAGACAGTAATTCCACCCTCAATATCAGAAAGATTAGTGGTAGCTGATGAAAGCACCAAGACATAACTCTGAACCATTTCTCACTTTGTATGACACACAAACCATAGTCAGATCCCATAACTCAGCACAGCCCTGGAGCAACCTTGTCCCTCCCGTCCCTTTGGATGCCATCCCGTGGTGGCTGTCCCATTGCTGCACGTGTGGGGTGTTGTGGAACCCAGGACATCCCTCTGGCTGTCAAGGATGGCCAGGACCCCTGCCAGGGGGCTCTGAGACCCTGGCACAGATCCCAAGACACCTGTGGTTTTGATTATGACCTGTGGAGTAACTTACAAACCTTAGATGAAGATCTGCAAGCCATGAAAAACTAAGTAGAATGATAGTGAATTTATCACAGGGTGAAAAAGTAGATTTTGGGGTTTTTAGAATGGGGATTCAGGGGGCAAGATGGAGGAATCTGGGCATGTCCAGCTGTGGTGGTTTGACCAGGAAGGAGTGGGAATTCTGGGAAGCTGTGGTCAAACCAATGAAAGTTTTGGGTTTGAGACTGGCACCTAGTGTAGCCAGTGGGGTTTGGACACACCTCCGAGAATACACAGGGGTTAAAAGCAGGGCACTGCCCTTGGCACGCTCTCTTGGGACATCGCGGCGAAGAGGTCAGATCTCTCCCCCGTCCAGACCACTGCTGCTGGGCGGGGGAGGGGCAGCCACGTGGTAGGCCCGGGGCCTGGACAGAGATGGGAGGTGAGGGGCCTTCAAGGATGGAAGGGTGGAGGAGCCCCAAGAGACATCGAGACATCGGGCAGCCAGCCCCCCCCCCCCCAGGAGGGAGAGAGAGAGAGGAGAGCCGGCGTCTGAATGTGATGTGATAGCAGCCAGCCCGGGAGGAGAAGGGGGGAGGAAGAGTGCCCGGCCGGAGCGGCAGCGTGTGGGCAGCGTGTGTGGGAGTGCCACTCCGGGACAGATAGAGACTGAAAACTTTTAACCCTTTCTTTCATGATTGGGGCCTTGCAAAAATGCTAATCCTCCTCGAAGCTGAATAAGAAGGGAGATAAGAGATGAGATGAGACAAGGACCTGGCCCGAAGAACGTAGAGATGATTGGATGGGGAGAGATGATTTGGAGTGGCCTTTTGGCTGGACTTTTCTTGTGGCCATGGACTCAGTTGTTCCTGTGACACAGACTGCATTTAGGGGGAGGCAGTGCCTCAAAACCAGGAGGGTTCATTCGTGAGGACCCCCCGGCCCCAGGGGGTTGGAAAAATATGGGGGGGACAGATGTCCCAAAAGCAGAGACGGTGCCTTTTTGGAGTGAGACAAGGCATCCTTGAAAGACAACCCTAAAAGCAGCTCTGGCCATGTCTCAGTGGTGAGAGCACTGGGCATGGAAGGAAGATGTCACAAGCGGCAAAAGGACTTTTTCCGGGCGGTGCCGAAGTGACAGGGAAGCACACGAGGTTTCAGTGTGTTTCCAGGGGAAGCCTATGGAACAAGAAGGACTCCTTTCCTCTTCATGAACTGCAGTTTGAGTATACTAAAGTGTGGGGCCAAGGCTGGGCAGTTGATTTGGGAGAATGTATCGGATTGGGAAAGTCAGGGAGTGGGGAGGAGGAAAGTTTTTTTTGTAAGGTTTTCAATTTCTTTTTTTTTTTTCTTTTCCTTATAGTCTTTCCCTATTTTCCTGTAGTTTAAGTAATAAAGTGTTCTTTATATTTAAGTTAGAGCCTGTTTTGCTTATTCCTGGTCACATCTCACAGCAGACACCAGGGTGAAGGCATTTTCATGGGGGGCACTGGCTCTGTGCCAGGCTCAAACCATGACATTTTTGGTTCCCTGGACCGGGAAATCGAATTACGGGAGAATGATGAGATAAAGCTGTGAGATGGGACCAAGAGGAATAAGAAAAGCATGTACTAAGTTAAGGTAGATAGATAGTGAATCTAAGGTATTGTTGTGTAGAAGTGTTTTGTAATTCTGTTGATAAAGTGTTTTGTAATTCTGTTGATAATTTTAGAAAGTGTATTCTCGGAGGTGAAGGGTGGAATGTGGTGGTTTGACCAGGAAGGAGTGGGAATTCTGGGAAGCTGTGGTCAAACCAATGAAAGTTTTGGGTTTGAGACTGGCACCTAGTGTAGCCAGTGGGGTTTGGACACACCTCCGAGAATACACAGGGGTTAAAAGCAGGGCACTGCCCTTGGCACGCTCTCTTGGGACATCGCGGCGAAGAGGTCAGATCTCTCCCCCGTCCAGACCACTGCTGCTGGGCGGGGGAGGGGCAGCCACGTGGTAGGCCCGGGGCCTGGACAGAGATGGGAGGTGAGGGGCCTTCAAGGATGGAAGGGTGGAGGAGCCCCAAGAGACATCGAGACATCGGGCAGCCAGCCCCCCCCCCCCAGGAGGGAGAGAGAGAGAGGAGAGCCGGCGTCTGAATGTGATGTGATAGCAGCCAGCCCGGGAGGAGAAGGGGGGAGGAAGAGTGCCCGGCCGGAGCGGCAGCGTGTGGGCAGCGTGTGTGGGAGTGCCACTCCGGGACAGATAGAGACTGAAAACTTTTAACCCTTTCTTTCATGATTGGGGCCTTGCAAAAATGCTAATCCTCCTCGAAGCTGAATAAGAAGGGAGATAAGAGATGAGATGAGACAAGGACCTGGCCCGAAGAACGTAGAGATGATTGGATGGGGAGAGATGATTTGGAGTGGCCTTTTGGCTGGACTTTTCTTGTGGCCATGGACTCAGTTGTTCCTGTGACACAGACTGCATTTAGGGGGAGGCAGTGCCTCAAAACCAGGAGGGTTCATTCGTGAGGACCCCCCGGCCCCAGGGGGTTGGAAAAATATGGGGGGGACAGATGTCCCAAAAGCAGAGACGGTGCCTTTTTGGAGTGAGACAAGGCATCCTTGAAAGACAACCCTAAAAGCAGCTCTGGCCATGTCTCAGTGGTGAGAGCACTGGGCATGGAAGGAAGATGTCACAAGCGGCAAAAGGACTTTTTCCGGGCGGTGCCGAAGTGACAGGGAAGCACACGAGGTTTCAGTGTGTTTCCAGGGGAAGCCTATGGAACAAGAAGGACTCCTTTCCTCTTCATGAACTGCAGTTTGAGTATACTAAAGTGTGGGGCCAAGGCTGGGCAGTTGATTTGGGAGAATGTATCGGATTGGGAAAGTCAGGGAGTGGGGAGGAGGAAAGTTTTTTTTGTAAGGTTTTCAATTTCTTTTTTTTTTTTCTTTTCCTTATAGTCTTTCCCTATTTTCCTGTAGTTTAAGTAATAAAGTGTTCTTTATATTTAAGTTAGAGCCTGTTTTGCTTATTCCTGGTCACATCTCACAGCAGACACCAGGGTGAAGGCATTTTCATGGGGGGCACTGGCTCTGTGCCAGGCTCAAACCATGATACCAGCCTTTCTCCTTCTTCTTCTTGGCCTCCATCTTCTGCTGTGGTGGTGGCAATTACAGATTGGTTTAGGGTGGAAGCTCACTGTCTAACATAGGTGATAGGTATTGGAAAGTAATTGTAAACATTGTACATGTAGTTTTCGGTACAAAGACTTAACACTGCCTCTGGGGCAGGCAGAGTGCCTGGAACTGTCCTGCTGGACAGGCCTCAGCAGGGCAGGAGAAAGAATTTTATAGATAAGATACAATAAATAACCTTGAGACCAAGAAATGAAGAGCTCTGACTCCTTCTTCGAGCACTGGGCTGGGAAAAGAGAGTTTCTAATGCATCTCAGGGTCACTCTGACCAGCTAAAGATCCAAACAGGATTTGTGTGTCCTCCTACCCAGCCCTGAGGGAGTGTTTGGAGCAGCAGAGCTCTGCTGAGTGAGAGTCCTCCCCTTCTGTGTGAGCAAGGAGAAGACCAAGATGTCACCTGTGACAAATAACAGCCAGCTCTGGAGTGGACAGAGGTCAAAGTTGCAATTTTGGAATAGAGGAAAGCTGCATGACAAGGTGTGGGGGTACCAGTCATTGGTTTCCCTGCATCTGGATTGAAGGCACTTGTGACAGTAGTTCATGTTCAGACTCAGGTGTTTATTATTTCTTATCAGTTAAACAGTCCCACAACTGTGAGTTTGGCAGCTTTTCATTAGAAGGCATAAAATGGCTAACAATCTCTTTTTACAAGGGCTTTTAAGACTAAACTATTCAATTAAGAACTGACACCTAGATTATTTTCCCTTTTAACCCAATAACTGATCCCACAGAGCCCCCAGTGCAGACTTTTCTGCCCAATTACAAAATGCCACCCAAACCCATGAGGAAGAAGGAAGAAGAAGCATGAAGAAAAAACCCAGGACGACACCCTGTGCCCTCCATCTTGCTTCCATCCACAACATACTAAAAATCCCAAAACCTAAATTTCTCACCAAGTGATACACTTACACTACTCTCTGTAATCTATTTCACACTTTTGTGGATTCCAGTCCATCTTGAAGTCCAGGAAACTTTCTCCATGAATGAGGGTCAAAGTCAGTGCTCCCCTGGGGGTCAGGGCACCCCAGAGCAGACAGAGAAATATTCCCAGTGCCCTGGGTTTCCACAACAGGGGATGTGCTTTATTGGTAATTATGGTGTCTGCGCAGGGTGGAGGATACCCTGAGAGCAGAAAATTGTATTGAAAACCCTATGCCAAGCACCTTTGATATCTGAAAGAAGAAACACATCAAAACTGAAAGAGTACCTCTAATTTATCTTAACATGGGCTAGTTTTACTTTGAAATAAGAACTGTTATGAAGATTGCTATGAATACTTCACTGAGGTAATGACTGAGGCCAATGATTTCTGTCTCAGTTTCTGCTAGAGAGAGAGTTTTTGCTTGAATTTATGTTGGTATTTTTATTTAGTCTGTCATGCTCTTACTGTAGGGAACAATAAAAACATCTTTATTGTTTTAAAATTTTAGTTGTCTTTGAAATAGCTGGTGATATTATCATCCAAATGCAGGCACTTCTGTTTCTCTGAGGTTTTTATGGGAACAGTAATCAGAGATAAAGCTATTAAACTGCCAGCCAGGGATCATTTGATGGCATATTTATGAGTAAGTATGATTATGGATGTTACAAATTCCGTCTGAATTATTTGTCAGATTTGTGCTGCTGTGTAATGTATAGAGGGAAGGACACTGCAGGCAGCTGTCTGTTATCATAAATTAATTTAGCACAACACTAAAAGAAGCATTGACTTGAAAATGTTGGGAACAGAGACCTGAATTCAGGGCCTTTCTCTGCACAGCTGCTCATGCTGTAGCTTTGATGGAAAGAGTTGTGTAGTGATTTCTTCAAAGGTGAAGGTAGCACACTAAGGAGTGAACTTCCAGGTGTTTCATCTTCCTTTGGCCCTACAAATTGTGGTAGTTTGGTGAGCAGCATCCAGCTTCTCTGTAGAGAGGGAGAAATATTCCTGTCAGGATAGCTATGACAGGGGTATTGGGTTAAATGAGAAAGATTTTAATCCCAATCTTGGAAATTTTTTGTGGGTCTACATTAGGGCAGCCAAGAGGTCAAGCCAAAGGTTGTGAGTGTATGACATGGACAATGTCACACTGATTGACACAAGAGTGAAAACACTGATGGTTATGGGCACTGACAGGAATTAAATGCCCAGGGTGGCAACATCCATGTCCTTCCATATTATTTAAGTTGAAGTCAGATGCAAAACACTAAGTGAGAATCACAATTTTTTATTTTTACTCTTGCTTTCTCAAGAAAATTACAAATGTTCCAGAGGCTCTACTAATGCTCCTGTTTTTCCTTCTCATCCCTCCTTTGTCTGGCTGCAGCACAGCATTGCTGAAGTGCCCCTCTGGGAAGCACCTGGGGCTTTGGTACTTGAAAGACAGCCAGAAAATCTTGGCCCAGAGCTTAGCCAACCTCAGGGATGAGCTGGAAAACTTCTGTAGATTACAGAAACCAACGAAAATAGGGGGAGGAGGGGAAAAGGAGGTCCTGCAACAGCAGGAGCTGGAAAAGTGAAGAGCAAGAGCTCCAAGTGCACAGACGAGCCCCTGTCAGAGCTCTTTCTGGCCAGGTGAGGAGGTGATGTGCCAGGACCTTCCTCACAGGCAGCTTGCCTCCCATTTCTGAGCTCCCTGCCATCTCCACCTGGCTCCCACCACAGGCTGACATGAATTCCTGCCCTGGGTACCTATGGCCAGAAATGGTGGTACATGAACTATCCTGCTGGGCTGCCTTTGGTTTATGTTGTTATGTTAATGAGTTGTTCCTGACAGATCCCTTCATATTACCATATTTAGAGATTTTGTGCTGCACAGCTATTTGAAGGGATTGAATGGTCTCCTAATTCCTTGGAAACAGTCTCACCACTTGTGAAAAGAAATCTTGCTTCAAAACAACTTCGTGCTGGAATCATTCCATTTTTAACAAAAGATATGGAGGCTTCTGAGGTCTCTCTCTTGGGAGACAAGAATTGTGGATTTCAGCCTTTTGAGCTTTGGAGGCAGGAAATGAATTTAGATGACATACATTCTGAGAGTTATTAAAAGTCATCTGATATCTATGACTCCTCCTACAGTAGTTTAAGAATCCTCTTGACTGTTTTTATTATAAAGCTCAAAAAATAAGAAAAAAATACAAACAAATAAAGAAGAGCAGATTTATTTGAGGAGAATAAAACTTTTTTCACTGTTAAAAGAGAACAGTCTCTATTTCGGGCAGGAAAAACTGAAATGGAATTTGACTCCTATTGACAAGTGATCAAAGCATGTTTCCTAATTTTGCATTCTCTTGATTGCTGTTATCTCTGATGGTATTTCAGATGTCTTTTAACTTTGAACTTTAAGGATATAAAATTCTACTTTTCTCTCTACAGACATTGCCTCCTACTCCTTGTTTAATCTTAAGTGCTACTTGTATTTTTCTATCTACACCCACACCCAGGAATAATTTCCCTATCTGCAAATGTGGTGGGTTTTTTTAAATTTTTTTTTTCCACTCAGCTGAAACTTTCAATAAAGAAAGGCAGCATAACTTATATCTTTAGAACAAAATTAGTTTCATTGTCTTGAATGATCCTCTGGTGAAAAATGTGATGAAAAACTTTAGTTCTCTCCTTAACACATTTTCACACTGTCTTCACTGTTGCTCATTCCATAAATGCTAAGGAACAGAAGTTCAGCATGCCTGCTCCATATGCTTAGACTTGTGCCTTGAAATGCAGCTGAGAACATGTTCTTAATCTCCAGTGACCATCTGTGATTCTGCAAAGACTTGTTTGCACTTATTTTAATTCATGCTTCTCCAATGGTCCAATTAATTCTGGCAGAGTCTTTGCAGGGCTTGAACCCATGAGAGTGATTTCTTGGAGTGCTATTTTGGGGGTGATCTTACGACATCCAATAATAACTTAACCACTAAGAATAGGACTCATGTGAACTAGGTGCTGTTCAAACTCAAGGTGACCCCTGCCTGATTCCCAGCATTTACATCTAATCAGAGATTAAATATAGCAAATGTGGAAAATAGAAAAGAGGAGGAGGGATGAAGGAGTGAAAGCCTTGCAGAGATCTAGTATTGCATGGAAGTCTGAATCACCAAGGTACTTCATAAAGATGGTTTTTTAAAGGGCAGTTAATTATGAGCCCAGTTTCCATTTAATCCCTTTTCTTTTCCATGGGTTTATTTTATTTATTTTTCCCACTTCCATATCAATAATCCCTAATTACCCATTACCAAAGAGCTTTTACAGAAATAAGTGTGCAAAAGACACACTTTATCTACAGAAGATTTGATGAGTTCTTCTTACATTCTAGCACATAATTGACAGAGTCTCATAGAAAACTCTTCTCAATAAGCCCAGATTAAAAAAAAAATCTGTAAAAGCCTTTCTGCACCTTCCAGATGAATGTAAAGACATACAGCAAACTGAAAAATATTACAGATCTTCAATTCTTCATATTCCTTCTACAAATTCTGACAGTTGCCAAAAAACAATAGACAAGATAATGACAGAGAAATCAAAATGTAAATGTTTAGTAATGAACATATTGTGTGTGGAGTACAACATGCTACTTCAGGCAGAAAATGAATTATTTCTTTAAAATTTTTACTTACACTAATGCATATCTTCCTCTCTATATCCCTGTCAGACTGCCTCCAAAGAAGTCTGCAATTTTTCTTGCAGAGCTTTGAAACTTTTTTTGTAGAGCCTAAAATATAGGTTATTTACCCCAAGTTTCAAAAGTGAAAGAGAGACCATAGCTAAAACAACCAGATATACAAAAAAATTCTTATTGTCTCTTTTTCTGAATAGCAAATTGATTCAAACAAAGTTAATTTACAGGTCTTCTACTACAGAAGGTCCTTGTAATGAATTTTGGCTCAATGCATGACACTCACTTTGCTAAACTTACCCCATTATGACTTTCCCCAAATGACACATTAAAATGTGTCATTTATTTAGAGTGGATAGAATCAAACAAAATCTTAATTAGCTAAAAAGTCTAAACAAGACAGAATGCAGTAGATCTCACTCATTTTTACAGTAATAGATTGGCTCAATTAACTCAGAAATTGCCCTACAAATGCATAGTAACAGCTGTTCTTGTAGCTCTACTAAGAACATAAGAGAACAAGTGTAGGGAGATTTATCAGGTTTTATTAAGCAGCCTGATGCTGATATAAAAAGCTTTCTGGCAAAAGTACTTTCATGGTATCTGACAAAGATGCAAAAACTCAATGCTAACCAAAAGTTAGAGACAACCGCTCATATTTTAATTTAACTATACTAATACAATATAATTGTAATACAGATGACAAGAGAAAAAAATGAGTAATTTGCACTTTTGGAGCTGGCAGATAAGGCGGTGACAGACTGAGTTATGGGGGAATATCAAGAGGAGAAGTCATTTGCACAGGATGAACAGAGTGATCAAACAGGACAGATGGAGAGTAATAGCATAGTGGTTTTAAAATTGGTGTATTTTCTGACTTTTTTTAAAAAAATACAATCTTCTTCCAGTCCAAGTTATACTGATCTGGACATGGATTACAAGTTCTAACAAACTTTGTAGAATCTGTGCCAGTTTTTCTATTTCATTAATATGGCAGTGTTTCAGTTGACTGTTTTAAGCTGATTGTGAATTTTGGTAAGTTAATTTTGATACAGAAGGATGGTAGAATGGTGTTGACATTGTAATTATATTTCTGATAGAAATCAAGGCTATTGATTTGGACCTGGGATGGAGCAGCCTTGGATGTACAGACAGCCTGAGGAGTGAGGGGCTGGAGAGCAGTGCCAGGGAAAGGGACCTGGGCTCCTGGGCAGTGCAGAGTGGAACATGAGCCAGCAGTGCCCTGGCAGCCAGGAGGGACAGCCCTGTGCTGGGGACATCAGGGACAGCATGGCCAGCTGGGCAAGGCAGGGATTGTCCTGCTCTGCTCGGGGCTGGGGCAGCCTCACCTTGAATATTGTGTGCAGTTTTGGGCACCACAGTATTTAAGACATTAAGCAATTACAGAGTGTCCAAAGGAGGGCAGTGAGGATGGTGAAGGGCCTTAAGGGAAGCATGTGAGGAGTGTCTGAGGCACTTGGTCTGTTCAGCCTGGAGAAGAGGAGCCTGAGGGGAGACCTCACTGCAGATAAAACTTCCTCATGAGGATGGTCTGCAGTGGACTGGCAAAGAGATTTACATTAAGATAATTAGTTCTAGGGGAAAAAAATGTTATTTCATTATAAGAAGTATAATTTTTGCAGCATGTGCTTCTCAGCTTGTGAGAAGCTTCACTTTGTTCTCATTTAATTTCCAAAATGGGGGGTTTATGGTCTCTCTTTTGTCCAGATGATGAAGTCACTATGAACTGATTTTTGAGTTGTCATGTGCAGGATGCAAAAGATGAACTCACTACTGGTATGGAGGTGCCACACTTGCATCCTGAGCAGTATGTGGTCTCTTAAGATGCCTAAAAATTAGGGAGGATTTCAATTTTTCATCTCACAGTGCCAAATGCTCATGATTTTGGTAGTGAGTTTCTACTCCGATCCCAACAAACTTACAGGTTGTATTCTTTATTGTCTGTGTCTAAAAAATACGTATGTTTCTCTTTTCATTTAGCGAACATGGTCATGTGTATCTCTTTGTAATAAAATTTAATGTAAGAGACTTTATAATCAGATTTCATTTAGCTGTTGCAAAAATAGCGTTTTTTTAGCAAAACAGATATAAACAGCTACAAAATGCCTTGTCCTTTGTATGTCTAAAACTGCCATTATCATATGGGATTGATCTCACCCTGGAACAAATATACATATTTTTTTTAAAGAGTTAAAAAAGCCTTATTAAATCATTACAAGAAATTTAAAGGTGGCAGATCTTGTCAATTTTTAACTAGTGACAGCAGTCAAAGTAATACCATATTCAGAAGAAAAAAATTATAGATTCAGGACCAGGATGGATAAGATTTATTTCTGATGTATTTCTTTTGCCATGCAAGACCACATCACTTTTGACAACTATAAAGAAACCATATATATCTGAATCATCTACTAGGAATGTAAGCACCTAATCTGAAGAATGGACAGATGCATAGAAAAGAGAGCATTGAAATATTTCACAACTGATGTTAATTTAGTGTCCCTTCCTAGTACTTTGCAGTACACCCTGTGGAAAAAACAGAGTCTCAGATAAGTGCCAAATCCCATTGTGTTTTGGGAAGTTTCTTTGAAACACCAGCACTTAGAGGTTGTGTTGTGCTTTGAAGCAGGAGTGTTGATATCCCATCTGGACCTAATGCAAAAGTCTGAGATGATTTTCTTGCTCTCTGGACTGGAACTGGAACTGTAACCAACTACAAGCTGTGAAAAGAGGTAACTCATAAACTGTTCAGTTCATATATTTTAGAACCCTCTCTTGATCAAACCATAATAGCAACTTTACTGCATGTGAGAAATTTGCATTGCAAATGCCTGTAACTGTAAGGCTAGGAGCCAGACCTCCAACCCTGCCCTGTTCCTCCTCACCAAACATTTGGCTTGTTCTTTAGATCTAATGAAATGTGCAAAATTAGCATGACAATTCTGCCCTTTGTTGATCTCCAGATTTTCATAAGCTTGAAAGGTCTCTAGGGCAGGAATGGTTTTTAACCATCCCCTAAGCTTTTTCTGAATATGTATAATTAGGTTTGCAAAGTTTCTTGTGTTTTAAAATCAGACCAGAATTTGTAAGCTGATTTCCATTCAACATCAACAAAATATTTCAGCTTTTGCATAGAGGAAAGCATAAAAACCCCCATGAGATCAAAATGAAAATGAGTTTTAAAAACTATTAAAAATTTACTAAAATGAAACTTTGCCTCCAGTGTGACCAATAGCTGCTGTCTATTTACCAGTGAGTTGGCTCAGCATGAGCATGCAGTTCATATATCCATTTAAAGATATTTCATAGAAGCTGTTGGGCAGCTTTAGGCAGTGATTTCCAGGCATCTCCTGATGTTCATCTTTGCTCCATCCCTGGCTAGTCCTCATCCTCTGGCCATGACCTTGCTTTTCTTTGTTTTCCACATTGTTTTGAATATCCCAACTGTGGCATTTACATTCTCTGAAATAATCCCTTTGCCCAGGATTTTTCTCCTGGGAAGCTAAGAAGCCTAAGAGAAAAGGAAAACGATTCTTATCTCATTTGTTTCTCCTGTGTTGTGCTCATGTGGAATGTGTTTGGAGATTGTTCACCCACAGGTGATTGTTTCATTGGATTCTGCTGTGAGTTGTTTTGACTCTTTGGCCAATCGGTGCCAAGCTGTGTTGAGACTCTAGAAAGAGTAATGAGTTTTCATTATTATCTTTTTAGCATTCAGTAAGCATCTTTTCTGTATTCCTTAGTATAGTATAGTATTCTTTAATATAATATAGTATAATAAAGTAATGTTAGCCTTCTAAAAACATGGAGTCAGATTCATCATTCCTGCCTTCATCGGGTTTGCCCCTGCAAATACAATGCCCAACCACCCCCTTACTGAGAGCAAAATGTTTGTGATAGCCAGAAAAACTTGTTAGTGTGGGCTGGGATCCCCAGAGCCTCCCCGGGGCTGGGAGGGTGCAGGGTTTGCCTCCATCAGTTGGTTCAGAGGAACTTTGGATGCTCTGCTTGTTCAGCCTGGATGTCCATGATGTGTTAGTGCCTCGGCTGAGCTAAGCAGCCAGGCAGTGATGGGGTGAGGTGTTTCTTTAGGCATGATCTGGGTTGGTTCTGCGCTGCCCTGGTTATGCCCATACAGCTTGTGGTGCCAAACAGGGGAAATCCAGGGTCTGTTTTCATCCGTGCATGGATCATTTGCCACTTAAAGGAGATTTTCTACACATGTCGTCAGATCTTGAGATTCACTTTTCAGAGTTGTTATATTTGTGCCCTTTCTGAGGGCTAAACTTTGGCAAAGGCAACATATTGCTTTCTGATGAAGTGGAAGGCAGTTTCCCTCAAATCATGATTTTAGCTTAATTGCTTCTGAAAAATGACACAATGTGTTGTTATATCTTGCAAGATATTAAATGATGTGGAAAATCCATTAGAGATCCTGCTGAGATGTGGATAACATCTGAGGACCAAGTAAGCGCTTCTGTGTTTGCTAATTTCCAAACTTTGAGGCATAAGCTTTAAAAGCATTTGCATGTGTGGTATATCAGGTAGCATTACATTTTTATAAATAAATTAAGCAGGCTGAGACCTTTGTGCCAAAGAGTAATTCAAAACAAAATGAAAATTTTGTTCCCCTATTCCATGACGTGTTGTCTGCATTGAGGTCATTTAAACTTGCAGGCAAAGAAGTTATTGTGTATGCCCAGAGAGTATAAAATCAAGCTGAAGGTACAAAGGGAAAAACTTCAATATGTGAGCTTCCACTTGCTTTCTTCCCTTCTGGTAGAAGATGGTTTTTGGCAAGCACTGCGCTCCAGCTCTGAGAGAAATGACAGCTGCTAACTGAGAAAGCTTTTAACTTGCAGAAACAGGTATGTATGAAGGACTTAAAATGACAGTAAAAGCAAGAAAATAACTTTGCATTGACATGCAAAGGTTCATCAAAAGTTGCCTAGAGGATTTGGAAGCAAAATATGTTTCTCAGAACCAAGGCAAGACCAAGCAGAGCCTCTTTTAAGTGCTGTGACAATTTTTTTTGGCCTGGCTCTTGTGATCTTGCAAACTTCGTACAGCACCAGCTGAAAAGGGATCTCTATACCCACAAAGTAAAGCTCCTGCAGATGTGCAGAGCACATTTGAAAATTCAGGCTGGTTGGGGACTCAGCTGCTAGTGATGAGTGGGGCACCTTCTGCACTTCTCTTTTCTCCATTCTTCTGCACTTCTCTTTCTTTGAAAGGGAGATGAGGAAGGCTGTTTGCCAGGATACAGACTGGGTAGCCTAAACCTCTGCTTTTTAAGTTGCTTGTGTTTTGCTTTGTTTGAAGTATTTCTTCCTTTTTGGTGTTTTTTTTTTTTTTTTTTTTTTTCCCACTCCACTTTGTCTCCTGCTTTCCATAGCACTTATTCCACTGTGCATCCACCAAAACCCAAAACATCCCTCAAATTGTGCCTTGGGAATCCATGCTAAATAGAGTATTTCTTTCTGGGGGGAGAAAAGAGGGAAGTAATGCCATGGAAGAAAATGTCAAAGTATAGAATATTCATTTAGAATTTTTGAAGAATAAATTAACAAATGAGTAAATTGGAGTCAAGATGCTGAAAAAACTTTAAGTTATTTTTCACAAGGAAAGGGATAAGATAAAGCAACACAAAGAAAATATGAAATTCGGCAGCAGTTCTCTTCTGTGTCCTCAGCACTTCTTAATTTTGTGCCTGATTTGGCAAGTAAAGACATAATGGGAAGATGTTATGAGAAAAGTCACTATTAAGATGTCAACCATCAGTTTGGAGCTGTCTTCAGCTTTTTTTCCCGTTGTTATTCCTCCCAGAAAGGCTGATCATAGCATCTGCAGGTTATAGAGTCAAAAGAAAGTGAATTAGCCTCTCAGTTCTGAGGGTTGCCCAGGAAGAAGTTTCATTAAAGTAGGGAAACACTGATAAAAGTGTCACTGTACAGGCACAATGAACTTCTGAGTAGGTCTCAGCTTGCCTTGAAGCAATAAAAATTTATCTGATTGCCTTGGCCTTGAGCACTGCATATTAATTTCCTCAGTTATTTTTCCTTCCTGCAGTAATGCTGAATATGAAGGAGCCATTACACACCCAGTACCCAGGCAGCTCTTTGAGAAACTCCTCTGTAAGCAATAATTCTGAGCGGTAAAAACACTTGCAGGAGCCAATTTACAAAGAAAATAAATTTGTTTTGTTTACCAACCCCTTGTTTATCTTTCCAGTATGCATCTTAGTGCAATCATTTTTACTCAAATAGTTATTAACTTCCAAATGAGAGGTCCCCTTAGGCAGCAAAGTGTTGTGTTGTGTCCTCTCTTTTATCTTTGTTATTGTTGGTAGAGAAAACTCAGGCTATATTCAAAATTTTTAATTTTTCACTCCATGAAACTTTGAAAAGTATATTCAGACACATAGTTTGTCTTGCTTCTGGAAGGGAAACTAATTGGAAATATGCCTGGGAGGAATCAGAGATCTCTTGTTTCAGGCTTTGGGGCCTAACACTGTAAATATGTTTTAGGGTGGTCACTGATATAAATTCTGAGGTGAATGCTGAGCTGCTGTGACAGTTCAGGCTTCTGCTTTCAAAACCTGCCAACTTTGTGTTAACTTTCTGTTCCAATCTTATGATTTTTAGTTCTTGTGCAGTTGCTTTTTAAAACATAGATCAGAAAATAATATCTACTCAGTATAAAATAATAGTACTAATTTCAAAAATGGTAAAAAACAAATACCAATCTACCATGCCAGAGAATGCCTTTACTGTAACTGACAAGAAAGAAAGAATAAGTGAAGATGCAATCACAGTGTTTTCAGTCTGTAGTCTTTCTTCCAGGGATCATGAGCTCAGTGTATGACCTTCATGCCCGTTAAAATTTAATGAAAACCAGGATGCTCAGCGATTTCTAAAATCCTAGCTGCTTTCTCTTTTTCCTTTTTTTTTTTTTTTTTGTTCTCTGGATCTTGTGAAGTTGTTAGCTCCTGGCAAGCTCGTGCCTGGCTGCTGTGCCCGGCACTGTGATGTTGCCAGATAATTCTGATCACAGAAGCAGGCAGAGCCCAGGGGAGGATGGGGGGCACAGGGATGAGGAGCAGGGTCTGGTCTTGAGACAGAAAGGAGCAAAGAAATTTAAAAGAGGTTGTCCTTGTTGCTCTTTGGAATAATGGAAAACAGCTAAGCCTGCCAGTTCTGGCTGCTGGGAGGCAGGAGCTGAGGGAAGCAGATTGAGAGGGAGACCGTGTGAAAGCATCACATACAAGCAGGAGCATGTCACAGAAGGTAACTGGTGGTGGCATGGCAGGCTGAGAGGTGCCTTTTTACCAGGGCATTTCCAATGGGGCTACTAAATGGTAAATGAAGGTGCTAATTGCTTTTCCAAGAGCCAGCTGGGAAGCCACAGAGCAGCAAATGTGGCATCCTGGGTGCTTCACAGGGTCCCCCACCAGAAGCCATGTGTGTATCTGTCACTCCATGAGGGTTGCATAGGCCAAATTGTCCCTGGAGTGGATATTTTCTCTTCTCAAATTTGATTAGGGAAGTTTGGCTCCTTCATCCATGGATTTTATAGCAGGTTGGGTGATGCCTGACATCAGCTTTCTGTGTTGACAGGGCAGTCTAGGCTGTGTTTTAATCCTGGTTCCACCCCACCTTCGACTCCATCAAAACCACTGCCCATCTGAGAACAGACAACTTTTAAGATAAAGACACAGACTTTAAGAAGGGCAAAGAATCCCTTAGTGATATTTCCTATTTGGAGAGGAGAAGCTGTCACATGGATCATGATCAATTAGCCATGAAGAGAAACATTTCAAGCCCTGAGATAACAGCAGTGTTCTGAACTGGAGAGTAGAGTAATTCAACACTGCTCTGTATTTAATGACAGTGAATTTATTCTGCACAACTTTCTCCAGAGATTATAGAACAGATGTTCAGCCGTAAATATCAGAAACAAACATCCCCAGAAATTAACAAAACAAGTACAGGTCTTGAAGGGATAGTTAAAAATAATGTAGGCTCCATCCAATATGTGGATTATTTCTGCAGCTCCTTTCTTTCTGGCATTTTAATGGCTGCAGTGACTAGCAAGCAGAGTGACAGAAGGCAGCAACCACATCACGCTTCTGTCTTGGTGTCATGGCTAATAAAGTGGTGTTTGACACTGGGAAATTCAGTCTGAGTGAAAAACCTCTGCCTGAATCACCCTTCTCTTCCTTGCATTTTTGTTTCTGGGGATTTGTAACATATCTCAATAGCATTTATATGTAGACTTCTTTAAAGAATTACTTTTTTTTTCTTAAGGCAGAAAATTCTTTTTATTATTTGCATATAGGGGCTTTCTGCTACAGCTGTTTGGTGGGCATGTTTTTAATCCTTCTTGATGTAAAAGGTGCTTTTGGCAATTTTCCAGTTTACTGTATCATACTGTAAAGAGTACATTTAGCATGGGCTCTCCCCTTAGTTTCTGAGAAGCTGATTACTTCCTCCCAGCCACATCAGAACCAAAATGCTCTATGAAATGCTAAGGGATGCTATGTTCTCAAAAAAAGCCCTTTTTTTTGTATACTGTGAAAAAATGTCAACATAAACTTATTTTTACATTCCTACTCTATGGATCCTAACAACACCATTCAGACTTTGTACTTCTCTGCTTCTATCAAAGGCATTCATCTCCATCAGCAGATCTGTTTTATTATCAAACATGCAGACAGGTTCATAAAAATGGAGCAAAAGACACTAAAAGAAGATAGTACCATCCTCATGTTGAAAAAATGCTCCCTTTAATACCAGAAACACTCAAAAAGTCTGTACTTTCAGTAAGATTGGTGTGTATTTTGAGCTCAAGGTGTGAGAGAATGTACAGGATTAAATATTTCCCTGAGAGTATATGCCTTTCTTCTGAAATAGGCTTCATGCAGGCAGGTCAGTGGAAAGGGTTTAGTGAACTTTGCCTTACAAATCCACCCAAGACAGAGGCACAATCAGGGAGAGTCACGATATCACAGTAGGTCAGGAAGCAAATATGGCATTGAACAAATCAAATTAACACTGGGTCTGACACCAGGAAAGTGTCAGATATCACTGCATTCAATTTTGGAGGTATTTTCAGTATCATTCCTTCCATACCTGGGTACTGCTGCAATTTTTTTACTTTTTGATTGGACTCCCAACCTTATTTGGAGACCCCCTGGTTAGTGCTGTCACAATCAAGAACTGCAATCTTAATTTCTTGGACCTTGCAAATCTAAGTGATGCTTCCAGAAAGCACATGAAGTGTGAATATTTCCCAAAAGTGTTCTTTTTCATTTATGAAAACATTCTTAAAACCCATGTAGACTTCAGATGTGTTCACAGCTAAAATCTGTACAGGTGGCACATCCAGGGCTTAAAGTGAGCCAGGATATGCTGGCAGACAAGGATGGGCCTTGAGGGTTTCCAGCATTTTCCAGAGAGGAAACAGAACAGGAAAGAGTGCAGAAGGATGCCAAACTTTCCAAATTGGTCCTTTGGATGCTTGTACCCCCAGTTCAGAGTTTCAATTTCAACACTAGAAACACGCACTTGGAGGCTGCATAGTCCTTGCAATTCATTATTGTAGATAGAATCACTCAGCACTGTGGCCAGCCAAATACACATTTCAGACATACAAAACCACCTGTGTGCAAACCAATATCAACAGCTTTTGCATGGAAACACAATTGGCTTTTCACAGGAAGAGGGTAAAGCTGTGTGTGCCCCTCTGTCCCTGTGTAAGGGGCAGGGGTGGGGTGATTCCCACCAGGCTCAATTCCCAGCTCCTCTCCAGGACACTCCTGCTCAGTACAAATCCCAGTTAAACCAGAGCACAAAGCCCCAGAGCAGTGCCCCACACTGGGTCTGCTGAGGTTGCTGTTGTGACCCCAAATAAGCTTTGCCTCTTGGCAGCACAGGCAGCAAACTTGGTGTGGGATCTGCAGGAGCCAGGTGTGAAGTGTTAAGGAGGCTCTATCTTATTCAAAATTCCCAAATAGAGAAATAATGACATGAAAGAAGTAATTTCTCTGAGTAATGCAGAACATCAGCAAACACAGGGAAAAAAAAAATCAGTTATAGGCCCTGCCATGTGTTAAAAAACAAAGGGGACTGAACATTGATGTTGAGTTACTCAAGGCTTGGGTGTCATGTGTCCTTTATTCTTTCTTCTAGGACATTTATGTGAAGTTATAAGATGCAAAATAATTTTAGCAATATTTATAATTTAGATTTGGTGCTGCCATGACATGTTTGTATCTCCATAAGCCTGAACTTTGCCATCTCTCTGTATGTGCACAAAGGCACTGCTGCTCTAGAATCTCTGTGTTAACCAGTCCTGGCTGTGGTCAGAGAAGATTAAGGAATCAAAGATTTTCGGGAGAAATGATCTAATATTTAGTGCCATGCTTTGAAGAAGTGGGACCTCCTCAGGCCCAGACCAGTGCTTTCCTCAGGAAAAAGAAAAATATAATATAGTTTGAGGGGATTTTCTAAGGGTTTAAACTGAGTTCTCGAATGTATGAGACAATTTGAGAGAAGCAGAGGTCAGTTCTTGTGGGGCAAATGGGATTGCTAGTGAGGGAAGGATTGATGCAGAAAGGGACAGAAGCACTCCCTGCCAGGGAAGCATTTTCTCAGTGTGGTTATTGCAGTCACATAAACAAAATTTTCACAGATTAAAAACTCATTTTCAGGAGAGGTGTTAATTTAATTACTGGTTTTATCTTTTGGAGACCCTACCTGTTCAATTTCAAAGCAACTCTTCTGCCTCCCGTCCTGCCCTGCCTGTTTCTTTGTGTTTTACCTTCACCATCACTGTTTGGTGCTTGCTGTACATCCTCAGCTCTATTAAAGTTTGCTTTCTCTCATTCCCATTGCTGGGGGGAAGCACAGGACTGGTTTCCCAAATCACAAACAGCTTCTGGTTTTAGATATCTGTCCCTCCCGCCTACGCTGCAGCAGCCTGTGGGGGTCTCTGGGATCAGCCTGGGCTGCTCCCTGTGACTGCAATGTCCAAGATCCTCTCTCCTGCTGCTGCCCAGCTTGGCTGGATTGAAGGTAGCGCAAGAGTGCTTGCCTGGGCCCTTTTCACACCTGAATTTGGGATGTAAACAGCCCATGGGCAACAAAACACCTGCATGGGCCAGCTCCCCCTTTTCTCTCCTGGGATCACCTCCCCCCATCCACTGGGATCCACAATTCCTCCAAACTGGAGGCACCATTTGCCTCCAGAACTCATCTTGGCAGCTCTAATGTTAAGACTTCTTCACTAAGAAGTCAGATCTCTGACTCTTCAGATTGGGTCGCTGTTTATTTTCAAATGATTTTTCATCATGTTGCTGGAATGTTACTATTTCAGTTTTTAAGTGTCTGAAAAGCATTCTTGTAAAGGCAGTCATAATCAAAGAAAATGATGAAAAATGGACTCTCTTGTCTTGTCCTTAATGATCTGGACCAGTTTTTCAGAGACACATTTTCTGTCTCCTCTGAAAATCTTTCAAGTGTTGTCAATTAGTGACCTCAATTCCCCTCCTTGACAAGAATCTCCCCTTTCAGGAGGTAACTGAGCTGTGTCTAAGTTACTTTTATTTTCAAAGCTTTCAAGACACCTTTTAGAATGTCTTTTCTTACTCTAATTACCTTAGAGGAATCCTAGAGGATTTGCTTCTTTCCCAAGAGGCTGCTGTAAGATTCTGATGAAGAATTTCATGTGCTATTATTTTTGATAGGCAGAATGGCAGCATTTGAGAGAAAATCTGTTAAGAAAATGAATTAAAACTATGTTGGTTCATCTGAAGCAATAGGAAATTAAAGATAAGCAAAGGATGAATCAAACTAGTAAAACAAATACTTCACTCCAATTCCTTAAATTCAAAGAAAAAAAAAATGTATTTTTCAGAATTATCTCTCCAAGATGCTATACTGACAAACAGGGATAAATACATAAACAAGAGCATGGAATTTTTTCTAACTAATTTTCACATAAAATAATAAATGGAGGGTCCTGAAGGTGGCTCTTAGATGAAGACAACAAAACTTCATAATTCTTAGACCTTAGCTATGTACTGCAGATTGACAATTGTGACACTTCTGCTGATACACACATAATTTCCTTTGCTTTAAGGGATATATTTTTAATTAAATTGTCTAGAATAATATGAAAAATAGATATGATTAAAAACTTGAAAGTTTATGCAATAAACTGAGTGGAGGTTTTGAAGGAGCTTGAAGCAGGAGTGCCACCTCAAAAGCACTGGGAGCACCTTTGAGCAGCACCAAACCAAGCCCTGTTTTTTCTACCTTTGATCCTCCCCAGCAGATACTGCAATTGTCCCTCTCCCACATGATTTCTGACAACATTAGAGATTAGCAAATGGAAAATTTAGTAAGCCCTGAGTTATTTTCTCTCCTGCCACTCTGAAGTTGTTATATTCAGAGGTTTTAGTATCCTGATTTATGCCACTGTCAACAGAAGGTGTAGCTCACCTGAATTTATATTTTTAATATCTCCAAAAATGGGATTCTTCTGGCTTCTTCCCACCTAATTTTTTATTTGTTTACTTAATGAAAGATTGTAGAAGGCATCTTGTATCACATAATTCATAAGAAGTATCAAAAAACAGTCCTGAGGCAGCATTAAACTTAACAGATTTTCTAGAGTCATTGGAGTGATTCCACAAATTGCTGCATTTCAACCTACTTATTTGACATCTCTCTTTTGGACTGTGTTAATCTCCATTTAGTTCTTGTCTCTTTGTGCTATTTATTTCTAATTTCATTTTTCTAATATATGGAATTAAATCCTATGATCATCACTTTAAATCAAATATAGCTTGTTTGCAGTATCAGTCCAGGCCGTCTCCAAGAACATATTTAATTGCAGAGGGAATTCAGCTATTCAGAACATGTTTGCTTCCACAAGCAAATCCTGCCAAGCTGAAGAACTGTGAGTTAAGCCATATGGTTTTCATAAAACATGGTGACTTGAAATTTATTTCCACTTTACAAAACAAAAGTCCATGCCAAAGCACTGTGTGTGCAAAATTCAGCATCAGGAAAAAGCTGAGTGTAGGACTACTGTTCTCCCACTGCTTGGGTTCAGCATTTCTGAGGCTCAAGGTGAGTTTTAACAAAGTGCTAGTAGCAAGAAGAGAGAAAGCAACAGCATAAAAGTTCCAAAAGAAAATTTTCTAACATGACTAGTGAATGTAGGTAAACACTTTTGAGAGTTTAAACCTGAGATGTGTTAAATGATTCCCAAAAAGCAGGTTTAAACCTTTTAGAAACTGTCACTTTTTGAGAGCCCCAAGTACTGGTATATTTTCTATGCGCCTTAAATCAAAGAACCAGTCCAGAAAGTGGTGCTTCAGTGAGCTACAAAGCAGCCCAGCCAAAGGTGTGAAATGTTGCTTTTAGCATGAGTATGAAAAGAAACAATTTCTGTGTGTGACAGGCTTCAAGGTATCTGTTATAATGGGCAGTCAGGAGTCCTAGATTGCCCTCTATATTCAGGTGCTGCTATTGGATTTAGAGTTCTCAGTTTCAGTCATCTGAATTATGTGCCTCTCTAAGACTTCGTATTTGAAATTTACTGCTCCTTAATGTTCTGGCTGATCTGAATACAGAGTTTGAAGAACCTAAGTCTAGAAAGGGAAATACAAATATTTTGGTTTGGCTGTTTGCATTTAAGGTGCTTTCTCCAGGTTTCTTTCTGCTGTATAGTCAGAAACTGAAATCTCTCTTACAAGACCTAAAATATTGGTAACCTGTTCTTACTTCATAAGGAATGATGAAAGCCTGCAATCCCTCCCTGTTGTTTTTGGCCTCTTGAAAGGCTTGGCAATTTTTGCTTTGTTTATAGTGATCCTACTTGCAAAGCACTTGCAAAGTCTCTTCCCTCTCTACATAGCTAACAAAAATATATCACATTTTAGATTTCTTGAATAAAAGAAGTAAAACTTTTTATGCTGAAGTTGATTGTAAAAATTGTGTTTCTGGAAGTGGTCTGGGTTATAATGTTTTATGTTTCATAGTGCACTGCCCCCTGTGAGGAGTTGAGCCTATGCCTAAGTTGGCTCTATTGGGGATGAGGACAGTGGGTCAGAAGAAACATATACTGATCCAAAAAATTCTTTTGAATTTGGTCTGTAAAATAGACTGTCTAATTATGCATACTGATGAAAATTAAATTATAGAAGCACCTTTGATGGTCTTAATGAGAAAATACAATCAATACATGTTTTCTAGGAAGGGTTAAACCCTCTGTAAACTGGGCTCCCAACACAGCTGTAAATGAACAAGGTGTTTAAGAATTAGACTTGATATTGGGTAAATTTTACCCAATATTTTGGTCACCTAAAACTTTCTTCAAAAGTATTCAAAACTGTAAATATTAACTATTTATCGGTGCATATTATGTCCCATGACAACATAAACCCCCTTGGCAATATTTTGTATTTGATAGCTTTGACTTTTAGCCTTTAAAGCTTATGCCTTCATCCAGATTTTTTTTGACTTTGCCATAAAATGAAAGGTATTTTTTATTTAATACCTAGGGACAATGATTTCTGCTAGCAATTTTAGGAACTACAGTTCCATGATAGTATAGCTGTTAATTTTTATCATTTTCACTGTTACCCCCAAATTTATCTTCTTGCAGTTTACTGGGTTTGTATTTATATATATATATTAAATACCAAGCATTGTTATACATCTTTTGAGCTGGCTATACAGATTTTTGATAGCTCACATGCAGGCATCACATTCTGCTTGACTGTTACTGGTGTGCTTCTTTGGACCTTCAAATTGTAAAATTGCAAATACAAAGCTGGTATTTCCATTTGTAGAGCAGCCTGAACTGGAACTGGAGGGCTGGCCTCAATGTCATTTTGCATCCTTCCTTTCCTCAATAGATTAGAAGTTATTTTTTCCTTTGCTGTCTCAACAATTTGTTACCAAAAGGAACTGCAACTTGATGCCACCTTGTTAGAAGGTTTATGCTCCTAGTAATAACTGGCTTCCTTCCAGTATGCATTATCTATGTATAGATTACACTTGAGAGTAAACTTCAAACTGCAGTTTGCTGCTGCTTCACAGGAAGGAGCTGTCTCTCTGCAAAATAATTCACTACCTGCAGAACAGCATCCTTAGATCACAAAAATAACCTGGGGACTTTAAAGTGGCCTGCAATGCGAAGCAACCAATAGCAGAGGTGCTGGTATGTTACCCAAAGTGAAGCTGGAAAGATCAAGTGTTATTCATGCTTTTCTGGAGATAAACTTCCTCCTCTTTTCACAGCCAGCTGAGCTCAGAGGAAATGGGTGAGCTCAGAGGAGATGATTGTTCCTCTGAGGACGTGTCTGACACTTGCATTAGCAGGGACAGAGAAAAGCAGATACGAGAGGGGCCTTTTGCCCATTTTCTTCCCTTTCTAGAGGCCTCTGCCAGGTGAGCAGAAGGGGTGCTCTTCGCACAAGCAAACAGGGGCCAAGCCAGAAGGAGCCAATGCTCAGGGTTTTGGCTGGAGTCCCCTGACAGGTCTTTCTGCAGAGGAAGGTGCTGAAGCTGCCCTTTGACATGAATCACTCGTGGTTCTGTTTTCCCTGTCCTTGGGCACATTGTTCTGAAGCTCTCAGTGCTTCTGCTACCTCGTGAATAAAGCAAACACCACCCTGTGTGCTGGTTTGGGTGGGTTCTGCATGGTGGCAAGCACCAGTGGTGCAAAGAGCCAATTTTGTCAAAATCATAAAGAAATGGAGCTTCAGTGACAGTGCACTGGTGAATGAGTTTATGCATCATCCATCCATCCATCAATGGGACTGTGACTGGCTGTTTAATTTGCTGATCAATATTAACTGTAAAGGAAAAAAGATCTAGAAGACATGGAATTCCTAAAAGTTATGTAAAGGTCAGCCTTTGTGGAGGAAAGCATACCTATGCTTATGCTGACAAGAACACTGCTGAATGGTTTCATCCCCCATTAGACAGGGAAACACCTAACTTCATCTTCCACATCCGAATCCATGTAAAATTAACCTTCACACTGTTTACAGAGTGCCTAAGAAAAATTTATATTTTTAAATCCGTCCCAGTAAATTCTGACCTTCCAGATGGTTACTGAAATATTAGCAATATCAGGCTTGTCCTATATTTTCCCAGATCTTCGAAGTCTGTGTGTGTTTGGCTGGTGGCAAGGGGTGTGGAGCTGTGTCTGTGACAGCCTGTGTTGTGCAGGGCAGGCTCTGTGGAGACAATCAGTGAGCACCCACACCTCCATGGAAGCACTCTGCTGCTGCACTGCCTGGTGATTCAGATGCACAGTTTGCTCCATCCTTTATGCATCTCCTGTCAATGCAAATCCTTCACAGCTCTGAGGACTTCTAATCCCATTATTTGTGAGTCAGCCTTGCTATGAAGAGGAACATTCCAAGCCCCTAAGAAGTAACTGTGATAAAAGCCTAAGTACTGTGAAACAAAAAGACATTATCAAATGGGTTGATTTTATTTTTTTAAAGAAATTTCTCTCTGTATAATTCCCATGTGTTGTGTTCTTCATGTTGTGTGGAAAGAAAAGAATTCCATATTCATTCAGGTCACTTCAAACGCAGTTCTTCTCCCCTGTACGTAATGATTGTTTTTCATTCTACCCCGTGCAGTTTTGCATCTGCTCCTGGTATGGGACAACCAGTCTAGACTGGCCAAATTAATCCTGGCAGTGGATAAACTTGAAGGAAATACTTGCTTGCCTCAAAGAAAGATAATGAAAACAACTTCAAGAAGCATTTGTTGCCCTGCCACTCCTCCACTGGATAAGACATATTAGAAATGTTGTAAAACAAGTTACTCCCTTTGTGAGGAGGAGAATTAATGAAGCTTGGTGCCCTGAACTCTCAGGTGATAAATCCTCTTCCCTGCTGTAAGACTAACATCTCTTCACTATGGAAATACCCAACACTTAATAGCCTGATGATCCAGTGCTTTCCACACTTCCACATCCCCTCTCATGTTCCTCAAAGTGTTTTCCAAATGATTCTTGAACTCTGTCCCTCAGTGCTGTGACCACTGCCCTGGAGAGCCTTTTCCAGTGCCCAACCACTTTCTGAAAGGATGGAGAACCTTTTCCCAATATCCAACTTAACCTCCCCTAACACATCTTCAGGCCATTTCCTCATCCTGTCGCTCACCAATGAGCAGAGATCAGTGCCTGTCCTTCCTCTTCCCCTCCTGTGGAAGCTGTAACTGTGCTGAGGTCCCTCCTCCGTCCCCTACAGGCTGAACAGACACAGTGCCCTCAGCCATTCCTCACACAGCTTCCCCTCCAGGCCCTTCACCATCTTTGTTGCCCTCCTTTGGATGCTCTCTAATGGCTTTAATGTCTTTCTGATATTGCAGAGCCCCAGGACTCAGAGCAGAGCCCAGCCCAGAGCAGAGCAGGACAATCCCCTCTGGGCCCAGCTGGCCATGCTGTGCCTGATGGGCTGCAATAGTTTGGAGGATGCCACCACCACACACACACACACACACACAGAAAATGAGAGTTATTTTCCACTACTCAGGAGGGCTACAAGTGTTGGGGTGTGCTTGTCAAAGGAGTGGGTGCCCCCAGACTTCAGGAGAAAAGAAGGGGCAGAAGTCAGTTGCGCAGTTGCTGACTGAATGCCAGAGCTGCTGCAATGGGAATGGGGACCTGTGTGCCTCAATCTCATGGGAATGGAGGTGAGAGAGAAGTGCCTCTCTCCTTCTCTACCCTTCTCCCTCCTCCCACGGGTAATTTGCATCTGAATAGCAGTTTGCTGAAGCTGTGTGTATAATCTGAACTTCCTGCAGGTTGAGGTATAGAGGCAGATCTTTTTCACATAAGAAGGAGGTTTAGCCTCATTGATTTCATGTGGCTACAACAATTTACTCCAGCCAAAGATCTAATCTGCTCCTTTCAGTTGTGACTGTTTAAAATTAAGAACTTTTAACTTCTCATGTTGCACACATGAAAGAATTATAGTGAAGCAATCTCACAGTCAAAACAAATTTTATTCAATTTATTCTGCCAGAAAATACCCTGTTCAGAAATTTGAGATATATGGTAATCAAAATATTTGAAGAAATACCTATTCCAGTGTTGCTTGTAGAAAAGCCTCTTGCAGATCCAGGGCAATTTTGATTATAGAACCACAACATTTAATGATACTCATCAAAGAGTTATTTTTTTAATCCACTTCAGGAACTACAGGGGACTTTTTATACTTCCATGTGAAAGCCATTTGCTCTCTACTACAAATTTATTTAATTGCAGTTCACACTACAAGATGTTTTATCCTGCTGTTTTTGTTCTGCTCTGGTGCCTGGCAATCTCGTTTATATTTAGGGACCTCTGGGACACAGGTCTGTAGATATGTAGGAAAAATCTGTTCCTATGTGTATTTGGATCTAAAACACTGCTCATGATCCTCTCTAGTCTATTGAATAGGTCAAAAAACTTTGAAAGTGCCCAAAAAAAAGCAAGTTTGGATAATCTACATCTAAACAACTTTCACCAGGATCACTTTCAATGATATTTTTTGGGGGGAATTCAAAATTATTTTAATATTTCTAAACCACTAATGAAAAGTCATCATAGTCCTTAGTATAAATACTATGAATATTCTTTAGAATAACTTCTGATCAGCTAGCCTAGTCTTTTCACTGTTTAGTACTTCTCTCATGAGGTATCCTATGCAAATCTTGGTAGTGATGAGTCAATATTTTCTTCTAAATTGTTCATTAACTTGAAAAATTAAGACAAACCCAACGCCATTAAAGAGCTTACAAGTACTGCCCACTTGATTTTCTCTTTGTAGTTGTGTTTCAAAATAAATGCAGGTTTGCAGTTTATTTTCTATGTCTTCTTTCTAGAGAAAACAATTTTTTTTCAGTACTACTGATATTTTGTTGAATTATATTATTAAGACACAGTAAATATTAGTGTTTCAGTAAAGTGCATAACAACTACAAAAGCTCATTTAAATTATCAACTAAAACATTGAAGCAAATCATATTAGACTGGCTGATAAGTAGAGTACAGCCAACAAAGAATTTAATTAGAATTTCAGAATTTGATACTTAACTACCAGGATATGAGCAGCTGATGGTCTAATTTGACTTTGTATTACCTTGAAAATTCTTTATCTGCAGACAGCACTTTCCCAAAATAATCTGTGTATTTAAAAAGTTTTGTATTCAAATGGAGAAGTGAACTGAGTTCTGCTAAGATCCATGAACATAAATCATACCGTAAGTTACAGGGAAAAGCAGATTTTCCACAGATTAACAGCCATACGTGTTTTTGGTATACATGCACAAGGAAAGAAACTGTTGGATTAAATGTTGGTCTGAATATTTCTGAATATAGTTTGTGTCTCATAGGGCAGCTACACAAGAGATACCACAGATCAGCTTTCCCCTGTATTATTAATTTTAATAAATGACATGAACAAGTGTGGTTAAAAGCGATTTCATTGTTAAAAAACACTACAGAAAAGTGGAAAAGTGCCAAGTGGTTTATACTGACACAGCTGTATCCATGAAGCGGTTCATTCCATTGCACAGATATACAGCTGATACATTTTTCAAGTTATAAAGCTGAAAACTTCTAATTTCCTCATATGCAGAAACTTCGGTAAAGTTATTAATATTACAGGCTTCAATCTTAATGTAAGAAACTACATGGTGATTTGAAGAAGCTTCTAACTGAAATTTTTGTGGGCCAGGTTTAATTATGGATTGTCTTCTGTCTCAAACCTGTTACATCCTGGAATTCAAGGAAGAAATACAGCTGATTTGATGCTCTGGTTCTGCAAGAACCATTCAATCTTTGGATCTGAAAGCTAGGAAATGTTTTTAAAGATCAATATTCTCTAGTCTCTGATATTATTCCTGTAATATAAAGACAATGCCTCACAAAACTTTCTGATTCTACTCCATTTCTGAAAGCCTACTCAATTTATTTAACATTTGTAACTTTAAAACAACCTCTTTATGCAGTTCTGGAAGTAGCAAAAACTGCTTTGCTAGCAAAAGGCTAAAATCCACCATAATTCATGTCAGAGTCCCTCATGGGCACAGTTTAGTTGAAATTGATGGGACAATGAGAGGAAGGAAGATGCAGCCTTTAGCAAGAGAAAGAGTATTTGTACACTGTGTTTTTTTTGAACAGACAATGCCCACCTGCCTCACCAAAACTGAGTCTATGTCTACAAATAGCTTCTGTAAAAGGAATGGGACCTCTGGGATTAATTCAGGAGTGTACAGCTGTGCAATGCAATAAAAATGATGGCAGATATCAGTCAGAGTGAAAAATGCTTCTGACAGTTTGCAGTACATGAAGTATTAACCAGTGAAACTTTGCCTTGGTGTGTGACCCTTGATAAAGCTGGACTTGAGTGAGGATTGTCCTGAGTAGTTTCAATGGACAGCTTTAAGAAGCTTTTGATGAAAGATGAGATTTATGTACTATTGCGCTTGTTAGAGAGCAGAAGAATAATTCTCTGCCAAAATAGGGCCATTCATGAGGATTTTTTTTTATTTAGAAGCAGGATAAACAAAAATGAAATGACAAATCATGAATCTGGGCCACTGCATTTTGTTCTTCCAGGGTGTTTGGTATTTTACCTTGTTTACTCCTCTTTTTATGTACTAATCTTGTCTCAAGTCAAGCAATATCTTTGATCTTGTGCCATGTACACAAAGCTTCCATCTTGTCAGAGGACTAAATATTATTAAAATAACGACAAACTCAGTGGCCACACACGGACTAGCTGTTATTATAGAGATTCTCTACTGCCATTATTGTCTAGAAAAAGTTGGATAAGGTGATTCCAAAAGAATTATGCCATGTGGTGGGTTCAAAAGCAGAAATTCCAAGGGTTTGTGTGGATATTCATACTGGCTCCAGATAGACTGCAGACAGAGGTAGATTTTGTCACAGGTACAGGTCATGCTGTCTCCATGCAGGACAAACTAGGATCCTGGTATTATTTTAAATGTTTGAGGTCCTGACTAACCCAGTGCCAAAAGATTCTCTTCACACAACTATTGTTGTTTAATAGTGCTGACATTTGAAGTGTTTTCTATAGGTACATGACTTTTATTTTCTCTTGAGGTTCCAAGCATGAATTTAATGTTATTTTACTGTCTCCTGTTTGTGACGACAATTCCCACAGTTACACATTTTATGCCAGTATTTTCCATTCTTGCAAGTGTAATAAAACAAGAAATACAGAATGTAATACTAATAGATGTAATTTAAAGGCATTTAATTTTTTTTCCATCTTGCTTAGTCAATATAATATAAGGCAAATTACAGAAGGCAGAATACATTAGGAGAATGATAAACCCACAGAGTTTGCCTTCAGATTGTTTGTGTCAAGCAGTGTACCTGGACTGCCTGCTAGGTTTTTGATTAAGGTGGACTCTAATGTCTTATTCTCTGTCTCAGAGGGGCCAATTTGCAGAAAGAACTAGTAATCTTTGCCTTTTCTGTCACTTACCTGGCACACTTCACAGGTTTTTAACAGTCTGAAATTGTACTGTTTAAAGAGTAGGAGAGACCATTGTTTAGCTCGTAGTAGCTGGAGTTTCAACACACAACAGTAAATATCTGTGTGAAATAACTGTCTGCAGTCATTGCTGTCAATGTCCTTGTCTCTGGGCTGCTCAAGGCTGCAAACTCAAACTGCAGTTTGTGGTGGCAAAGTGCTTCAGCAGCATCCAGCCCAGAGTGAGGGCCAGCCTAGCAGGTGCTGGGAGATGCCTGTTCACACCCACGGAACACGAGTGCACGCTCCCTGCTCCCTGCAAGGCTCTGCCCACAGCACAGACCTTGTCAGGGAAACATCTGAGCCTGAGCTGGCGCCTCTTTGGAGGTGAATGAGCACCTCAGAAGCACAGAGAGGGGGTGTTAAGAGTGCATGAGGGACTGATGGGCTTGGCCATGTCTTCAATTGGTTTAAAGACATAACAAAAGCTTTACCTGGCCTGGAAGGAGTTCCAGATACTCCAGGACTCCGTCTCCAAAACAGGCATTAGGTAATACTGTGTAAGGAGACTATCAGAGCCTGCCCTTTGTTGGGCAGACTGAGCCTTCCATGCTTCTCCCAGCACTCAGGATTAGGAAAGTTAAAAGGGTACATCTTTATTTATTAACTTAAGCATTAGACTGTGAGTTTGCCTAATCCCTCTAGGAGCTGCTGATGCCTTCTGTCACCAAGCCTTGTCTTGCAACAAGCTCCAGACGTTCCTTATCTACTGTGCAAACAACACTTTTAGCACAGTATGTGCTTGAAGTTGACATCCAACCAACTCTAATTGGTACTCCCTCACTCTGCTTCTCAGAGTTGGTATATCAATCACTTTATCAATTGGTTGGTAAATCAATCACTTTCAGGGTTTTGTAAATCTCAGCGATATGTGCCGATTAAACATATTAAATTAAACATATTGCAAGATTTTGCCTTATAGGATCTGGTAATGCAAACCATAATTTCAGATTGAACACCTGAAATTGGATTTCCAAACCTGCATGTTGAACAGTGTTATTTGGGGTATATTTTAGAAAAAGAAGGCAAATTGAATTAACTGTCACTGAAGGCAAAGTAAATTAACTGTCATTATCAACAAGAGCAAAGAATTAAGATTTTACCATGAGAAGAAGACAACTGTGGTCCTTCCCTCTTACCTCTGTACACATAACTGATATCCCTATATGGTCAGGCTGATCTCTTTAGATCTCCATAGATCAAGGTACTTTGGAGGGTCAGATCAGGTGTGAGGTGCACTGCATCAATCTCTAGTAGTGACTAAGCTCCTAATTTAGGCCTAATTCATCTGGGCTTTTGCAAAGAGGAGCAGAAAAAACATGTGAGAGCAGAAAAAAAAAACTGCTTTGAGTTCCTAAGTAGAACATGAAAATCATAATGACAACACACATTGTGCTGTCAAAGAAAAATGAGGCATTAATCAAGTTAAGTGATAGACTGAAAAATATCTCTCTTTGGAAACATATTGTGAAAAGTAGTAGTTTAAGAGCCTAAGAGCTGGAAAGAGATTTAGGGATGTGATGATCCTAATAGCAGCACAGAAATTTATGTTATTAAGAAGTACATATTACATGAAAATAAGGTAGTCCATCTTGAACTGAAAAAATATTCATATGAGGGACAGAAATCTTCAAAAATAGAAATGCAGCTCATTCCTTGCACAGTCTCAAGTTTGACATCATGGAGGGCAAGGCAGAGTCCTCAATCTGAGTCAGAGATCTGCTCCATTCCCTGAGTGTCTGGGTGAATGAGGCCCCAGATATAACTGTGGGATGTGGATTTCTATAGTCTGTCTTGAAAGGGACAGAAAGAAAGCATATCAGTCTGTCCCAGAGCTACAGGCACAGTGTACCACTGTAATTATTAACTTGTATCTTCAGTAAATTTTCCTGGTTGCTGCGGGTTACTACCTGTCAGTTGGCAATTTTATCAGCCAGGGAATAGAAACAGAGCCCCAAGCTTCAATTATTTTAGCATTTTCTTCTTTCAGGTCTTGCTTTTATTATCCACTGGATGGCCATAAACAGCTGACAACACTCAAAAGGCCCTGCTGGCAGTTTTGTGGCATTTTAGCACAAAGAAGAGAACAGCCCATTCTCTGCTTCTCCTACTCCCTGTGTGTGACCAGGCAGGTCCTGTTACTTTTGGTCATGTTGCAGCTCCCACCTTTGCCCAGTTGCCTTGCTGAACCTGCAATCTCCCTGCTTTATCCAAGGAAGTACAGCCAATGCCCCTATTTCCCACAGCCTTTGATGAATGTTTGATGAGAACATCTCTAACCCAAATCCTCTTGCCGGTGGATTCCAGGTGCTTCCAGCTCTCAGTGCAAAAGCCAGGGTGACAAACTCTATGGAAAGTGGTGCCCTTCCACAAAAACTCCTGCGTGCTTTCTGTCATGTCTTTTTGCCTGGTTTTGCTGCCTTTTTGTCTGATTTTCTCTTTTAATTGTACTTTACTGAGTTTTACCTCACCCCTGACATTGTGATTTACTTTGCTGTTTCACTTGCTGCAACACTTGAGTGAAATGCAGCTTGTTGTTACTGCCCTGCTCATTTCCAGACTCTGTGAGCAATCACAGCATCTCTTTGAAAACATTGCCCAGCTGCTCAGAGGTTCATTTCAGATCACTTGAAATTTTTCTTTGTTTTTTTTTTTTTTTTTTTTTTTCTGGCTGCTTGGTGCTGTTTGTCCCAGTTCTTTCTATCACACAGAAAAATTTGACTTGGGAAATTTTGCTCAGATGTTTGGGAAGATGAACTGAAAGTAAATGGAGATAAAGGGGCTGCTCTCATTGGTAATGAAACCTGGGCCTCTGTCTCTGAAGGAGAGACACAAAAATGTTAGCACAACATCAGTATCAGAACCTTGACCCAATATGTTGTCCTGCCACAGAAAGGATGGGAAATTCTCAGTGTAGATATAAGTATAGATCATTCTCTATTCCCTTCTACACTGTTCCAACATAGATCTACCAAAAAAATAAAGAAGGACCCAGAAAATAACATTCCTGTTCCTTAGGACTGCAGTTTGCGCTGTGATTACATAGATTATGCAAATAATAGATATGCTAATTGATAAGGCAAAATTTCCATCTTTGTGTGCAACTGTCTCCATGCAACCCTCCATTACCCTGAAGCAATTTTATTCACCAGGAAATTTACAATTACTTGTAATTGCAGGAAGCATCTTAAGTTTTCAATGTGAGAGTGAGAACCAGCTGTAGTTCCCGGCTGCAGTTACAAATATTCAACCTCTTTACCTGGGTAACAGCTTCCAATAAAAACTATTAACAGTTCTCTCATTTAAGCATTTCTTAAAATACTTTAAGTTCCATTACAATTTTTTCAAGAATCATAATTCATAGTATGAAAAAAAAGAGTTTAGTTTTTTTAAATACCTGATGTAAATCAAACTCAGCTCTTTAAGCCCAGACCAGTCACTGTAAAAAGACACAGCATAAAAATAACAAACACAAGAGAAAATGGAAGGACTAAGGCAAGCCTGTAGCCTGTAATAGATATAGTTTAATTTTGCAAGCTCATATTTTCCTAAACCATAACTTCTCATAACTTTTGTCGTGTGTTTCATTGGAACTCAACTTTCTATTCCACATTTCAGGGGGCTATGTAGAATCAGAGATATTATGCTATAAGCAAAGGGAAATTCTTTATTTGGGTATATGTGCAATCAAACTATAGTCACCTGAACCTCTCTTTGGCCTGAATTCTTGAGGGCTACTGCTTCACCCTGCAGACGCGCAAACAAGGAACTCCTCTGATACAGAATCAGAGGATCATTAAAAGATCTCTAAGATAATGAAGTCCAACCACTAACAGAGCATTGCCATGTTCACCCCTAAACCCCAAATGATTATGTTATAGAGATCCAGAAATGTCATATTGTATTTGCTGGGAATGTCTCAACAAAGGCAGGTAGGAATGATGCATCTGACTCCACATTCTCAGAAGGCTAATTTATTATTTTATGATACTATATTATATTAAAGAATACCATACCCTACTGTACTAAAGAATACAGAAAGGATATTTATTGAATGCTAAAAAGATAATAATGAAAACTCATGACACTTTCCAGAATCCCGACACAGCTTGGCCCCAATTGGCCAAAGAGTCAAAACAACTCACAGCAGAATCCAATGAAACAATAACCTGAGGGTAAACAATCTCCAAACACATTCCACATGAGCACAACACAGGAGAAGCAAATGAGATAAGAATTGTTTTCCTTTTCTCTGAGGCTTCTTAGCTTTCCAGGAGAAAAATCCTGGGCGAAGGGATTATTTCAGAGAATGTGAATGCCACAACGTCACTCTTAGTGAGTGGCACATGAAGGGACTCTGACTCCCCTTGTCTCCACAGTAACATCCCCATCTTCATTTCCAAGGCTGTTCCTCAAGGAGCACAGTTGAAGGATCTAAGTGTCACAGCAACTTCTGAATTCTCCCAGGCTGGCTGAGAGGAGCTAATTAAGCATCTACAAAGCACAGTACAAAGGGAACTGACGGGGTGATGCTTGAGGAGGAGACATCTTTATTCACCAAAGAGGCGTGAAATGAGCATGAAAAAGGTTTCTAATGTAGCCTCAATCAGTCAGTTTGTATAAAGTAAATTGATTAAACACTTGAATGCAGAAATTGTTGGTAGCAAAGCTGATGTGTGTGGTCTTGCCATTAATCTGGTTACAGCATTGCGCTGACACCAAGGCTGTATCTGATGGTGGGAGAGCATTTTAGAAGTGTGTGGAGCTATACCTGATTCCAGTCTACCTGCTCAGCTGAGTTGGGAAGGGAAGAATGTAATTTCTGATACATAGCTCCATTTTAAATTTTATTTTAACAAAAGTAAGAGCCAATGAGCTGCTGTTTGGGATGTTTTCTGTGGGTCAAGGCCAATGAGAAGCATGAGATGAGAGAGCAGCACTATTCAGAACCTTTCATGCACTAGTTTCCCCTCATGGCAGAAGTCTCCATTCTACAAGTCATTTTCAGTGGCACTAGTACAGTCTGAATCACACCTTGTTCCTAATAAACGGCTTTAAAACTGAACTCTTGTTTAAACATCATCTGTGTTGATCTCAAAAAAAAACCCCAACCAACCCTATGATACAGTGCGTACAGCGTGGCTATACAATGCCTTTATTCATACTGATGATTGTCAAAAAAATACTTCATCCCATATAATCATTAGCAGTGACAGATTTGTGTTGACAATGGTGCAGGGTATGAGCAGCTGCAGCTTCTTTCTAATATATATGATCAGACTGGCAAGTTAATTTACATCTTTTAAGTAATATGTAAAATTTATCATAATATAAGATCTAGGATTTTCTATTCATATTATCTCACAGAAATGTTTATTCTGTAAATAAGCCTATGTGCATGAGCCAGAGGGAAACCTTAAGTGTGCTTTGGAATGGCTACATTTTGGGCTTTCAGAATAATACCCTGGCACTCCTATGGAGGAATTGATTGAGCTTTTAGAAATGTTTGTGTTAAGGAGGGGTACAGTCTGATCTGCTGAAATTCCTCACTTTGTAGAGGATGTTCCTTTCCTAGTGTACCTCATATCTGCAGAAAAATCATTAAATGTGCTTGATCCAACTTGTTTGGGCTTTTGAAATACAGATCTGCCATGAATGAGAAGCTACGCTTCTGGTTTTTTTTTCACCTAAACTCTGAAAAGCTTTCCCTGATGATGTGCTTAGCTGTCCTTGCCTTTATGGTACATTTGATATTTTTGAGTCTTTTCCTTTTCCATACCTGCTCTGAGGTGGTTGCTTTAGGTGATGCCCCTTGAATGACAGAACTCTGGAAAATGATCAGAAGATGCAGAATAACTGGTGAGAGAGCCCAACTGGCGAGACGAGGAATCAGACATCAAGGAGTTTTAGGTGCTCCTGAGCACTGATAGGGGAACCCTGTCCTTCTGTCATTCGGGATGGTTTGCATCCTCTGTTATCCAAATTTCAGTCTTTCTGTGCCCCTTTTACTATTTCTCCCTGGAAAAGTTCTGCTAATCAGCCCTCCCTTACTTTCCCTAAGCTAATTCCCTCCTTAAACCCCCTTGAATTCCCTTTCTCTGCCTCCTGCTCCCCAAAACCCTGATCAGCTGTAGTATTGCTTGACTCTGCTTGCAGATAGCTCTTCTCCTATTTTCGATTTTCATTTTAAATGAAAATTCTCTGAGGCAGTGACTTCCTTCAATTTGTGTCCATAAAGCACTCTGGGGACCTATTCTTGAATAACATTAAACACAACAATGATAAATCTGTCTGCTAATGATATAAGCAAAGGAGCAAGTTTGCTTTGCTGCTGGAAGGCAGATCACAGACAGTTCACTCTTTTGCTATTGGTATTGCTGCCACAATCCCATTTTCTCTTGCAAAACACAGAACTAAAGATCAAAATTACATATTGAGTCCGGACTCCTTTTTATATCAGGAAAGCCAAAGCCTTTAGGGGAAAGTTGTGTCAGGGAAATTGCCCCAGCAAAGAGTAATAATAGAGTAATAGGATAATGATGTCAATGTACTAAGCAGATTTGTGAAGGAATTAAAGAGTATGTGCTGATTTTTGTTCAGATATGTGTCTCTCTGTCTTGCTCTTGCAAACTAGACAGAGCTGTACTTTACATCTGAGGGTAGATTTGGGAAACTCAATTATGCAGAAATCAAACTGTTATGCAGTTTTTTCATCAGTTTCATACTGCATTTCTTATTGCTCAGTGGGATAACTTGTCAATGCAGCAGAGAAATCAGTACTGTTGTAAAGCATTATTGAGCATAAAGTTCTGAAAATGTAGAGAGAGTATTACTCCCTAAATAATATCAAATGGATCTGCCAACATATAAAACCTTTTCTTCTGAGTAAAAGGCTGAGCCTTCTGATCAAAATCTTCTTTAATGTATTTAGAGACCCAAGAGCAGCTCTTCAGTAGTCTACCATGTTCCCTATGAATTAGCATAAATAGTTTGCTAGAAACTTCTAACATTAAGGTCAGTTTTTCACTGTCACATAGTCATGTATTTGTCATAAAAATTAGGGTTAAGAAAGAAAAATAAGAAGTAAAAGAAAGAAAGCTAAGAACTTGTTTAAAATGATTTTTTTTCTTTTTCTTCAGCACTAGTAAGAATCCCTCAAACAACTACCTATTTTAAATAAAATAGATGAGATCTGATTTATCATACCATAGGAATTAAACTCTTAGAACTATATATCTCCATCCTTGAATAATAATGGTGTCAGATCAACTTAGAAGAAACAAAATGAATTCTTCTCTATTGTACAGAAATACAGCAAAGTGTTGGTCTGATTTTTTTTAATTCTGGGTGCTTTGAAGTATTTACTTTCACTGAATATTATTTTCCCTATTTTTCTTCCCTTATTTTCCCTCTTTGCATACTTCATCAGTGATAATTGTAATTGAAAACAAGTTAGAATAAAGCATTCTATGCTGTGAACTAGGGACATTTTACAAATAGCTGTTGAACTTTAACACTTTTGGTTTGTGCAGAAAATTGAGAGTTAGATTACATTTCTTTCACATGAAAAAGTAGTTTTGTTGCTTTCACTGTTGCAGATTATTGTAGGAGGGATATTAACCTCCCACCACACCTCCATTTCTTATTTTCTTAAGCTTTCCAGGCCTGATTCACTGCTGTATGACTGCAGTTTTAAGAGCTGTTACAATGGGTATGCACAGGAAGGAGTGCAGCTGGAGTAGCACCACAGAGAGTCAGACCTATTATCTTGGCAAGTGACTAATCCCACGCTCCACAGCACAGCCCTTCAAACATCAAACTTCTTATCCAGGAAATAACTTTCTGCTCAGCACAAGTGCTGCTCACCTGCCTCTCTTTGCATTTTCTGAGACAGCTGTACTGGGGTTTACTTAAATGAAGCAGGTCCCAGAAGTACATAAATTCCAAAGGTAAGAAGTTTACCCTAGGAAAAGTTGGCGTTTTCACAGATCCCAAGTGGAATGGAGATGAGGAATCATCAGTGATCTGTGGCTGAGACCAAAAAGGAGCTGACCAAACTAAGGTGAAGGAGGGCCGTTTGTGTTTGTAGATGGAGTGAGACAACACTCCTACTGGAATTCAGTAGAGAGATGCAAAGTCCTGCTCCTGTGAAGGAGGACACTGGCTGGTGGGAGCAGCTCTGCTGTGGAGACCTCAGGGCTCCTGGTGAGCAGCAAGCTGAGCTTGAGCCAGCCCTGGCAGCAGAGGTGCCAACAGCTCCTGGGATACATGAAATGAATCAGAATTGTGGGATTCACATTCTCTGAACCTGAGAGAAGCAGAGAAAAGAATGATCAAAACAATCCTTATCTCATTTGCTGCTCCTGCATTGTGCCAAAGTAGAATGCAATATGGAGATTGTTTACCCAAGGCGATGGTGTTTTGTTTCCTTGGCCTATCAGGGTCAAGCACATGTGCATTCTGTCTGTCAGCAGACAGTCACAAGATTCTGGGCAGTTGAGTTGTGTTGGGTGCTTTGTGCAGATTCAGTTTAGATGTAATTTAATATAGTTTAATATAATATAGAATAATATAGTATAATAAAGTAATTAATTAGCCTTCTGATATTAGTGGAGTCAGATGCATCATTCCTCCTGGGCATCAGGCAAAAATATCACTGATACAGAATCAGTGGATGGAAGTGATCATACACCTCTACTCAGCTTTGTGTAGATTCAGTTTAGATGTAATGTAATATAGTGTTATATAATATAGAATAATATAGTCTAATAAAGTAATTAATTAGCCTTCTGGTATCAATGGAGTCAGATGCATGACTCCTCCCGGATGTCAGGCAAAAATATCACTGATACAGAATCAGTGGATTGGAAAGATCATCCACCTCTGCTCAGCACTTGTCAGACCATACTGCACCCAGCTTTGGCCTCCCAGGACAAGTCATCCCTGATCTGCAGCATGCTCAGCAGAAGACCATCAACATGGCAATGGGGATGAAGCCCTGGGAGAAGAGCCTGAGGGACTTGGGCTTCTTCAGACCCCAGAAGAGACAACTTCAGGGCACGGGACAGTAGCCTGCCTGTACCCACAAGGAAGAGAGGACAGAGGCAGGCTCTTCACAGTGATGCCTCACAGGAGAACGATAGATAATGGGATTAAGGTAAAAAAAAAGAGAGAGTCAGGCTGGGTAAAAGTAAAAAACTTTTGCTCTGTGAGGATAGTGGAGCAGGGAGACAGGGTCCTGGGGGGATTGTGCAGACTCCATCTCTGGAGATTTTCAAGCTCAAACTGAACAAAGTTCTAAGCAGCCTAAACTGACCTCTCAGCTGATCCAGCCAGGACTAGGAGGTGTGACTTGAGACTTCCTGAAGTCCTTCCATCCCTAAAGGACACGTTCTTGATCCTACAGAAGCAACAGTGGTGAAGAGTAAAGAAGTGTCATATTTATAACTTCTAAAACTGTTGAGATACCAGATCTTGTATGAGAGTAAAATATCCTATTTGAACACAAAAATATTTTTAAATTTCCCCCTCCCCTATGTAGTATTAAGCTGTTCAGTGATTTTTGCCTATAGCAATATTTAGGCCATATGGCAATTCTCAGCACTGAAGCCTGAAATATTTGATTATCACAGGACAGAATCAGTGTATGGGTCAGCATTCTATTTCTGATTCATCACCCTGTTGAATTATTGTTATTTGATAGTGCTCTAGGAAAGGATGTCAAAGCTGCCAAATTTCATCATGTAAGCAAATCTGTTTCTCTTTTATAGTTTATCATGAGTTTATGAATTTTCTCTATCCAGATAAATTTTTCACTTGCTTGCACAATTACAAGGGGTGGAAAAAAATAACCCCATGATTGCAAATATACTGATAAAGGTATTCCAAATTATATTCAGAAAAGATATCTGCCTTTTTTCCTAGTCAAAAAAACAACCTAACTTGTGGGACAAGAATCAATGTCACAAATGGCTTTCTTTTTGTGTTTATATGAACAAATAATCTCCATTTTTAACAGAATAAAGTTTTGTAAAACCAGCTAGAATTCCTGCTTACATTTATGTGAGAAAAGGTTGCAGTTTTATAGAGTATACAGCTGTAAAAATACCGATAGGACTTCAGATTGAATTTGTTTATTTTCCCTGCCCTTTCCCAAATGAGAGTCCTTTTCTATTCTCACAGTTAAACAGAGACTCAGGAGAAGGAAAGAGCACTTACTGCATTTACTGTGGTGGTTTGGGCACAGCTCTGGGGCTGCCTGAAGCCCTTCCCATGCCACCTGCATTAGAGTTCACCTTTGTGTAAACTGTGTGATCATGGAGACTGGGGGGCAACCACTATCAGTGCTATTAACTTTTTAAATCTTTGCTCCCCATCAATTTATTGCTCAGGAGAGGGATAGGAAGTGCTGGGTTGTAACTCTTTATAATTCCTACTGATTTCTACCAGTTCCTGGACAGTAACTGGAAGGGAACAATGATTAGTTCTAGGGAATGCTACTGCTCCTGACATTCAGAGATATCCTAGCTATGCTTTCCATTGACTTCACAAGGAATTTAAGATCTTTTAAGTCTTTACTTCTTCCCTACATCTACCTCCAAGGCAAGTTCAGCACTTTAGGAAACTCTGGATCTCACCATTGCTACTTTTGTTTTAAAAACCAATGCTCTATGTATTCTGGAGTCTTGTTTAGAACATTTTACTGATCAGATTTTCTAATAGTTATCTTAAAATGCTACTGAAAGAGAACCAGGAGTTGTCAGGTTTGGTATTATATCCTTAAGCCTTTGCTGACCATCCACCCAAGGGAGCATTAGAAGCTGTTGGCTTAGTAGAGAAAAGCTTCAATAAAAGGTCAAACAAAATCATGGTGGAATCATTAATATGTTTTCAAGGGCACACTTAAGGCAGGCCCTTTCCTGGACAAAGGGACAATAAAGAGCACTTAGAGACAAGGAGCCTTTGATGTATATTTATTCTATTGAGCAGTGGGTTTTTGACAGAAAAAGTAACTTGGCCTGGGAGAAACACCATAGAGGATCCCAGGTCAAACAGCAGTCTCTGTACCTTTTAGTATGTGAAGCACAAATGCTTAATGGAAACAGAAAAAGAAAAAAAGGACAACAAAAATCTGGCTCCAAAAATTACCAGAATAGATTTACTTACAGGGCATCATGCTTTTGGAGAGGTCACAAACACTGAAATTGAGAAGGGCAAGTTCAGACTTCAAAACTGTGCTCAAGAGCCACTTCGGAAAAGACCTTAAAGTTAATTGCAGATAACCTCAATATGTTCTCCCAGAAAGATGTTGGGGAACAAAAGTTACAAAAAATGCTATGAATAACAACAATAACAAAAAAAAAGAGAATATTTTCTTGATTCTACAGAATAGTTCTTTGAAGACTCAAGGCCAGACCTGGAAACAATTTTGTAGCCTTGCCCAAAGAGAAAACTGAGGTAAAGTCTGGAGACTGCCAGAGAGGGGGACCTGCAAAAGAAAAGGAAGCTAAAGCAAGTCACATGAAAAGCAAATTAAAATATCCTCTCAACTAAGAGATGCTACACCACTGCAGTCTAGCAGGATTCAGTATTTTCATCATACATAAGAGGGTTGCATTTTACTGTTTATAAAGCAAATGTTATAAAGCTTCCTGTAAATCTGATTTCAATCCAATAGTCGAATGCTAAAGCACTAAAAATGCAAAGTGCAATATTTTTCTCTTCATGCCAAATTAACCAATTAAATACTTGCTAATGGAGGTAGTAAAGTCACCATAAATTGAATCTCCTGCTTGATTCAATTCCTTTCAAAATATGTTCTAGGAATTGCATAAAGATATTTTTGCTGTGGAAATTATCAGTGGCATTCAACGGTGTGTTTTATGTAGAAGGTCAGTTGAATGACCATTTTTGGCTCCCTGATTCTAAATTATAAGAAAACAAGACCTATAACATTCAGGAGTTAGACTCTACACTTTAAAATGACTTCTCTTTAGGATAGAAAAAAATTCAAATTCCTGTTTTACTCTTGCACTTGAGTTCTCAGAAGCAACTTTAATTAAAAAAATAATTCAAAATAATGCTTATTTTTCTATGCAAATATTCCCTTTGCTTCCTAAAACTGCTGTAATAGTAGTAGGACTAAGAGGCTGTGGTTACTATTTGCTGAGAAATCTGCACTTTCAGGACCAAACTGACAGTTGGGATGGCAAGCAGGATTGGCTCCATGCTGCCTGACACGTGGAGCAACATATATTGTATTATTTACCTTTAAATTAAAATTATATTTGTAATCTAGCTACCAAAGTGGGAAGGCAACTACAGGCTCCTGTTTATTTCCAGCAATAAATGTAATGGCTACTTTTTAAAAGAGCAGCAACCTATAAAAATTGAAATCAGAAAGCCGAATGAGGCTAATATTCCATTCCATGAAATTGATCAAAGGTTTTATAGCTCTAATCACTGGCCAAAACAGAAAGGCTGATAAAAGCTTAATTGCCATCTAAGCACTTCAAACGGTTACAGAGAATTGGAGCAGCACAGAGATCTACCATAACTCTGATATTGTAATTTTGATACTTCATACCCAAATCCTTCTTCTGGCCATTAGCAGAGAAACAAGTACATTTCACTAGGTAACTTTTCTACAGCATTTAACTTTGAACAGGATTATTTAATGCTAACAAGAATGGCAGAAGCTGGACTGTAATGTGTTAAAAACAGATGCTAGGTAAGACTCAAGCTAATTTTTTGGTCCTAATTGTCACTGACTTCAGAAAAACTATTCCCACCTTGTGATTATGGTCAGAAGCCTTTTCTTTCTTCTTGACAGAGGACACATTTTAGTTCCCTGTTTACAATAGAACTCCAAATATCTGCCTCAGATGATAAACCTTGGACTTCACAAGAGACAGCAAAATCTGAGTTTTTCAGCTGAAATCCATACCATGTGATGGATTATGTGCAATGGATTTCCCATCTGATGGATGTAAAAGTGTGCTCACTTTAATTGCATTACATGAAAGGGTTTTAACCTTTTTGTCCAAATGTACTTTAATATAACATCGGTCAATGCAGAGACAGTGAAGGATATTTCAGAGAATGTCATTAATTGATCCAAGACTGACTAGAAAAACAGCAGCCATCAATAAAATATAAAACAAATAAAACTTACAACAATTTCTGAGCTTACATTGTAATATAATGATTAGTAGCATTAAATGAAAATTAAATAATATGCCATTAGAAATGTGAAATATTTTTAGCAGTGATGGCGAACACACATTGGGAAAATTTAGGTGAATGCTGGACTCTACCCCTCAGAGCCTTCAATCAAGGACAGATGTCTCTCCTGAAGGGTTTGGGGCTTGATAAAGATGCTTGAGACTCTGATCCTGTGGCCTGTAAGACAAAGGAGATTGGAGGGGAGCATTATGCTGATCTCAGCTGTTCCTAAAATATCTTCAGCTCTTCCACATCTAAGTTACCTTCAGTATAATAAAACTAGAAAATTACATATTTCACAGAGCTATGGCAACATGGAGTTATTTTGCAAACTTACTTAAGAGAGAAATGTCACTTTCTATGCAGAAAGCTTAGGGAAATCTTAGACACAGAAGAATATTTTCCATTCACATCCTCAGCTCTTTTTAGAAACTTACATACCAATAAAATGGCAGAATATAAGTGTTGGAGGAAAAGCTACCAGGATCATACCAAGTGCTTATGATTTAACATATATATGGAACTATGATGAAAAGCAGAAAAAACACAATTGAGAGACTCAAATTAGAACCAAAACCAGATCCCCTTTCCCCATGGGTCCATGCACAGCATCAATTGAGAAAGCACAAATAGAATTTTTATGAATAGCACCCATTCCCTGTTAGATGCCATGTAGACCCATGAACTCAAGGAATTCTAGGATCCATAATACCCCAGGATCCAGCTAGACAGTGCATCAGCTTCTTTTTCAAAGGAAGTATGAATAATAGCTAAGTCTATTTAATTGTGTTGCAGAATGAGCATCAGTAAGCCTTCGTGCTGAAAAATGTGCCCAGGGGTGGCTTTGAGAGGCAAGAAGGAGCTGAGTAGGTCAGCTGCATCTAGACTGCAGGAAAGGAGTTTTCTACGACATTCCCAACCACCTCTCACTCCCCTGTCATCTCAGGGGAGCCCCTTTCAGCTTAGCTGGGATAGCTGCTGGGGCTATCCCAGCTCCCTCCCTAGGGCTGGATGGGACAGTGCAGAGTGCAAGACTCATCCTGGTGCTCCAGGAGATAAGAGAGAGATACTGAAGTTTAATAGACAACAGACTAGTAATTTAAGGGGAGATATGCACCCTAAGCACCTCTACAGTTTTGGGTTATTTGTAAACAAAATAGACACCAGGGATGATGAGGTGGGAATACGTGCAAGAGGCAGTTTGTTTCCCTGGCCAGGTTTTCACACCCTGCCTTTGTGGGGATCATGCACTCCTCCTTTCTGAAGCCAGAAGGAAAGGCAACAAATAACCACAGCATGGCTATTCTTTCCAGGAAAACACCAACACTGGCCTATGCCAGAGAGGCATTTTTCTGCATTCCAGCAGCTTTGACTTCTGTTGTTGTATCACACTGCAAATAACTGCGCATCAACATAAGTGGGTGACTTACAGATAAAAATCCAGGAATGGATCCATTCATTACCAGCATCACCCTTGTAACGACTCTTTGACCTTTCAGTTTTAGGAAGGCCTAATTCTACTCAGTAGTGAAGCCATGTACCTTAAGAAGTTAGTGATTTCTTGGAATATTAGTATTATTATCCCTTTCTCTCACTAACTGTTCAGTGTTCTGTAAGAAACAAATGGTGGGACCCTTTTATTCTCCAAAGAAAACCAGCATTTCACCTCTTCTTTTACTTTACAGATACCAATAACTTTTTATTTCATCTGGTTGGACTGATTAACACTTCTAATTAAATTCAGAGCAGTTGTTCTCAGTGTGAATTTACATTTGAACATTCCAACCTGTTTTGGATGCAAAAAAAGGATTTATATGCAAAAGCTTGTGGTTTTTTTCCCCACCTACAGAGGCTGATCTAATGAAAGATATGACTTCTCTATAAAACTTGTGTTATAATTTGCATGTGCTGTAAATTCACATTATAAAGTTTATCCTGAAACTGGAGTCCCTGGTTTTAACAAGGGAGATTGTATTATTAGATCTCAAGCTTGAGACTACTCCTCTGCGTTATTAGTAGACAAATAACCATTTTTCTCCACTGAAATTACAACAATTGCTACAATGACAGCAAGTACTTGATAACATAAACACAGCTTATGGCTGGGTAACTGCTGGGTTTCCGACATACAAATGGATTTCCTCAAAAAGATCTGAATTTACCAACATATTTTATGCTGTTGCTGTCTCTTCTATTACAATTAGCTCTACTCCTAAAACATGCTCTTGTGAACTGCAGAAAAACTGGCACGAAGTTATATGTATATGTTATTTCTTTTTTATAGAGAAAAGTTTTGTGTTTTAAATGTCTTAGGTGAAATTAGATTAGATTTTAGACCTAGAAATCATATGCTTGGAAAATATTCTGCATATTTTCTCTAAATATGTAATATCTTACATCTTCAAAAGAAAGTCACTGAAATCAACTTTAGGAATATTTATGTCTTAAGGACTGATTGTGGGAGTAGATACATTTCATTTTAGAAACAGTAGATATGCAATAATTTGCCTATATCTCCCTGATTTTTTATTTTCCATCTGAAAAGAAGTATTCAGATTTAGAGCACAGACCTTCTGTTTTCTTGGCAGCATTTTGTTCTGTACTGACAAGTCATCATTTTTCCTCATTGCCCCCCTAACTGATATGGCTGAGAACAGCAACAAAGGCAAAGTAATTCTTAAAACAAACAGGAACATTTTGGGCACTTTGGGCACAAAATGAAAGAGCTTTTGTTTTAAAGTAAGTCTGCAAATTTGGCAAATAAATTTTGTAGATCTGAGTCTTTAGGCAAGGTTTGTGAGAACTTTAAATGTGTTAATACAGAACTACATGGTTGGAATAGCAAGGGCGGGAAATATATTTTCAGCTTCAACCTCTACACACAATTAATCATTTTGAATTTTAAAATTAAAATAATTTTAAGTAAGCAAGAGCTGTATAACTAAGTGGTCTTTGGAATGAATTAATGGCCACAAGAGCACACTTTATTGCAGTCTACACACTGCAAGAGAGAGGCAACGTTTTGCAAAAACATTCTGACTGATAGGCCTCAAATTCTGTGTAGTTCATCTGAACTGTGTATTTTTCATAGTCCAAATTTTTAAAGTAACCTGGATTTTAAGAGCAATTTTCTGATTAAGATCCACTTCCAGCTGCCCTTAGAACCTTCAATCCCTTTTGGAATTCAGAGCTTACAGACCTCTGATCTCTTACTATACTTGTCAGCAAGCTTGGGGCTCTTGTGTGTTCCTCATGAGTTACAATGCACAAGCTGATGTCTCTTGCTGAAAGGAATGATGGTTAACAGGGGTTACCTTTTTGGGTAGTCTGGAGTGCAAAGAAAACCCAAACCTCCCTCTATTGTCCATGTAACCTCATGAGCACACCAGCTATAATGAACAGCAAAGTAATAATTTTCCCCTGATATTAATGCAAAAGTTCCTTATTAATATTTAAAATGCCCTTGGGGTAATTTTCACATTTAATTGAGTGTATGCTATAGATGAATATTTTTTTGCATTATTAATTGCTTTTTTAAAATTATTATCATGTGCCTCCCATTGGACAGATTTCTACAAGCACAGTAACTTTTTCTAGTGCAAGGGCTCAAGACTGACATTAGCTGGGTTCCTGCCATTGTGACCTTTTCTAAATCAACAATATGTAACAGCTGGAAATGCAAGAAAATGAACAATCAGAGTTTTACAATTGCTGTGAATAACATTTATCTTATTATAGGGAGTATAACCTCCCTCATTTGCCCTGACACAATGTGTTGCTTTGTTTCTCCAGTTCATTTCATGGTGGATTGAATTAGTGCCATTTTCTGGATTGGATTATGATGTTTACTAAAAAGGAAACAAATCATTTGCATTTGATGATTTCTTGGTTTTAGCTTACTTCTCCCCTTAAACTACACTCATGGATGACAACAAGAATTAAAGTAAGACAAATGTCCTCTTCCACCCTGGAGATTTGTTTTTAGTCTAAGTAATTAATTGCAACACAGATTCTATTTCCCAGCTGCTGCCATCAGTCTTTTTTTCACTTTTTTCACATAACAAATGGTATTTTTGAGAAATGGTTTACATAATGGATAGTCACTCCCAGATTTCTTCACCCCAGCAGTATGAATTATGTAACAATAAATGGAGAATGCATATACTTTAAAAGGAGTCAGGACTTTCCACAGTAATGCTCCTTCTCAGCAGAAGACAAGCACCTCCATCTCCTCACCTGCATCTCCTAGGGAGCAGACCTTTCCCCCTTTGCTTTTTCCTTCTCTCCTGGCATAAGAGCTGCCAAACTTGCAATCTCCCTGAAGAAAGCAAAGCAACTGCTGCTCTCACCTGGGAAAACAGTGAGGGGTGATGGTGTCAGCAGGAGCCCTGCTGACAGCCTTGATAACAGCTCAGGAGGTTTGTGTAATAAGCACAAGTGTTCTGCACAGCAGAAATGCACATGTGAGAGAAGGCATAAGATTTGCTAATGGTGTAATGAGCATAATTAACCCTGCAACACATTAATACACAATTTGAAATGCTCACTGACTAGATAACAGCAATGTTTTGGCATTGAGTGTCCTTGAAGGCAGATTATGTTTTTTAAGGTAGTTAGGAAAACTGATGTTTGATAACTTGGTGACAGCTGACACTGTAACAGTGATGTAAATTCAGTGTTAACAAACACTCAATATTTTGTAAAAGATCTAATTTGCAATTATCACTTACAGGAGCACATGTGCATCAGACGAGTTAGGGATAACCACATGTTTTGAGATGTAACTGCAGGAGCTGTTCCCACAGGTGAGGTCTCTGTGATCTGTCTTTTGGTTTATTGTGTACAAGCCAGAGAAACTGAGTGTATTTTGTTATAAAGCTTACTTGATTTTGGTAAGAAAAAGCATTTAATACATATCAGGTTGTTCCTACTGTGAATACAGACAACACTTCATTTCATAATTTCCATCTGGCTGGTCAGTAGGGTGAGTGCCCAGGTGCTCTTTGTCCAAAGCGTCTTTACACACAGTCATGGGCAGCCAACCATAGACTCATACAGGAGAAGACCTGTGAGATCAGCGAGTCCAACCACCAACCCAGCATTGGCAGGTTCACCCCTGAGCCATGTCCCTAAGCGCCATAACATAGCAATGGTTCTACATGCTTTTGAACACTTCAAAGGACAATAATTCTACCCTTTCCCTGGGCAGCCTGTTCCAATACCTGATAATCCTTTCAGTGAAGAATCTTTTCCTAATATCCAGTCTAAACTGTTGCCCTCTTATTGCAAAGCTTCCATACCTTCTCAGTGATTGCTCACGTGCAGCTCCTCACAGCACTGACCCCTTCTTCTTCACAGCACAGCCAACAAACTCCAACTCTCTCCTCACCCACCTAACCCACTCTTTTGCAGCACTTGTCTTCTTACTGGACACAGCTGTGGCCTGTTAAGGGCAGCCTGTTCCTAATCTTTGGTGATTAGCACAGCTGCAGCTCCTCAGGTGTGACACTACCTTCCGCATTATTTTCTTACATTCTATCCCTCCACACTAAGCCACCCCTACTATTACCCACACCCTGGGAGTGATTTCCTCTTGCCCTATCACTGGTTACCTGGAAGAAGAGACCAATCCCCATCTATTTTCCTTCCAGGTAGTTTCCTAACAATTAGGTTGCCTGGTGGGTAGGACTTTCAAAATCTTCTGAGTTAATTTATTATTTCAGATGGGACTGCCAAAGCCTGAGACTGTCAAAAACACTTGTGCCCAGTCTCCAGAAACTCTGAACCAGGTATGCACACATCTAGGTCCATCTGCACAAACTGAGGTTGATAAATCAATTTCTATGAGAGCTAATAAGCAGTTACCATGCTGAGGAAAACCACATTTCATCTTGATGAATTATGTGCCAACCAACCAACATCTGAAAAAACAGTTTTAGTACAGATGAAAACCACAGTTAACCAGAAACAACAATAAATTAAAGAAAAACTTATGCAAATAAATTTGAATAGGCTTGGCAGTACCTGCATTTTTTCCTGAAGATATAACACTAAAATATTGAACTTCCAGTTTCCATAGCAATGTGTCAGTGGTGCTCACAGAAAGTAAAAAAAGACCATCATTTTCTCTCAGTAAAACAAATTCCCAAGGAAATAAGAACAGATGGAGGAAAACAGAAACATCTTCAAAGTATTCTTATTATTTAGGGATGGAAGAACTTCACAAGTTTTAGGGGACTGGTTTGAATAAACACCTTAACGTCTGAAGTCTCATTTGTGTCTTATGCAAACCAACACAGCTCTCAGATGTCAGTATCAACACAGGTTTCCATCATCTGGTTTATTCTTCTTAACAGTATCTCAGTCTGGATAATTTTTGGGCTCTCCCATTCAAGTGGGGGATAAGGAAGTCAAACAAGTCCAGCAGATGATCGATCTCTGAGGCTTTTGGGGTGTTTGGGCACATGACGTGTGAGGAGAGAGGGGACTCTGGGATTGTCCATCCTGGAGAAGGGAAGGCTGAGGGTGGCAGTGGGGGGATGTGGTCCCTCATTGATGAGGGGGTCTAAGGAGAAGGCTCTCCTCAGAGGTGCACAATGGGCTCATGCTACAACAGGAAATTCTGATGGATATATGAGAAAAAATCCAGATCACCTTTGAATGTGTGCCTGAGTGTGTGGAACTGGGGCTATTCAGGACTCAGGGTGGCCAGGCCCTTGATCAGCCTTTGAATTGTGCAGGATATTGTGCTGGATGTGGAGGTCCTTTCCAATCTAAGCTGCTCTGTAACACTCTGTACCTTTATTCCTGAGATGATTCAACAGGCACTTCCATCTTCATCTTTATGTCACAAGGCTCAATGGAAAGATGATCAAAGCACCCCTGCACAGCAGGGCCAGGACAATGGCCTGAATTAGATGAACAGTTTAGCATCTTATCCTTATCTCACCATGCAGATCTTCCAATGGGGAAATTCTCCAAGTTCTTTCTCTTCTCTCTCTTTATAACCCTATCACCTCTTGTGGATGACACATGGTGACAGCCAGATGACACCTGTGGAAGCCAAGATTCCTAACATCATTTGACCATGTTGCTGACCCAGCAAAGATCCCAGCTGATGCAAGTTAACTCTGAAGATGTCATTGCAAAGCAGTCTCATTGCATTGAGACTGCTTCCTACCTCTCAAGTCCTTTTTTAGAGTATAAATCAGATGAGACTCAGTTCCTCAAGAAAGAGGCTTTTTCTTTGCAGTGCCAGTGCCTGGGTACATGCAGGGGCTGTGCAAATGAGTAACACCATCAAGAAGGAGTGGATGCATTAAAATGAACTCAAATGATTAATCTCACTGCAGGAGTTGGATTGTCTGGCTGCTACAGGCATTGTGACGCTCAGTGTATGAACACAGCTAAAAGATCATTTTACAGAAGATGGGAAAAAAGGAAAGCAGAGGGTCTTTCACAGGCCATTTTCTGACTTTCCAATAGTGTATTTACAGTGCAGATGGTTGATAGGTACTGTGAAGACCAAATATTTTTTTTTTGTGATCTATCAAAAGGATTCTCATTCAACACTTGAAATTTGCTATTTCAGCTCTACTATACATCACTTAATAAAGTGATGAGCATAAATAAAGAATGCTAAAAACAGAAAAAATCCACATATTATCTCCATTGTCCTGTGCTAAAATTATGTATTATCCTGGGAAATGTGCAGGTTCAACATAACTGGAGTTTCATTGTTATTGAAGTATGTATTCTGGATGGTACAGGAATGACTGAGAGCCCTTCCCTAATCTGAGGGTAGTAGGAACAGCCCTTAATCCAGCTACACACATTAGTATCACTCAACATGCTGCTGCAGTTTGCAGTAGATGTGTCAGGTGTCAAAAATAAGTCTTGGATTTTTTTTCAGGAGTATGTTTGCTACAGGTGCAGTTGGCCTAAGTGTCTCTTTATGTAAATATTTGACTATATTTTCTAGCAATGCCAATTGTTTCAGAAAGAGTTTCTGCCTCTGCCTGTGGGGAATCCAGGTGTCGTTATAATATGAATATCACCAAATTACTCTCTTCAATAAGCATCATGGATTTTACAGGTGTGATCAGATAAAACAGTGATTATCTAAGTTTTCTTATCAATGTGGGATTTTTTCATACCTGAAAGTGAAGCTGTGCAGAAGTATGTATGAACCTGAGAACATTTTTATAGTGTTAACTTGTTCCTCTCTTGGAAAGAGAAGCTGGTCCCTGAGGCTCAAAAGCAAGATAACACAGAGGTGCTTTGCAAAAGGAGAGCCTGTCCTTGTACTAAAGGAAGATAATCCAGTCACAACCATTCTGTGAAATGCAGCCTTTGGTAGGGACAGGGTATCTGCAAAATATTTATAATAAATTGAACTTAGGAAATGAAATGAACTCTCCAGAATGAAATTGCTAAATCTAAACAAGGCAACACATGACAGCCAAAATGAACTCTCAAGTGCAGATCAGATAAAGTTCCCTTGGTAAAATGAGTTTTCTGAATAATCTGTTAATTCTTATGAGGCCTCATTGGTTTCAGTGGGATGACTCCTGGAGTGCCCACAGTGAAGGTGTTGGGATCTGACCTTCTCCAAGAGAAGTTTGGGAGTTGTTCAAACTGATAGGGGAAAACCCTTCACAGGACACAGAGAAAATTTAAAATAGGTGAAAACCAAGGAAGATCACTCCCTGAGGAGCTGCAGCAGCAGTTGTGTGGGTAAGTACCACAGACTCAACATGAGCAGCAACAAGCACTGATAAGTGTCTGAGAATTAACAGCAGTACCTCAGGCTAGATGTGTGATTGTAAGGTGTGATTGGAAGAGGACTCGCTTTCTGTGAGTAAAAATTTACACAGGGAAGGAAGAAGATGAAACTAAAAGAAAAGGTGAAAAACACAAGAGAAGCAGGAATGACAGAGAGAAGGAAGGGGGAAATATGTTCATATGGAGAGAACAACTGCAAAATGGCAGAATTCTTTTTTTCTTTGTGGTCTACATCTTATCTGAAAATGTGGGTTTTGTGTTATTGACTCTTCTGGAAGGCAGCATTATCCCCACCCATGTGTACCAAAAAGGTTTCAGACCATAATCTTCAATGGCAAAGAGCAGACATCTCAGGCGTCATTCACTTAGTGTTGTCAAAATGAACTAAAAGAGAGCAGGCTTTAACTGCCAGTACATAGCACATTTAACACCAGTTGGGGTAGAGCAGGAGTCTGGGCCTAGAGTTAAAATTTTCCTTGCTGGGTACAAGGCAGCTGTGGCTGCATCCGGACTGTGTGTGCTGCAGCAAGCAGCGCTCTCAGTCTTAGCACTTTGCCTGCTTTCTTCCCTGTAACTTTAATAATATAATCTTTTTTAAAAATGAAAACGCCCAGGAAGAGATCAATTATGTATTTATTTCAATAACAAAATTGCAATCCAGATAATAATTGTATTTTGTTTAATTTTCAGTGGATATTAAACAGTGACAGTGATCATTAGGAAAAAAATAATCCACTTGACGCTGAATTCAAAACAAAAATTTAGTTACTAATTTCTGCACCTGCATCTCAAATTTTATTCACACTCAGTTGAAAATGTTCAATCATTATGATGTTTATAAAAGACAAACTGCTCTTGAATGATTTCTCTAATATGTTCACTTACAAAAAGCTTGTTCAATGCGAACACAACTACACACTTCCTGAAAGATGGAAAACTGGGGCAAGCACTTGCCTTCAAATTTGTGGCTTGGCAACATCAAAAAGATTTGTCCTGTAAAGTGGTGCTCTACTGAATTTGGACCTGGTATAGGGTACACCTTTTGCTTTGCTCATTCAGCAGATCTTAACAGTTTATTTCTAATGCCTCTCATCTTGGAAGACCAACACAAGGAGGTGTTGTGATGGTGATGCCGGAAGTAGGTTGCACACCTGCAGCCTGGTCTCTGGAGGACTTGTGGACCTTGTCAGCATCTTGTCACAGCTCATCAGGCTGAGGGTAGCTGGAGCCCCAGAACGTGGATGTGGAGGAAGCAAAGGTCTAAGGATCAGCTCCATGGGAATAATGTAAATCAGGCGGCTGTGGCACTGATGCACAATAGTTAATTTCTAAGCTGAATGTCCTGTGTGTCGTGACATCTGGAATGAGTTGTTGCACACTGAATCCAGCACAACTCTCTACTGCTCTGGCTGTCAATGAGATTACTGATCATTTAAATGTAGAACAGTGCCTAGGAGCTATAGGCATAGGAGGAAGGAAAGGCTGCTTGGGAGTGGCTGCCTTCCTGAGCTCCTTAGCCAGTCCTTAGTGTGGGCACTCTTCAATCAGCTGGTTGCTCAGGAGAGAAAGCATGAAGGTCTCCCACAGCTGGGAGCAAAGGGGGGCAGAGCTGTGCTTTTCCCTGACTCTTGTGGGTAAAAGGGTTAAAATCTGAGTTCTTATGCAGCCCAAAGGATTGTTCACAAAACTTCTAAGTAACTTGACACCATCACATTTCTTAGCTTCTTTACAGATATTTTTTCACTTATGTTTTTGTTCAAGTTCATCAAGCTAGGTGTAAAGAAGTGTGGTGGTTTGACCAGGAAGGAGTGGGAATTCTGGGAAGCTGTGGTCAAACCAATGAAGGTTTTGGGTTTGAGACTGGCACCTGGTGTAGCCAGTGGGGTTGGGACACACCTCCGAGAATACACAGGGGTTAAAAAGCAGGACACTGCCCTTGGCACTCTCTCTTGGGACGTCGCTTCGTCAGATCACCCTCCCCTGTCCAGCCTTGCTGCTGGGCGGGGGAGGGGCAGCCATGCGGTAGGCCCGGGGCCTGGACAGAGATGGGGGTGAGAAAGCTCTCAAGGATGGAAGGGTGGAGGAGCCCCAAGAGACATCGGGCAGTCATTCCCCCCCCCCCCGGAGGGAGAGAGAGGAGAGCCGGCGTCTGAATGTGATAGCAGCCAGCCCGGGAGGAGAAAGGGGAGGGAAGAGTGCAGCCTGGCCGGCGGAGCAGCAGCACCTGTGGGAGTACTAGCATTCCGGGACAGACAGAGACTGAAAACTTTTAACCCTTTCTTTCATGATTGGGGCCTTGCAAAAATGCTAATCCTCCTCGAAGCTGAATAAGAAGGGAGATAAGAGATGAGATGAGACAAGGACCTGGCCCGAAGAACGTGGAGATGATTGAATGGGGAGAGATGATTTGGAGTGGCCTTTTGGCTGGACTTTTCTTGTGGCCATGGACTCAGTTGTTCCTGTGACACAGACTGCATTTAGGGGGAAGCAGTGGCTCAAAACCAGGAGGGTTCTTCGTGAGGACCCCCCGGCCCCAGGGGGTTGGAAAAATATGGGGGGGACAGATGTCCCAAAGCAGAGACTGTGCCTTTTTGGAGTGAGACAAGGCATCCTTGAAAGACAACCCTAAAAGCAGCTCTGGTCCATGCCGTCAGTGGTGAGAGCACTGGGCATGGAAGGAAGATGTCACAAGCGGCAAAAGGACTTTTTCCGGGCGGTGCCGAAGTGACAGGGAAGCACACGAGGTTTCAGTGTGTTTCCAGGGGAAGCCTATGGAACAAGAAGGACTCCTTTCCTCTTCATGAACTGCAGTTTGAGTATACTAAAGTGTGGGGCCAAGGCTGGGCAGTTGATGATTTGGGAGAATGTATCGGATTGGGAAAGTCAGGTAGTGGGGAGGGGGGAAAGTGGTTTTTGTAAGGTTTTCAATTCTTTTTTTTCTTTTCCTTATAGTCTTTCCCTATTTTCCTGTAGTTTAGGTAATAAAGTGTTCTTTATGTTTAAGTTGGAGCCTGTTTTGCTTATTCCTGGTCACATCTCACAGCAGACACCAGGGTGAGGCATTTTCATGGGGGGCACTGGCTCTGTGCCAGGCTCAAACCATGACAAGAAGAGGGACTGGTGATGAGTAGGCTGTATTTATGCATCACAAGAACCAGACTTCAACACTTCAGCTGCTGTGGCCACCCAACAGCTCTGTCCCAGTCTCCTCTTTTGCTCTCCTCCCTCCCTTCCTGGGTATGGCCCCAACAACTTGGGCAAATATGGGAGTTTTTATCTTGGGCACATAGGAAGGAGAGGGACATGGCCCTCTGCTCCCAGAACAGAGGGAGAGACTGGTTGCAGCAAAGATCAGGATCAGGTGCTTTGACATACACCTTTGGCATAGAACTCTGCTGTAAGAACCAAGCAGGAAACACCAAAGACTCCTTTCTTTTCAAGTGGTGCAGCCAGGCAGGAATCTGACTTTAAAACAGGATTCTTCAAAATCCTTCCAAACTTGTTTTTGCATTCCCCTTTGCTGCATTGGTGGGGTGGGCTGCAAAGTGGGTGCTGTGCCCTGGAGCTGAGGCACTCACAGTCCCCAGGAGGGAGGATTCCCCAGCTCTCTCATTTTGCTTGTCCACACAGAGGACATGGGAGTTCTGAGTAAAAAGGTGTTGAAGTTTGGCTCTCTTTGCTTTTAAAAGGCTTCAAAGGCTTGGTGTGTTTATTTGTCTCAAAACCTTGTGCTTCTCAAACAAGAGCTGTGCTGAACTCTTCCCACTTATTAGCCTTGCCTAACCATTTTGAAACCTTCTCTGTAGATTGTATCTATTGCTGTGAATTACATTCCTCAATTATTAATTTCTGCCATCAATCACACTTTATCTTTTGCACAGCTGAAGAAGTATCTTGTCACTTCTTGTATGGAATAGTACACCAATTAAATTTTATATACTTCTATATATTACATTCAGTTAAATTTAATACACAGGGTATAATTTTCATTTCTCAAAGCTTTAGGAATAAAATCAGGTACATTTTCATTGGTAAATGATAGGTTAAGCAGAACCTCTACAACGCTGGGTGTAAAAGAAGGCAGACTTGATTCCTTTCGCTGGTTTGTGACAGCCAAGATACTGAAGTGTGGAGATAGTGTTGGGTAATTTTCATGATAATTTAAAATTATTGCACATTATACTCTCACTTTCACTCACCACAATGACTGTGCTGGAATAAAGTACAATTTCTTTCAGCTGTAAACCACAAGTCTTTTTTTTAGAATTTGACTTGGGTTTATACTTCATTCCTTTATATCCTCCTCTCCTTCTCTGCTCCTACAAAAATCCCCATTTTTATATTTTCCCTTCTTCCTGAGGTTTCCTTCTGAGGGAACATATAACCTTTTTAAAATCTGTGTCTGGACACAGAGAGGAATAAGAATTTCCATTAATATCAGTCTCATGTTCAGTCTACCATTATGAATTCTGTCAGCTTCTCCAGCTACTCAGCCCTTGGATCTGAGGACAGAAAGCAAAATGTGAATACAGAGAAAGACAACAAATACACTGCAATGACACAAACTGCTACATGATAATATAGGAAGCCTTTGTGAAAATGAATGGCTAAAATAGAATATTTTAGAACAAAAGGGAGGTGCAATGAGAATCACAGAGCTGAGATGAGCATCTTGGCATATCTATAATTCTCTCTTTGTCAAGATATTGCTGAATGGTGCAAAACAGATGCAGAGCATGGGCATTAACCTACTCATAGATTTCCATATGTACTGACCACTGTCTAAAAACATTTTTGCTTTGAAAGAGGAGTGCAGATTATGATTCTGGAAAAAAACCTCTGAGATTTCTTCCTTTATTTTAGATTACTTTCCTGAAGGCAAGAAAGCAGTTTGATATCATCCTCAGAAACCACATATTAAAAAGAAAACACAATTTCTTGGAACTGTGTGGGTTTTTTAAAATTATCTCTGGGAATAGTTGTATTCAGTTGGTGTATCTTATGCATAAGCACAACTCTGCTGGTACCTTGAATCTCATGGGCCTGTGGTCAGACACTCCAGAAACTTTTGGTGCCTTTGCCACTTTGCCTGAGCCCTTTTGGATGTTTTTCTTGCTGATTCTTCCCCTGGGAGCTGAGCCATGACATCACTGCAGTGCCTAGGCCTGCATCCTCCTCATAAAACAATTTCAGGTCTTTTAGAATAAATGTGTTATTTGGATGTGCTTTTTGAATGGTTATAGTTCAAAGTTTTGTTTTCTCTCATTTACATAAGATCAGAAAAACCTTTGCAATTGATTATCCACTGAGTGGTGAAGAGGCAATCCCCTAAAGTCAAATGCAGAAAAGCTGCAGGTGGCAGAAGAATTGAGGAGTGGGGAAAAGGCAAAACTTTATGCTGCAAAATGAGTTGCAGTAAAATCCTCCTTCCCCATTTCCTCCCATTCCAAACCACGACATTCTTCCAAAATCCTTAATAGGGAAGAAAATGACCAGGCCCTGGAATAGCTGGCAGAAAACTCTGTCAGTTAATATGGTACTAGGGAAATAAACTGTTAATATATGAGTGGTCACTGATATCTTTTGTAGAGGTGCTCAGGATAAAGGCTTTCACTGAGGTAACACACACAAACAGAAAAGATGTATGGAGTGAAAGAAGGTGCAACATGGCTACAAAATTACTGTGAGAAGGACAAAATGCTGTGATCCACTTAAAACTAAATCACCTAATGAAAACAGGTGACAAAAAATGAGTTAACAAGCAGCAAGAGAGGATTTTAGACTACTAGATCTAGGTTAAACAACATATGGTGTCTGTCAGGCAGTTGCTTATTGAAGCGGGGTTAAAATCAATCATATAGATCTGAAAAGAATTACTACTGTGAAAAACTACAAGTGGGATCAAAATGTACATTGAAAGGCTTAAGTTTTCCTGATATAAATGAATTTATTTCAAAATAAATTTTAGATGGAGTTAAAATTGTTGTTAACTTCCCTCTAGCAGATGGCTTAGGATAAAAATAACATAGTCACCTCCTGAACACAAAACCTAGTCAGATGAGATTGACACTATCTAGATTTTAAAACCATAATCTTACAAAAGAAAAATGTAAGCCTTTTACAGTGTCTCATAAGCCCCAGTAACCCCTAGAGAAATCCAAAGCAAGCTTTGTACTCATATGTAACCCTCAAAATCCAGTAATATCATGTTTCCATGGTAGAGGAGAGCAAAGAAACAAAAGTATGTGGGAGGGGGTCTCTGTGCCTGAATTATAAATTAAGAGGAACATCTGGGAGCACCTGGGAGCTCTTGAAGAAATAAGAGTCACTATGTAAGTGACTATGTAAGCAGGCAATACATGGAGTACATTTTGCTAACCTTTATTTCTTGGAAAGTTAGTTTGGTGAAGCATCAGATTTCAGTATTTACCTCATAACAGAGTCTGTTCTATTGATTCCTGCTCCCAGTTTTGATTTAATTTGCAATATTATATGGCCTTTAAAAATTCAGGTTTTAACTTGATGATTTAATACCAGATCACTAGGTATTACCTATCAGTGGATTTTTCACACTAACACTGAATCTGTTACTCCTAGTTGTTTGGCAATAATTTATGTAAGGGAAAAAAGACTACAAATTTCCTGAAACTTTTCCAAAAGTATTTTTTTTCTTTGCATACTGGTGCTTCAATTCAGTGACTAACTCACTTCTTGAAAAATTGCTACATTGGAAGAAAAATTTTCCTTGTCTTCTGTGAACTAAAATGCACATGAGTGGAACAGCTAGAGTCTGGAAGGCAATAAACTCTCCTGCATCTCAGTTTCCAGATATTTAACTGTGAACATTTTTTGAGAGGTTGTAAAACATCATTTATAAAACCTCAGAAGCAAGTGCTTCTGTTTATACTCTGTATATATGTGTGTGTGTGTGTGTGTATGTACATGAATATATATTTTGTAGCCCTCTCAAATAACTTTATTGTGCATTTTTCTGCTTTTCATTACAGCTGCACTTTTAAGACATTTTTAAGAGTTTAAGACAGTTTTAAGAGTTGCAGATCAGGGGCGTTTTCAATGTGAATACATAACTGATTGTAGATAACTTGTATGTCTTTTTTCACCTCAAAAGGGGACAAAAATGACAGTATTCAGTACTTTAGATATAGACATATTTGTGGAAACATCTTTCTGATATAATGGAGATTTTATAACTGTGAAGAATCAGTGGCTTCCTATATATGGTCAAATTTCTTGCCATGAAGGCAGCTGAAACAGAGGCATCTTGAGTGTGGAATTGCATCAGTTTGGGCTATTAAATTCACTTAAATACAATTAATTCATTAAATGCAACCAGTTTAATTTGGAAACAAATAATTTAATTGCTTTGGTAAAGATTAGGGCAGACGTGACTCTGTGAGCTCATCAAAGGAATCCAAAAGAGATTCTGAGCTGAGCCAAGCAGTAGAGAGTGGATTCAGCCAAGGCTCTGAGGCTGTCACAGCAGCACAACCACCAGCAGGACCAGGAGGAAGAGCAGGATGAGGACAGGGTGCAAAATGGTGCTAAATGGTGACATTTCAATAAGGGATTGGGTTTTTGTGAAAGGCAAACAGGGATCACTGGAACCCATTCTGAAAATATCAGATGAGAAGAAGCTCCTGGTAACTCTTCATTGGGGATGTGTCATGGCTTTATCTGGATTACTTAAACCCTTGTGGATTAAACTCCCAGTTCTTGGATTCTGTTTTGATGGAAATAGTCTTAAATGTACTACTTATAAATACCTACTGAGATTCATAAGTTACATTAATATTTTGTACAAAATTCTAATACAAAAATCGGCATTGGATCTTCACTCATCACCAGTTATAGTAGACAATTATCTTCTTTCATCCTCAAACCCATGAAAGACTTAAAGTCTAAAAAATTAAACTTTTAAGAACATTAATTCCTGTTCAGTTATCCATCTAATGGTAAAATGACAAAAAATCTAGTCTAAGTAATTGCAAATTATCCCCAACCATGTAAACATATCTATTTATTTTGAACAATCCAGCGCAATTTTTAGTCAGCTCATTTATTTATTATTGATTGCATTTATTTTTGTGTTTGTTTTTTTTTTAATGTGTTATTTTGATTGAAAACTATTTCAGAATTGTAGAATCTGGGTGGCCCAATTAGTGAAGACCAAGAAAAAGCATTTGACACCCACCACTTTCACTGCGTCGAGAGAAGACTAACATCAGCCTTGTGGCTAAAGCTATCTGTAAGGGGAACCACAACTAATATGACCCATTAGAGAGAGACCCTAACAGAGAAAAGATACAAAACTTAATGGGACCTGTGTTTTATGACCAAAAAAAATTTATCATGCTTGATAGAACACTTCCACTGAGCAGTTTGCTACAAAATCATTCCCAAGTTTTAATTCACCAAAATAATCAGTATTGATACCCATTATAGCATCTAGTAATTAAGACTTGTGGAACTGAGCCCTATAGTTTCTGGAAGCATCTTTTACCCCTAATGTATTCTGTAACAAAACCCACCAATCATTGGAATCGGATACTTCAAGGCCTTTTGAATAAGTTCTGCTTTATAAAATCAAAAAGGAAATGCTGATAATGTAACAAAGTCCTTCTCTTTATATATTTTTTTCTGTTTCTTTTCTGTCCTGAGGTACCTGCTTGTGAGGGAATAGATTAATGTCAAGTTCAATGTTTTGGTATATCTCAGGCTGCAGGTCAGTTCCACAAGCCTTTTTCTCTCTAAACGTTCTTGCATTTTCAAGAATGTCCTCTCAGACATGGATCAGTGAAATGTCAGAATTCCTCATGAGACAGAATTGTTTTTAGCTGCATTCCTCATTTTTTTGAAGGTCTCTGAATGAGTGGATTGATTTCCCAGCTGTGCTGCTGCCAGTAGTGCTGCACTCCACTGAGGTGTGCAGTGTCACTGGGATATTTGAAACACTGAGATCTTCTTCAGATATGGATTTATATGCCATTTCCAATATTTTTTTTTCTCATGTGTTCAACTGCCATCCATATGAAACATTAGGAGTTAAGGAAAGCTTTCTTGTTAGGAAAGCAGCAAACAGTAATGGAGCCAAAATTTCGGGAAAAGGTAACCTGAAAATGCAAAACATTTACAAAAGCAGCTTGTGTTCCAAAGTTAGAGATCCCTCACCATAGCCCAATTCACAGTGAGATTGGCAGGTGCCACCTCTGAGGGATTTTGTTGGAGCAGAATTCTGAAGGAAACTGGAAGAGAATCTATATACAGCAGTCATTGCATTCATGTTCTAAAGCTCACAGAATTATTCTTCAGTGGTGGCAACAAAATCCTGTCAATTAAAAGAAGCTACAGCTGAAAAGTTGTCATAAATCTTTCCTATTAAGGGTGCTGGAGACATGCTGAGGTGATGAGCTCAAGAAGATGCCTCCTGGGGTGATATTTTTTAAAATGGAAATGTCTCACAGCCATTTCTATTTAATAATCAAATGGAGGCAGCACCTCATTTATTCTCTTTCTGTTTGAATCTTTGTACTGGCTTTTGTATAATTAATTGAGGAAATATAGTAAAGTATAATTGAGCCAGTATTCCTTTCCAAGGTAGACTTGTATATTTATTTCCTTCCAGAGGATTTTCTTTCTACTCCATATTCATGTGTTGCTTCTTTGAATCTCAGGAGGGGATGTACAAATGCATGAATGGAAATACATAAGCATGAACAAATCAGAAATGCTCAGATCTGAGGCATCTCAAATTAAAAAAAATCCTTATTGAGCTGCCAGAATTTTTGTTCCCTTAAGGATATTTCTGCTGACTAGAACTACCAGTAAAGTCTCAATAGAGCTACTGTAGTTGCTGCCTTCTGAATCTGTGGGGTTTAGATGCAATGGGACATCTATTACTGCTACAATATGACATCAATTATTATTAACATTGTTCTGTGGTAAAAGAAACAGCAGGCTTGGTTTGGTTTTCAATGACCAGATTAAGAATTTTTCACAGAAAAGTCTCAGTGATTAGAAGGAAGACAAGAGTTCTGACATGCTTTTCAAGTACATCTCCAGCCTTTTCCAATGTGAATTGGTGATTCCATGAAGATAGAGCTTGGACAGTGATGTGGAATTCCCAGTGCAGGAGCTGCTTAACCTGGAAAGGTGTGGGGAGTGTCTGCTGCAAAGCCACTCCAAAGGCACTCAAAATCCTCCCACAGGAACAAGAACGTTTCTTAATTTGCCTTAGCACAGAACTTGCAAGCCTCTCTACCATTTGGTTCTCCAGATTGGTGTCAGGGTGAAGTTTTTTTCAAAAGCCAGTTTTCATGTCTGCAAACTCCTCTTGGCTTTCTCCTCTTCCCAATCATTTGCTGTTCATAATTTCTGCTTTCATTTCTTTCCTTCTTTTTCCACATTTCAGCAAGGCTGTCAGTTGGAAAGAAAAATATTGACACCTGGATTCACCTATGGAAGACGTTGAGTTGGTTTGTGTTATCCCTGCCAGTTTTGCTCACAGCATGTGCTGCTGTTTCATGTTCCATGCTGTTTCAGACTCCTGCTGATCCTTTTGCTTATTTTTGAGTCACACTGGCCTAGAAGTGACTTGTAAGCATGTGGTGGGACAGGTAGGCAGGTTTTACAAGTGGCAGCTTTGTATCTCTCAGCAAGGCTGGCAGGGACCAGGCTGTCATCTCTTGACAGCTCTTGTTTGGACCAAGAGGTCACTGTCAGTTTGACAGCCTGTCATCTTCAATCAGCTGTAAACTTAATTTAAGGATGGGGCTAGAAGAAAATCTTGGTTAAAAGACATAGAATTTAAATCCTTGAATTTCTCCATGATTAAAGACAAACAGAGACTCTGTCAATGGCTGGCTGAGCACCCTTGTCTCTATCTTTTATTATAGCAGATTTCTCTCAAAGGTGTTATTGGCTCACACAGCTTTTTTTTTTTTCTCCTTTTAGCTTTTGGGGGGATACAAAAGTAAATTGGACTCTATGCTGTCATATTAGGATTTTTTTTAACAGCTGTGTATGATCACCAGTTCTATGAGGTGTTTATAAGGAACAACTGAAGCCAACTGAAGGTGTCCTGAAAGTTTGTTTTCCAGGGTTTTAAAGGTGTTGGTAAACTTTGACACGAGGACTTGTCTGTTGTGTTTGTTGTTCCTTTAGCTATTGGGTACAGAGAAATCTTGGAAAAACTGATGTGGAAACATCTCTAAAGATTTGAAGGAAAACCAGCAAGTGCATCAACTGGAGTAGCTGATATGCCAAATTCAAACTATTTCTCTGCCATTGGATGGCAAAAGCCTGTTTGTCTTGAACTTACATTTGAACAAGAATTTAAGCTATATTAAACTTCTGTTAACTCCCTGTTGATTTTAACAGTGTCCAAAATACTGTGATGACTGTAACTCTGCCTGGGATTTCAGTCTATTTTTCACTTATCAGGAATAAAAATCTATCCAAATACTGTCCTCCATGCAAGAAAAATAAGAGGTGACTGTGGCAAAGCACATTTGAAAAGGCTTTTATCCACATTATTTTGAGTTAGTTTTGTTTATAATGGATTTTTAAATGAACATTTATGTGCACAGAAAAAAAAAAGGAAGCTATCAACTTGGTCATTCCGATTCAATATCCTTCTGAGCATAGATTTCAGCAATATAGGATAGTTAAATGTAGTCAGTTCATCTGAGGTCATAAGTAATATCTGAAATACATACTCAGGCATTCTTCAGGGAAATTAATTTCTGTAAGTAGTGCAATTCTAAGTATACATCACTGCTAAATTGTCTAGTAATGTTCTGAAAGCATCCTCTGTTCTCTGTCAATTTTTTGTTGTATCTGACCTATACACGTCTCTTCAATTATTTAAAAACTACTCGAGGAAAATCCTTAGTGCCAGCTCTACAATGAGGTTCAACAGTCCACTAGGATTGCAGAAAATATTCTGGTGACTTCTTTGAATTTCAGAGTGACAATTAATTTAACAATATGATAGCTATCCAACCTCTAATCAATTAGCTTGGGAAATGCTAGCCAGATAATTTCAATGGTTTTCCAGGGCAGAAATGCCACTCAGGCTGCATAGCCTGAACTCAGAACACACACTATTAACCTTCTTTCATTGGCTTCATTTTACAACATGTAAAACGTATTGCTCAAATTTTCTTTTTGGAAACATCTAAATCTTGACAATTTGAAATTTTAAAGCACCTGTAAAGACTGGGTGGAAGGGCAGATGGAAGAGAAGTGCTGAACTTTGAAACTTACATCTGCATGTGTGCATAAAGAAATAGCATTATGTAGTGTCTCAAGCATAAATGTGTGTCTTTGTATGAATAAACATGTTGATGTCAAGGGAAACACCACCATGCTCCATGTTCACATCCACTGAAGGCACAAACTACCCTCCTCCTCCCTACAGCCTTCTGATATTCTCTTCCAAATTTCTAGTCTTTTTTTACCATATTTCTGCACTTTTCTTTGTACTCTTTTATTTGCACAAGGTCCTTATTACAGCTGGTTTAAAGGAAAAAAAATTCCTAGAGAAAACATTCTTCACTGAAAAGTGATGATTTACCCAAGCTGTCATGTTTGATGCAGATCTATTCAGATAAATTCTGGTGGTGGCAATGTTTTTGTCAGCTTCTCCTCCTGGCAGTCACTTCCGTGGCTCGTAGGAGACACCAGAAATCCAGAAATCCTGGCAAGACCCAAGGCAGGCACCACGACACCCCCAGAATTTTACGGGAGCAAAATATTCTTGATTGCTTTGGATCTGTAACCTCACATCTTTTAATGAAAAATTTCAAACCTGAGCTTTTCGAGTAGGAAGCTGGCCAATACCTGAAGAATCATGAATCTGGGGTGAGTGACAGCTTTTTCTATGTTTTTTTGCTCCTCATATAATAGATAGATCTGTCAGGTTAGGAGGTAGATCTGAATATAATCTGGATACCAAAGTTCACAAGCTCATGTCTCCTAAGGTTCAAATTAAAAATTTGGTTTTCGTGTTTAACATTATACTTTTATTTTTATTTTGCTTTTCACTAGGTGAATTAAGATTTCTTAAATGATATTTTGTTTAACTTAATATTCCAACTTGTGTTCAGAAAAGCAAAGAACAAGGCCATTGAAACCTGGATGAAGCAATGAATGCTTTAAGTAATCTATCATCAGAACAAAGTCCAAAAAAGCCAAAGACAACAGTAAAAGTCACCACACCCAAAGCAAACCATGAAATTGTTGGAGCCCAAGAGAGTATTAATTTCAAGTAACAAATTTGTAAAGGTTTGTCACAACTTCATGTTTATTTGAAAAACTATTTAGATCTATAGCTGCTTTTACCTGCATTACACTGCAGTTCAAGTTCCTGCAAAGAATGTTGTAGCTATCAAAAAAAAAAAAAAAAAACATATAAACCAAATGTATAAACCAAATGAATATTACAATATGCAGTGGAAAACATTATCCTTTCAAAATTGCTAAATGAAAGAATTTCTATTTCTCTGACTCCATTGACGTATCACACATTTCATCTAAGACGAAAGAACACTTATCTTCGAAGAATAAAATAAACATTGCAAAATGAAAGCTTCCAAGAGTAAATTCCCCTGTGTTCCAGTAAGCTAGGATCTGAGTTTCATGGCTTGTTTCACAACAATCTGCTCAAAAATTACCAAAGATTTCCTGTAATTTTTTAGACCAACGCATCCTCCTTGGCATAAAATGTGAAGCAGCAATGACAGTTTCTCCTGCAACAAAAGTAAAGAAGGTGAAAATAGAAGGAACTGGAAACTGAAGATAAACTGACAACCTCCTACCAGATTTCTCGGAATACTGAGTCCCACTGAGCTGGAAGAACAACTCGTAACATCATAGGGGGAACATTTGATGGATCTGATAATTTTCTCCTTAATTTCAGTAAGAATTTGGTATGAGCAGTGTTGTTAGATAAGTTAAAAAAATTAGAATATAAAAGTTTTTGTCATCCTAAATAGAGAACAACTTTGGATTGCCAGCCGGCTTTTAACTTTGGCAATGGTGCCTTTTAGTTGAAAATTCATTTTCAGAGTTAGCCTTCATGCCTGTCAGTTTTCTGTGTTGAGAGGAAAAATCAAGGCACTTCCTCTTGCAGTCCTTAATGAGACAGCCTTGACATCTGGAAATTGGAGAAAACCTTTAATGTGAACCACTAATGACCAGGCAAGTGTTACTGGAATAACCTGACTTCCTTTGCAAATGGCATCTTGGATTAATGAAGCAGCACCAACTCTTCATTCTCTTCAGTTTTTAAAGTCAAACTCTTTCCCAGGATTTTATCTGAATGTAGAATAAGCACTACTCCTTTCTCTGCTTTGTATTATGATTCACAAATATGTGGCTGCTCTAAAAAGGAAGGTTTGAACAGAGAAGAGGCTGAATCTTGGCTATGATGAGCAAATCAACTATCTGAAAAAAAATTAATTTAAACACATGGACAGATGCAGATCTGTCCTGTTTGGAAGGACATAAGTGAGGAAAAAAAATCATGCTCTTCTATAAATTTATATATATATAAATATATATAAATATATAAATATATATAAATATATATATATATATGTATTCGTGTGTGTGTGTGTGAGTGTGTGTACCTGTGCATTTATTTAATTTAATTTTTTTAAATTTCATTACAAAGGTTCCTATCTGGAAAAGACACACAAGACACAGAGATACCCATGAATACTGAAAAATTCCCTGCAAAAATGCAATGTGAAAAATCTGAAGGTACTAGCTTCCAGACTGGAGTTTTGCAGGTGCCTGAAAATATATGCAAAGGAGATTAAAGGATATAACTGTTTATCTCAGAAAAACTTGTCTTAATATATAATGACTTACAGTTAATTGTAAGAGAGAATTTTTATCTGCTTATTTTTTATACCACATCTACCATTGGTACCTTGTGATCTGTCATAGAGGAAAGAGCCCCAGAGTGGAAAGAGATATTTAATTACCTGGGGTCAACAGCAGAGTTCTCCTCCAGTGTCTATCCAGGGGTCTTTAGGGCAAAACTTTTCTCATTTCAGAAAACTTGAGTGTTAAGCCAATATTAGCACAAACTAAAGTCACTAGCAAATGAAAGCGAATTTTCCAGTATATCCATGTCTGGAATAGAAATTTTGTTATATCTAAGGCAACAGATGATTTTCTGATGACACAACTGAGTGAGCTAGGGACTGGTCTGCTCCTGAGAATGGAAGGAGCATTGGTGGAAGGTCATTGATGAAGCACCATTCTGCAAATGAGCAGCCAGGTAAATCCAAGGACTAAACAATGACCATGGCAAAATGTCTCTTGATGTCAGCAGGCCTTGAGTGGTCTTTGATGGACCTGAGAAGAGACAAGGTTCAGGTGAGCCTTCCTGAAGAGAAACGTGGCAAAGGTCTGGCTGCCCTTGCAAAGGGCTTGTTTTGCCATTTAATAAAGATATATTTTACCTAAATCTCAGCACCTATACAGCATCCTCGAAACTCCGATGAGGGGTGATCTGTGCACTCTCTTGCCTCATGATGCACTTGCTATGCTGATCCTTTCTGGGGACACCTCTGCCTCCTGCTCTTCATTTCTGCAGAGAAATGAAGGATTTATTGAAGTTACTGTGATTTTTTGGTGTTTAAGGAGACTGTACTGCTGCTTTACAAGCTGGAGCTGGAGACCACAGGGCAGCACAATTTCTTTATATGTCCAGTCATTCCCATGAACATTTGGAGCCATTTCTTACCAATTCAGTACAATGTGGTAAATTAAACTGTGGAAGTGCTGTCAAACTTAGTGGGAATCTAAACCCCGCATTTTTGCACTGAAAGAATCCATGACAATTTGTAGAAGGCAAGACAGAGCTAAGAGGCAACAGCAAAAGGAGGATTTTGTGTGAATACAGTGACTTCTGTCCAATTCACACATGGAGACAGCCTTTAAAGAAGAGTGGATGATACTGAAAGAGGTTATTAATGAGAGCTGAATCTCAGTAGGATCCCCTGCAGGTTCAGAGATCATTTCTTGTTCTTGTCAGCTCTCAGAAGCTCAGATGCTCTGCAGAGCTCAAAGTACACAACATGCAGGGTTTTGACAATCATTTTCAGAAACAATAGCCCATCTTCTCAATTTCCAGGGCTTCCTTGCTTTTGTCATGCTGAAACATCAGCTTCTCTGATGTTTCTTCAATTTATCCATGGTCCCCTGAAGAAAGACTGGAATGAGACAGGTTTAATTTAGTTAAAAAAATTTAGAGTGTGACATAAAATTTGAACTAAATTTTTATACTTAAAAGATTGCACACAATTTTCTGGCAAACTTCTCTCCTGGTCTGTGTGAAAGAAGATTATTTGAGCCATTTTAATCTTTTCTACTTTAGTTCTTTACTTGGAAAAGCTGTTGGCATGAATGTGGAAAATGTGTAAATGTGTTCTCATGAAGAAGAAAGGCCTGTGAGCTGCAAGGCAAATACAGGTGTGGATGAGACAGTGTGAGGAAAACATCAAGAGCAGAAAGAAGGTCAAATATAGGAATGTCAAATACAACCACAGACCTATCCTTAAGTAGTAGGGGATGGCCTGGCTGTCAAGTTTAAAAGGAAATTACAAGATAAAGATGATTTCTTGGGACACATTCACCTAATCTGTGGAATTTCAATTATTGTAGCAAAGCCAATTGAATGAAATGCTATGACAAATCCTAAAAATGAGGAGATATTTGAATTTTTAAAAATGGACAGATGCTGGACAAACATGAAGAGGTTGACACATGAAGAGCTGACACTTTAACAATTGAAATGCCATCTCTTCTGTAGAGCTTGGACTAGGTTTTAGATAACTCTTCCTGGAAAATGTAAGGACCCATTTTTGCATCTTGTATTAGTTGGTAATCAGTAAAATTGTTTAACACATATTTCCTGCATTTTATGCATGATTTTAATTACATACTTTCCTAGTATGTAATTAATTATCATCTGTGTAACACTAGAATATGCAGAAATGAATAGTGGGATGTTTCAGAAAATTAGTACATGAAAATGAAAATTGTTCCTAACTCAAATGCTGTTAGGGACAAATTCTTTGCTACCTACTTAATCAAATATTTTTGTTAAATTCTTATTTTGTTTCAGAAAGTCTCAAACTCTTAAGTGTAAACATACTCCAAGAAAAATTCTTCTCCCTGGAGATGATGGAGGTTTGATGCAAATCTATTAGAACCAAAATTGTGTGGTAGAAATATATCTGTTTTAATTTCAAAAGAAATGGGAAAAACATCTCAGCTCAAGGACAAAATCTCAGTTTAGTATGAAAGAAAGGTGCATTTATCACTGTCACCCTCTTCTGGATTTTAAGCAAGGTCTGAAATGTTTTGGGTTTTGGGTTTTTGTAGAATAAGAAATTCTGGAAACTTACAGGTTTTTAAGAGCTTCATTTTTATTCAGCCTGCACTGAGATTTTATTTATTATCAGGATGAAGAGGTCAGTTGTAGAGGTGGGAGTTATATTATATTTATAGTTTAAACATACACACATATACAGAGGAACTATGATGTATAGGAAGATAATAACAACAACAACAACAACAATAATAATAATTCACATCTATTGTGTGTGTGTGGGTAGGTGTAATTCACATCTATTGTGTTGTGTTTGTGTAAGTATCTGTAAGCACACCAAATTAAGAAATATCACCAGATTATTCGCAGTCATGATTTGGGAGCCTCAGAACCAGACCTGTGCACTCACATGACAAATTTTAATCAAAGCGCAATTGTTGCAATAATTTTCCTGCTACTTTAGGGACCAAGTGCTGTAAAAAAAATCCAGCCTACAGTCTTGTTCTTTGCTGTGATTTATTGCAGTGTTTGAATTTTCAGGATGTTTTGCTAAGGGCAGAGCTCCCTGATGAATGAACAGCACCACAACGTGCTGACAACCAGTGAAATATTTGTCCATCTGCTGACCCAGGGCCACTCTTGTGTTTAGAAGGCTGGCAGCTCCTGACTGATTAAAATTATGCTGACTGCTTTGAATTGGACTCACTCATTTCCACTCAAAATTGTACACATGGCTGGAAAGGTGACAAGTCTCTGTTGTGTCTTGAGTGATTAACTCCCAGTCAAGGATAACAGTAATAATGGGCTGACAAGAGAATCTTCCACATAAATAAGAGTAGTAACATCAACAGAGCTGTCAGCCTACTTGCATATTTCCTGCATGGAAATTTCAGAGCCTAAGATGAGCAGAATGGAAATAAAAAGCCATCATGTTTACTGCCCTGTCCCACATTAAGCATCTGCTCTCCAATGGCATCATTTATCTGCTATTGGTTTTACACGATGGTGTAGCAATTACTTGGGCATTGCTCCTCTGAAGAATTGCTACCCAGCATCCTCAAAACCAAGAGCAAAATTGGGATTTAGAAAAAGATAAGAAGCTTATATGAATATTAAGATACTGTCAAGTCATATACATAAGCCACACATGTAAGAAATATTTATCCCCATGTTTTCAGGCACAAATAAAATATCAGATTACAGCAGCCAGAAAATTAGTCCTATATTTGTACCTTTTTTTTTTCAAGTACATCCCTAAATTTGATGCTGATCCATGTCAGAGAAAAATAGCATAACTGAAATTATCTGTGCATGGCAATTTGTGTGCTTCTCTCACTGTTTTTTATCACTAGAAATGTAATAATTACCATTGATGTCCCAGTGCTAGTTCTATAACATGTGAAAAGAAGAAGGGAGCACTGACATATGGTATGGGTCAAACCCAAGTGTTTCCTTGGAGGTAGAAAAAAATCTGGCATTTTGAAGAATTAAAGGAGTTTGGTAGTAGGTTTCTAAATATGTGTAAATATAAATTATTCCTTTTTACCAGTGCTATCAGAAAAAGATAAATGGGGAGAGATTTTTGGGCCAACAGGTTACACAGCCTGCATGTGGAAGTACCTGCTTGTGTAAAGCATTGCTACTTTTCCAGTCACCAAATTACTCTCCAGTTGCTTGTTTCCAGATATTTTAGCCATTCACATTACTTTACTCAGGACCCTGGAGAGAGAATTTGTGAGTTCTGATGAAATTTAACCCTGAATGTAGCCTCATATACAGGCAGGACCTAAATACGACAGCAACAGCAATGTGTTATAAAAATCATCATAAAATCTTATTATAGTTATCAAGAGACTCCAATTGATTTTGCAAGGATTTTTAGACACTAGAGTGGAGAGTGTAAGACCCTTGGTCCTTCCTAACAGCAATGAACACAGATAGAAGTGACCATGCTGGGACTCCTTCACTGCTTCCAGACCAGTGTGAGGCTGCATTTCAGTGACACAATATTACAGACACCCAAACTTCAAGGAATTACCAATATCTCTTCTTTATATCTTTGTTCCTTGGCATCCCAGCTGAGCCTGTTCTGGGCTGATTGTGTGTTCTTCCAGTTAATGGTATTGGGACTCAGGGCCAATTTGTAGCTGATTGAGAAGTGTCAATGAATGTCAATGAGTGGAAGAAATTCTTATTATAATGCCAGTTGCCACCCCACACCAAAGTTTCCTCCATAGCTTGTTACACAATTGATTTTGTATGTGGCTCTGGTATCACCAAGACTTAGAAGAGAGAGCTGTAGTTATAAACATCAATAGAATTCATATGTAAAATAATTTCCTCAAAATTTCAACGTAATTTTCCATTGAAAAAACAAATCCACAGAATAGTGATTGGTAGTATTGACATAATTTTTCATTAATTTCCACTGAATGGTTATGAAAGTAACATTCTGTTAGTGTTTTCCAGATGGGCTTTTATTGGATGCGCTGTAGGACAAGTCTCTATTTCCTGTTTGCTTCCATTAGCATTGCACCACTTATTCTTGAGAAGAAGAGATTAAAACAGGAGGGGGGAAAAAAGACTGAATGTGTCAGACAATGAAAAAGAAGATAAAATACCTGCTTTGAGATCCTAAGGAACCTGATTGCATGAATGTCACCTCCTTTATTACCATACTGAGCTTTCAGATGAGATGCTGAGCAGATGATATAAAACCAAGGTGTCAAAATAGATTCTAAAACTTCATTTTGCTAGGGTTGGAGTTGGCAAGAAATCAGATGCTGGAATGAAGCTGGGGTAGGGATTTTTGAGGAGTTAAAATTCCAGCACCATGGGAGATACTTTCTCTATATTTTCCATCCCAGTTGCACTTGCAAGATAAGGCAAATGCTTACAGATGAATGACTGCATGTATAACATAAGTACCCTCAGATTTAAAATTATCTATCCATGGATAGAACTCATTTTAGCTTTGCACTGTGGAACATTTCCCTCTCTAATACTCAGATGCAGAAGGAAGCCACACTAGGGCATGTGTGTCTAAATCATCAGTCCTTCAGCAAATAAGCAAAATGCAGAAGGAGCGAGTGAGATAAGCACCAGAAAAATCCACAGCAACTGTTATTTTTCTCCTTTTTCCCACAAAATGTGGATTGCTGGATTTGGCTAGCAGTGTGTTAGTTACATTTTTCCTAATTGGCAGCAAATCAAAATTATCACTACACTTTTGAAGACAGGGGAAAAAAGAAAATATCTGATGTTTTTAATTTCTCAAGCACGGGTCATTGTTAACAAGTGTTCTTAGGGGCAAACAGCTTTGCTCTAACCACAAAACCCTTGTACTTCATTAGATTGTACAAATAAGTGGTTCACACTCTCCATTTGCTCTCTCTGGCAGCCAAGAGTTGCAATGATCAGATTCACAGAATTGCAATGCCTTCAAATGTAACACAATCAAGTGCAGATCCTTTCCACTATTAAGTTTTTATGTGATCTCCTTTTTCTTTATTTCTTCTTTGGCCTTTAGCTGCCTATACTGCTGTGTGTGAAAAAAATAAACTCATTATTCTTGTTTGGTTTTCTCTCAGTAATTGTTTGGGCATTTTACTTTCAACACTTCTGCTAACTCTCGCTGTTACTTATGCATAATCACTGCTAGAGTGCTATTACTGATTTTTTTTTCCCTAAACACTGTACCTAAACCTTTATGTCTGTTATTTTTCAATTTCTCCATTATATTTCAGTTGAAAAATGTTTTGTGTGTCTGAGAGCCACTTATCACAGCAGAATTTGTATCTCCTACCCCTTTGAGCAGCTTTTTCTGAAGTGCTGCCTGGCTCAAGTGAACCAGTAGGATTTTTATACATCAGGTTGTTGGGCTCAAAACTTAGCTCTACATCTTGCTTAGCTCTTAAAATTTTTTGTGTGCTGTTCTATCTCTATCCAGAATAACATGGACTAATAAGTTATGCTGGTCATTTTTCACTGAGGGAATGATGCGCTTCTAAGGAGAAGAAATTCAGTGGATATACTTTAAAATTCTAATCTGTCTTTTAAACTTTTTCCCAATAGCTCTTCCTTTTCTTCTGTGCACTCTGCCTCATTAAATCCAGTTGCAGAAGCAGATTCATGATCCCTATTATTTGTAATTTGCATGAATTTTCTTTATGGACTGAAATGCATTAATAATGATGTGTGTATTTACTATAATTTACTATAACAAATAACTTCATCAGTAACTTCACAAGTTCTGAATATACTGCTTTTTTTACACAGACATCAAAAAAAAAATCAGAAATTACTCATAAATTTTTTGCTTTTTATATAATATTTGAATAGGGATAAGGGTGGTCTGCAGCTCCAATTCAGCTTTGATTTCCATATGGATGTTCTCCTGAACAGGCTTCTCAAATGGATGGGATGAAAAGTTGATTGAATGGATTTTACCATTTTCCCCAACAATTTCATTTCAAGGTCCTAGTAGAAAACTGAAAAACTCCTCTCTCACTGTTGTTAAGTATTATGCTTCTCTTTTACTATGAGCATATTAAAAACTTAGGGGTACAACAATGACAAGAAGGAGATAGCTCAATATTAAAAATTTTAAAATATGTAGCTCTCAAAAAGATCTCCATATTCCTGAGGAAATTCTATTTGTTTATTTTTATGTTCCTCTCTCAATTGGTTTATTCTTCCATTCCAGTGACATCCTGGAATGTTGTTCATAAAGCCACCAGCAGAGTTTTCTTTCATGGAAGTGCTGGCAGCAGAAAAAAAATAAACTTTAAACTTTCTCTACTGGGTTTCTCAAGAAGGGTGCTAGTGACACAAAATTCATTTACATTTAAATATTTTCAATTTTACAGCTGAACTGGCATTAGACACTGGGGTTAGAAAGGATGAAGAAGGAAATACCCAGAATGAAGACAGGTGAGGATATTTTTGTGATGATGATAACAAATATCTAACTTGAATGAAAAACACCTTGCAGATGGAAAAAACCATAGTGCTACAGCAAAAACTGATCAGGAGTTGCAAATCCTTACAAAAACGGTATTGGTGCTGCTATGGCCACTATATTGTGAAAACAGAGATAAAAATGAGACTTTGAAGCTTCAGATTGTACAAGGATCAAACTGTCCCTCCCACAGTGGGAAAGACAGCACATGAAGCTGTGCCAGCTCTTGCTAGGAAACCCTCCAGAGGTTCCAAATTCCCCTTTGTACAAATTCCCCTTTGTACAAGGTTTGATTTTGAGGAGCTCTGGTGGATACACAGAGGTTTGTGGGGTATGTGGTAGGTGCAAGTGAAACAAAGACATCAAGAAAGCAGAAAATTCTTTCCAAGAGATGATCAGCTTGGCATCCAAAGCAGTCAGAAACACATGAGGGAACTTGGTTCTACCACAGAAAATCTCTAATGTGATAACAGAGCCTTGGTGTTACAGTGACTAGCTGGCTCTCAGGGGATCTACTGGTGACACTACTTATCTCACAGATGGTCTTCAAAAGTTATTGATGGGATGAATTCTAAAGAATTTTGGATTTTTTGTAATTTTTTTCCTAGTAAACAAGTATGTCTTCTATCTAAATCATAGGTAAAATTGCATTTTAATGACTTATCACCAGAGGTTTGTGAGTGTTTGCTATCCCTATATTTTTTCATGGATCAGAAAGAAATGCTACATAATCAATATCCAATTTCAGTAAGAGAAAAGAACTACCTGTCATGTATCCTGAAAGATGCAAAGTGCCAACAGGATCAAGAATGATGCTATCCTCCATAAGTACATATCCTTTGTTTTATCTGAGTTCTAAGCATATTTTAAAGATAAAATTAAATTTTTCTATGTGTTACTTCACACTTCATAAGAGAAACTCTGAATAAATGGCAGAAAAACAGCTTCAGAAATACAAAGGAAAGCAGAAAGTACAAATTGCATAGCTTATGAACTATTTTTATCTTGCAGGGGACCAGAGCACTGGATGCTTTATACAACACAGAACAGGTTGCTGCCTGGAGGAATGTGTGTTTTAAGAAATTTCCAGGTGTTGATTTTCAGGTCCAGCTTGCAGAATATTTACCTTGAGATGAGAAGAGCAGTGAGAATAAAGGTGAGAACTAGGTAACTATTGAAGCAAACCCCTAATGTGGGGGATAACATGCTGTGACTCCATGATTCAGAAGGCTGAACAAATGCGATATGATATGATATGATATGATATGATATGATATGATATGATATGATATGATGATATGATATGATGATATGATATGATATGATATGATATGATATGATATGATGATATGATACTAAAGGAAAACCTGTTACCCTTTTCAGACAGTCACGACACAGCTTTGACCTAATTGGTCAGTCAATCCAAACAACCATCACCAGTGTCCAATTAACAAATCCCTTCTTTGGTAAACAATCTCCACGACACATTCCACATGTGCCAGGAGCAACAAGTAGATATAAGAATGGTTTATCATTTCCTTCTCTGAGCTTTCTCACTGCCTTCCCCAGGAAAAATCCTGGAAAGGTTGTGCGTGCTGGCCACAGGTGACTAGAAAATCCTGAGGGTTTCTCTGTGCTGCTGAGTGTCTGTTCCTGCCACAGGAGCATCCAGGAGCCCTTTGGAAATCTCAGCTCTTTGGAAGAACTCAGCACTTTGGAGTCTCCACTGACCCCCCAGTGGAGACTGAGACTGCACCTTTGAGGTGCCAACCTGTAGTGGCCAGAACAGTGCTCGTTTCTGAAAGAAATCCCATCTTTTGTCCCATCCCACATCCTCAGCAGAGGCAGGCTTTGGGTTGCCCTGGGTTCCCCAAAGCAGATGTTCCCAAGCACAGATGGTATCCAGGACTCAGGGAGGTGCTCGACACAGCTCTGTGCTGCCAAGGAAAGCTGCACCTGCTCAAAAACTGCTGTTTTATCTGCCCCTGCCAAGACTGGCACTGTCTGCTGTCCTGGGAGGTAAAACCTGCCAAGCTAAAAGCAAGGTGGGAAATTGGGAAACACTTTCTAGTTAATAGTAGGCTTTAAAGTCTTTGTGGGCTCTGTATTACTATGGTACTTCAACCTCAGCCTGCAGTGGAATAGCAATATACTACAGTAGTTATTTAACAAATCTAAGAAATACTGCAATTCTATCCCCAGGAAAGCTTTACCAGCATTTTGTGCACCTTCTTACAAGCACTGACTAATTACAACTTTGACATGCACTGGCGTAGGTCCAAACAACTGAAATTCCACAGGATGTGCAGGCTGTCATTTTTCAGAAGCCTGAGTCAGAAGCCAAAATGTCTGTATCTTCTTCCTTAAACTGGCTTCAAAATTTAAAGCCTAAGGTAAAACCTCATGATTATATCCCTTTGAGTATCCAGTGATCTAGCACACACATAAGACCTTAAGTAGAAGACATTTAAAATATGTGATAACTGCGATTAAGAGCTGAACTCCAGTAAAGAAATTTCAGTACTTTTTTAAGTTCTCTTAATTTATTGCATGTGAACATGTAAAAGAGATTGCAGTCTCATAAAAAATATTTGATCAAATTTCTTCCTTGGCAAGGAAGTAGCCCTATTTCCCTGTAACACAGCCCCTTTCACTGTAACATTTAAAAAAGTTTTTAAATTTTTTTTTTTTTAAGAAAAGTGCTTTATTCAACCAAGCTGTCTTCTTCTAAAAAACTTTCAAGTATCTAGGAGAGATATATAACTTTGTTAGGAAACTTATTGTCTGATATTCAAAATAAATCAGCTTCCATGGATTTAACCACAAAAACAAAGGTGCATTTGTGTCAAACAGATTTCAAACATGAATGCCTGAATTGTTCAGGGTATTTTGTTGAATATCAGTGGTTTGGAGAGAGCACAATAAATTGGCACTGGTGTAGATTCAGTTGCTGTAACAACTGGTTTCCATTATAATTGATCTTGTCTATTCCCTGGCATACCATTTTGTCAATCCATGCTTTTACTGTGCCCGGGTCTCTCAGTGCTACAGTCCAAGGTTAAGTTTCCAGAGTTCCCAGTTCCTGGTGTTGCTGCTCCCTGACAGGAAACCTTCCCTGGATGAGTGCAGGGTACCAGGGGCAGCTCAGAACCAGCAGCAGCCCCTGCCTTAGTGCGCACGTCCTGTCAGGTGAGGTGTGAGGGCTGTTCTGCTGCAAAGTTTAAGCCCTTATGTTCCCATGGAAAAACTGCTCCTCCAAAGCCACTAAACCTTTGGGAGAAACCTGCTTCCACACATCAGCAGTGAGCAGTTGGAGGTAAAATGTGCCAAGGACCTGCTTTGCGTTCAGCTTGTCCCATGCAGCAATTGAGGGAGAGGGTGGGATGAAACAGATGAGACACCAAAGATGGGTTTAATTTTCTGTGACAGCCAGCTGGAGGAGCACCCCACTGAAAGCAAGTCAGGAGAGGAGAGACAGACTAGAGAATCAGGCACAAAGTATTTTTGGAGTTTGGTATTGTCTGGAGGAGGCCTGTCCACAGGGAGTGATGAGGAACTGGAGCCCAAAACCAGGGCAGATAGGATCTGAGGAGAGGAGAGTTCTGTGAGGGGAAAAGAAACATAAAGAAAAGAAACATAAAGAAACAGAAACTATGACTTGTTCAAAGAAAAAGGCCTTGGAGTGGCATGGCAGGGCAGGGCTGGTGCAGGGACTAGTGAGGCACAAGAGCCAAAGCCATCAGGGTTAGAGGGGCCTGGGGAATGAAGGCCTTGGTGAATGGAAGATTCTCACCTGGAGTTAAATCTGAGAAATGAACAAAAGACAATTGTATTTTGCTGCTGGTAAATGAAGTGGGGCAGTGAGAAGGCAAAATCTCCCATGATGGTGAGCTGCTGCAAGACCTCCAGTGCTTGGCTTCTGACCTTGCTCACTTCGGGCAGGCTCCTTCCTCCCTGGTTTGATGCAGGCAGAGGAGTCACCAGGAGAGGATGGACACCTCTTCCCCATTTCTGTGCCTGAGACCAGAGGGAAGAGCAGCAGCCAGGGCTGACCTCTGCACACCAGGAGAAGGGTTAGCACTTCTTCCCTGCTGGAGAACTGTCACAGACATCTTTTATGAAAAATGCTTTCCTGAGGATTTTTCCTCCTGAGAAGCTGAGAGGCCTCAGGAACAAAATGTAAACATTGATTATCTGCTGCTGTGGAATGCAACAGCTGGATCTGTGATTGGCCCATGTTGGATGTTTCTAATTAATGGCAAATCACAGCCCAGCTGGCTCGGATTCTCTGTCCGAGCTACAGGCCTTTGTTATCGTTCCTTCTTTTTCTATTCTTAGATAGCCTTCTGATGAAATCCTTTCTTCTATTCTCTTAGTATAGTTTTAATATAATATATATAATAAAATAATAAATCAAGCCTTCTGAAACATGGAGTCAGATCCTCGTCTCTTCCCTCACCCTAAGACCCCTGTGAACATGGTCACAGAGAACCCCAGCACACCATGGAGTGTCATGCCAACAACTGAAAATAAAGCAAGCTCATGTCTGGTATTTTAGAAGTTTAGGGATCTGCACAACAAGAAAGGTCTCCCCAGAATCTGCCTGGAAACAGAGCGCTGTGACAGCAGCACCAGCCAGAAATGAGGAATTGTTAGAATCAAATGCATGCCCCTTCAGAATCAGCAATCCCTTCTTCAAGGCGCTACTGGACTGGGCTTTCAGGGCAGATTGGGGTTTTTTGGGGCAGAAAATGTCCAAGTACCTGACTTTTCCCTACTTTGAAATGGTTTCATTTGTGGTAAGAATTAGGAAGAGGTGAAGGAAGGAATGCAGGAGTGGGAAGGGTGGTCTCACACTGAAATGCTTCACCTCCCACGAGAAACCAAATCTGTCCTCTACAGATGTCGTTGCCTTACCTGGGAATTCAGACCCTCTCAAGGAGCTTTCAAAACCAGGGTGGTCCAAGAGACTGTAATGTTTCTAGGGCAGCTGGATTTGGCCCATTAGTCACTCCCATAACAATCAAAAATAATCAGTAAGAAATCCTCAGAGCATTGTCATGAGGACAAAGGTCCAAAGAAATAAAAAAAATGACCCTGTTTTACAGATTGAGCAATTCAGGATTTGGGGTATGAAGGATATCTGACATCTGTGAACTCTCACAAAAATATTGAACATACAGGGGTATTTTGTTCCAAACTTTGTCTGCAGAATAGAAGCTCACACTGATGATATTTATGGTTAGTACTGTACATGAAAAAAAAGGAACAAACCAAACAAAACAAAAGGCTTCATGGTTCTCCAAGCAAGGAAGGTAAAGGCAGATATTTGATTTTTTTCAGACATATTTAAGCTGGAACATGTCTCTGCAGTATCATCTCCATAGGAACAGAGATAAAATAATGATAGAAAAATGTCCAAGAATTGGGCACATGATCAATTATGAAGAATATATGAGGCAAATCTGAGATACAAGGTGTCATGGATAATGGAGTACTGAGCCCCTGTCTGAGAACTTTGTATTTTATGACTGAAAAGAATTTCTCTTAAATGGCAAAAAACCCCAGCCCAAACCTAGCACTTTTCCTATTTTGTATTTCATAACAAAATGGCATTTTTAGGTCATCCAGTGGAGCTAGTAGGAAATATATGAGTATGCAGTTTGAGAAGAATTTAAGAAAATATGGAAAGGCAAAGCCTTCCAAGAATATTCAGAAGTAATATTGCTTATTGCTTTGCAGTAAGTCTAAAAGCAGCTATTCAGCTCTCCTCCCCAGCACAGCACTGCACTAAAGCAATTACATCACCAAATGAGTTTTTGAATCAAAACTGAAAGCTTTATTGAAGAAACAACAAAGAAAGTGGAAACTTCACTGGTGATTTTTTTTTTATCCTGTTTTAATTTTTTTTCAAAAAAACCTTTTGAAAGTAGTTAATATACTATGGCAGTATTTTGAATCACCCATCTGGATGGATTTTGTTGTGTGGGTTTACTCAGAACTAGTCATTTAACTCTCTGTCACAGCACTGCTGTGCATATGTCTTGTTGACAAGAAATTTCCATTACAGTTTTTAGAGAATTGCCAGGCATGACCCCAAAGTTTCACTTCTGTGTGATAGTATTGTTTGTATATCTCCTATCAAGCACAGAGACAGAGCTCTTCTTCCTTCATGTGGATTAATTTCCATTTATCAATCCTGAATATCATCTGATCTTCACCTAGTCATTCAGCACTGTGAATTTTCTGCATCTCTGCAGGAATTCAGCTTCAGAATTAGCTATTATGAATAATTTCAAAAATTCTGCAAAATTGGTTCCCTACTGTTTACCTTTTTTTGTTATCATTTGTGAATATTCTGATAGTGACAGGTCCCACAACATAGCTTTTGAGCCTCTCAATAATATAAATGTTCATTTACTAGCATATGTTGTTACAACAGGACAGAGTCAAAAATTATTTTGGTTAATTGAAGGAAAACTTCTTCAGTAGCTTTTACTGAAAGCCTTTGTTGGCCTATTTTATTAATCCCACATATACTGGAATGACAGATCCACCTATCCAGTAAACTGCCATCTTCACAGAATACAGAGTCACAAGCCTTTCCTGTGACTCATCCCAAATCTATAATTTCCTCCATATTTATTAATTCCATTTCTCATTACACATCCTTGCCAATCTGGCTAAATTCAAAAGAACTGGTTGGTCTTTCCCAACATGACCTGACCCAACCTTTAAGATTATTATGGTGCCATATCAACCATTTCTTTTATTCCCCTGTTCTGGGTGAAGCAGCAGGTAGGTTATTTGTTTAATAGTTTTTCAAGTCTATGCCTCTACAGAGTTCACAGATCAGAATTAAAAAAAAAAAAAAAACAAAAAAACAAAAAAACAGGAGCTTTGCACTTAGTTTATTGATTTCTGAAATGCTTGCTGATGATAATTCTGGCTGACATGATCCATTTTCCATGATCCTGGTCTCTGCTCCTCTGCAACAGTGATAAATTCTCCACCTTCCTTTGCAGTAAGTGAGGATCAGAGATTTTCATCTTCACTGTCTATTTGTCCTACTGACTTTGGCAGACTCCCTCTTTCTGATATCTTTGAAGAAGCTTTTATTTTTGGCATTTATGTCTTCACCAAGTTGCTCCTGTCTTTTTCTTTTTTTCTGGCTGCTTTGCTATTCATTGGTATTTTATTTGCTCTATCTTCTTTCCAAGTGGACTGCCACTTTTACAGGTGTGATAGTTTTGTTTTTTCACTTTACTCTTATATTCAGATATTCCAGCTCTAAAGTTGTCCTTTTAGGCCATAAGTTTCTATTATAATGTATTTTAATAGCATTTTACCTCATTGTCTGCTCATGTTAAACGTCTTTTTAAAAAGCTTACTCATTTTAGGGTAGTTGTTTTCCTTTCCAACATTTCATTTTACTGTGAGAGATATATATCCATTGTTTCCCTCCCAGCAGCACTATAAAAACCATATATTTTCTGGTCACTGACACTGGGTGGTTCTTCTGTCTCTACATCCTCAGTCTCCAGCCCTGGGACCTCTCAGAGCTGTTACCTGTCCTCCTGTGGGTCTGTGGACTGTTTGCCATAAAAGCAGGCATTAATGGTGTGACTGCATCCTGAAATTAAATTTAGCCTGGGTATATGAGGTAAGTGATATCTCCCAATGCTGTTCTCTGTTTTGTGCCCTGGTTTGCCTCCTTCCAAAATGATTTTCAGCACAGCTTTCAGAACTCACTCCCACTGACAAGCCTGCAGGAGGAAGACAAACTGTTTAGAGACATTCATCTTGCTGAGTTGTCTACCAATCATCTCCACAAAGGGAGAAAAACTGCAGAGTGGAAAGCAGATGATACAAACATACAGAACTTTACCTCTTTCCTGCCCACCAGAAAACACCTCCTTTCCTGTGCTTCCAAGTGCACATCACTCATTTTGCACTTACCTGATGCTCAATAACAGCCACAAAAACTCTCACAGGGAAAGATACCCAGCTCCCATAGCTCAAACCAATTCAGGACTGAAGAGGTTTATCCATTAAGGAATATATAATAAACTGGCACCTCAGGATGAATCCTTGTCATACCCTGATCCCCATCCCAGTGAGAAAGCCCACCACAAGGTTGCAAACACCTGGGTGAGGCGAGGTAAGGTCAGGTCAGGTCCTCACCTACTGCACTCTGCAACTTCCTACCCCCAGGGAATCTGACAGGGTGGCTGCTCCATCCCCCTGGACAAAGCTAGAGAGGTCATCAGGGCAGCTTTTAACTCCTGCTGTTTCCACTCAAATATTTTTGGTGTTATTAAAATGCTCCTTATATACTTCTTTTTGGTCTTTTCCTTCATTTCTAAAGCTTTGCAATTTCCTATCCACTCTTTGATCTGGTTATCTTCCTCTTTCACTTGGTGGGTTGGGATCAATGCCTCCCAGCAGTTTTATGTATTTGATACAAGCATCAAATATCTTTTATCTCACAAACTGTGGTCAAGCAGGCCACTTGCCAAGAGTATGCCATGCAGGCAGCCCCAAAAAGTGCAAGTCAAGGATCTCTGGCTCTCTGTCCATAAAGGAAAAAGAGACAATGAGCCATTTCTCCACTTATCTTCTTGAGGGTGAGTTGAATCGGTCCAGGTGAGCATAAGAAAGGTGCCTGTTTTTTTTTTTTTTACATCTCTCTGGACTATTCTGATAGCTGTCTCAAGTAGTAAGACTTTTTCTTTAGTGTCCTGCAGGAGCCCAGTGCTTTTCCCCTGAGGCTGAAAAAGATTCTCCTGCAGATAAGTTATATTTGGTGTCTGGAAATGAAGACCATTAACCATAAACATAGGGGTTTTTTTAGATTCTCTTTCACTTATTTTATCCATAATGTAGAAATTCAAGATGATAAGTGACTGAGAAAGTCATAAAGGTTTTGTGACATGAAAACAATGAAATCAGGGGTTTTTGTAAACTTTGTGTTGGAGGAAAGTAAGAGATGACTGAAACAAAATGGTCAGTAGCCTGAAAATTATCTTAAAGTGTATTGGCTGATGCACACAAATTCTGGCACAGAGTAGCTTGTTCCAAAGCCTCCTCACGTTTCTGTGAGCACTGAAACAGAGAAAGCCTCTGAACTCTCCTTTAGAGACTCCTAACTTCCTTAAGAGTCTGGAAGAAAAAGCAGCAAAGAATTGACTGCAAGAGGATGGCAGAAACAATTAACACTGAAAGAAAAAGAAAGTTTTAAGCAAAACCAAGACACTCAGGTGTCAGGTTGTCAAACTAATTGTATTAGTAAACAAGATAAATTGTAGAAATGGGAAATAAACATTTTTTTAAATCAAATTTTCTTGTCACTACTATAAAAAAAGCAGATTGATGAAATGGAAGGGGGACATTTATTGCCTTTCTTTACAAGATGTCGTGTGAAGTTCTCTGTCCTGCCAATTAGTATTGATCTACTTTGCTTGATGTTTCCATTCTAACAATGCAGTAATAGAAACTGAAACATAATTTGCTGAAATAATTTTTTTCATTAGACTGCTCCAGACCTAGTCAATACCTTGAGAGAGTTGGCAGTTCATCAATTGCAATGATATCCAATGGTGCTGCCACATGGCCTTAGATTTTCATTTAATATTTTTATAAAAATAAGCTAAAAGTAAAATACGTCTTAGAGAAGATTTTGATGTTCAAGATGCTGCAAAGTTAAGTGACATATGGGTAGAGGTAAATGCTGGATGATAAATTGCTTTAAAACAATGATGATATTTACTCTGGCTTTGAATTGTTTTTTTAAAGCAGAAGTGAGATGCATCTGCTTTCAGAGACAAGCTAAGTCACATTTATATAAAATCCAAGAAAATAGAGTAGGCAAGCTAGCATAATAACATTCTTTTCGCTTTTTGACCTGTGCTTCTTCAGAAAATGTTTTCCATGGCTGTAGTTCCACAACATTTCAGAAAGTTATCTCATTAAATCCTTGGTTTGATCTTTCAAGCAAAAGATCAGCACTGGGCCTGTGAACAAATACAAATAGCCTTCCATTATGTAATTTCTTACTTTCTTTTTTCAGGGATTTCATTTATATCTCCCCATTCCTTTAACACTTGTCTGCTTGTAATTCTGTCTTTTGTTTCGCAGTCAGCATGCGAGCTCCTCAGGGACAGAAATCCTTCTTTGTTGTGAATCTGGGCAGCATCTCACTCAAAAGGGTCAAGGTCTAGGTCTGGAAGCACAAGTTTCATGGTGCAAAGCCACCAGACCTTCCTCACTCTTCCCTGCAGATTTTCTCAAGCACTTCAGGGGTGATTGGCACAGTTTGAGTTGAGATAACTCAGATAGGGCTGATCTGCTTTGCTCTGTGAGGAGAGCTTCACCTCTGAGATGGTCAACAAAGCTTCCATTGCAGCCACGTTCTGACTGTGGGATCTGATCTGTAGTGTGGTATTTTCAGGGTCCCCCCCATCGAGGGAGGAAATGATGAATCTGACTCCATGTTCTTAGAAGGCCAATTTATTATTTTATTACCTAGATCATATTAAAGAATGCTACACTAAAACTAAAGAATAGAAAAAAGATACACACAGAAGGCTAAAAGATAATAATGAAAAACTCGTGACTGCTTCCAGAGTCTCAACACAGCTGGATGGTGATTGGTCATTAAGTCAAAACAATTCACATGAAACCAATCAAACAATCACCTTTTGGATAAACAATCTCCAAAGACATTCCAAAGCAGCAAAACACAGGAGAAGCAATCAGATAACTATTGTTTTCATTTTTCTCAGAGGCTTCTCGGCTTCCCAGAAGAAATCCTTGTGTAAGGATTTTTCAGAAAACGTGACGGTGACATTCTAGGAGCAAATGTTGGTATCTGGATTTGAATTTTGTGAATTGCTTCCTGGCTGCTGCTGGCCTTGTCACCTTAATCTAAAGTGACTGCAGAGGAATTCTAAACAGGCCTAATATATGTAGACATAGGTCTATGCAGAAACCTAGGACTGTTCTCACACTCAGCTCAGTAAACGTCATCCTTAATGTCAATCTCTGCCTGCAAATGCAGACAATTCCCTTTCCTTAATTTTTAACCTGCAAGATTAATGAGAGTCCAGTCGTTCTGCACCACTATCCCAAATAAGTGAGGAAAAAACCATATAAGAAGGATTTTATGGGTCCTTCTCTGGATCTCTGGAAGGACCTTCTGGGGTGGTTCCAGAGGAGGCCACAAAGGTGATCAGAGAACTGGATCACCTCTGCTATGCAAACAGGCTGAGACATCAGGAGAGGCAAAGGAAGTATCTCATCCTTGGTGACAAGGATGTTCCCTCCTGTGCCTAATAAAGGATGGACATTTTCCTTAGCCCTCCTTTTATTGTTAATGTATTTATAAGAACATTCTCTATTACCTTTTCCAGCTGTGACCTTTGCGGAATTTGTGTGTTTCACAATGCTAGCCAACACAAATGCATAAACAAGTACATTTTAAAAGTAAATCAAGAGTCAGGCTGTCTTGAACCTGAAAACATATAGCTGTAGATTTGAAGTGTGCTGGTCAAGATTTCCCAAAAAGATCAAAAACAATGCAAAAGAAGCCTCAGTAATTACTTTGGCACTGAGATACAAATGGAAATCTAAAAGCTTCTAAGAAAAATGAAGAAGCTTATAATTCTTTCTGAATGTAACCAAAGCACAATTGCAGACCATACCACACCACTAATAACCTCACAAAAGCATGAGAAAATTTGAAAACAGAACACCATTAGGGGAATCTTCTGAGTAAGAATCATCAAGTATACAGAAAAAAACCCCTCTAAATATATGCTTCCACAGGAATCTGTGAAAATTAAAATAGAAATCTAGCCCTAGGGGAGGGTTACTAACACAAAGGTTAGTGTTTCTATTTAATTCTGTATTTTCTTCTCAATAACAGAATTCCATCCTCCTCTTCTAATATTACTCCTGTGTTCACTAAGTTTCATGACAGATAAGTAGAGATTCTGATCAGTTCTGTCCATATTTATTGCTTTTTCCCCTCTAAAGTAAAACTACTACTTTTAAAATTCAGTACTAATAAAGAAATTAAATTACCTGTTATTAAGTAATTCAAACAGCATGAGGCTCAAAAGCAGCCTTCCAGATCAATTGTTTTCTCTTTTGGGTATTCAATTGTACTTATATCAATGAAGCACCAGTATCCAAAGCACTGCCAAAAGTCACAGGATTGATCTTCAATTTATTATTACTTCAAGTTTCCTTTGACTCTTGAAATAGTTTATGGGAAAGTTTCAACAGGTAACCACACAACCCCAATGACACTAAATGGATGAGGTCTTAAGCAATCCTAATAGCAGAAAAAAAATTAAGGTCAGGGTCTTCATTAAAAACCAAAAAAGCATAGAGACTCCTTCATATCTTCAAATAAAGCAGCAGTCACTAATTGAATAGCAAAGCTTCAGACTTGATTTTGGATTTTGAAAAAATAAAAATCTAAATGTATAGACTAATGTAATCCAAACAACACACCCACTTACTGGCAGCTTTCCTTCAGCTACAAGAAATTAGACCCTTTATGGGAACTCTCCTAACTCTGAGTCAGACCAGCCACCAGAAATTAATGTTTCTGATTCTGTTAAATACATTAAGTTTGTAGCAAACTAGCTTTCAATCAGAGATGGTCAGGCAAAAGGCATCATTACAGAATGAATGGAAAGGGAAAATTAGTGCAATATTGTTTAAGTCTGCACATAATTGTAAGCAATGGATTCTAAATGTTCCTTTTGTTCCAAAGGGAATGGGAACAAATAATTCAATAAGTCATTTAAAAATATATACAAACCCAAAGATTGTCAGAAACTTTTGCTGAAGTAGATCTTGTCACTGTCATATTTTCTGAAAAATCTCTTTGCCCAGGATTCTTCTCCTGGGAAGCTAAGAAGCCTCTGAGAAAAATGAAAACAATAATTATCTGATTGCTTCTCCTGTGTTTTGCTACTTTGGAATGTGGTTGGACATTGTTTATCCAAGAGGTGGTTGTTTGGTTGGTTTCATGTGAATTGTTTTGACTTAATGACCAATCATGGTCAGGCTGTGTTGAGACTCTGGAGAGTTACAAGTTTTTCATTAGTATCTTTTAAACGTCCTGTAAGTATCCTTTCTCTATTCTTTAGTACAGTTTTAGTATAGTATTCTTTAATATACTATAATACCATAAAATAATAAATTAGCCTTCTAAGAACATGGAATCAGATTCATCATTTCATCCTTCCTGCCACGGGGAACCCTGAAAATACCACAAGATGTGATATATGTTGTGATAGGTTTCAGATACTCAAACAATCACCATTAAAGTTACTGGCAAAAATCAGGTTTTAATATCAATTTGTGTAAACCTTAACACAGATTCATGACAAGGCTCACTCTGCTATTTACCACATAGATGAGGCATACGTATGAAAAATGGCTTAGAATCAGCTTAGAATTATTTATACAAGGACCAGGGTTGCAGAAGAGTAAGGGTGCAAAGGATCTAGAGAGGGTTTAGCAATACTTAAGTTCAGTACCAATGGGATCATTCAGCTCAGCCTACAGTTCAGGTAAATGATTTTTCCAATGCTAAAGAGAATAGCTGCTTATCCTTTTTTTCCCACCTTGGCTGGGAAGAGGATGCTCCAGTTACCACCTTTATTGTGCAGGAGCTCCTGGCATGGTCAGGGATGCTTCACCACCACAGTGCAAAACTCTTAATGTGTCTCTGAATGCAGTTTCTAGGAAAACTGGCTGAGAAAAAGAGAAAAGTGCAACCTGATAGGAGAAGCATCAGCAAGTAAATCATCCTGCTGCAGAGTTGATTAGAAAGAAAATTCTTATTATGTAATCTAAAATTAATTACTGTAATTTTAACACTATTTACTAGACTTAAAAGCTTTTACTGCACTAGTTTTAAGTAGTTTATTGCATTATATTTTTAATTACATGTTTCTGTTGAACTTCTTAACCTCTATGGAAACTATTAAGCCAAGCCAAGTGAAAGAAAATGTTGACACTGGACCTTGTACATTTGTCATGACACAGTATGTACCAAAGTGGTCATTCTGAAGACAAAAGAATAAGGACTCAGCTCATTCAGGAATCAAAGGAAATCATGGGTAATTTCAATGTTAAATTAACACATAAAATCAGTAAATTATTTGTATACAGTGGTGATAACATGCCCATGAAAAGAAACTTCAGTAAAGTCAAAAAGAATGAGCAGAAATCTGACCATATGAAGAAAATGGAGATTAAAAACTGCTGCATCAGGACATCTATTTCTTTGACCATAAATCAAGAAATGGAGTGTACTGCTCTGAAACTGGAATTTGCATAATCTTGGGTATCAACATTAATCTAATTTTCAAATGCATGGAATTGAAAGAAGTTTGTTCTTGCAACTGGAAATATTCAGGAAAAGAATTTTCCACCCATAAACACAACCTGGCTTTCCTTTTTTATGCTTCCTCCCCTTTTTCACCTGTTTTTGGCATTTTTCTATTTTTTTGATGGCTTCTATTTTTATTCCTGCAAAACACATTAAAGAGTAGTCATTATGCCTCTGTATAAAATAGAAAGAATTCCTTAAACTGTAAATTCATTGCAAAATTCATTGTTCTCTTAACTAGTTTTCATCTCTCTTTTTTATAAGATTATTATAAGATATATTATGTGGTAGTGTGTTGTTAAGTTTCTTGTGTTATTCCCCCAATTTATGTATTGTTCTCCCCTATTATGTGTAAAATGGTTTCGTTCCCCCAGTTTTTCCCGCCACTGCTAGCCTGTCAGCTAAGTTGCTATAGTAACCGCTATTCATAGTTGCCGATATGTAATTGCTCCTCCCCTGGTTTCCCTTACAAGTGAAAGTTGTTTCCTCCCTGTCCAGTCAATCACTCCCTTCCTCCTCCCAGGTTTCGAGAACCTTCTCCTCTCTGGAGATGGTGGTTGGCTGGGGTCCCAGGACACCTCCTTTACCTTTTGATTATTGGTCTCCATGGAGTGTCAGTTCTGTGAAGTTCATCCCCTCACCTTTCCGATTGGTTCCGCCTGTACCCACCCCCCTCCTTTATAATCCTGTTTTCACCCCCTATGAAAAAAACTTTTTCCCGGTTGGTTTCTGCGCGTTTGGATCCCACAACACCTTGAATAAACCGATGTTTAACCCCCGGGAAATGGTCAGCTCCGTTCCTCTCCAATATCAGCAGTGTAAGCCAGTCCGCAGCCAGCACAGCCCGAGGCCATCAGACGCCGAAGGGTGCTGGCCAGGAATTGCAGAAGGGCGTCGGCCTTTTGCCCTCAGCTAGTCGGACTCTAAACTTCGGGCCACATATGCCTCCCTCCGCAATATTATTTTAATCTATCTTTATTAAAGGATAATACATATATAGTAGATTACTTTTAAATGTTCAGTTTAGTTAGAAAACATCTGGATGAATAACAAAGATGTTGTTACTAAAAGCCTGTCTTTTCATTTAATCATTGTATTATTGTAATTTTCTAGATGAGGCACAGACATCATGTTAAATTGTTTTACTACTAAAAACACTAAGAAACACTCTCTCATATTTCTAATGTCAAGAAATTGAGATTCTGAAGGCTCTCTTCACCAGGTTAGCCAGTAGCATGAGTGAGATACAGCTTCAGATGCAGACTCCAAGTAGTCTATTTAGACTGTTTCAGATGAAATTGAGACATCTGTATGTGAGTAAATGTTTAAAGCTCCCGTTATAGCTGCTGGAGTCTGAAAGTTTCAGTCTCAAGCAAATGAATAGGAGCCTACTGTGAGAAGGATCCCACACACAAGTTATTTAGGAACATGTTCCTTCTTTCCTTTCCAATTGAAATACAACCAGTGCCCAGAATAAAGTCACATTTTAATATATTTTTGTCATTCATGTCCAGTAGTTTTATTCTTTGGTGAGACAGCACTTCAAGGAGCTATCTACCTAGTCATACTCAAAGTGAGGTGTGAAGACATTCACAAACTTTCCTGCCTAGCGGAAAGCAAGAATAAAAGGGCAGCTGTGTCAGACACTTTGCTGGTCCCAAATTAAAGCTGCAAGGTCTGGATTTGAGGCTGACACTGGCACCTGCTCAGTGCTTTCAGAGACTTCTGTGTCTCAGGAGGGATACTGCACTTGTGAATTAGCAACAGCAGCCTGCACTCATTGTTTGGGGATGCTTCTAAGCCCCCTTGACCATTGGAATTTGTAATACATTCAGAAGCAATCCCCAACTAATCACTCCTGCTCTTTGGGAAGTTTCTGCTTTTCCAACTCCCCTGCTGTGACCCAGTCACCAGCCAAAGCCACTGCCCTGGTGGCTGTGGGGAGCCTGTTTATGCAATGCTGGAAGAGGTGTTTGCCAGAGCAGTGGTTTGCAATAAGCTGTGTAAGCATGTTCCTGGAATTCAGTGCATTAATCACGCTGCATTTCATTCCCAGGGCAGCACGCTGCAGGGTGGGTATAGAATCAGTTTTGACAGAGGGGAGAAATTTCAGGCTCAGGAGCTCCAAGATTTTAGAATTTCCCAAGAACATTAGATTAGGCTGGTTTTTTCCTTATGCTCCAAAACATGGATGTTTTGTGAAACAAATCTCAAAATAAACTTCATTTATGAGTATAAGCAGAATTTGAAGCTCATAGCCTTTACCTTAATATTTTTGCCAGGGCCCAGATACTTCTGTTCTTTTAGCAGACAGAATGAACATATAAAATAACAATGGCCAAGACCCCCTGGCTTGGTGGGGAACAGGTTCAAAATCTGCAATGCTCTGTCTATAGCTATTATGCACAGTAAGGCTCACACTGTTATCAGTTTCTCCCAACTCTGGCAGCTTTGCAAATTCTGGTAACCTACAGCACCTAAACAAAAATGAAATTTCTAAAGGAGTACAATTGGAGTACAATTAGGAGTACAAACCCCTAATTTAAAATGTTCTTCTTTAATCACGAACTTCACAAAGGACATTCTGTAATACAGAATTTATTCATTCACTTAAAATGCCCAAGATCTGCCAAACTATGAATTAATAATGATAGCTAGTCTTTTATGTCAAATCAATCTTACCACTTCCCCTCCTGGGGGAAAGTTCGTGATATTTTGTTATTTGCTTCAAGTAATTTCAGTGGACTTCAGGCACGCAAGTTCAGCAGCGGATAGCCTGAACCCTGCCCTGCCTTTCTCAGCAAGGTGATAGTGGAGTCTGTGACATGTATTTGTTTGTGCCTGGGTGTGGGGATCTCTGGGTAGTTACTGTGTCCCTTATGGGAATGATTCCAGTAGCTTCAATGAATGCAGGATCAAGCAATTAAATGGAGGGGAAAGCAAATGGCTTAGGGCAAACGACAAACAAACTGTAGGTTTATAGGCTGCAAAATGAAGCAAGGAGACAACCAAGGAAAGGTGAGGTTAGTTCATCATCCAGAGCTGCATTTCAAAGATTGACCTGTCCAAAGGGAGAGAGAAAGAGGACCTGATTTCATTAGCACTAACACAGAACACAACTGCGCAGAACAAGAGATGCTTCTGTGTTTTCCCCTTTGATAAGTCAGTGGCAAAGGACCAAACACATAAAACAAATTGGGGACAGTAAATCCCACATTGTAATCCTACTTCCCCATCTCCCTTCACCCAGAAATGACTGCTGGACCCTCTTCAATGACAGGATTTGTGGCCAGAGTACTCACTTATTTTTTTTAATTTTTTCCCCTTGCAGTCCATGCAGCATAAAGTGTGGGCATAGTTGAGGAAAGGCTGGGAAATTCCCAAAGGTCCAGCTCATTCACAGGTTGCTGCCAAAGAATAGAGGTTCAGCAAAAGGAGGTATAGAGACAGCCCCTAGCCAGGACTGCCTGTAGATTTTCCCTAACACATTATTTCGAGGTAATGTTTGTGCCTGAGACAGGAGGGAGCTGAGCTCAACTCAATACCCCGGTGTCCCTCACCAGCACAACACACCTGCTTACATCCCCCTCCAACAACATTTCTTTCACCACCACCCTAGAAACAGCCTGGGATCCTCCCCAAGCTGCTGCATCCCAGTGAGTGACCGGGAGCTTCCCCTGCTGCCCTCACACCCCACTGGGAACTTATCCCGTGACCCCACCAGTGCAGCCATTAATCCCTGAGAGAGCAGGAGGAGCAGCCTTAAATCACAACACTGCAGCCACGCAAAACAATCTAGGTTTTTTTTTATAGCATATTCTAAAAGATCTGGAAGGACATGCTTTTTGCTTATCTGCCTTCCAAATAACCTATTGCCTGTTCCTCATTAGTGCACATTAACACAAGCTGGGGAGACAACCTGGCATTACAAAGGATACTGAGGGATTATGAGCTTCTGTGGTTTGTAAAATGTAAATTTACATTTGAGGGCAGGCAGGGGACATCAGATATCTCTGTTTCCCCTGCAGGGATTTTTGGAAATTGCTCCATATCAGATCATGCAGTGGAAAATGCTTTCAGGCCTGGAGCATGAGGTAAGGAGTCAACAGAGCAACACAGAACACAAAGGAGACAGACTTCTGAAAGACTGGACGGAGCCTGACTCACCGCAGGAGGGTTTTTCTAAATCACATTGGGTGTTTTATTGATGGCACTTTCATACTTGCAGTTGAAGTCAGTGGCCTGGTAAACATTTGATTTATTGTGAGTTTCACCACTGAAAAAGAGCTGCTCACCACTCAGCTCTGGCAGGTTGAGCCAAAGTTTCAGCAAGGCTTGACTACAACCTACCTTCAGGTACAGATCGTTCAGATATTACCTCCAGTGGTGTTTTCTGAGCAGATAGGCAGAAATCCTCTAAGAGCCCTGACTGCAGGACACAGATTTTGCCTATTTTGAGCTGAGACATGTTGCCATGTAGTGCAAGAGTTCTATTATCATTACATTGCAAAGGTTCCATATCGCCAGAGTTTCATACCTCCTTGATGTTTCTTGTAGGCAGCTCCTCTAGGCACTGACTTTTCCTTGTCCTTACACCAGCCAACTAACTCCAGCTCCCACCAATCCACACTTTTATAATACTCTTCTGACTGGCCACAGGTGTGGCCTGTTAACATCAGGGCTGCTCCTAATCCTTACTAATTGGTTCAGCTGCAACTCTTTAGGGGGTAAGGTTACATCCTCTACCACCTTCATTTACCCATACTATATCCTCATACAAAGACAATGTTGGGTTTTTCCTCTATCCAATAGTTTGTGGCAGGGCTGAGCAAAAGGAATCTTGAATAGGTTCTGTGAAGAGCTTCCCACCTCAGTACAAGTAGATTGAGGCAAGAGGTCCTGCCTTTATCTTCCTACATGTGTGTGCAGAGGAAGGATGAGTCTGCCCAGCAACATGAATGCATAACTCCAGCCCATCTAATTACTTTTTTTCTCAGTGCTCAGACACATAACAGCAATATCTGAGTCTTAGCACAAAGCTATTTTACTGTGGTCTAAGATATTATGTTCTCTTTGCATTTGACAGGGGCTGAGCATGTACCAGTACCCAGCATAGCTGATTTTGTGGCATCCCAAAGAAGCACTAGCAGTAAAGCTGTGGAATTAGGGCTGCATGACACACCTGAAACATTGTGCTCAAGGCACAGACATCCCCTGTCCCAGGGCTTTGGCTCTTGATGCTCAGCCAGTAATGAATCCCATCATATCCTCCTCACCACACCGTGTGGTGCAGATATCAGCTGCTCTGCAGGGTCATTGCTCAGCAGGTTAAGTCGGTACCACAGCCTTGAGCTTTTGCTGCTCAGGGATCTAAACCACACTGGTTGACACAAACACCTCCTGCACACCTAATTCTTATCACATTCAGAACTTTTGTTCCTTTTTCATTTAGTGAAAAATGGTTGATGGCCATGGTGACAAATGAGCATCTTCCTCTGTCAGAGCCAAATTCTGTGGGAGGTGACAGGTAAAGCTGAGCTGGCTTCCCAACAGGGAGCCCCTGAAAGTCCTTTCTCTCTGCTTTCCTATGAGGCTATGCTGCTTTGAGGAAACATTTCTGAGAAAACCTATGAGTAGGGAGAAAGCACAAGCTGTACTTTACAATGCTGAATAATTCACACATCAGTATACAGACAGAAAACTGTAAATTATCTCACACTTAGATGAAAGATAAACAATCTTATTATAAGAAATTAACTGATTTGGCTCACTTATCTCCTGGACTACATGTCTGAACCTAGCCTGAAGAGATGGATACATAATTCCTATGTTAAGCAACAGCATCGCTATTGGTCTAAAGGTATATCAAGAGAAGACATCCTTGTAATTTGGAGACATACATAACTTACTGTAATACATCTATATAATCCTGCTATTTTCTACAGAAACTCAGATTTACACAACAGCATTTAATGAATACAGCTCTTGGCATTAGTTGGATTGTCATATACTTTGGAAGAATTTCAAGCCTTACTTAACTTAGAGTTGCTGCAATACAAAGAGGTACCATGGAGTCAGAATTCATCTAATCCCCTGAGGTAAAACAAATGTCACAGGTAGCAGCCAGGTCCTTCTCCTCTGAAATGCCTCCACCAAACATTAGTGCCAGGAACCAAAGCTGACCTATTTTGACTGAGGCATTTTGACTTCTGCTTGATGTTGCAATGATATTCCCAGCACTCTTGTTAAAAATCATGGTCTCAGCTCAGCTCCTGAGTCTGTTCCAAGCTCAGAAGCACTTCTGTCCTCTACTAGAACCTGCTGTGGTCTCTGCTATGATTTACTAACTTCACATATCTGATTTCAACGTTCATTAGAATTTTCTCAGGACTTCAAGTGGAAGCCTTTGTGACAACTGACAGAGTCTAGATATAGTAGGGAGCAAATCCTCAAGACCCAGACTGAGGAATTAACCTGAAAGTATCCAAATCCACAGATGTGTGTTGTGAGTCCCTCTTCCCTAGTGCTGTCTAGTGGATCAGCTCTATAAAGAAGCAAGGGAAAACTATGGCCCATGAAGGAAATAACAAAATATAAAGGGAGAATTTATACCTCTACAAACGAAAAAGGTGAATAGATTTGGTGCTATCGCCACAAATACATGGAATACTGTACAGGAACATAAGACTAGACAGGAATTCTTCCATTGTCATGCCCAGAGTCCCAGGCACAATTTGATCTGCTAGTGATTTGACTCCTCCTGTCTCTTCATCTGAAAAATGTGGTTTAACCTGTTTCTCATACCATGGTCTCCCTCTTACCACACAGAGGCAATTAATAGCATGGAAGGGTGCTTGGAAAGATGTAATACAACTTCTTTCTGTTCTGTTCTGGAGAGCTTTACCCAGTGAGGACTCCTGCAGAGCCCACAGAAAATAATCCCACCATAGCTGACATATCCATTTCCCAGACACCTTTATTTCTATCTGGCTAGAAGTTCCTGAGGAGGATCATCTCTGCAGATGTGTTTATGACTGTAGGTCATCCTTATGTAACATTATACACTGTAGTCATTGCTAATATCAACAGCTATTTCACTACCAATTCTCAATTTGCAAAGCACAGTGACTGCAAATTACCCTTGATTTGTTTGCATCATTTACAGAAAACAAACCTCCCAAAACACAAGTCAACATGTCCATCTTATTTATCACTGCAGCCTATTTTTAATTTAGCATTTTTGAAGCGCTGGATTTGCTTATTGCTGTCTTTGCACAGAATAATATTCCGTTATCATAGTATTTATATCAGAAAATGCCAACAGCTAAATTTGTAAAAACAAACTTGAATAACTTTGAATTGATTTGAATACACTTTGATTAGCAACCATAAAAGATTGCTTATAAAATACAATGGCCTGGAACTGCAGCTTCCCATTTCCTGATATCACAGATGTCCTGTTATTATGTCTCAGTCAACAGATACGCCAACAGCAAGGCAGCTACCAGACTTTATAAACTTCCTCCAAAGTCTGTATTGCTAACTATTCTGACTGTGATATGGACTCCCGCAATTACTTCCACCAGCAAATGCAATAATTTTTGAGAGGTAAAAACCTGTTGGATATAAGCCAATATTCCTGTATTGGTAAAATATTAATAACTTAATAACAGTATATCAGATGCCTTAGCATGAAGGAAAGGCCAAAAATAGCTGTCATCCCAGGTGGAAAGATAGAAATTATCTTTCAGACTTATCTCTTTAAATTAGCATTTACAAACCAGCAAAGACTGAGTCCAGTCTGAGGATGACCAATACACATTGCAGTCTGGAACTCAGCATTCCGGTATCATTGACCCAACTGAAACCCAAATTTGATCATCTTTGTCAGTTTCAACAAGGGGACAAATGGCTAAAAGATGTGGCTGGAACACCTGCTTCTTGTCTGCCCTTACTCTGGCCATGAGACCTAAGTTTACTACTGGTTGGCTGAAGGCTAAAATCTATAAAATACCTGTTTTGCCTATTTCTGCTGACATTTTTGTAGCACTCCCCTGCTTCTCTGTATAATCGGATGTTGTGCGTTCATTAACCTGTTGCCTTATATATCAAGAGTTCTATTGTCATTACATTGCAAGGGTTCCATATTACCAGAGTCTCATACCTCCTCGATGTTTCTCGTAGGCATCTCCTCCAGGCACTGACTCTTCCTTTTCCTCACAGCAGGCACTGACTCCTGTTCCCTCAACAAACCAATCCACTCTTTTATAACACTCTTCTGACTGGCTACAGCTGTGGCCTATTAACATCAGGGCTGCTCCTAATCTTTAGTAATTTGTTCAGCTGCAACTCTTTAGGGGATAAGATTACATTCTATACCACCTTCATTTACCCGTACTGTATCCCCCTACATTAACCACTAGCACAGATTCCTCCAGGAAAGAGACACTGCAGTACTTATATGAAACAGGACTCAATGGATGAGGTTTAGGTTCTACCAGATGGCCAATGAAAAAAAATAAAGCCCATCACTGTGTTTGCCAGCAGTTCCAGCAGGATAATATCTCTGAAACACGGATGAAGTAGTGACTCCATGCACACATGTCCCTCTTGGTGTTGTTGTGGTTCAAGAGTCCCTGGGGATCTGCTGCACAGTGTTCCACTGCCTCAGGCTGGAGCAGCCTCCAGGTACCTGCCAGCTCCAGGGGGCAGGATGCTCTGCTTGTTCAGGACCAAAAACCACTGCTGAAGAGACATGAAAATACAGCCTGGTTCTTATCTGTGCCATATCTTGCTTGTAATTAAATAAGAATTCTGGTTTCCAGCTTGGTCAGTCCAGTTTTGCCCTAAACAATGCATTCACTGTAACCTCTAGCCCCCTGAAGTGAAATATTAAAATAAACATATAACATTCATTTCTTCCAAACTATGCATTTATCTCATTTAATAGTTTCAGAGAGCCACATTTCCTTCTCCTTCCTCCAAAAGCCAGTCTTGCTGATAGAGAATGATTTTGTTCTGTTATTTCCTAATACTCTGGGTAGTCAAAACCCAAGTGTTATTTCCACTTGGCTTGATTTTTCCATTCTTGAATTAATGCAGTCTGTTCCAGAGGTAAACAAACATCATGACTATTTAACAAAAAATACATCTACATTGAAGGGCAAAGCCAGGTATTGTGACAACAAACCTGGTACCTCAGGACACAGCATAACAGATGAAATTATTTAACCACAAGAATTTGTTGTGGGATCTTGCAGGGGCTTGAGGATAATTTCACTCATTTCCCATAGGAGACAGATCTGAACTTCATAAAATTGTTCTTAAGAAAACAAGAATAACAAATGGGGATTTTACTGACAGACTGAGGAAATACTGCTTGTAAATTATTTTTGACACAGATTCAAAAGTTACAGGCAAAAGAACGTTTCCTTTGTTTATGAATGCAAGATTCACTTTATTGAGATTCTGGTGTTTTTAATAGATAGGTCAAAACAAGTTTAAATGATTCCCTGTATTCTCATGGTGTATTGCTTTGCATTTGAAATTGGGCATGAAAACCACCCCAAGGAGAGTGGCAAGGCAAGTGGTTTGCCTCTGAGCCAGGGAGAATTTCATGGTCTGACAAGGGTGAGTGTGCCCATGCTCTGGGTGATGTGGGGCACATCCACTGATATCACCAGCACCCACTGCTTTCAACCACGGTCATGAACTTTATTACTTTTCAAGTATGTTGGATTATGGTAGTAAAAATACTAGGAACATCTAAGGTCAGCTAAACTACTTAAAATCCATTAGGTGGTCCTAAGGCAGGGCATCAAGCAACATGGAGAGAAAAATGAAAATAGTACATAAGAATAGGCAGAATAATTTGACAGAATGATGTGTTGGCAAAATGTAATCATTGTAGATGTATTATAGGCAAAAAGAGTTTTGTACAGTGTCATGGTTTGAGCCTGGCACAGAGCCAGTGCCCCCCCATGAAAATGCCTCACCCTGGTGTCTGCTGTGAAATGTGACCAGGAATAAGCAAAACAGGCTCTAACTTAAACATAAAGAACACTTTATTACTTAAACTACAGGAAAATAGGGAAAGACTATAAGGAAAAGAAAAAAAGAAATTGAAAACCTTACAAAAAAACTTTCCTCCTCCCCACTCCCTGACTTTCCCAATCCGATACATTCTCCCAAATCAACTGCCCAGCCTTGGCCCCACACTTTAGTATACTCAAACTGCAGTTCATGAAGAGGAAAGGAGTCCTTCTTGTTCCATAGGCTTCTCCTGGAAACACACTGAAACCTCGTGTGCTTCCTTGTCACTTCGGCACCGCCCGGAAAAAGTCCTTTTGCCGCTTGTGACATCTTCCTTCCATGCCCAGTGCTCTCACCACTGACGGCATGGACCAGAGCTGCTTTTAGGGTTGTCTTTCAAGGATGCCTTGTCTCACTCCAAAAAGGCACAGTCTCTGCTTTGGGACATCTGTCCCCCCCATATTTTTCCAACCCCCTGGGGCCGGGGGGTCCTCACGAATGAACCCTCCTGGTTTTGAGGCACTGCCTCCCCCTAAATGCAGTCTGTGTCACAGGAACAACTGAGTCCATGGCCACAAGAAAAGTCCAGCCAAAAGGCCACTCCAAATCATCTCTCCCCATCCAATCATCTCCACGTTCTTCGGGCCAGGTCCTTGTCTCATCTCATCTCTTATCTCCCTTCTTATTCAGCTTCGAGGAGGATTAGCATTTTTGCAAGGCCCCAATCATGAAAGAAAGGGTTAAAAGTTTTCAGTCTCTGTCTATCTCAGAATGCTGGTAGAATGCTGGTACTCCCACAGGTGCTGCTGCTCCACCGGCCAGGCTGCACTCTTCCCTCCCCTTTCTCCTCCTGGGCGGCTGCTATCACATTCAGACGCCGGCTCTCCTCTCTCTCCCTCCTGGGGGGGGGGGAATGGCTGCCCGATGTCTCTTGGGGCTCCCCCACCCTTCCATCCTTGAGAGCTTTCTCACCCCCATCTCTGTCCAGGCCCCGGGCCTACCGCATGGCTGCCCCTCCCCCGCCCAGCAGCAGCGGCTGGGCTGGACGGGGGAGAGATCTGACCTCTTCGCCGCGACGTCCCAAGAAAGAGTGCCAAGGGCAGTGCCCTGCTTTTAACCCCTGTGTATTCTCGGAGGTGTGTCCAAACCCCACTGGCTACACCGGGTGCCAGTCTCAAACCCAAAACCTTCATTGGTTTGACCACAGCTTCCCAGAATTCCCACTCCTTCCTGGTCAAACCACCACATACAGCTAAATTATGGCAATTGTCAATGTATCTAAATCTGAATGAAGGTACATAGAAAAGACACTTTAAGTTACATGACAACAACACTTCTGAAATATCCTTGCCTTTCTTCCCTTTCTTTTTTTCTTATATGAACTTCCTTACACAGGCAAGTAATTTCATTAACTGGAATTTATAAATTGTCATAAAATGTCAGTTTGGAAATATTCATTCTACAGTGAAGTTCCATTCACTAACACTGAAATAGTAAATTAGATTATAAATATATTAATAGAATAATATTTACATTAATATAGAAGCGAAAAGTCAGAATTCCTACATGAAATCAATCTACAGATACAATTAAATTTAAATTTTCCCAAAGATTTTTTTCTCTGGCCTACAACAAACCAGGGTGGATCCCTCAAAGAGTTAGGCTATAAGCTGCAGTTGGTGCTGCTTTACATGAATAATGCCAAAATCTGAATGATCAGAACCCAAACTCAGGTTCTGCCCAGCCTCTCAGTGCACTGAGAGCTGTTTTCAGCAGCAGCATTTCTCATGTGCACTGACCTGTCTCAGCAGGGGTGGCAGCTGTGATGTAACCTCCATCTGAAAGGACCTGCATTTCCACATGTGCTGCTTCAGAGTCCTGACAAGAGTTAAGGTCTCCTCAGAAGTAGACACAAATTTTGAATAAAGCTCTATATGTTGATAATCACTTGCTGTCAACCACAGTTTAGCATACAGCAATTTTCTGTGAGTGGAGAGTCTGTAGGCCCACACTGTCTCTGCCTGAAGGCAACCAAATCTGTGTTTTCTGTATGAGTCCCCTTACCACTAAGATAAAAATTGTTTTGAGAAGGGGCCAGACTGAACCAGAGAAACTGAGGGAATTATTTTCAAATCAGGCTTAGGTTAAAGTCTCAGTAAAGCCTATGATTCTCCTGAGAGGAGGCTGTGGCATTGCTTGAGAAGCAGAGAAATCTGCACTGCAGTTCTTGGCTACCTTATTTTGCACCAAGAAGTTACTTGGCTGTGACAGGGGGCAGAAAGAGAGAAGGTGCCATGGCAGTCATGCTGTGTCACCCTTGTGCTTACTCCCTCTCTTTCTGGTCAAATGAATATCTGATCAGCTGATATAAAGTCAAAGGATTTCAGATAGAGTCAGCTGCAGAAAACAGGAGAGTTTTACACGGCCACACTTGTCTCCCCTCAAGTGAAACACAAACCCCCCTGTCTGTGATCAGTCCTACTCTTAGAAAAGAGCAAACCCAAAGTACCCAACACTTTTATTGATGTTTTAGGAGACATGTCCTCCATTAGAGGAGTCATTGTCTCTGCTGTGTTTGGAAGAACAAAGGGTCAGTGACAGAGGGAGGGCAGCGAGCAGCGTTACCTCATGCAGGATGAGAGGAGAGTTCAGGAGGCACTCACAGGAATGTTTGTAAAGCCCAGAGGGCACTCAAGTGTCTGTGCTGTGATATGAATTAAAGCTAACAAACTCTGATGTCTTTTGAAAATCTACCTATTTATCCAAGACACGGTCCAGAGCAACAGATTTACCCCCAAGAAAATGTAAGATAAAGATTTTTGAATATTTCACAGATGCAGAATATCCCAGACATTCCATATTTTCTGGACACATTTGAAAGGTTTATTCCAAATTTGAGTGAATCAGCTTGTTAATCACTGTATTAAAATAATTAAATATACTGGATAAAAAAATAACATCTCAGAGGAATTGGAAAAGGAATAAAGTGGTTTCAGGTTCCTGGCCATATTTAAGCACAGCAGGTAGAAACAGGATGAAGTGCTGTTCCTTTGGGAGACGGCAGCTTCCACTTCACTAGTTTATGATACTGGGGACTCAATAACTTGTAGAATTAATTTCAAAGCCATAGTAAAAGCTGAAAGGAAGGGCAAGGAAGCATAGACTGGGTACAATTGGGAAGGCACATTGGGTACAAATAGATGTACTACTAAATTCCACCAGTTATCAGCTGGAAGGGAAAAATATGTATATTAATAGATCTAATCAGAGAGTGGATAAACATCTTAGGCCCAATGGTAGACAACAGCCTGTGGTCAGCTGCCAGGTTGCAGAGAGCAGCTTTGATTCCAGCAGCTCACCAGGATGACTTTTGTTAAGTGGCATCAGAAAATCATGGTTTTACAGAACAACCATCTTCATTGTTCCAGCTCCCCAGAGAAACATATACAGAGAGTGCATAATTCCCCTGCATGACCTCCTTAATGCAGGCTGGGAAATAGCTCTGGAAGCAAGGCACGCTTTGGACAGGCTACTGCATTATTCCTTTTAGGAATGATATCATCTAGTCAAAAAGAAACGTAGCCTCGGTGTTTCTGGAAATTGAAATTCTCTCAGTGGAGAATGGTTGTTTTCTATGGGGATTAAAAACATTACTTCTCTGAGGAATTTTTACAGAAAAAAGTACTAATAGAATTCTATACTTGAGCAGGGCCAAGGGGTGTTGAAAACTTAGGGGAAGGCCAGGAGTGAAGTATGCTGGCCAACTTCAGATACAAATACGGAAATAAAAAGTCAATGTTGAGTAAAACCCTGAAATATGTTAAAAATGGCATCATAGCAACCAGGAAAGCTCATGAAAGTCTCACCTTTCATCAAAGTTTGGAGCAGAAACAGCAACACAGGTGTATTCCATCATTTCTATCAGCTGACATTGATGGCTGCTACTCATGGTCAGACACAGTGCATCTGACAAATTTCTGCTGTATACACTTGATATGATCCAGAATATACTTGTCAGTGGTACGATGCCTGAAATTGAGAACTCATGAATATACAAGTTTCATTTATGATGAAAGATGCTTGCAACACGACAGCTTAAGTAGCGTCTATGTGAGCTTTTTTCTAAAGGCGTTTAAAAAGCAAACCAAAGTATCTCTGCTAGTAACAACTTTTCAAAAGAAGGCAACACAAAATATTTATTCAGTGTCTGGAGCTGTGAACTAAAGGTGATGTCACTCCCCAGTTTGGTAAGATGATTTGTTTCTTTATGTCAGCTAGACATCAGCTGTAAATTGGGTCCTCCAGACTCACATTGATGTTCAACTCTAAGAAAAGTTAGGGTAGTGGTTTTAGCTTTCCATGGTTTTTTGAAAGACAAGATGCATCATTCCTTTCATCCATGCTTAAAAAAAAACCACAAAAAAACCAAAAAAAAAAAACCACCAAAAAAAACCCCAAAAAACCAAAAAAAAAAAAAACCCACAAAAATAGCCCCATAGCAGTGCTGTACCCCAGAATTGGCTCAGACTGGTAAATCCTAATATTCTTCTTACAGTTTGATACTTGATATCTAAGACCCAGAAAAGGGCAAGATTTTAGATTCATGTGATATACCTACTTAGATATATGGTGAGTTGTCCCTAAATTTTGGTAAAAACTCCTAAGTCTAGTAATTCAGTAGCGGAGTGATGGATTCTACTTCAGTGTCAAGTTCATTTTCTCAAGACCGTTCTGATGACACCTGTATCATTGATAGGATTTAATCAGTCTGCTCCCATTAAATCCCCGGAACAGCATTACTTATATATATGGCATATGTTTAATCTGCTATGATTAAGTGACTCCCAAAACAGTAAAGAGATATCTAAATGAAGAGAAGTTGAAAGATTATTATTCTTCTATCAAGATGACAGGTCTCTCACATCTCCTTATTTTTTACATGGCAGTGCTGAGTGGTGGTTGGCTTGTCTTAGATTTCTCTCTGGGTTATAGAATGGAGCAGTGGGCTCTGACTTAGCAGAAGGAGTCAGTTGAGTCATTTTGATACCATTACATTGTAGTCTTCAAACCCTCAGCCTACTCTGCTCTGAAAAATCTGCTCCTCAGAGAAAAGGGGAGAAGAAAAAAAGAAAAAACAAGGCACCGAGCATTTCACAAGAAAACTTGAGAAGCAGCGTGAGATATTTTCCTTCCAGACAACACTGTAGGTCTCATATGTTGTAGACAGAGATGGATCAGTGAGTGTGAGTGGAGAAACCAGGTTTTATTTCTTCTTGAAGTCAGAAACGACCTACAGCATATGAAAACCAAAGCCAACAGGGAAAGCACTCAGGCACTCACAGGTATTAAGAGAAACTGCAGAAGTTACCTTGACAGAGCAATATGGTTGTAAAAACTACAAATACCCCATGGCTGGCTGCTATTTGATGCAACTTTTAAGCACTCTAAGGTTGCATCATGGATGCACAGACTGCAGAGGGCTCACAAGGAACCTGCAGTGACACTGAACATGCAAGGACCACATCCAGGGACTGCCTTTGGCTCTTGTGTGAAAAAAGCAGTGTGTAAGGCTGTGGAAGCAAACTGCTGGGGAAAAAAAATGAGGAGTTAAATAGAGGATTTTTGTGCAAGACTAATTATAGAGGAAAGTTACTTCTAGTGTAACTTGCACCTCACTTGCTTAAGGGGTCACACAAGAAGGATAATTCAGGAGGTATTCAATTATTAAAAGAGAAGAGGATAAATAAGAACTAATTTAGTAAAAAATCAAGATGCCAAGAACAAATGTAATCAAGGCACTCAGGGATAATAGGAGACAAATGTGCTAATTTCCTATACAGCAAAGTTACTGACCTGTGTAATAATAGGAATTGAAATGCACTCTTGAGCATATATTCAGCCTTCTGAGGAGGAATGAAACTTGCTGAGGTCTGCAGGATTGGAATGCTGCTTCATCTCCTATTACCTGTTTAGGAAAGGATGAGTGGACAAAGAGGGAGGTAGAGTGTTATTCTCTGTCAAAAATAATATTGTTTGCTGGAATCACTTAGAGCTCAGAAGCAAACATTTAATGGCTCTTCACAAGCTAATATCCTGACAGGTAGGACAGAGTGCCACAGACCAAAGCCTTGAGCACAAGCTGGTGAACCTCACACTATGAACAAGAAAGCATGCAGGTTACTGAGCCATGCAAAATAAAGGAATCAAAACAAAGTGAAAACAAAGGGAGGTGAGCCTGTGGAGTTGATAGTCATTAAATATAGTTCACAGCAAAGAAGAAATCATTCAATAGTCAAGAAAAAAGGCACCTACATGATAAGCTGTAAAACTGCTGATAGAAGAGAAAAAAAATAAAGAGGAGGAAAAGAGGAAGACAGCACAAACAAGGATCCTCCCTGCTATCACCTTATTACAAAGTTCCATACCTTCTTGGTGATTTCTCATGGGCACCTCCTTGCAGCACTACTTCTCCATAACACAGCCAACAAACTCTATCTCTCTCTTCACCCAGCTACCCCACTCTTTTGTAGCACTCCTCTTCTTACTGGACACAGCTGTGGCCTATTAAGGGCAGGCCTGATCCTAATCTTTGGTGATTGGTACGGGTGCAACTCCTCAGGTGTGAGATTGCCTTCTGCCCTATTCTCTTACGTTCTATCCCTCCACACCTCCCTTTCCACAGATCATTTTGTTGATGTTTGGTTGTCCAGCACATCTCATTGGTGTCCAGCAGTGGTGTGTGAGCATGACAAAGGTTCGGTTGATAATGGGTGGTTCCAGCTCACTGAAATGCATAGAAACAATGGATGAGATGATGGCTGTGTATTCCCAAACTGCCTGGTCATGCTCTTCAGCCTCTGCAGCTGCCAAATGGTGATAGGAACAGGTAACTTCAGTGTCACGTCCTCACTCACCAGCATTTGCCTCCTTGCACCTGAGCCAGCTTGTTTGCACCTTGCCAGAATTTTTGACAGGAACTGCTGAAACGTCTTGCAGTTTCTGCTATTCAGAACACAGCTGTTGCCTAAAAAAAAAAAAAAAGATAAGTTTTGATATTAAAATGTGAACATGGGGAATACTGCTCCAAATCATCATGCAATCAGACTTATACTACTAGCCTGCTCAGAGTGAGCTCTGTGTGATGCTGCATCTCTTTATGTAGCTTCAACTTCAAGTGTTTATGATTTGAGCACATCTGCTCTGCATCTGTGAGCTCTCTGCTTCACATGAGCAGTTTCACAGAGTCATAACTGTGAGGACAGCTTTGATCACACCAATTGGAGGTAAAAAACTGAAATGGAAAAAAATAAATAAAAAGAAAAAAGTTAGAACCCTGTGGCTGGAAATGAAATCACTCCAGCTAAAAATTCAGACATGAGTGCTAAAGTGAAATAATGGGAATAATAATAATATTTAAAAATGTTTCACAAGCTTTGGGAGGAAAGAAGGAAAAGAAAGAAAAGAAAAAGAAAGAAAGAGAGAGAGAAAGAAAGGAAGAAAGATTGGGGAATATAAATTAGAACATAAAACTGTAATAACTGGTAAAGGCATAAGGAAAATTACAGGGAAAGGAAAGTTTTGGATAAAAGTAATGTTGTGCAAATAAATTTGGACAAAGGAATCTGTAAAGAAGTGAGGGTTTTTTGAACAGTAAATTATGTCTATAGAATTGTCTGCAGTAAGAGAAGAGGTTTCTCTTTTGGGCTTTGTAGAGCAGTCAATACGCTGGGATGGCAGCGCATCTAGTGATGACAATGGTGTATTTTCTCTTCTTACAGTGAGTAAAGAAACATTAAAAAACACTATTGAAATCGCATATTTTTATATCTGTAGGTCTGGGTAGCTTGCATCAGAGAGTTCAAAATGTTGTTTGAGCAGGTCTCTGTATCCTTAGCACTGATTTTCAATAAAACTTAAAACTGTAAGCTTGTTTCAGAAAATTGAAGGGCAGCCAGGGCCATAAGAAACTACAAAAAAAGCAAAGTACAGAATTTGATGGGCCTACTGGGCCTTTCAGCTCTAAAGAATGGCCAAAGAAAGGAGGGGTAGTAAAATTATTTCTTATTGCCTAGGAAACATTGAAAATAGGTTGTGTTGGTTAACTTGATATATTGTCTCAATGAAATAATAAATTTGGTTGAAAAAGTAATAAAGCTGATACAAGCACAGAGCCGTCTATAACTTCTGACCACATTTTCAATGGAAATTTAAGTATTACAAAATAAAAAAAATGCACATCAATTGTGTGCTTTTAAAGCTTAAGTGAAAACTCGGTGCATGGATATCTAAATACAGCTGGCCAATGAGCATGATCCTATTTAGCATTTTTCTTAAAGACTTCCAGAGAAGATTGACAGGTGAGATGACACTGTGAGCTGTGAAGGTGATCGCCCACAGCAAGTCTGGCATTAAACCCCAGGGAAGTTGGGCACAGGCCACGTTCCCCATGGCTGAATATGGTGACAGCAGACAGAGACGTGATGAAGGGATCATGCTTAGACTGTTCTGTGGTGTTCCCAAGTATTTCCTCTCAGTGGAGAAAAGACTGAACTGTTCAAACTACAAGTGAATTTTACAAGGAGAATTGCACTAGCTGGACACCATGGATGTGAAAACAAGTAATTTCTTTCAAGAAGGATTTTGTTAAAGGGCAGACAGTATGGGGAAGGAACAAGGGAAGGATGAAAAGACAGAAAATTGTTCTTTATACTGATATAATCAAATAACTGTGCTGGCTTAGATTTATGCAGAGAAGATTAAGGGAATGACTTCATGGAGGTTTGTAAGTACTGACATGAGAACAAAAATCTCCTGATAGAGTGTCCTTCAGTACAGCAGTCCGAGACAGAATAATAAGTGTTGGGTGGAAGCTCAGGTTAGAAGGATCAGATGAGACAAAAAAGATGCATTAAAGACACTGGATCTGCCTTTTGCAGGGGTGTGTTCATGATCCTCAGAAATGTTTAAATGAAATCTGTTTTATAGGGAACAGGACAGACAGGGCTGAGCCCACCCTGAGCACATGTCTAGGGAGCCCCAGCCCTGCTCTCCTGAAGCTGAGCCATTGGGTAGCCAATGTGAATGGCCAGCTGGTCACCAAGGTGTGACCTAACTCTGGTGCTGTGGGCATGGGAGGTAGGAGAGCTACAGCTTCAGTCTCTGCTCCTGGGTCCTCCTTTTTGCCTTTTCCACAAGAAATTCATTTAAAAATCAACTCCATAATTTTATTTTTTTCCATATTCACACATTTTCTAAAGGAGTTGGTGAAACAGAGTCTGGGTTAGGCTACAACATTTATCAAATAGGATTAAGCCTAACCCAGTTACAGCTAATCATGGTAAAAGAGGGAAAAATAAAAAGTGGACAGACTGAACACAACTGGCCTGTGAGTGAAAAAAAAATTAGAAAAACAATTCTAAAGAATAAAATACATCTTCAGTTAGTGTTAATTGTGGAAGTTGCAGGCAGCCCCGACATGGGAATAGACGAGAATCTTGACTCTATGTTTCAGAAGGCTGGTTGATTATTTTATGATATATATTATATTAAAAGAAAATTATATACTAAAATTATACTAAAAGAATAGAAGAAAGGATTTCATCAAAAGGCTTGCAAGGAGAGAAGTAGAATGATAACAAAAGCTTGTGATTCTCAGAGAGTCCCAGCCAGCTGACTGTGATTGGCCATTAATTAGAAACAACCAACATGAACCAATCACAGATGCACCTGTTGCATTCCACAGCAGCAGATAATTATTGTTTTTCTTTTCCTCTGAGGCTTCTCAGCTTCTCAGGAGAAAAAATCCTAAGAATTTTTCATAAAATGTGTCTGTGACATTTAATTTTTCCTACACAGGCAGAATCCTTCCAAACTCTTCCTGGAGAGTGAAAAAGAATGGAAAGTTAAAAACATGAAGATATGTTTCCCTGATGCAGGGATGTCTCACATTAGCATTAATATAAATTACCCAGATGCTTCATAGTCTGAACAGGCTCAGTGCTTAAATGGACTCCACAGGAGCTGTTAGGAGCAAAGCAAACTGCACGAGAGGCTCCTGGAATACTTAATGCCACAGGCTTGTAAGAGATTCCTTTATTTTCTTAGGACCCCCATGTAGGTAAACATGTACCTTGGAAGAAGAATCTCAACATTATTATCTACACACACTGGAGTCAAAGCTCATTTTTTTAAAGGATGGAGACCATATGTAAAACCTACGGGAAACGGGAAATAGAAGATAAATATAAAAATTACTTTTTTAGCTGGGAGATATATTTTTCAGATATGTCAGTTACTGTCCAAAACGTAAAGTGACTCTTTTTTTCTCTTCTAGGTCTTTGTTATGTGGATTTTTTTAGCTCAAATATAATGGAGACCCACTCAAAAACATGACAGAGAGAATTCCATGCTACTGTAGACAAATTATCTCATGCAGCAGATTTCTAGATTGCTAAAATTCTCTTACATGCTTCTGTCTTAAAAACTTGTACTTGTTAAAATTCATGTATTCTGCTTATAAAATTAAATCAGTTGCTTCTCAATACAAATCTGTTATTTCATGCTTTTTTGGAACAGCTGTTTGGAAAAAGTAAATAAGTGAAATGATATATTTTAATTTTATTTAGTTATTCAACCAATAAATGTTCATTGCTTGACTGTTCTTGAATGAATAAATTTTAATTGCAATACTCCCCAAGATATTAATATCATCAGTGTACTAGAGCAATAAACTTCATAGACAGAACTACTAGCCATTATTTTACATGATATTTTAGTTACTTTTTTAAATATTAATGAATGCAAATGAACAAAGTAATTTTTTTTTGTAACTTCCATCACCTACACAGTGTCAGGAAACATATTTCATCCGATAAACTCAAAAACTGATTTGTGCTACAAGAAGATGTGAGCCAAGATCTATAACCATCTAATGTTGCATTTCTTACTACTTTTTACTCCTATAAGGCAGCTGGAGTGCGAGCTCAGTGAAATCTTCTTGGCTTCACAAGCTCCTGTGTTGGCAACAGAGGACTGAATTTCATCTTGTTATTTTAATTTCAATCGAATCAATTAATGTTGGTTTTACAAAAATTCATCCATTGATTCCCCCTTCTCAACTCCTATCCTTGCTGGAGTCATAAGGTTTGGTTTTCCTTCCATGAGTTAGGAATGCTGGCTCTTCCTGATGCTGAGCAGGTAGAGATGTTCAGTGAGGGCACTATGAATGCTACTGAACATCCTGAGCACTGGAACAGATCTGTATATATCTTAATTTTAAAATTACTTCTTAATCTCAGCCTTTTTATATCCTTGAATATTTCTGTAGAACTTAGCATAAAACCTGTCTTGCATAAAGATAGTCTCATGTGTATTTTCAGGATTGGGGCCATAGAGAATAACCCAAATCACAACATTATTTTTAATTACACTCTACTATATGAATAAGCCCTCACTAGTCATGATCAATTTTAGATGAAGTAAAACATTAGTTCAAGTAAAAAGCTCATCTACCATTGCTGCACTGGAGTTGTTTTTCAATTAAGGAAATATTTGATCCATTAAAGTGAATGTTAAATATGATGTGGATATCATAAACACACAGTACTACACTGAAAAATTCTTGCAGAAAATGAAAGTTCCCTTTCAGCTCCAAGGGTGTAAAAGATTTACTAGCAGTTTAGAGAGCTCTTATTGAAATTGACTACAAATTTCCTTCAAATGTAACTTAGGTTGTTTCTATTTTCTACTGTGAAAATTCAAATATGTGTTGCAGGTGAGGACAGTGTATGTGATCCCCTCTAAAAAGAAAGCTCTAAAAAGAAAACTAGGCTCATTCTTCTGATAAAGTTCTTTCCCTCTGTCCAGCCACCACCCCCAAATGTAAAGGCATGACAAGTTCCAGCTCCGCCTTCCATACCCAAATCTGCTCCTCTGTGAGGGAGAGGCATTTCCACACAAAACAGATCTACCTCTGCAAGCCATGCTGCTGCATATCCCACTGTAAGATGCATTTAAGATATGTTTTTTAGACTAAATGCTTCTATTACCCTGAATTTCTCTATTGAACTCTCTTCTTTGAGGGCAAAAATGTCAGACTTGCAGAAAAGTGTCTTCAGTGGGAAATTCATCCTGCATTTAGGAAGCCCAGGGCAGTTAAAAGGAACCTTGCAGAATACTTGGCAATTCAACTTGTGTTGCTTCATATTTTCTCACAGCTTGCTGAGAATCTGCCTTTTTTTAACTGATCAAGCTACTACCAGAATCAAAATTTTTGTCCAGATCCTTCAATACAAAGACAGAAAAAGGACAGCTTTGAAACCTACCAAGTTTAAACCTTACAAACCCACAGATTAATATAGCTTGAAAGCAGTTTCTGGACACTAATTAGTTCAACCTCCTGCTCACAGCAAGGCCATATTCAAAGGTGGATCATCTTGTCCAGATAAATTTTGAATGTCTCTAATGACAAAGATTTCACCTGGCAGTTAGGTTCTATGGATACAAAGTTTTAGAGAAAAATATTATATTTTATTAGACCAGCAGATATAGCTGAAATAAACAGAAAAACTTTCAAACTCTTCAGAACTGTGTGGATGAACTGGCATTTTGGGTTAATCCAGCATTGTTAAATACATGAAAACCATCATTAGCAAAATGAACTGAACTGAACAATAGTACATGAACTATCAAACTGTTGTCTTGAGATAAAAATTAGTATTTCAAGGATCAAATCAAGGTTTTGAATCATGCTCAGACCTTGCCAACCATGCAATAGCACTAGAAGGAGGGTGATGAAAAGCTTTGGAAATCAGCATTTTTGATGACAGACAGGACTGGAGTTCCAGTACTGAAGGACTGCTGTCTCTTGCTCCCCAGTAGTTTCCCTCTGGTAGCAAAGGACAGCAAGATTTCAGAACCCCTCCTGCTGCTGTCTTGTGTCAGTAAATATAACCCCTCAATATATCCCCTCAGCTGCCACCACATTGAGAGCTGAAGGGAAACTCTGTGAAACTCACTGCATGATGTTCCATTGCATGTGAGATTCTGTGTGCACTCAGATTCTGTATTCACTGCAGCAATCTGAATTGCCTCCATCATTAGCATTCAAGTGGTTATTCCCTAGTTTTGCCACTTTAATGCACCATTCTGCAGAATTAACTGCAATTCCATAACGAGGGATGCTAAGAACCTCTGGAATTTAGACTACACTAAGTAGTGCAGGGCCCTGCACAAGGGATCAGACTGCTGGAACTCCACTGAAGTCCATGGTCTTACTAACAGTTCTTACTGAGAGGGCAAAAATGCTAAACTGTAATTATAAATACCTCTCAAATGCTGTGATTTCTAAACTCTGTGTTTATTTTTCTGGAAGGGGAAGATGCTGATTTACAGAAGGGGAATTTGGAAAATTTAATCCCTCAAAATTAAACCTTCTCCAAAGTACATATTCCTATATTTCCAAGGCAGTTTAATCAGGAATGAAACAGTAGGAAGGTGTTTCTTAGAATGGGAATGCTGACAAATTACTCAGTTAGGGAGTCAGACTGATACAAGGTGGGGACTCTCACTGTGGCTTTACAGCTGCTCTGCAGAGGCCGTGGGATGGCTGGTGTGCAATGCTCTGAGCACCCAACATTGCAGAGTTGTAACGTGAGATCCTATGGTAAAAGGAACATGACTAACCCATCAGTGTGTTTAACTCCTAGCAGTGAAAGATAATAAAACTGTCTTTTTCTCATGTTTTTTTTTAATTTTTTGATTTATCTATCAGGCTGTGTGTGCAGGGGACAGCTGGATGAGGGCTCCAGGCTGTGGACTCCTGAGGGATTTTGTATCCATGTGTATTTCCGTGTGCCCAGATAAGAGCTTAGTCACAGACATGGCCTGTAAAAGGTGGCTTCAGATGATGAAGTGTCAATGTCTGCGGCCTTTCAAGCAGCCCTGGGATCTTCTTTCAGTCAATGGGCAGAATTTGTTCTGCAGATATCAATTATCCTAAAATAGACACCCATATTCAGTTAGATAAATTTCCTTCCATTTGGCAGAAATTGGATTTTAGGACGACACAGACATAAATGTCTATGTCATGGATATCTTAAGATAAGTGAATTTCCCTAAGCATTCGTGTTGTTATACACCTGTTAATACAAATGGCACCCAGTTTGCATCCTAATTTAGCATTCCATATCAGGACTACAAACCAATGGTACCATCCCAGTGTAAAATAATTATAAGAGTAAATTCAGGCTGATTCAGGCTTACCTCTTACCTGGGGTGAGATATTTTCAAAGTCATGAAGAGAAGGACTGACACATGCCTTTAAATAAAAATTTTGGGCCATATTTCAGTAAGAAAAAATTACTTTATTCAGTAAAATTCTGTCCCAGTGGATGAAATATCTGTGAAGATTGAACACAATGTGTTATTTGCTTCATGTTTAATAATTTTCATTCAAGCTATCAGTGTTAAAAATGTTCTGTAATACTACTTTCTGACAGAAACATAAAGTTCCAGAAAGAAATTCATATTAGAGGCTTGAATCTGGAACTTCCAGTTAAGTCCCCCTAATCCTGGAGTTCTCCCTAACATGTGACAAATCTTTCTTGTTCAATCACAAGAAATTTTGAAACACTTGGATAACAATAAAAAAAAGAAAAATTGAAACCTGAGTATTTCTGTTAAAATGAGGTATTTTTTCTGCTTTCTCCAGTTTAAATTTATTGTATTTAGTATTTATGCATTACCCAGCTACAAAGACTGATCTCACAAACAGCTGGAATTCTTTAATGCTCATCCTAGAATCAGACAGATTTATTAAAATGAAAATATTACTGCAAAACAGAGGATGTCTTTCAGATAATAACTTTTCTCAGATCCTGTACAGAGATAGAATTTTCTAATCCATTTAAATGATACTGGTCTGGTTTCAGGCACTGTCCATATGGCACTTGTAACTGTAAATACTGCTTTGATCTTTCTTTTCCCTTTATAATTCCAATGTTGGAATCTGGCTTGGTATTTAAATAATTTTCATCTGCCTTCTCTACTTGATATCAGTCCATGGGCAAACATTTCCAGTAGTAATGATTGTGAGCCAGCATTTTGTGTACTTTGTCCAGGTTTATAATAAATTACAAAAGTGCTTTTCCAAGGAATCCCCCCAGTATGATTTTCTCTTGCAGCTCAGGTTTGCACTCTCTGATGGCTGTTTCCAAACCCCAGGGAAGCCTGTGGCTACACCAAGCTCAGGGCAATGGCTTTGAGTGCTCATTTCCCACCAAACACTGGCTCAGTGTTCACCACAGCTGCAATGATGATGATGATCAATTAAGTAATGTACGTGCTTTAATCATTGTAATTAATGTAATGTAATCAACTGCACTAGACAGTATACTCACTGAAAAACAAACAAACAAACAAACAAACAAACAAACAAAATAAAGGCAGATCATGCCCCAGTGAGTTTATAAACTTACAGTAAATCAAAAGATTGCAAATAGATATTAACAGGTAGGAAAATCTTTAATGAGTGCCTCCAGTGCATCAGCAGCATAATTGCTCCCAAATTACTTTTTTTCTTATTATGAAATTCAGGTGAAAACCATTGAAAATCAAGGTGAAATATCAGCCTGCAGAGTTCACCTACTCTATCCCCTCCCAAAGGTAGAAACCTCCATATTTATGCCATTTCTACCTTTACCCAGACATATGGACTGTGTTGCATTTACTACAGCTGAGCAACCAATCATAGAGTTTTATTCACTTTATTACTGCACACTTTCTCTTGATATTTAATATGAACTTTACATCCAGAATTCATCATAGAGATGAGAAACAGATTTTTCCATTATTCTAGACAGAAACTTTTTGCAAGCCCTATAATGACTTGACTTGGAAGGGACCTTAAAGATTCCCAGGTTTCAGGCCCCCTGCCATGGGCAGGGACAGCTTCCCCTAGATCAGGTTGTTCAAAACCCCATTTAGCTTGGTCATGAACACTCCCAGGGCTGGAGGACCCACACCTTCTCTGGGCAGCCTGCACAAGTGCCTCATCACCCTCAGAGTCAAGAACTCCTTCCTATATCTAATCTAAACCTGCCCTCTGTCAGTGTAAAGCCATTCCCTCCTGTCCTACCACCTTGTTCCCTTGTCAAAAATCTCTCTCTACCTCCCTTGTAGGCCTTTTAGGCGCTGGAAGGTGCTCTTAGGTCCCCCCAGAGCATCTCTAGAGGCTGAATCCAGCCCTCTGGGCACCTTCCTGGCCTCCTCTGAACTCACCCCAACAGGTCCATGCCCTTCTTCCCCTGGGGGCTCCAGAGCAGGATGCAGTATTCCAGGAGGGTACATTTAATAAATTACCAGAGTCATGCAGCATCATACAGCTAATGCACCATTTGTCACACTCACAAAGATGTAAAGTACTTTCACACATTTGTTTTAATTTGGGAACTGAATGCTTTCAGAAGTCATTCTCAGAAGGAAAGGTAAGACCCCAAAGGAATCCCAAACCTTTGGAATTATATAATTGAGTAAAGCTTTCATCTCCCTTACTGTGTTAGTGTGACAGGGGTAAAGTGTCTTACCAGAGCACATTAAATAATTTTTTGAATCTGGATAAAATATGAGATATGTCTTATCATGCATTATGATCAGGAAACCAAACTGCCTGGAGTTACCTTAAAATATTCCTATGCACCTTCATCAATCTTATTTTGTAAGTATTATACCATTTTTCAAAATTTCTGAGCTTTGGTTGGAGTATCAGTAAAGTCTAGAATCTCATCCATTTTCTCTGCAAATTATTGTGACCAATGCAAATTCTGCACTGGAGACACTCAAAAAAGTATTTTGGGTTTATTAGAAATGATTGAGTCCATGGCAGGCACAAATGTTAGAGTATTAAAAGACAAAAAATATTACGTGAATTTTAAGAATATCCCAAGCACACCCAGACACACCTAAAATCACTTGCTTGGAACAATGAACAGATCAGGAATAACAGTGCTTAAAACAAGGAATCCAGGAAAAAGAATAAAAAGTATTCCATTAATTTATTTGAGCTTTACGTAAATGTTCAGGGTATTAGAGTTGCAAACCCCTCAACAGAGTTCTAGCCAGCACCTTGTTCATGGACATAAATCTACAGCTGTTTCCTTAAAGCAAAGCCCTTTCTCCTTTATTCCCTGCTGGAGGGCAGTGAGTGCTGGGTGCTGCCCCAGCCCAGCCTGGGGGCTTTGGGCTGTGCTTGCACTTGTGTCTGCCTCACTTGTCTCCTCTCCCCTTCTCACCATTGCTCAGCACATCTATTTGGAGCAGAACTAAAGTGTTTGCTCTCCAAGTGAACCCAGAGGAATGCAGAGGGAATGAAAGGGCCAGCAGGACTCCACTCTGAGCAGTGACTGTGCAGTGCTTGAGGCTCTTTTCTCTTACTTTCTCCCATAAATTATATAATAAAATTATTTGTTTTTAAACTTCCCAAAGAGTTGGGGGTGGGGCAGTGGGATCTGTGGGTGCTCACTAGTGATGGAGGGTGTTGTATAGAAAACATTTTTTCGTATGTAATTTAATCACTTCAGAACACTGATTTCCATTAATCATCCATTTCTCCTGCTCTCAGCTTCTTTCACTGGAGTTTTCCTTCCAGTCTCCCAATTTACCAGACTAACTCATGGCTAAATCCTAAAATGTATTTTTTCATCTTATCTCCTTTTCCTCATTTCACTCCTCTGTCCTTTGAATGATGGGTTCAAAGGAAATACTGTAATCCAAAGAAGTTATTTTAACTTTTTGGAGGATCTCTCTTCTTGTTTACACACCTCATTGCAATTCCTGTCTGCCTTCTGGGCTGCCTGTACTGGATGTACCACCACATACCACTGATTCCTTGGATCCTTCAGGAGAATTTGTTTATTTGGGCTATTTTGTTGCAGCTGAATTCATTTATCAAAGACAAATGCTAACCCATAGATTAACATTTGTTAAGAATTTCCTGGGCCTGAAATTGATATTTCTGATAAAATGATTAAGGAAAAGAAAAGATGTTTCATGATGCTACGAAAATGCAAATGTTAATTTTAGCAGATCTAAGATCTAAAGCTGAAATGAAATAACATTTTAGATGGCCAAATTGAATGAACTGAAAAATACACCATCCGGAAAACATTCCATCTGACTCCCAATTGATATCTTAACTAAATAATTTTAGTAAACAAATAAGACACAGAATTGAAACAGATTGAAAGGAAAGGAAAATATCCCCATACTTTTATGAGTTACAGCCTATATCAGAGAAAAGCCATAATTACTAAGAAAATCTCTCATACTCATCAAATGACTGGAAGATCTGGCAAAAAAATTCTTGATATTCCCCAAGTAACTTCCGCACTGCCATAGAAGGGGGATATTTTCCATGCTTGGGCTATTATGCAGTTATTTCGTTGCCACTTTGGTTTTTCTAATCCTCTGATGAACTAACTCCTTTGCAAACACTGTGGTTCCAAAATCCTTCATAGTTAAAGAAACAAAAAAGAAGGCCCACTTTGACATCTCAGTGAAACTTTCTGTGATTGCAATGAATTCTTGAAGAAACCTCACTGACTGTCCTCATTTCCCACTGCCAGCACCTTGTCAATGTGCAAGCCGTGGATTTCCATGGCCCCTTACAGCAGGATCATCCACTGCATGCACTGGCATTGATCATGCAGTCTGTGTCCATGAAATTATTTTATTTAATTTTACACTAGCTAAAGAAATTTTCTGTAACTTCAAGCTTTGTTTCATTATTTGAAAAATTGAGAACTATTGACTACAGGCTGGCAGATAACCTGTTGACATTTTTAGCTGCCTTTTTTGTGAAACTGGTGACAGCTTTCTCTGTTGAGGCTGAGATTCTTTACTATTTAAATTTTCCTCAGAAGGGAAAAGGGATTTTTCTCTCTGTCCCTAAACTGCTCATCTCTGCCCTGATAATTCTTATTCCCTTTACAAATATATATATATGTATGTTTGTGTAAAAGACAATGCTTGATGAAGAAAGTGGATAATTGTCTTAGTCTGGCAAGATGGTTGGTGTTATGTACCTGGTTTTCCTCTGGGATGATGCACACCATTTAGGGAGTTTTCTTTCCTGAAATTAATGGATGTAGCTGAGTCACCTAATTTTAATTTATTTCTAGTTCACTTGTAAACAATTTAGAGCAAAAACAAGGTCTGTATTCTGGTGTTTGTCCTACGATCCCGAAGGCCTGATCTGCTGGTACTGAAATGGGAAAGTTTCTCTCTCTCTCCCGCAGTCACACCCACAGCATCACAGCCCAGTGGAAGCTCCCATGGAAGCTTTTGTCAAGCAGGGTGTTTTTCCTCCGAGGGAAGTTCCAGCCAGACCTTCTGGGAGCAGAGACCAGCCCTGCCTCTCCATGGGCAAAGGCAGAGTGATGGAGTGAACATCCCACAGGGCAGGGGCCTCCCACACCCACACAGCTGGATCGCACAGCTGGATTGCACAGCAGGATCACACAGCTGGATCGCACAGCTGGACCGCACAGCTGGATCTTTCCAGCCTGGAGCTGATCCCTGCTGTGCTGAGCCCCATTCCTGTGGGAGTGGCAGCAAGGGTTGCTGATGGAGCCCAGGAGCTAAACGGGGCAGAGCTCCAAAGGGAGAGTGAGAGAGCGCAGGAGGAATAAAAAACAGCTCTTCAACAGGAAGGGTTTGGCTGCTCCCTTCAACATCAACCCATGTGCAATATATTCTGCTCTTGGCTGCTTTAGTAGCCCAATACATCAAACCTATCAACCTTTGCTTTTATTGGAGATCTTTGCTAGAATTATTTTCTTTAATTATATTTTTAATGCTTGACCACTGAGAAGGATGAAAAGAACAAGTTCACTGTCTCTCACTGCCTTCCTCAATGAAGCTGATGAAGACTTTTTCCATTTTTATGGTTTAAAAATTACTTAATAAATCTTTATAGACTGAGGCACAGTAAAACCTCTAGCTCTCTTTTAGGCAGGAAGAAAGTCCACATATATGAGGATAAATTATTGATTTTAATACATCTCACTTCTCACTAAATAATGTTAGCACACTATTCAGAGAAATATTGGAATAAAAAAGAATGGAGACCCATTATAATATTACATATTTTTTTTCTGATATATTTAATAATCTTTTTGCCTTCCACAGGATGAAATAAAAAGTACTTTCAGAGGAGAACCTTGATGATAGGTAAGTGGTAGGACAAAATTATGTTTCCACCCTGAGTCTTTGGTAGACAGATTTAGTGCAAACATATACTTCTTTCAATTTATCCTATGCATAGCAAAGAGATTTTTCAAAATATGATATTAAAGGGACAATGTACCAAGGAAGTGGCAAGTTTTGTAGTGACTTCTGAAAGGCTGACTGCAATATGCTTTGCTAGAAGAGCATAGTTAAGAATCAAATATTCACAAAAAATTTACAGTAATTTATATTTGGATTTAGTGAACATCCCTCCATTTTAGGTGCAAAGACAAAATCATTATATTTTCCAGTGTAGTACCTGCTGAAATAGCCATGGTTTCTGAGGTTATTAATATATGTGGTCTCATTTTGATGTTTATTAACTAATTTTTAACTATTTTTAAAGAACTTGATATTTTTTGAGAGACTTTTTCAATAGATTTTGGTGAACAAGATAAAGTAAAAACTGCCTCTTTGCTTTTTCAGGCAATTTCAACTAAAATGAGAATTTTAAAAATTCCATAGTTAATTTCTACACACGCTTTCACTGATGATACCATTCCTCCTTCTTCCTGAGAGAGCATGTGCATTTTCTCATTCACATCCAATTGCACATAGACTGTGTTTTGGATTTGGTGGTTTGTTGTTTTTTTTTTAATTCTTTGGAAAGGAAAGGAGGAAGAGAATTCTCCTCTGCTCATCCCTTGCCAGGCAAACTTCTACAGGTGAAAACCCCTGGGCAAGGAAGGTGATGTTCAGATCCCTGGCTGAAAGGCTTCTCTTTGAGAGCAAAAAGTAGCTTAGCCAGGGGACTAAAGGCAAGGAAGCAAATCTTTCTGAGTAACATCTGGGGAGGCCAAAGGAGAAGATGTCTGGAAGTCACTTCTTACATTAGGATCCTTGCATTAAAAAAATCCATTAAAAGTCTTTGAGGCAGGGAACAGAACTCAAAATAGCACCTTATTCTCCAGATGACAGGCAACAAAATGGTTACTGCTCTGACAGAAAGGTATTTACCTAAAAGAAACCTCTGCCAGGGAATCAGGGCACCAGGTACCTCAAAACCTCAAAGTAAAGCTAGAAATGAACTGGCAATCATTGATTTTAACTAATAAAATTCAAAATGTATTTACATTCTACCATCCTTTAGAGGTAAGCAGATTTGGACAAATATTCCTGATAGAAAATCAACAATACTGCTGCGGTCTGCAAGAAAATGTTTCCACAATGTTCTGAAGGAAATCATTGAAATAAAACTTCCTTATACAACCAAAAAAAAAATTTTGAACCTTTCAAAAAAGAATGATATACTCTGGACTTGAGGCTTGATTTATTTGCCTGAATTTTGGCAACAAAGGCCTGAACATAGTGCTTGTGTAGTACCTGCAGGTTAAGTAGGATTTGGTCTGGCATTGGCACTGACAGTAAATATCCAGAGTTAGACAACTGAACTGAGCCCTTTGTCTTGTCCTAATTGAAGATAAAAACAACAACCGAAAAGTCTCAAAATATGTTAGGAAATCAACATTCAAAATTTTAACTCAGCAGTAGAAAATAAGGACTTTTCATTGGGAAGGTGACTGATTTTTTACTTTAGTCAGCTGCTTTCCACAGTATTGAAAGATACAGATTAACATAAACATATTCTTTGATTTGCACAGTAAGGACCAGGCTAAACACATAGTTTTACAGTAGGAAAATCTCTCTTATTGCCAAACATACTATAAAGACATTGCATGAATACCTCCACATCTACTTCTCTTGTCTGCCATGCTTTTCTTTCTCCTGAAGAAATAAACTGTCCAGATCATGTTAAAGAAATCTTTCTTCTTAGTGACTCCAAGCTTAAAACACCTTTTTCAGTAAATGCAACTATCAAGGCACCATTTATTATAGATACATGTTGACATTAAAATGCCAACAATTAAACACTGAAAGAACAAGAATTTGAATGAAACTGGCTCATAAAGGGTGCTGCTCTCTATCTTCAAAATATTTTCCAATTATTTACCAATAAATTCAGAGGAGTTATTGTTTTATCCTTCATTTTTTAACATGAATGCAGGAGATCCATAGAAAGGATTATGGTTTTACCCAAAGAAACACCAGAGTTCCAGGAATAATTTATTTGTGCTTATTTGTAGCTATTACCAATTCTGAGATTCTTTATTTTTGATAACTCACAGATTCATGTTAATGAGTGTAGGATCCCTCTACAACATTGATTATATTTACTCACATTAGAAATGCATTGCTTTCTTTGTTGGTCAATACTCATTTTCCTGAAACTTCAGATTTTATTATCTGATTAATTCTCCAAGCACCTTAATGTTTTCCAACCCAGGAGTATTGAAAACTCATAAAACAAGTGTTTGCCTGACCTTATGTTATCAGGATTAAATACTAAAGATACTTGAATACCATTCTATTATCTTCCAGGTATTGAAATCATAAAGTACAGCCTGCTGACATTTTCACTGGTTTGTTATTCAGTGTCTTCCTTGTGCCTTTTGAAATATGACAGAGTGGGACACACTCAGCTGAAACTCACTATCAGCTTCTTGAGCCATCCATAGTAATACACTTAACTTGTCATGACTATTCTAAAATATTTCTCTTTATTCCTTTTAATGGTAGATATAGATCTTTCCAAGCTGGTCACCAACAAGAAGCACTTGAAATATGTTACTTTAAGGCAGTATGTCAAGAATATTGGAATGAACCTGCAATAAAAAGATATGTTGGAAATAAAAGGAGATATGGCAACAAAAATGGCAATCTGACTCCTGCTTTTTAACAGTGAATGTAAAATAGGGGTAAGGGTTCTTCATTTCAGTAGCAATCAATTCATAAATACATAGACAGGAATCATTAGCATTTGCAAACAAACATTGCCTCTTTTCCAAGGAGCTGAGAACCTCAAGTGCAATGAATGATGCTTTTCATATTCCAAATCAATATATTATTTATATCTGTTTTGTATTTGGTTCCAAAATCAATTAGGATTTCAATACCATTAATATTATTACAAGGGTGCATGCTCAGTCACAAAATCCTTACTCTGCTCTTGAAATAGTTATTTTAAGTCTCAAAGCTAAAAGAGAAGGTAGCAATCCAATATAGAATTTATTAGTAATGGAATGGTCACAAGACTGTCTAGAGGAATTCAGGGCAGAGGCCATTTTATTTTTCTTATACACATGGACTATTAAATATTCTTAGCAATTACTGACAGTTATTAGAAAGCCTAAATCAGACATATCTTCTGTTGCAACCAGCAAGCATTAGGGGATGATCTCCAACATCAGACAAGTCAGTGCACACCCCTGTTCCCTTCTGGGAATTACAAAATGAACTGCAACCAGCTGACTTTACCACTCTTCTGTCCCTTTAGTGCTCTCCTTGTGTCTTTTAAAATATATGTCTCAAATTCAACCAAAATTCAGTGGTATTTAGGTTTTGCAAATTGTCCTGGTTTAGGGAAAATCTGGGAGAAAACCTCTAAAGGAGTTCTTCCAGAAAGCAGATTTAAGCTACCCCTCCCCTCACTGGTTTGGGAAAAATATTTCCTTGGAGAAAAGTGGAAAAAACCCTGTTTATTTAACAGGCAAAGCATTCACCAGCACAAAAAATGAACAGTATTAAACAACAAAACCTCTCAGTGCTCTGAAGAGATGACAAATTTAGAAAGTCATCTTTGTGGGCTGTAGCTTGGCTCACTCTGTTATCAGTCTCTCTGATGGAATGTAACTTCTTGGGCCTGGGGGGCCACAGTGTAAGCTTCTGGTGTTTTTCTGGGTTTTTAGTCCAGAGCAGGTTTGAATAGTTTCAAGAAAAGGCAAAAAAAAAAAAAACCTACAGTCTGGGGAATTTCACTGCCTCAGCTAGCAAAAAATTAATTAAAAGTAAAGGAGAGCTTTCTCTCGCTGTTCATTCCGCAGACAGCACAGTCCAGGAGCAGGAATGTGGAGGAGTGAGTGCCGCGTCTGAAAACAAACTCCACACTCCTCCTCTCCCCACACTCCACTCTCAGAATCAGTCTTAAAGGTGCAAAACTTATTTCTGGGCTAAACAGATGAATGGGGATACAGTTCACCATCATAAAGTCACCCTAGGACACAAACAGAGTCTCCAGTACTGATCTCCAGCATTACACTAAGGATTAATCTTTGCTGCTTTGCTATTCAGCCATGAACTCAGCCTAGACAGCAAAAGCTTCCACCTGCACCCTGCAAAGAAGAAGCAGACATAGTCTGGATCTGCCAGCATGCAGCAGCATTCTGGGGCCTCTGCTGCTGGTTTGGGATCAGGAACCTGCCCAGGGACACCCTTCAGCTCTTTGGGATGAAGCAGGGCCCCAGGCACTGCTCTGCATCCTGTCTAGGAGGGGACACTGTTGGGGAAGAGGAAACAGGAAAGCCTTATAAATATGATTGTCTGGCAAAAGATTTTGAGAATATAGAAACTATAAGCAAGATTGAAATGAAAGCAAGCTTTGAGATACCTTAGTTACTGAACAACTGGAAAACAATGGTGTGGCCAAGCTGAAGGTAATCCCCATTTGATGAAACAATACCCTCTGCCTGCAGACAAACCAAAAGGTCAGAGGAGACCTTACTAGCTTAGCAGAAGGAGTCCAAAAAGTAGTTTTTGGAGTTTAAAATGTAACAGAGTATAGTAATGTAGTGATTTTTATAGGCTGTATGTAAATGCTATAAGATTTGTATCTTGTACTAGATTGGTTAGTGAGAATCAGAATATTCAGCACAGAAGAAGATTTATTGTATTGTAATGGGAACCTCGCTCTCTTACCCTTTTTACTCCTCTTATGCTCTTGCTCTCTTACCCTTTTGCTCTCTTGCTCTCTTACTCTCTTACCCTCTCACCCTCTCTCCCTCTCTCTTCTCTCGGGCCTGCTTCGAGCTGTGGCTGGCAGCTCCCAGCAGGGCCCTGTGCCCAGGCCCTTTGCAATGAGCCACAGTTCCATGACCTGGCTTCAGGGATCTCTCGCCTCTGTCCCTCCCGACTGTGCTACCCCCGTCAATCCTACAGCACACGTGGAGTGTCTGTGCCCACCGTGGGCAGCAGGAACTGAGCAGTAGCAGAGGCCCCTCAGACAGCCCAGCAGAATGCACCAGGGTGTTATCAGCAGAAAAACAGCATGGGCATCGTTACTGACCAGTTTGTCACTATGTGGAGCACACAAAGGGCTTTTCTCTCCTGTCACTTACTCCAGTATGAATCCTGCTGAACACTGTCAATTTTGAGTAATATTAACCTGAAACAAATGTCTATATCAAGCCTCTTTATGTACACTGAAAGACAGGGCTTTGTTGCTGTAATTACATTTTTTTAAATATGTGAGTTGCATAAATCTCATAATCATTTCCTCTGCCTATAATGCTTGTAATCTGCAGTTCAAGAAGATTCCTAATTAATATTAATTCCCACCCTGTGCACAGTGTGTTTTGGCAAGTAATTAGGTCTGAAGGGATGGCCAAACACACTGATCTTCAAATACTGAACAATTTAATTACAGGCTTGTTTTCTGCGTGGAGCTGCCTGAGACATAGGTTTAGAAGAGAGCATCAGAGAGATCCAGCTCCAGAGGCTGGCTCTGGAGTCAGAGCAAGGAACGCTGCAGGAGGGGAGCAGGGCAGGCTGATAAAGCCTTTTTTCCCAAAACTAGATTCCAATGGAAGCCAGTATCAGCGCATGTGAGTGACTACCTGGAGGCTGCTCAGTCACACTGCTGAGTTTGCTGCAAATGCCTTCCTGAGAGAAGCTGACTGACAGCTGCAAACAGAAAGCAGCCACTCAAAAGGAAGAATGCATTAAATTTTAAAGGGGTTCAACAACAAAGAAGCTGCCTTTGTCATGGATTTGCAGAATAATTTCGCATGACTGCACATGAGAAACTACCCTCTTTACTCTTTAAGAAGTTAAGTCCTTTCCTAGATATTTCTAATGTTTTTCTTAGCATTTTTTACTCATTAAGATAATGCTGAGGTCACTTGTAAGCACAAGTTACTCATCTAACAAGGAGGAAACATCCCCTGTTCCAACCTATCACTAATTAGCAGTTTCTTTGATGCCACATAATGGGATCTTCACTGATAGGGGGAGCTCTGAACCCTCCACCCATTCTTTTTAACACATTCTAAAGAAATTGTGAAAATTAACACCAGTAAAATCACGTTGCACATCTCATTCAAATTTTCAGAGATGAAAGAGAATCCAAGTTGCTTCTGCTCAGTCAGAGGTGCCAAAAGAAGAGCTCCAAGTACCAGAACCGAATTGCTAATTTTTCAATGACATAAGTGATAAAGAGTGTTAATATAGGCAAATAGTTAAATGTGTAATGATTAGTAACAAATGCTTTATAAATGATTAAATGTGTTTGCACAGGTGCTTCAGAAAGGCCTTACTTGTAAACTCTTTACTTATAAACTGAGAGTAATTTTGGTGGATTTCAGCCAAGATTTGCACCTGCTGGAATTGCTAAATATAAACAATATGAATCAGAACATCTGACTGGGATCATAATAATTAAAGATGAAGAGAGGAAAAAAGAATAAAGTAATATTCCTATGAAGCACTGGTATTTGCTCACAGGATACTACCTGCACAGTCAAGGATGCTCACAGACTTTGATGGCAGAGTTACTGAATCTTGTACATCTATCAGAAGTAGAACACAAATAAGGCACTTTTAATATTGTGCCAAACTGATTTCCATTTCCTATAGCTGAACAAACTTAAATGAATGAGGATTGGCAGCAGCTACCAGAAGTTTCTGATTGATTATGGTCTTCCTAGTGCTAAACAATGATTTCAAGAAGTTATACCTTTTAGATCTCCTGAACTTTCTGAGAACTTGAAATCAACATTTGCTTTACGTGACAGAAAAACAGCAGACTATAGTATTGCTGCCAGTCCTGCTCTGTATTTTTGAATTAAACTGTTCTTATTTGGAAATGCCTGTGCTCACCACATTCAGTAGATAATTTTTTCCTTAAGGTACACTGCAATTTTTTACAAAATACCCTTGATGATTTCCATTAACTTAGATAACACAGAGCATGAACTACCACACACTAAAGACATTGAGAAAAATGAGATCAGAAAACACACAGCACACGAGTCCATACTTCCCAGATGTTTTGTGAAATGAAGAAGGTATGAAAAGAGTGCTTTCATACTTCCTTCCTCTCCTGTCTCTCTCCATTCCTCTCTCCATTTCTCCCTTGCTTCAGCTTTCTTACTGGCAAACATAAGTAAGAATGAGTTACAGGAATTAAGAATTAATTTTATGACTCCTTTTCTGCTTTGTAAGATGCTTCTAATGAGTCATTTTCACTTAAAAACTTTGCTGAATCTTAGCTATCTATTGATATTTACTGACTTTCCATTTCTAAATATAAGGCCCCATTCATCAAAACACAGAAGGAGATGCATAATTTTAATTAAACAGTTGAATTCTAATCCAAAGCAGACAGTAAAATGTCAAAGGCATCTCTTTGATTTGTGTTCTCCAGTGCATTGCACAAAGTGTACCTAGAGATAATGCAAAAGCAGGGAGGTAATGCATTCTAGAAGTCAGTGCTCCCAACTCATTCCAAATTTTGGTCTTCTCTCTGGGCTACACAATTGTTATAGAGGCTGGAAATAGTCTCGAGCCATAAAAGAAGAGCAATTACAACACAGAGAAAGTATCAGCACTGTTGGCAACATTTTAAGTGTATGTGTGAAAATTACTACCATTTAGTATCAAGCTGGAACAAATTAATATGTGAAGGAAAAGAGTAATATTGTTGATAAGACTTTTACTAGTCCTTTCTAGCAAGGTGACATCAATGATATGTTGATTTGACAGATAAAGATACAGTGAACAAATACAGTCAAGGCTCACTTGACAGTACTAAAAAGTCCTTTTGATTGAATAGTCCTTTTTTGGAAGGACTTTTCCCTCAAAATTAAATAAGTGAAGAAGTGCTGGATCTCCTCTGATAGCATTACTAGAAATCATGTACCTCTTTTCTGTATGTGATGAAATTTGCAGACACTGAGTGCATACAAACATCAATTATACACCACCAACATGAAAATGAAAAATCAGAAAAAGATTAACAGCTTTAAAATGAAGGATGAATACATAAGGAAAGACTTTCAACTGTAACATTCAATTAAGCTTTCTGATATGGCAGAAACTGTATCTGACATGCAAAAAGAATGGGAACCCAATTGTAAATTTTATATTAATACAGCAGAGATTGTTCTTTATTGAAACTGGGAAAGAAGAGTGGAAGAGAAATACCACATGAGAGGCTGTTACAGAAAAAAAAGGCAGGATAGGTTAAACCCACTGAATACATTAAGGCCAGTAAAGTAAACAAAGAAAAAAGGAAATATATGAGGAAAGATAAAGCAGTACAAGATTGTCCAAAAAAAGATAAAAGAGGCTCTGTTGATAGACACTGAAAGCAGAAACAGCAACACTGAAGGAAGACATGACAACATTTTATCAATTTTTTTAAAAATACAGGTAAAGTGCAATGAGGAGCAATGTCTGGAAAAAAATAAATCTCACCTTATTTTAGAGGAAGACAGAACACCTCCAAAACACTGCAAAAAAACCCCACCTTATTTTTCCAATGAAAGAAGATAGAACTTGATGCTTATTTTGTAGTAGCCAAATCTTCATGAGATTAAAGTAGTTGCTGAAAAATGAAGGAAGTTAAATTAACACATGCAATTCAAATCAGTGCAGCACAGATATGAGGAAATTAAATGGACAGCATGATATTTGGAGATATCCCTATGGTTCAATGGGAAGCAGAAATACCACAATCTGCTCTTGTTTCCATGGAAAGCCTCCAGTGCAGTCAACTCTGCTGTTCTGAAGTTGCCACTCGAACCAGACACAGGAAACATGGCAAGCATTTTCTCTAACTGATCCTGTGCAGACAAGACCTCCCTTCTGCCAGGCAACACAGAATAAAGCACAAGATGGAAGATGCCTCTTCTCCTGTATGCATGGGACTAGATTTAATGATGGAGTATCATGGCAGGTAGTACTCTCCTCTGAAATGTCTTGGGTGGTGATTCTGTCAAAGTACTATGCAGAAGTGTGCCATGAGGTATATGCAGCTGGTAGGGGATGAACTTTGGTGACAAGACTGTATTTTCTGCTCCCCCACCCTCCCTCACCACCCTCACTCCTCCACTGGAATGGTTTCTGTTACTGGATCATTCCTGTGGAAATAGTTATTTCAGTATAAATGCAGACAGAGGAGATGGAAGGTTTTGCAGCCAAAATCTATCTCATTGTGAAAGGGCTGTCTTACACTTATGCCAAACAGGGCAGAAAATTAATAAATTAGAGATAGGCAATGCCACAGATGATAAATTATCTACAAAGAATTCTCTCTACTTAGAAGCTGGGGCTTTTACAAACTTGCATAACCCCATCCAAAACACAAAACAAATGCATTCTTTATATAAGTTAAAACCAACAAACTGTTTCCCATACATATTACTGTGCGGAAGAATTTCATAATGAAAAAACCCACTGAAATCAAGTGTAAGAGTCCTCAAATACAGTGCAGAGTCCTAGAAAAACAATGCACTCATCCTGTGCAAATGGCACAGCTATCAGAACAGGTGTCTGTGGAGGCTATTTAAAGTATTGACTTCATAAATTAGAAATGAAGAAGCCTTTAAAATGAGTACAGATAATGGAAACAGTGCAAACTGAATTAAGGAGAAGAGGGGACACGGATCTATTTTTCATGATTCTCCAATAACAGGGAGAATCAAACCAAAACCTCTGCAGCAGCCCCAGGTTTGGCTCCAAGGGGCTGCACCCATGGCACTGTACAGCACAGTCATGGTTGGTGGGATCCTGTTGTGAGAGCAAAAAACCAGAAACCAGCCAGACAGGATATGTCTGACCCACACAATTTGACTTCTGCTTTATGGTCTTACCAGCACAGTGACAATGTTTACTGGGAGAATGAAAAAGAGTTACAAACATCTGAGAGAAGAAAAATTGCATGAGGGACCTGAACCAATAACCTTCTTCACTGTATTTTAGCTCAAGCACAATAGCTACTTCAAGTGTTTAGAAACACTTTTAAAGTGAATTAGAATTTTACCCTGACTTCTTTGAGGAATTTATAGTTTAAAATTCATTTAACGCTACAGAATTTTACAATCTTTCCCTTGGTGAAAATATTCAAGTTTTGAATGCCCTCAGCTCCCCTCCAAAGTAACTTCTGTTTTCTTTATACTTAGTTCCTTTCTTTCAAAATCCAGGACAGTCTACTCATTCTGCAACTCTTTACCCATTTTTCTGTCACATTGTTTGTACTCCAGGTTATCTCTTCAACTACTCACAGAGATTTCAGCCAACTCATTCTATTTGTTGGTGGCATCTTGAGCAAATTTATAACACAAATTTTGTGTCAGAAAGTATATATACATGGACAATGTTTTGACAGCAGTCAGTTTCTTGTGTAGTTGATAAGACTGTAAAATTTTGTCTATAGATGAAAAGCTTAGTTTGAGAGATTAGAGAACACTTCCAGATGTTTAGTAAATCAGGATGTTCTATAAACCTCTTTGTTTATCTGAGACACATTTTCAAAGTCACCAGGGGGAAATAAGGAAAACCAAACATCCCCCCCCCTTTATTAAGAAAGCTGAGATATTTCCTCTATATATGCTGACACTGTTCTGTGGATGGAGAAATTATTTTATAAAAAATGCACAGAAGAACATTTCATAGCATGGTTAAAATTGTAATGTCTTAAGATATAAAATACAATGAGAGGGTTTTGGGAGTGTACTTTCCATTAACCCATCTGATACACTAAGGAGGAAAAAATAACAAGCTTTCAGGCCCACAGATCATAAACAGAGGAGGCAAAACATGTTTGGAACTGCAAATCAGCAGTGACACCTTTGTGTCCTAAATCTATGTGTATGCAAGCACAGTGTGCCATTGTGACAGCATTATTAAAGTCAAATATTCTTAAGCAACCTAGGAGAAGTCTGGGTTTGGGTGTCAGCAGGAGTCTTCCCACCAACTTTATTGGCTAGGTTGATGCCACCTCTGGTAATTGTCCCTGAATTTGGCCCTGAGTTGAGGGCAGCACTGGCCAGTTTCCCAGTGACAGCTTTGGGATTTCCCATCCCTTAAACTCAGGTGCAGATCATGGCTCTCTCCTGGCAATGAGATCTGGTAGCTCAAACTTAATTAAAGGTCAGTCCAACTTAAGGATCCAAGCAAAAATTGAATCCATGTAAAAATTGGAGACAAAAACCAAAAAGAAGTAGTTCTGCTCCTGTGGAATCTTCCCAGGCTGCTGTGGCAGGAGGTTTGTAGTCAGATGCTGGATGAGAGAAGCACAGCAGCAGCGACAGTGCACAGATGCATGGGTATGCCACAATATCTACTGGATTGCTTCAGGAACAGTGGGCTTGTATCAATTTCAGCCTAGTCCACTTTAATGTCTAGAAGTGTCTCATCCAGCCTCTAAACTGCACTTTTTTTTTTAATGAGAGCCTGTTAACAGCTACCAGGCATAAGCTCAAATAAAGGCCAATGGTTATAAGCTGATAACTATAGGGAGGCCAGATGTGAGAATGAATGTAAAAGTACAATGGGCTGGAAGGAAAAAAGAAAATAAGGTGTCTATATAATTTGCCAAGTTTCTACCAAAAAAACCCCCACTTTCAAGTCAAAAGCACAACTACACTTGATTTATTCACTGTTGTTCACCTTGCTCCTACCTTTGCCTCTCAGCAGACTAAGCAGATTTTCATGAGTAGATTTCTTGTGTCTATGCCCACGCTCCATTCACATCTATATACATGAGCTGGAGTGGCATATGGCTCTTTAGGCAAACTGGATATCAGTTACACATAAAACCCAAATGTTATTTCCCTGGCTTTGGTGGAGTTACACACTGATTGTTTCAGCAGCACAGTACAATTTAAGTGCTAAACAAACCACAACAACACATGCATATTTTACTCCCAGTTTATTTTTTTCTAGGTCCCAGTTGGCATTTTCTCATTAGAAATATCAAATTATTGCTCAGACATTTGCTTGTATCGCTTCTTTTGCTATGAACAAAGTTTTGAAAAGCTTCAATTCTTCTCATCTGGAGCCCCAAATTATTAGCTGAAAGTTTGAGCTCCAGTTCACGTAACTTCAAGATACCCTTGCTCATGACTTTGCAATTACCTTAGTAATTTAACTGAATATCTTGAGGTTTTAGGTCTCTCTCTGTATATCTTGTGTTTTATGTCTCTCCCTTTTTGAAAGATCCTGAATCCCAAATATTCATGTGATTTTGTATCTGGCATTTACTAAATTTTAAATCCATATTGAACCAGTTAGATCAGACATTCTTTTACCCTAATCCCAGTCAGACCAAAGCTTAGACTTCAAATTCCTGCACTTTGCCCTCTCAGATTCTAGATACCATTATGAAACTTCCAAATATGAGGAGCTGACCACAAATATTAGAAAGCTGCTTCAGAGATTATTCAGGTTTCATGTCAAAAACATACTATTTACTTCCTGTTTGAACTTTAAAAACCTCAGCTTCCACTCACTTATTCTTCTTGGGGCTTTGCAAGCTTTTTTAGAAGCTTTTCTCAGGTTGCTGTTTGTTAAAGGGGACTTGAGAGGACATCTGATTTCAATTTCATTTTGTTCCATATGCTACACTTTGTTAATGTGATTACTGCTTCCACATTTCAGTCTTTAATTAGAATTCGTTACCTGACAGAGCTTAGTTTCAACACCAAGTCCTTTCTCTTTTACACGCAGTCACAACATGTTCACAAATTACACTTCAGGTGAAAAAAAAAAAACAAACCTAACAACCAAACAAAAGAAAACCTTCAGAGTAAATTGCTTACAGAATAGGATAATAGGAATATAATATGCAAAGGAATTTTCCTTCCTATCAAAACTAAGCATATTCACTTCCAAGCCTTCACAGTCCAATTCATGGAGTTATACAAAGAGAAGAGCGGCGCCAAAGCTGGTTGTAGCACAAAGATAACTGGAAACAGAATATATTTCTTTCTGCCTCCCTAAAGCCCCGGATATTCGGTTACAACTTGTGGATCGTTACACGTATTTTATTATTGCAAAAGTTTTACGGTTAAAAGAGACGCTGCCTTGGTGTAGGTGCATTCACTACGCACAGGTTTGCACTATAAAGAATATGACCGGAGCGCCAGAAGTGAACGCGCACCAAGTTGCAACTCGCTCGGGGGCTCCGCGTTTCTGGGTGCCGGCGGGGCACGGGGCAGCTGCCCAGACCGGCAGGAAAGCACAGGGCAGCCGCAGGTCGGTATCAGAGCCGGGGTGACGATGATGAAGGAGCAGCCCCGATGAGGAGCAGCGCTCCCGTCCCGCCGCCGGACGGTCCCGCCCGGCCAAGGGCGCCCCCCAGCGCGCGAGGCGGGCGCTGCAGGCAGCGACCACCCGGGCTCCGCGCTTGGGGAGCGCAACCGGCGCCGCCGCTCCTCGCACCGGCCCCAGCCGCCCCCATCGCACCGGCCCCTGCCGCCCCCGCGGCGGCCGCTGCGGCCCCGCCGAGCCGCACCACTCCCGGCAGAAACACCTGTCCGGCCGCCGAGCGGCGGCGAGCGCCGCAGCCCCGCGCCGGCCGCTCCTCCCGGGGGCGGCGGCGGGGAGTCTCCCGTCGGGCCGCCCGCGGGGCTCGGGGCGCTCGGGGAGCGGGACGGGCGCGGGCGGCGGCGCTCGGGGCGCTCCTGCGCCCGCCGGGGGTTCCGCCGGGGCGGGCGCGGCGGCCGCACCTGCGGGCACTGAGCATGCGCGCGGCGCGGGGCACGCCGCGATTGGGAGCGCGGAGCCAGAGTGGGACGGAGCCGCCGGGAGCCGCTCCATGGGAGCCGCTCCATGGGAGTTGATGCCGACGCTGCCGCCGCCTCGGACCCCGCGCCCTGCGAGGATCCAGCTCCCGCCGGGGACTCCCGCCGGCCGCGCGGAGTCTTCTCCGGAGCCGCGGGCTGCCCGGAGCCGGGCATGACCGGGCGGGCGGCGGGGGCCAGCCGTGCCCCGCTGCCCCCTCGCCGGGGGCCGGGCGGAGGCGGCGCCGCCGCGCTCCCTGCCGCGCCGGGGGTGCGCCGCCCGGCCGTGCCCTGAGGAGCCGCGGCGGCGGCGGGGGGACGCGGGCGGCTCGGCGGCGGAGCGGCCGCGGGACCGGCGGCGGGGCGCGATGAGGGCGGCGGGGCGGCGGCGGCGGGGCGGCGGGGCGGGGCGGGGGCTCCGCCGGGCTTTCTAGGACGCCGGCGCCCCGCACACCCACCATGGATCTGCTGCTGTTGGTGAACACGAGCCTGGGCTCCCCCAACGAGTCCCTGGCGCTGCCCCCCGCCTCGCCGTCCTCCTCGGCCCTCCTGCAGCCGCCCTCCCCCTACTCGCCGGCGGCCGTGGCCGGCCTGGCGGCGGTGGTGGGCTTCCTCATCGTCTTCACCATCGTGGGCAACGTGCTGGTAGTGATAGCTGTGCTCACCAGCCGGGCGCTGAGAGCCCCCCAGAACCTCTTCCTGGTGTCCCTGGCCAGCGCGGACATCCTGGTGGCTACCCTGGTCATGCCTTTCTCCTTAGCCAACGAGCTTATGAATTATTGGTACTTCGGCAAGGCTTGGTGTAACATTTACCTGGCGCTGGACGTGCTGTTCTGTACCTCGTCCATCGTCCACCTGTGCGCCATCAGCCTCGACAGGTATTGGTCGGTCACACAGGCGGTGGAGTACAACCTCAAACGGACACCGCGGCGGATCAAGGCCATCATCCTCACCGTGTGGCTCATTTCAGCCATCATCTCCTTCCCGCCATTGATCTCCGTGTACCGGGACCCTGAAGGAGATGTCTTTCCCCAGTGCAAGCTCAATGACGAGACATGGTACATCCTTTCTTCTTGCATCGGCTCTTTCTTTGCCCCCTGCCTCATCATGGTGTTGGTCTATATCCGCATCTACCGCGTGGCCAAGCTAAGGACCAGGACCCTCTCTGAGAAGCGAACGATGCCAGAGGGGTCCTCCCAGACTGAGAACGGCTTGAGCCGCGCTGCCGGCGGCTGCACGTCCCTGAGAATGCAGCTGGGAGAGAACGGACATTATTCGGCGCACCACTGGCGCAAAGCCTCTGAGCTGGAGGACATTGAGCTGGAGGAGAGCAGCACCTCAGAGAGCAGGCGGAGGCGGAGCCGGGAGGAGCGTCGCCGCAAAAGCAAGAGCCAGTCCTTCTCCTACTCGTACTCCTCCAAGCACTCCAGTGGCCGCCTGTCCCGTGCGAGTAATCGCTCCATGCAGTTCTTCTCCTACCGCCGCCGCCGGAAGCGTAGCAGCATCTGCCGTAAGAAAGTTGCCCAGGCCCGGGAGAAACGCTTCACTTTTGTGCTGGCTGTGGTCATGGGGGTCTTTGTAGTTTGCTGGTTCCCTTTTTTCTTCAGCTACAGCCTCTATGGTATTTGCCGGGAGGCATGCGAGGTCCCCGAGACTCTCTTCAAGTTCTTCTTCTGGATTGGGTATTGCAATAGCTCCCTCAACCCAGTCATCTACACCATCTTCAACCAGGACTTCCGCAGGTCCTTTAAACACATTCTTTTTAAGAAGAAGAAGAAGAACTTCCGGCATTGAGCTGGAGGGATGGATTTGCCTCGAGCAGGAGTAGAGTTAACAGAGAAGGCTCAATGCTGGAAAAGAAGGGAGGGGAGAGAACGTGGGGCTTGGGCTTAGGGAGCGGGAAGAGGGCTCGCCCCCTCGGCGGAGCAGGGGGATGCTCTGGGGGACAGGGATGGTGGCAGGGGAGGCTGAGGGCACTCACCACGGTACAGAATGGTGACATGGAGCTGGGGAGCAGTGCTGGAGTGTGAAGGGGTGAAGGGGGAGGGAGTGACTGTGTTTGAACCCTAACAGAGGATATGGGGAGCCCACAGAGCAGAGTAGGCTGAGACACTGAGTTTGGGAGGCAGTGAGCTTTCATGGGCTCTGGAATTTTGTGGGGAAACAAAAGGAGACATCAGAAGGAGAGGGTTAAGTGGCAGTGGTGGTGGAGATTTGAGTATGTTATAAATAGGGCAGCTGGGGCCTATGGTGGGTTTGTCCCAGTAAGAAATTGGCTTTTACTGCTTGTGTGGGCAAGGAGAGTGCAAAGTACCAGGCACTGACAGTGTTTTGAGTTATGAAAGGATTTAAATGTTTGCCAAAAAACCCTAAAGAACAATCCAAACTCTTTTCTAAATAAACCTTTGTACTGTTAAAACCTTCTGAATCATGATTTTGCTCAAGGGATGAAGTCAAACAAAGCAAGGGGTTTTCTTTTCCTTTGGAGGGGTCTTTGCCTATAGATCTGGATGGGAAATATTTTTCCTATCTTCCTATAGTTTTTGGTTAGTCAGTGAGACAAATCCAGGAGTCTTTCATTTTTTCATTAAATATGAAAAAGGACACATATACCCCATGACCTCATTTCCTCCTGCTGGATCACCAGGCAGTAAATTCCTGCTCCATCCTTCTCAGATCAGTGACCTAAGGACCTTACTGTCCTGGAGCAGATAGTAAAAGAAAAAAAATTTCTGGTGAGCTTGCCTAACATTTTTTGAGATAAAATAAAAAAAAAAAAATCAAGTTTTCACTTCTATGTGCCCAGGGGAACTTTTCCTCCCCTTTTTTTTAGTCTCCCTTCAAAGGCTAATCTCAGGGCTGGATGCGTGCTCCTCATTCTCAGGCAGGCAGTTGAAGGCATTCTGATGTGCAGGTTTTCAGAGGAAGAGCAATTGCCCCACTACTAAGGTCTTTAAATCCTTCATATTTGGAGTCTTAGAGCAACTAAATCCTTGCTATTTATTTTTTAATGAGAAGCATACATTGCAGATTGTCAGCGGTGTATGTGAACAAATCTCAAAAGGAGGTGCAGCCGTTCCAAACCTTTGGTGTTAATGTTGCTTGCTTTCCCTTCTTCTGTTTGCATTTCTAGTTTATGATTTTAGAGGATTTTCTTGGGAGGAGAGGCAGAAGAGGGGAGAATAGTTTGAAAAGTTATTAAAGCAAACTATATATCCCATGGGTTTATAAAATGTCATAAACTGCAATGAAGAAAATGAGAGACAGGGACTGGTGTCTGCATTCATCACTGAATGCATATCAAATGTAAGAATGAGCTGAGCATTTACATCCCTTCTTCAACTGTGCAAGGTGTGTATTCTGTACATGGAGCAAATACTCCTCCTTTCTGTTTATCACTCCTTCCATAGGCAGCAGGATTTGGCATCTGCCTCAAATGCACCTTTCCACAGCAAACAGGTCTTGGAGGAAAAAAAGAGTGAAATCTAATGCCATATAAGACTTCTTAAAACAGCTGAATAGAATATATTGAGGAATCATCAGATATCCCCCTCCTTACTCCCTCTGTTCTGTCTGAAAGGTGTCTGTAGCCTCTTCTTGTGAATTCTCTGTAGCATAAGGAAAAAAGAGCAGTCACTTGGTTTCATTAGTTTTTCATAATAAGCATTTGGTTCACTTAACCCTGGCAAAGGAGATTGTCAGTGGCTGAGGTTCTGGTTGTTCCTTCAATAGACTGTTTAACTCAAATTCAAGTGGGAGTTCTGCTGAGGTAGGGATTAGATGATTGCATCAAATGCATTAGAAGTTTGCTGGATTTCGCTAAGTAAACAACTGAGATATTTTCAAAGTCCTAAATCTGTAACTTATTGGATGCTTTCTTGAAATAAGGCTCAGAGTATGAAAAGATTTGAGCTTTGTTTAAATAACAAACGGTTTGGTACAAATGCATACCTGAGACAGATAAAGGAGAAATAAAAATAGCAACTGAGAGGACAAAATTACAAGCCATTTCTCTTTTGCAAAATGGAGAGTTCTTGTTAAAGTTAAGTCAAAAAGAGCTGAAACTAGCTCTTATTATTTCTAGGTAACAATGTAGCTAAAAAGTTCAGGTTTGTTTACTCTGAATAAACTATATAACCACCAGAGCAACCAGAGCAACATATGGTACCTGGCTACTACCTCTGAGCTCCTGGACAGCTTCATTAGAGGTGCCCATTCCTGCCAAATCAAGGTCTGCTTCTCTCACTTAGTGCTCCCTTAGAGGGGTTTCCCAGTCTGCAGACTCACAGTGGTTTGTTTCACGGTTGCACTGCTTTTGAAATGAGCTCTGTGGCCTGCAAACACAGTCCTTCCCCCTCTGTTTTCCTGGTAGAATTCAAGTAGTCTATGGAAATGAAATTCTGACAGATTTTAGTGGGCATAAAATATATATGAAATGACTGATGTGCCTTAAAAGTAAGTTCTTTGCAGTAAAAATATTCTGTGGTCATTATAAACATTAAAGAAATAATGCTTCTATTTTTTTTTCACTTCCAAATGTTTTAAAGGGATTGATGCAGATACTGAATATCTATAAGCAGCAACATAGTTAAAACCAGGGTATTTCTATGCTTTTCATTTTTCTCGTCACAGTTACTCACCTGATTCAATGTCTCAAGAGGGTCTTATTTCTTCTGAGCTAAACAAAAAGTAATATTCATTAATAAAGATGTGCAGTTTGCACCCCTTTTAAGTGCATTTCCCTCTAAATTAGTCAATACAGACGATTTCTATAAAAATTGTTTTTAATGTAACTACTGAATATGCTTCAAGTAAAATGGGGCTGATTTACTTTTTTTAAATACAGTGGTCTCTTATTACTTGTAATAGCTGAAGACTGGAATTTGTAACATATTGTGTGGTGTTAACTTTCCATAAAAAGTTTTCAGCTCTGCTACTCACACTGTGGTTGTGCTTCTACTGTAAGCTGGCTAATAGTGTCTACAGGAGAAAAATAGTCTATGCAGCTTTTGCTTAAGAAAAAGGGAGAAGATATATGAAAAATGTGTTGAGTTGTTTCTTTGATCAGATATGATAAACTGGTTGAAACATCACTCTCTACTGTTGTGGAAGAATGAAATATTGCTACTAAGCCATATCGATTTTAACAAGTTCTTGATCTTTAACTCTTCATTTGCTCATTTCACCATGAAGAAACATTTCTGTCATTCTTAAGTGAGATGTTGATGTTTCATTTTCAATTTTCTGAGTGGTGCTGTTGTTGGCTGGGTATTGAAATATCGAACAGTGTAACTTAGCTGGGATGGGAACTCAGTGCTGCTGTCCCTCAGCCACCCCTGTGGGAGTTTTGCGTGAGAGAGAAATGCAGAATTAGCCTCTTCAGGGCTTGAGGCAGATGGAAGAGGCCTTATAAATAGGAGATTTGACAGGATCACAACTTTAAATCATTGTCTGAAATAAGAATCAGGCCCTTGTTGTTGTTCTGTGCCATCTCTGTTCACAAGAGTCATGTTGCTGCGAGAGCACTGGTGGTTTCTGACAAGCAGGTCTGAGATGAAAGTCTACATGCAGCTTTGCGCACATTGGCCTGTATCATTCTTTGTGAGTAATCCCAGAAAACTTGAGTGGAATTTACCTGTGAGTCAGGAAGATACTCACAGTGGGCAGTGACTTTAGGAACTTCCTCAAACGTTGGCTCCTTTTTAGTAAACATGACAGAGGAATTTAAGCAAGCGCTGTGCGTAAATGTAGGAGAACAGAAGGAATGCAATCCTCTCTGCTTAACTCTTGACTACTGTTCAAACCCATAGAAGATGTGGATGAGGGGTTTTTTGACTGTATATTTTTAGTATGAGCTGTGTGAAGAACATTTGTGATTACATCTGTTTTCTGAGAAGAAAGCTGTTGGTCTGTGAGGGTTGGTATTGGCTAGAATAGCATCTGAGAATTGTAAGGATTTTGCAGGAACTGTTGGTAATGAAATCTATTTCAGTAGAGGGTTCTGACCCTAAACTATGACTGCTCTCTAGAAGGAGAGAATATCTACAAGCTGTGCAAAAGGAAGACCAGACGCTGTCTGTGAGTTTGTTTTTATGGTTGCTCATTTCGACCTTGTTGGTGAGCAGAAAGCAACTAGATGCTTCAGAGAAAAAGCTCTAATTTGGAGGGGGAGCAGTGCATGAGGAAATGGCTACCCACAACACTGAGGGAATTCATATTTGCATGCCTTCTTTCTACTGTGGTGAGGTAAAGTAGAGGAAGCTGCCTTCTTCATTGCACAATATGCAATGAAAAAAGCTGCCTTTTTCATAACACAATGTTTATTTGTGTTCCAGATCTGTGGGTCACCTGGGCCACACAAAAGATGTCACAGGAGAAAGCAGAAAGAGGATTGCTCACTTCAGTGTTCAACACCAAGCTTAAATTCGTCCTTTGTCCTTGAAATTAAGCCAAAAACACAGTTTGGCACTTGGGCCCAAAGGCTATGTAGCATCAATAATGGTACACTGAATATAGTCTAGTTTTAGCAAAAAGCATCAGTTCATATTATACACCCTGCACATCTCTGTTCCAGGGCAGAAGTAGGAGAGTCTGACACTTAAGTCATGTGAGAAAGGAATAATCAGCACTTTGAAGAGTCACAGGTGTATTGAAAATATACCTAGATCCAATTCTGATAACAGAGCTGGCTTTAGTTTTGTGTTTTGTGGGTCCCAATCACTTTGAGCTCATAAGAAAGAACTGGGGAGGTAGAAAACAAGGAAATAGTAGAAATGCTTCTTCTCAAGGAAGCAGAAAGTGGCAAATTGCTCAGGGTCATGTTCAGATGTTTATGGCAGCCCCACTCCAGTGGGGTTGGGAACAGTTACTGGGTTTTGTGGGAAAGGCTGAGGTGTCTTCCACTCACAGTGACTACCACACTTGATCTGAGCTGAGGAAATATCTACAGCTGGTACATTGCCTAGGTTTGAAGTGGCAGCCCTTAGAGTGCAGCAGAAGATGTTTTAAGTAGTTTATCTCTCCTCTGGCACATGTTCTTCACTATCCCAAACATTTTTTAATTCAATTGCACAAGAGTAGATAGGGTAGAGAAAGATTGTCAATCTTACAAAAAAAAAAAAAAAGGACAAAGAGGGTTGGAAAACAGTAGGTAATAAAACCCTGTGTCTTAGTCCTGACATAACACCTTACCATAATACCAATCTTTTTTCCCCCACTCCCCTTTTCTTTTGGAAAACAGAAATTCATGCAAAACTGCAGAAGCTTATTTTAAATAGGCTATACCAATGATACTGTTTACACTAGAAAAAAGAGCTTTTCTGTCAGTAAGTAGCCTTCTGTTGTAAAGCGATTTTCTTTGCTACACTTGTCTGAAAAATCTAATGAAAGGTAGATCAGCACTTAATTCAATTTGTCTATATGTACCTCTCTTAACAAAAATGCTTTATTAATGGTCCTGAATGTAAAGGACACAAATGAAATGTAGCTGCCTGCTACATCAAAATCAATTAGTTGTGTTTCAGCATTTTTGTGAACAGCAGTCATTCATTTTGCATGATGCTCTTTCCTGATAGCTCTCTGCTGACAGAGAAAGCTGTTCACCCTGTTGACAACAGGAATAAAATGAGGGTTCATATTTGCCTCCATTAGCTCTGTTAAGTGTCCTCTAATACACTAAAAAGCAGGCTGCTAGAGATAGGTCTTCTGGTGTGATGTCTAGAAAGTGACATGGATCAGAGAATTAATAACCCGACAGGTTCCAAGATGTACAGCACCCTTAATTGAGAGGCTCACCCCAGGCTGCAGGGACATGCTTCACTTGGTTTTGTTCTCTATGCCTTTGACCCAACATTGCAAATTATTTGCTCAGTAGTGGAACATTTTCAGCACACCATCCCTTTCAACCTCATCTGCTGGAGTAAGAAATTAATACTGAGGTCTCCCACTTCTTCACTGAGTGCTTTGGCCAATAGACTATTTATATAGGTGATGCAGCTAAAATGCCTTTCCTTTTGGTACATAAATGTTTTATTTGATCGAGCTTTTTATCTTTCAGTAGACTAACACTCTTGTTCCACAAGGACATTCTCTATCTGGAAAGCAAACACATGTCAAATACTTGGAGGAATATTAGAAATCCTGAAAAACCCCAGCCACTCCAGGTAAATTTTAAAAGAAAACACCACAGCTGAACTAAGAAAAAGGCTTAATCTTGTCTCTGGTGGGGCTGCCCTATCTGAACCCCCCTACTACTCTGGTGTGCCTCTGACCACATTTGGTGCAGTGTGTGGAGCTGTTCTGTTGGCCCCCTGCAGCTGTACTGAGAGGAGCAATTTCAAGTGTCCAGCAAAGATTAGAGAAGTTAAACACATGCTTATTGAATCATTTCACATTATAGCAGACACTCTCACTTTGGCTTTCTGTTCCCTTTTTGCACTCTTTAAATTAGCCCTTGCTTCCAATGTGACTGCCACGCACAGCCCTTGCTTGCAGTACCTTACATCCAATGCCTCATGCCTGACCTACAAGGGGCTGATGACACCCTCCTCCTCCTCTCAGCTGTGCTGGAAGGGCTCTCCAGAAGACTCTCCATGAGTCTGTGCTGTATTTGAGTACCTGGAGGAGCAGGAGTTACTGCAAGTTCTTGACTGATTCCAAGCCACGCTGTTTTATCACTGGTAAATGCTTGTGTGCAGAGATTCAAAGTGTCTATAAATGTGCATTCCCTGAGGTTGGCACTGATTTGTTTACATCAGCAGCAATTTCTGTAGGTAATTAAAGGGAGAGTTTTAGTCAATCCATCAGATACTACTTTGGATATGCCACATGGAACATCAGAGAAACATGATGTGTTGTTTCAACAACACAATTAGCAATAGAAGTGATTAAAGATTCCTGGATGGCATGTTTTTTCTGTAAAAAAAAAAGAATGCAGCTCAATGAAATCTGATTGTTCTTTAAAGAATGTGTCTGTTTTACCCAGTGAATAATGGAATCCAGGAGACCTTAATCAGCTTCTGGGGGCCCAAGTGCTGCCTGGCCTGGCTGCTGGGTGAGGTGCCAGAGAGCCAAGACTTGCAGGCTCCTGGGCTTATGGACACTCAGCTGAGCTCCATTATCACAGCATCTAAATGCTTCAGAACTTCTCTTATACTTAGTCTGTCAATGCCTTGATGCATTAAGGAGTGACTGCTTTTTTTCCTGATGAGGAACTAAAAGATTAATGGGAGTTAGGTAGGTAGATCATAAAAACCTTCTGATTTTTGTGGATCTTTCCAGTTGCAAGCCCATTATTGATTGTCAGGCCCTTGCTAAGCTCCAAAGTGTACAGTCTCACCTGTGCTTTAAAGTTCTGCTTCTTCTCCCTCTGTGATTGCCATAGGCCCACAGAACTTGCACACAAATCCCACCAGGTTACCCAAACTCAATGTGCCTCTCCTTTGCTTGTCCCCACTGGCAGGGAGCTCATGCAGTTTGGATATTGCAGAATAAGGAAAAAGGAATGTACTACCTCCACTTTGTGGGGGCACAATGATATTGCTGCCATTTCTTTAAGGTCTGTGGTGTTTTAGTCACCAGTGTGCTGGAATCACACTGCCATTTCTGGGTGCCTACTTTTACTGTGTGTTGAACAAGTTCCCTCAGGGTATAATTGACCTATGTCTTATACCCCAAGGGAGTGGACTTTTTATCTACTCCTGGCAAAGTACAGAAGTCACAAATACTACCTAAAAAATAAAATTACCAAAGATCCCCCCAAAACTAGTCCATTGATACAGCCAATCTCACTTATGGGTCAAGGCTCAAACTCATGTAAATTTAAAAATAAAGAAAAAATTATAAGCCCAGGGATCTTACATATCTCCCATTTATTTTAGTGCAGATCTCTCAGGATACAATCTGGATCACTAGATTCTACTTTTCTCAGACTTTGAAGGTCACCTCCCTTGAGGTCACTGAACCTATGTCTTCAGTAATGCAGAAATTTCCTGGAAACTCCAATGAATGTTTGAGAGTCAAGAAATAACAAACATGATTCCAACACTAGGCAGGATGAACTCCCTCTCTGGAAGTGTTGTTGGGAATGAACATTCAGGGCTGGGCTATGTATATTTCTCAGGCAAAATTATGACTATAGAGGGATCTTGAGTTCCAGGTGAATGTTTTGTACAGAGGAGGCTTCCTGACAGTATTCACCACCTTCAGAGGTGTCAGTCAATGTCTGTCAAACTCATGCTTGTCATAATAAGGAATGGGCTTGTCCCCAGATATGTTTTTAAAGGGGGGGGAAAAAAAGAGGTAAAAGTAATTCTCTAAAAATGTAATCATGCATAGAAAATATGAAAGGAAAAGGAACGTGTCTGCTGCTGAAGACTTCAGCAGCAATTCATTCTTACCTTATTCTGCCATATCCAGCTAGGGATAACTGATGGTCACATAGGTTGAGGCTGCCCTTGGGTTACAATGCTTTCAAAAAGTGTCATAACATTTTGTGTGTTAAATAGATTTCTGCTGTGGTAACAGTTACTATTAATTAATAACAGAAATTGTGCTCTTTTTTTCTCCTTCCAAGGAGAAACAAACAGAAGGTATTTTACAGGACTACAAAAATAGCTATTCCTTTTCTACTTTGGTAAGGCAAGAAAAAAAAAAGGAAATAAAAGAAAGAAAAGAAAGTAGGAACAAACATATTAAATAGGCATTAGGAATTAGGAATTTAGGATGCAGATTAACTATTTCCTTGTCTGATTCATCAAGCACAACTCAATAATTAACTCAGTGCATTTACTGATCAGTGAGGTTTTATGTGTTATGTAATAAAGTATCTCAGATGCCCAGAAAGGCTGTGCTGTCTGTCCTCAGAGAGTTTCAAGGCCCAAGTGGATAATGCCCTGAGTAACCTGGTCTGGCCTCACTGGGGACCCTGCTTTGAGCCCAAGACTGGACTGGAGGCATTCTGAACCTGAATTAGTCTGTGATTCTGGGACCTGTTTCTTCCCAGTAATAAACAAAAGAAAAGTCCCAATATCTGGGTAGCATCAAAATGATATTCTGTAGAAAGTTGCAGATATACTGCTAAAGGTGGGTAAATCCTTAGGCCATTTGAATATTTAGATCTCTAGAACTTTTATATCTGCTGTGTGCAAATTCTGCCTACCACACATTTGGCTGGATCCAGGGCACAAACCTTTTATTTATTTAGAATAAATCTAGCAACTAAAGAGCTCTACAGCATGTTCCCTACCCCTGCTAAATCCCACTCCCCCACAGTTCTTAGCACTGTAGAGGCACATAAACATACAAATATTTTACAAGCATTTTCTTTAGAACTCCAAACAAAATACTGGTTTGGGTTTATTTGTGTGTTTTTCCCAAGTAAAACAAACTACACTTATGGCCAGGAGCTCAAATGTGTCTTTCTGACCCACCGGCTCTGAAATGGTGAAGAATGTAGTTCATAAAGCACCAAGTCACACCGTAGCTGCTGTGGGTGGCATGAAAGCAACAAGGAAATGATTATATTTCCATAACAGCTGAAGACTTTAGTTAAAGCCTGAGCAATGGGAAATCTCTGGCATGTTGCTTCATTCCTCATTCATTTTTGCATGGAAGGTGTCTGACCTTTCTGTAGAAGTGGCATTTCTGAAGATCAGGGGCTAGCTGAAGAATTTATGAATATGTTGTCATGTTTGGAATTGGAAATCCTTTTCTTCCTTTCAAAATGCCAGTAATATTTCTGACATGACTATGATGCAGATGCTATTGTTGGGAATAGCAATACAATTGTTGCAAGGTTTTTTTTATTTTTGTTATTGTAAGTTATATGGTTTGTTATTTGTTTCCCACTAAATATATCACAGGGCCAGAGAATGCTCTCAAAACACCATTATAATCCTTGATGCAGCTTGAAAAAGTAGAAGTAAAGGTATATAATTCTTCTCTGTGTCTGCCCAAGGAAGAAACAAGGTTCCAAATCTGCAGCAAGGTGTGAGCAGCTGGTGCTGGATTCTCTGCTCTGTGCGCAGCACTGAGGCAGCTGAAGCCTGCCTGGGTGAGGGAGGGGTGAACCAACAAACAGCCTGACAAAGCCGCAGACTGCGTTTTCTCCTCCAGCCAAAGGCCTGACAAAGCCACAGACTGCGTTTCCCCCTCCCTAAACTTTCATGGGATCAACAGAGTAGAGGTTCCATTGCTACAACCGATAAATATGCTGTTCTGCTTAGTTCTAAAACCTATTTCTTTCTGCCCATCTCCACTGCTTTTACAAAGTTCCAGTGTGTCTTAAAAGCCCTTGTTATTATTTGCATTCCTACCTGGCTTCAGAAAGTTCAGAAAACCCTTTGAGACTCTATTCTGCCGTGATGGTGACTCCAAAAATGCTTCTAAAACCCAGAAGTTTTATTTAACCTTTGATAAAGGTGTAAGGTAAAAGTGTTACTTCTGGGCCCAAAACTTTTAGCACTGTTTCATAAGAGCAAATGGAGAAAGTATCAAGGCTTGGACAAGGATTTGGTCTAGTTCCATTGCTGGTCTCTAGCCCAGAGTGCTAAATGCTCTGAGCCTTTGAACCTTTACATCTTTAATATACAGGATATGCACAATAGTACTTCATTCATAAATACTTTTGAAAGTTAAGGACAAAAAATTGCTGCAGAAGTCTTAGATCATTATATAATAAAGATCCTGGATGGTTATATAATAAGGACTTGGAGACAGTCACTGAGTTACCACACACTAAGGAGTTCATCTGTCCTCTGGCTTTGCTTTAAGTTATTTGAAGTGGTGAGAGTTGCAGTATGCATTTGGAAGTACCTCCAAAAACTTTGAGTTTTCTATTTGATGTACCTACAGAAGACATTACAGAACTGACCATTTTTCAGTGGATGTGTCAGTCTCTTTTCCCAGGTAACAAGTGAAAGGACAAGAGGAGATGTTCTCAAGGGGAGGTTTAGACTGACTGGAAAAATTCCTTCACCTAAAGGGTTACCAGGCGTTGGAACAGCCTGCCCAGGGAAATGGTTGAGTCACCACCCTGGAGGAATTTAAAAGATGCATAGATGTGGCACATAGGGATGTGGTTTAGTGCTGGACTTGGCAGTGCTGATTTAATGGCTGCACTCAAGGGTCTTTTCCAACCTGAATGATTCTATGATTTTAGCTAAAGGCCAGAACAATTTTTAGAGGAAATATTTTGCCATGTATTTTGTTGCTTACCTTAAGTTGCTATTATTTGTAAACTTTCAGGGCAGAAGCCTCTCACTGTCTGTGGTACCGTGTTGGGAAGGAGGTATTAATCTCTGCACGAGCTGGGATTCTGGGAACAGTGCTTGCATTGAGACTTTGATGTTTCTAAAGCAGGTCCTGTTTTGGGGTTTTTCATGTGCAATCCTTAGAAGCCTGGTTCCTGCTCAGGATACAAATAATGACAAATTGTCTGAATGTGAAAAAAAAAAACTCTGGAAAGATAAATGTCAACATTTTGTCTGCATATATCCAGAAAACTGCACTCGTGAGGCCTCCAAATCAGTGTGCTCTGTTTCTGTTCTTTGAAGTTATTTTTGTAACTATTTCCCAAGCAATTGCACATCCTACGACGAGAACTACATATGTCCCAAGATTAAAATATCCGAAATAAGCCATTTTTAAACCTTTGATGGTCAAAACAAATGATGAGTGCTTTCTTTATATGCTAGCTGAATTTTCAACACATACACCTCAGTAATGACGCTGTGGAAAAATAAAGTACAGTTCAGGGTAACAATATGTTTTTATTTGGTATTGTTAAAACTGTAAATTGTCCTCTTTGATTTAGTGCATACATAAATTTGTCATGTCCTTTTAAAAGTTTGATTTTTTGGGGGTGTTTTTTGTGTTTTTTTGTTTGTTTGTTTTTGGGTTTTTTGTTTGTTCAGGTTCTATTTTTATTCTTTTTTAAAGAGCAAACATACACACACAGCGTCAGGTAAATATTTCCATGGATAGCCTCAGGGTCCCTTGGCAGGAATGTAATTGGCTGTGCACTCTCTGTAACTGAATTGCCTTCCTTAATGATGGTATATTGGCTTTATAGGCCCCTGACTGCTTCTCTTTAATACCCATTAATTTTCATTTTACTTTTTTTAGTGAATGCCCCTTTCTCTTTTTCTTCCTTCATGTGTCATGCCCGTTTCACAAACTCCCTGCAAAGGTGAGGTGAGTGCAAGGAAATAAAGCAGCAAAATGACTGCAAGCTGGCATTTACAGACTCCTGTTCATTTCAAACGCACGAGTCCTGCATGGCAATTGAATGAAGTGATCTCAGAGCCCAGCAGCGCACACAGGCTCTGTCCTGTCACTCACAACTCCATCCCCCCAAAGTAAAAGAGGTTCTGCTGCCTTATTATCTTTTAGATTCATATATCTGCAACATTCTTATATAATTCTTGCTTTGGGTGAGTATATCTGGGGATGAATTTGAATAATACATAAAAAAAAGAGAATACCAGTCCTTCAGTGTGCACCAGCTACAGATGGCTGCTTGTCCATCAATCTCACCTTCCAGATGGGGCCTAGGAGAAACCAGCCCATAAAATAAACATCATTTAATCACTGATGAAATTATCCAGGGCAGATTATTTGGGTTCTCCTCCATTCTTTTAGACTTCAGTTCTGTACAGGAAAACAGTATGTGACATTTCAGCTCCCAAGGTGTTGAGAAAATTAGCGTTTAGGTAAACTGGGCTCTTAAAGCTGTAACTGTGGCTTTGCTGAAGTTATGATTAAAATAATCTGGTAGAAACAAACAGATTCACCATATGTAACACCAAAGCATCATTATTTTATTACTACTTCTTGCAAAATCAGGTAGAGAAATACTGAAGTATTTACAGCTCCAGTCTTCTCATGCTGCAACACAGCCTTATGGTATTGATTAGCAAATCCTATTCAGAAAGTACTATACATTTGTGAAATGGAGATGTGCTGTCAAAGAGAACTCATTTTGCATGGGCCAGCTATTGATGGTTCCTCTAGAACTGATCCATCACTGTAGTTGAATTCTGGGGCTCGGGGGGGAGAAAGGCAAAGAGCTCTTACCTTGTGAAGGCGGAGTTAAGCTTTACACACCTGCTGTGTTCAGCTGCTCCACAGCTGGTGCCTCCTCTGCTCTGAGGACAGTGGCAGAGCTGCTGGGGGGTTTTGGGAAGGGAGCACGCAGGTTGGTGAGATTGATGGGCAGCAGCACTTTGCAGGAGCACTGCGGGGCAGCAGCCGAGCTGAGTGGGCTGCCCTGTTCAATGCACCCAAAGCTCGGAGCCAGCTGCTGCTGCTGCCCGGCAGGACAAAGCAGGGAAATCCCCTGGGAGGGGAGACAGACAGACTTCCACGGAAACCCTGGGTACTGCAGCAGCTTTGGGAGGTGGGTGGAGGTGTTACTAGAAGGACCATCTGATCAGGATGGAAAGGGAGGAAACAAGCTATCACTAAAGCCACCGAAGATGGGAATCTTTCACTCCTGTTTTTGGAGGAGTTTTCCTGTTTTCACTCCTGATTTTTATGCTGTGTCTCCCCAGGTTATGATGTGTTTATTCTTGTAGAAATGTTCCATTTACACATATCTATAATGCTAGGAAGTGGGGAAGATTTTCCTCTATGCTATCCCACAGATTATAGTCAGTTTTCAAAGACATTTTGATGAAAACAATTAATTAACAAAATTGGAACTCTTAATTGTACCAGTGGCTGCCTAGCAGGAGAACTGGAGTTAGTTTTCAGTGTTATTTTCCCATTTTGACAATGTTTTTTTATTGCCTTAGTATTTCCTCTTTTTTTTACCAAAAGGAAAACAAAAAACAATATTGGGAAAAACTCTCCCAAATCCTATGACTGAAAACTCCTTTCTCTATATTTTATTCCTTTGCACTTGCCTTCCCACTTTTACTGTTTTTTTTTTTTTTTTCCAATTTGACTACAGAAGTGTGGAGAAAATAAAGATCCTGAAAAAAATTTAAGAATTTAACAATCCCTTTTCTTGAAAAAGTTCATAAAATCCAAACCAGACAAACAGTAGGAAGAGTGGAATGAAAACAACTGATGACTAATAAGTCACTTGTTGTCAGAATTTTTTTTTGTGAGGTATCAGAGTTTCTAGGCTAGAAACCCTCATTTTCCATTTGAGCTCAGAGGTGATAAAGTAAGTACCTTATAGGCATTTTTCTGCCCTTGGATTTAATCTTGAATAACTTTTGTAATGTTTTTGTTGGAATCTGGAATTCCCCAAGGTTAACTTGACAAACCACAACTCTCACAGGGCAGACTACCAAGCACAGGGCTACAACACAGCAGTTGCTGGCTCAGACAATGAGCACTGGTTTCTTTGGAAAGTGCTGCTCCATCAGCAGGGCAAAACTCAAGGTTGCAATTTAGGTAACTTCAGTCTGGACTTAAAAAGTAACTTTATACATTAAAGGTGTAACTTTGGGTTTTGAAAGCAAAAAGCCCTATGTTCAATCTCTTTGCTTGGATTATAACCATTTTCCATTGTTATAGTTTAGCAGCTTTTGAAAATATTTTCAGGAAATCTTTCGTTGTCATAAAAGAATACCTTTTTTATTCAGTCCCTGCCATCAATACTTTATGTTTTCATAATATGTCCAATCAATAAAACATTTACTATCATTCCATCAGAATAAAATGTTCAGGATCATCTACTGTACATTGCTTGATTTGTGACAGCTGTAAAGCCAACTGATCAGCAAGATGACTTTTTAATCATATGCACGGATGAAAGTATTTTACTGAAAAGGAGACATAAAAAATAAGTAGATCATTATTACTGAAGCACAGATTGCTTTATATTTTTATCTTCTAAAATGCAGCTGAGAAGATCATTATTAAGAAGAGAATGTCATTTTTCAAAAGCATTTGTGGCAGTAACATCTAGTGAGGCTTTTTTATTAACTTCAAGTGGGAATGTCTGTTACATAATACTAATCAATTGTTTCAGGGCAAAAAATTCAGAGGTAAATGATGAAGAGAAAACATTTTAGAGGGCATATATTCAGAAAGTTGTTTTAGAAACTGCTACAGAATTGGAATTAGAGATTTCCTGTGTTCTGTATAGTGGATAGTAGTGAGTAGTTTTCCTCAGATAAAGTATATACATTTGGTACATGATCCAAGTACTTTCATCTTACTGTGATAGATATGGAGGCTATTTCTTTGTATATAGATATGAGATTTCAAGCTGTAGAGATAATATATTAGGTATGGGCAAGAAGTCCAAAAGAAAAAAGTTTTCTTCTCAGGGTGGGATGTGTAGAACTGAATCCATTCCAGGATGTAAAGGGAGAAGTTAAATTTCATTTATAATTGTGAATCCATGTTTCAAGCTAAGCCACTGAATTTTATCTACTTCTCTGCCAGTAGCCATGACACTTTTATTTCTTTTTATTTCACCTTCTCCCCAGTAGGCTTCCCTTATTGGCACAGATAAATTCCCATATCAAAGACAATTTCCAGCTGACTTTAGGACAGTTGTTATTTAATTGGCCTCTTTAACAGTCTTTGTCACTAAAAGCTTCTGAAAACTCTTGTATTTGAAAAAGGCTTTGGGGCAAATTCCCTGCTGATATTTTTCTGTGGAGTACACTGGTAACTAATTGCACCTAGGAAATTCCACTCTCACTGCAGTATGCTAAAATTCTTTCTCTCTGGTAGCTTGGAAAAACTTTGTGAAAATAGCCAACACCAATGCCCTGGCCCAGCACCAATAACAACCTCACAAGCCACAGCATCCATCTTCTCCCCTAAGCTGCTGAGGAGAGCTGCCTGAAAGAGGTCCTGGGCCTAGAAAGCACAGCCTTTAGCAGGAGACAGGCTCCTTAGCCTGACTGAAAAAGGACAAATTGCTTTGCATCTCCTGGCACAAGGATTTACTGAAGACAAAATTACCCCAGTGCCAACAAGTAGATCAAAATCTGCTTTAGTTTTCTGAGGGTTGAGAGGCCATGAGGAGAGTTCAGGGTAGAGGTAGACATAGCCTGTTTCATGATTACAAATTTTCCCTGTGTACCATAGTTATTAAAGACCTGTTGATTGACAGGTGGGCAGTGTGTACATTTGTGCTTCAGTGTACACAGGTGAACAGTGCCATGAAATACTGCTCATTCAGCTGGAAAGCTGCAGGGATAATTGGGCTTGACTCAAAAGGAAGTAGAAACTAGAACAGGAGAGATAATTTTAGGATACTGTATTAACAAAAGCAAAAGGAGGTCATTTTTCTGAGTATATTTTCACACACAGCAACCTAAATCTGACAAGCCATCACAAATGCCAGGCACAAAGATATTTGCATTTCTAAACACACCAAGTGCTTAGAAGCTAAATTCTTTTTCTGTAAGATCGTGGGACCTTTGTGAACAAAGCCAATGCCAAGAGCTGCCTGTAGAAAACATCTCTGTTAAGAGCTCTATTCTGAACCTTTTTGCATCAGAGCTTTATTTTTATCATGTGCCCTTGCACACATGTTCCCTGCTAGCTCAGGAGGGCATAATCCCACATAAAACAGATTCCCAGGACACTAAGCAAGACTCAGTTAAGGATGCACTTCTGGTGTGTCTGAAATGGTTCTGTAATAATATTTTTATGCTGACATATATGTCATCTCACTGATTCCTTCAATCACACTCTTGATATAAGGCTGTAAGCAAAATAATCCTATGGACAAAGACATGTATGGATTTGAACTTTAAAACAAGAAACTTTTATATGACACAGTGGGAACACTCATATACAGCTACTTCTCTGGACAGAGTTGCCTATCACAGGTTTGTTCTCTGTGCTGAACTCTAGTGATTCACAAACTCACAAATTAAAACATTTTCTCCCTTATAAGTTAAGAGGGCAGAAAGTTCATTCAGTGTAAGTGGGAGAATATGAATGAGCATCTGCAACAAAATGCATGCTAACCACAATGCTGCTGGAAAAATCTTGGTGGGATGGATGGGGTAGGAACATATATTTTCCAGGTGTTGGGTAACTAATCAAGCTTCAGGAGGATCCCTATGTCTCCTTGGTCTTTACAGGAAAGGTAAATTCAGGGTAGAATTTATGCTTTTTTTTCGGTCTGTTACTCAAGTTCTATGCAGAAGTAATTTGAAACATTTCTCAGGGCTTTCCTCTAACCACAATCTTCAGGATAATCTGACAGGAGAGGGCCACTCTTGCTCTTCTTCCATGCGGAGAATAATTCAAGTTTCATTTTGTCCAGAGCAAAGTGTAAGACAGGAATTCACTGAAAGAAAGGGAAGACATGAGCTTCAGGCATGGATTCACTAATGCTCATTCTGAAGCAGGAAGAAAATCACAGTTTCAATGGCCCAGCAAATAAGGAATTATGTTTGGTGGGCAACAGTTTTGACTAAACTGAGCGAGAGGCACAAACAGGCACAGAGCTCACAGCACAGCTCTCTGCCCAGGCAACAACTCACCTGGAGAATGGAAGAGAAACCTTCCACAGCCCTGAAAAGCAGGTGGGAGAAGGGAGATATTAACCTATTTCCAAGTGCCTTTGTGTGAGTAATGGCTGTGGCCACAGTTTTGGTTGAATTTACTTTGCTCTAAAGGAGAATGAGGACTGCTCACTTTGTGAGTCCCAGCAAACCACCCCTGAGTCCCAGCCCAGGCTGTAGCAGGCAAGAAAAAGAAGCAGAGTTGCTTGGAGAACTCTCATGTGGAAGTCCTGCAAGGAGGATAAACAAAAAAAATCTCACAATATATTAATTCCTGCATATATTAGGTGAGATCACACAAGGGCACATCTGCTGAGGGGGTCCAGCCTCACGCTGCTTTCAGGTCTTACAGGCAGAGGAGATGAAACCTGACATCTGCAAATGCTTGTGGCAGAGCCTTCACAAGCAAAGCTTGTGTGTCTAAACAGATTGTGCACACACAGGATTTCACCAATACCTGATGGCATGTCCAAGAGGCTCTTTATGAAGGATTTGTTCCACTGCTGCTTTAAAAAATGCTCCCTCTCTATCACAGGGATTGTTAACCTCTAATACCAGTTCCATCCCTATATTTTTCTCTCTCCCTCCAGAACAGACTTAGCTGTGTGCATTTAAAGAACCCTTACTACATAATAATAATAATAATAATAATAATAATAATAATAATAATAAAACTTCATCCTTTATACTCCTACTGTTAGTTTTCATCCACTGAATGAAGCAGGGGAATGAGGAAATTAAATGCTCTTTGGTTTTGAGATTGTTAGTGAAATTATGCAGACGGATCATTTTCCAATCTTAAACCTAAATAATTCAGTTGCCATAGGATCAAAGTATGTGTTACACTGCCCTCAGTTTTCCAGGTGTTGAATCATTCCTATTCCCTCCAGCACATTTTCCCTCTGATTTGGTAATGCTCATAAAGGCAGTTGGCATTGGGTAGGGCTGGCATCCAGGCTGCTCATTGTTCTAAGCCCGATGTTCTTTCCTCCTCCTGTAACCATTTACACTCTGAACAGTGAAACCTTTCCTTGTGTGCACGTCTGTGTGGGCACCCAGGGCAAAGTCAGGTCTCTTGCAATCATACAGCAAATACTGCAAAATGGCCTCATTTTTCTTGTTCCAAACTGAAATTCATGGAGGAGATACAATGACATACCAACCAAATTCAGTCAGTAGTGTTACTTATGTTCACCTTCTCCTGCTATATCAAAAAAAGATGCATTCTGATAGAAAAATAAGACTTTTCAGAGTGAGGGTCTGGTTTATTGGCAGTGTTCGAGAATCAGTGGAGTTGAACATCTGATAAACTCAGGGGTTACAAGTCCAGGACCTTTTCTTTCCCATTGCATCTTTTGCAAAGCATTATTCTACAGAATCCTACAAAGCTGCCCAGTTAACAAGGATGAGTCAGGCCCCAGCAATTGTCTCCAGTTATTTGCTAGCAGAAAGTAAAGTATTCCTTGTTCCATTCCATAAATCTGGCTTTTAGAGACTGCCCTTTTACAGACAGTCCCACATGGAGGGACACACTCAGATGTCTGAAATGTCTTTTCTAATAATGCAAAGGCCTCTTTGTGTTGAAATATTTCAGGCACCTTACTCTATCCTTATGTGTGTGAAGGCATACCCTTAAATGTCTTTCTATCCTCTTAATTTTTCTCAGCAAGGAATTATTTTTTACTTATACCAAGCTTAATAATGAAGGCCTAGTTATATGGAAGCCTCTTCTTTCTATGTCATTGAACACAAATAGCAAGAAAGCCTTTCCTGTGTCTACTTCACACAGTTCTAAAAGTAAAGTAAAGTGGATACTTTAAAAAACATTTCTGGCTATCATAGTCTAGATTTTAATGGTTTTCAAAGTATACATTATTTTGTTACTAGTTTAGGAACTTTTCCTTGTTACAGAGAAAGTGTCTAATTCACATTTGTGCAGTATCTTGCAACCTTCTCTAATTCAGCTTCTCTTATGGCCTGCTTAAAATTTCTCCAGGAGAAAGAAAAGTGAGACTTTTTTTTTATCAGAACAAAATAAATTTTAAGTTTACAGCTCTATTTTTAGGTCTCACACCTGTTTGTTTCTTTTTTTAATTAACAAGATTGGTTTGAAAATTGCCAGATCAGCTTGGAAGAAAAAAATCATCAGCTTTCCTTGATTATACACATCAGTTGGCTTTGCAACTCAATTGTCTTGTTTTATCAATTAGTTAAATAGATGTTCTGAAGTAATCTGAAAGAAAATCCTATTACAGAGAGATGCAGGGGACTGAGGCACATCACTGGCATTGCCACAATAGGTGTAGCTAGATGGAAATTCTTAATGTTGTAATGATTTTGAGGATTTGTAGCACCGAAATTCAGATCCTGGAGTCTGGCACGAAGGTGCTGCAAGAAGGACTGAAAAAATTTAGGACACTGCAGAGGAGGAGGGAAAAAGATAAACTTGTAGCTCAATCTGCAGCTTGGTATCACAGCACCAGGTACCAGCACAAGCACTTCTGTCCAACAAACAGCCCTTAGAGTCTGTCACACTGAGAGAGGCTCCTCCTTTAGATCTATGTAAAGAATTGCCTTTCTCAGCTCAAAAGTCACAGAACTAGTCCAAGACACATGAGAGCCCAGACTGAAACACTCATCAAAATCAGCGCTGTTCTTTCCTTGAACAAGTTTTAGGTAATTTCTGGGGGGTCTGTGTTCTCTGAAATATTTAACCAGGAGGGGAAAGAAAATCTTTCTGTGGACTTTAAGATCAAACACTATTTGTTTATGGTTTGCACAGAGTAAACCATAAAACCAAAGACAAAAACTTCAAAAGACTGTTGACATCCCTGGTCTGGTGCAGCAGTCCTCAAAGCTGCTGCCCACCCTCTTGAAAGCCCTCAATTTTATCCTGATCTGGGCTTTTGTCCCCCTATCAGCTACAAAGTTATTCCTAACATCCAGGCAGAACCTTCTCTCTTCCAAATTAAACCAATTTCTCTTTGTTCCTCTCAGCAGGCAAGCAAAGCAGTGATCTCTGCTGTCCTTTCTGTTCAAAGGAGGACTGGTAAACATTTCACATAAACGCATAGGCTCATCTAAGAAATGGCTCTGATTCATTGTTTCTCTTTTGGATTGGAAGCTGGTCTATTTAGAAACCTTGCAAGAGTTATAGTCTAGTCTAATATGTAAATAAGATTTCAAAGGTAGGAAAAAACCCAACACCAAAACAAAAAAAAAAACCCAGAAGAATCCTGGATCCAGCGTAGGTATCCCACATCAGGGACCTGCCCTTCTGCAGGCTTAAACCACAACCTGCAATGACAGTGAAATAATAGTGAAATAAACAGTAAAATAATGTCCCTACTGCACCCCTCAGAATATGCCACACTCTGCACATGTGCTGTGCAAAGCCTGCACAATGCAACCTTGCATCTCTCTGCAGCATCCCCTGCATCTCTTTAACCTCATTAATCAGCTCATCTCAGGGGTGAGGGTCAATGCCACCATGTGAGAGAAAAAACAGAAGTGGGTGAGCTGGGATGAGATGATTTGTTCAAGCTACTGCACAGGGAGGACTGAGCAAATGTTTGGAGACATCTGGTAGACATTCTTATTCCTTTTGTTGAGCCTTTGGATATGTTCACTGAGACAGATGATCTGTGAGTAAAAGTGATTCACACTGAAATGGAATTTGATTACAAAATTCCAACAATCACATGGAGATCCTTCGCATTGCTTTGTAATTCTTATCATGCAACATTCACCTTCAAACAAATAAGTTACTTTTTAGGGCCTAGGTTCTGAAATTATCAAATCTCTCCCTGTGTTCAACCCTATACTTGAGAGCACAAAGGGCCTGATGAACACAGAAACAAGGAATCTCTGGATTTCCATACAAATTGCTCCACTAGCATAAGTCTACTCTTTCTTCCAAGACTAAGATCCATGCAGTTTGTGAATGGCCACTTCTGCATCCTGATGGACAGAGGATGTCCATGCCAAGGGAGAGCACAGGTATTGTGTTTAAGATACTCCAGAGATGCAATAGCTCACAATGAAGTCACTCATTCTTTGAATTTTTATACTCAAGCACCATAAACACAGAAAAATCTCTCATTTCTTGATCAGAACCCTTTCAGTTCCTTGCAGAGCTGCTGAAAGCCTGGAGCACTGGATGTCTGCAGTGGGATGCCGACAGTGGGGTGCAGGGGGACACAGTATGGGTAAATGAAGGTAATGTAGAATATAATCTTATCCCCCAATGAGCTGCAGCTGGACCAATTACCAAAGATTAGGAGCAGGCCAGATGATAACAGGCAACACCTGTAGCCAATGAGAACAGTGCTGTAAAAGAGTGGATAATGGGAATGGGAATCAGAGATGTCAGATGGCTGCTGCAAGGACCAAGAATGGACAGTGCTTAGAGCAGCTGCCTGTGAGAAACATTGAGGAGGTATGAAAGTCTAGTGCTACAGAATCCTTGCACCATAACGATAAGAGAACTGTTGTAATATGTAAGACATCAGTGGGGAGATGCAGGAGAGGCTGGGGCAGCCTGTGCTGAACATGGGCAGTTCCAGCCAGGCTCCTGAGCTGCTTCAGGACACACCTGAGCCAGGAGCCAAGCTGCTGGGAGGTGCCTCTGGGAAAATGTATTTAAGGTTGCCACAAGGTGAAGTGAGGAAAGAAATGTGAGAAACAGCTCTGTGAGCACCCAGGTGAGTGGAGGAGGAGGGAGAGGGGTGCTCCAGGACTGGGAGCAGAGACTCCTGGGCAGCACACAGGGGACCATGTTAGAGCAGACATCCCCACACCAAGGAAGGTAAATACTACCTGAAGGAAGTCTGTGAAAACCTACATTTGGAGAAGGTAAAAAGGAGCTGTAGAGAAGAGCTACTATGGTCTGACCATAAATCACCATTCCCCGTTTGCCCGTTCTTGGAGATGAGGAATCAAGGGAGTCAGGAGTTAAGGAGAGAACCTGACTCTGGGAAAAAGGAGAGATGAGGAGAAATTTGCTTTCACTTTTTCTGTTTCTCACTGTCCAAATCTATTTAAATTGTATTATTTTTTTCTGAAGTCGATTCTTTTTTTCCCCAAGATGGTAATTGGTGACTGATCTCAGCTATTTTCTTAAGGAGGGAGGATGAGAGAGTGGTTGTGTGGGTGTCTGGCAGCTGTCCAAGGCATACCCACCACACAATCATTGTTCTAAGGGCTTCTAAATGATTTTTTGAGTGTTTTTGGAGCTGAGACAAGCTACAGGAGTCACTATGCCTTTTTGATTCTGAAGGTTTATTCCCAGCTTTTGTGTGGCCTATTGTATTTTGGATCATTTTACTTGCCATCAATTTTACAACCTGCTTCTGCATTTCAAGGCATTTTATCTATGAGGAACACACACTCCTCTTCCGATCTCCAGTAGATTTCTTCCCTTTGATTGTATTACAAGTAGGGTTGGTAGCACCATTTCTTGAGCTTTCCCAACATTTAGGATTATAAATTCCTGGTTTCAGTTGCTGATGAGCTTGCTAACCCTCATCTTGTGGAATACATGATTTCTGTAGTGCTTTTATACTGAAAATTTTTTTAGAAAATACAAAGCAATGTATTTTAATAATTTCTGAAAATTAGGTAGTGTAAAAATATTACTTTGCCCATCAAAACCCCACAGAATTAATCCGAAGTGAGCATCCTGAAAATGGTTTACTAATAAGAAAAAGAGGTGGTTCTCCTTTGTCACTATCCCCAGCCTCTCTGAATCCACTCTTCCTTGTTGATGGACTCATTCCATGGCCTCATATCTAACTCCTAGGCAAAGTAATATTTTCTTAGGTTTGAATGGAAATCAAGAGCTCTCTGTTCATTTCTTATCATTTCACCAGAACCATCGAAGTGAGAGCTGTGTCTCCATACCCTGCATTCATTTCAAAACAGCAATTTCCTTTTCCCCATCTTTTGTCTGACCTGCCAATTGTCTCAGGGCTGAAACACCACCTGTGTGTTTGTGGGATGTTTATCCCAGTTAGGCTGTGCTTCATAGTTGATAACTTTTGATATTGTCATAAAAACATATCTAGAAAAATGACAGAGACCTGGAAAGGAGAGGAATGTGGAAATAGGTGCAGTGGAGCTTATCTGAGCTGCATCAGGAGATTCTGCAGGTGCCATGAAGGGATGGTCATCACTAGCGTAGGTTTATCTCTCTGCTTCCCCTGTAACACCGTGGGATCTGGTAGGGATATCTTTCCATTTCTCACCATGTTTAAACTGCACCCACAGCTACCAAATGTGAGTATGGGGGCCTCACAACACTGTAGGATAAATCTGATGCCTTTCAAACTGACATCATTGAAAGGCACAGTAAACTATTCACACAGAATTCACAGAATGACTGGGTTGGAAGAGACCTTCAAGATCATTGAGTCCAACCCAGCCCTAACACCTCAAGTAAACCATGGCACTGAGTGCCACATACAGTCTTTTTTCAAACACATCCAGGGATGGTGACTCCACCACCTCCCCAGGCAAATCATTCCAGAACTTTATCACTCTTTCTGTAAAAAAAAAATTTTCCAAATGTCCAACCAATATTTCCCTTGGCACAGCTTCAGACTGTGTCCTCTGCTTCTGTCAGAGCTGCCTGGTGAAAGAGATCAACCCCCACTTGGCCACAGCCACTTTTCAGGAGTTGTAGAAAGAGATAAGGTCACCCCTGAGTCTCATTTTCTCCAGGCTAAACACCCTCAGCTCCCTGGATCTTAATGGATCAGCTTATTTTCTAGGTAATCTTTAAGTTCTGTAACTTAGGAAGACACAAGAACCTGGGACTTTTATCAAAGAGAATGTCCTAATTGCTGAATGAATGAGAAACTTTATATATTGCAGTTCCATAGATGGGTAAAAATCCTAATATTAAAAGCTAAAAAAAAGGCTGAAAACTGTTTGGTACAGGACTTTGATTTGGATGAGATCTCTGTGGTTAGTTTGAACATATCCTGCATTAGGATATAGAGCACAGGAGGGGCAGTTAAGGAAATCCTGGTCATTATCAGCATTACACCCTCTTCTGAGAGCACAGGACAGGACATTGCAGCATCAGAGCAGCTTGAAAATTAAGTCCCTTCATGTTCCTTTGTAAGTTGATTGTAGAAACGCTACTTTATGAAATGCAGATTAAAGATCAAGGTATCATTCATTTATATTCTATATACATGCTCTAGAATGACCAATACACAACTACAGAGAGCCACACTCATTAATTTTCCTTGGTGTTAGGAGTATTGGATATCTGAAAGATAAATTCACCAGAATTAATACACAGGTTTAATCATATCAATTTCTGATTTTAAGCTCATTTTGTTTAATATAAGCTTATTTATAGGCTGTTGGACATTAAGGCAGCAGTGGAATAATGAAGAAAACTCCCCAAAATTCTGGTAGCTGATTTCTTGGCTTAAATATTTGGGTCAGTGTTTATCCATGCTAATATGCCTTAGTGTTGAAGCACACCCATGCTCTTACCGGTTGGTTTCCTGAGGTGAACGTAGTGATTGTGGTTTTTTTTTTTTTTTTTTGTTGGACTGGTGACTTCAAATAAAACCATCGTTGGAAAATCATCCTCTTGTCTTGGGTCAGGAGTTCTAAGAAAAGGCAAAGAGAAAAGAGCTGGAATGATCTAAGGTCTGAAAAATAAGTTTTAACATGAGGGCATAATGAATAACAGTCTATTTATCCCATTCAAAAGAAGGTTAAAAGATTAAGATCACAATCAAGCAGAACTTAATAGTGGAAGAATTGTGGCTCTTCAGTGCAGAATAGAGATTGAAATTTTAGAGACTGGATCTTGATGTACTTGGATACACAAATTTTAAAAGAGGATAACAAGCTGTTAGCACAACTTATTAGGGGGTGTGATAGCTCTTCTAATCAAGTTAGAGTGCTTTTTTAAAAGACAGATTACAGCCTCGTGTTACAGCTGTGATGCAGAAATGATTGGTGAAGGTCTTTGGTCCGTGTTGTGCAGAGTCAGACTAGATTATCATAATGGCCTTTACTGTCCACAGTGATCTATGTGTGAAAGATTCTTCATGGCTGAGGGCAGGAGTGGGTGGCATAAGCAAATTATTCCTCCTTTAGAGCCTTTGTGCCTGATACTTTTCCCTGCTTCTCCCCTACCTCCCATGGGAGCTGTGGGAATGGTGTTCTTCACATTATAGATTTAAGAGGAAACAAAGCAATCATTAAAATTTCATTTTGTAAATGTCTTGGAACATTTCACAAAAGAAGTTAAAAATAAAAAAAAAAATTGAAACTGTTCAAATTAGTTAGCTCTGCTGAGTGTACAGAAATTAAACTGTCTCTCTCCTCAGGGAGGCTTCAGTTCCTTGATCACAGTTCAGCTACAACTTTAATTTACCTGAGAAATCTCTTAAGTCACCTAAGGTAAAGAAGATGTCTTAAAGAACACACCCACTGCATTCTTCAACCTAAAGGAAAAATCATTATGAACCATCTCGGACTAAAAACCTGATCTAAATGCTTTACTGAGGGAGATTCCAGCTTATTGCAGTCTTCAAAACGTTTAAGATGCTGGGGTTTTTTCTAACATAGCCTTTGCAGCAGACTTTATTATTTTTCTAATTCATTATTAATGTGATAGAAGGAATCATGTTTCCAATACTAATTACAGCAAATCCATAAAAAATTAAGAATTAAACCTAAGTGATGGCACATACACATAATAAACGTGGAGACAAAGAAGAAATATCATGAAGGAGCTTTCTTTTGATCTTCAGTGGAGATTGTTATAGTTAGCTCCATGACCATCTACAAAATTTAGATTCTAGGTTGTCTATCTTCTTCACTGGATAAACAAATTCTTGTAGTTCATTTTCCATTGCACTTCTCATACAAATACACTTGGGGGGGGGGGGAGGGAAAGGCAAGAACAGATTGAGAACTATATCTGGCTTTGGGATGAGCTTGTTCAGGATTTTTAAAGCTTTCCAAAAAAGTGAAATGGTTGGAATTTCTCAGTAGAAGGATGCGATCATACTGAACTGTGTATGTAAAAGCCTATGTGTGCCCATTGCTTAGAAAAATATTCAGATAATTTTTTTTTTTTTTTGGAAACTGAGATATAGATTTTTTTCTATCATGTCTTCCTTGTGACCTTTTATGTCAAACACATAACTGCAGGGGGCTGCTAAGAGCGAGTCTCACTTAAGCCTTCACAGTCATTCACCCAAATGACAGCTTGAAGGGAAAAGATAAAGAAGCAGTGGCTTCTGTGTGACAAAATGGCCCTAAACACATTCCACCAGGGAGGAATGCAAGCATGGATGAAGAGAAGAAAGCCAAACTTGTGTGTATTGTGAAAAGAGAAAAGGGGCAGTGCATAAAGAGCATCCTTTCTCCACAGGGAGAGATTTCAACAAACACTACCAGGAGCTGCTGCTGGGCTTGAGCAGCAGGGGTGGAAGGGGACAGTGGTTTGATCACAATGTTCCTGGTGAATACTCTTTTCTTATGTTTTCTCATTGCTCTTTTACCTGCTCTGCAATTTTCTCATCTAATAGGACATATCTGCTTTCTGGTTTAGGTATTGCTCTGGTGATACAGAGGGAAAATTTTCCTTCCTCAGATTTTGCCCACTGCTACACAGCCAAGGTTTAGACCTTATTAAGAGACAAAAGGCCGTTAAACCAGAATCCCATCCATACTATTGTAACACTCAGAAATTTGTTCTAACACTCAAGGCTTGGAAAACTATTCAAATTATCTTAATCACATTTGAGATTGGAACTGGGAGGCTTTACACAGCAGTTTGGAAACCTGGCAACCTCCTTCACAAAAGGGCCTGAAATCAGAGAGTAGATTATAGGCTTTGCTCAATCATAAAGGAAGAGAAATGTGTCTGGTCAGGAAGAGATTGAGTGTCTAAGCCACCCAGGATGATTAATGAGGTCCCCACAGTATTTTAAAGCACAAGGTAAAGGTCTGTGTGATGCTTTTGACATTTCTGAAAGACCAAAATCTGGAAGTCAGAGTCTAATTTGAAATTAAACTCTCCTTTCTATCATCTTTTAGGGCTCCATCGCAATTTCATTCCTTTCATCCCATGGTTCTAGCAATGTGTGAGATGATTTGGTTTAGATAGCATCTGAAATCTTTAAATAACACCAGATATTTGATCTTTTGGGGAGAGTCAGGAAGGTACCAAGCAACTTTCCACTTGCATTTATGGTAGCAATGTTACCTTTAAAACCCGAGTGCTGGATGAGCTGATGCATTTGGATCATTTGACTTCAGGAACAAGGAGACACTAAGGGCACCCTAAACAGCACTTCACTGTATGGTCAAGCATAAAAAGGCCCTGAAAGCATCCCTGGGAGGGATAACGCTGTTTATGTTTATGTCCTAATAGAGTCCAATGGACCTTTCAATCCTCACTGAAGAATGCAGGCCTTGCTTTCAAAGAATTCAGAGGCATAATTTTCTGATTAGTTTGGCCAACTTAGTAACATGCTTAACCACCCTAGTTGTTTTGTATTGATTGTGACTTTCTCTTTGTGAAGTAAGTTTTACTTTAGTGGTAAGAAACCAGCATGATGGAAGGGATTAATTGAATCTTTAAGTTGCAGTAAAGCAGTCAGAGAAAGCTTTTAGTCCTCAGGTAACCAAATTTAATTTAGAGTTTCTGGTATGGGAGCAAGTTTTTGTGATTCCTGCTATTCATTTTGTATTGTGCTAGCTGCTCCTTTATATTTTGTGTGGAAGCTGAGAGTATGAAGTTTTGGTTTATTTCATTTACAGGCTTTGTAATTTGGAGGGAGTGAGAAGGGAAGGAAGGCAGCCAAGGGAAAAAAAGACTAAGAGAGGGAACACTCCCACCAGCTCATTGCGCTGAGCAACCGGAATGAAAATGGTGATTGTGTAGCGATTGTGCAAAACCTGATCCTTTTCCTGTTTAGATTGGTGAAAATTTGAATTAAGTCTGCTGAAGGCAGAAATGGAGAAAATTCTTTGTCACACTGAACTAAAAGGCTGGTGCTACAAAGGGACCTGCCGCTGTTAGGAGGGAAAGAGAACCTGACGAGCAATAAAATGTCAGATAATCCACAAATCCAGAAACTAGAAGAGGCAGAGCCAGCTACTTTTAAGCTGGTTCTGTTGCTTTAGAGATGTAATTTTCCTTGTCATTTAATAAATCTGAAGGTTTTGTTTTTGCCTTTCCACACCTTCTGCATTGAAATCTTTCCATTACATGTCTCTGGCTTCATCCCAGCCCATTATAGCTTTTTTTTTTTTTTTTTTTTTTTTTTTTTTTTTTTTTTAATTTCAGATATATTCAGGAACGAGTTACTATCATCATCAGTCTTTATGGAAAAATCTATGAACATGTCTATTATCACTTTGTTAAAGATGAGGTTTTCATATCAAGACGTTTGCATTCAGTAATTTCCTGGCGGGAAAGCCATCACTACAATACCTCAAAAAAAAACTGTGTTAAATTTTTGTTTATAAATTTGGCATTGACTTCCCATCCTGACACATGCCTAAGAATTATAAACATCCTATTTTTGTTAATGAATGGTTCTGAAGTCAAGAAGTGAGCCAGCATCACTCAAATATTTATTTTATTATAACTGTAAAAATGATTTATGTTCCAAATACCTGCATTTTGGCTTAGTTTTCCACTTTGATTAGACAAAATGAATATTTTAATTTTAATAGGTAGCTAACAAAGGGCTTTTGATTTATCACCTCTGTATAATTTTATTCTCTGCTGTTAGAGAAGAATAGTTCTTTTTTTTCCAAGTTTTCATTCAGGGAGAGCATTTAGCATTTCACTGGAACCAATGCAAGAGGAAATAAACTTCCACCTCAATATCAGAGCAGAGTAAATAGTGTAAAATGTTTTAAGGATTATTTTTCTTAGAATTGGAGACCAGCTTCCCATTATATTTTGCCTTTTTCAAATTGCATCATTTGACTCTTGCAGAATAGAGCCCAGCAGGCATGGAAGATAACAGGGAAAACTAGTTTTCAATTTATGGTCTATAACATTTTGAAAGAAAGACTGAGAAAAGCAAACTTGATTTCAATTTACCATCAGCATACCTGCACCACAGTTACAAATTTTAGTAGGCATTTAGGAACTCCAAGCAGAAAAACTAGATAATACAAGATGCTAAAAGGTCTGGATGAAAACCCTTAAAAACTCACCTTAGGTTACTTTAAATCTATTGAGTTTTACAATTCCATTTCACAGTACCAATGTCTCGACTTGGAATTATTAGTTTATTCTTAAAAAAAAACCCAAACAAACCAACATATAGAAGGAAGACATGGAAGTGAAAAATTAGGTCTTTTGCAGTGTGCCTGTTGCTTAGTAAGCTAAGGTCAAGATGATAACTTTTCAAATTATTTCTGAGAATCGCAAGGATGAATCCTTAGAGTTGTTCAGTGCATCACTTAGGCAACAGAGCTTCATAGTCTTTGTTTAAAAAAGTCATATATATCCTGTACCTGATGAGAAATCAAAGTGCTTGTAACTCAAGCACCAATTTTTCAGCCTGATTTGACAAGGTGGTAATTAATCAGGTGGTAAGTACCAAAAGCCCTCTGTTTTTCATGTGAGAGGTTTAGAAAACCATGAAGTCAAGCCTTGTGGAGAGAATGTCATGGAGAAAAGACTGTATGCTTTTTATCTTCCACCCATGGGGATGAAAACATCAGGTAGTGTTAAACAGAAACACAGAAAATATCTAAGCTCCAAGGCATAGAGATTTATGGGACTCTTGAGGGGTAAAAGTGCCAGAATATTATTTCCCAGCACATGTAACAATCCCTTGGGTTCATGGAATTTCAGATGGGTTTCTCAAAAATAAAAAAACAAACGAACAAATAAAAAAATTTGAATATCAGAAAAGCTGAAAGCAGGATTGGGATATCAAACTCTCTTCTGAAAACAAGATCCTCCTCTTCCTACCAAGAGGGTTCAAGGCATGCAGGACAGGGATTTAAGCAGCCTCATCTCATGGTTGATGTGCCTGTCCATAACAGGGTTACTGGAACTAAATGGTCTTTAAGGTGCCTTCCAATGGAAGCCATAACAGGACTTTACCATTTCACATTTTATGGAGAAAAACCAAGACTCTCAAAACCCAAGAAATCTGAGGAGAAGAAAAGCCTGCAAAATGGCAAAAAAGGGGATAAGTAATTTTCTCTGACATCAAGGTTGGAGCTGGATAAATCCACTGACCTCACTTTTGTTCCAGCTTCACACGGGGTGAGTCTGTCATTTAACAGTTTAAATGTGAGCACACAGTTCTGTTTCCTACTTCAGGTATAGTAACAAAGGGCTCACCTTTGCCAGATTTAATTCCTTTATCTTGACAGTGTCCTGTATTCCAGAAAACTCCTCACTGCTATGAGAAACCAGGTTATACCTCAGGGTCAGCTCCAAACCTCTGAGTAGGCAGAATTCCAATAAAATCAATGATCCTGCATCTATTTGCTAAACCTTAGTGCAAAAGAGAGAATAATCTTTACCCATTTAGCACAAGAAAAAAATAACCACAGTATGAGGGAAATTTACTGTTTCAGGCCATATTTAATCTAAAGTTAGAGCAGAATCCTAGAAAGCCAATTGATTGCTTCAAAGCAGTAAGAGCTACTTTATTCAAGCAATCAGCCCTGCAATAAATCTGTTCAATTTTTAAGAGCTTGTAATTTAGCTCTACCAGGGGCAACGAAACAAACATCTCTGATTTCTGTGAGAGGCTCCAGGATGTTTCACAGACCAGCCATTAATTCACAAATGCTATCAAATGAAAACATTATTCCACGTGCTGTGGCAAGACATCTTGAGAAGAGATGCTCAGAATGGGAGTTGCGGCTCCCAATGCCATGAGCAGAAGGGAGATTGCTGTCACTCTGCAGGGCTGTGCTCAAGGAGTGGATTTTCTGAGCTCCAGGGAAGGTTCTGGAAGGTGTGTGATGGGTGGGGAGCAGAGGGATTCTGACCCTTCCTTTGGGAGAGGGATGTTAAAGGGCCTGATAGAGAGGATGTGGGGGGCTTTCTCTGATATATAAGGCATGGGGAGATTAGCTGATAAATTATCTAAAAAAGGATACATCTGCAGAGGAGTAGAGCCAAATGCAAGCACAGCCAGCACAGATGGAGGTGACAGACAGGTGTCAGAGGTCTGGTCCCCATCCCCTACACCCTGCACAGAACAGCTCCTCCAGTGAGCCAAAGGAGAGGGCAGCCCATGTGCTCCTGTTTGACCTGATCCTTCAGTTCTCCTGCACATATTTAAACTCCAGCCACTACCCTAGAAAGCTTTAAAAAACCAGGGGTAATTCCAACCCGTCCAAACAGATAATTACATGTCATGATTTTCAAATCAGTGGCACAATTGTTATTCTTTGTAAGGGAGACGAGGATATGACTCATTATGTTTGAACTTGTGGAGCCTGCAACACTGTAAAAACCACTGTACAAAACTGAGGAGATAACTGCATCTTTTGTCTGGTAAATTACACATAAACATACTTTTTGAAGTAAGGTTTTGCAAGAAACATTATTGTTATTGAATTAAATTTTGAAGAAAAAAATCATCTATCACAGGTGTTTATGACCCATAAAATTCAAGTTTGGTTCAATCTATGCAGTACAGAAATCAAGATTATACTATTTCTTTTCAAGTAGGCCTGATCTGAGCATCTGGACAGCCAATTTCTTTTTATGGTGTTCTATGTGATAAAGAAGGAAATCTTCAGGATTCCTTTTAGCCATAATATGTTGGCCTATGAATTTTAAATATGGCATTTTTTTTCCTTTGCATATTATTCACTGCAGAAAAAATGGTTTCCTAATCTAAAATAATCTAAAACTAATCCTTTAACAGGCACTGTTGCACTTGTCTCAGGGTTTGACATCATGACCTTTTTCAGAAATCAATGCTAAAATTATTAATAATGACATATTTGAAGCAAAATTTGGTATAGCAAGAATGTTTGGGTTTCTTTAAGATAGCACTAGTTTCTGAAAGTCAGACACTCTTGGAATATTTTAGAAGCAATGCTAAGCTTATTTTGCACTGTTTACGATGCTCTGTTATTCTTTTATTGTAACCTCAAAGTACAAGACTGGATTCACCTGATGTGCTTCATTTCCAAGGCCAAGGGAATAAAAGGCAGCCCTTGGTTCAACTCTCTTCTCTGACAGTTTTAGAGAAAAACTGGCTAAATGTTTCCCAGATGAATTCCCCAATCTCTGGGCTGTGAGTTCACTCCCATTCTGCTTTTCCCCAGACAATTTAATTGTTGATTATTGACAAAATGTTATCATTATATGCAATCCAGGGCATGAAGGATTACTACTGCAGATGAAGTGGTAGCCTTCTGACTAAAGCATTCCCAATGGGGGTGTGGGTTCACTTCCCCCAGGCAGGGGAGGAAATTGAGCAAAAGCTTCATTTCAGCCAAAATTATTCAGAGAATTCCACCCACATTTGCAAATATAGGATTCAACAAAATCACTTCACTCCTTTCTGCTCCATTACCAGAAGCTGCTGTGAGAACATCTTTTCAAATCCTTCCTCGTCCCACACTGCATGCCAGGTGTTGAATAATGCCACTCCAGATGAGTGTCATGCGGGCAGAACACCTTTCTTTCCATGCCAGTGCTGCTTCTGGTGACAGGATAGCACTCAAGTGCTGAAATGGATGGCTGCAGCCAAGAGGTCTACTAAAATTAACTTCTAACCACTAATATAGCTACCTTAAGTGTTGAGAGGACATCTCTGAATGAAAAATAAATCGATTCGATTTACCTGAACATTAAGCAATGATGGATAATATTCTAATTTTTATTTTTAAGAAACATAAACAGGAATATGTAATTAAATTCAGTCACTACTCTGACAGATTTGTCAATCTTAATGTTAATGTAATAAATAATTAGTCACATTTTCAGAGATTACTGTAAGCTCTTAAATCCCCAAATTACTGTGTTAACTTGTTTGCACAGCAGTGTTTTGTGGTTGAGGCAAGCAGTACTTGCTAGGAAGTTTCTGGAGCCACAACTGATATGTCATTGTGAATAAGATGTTAGAAAGGTGACTTTATACTGGAAAACAGCTACCTGTTAGATTTAGCATCACATCCATGTTCTCATTCTGTTTTTCACAGAAAACTCTCAGGAAAATTGTCAGTGTTAATATAAAATATTCCTCCAACTGGCATAATAAAGCTTCTAATTATAGCATGCTAAGCCTCTGCAATTACTTCTTGCTGGTATAAGGGATAGTCTGTATAACTTAGGAGAACGAACAGCTGCCTGCACAAAGACACTGTGCCTACAAATTCTGCTCAGGGGTTTCATGTTGTGGTGGTAAATAGGTGGGCATGCTGTTGCACAGCAGTGCATGTGGAATATCTCCCCCCACAACAGTGCAGACGTTTATCTGCCAAACTGTTTATAACATTAAATGGATTAGGTTGATCAGGTAAATAACAGCATTTCTCAACAGTAACAGAACTTGCAGACCCCTCTCAGCTGAGTGCTTCTTTAATCTTCCTTTCCCCAGATAAGCAAAGCATTACAACCAGCAGAAATCAGTAAACCAGCAACTAATTTCAAAATTATTGCCATTTATGCCTTTCCATATCCAGCAAATGCAGCAGACTTGAAAAACACTTTGATCCGTCAGTATCTCTATCAGTAAGGAAGCTATGAAAAAATCACTACAGAGATCTATTCAAGATTCATTTCTGGAGTCCACCTTGACCATATATCTCTAAAGATGATATCTAGCTGGCAATCACTCAGTTTGAGCCAGTCTGCCTGGGTTGCAATGAGCAGCACCACTCACCCTGACTTTAAACTATGATCTCTCTCTCAAGTAAAGGCAAGGGATGGCTTTCAAAACCATTAAATATTATATTTAATATACCTGTCTGTCAAAGTAGTTGCAGTTATAATTGTTTTCTATTCTGTGCCTATGTCATATATCAGGGTGGCATGAGCAGCTTTTAAGCCTGCTGCTTTGTTATAATTTTCTAGGCTTTTTTTAAAAGGAGAAAACATAATAAAATTTTCTTTTTCAGTCTTTTTTTTCCTCAGGAAGTTGTCAGCAGAGACAGCTGTCGTTTCATCCAGTGAACAAACTGCATTAGCTAGGAGGCTGTCAAAGGCAGGACAGAACTGGCCCCAGGGTAAAGAGTCTTTGCTCATTGCCCCTTTTCAGGTCTATGCAAAATTTTGGGAAGAGAGTAGGTTGCTGTGCCTGGATACTTTGAGGGATATTTCTTGTCCACAAAAAGGGTCTCAGAGGGGTATGAACCACTAAAGTACACACTGCAAATAACATTCAATATTGCAGCAAAACTGAACACCTGTAACCGGAGCATATTCTAGAAAATATTAAAGACATTTTTAACATAGGAGGTGTGATTATAATTCAAATAGAAATGTTCTGGTGAACCCAGCACAGGTTGGGAACATCTTTACAAGAAGTGTACAGAGCTATCGAGGTATCCCTTCCAGATTATTATATGTCAATCCTCAGAGAGAATCTCTTGTTCTCAATATTGCCATATTCAAAACCATAAACTGAATCACTGCGCAGAATTCAAAAAATTCTGAATTTTCTATATGGTCAGTAATCCCTGCCTCTGTGATCAAAAGCAAAAACTGAAACAAAACAAAGCTGTGTCTTACTCCAAATCCAATCTAGTACTTTTAAAATAAAGCTCAGAGACATCTTTTCTCAATTACAGTTAACCAGGACCTTAAAATTGCCTGAATGTAAGAACTGCATATGAAATATTGAAAAGCTGCACATTATCCTGCTTATCTCTTAACCTCTAGTGGCACTGATGCAATAAAAAGTAAAAATGCTCCCCGTTCTTGTTCTATTTATTTTTTTCAAAAGTATGCTGTAATGATTACATAATTTTGCAACATATTTAGATGTATTTATGCATTGCTCTCATAGCAAGATGTGGAGTTGATGTAAATACAAGATCCAAGAGACCTCCTTCTCTGCCTAATGTTTCAGCTACTCATGAACATCTTGGAATTATTTGAATGAAAAATAAATGTATCTAAGTGATATTTGCACCATAGTGAAGTCCTACAGCTTCTTTGCTGTAGGAGTAATAAATTAAATGCAAAAAAAAAAAGAGAAAAGAGAAAACTGATGAAGAGCCTGTTGCATTTTGTGTTTATGAATGTTAACAAACATAGTGTAGGAGACAAGAAACAGACTGCAAAAAACCTGCTCTGCTCACTAAACTAAAAAGAAAAATAAAAGCATGCTTTTGCAGAAAGTCAATTTGTAGCAAGAAAATGGGCTCTGCTTGAAATATTTTTTATGTGGATTTATTCTGTGATCGTTTCGGGGGTGGGGGTTGGACCAAATGACCTTTAAAAGATTTCTTCCAACGCAAACTGTTCTACAATTACTGCGCAGAAGTAGGACCTGTCAGTTAAGCACTACTTCCTTTCCCCTATTAAGATAATACAAAAAATATGAATATCTGATTCAGATAGAGTCCAAATCCACACAGCAAAACTTTTGACCATCCAGGGGCTCTGTGAAGACATGTGAGCACTGCTCTCCATAAAGGTGCTGTAACACAACAATATCCCAGCACTTCTCTTGGGCTCTCAAAGGCACTCTCATGTCCCAGTAGCTCCACACCAGCATTCCTGCTGCCAGTTCTGCAGCACTTGATGCTCCAATTACCTGAGTTATGAGGCTCCCACTCTGTGAGTGGGTGGACTCCAGCACTGAGGAGAGAGTCGTGCATGTTCAGAAAGTTTCAGTGCTCCCAGTGAGCCCTTCCTGCGAGAGCGCGTACTATTTAAACATCAGACAGTAATAGCAGGGAGATGTTCCGTGTGCAAAATGCCACCACAAGTCAGGATCTATTTTGGAGTAAAGAAATTAGGGGTTGTCTTCACCAGGTAGACAAAGACAAATTCTTACAGCTCCACTAAGCCCAAAATATGCATTAGGAAATTAAAACTATATTGTGTCTTGGAAAGCAGCTCAATACTGATGACTTTGAAAAGGCTTTGCCACTCAGAAAACACTGAACCACTCAAGTTTGGAGAGGGAGATAATGCAAAACTAAATAAGGAAATAGAACAAGTCTTGCTCTCATTTCAATAAAACTTAAGTGGCAACATATTTTCCAAGTTTTTTGCATTAAACAGTCAAAGCAGAATTTGCTGTTATTATTAAAGCTACCTGAATACAAATGAGGAACAACATAATTTTATGCCATTTTTCTATGTTTTTATTTTGTGGGGGGGAAAAAACCTGCTTTAAATACAATTCACAGTTAATCTATTCTGTAAACACAGCTGGTCAGAAATAGATTAAATACATTACACAAATATTTTCAGACTAGTTCTCCTTCCAGGCTATGGTTTAGCAGCTGCTTGCACATCCTCCAGAGGCTGACATGCACTGTCTCTGGTTTTCCCAGTGGGTCTATAGGTGACTGCAGGGAAAGGTGGTTCAATTTGCCCTCTGAGGACAGCAGATTTCTGTATAACAATTCTCTTCAGCAGTACACAGCTAAGAAATCTCCACTAACTTCCAGCTTTCTCTTTCTTGCCAGGTTATGTCTGAAGTTCAAGTATTTCTCAAAGACCCAAGTAAAGGACAACTGGTATTTTTAGACTGAGTATCAAACCCCAAACCAATTAGTTGTATAAGCAGACTAGCTTAATTCCATAAAACAGAATAGTAAAAATTAAATATATTTCCTGTCATAAAAAAGGACCTTTTAGATTGCAGAACTGCTTTGTGAATGTACTGTGACAGATTGAACAAGACAGTACAATTATTTACACATTAACTTTCTTACTTCTAACTTCAATATTAAAACATGAACATAGATACTACATCTACATTAAAAATAATTTACTCTGGGGTTTTGATTACTCTAAATGCAAATTAAAGTCAATCACAATATGTGGGTTTTCGATGAGTTAGGGAAATCATTATGTTACAAATTGGTGTAGGATACAACGTTCCTTGTCATGAGCTTTAACACTCTCTGTACTCACCCCCTCCCAGGACTCACAAAACCCTCATGCATCTGTTAATCCACACTTTCATGCAAGTGGAGATCTGTACTGCAAGGAGCTCTGGGGAGTACTACAGCTCACCCTGCCTGCTCCACACATGCAGAATGAATCCATTCACCACACCAAGGCAACTTGTTAAAGAGCCAATGATGAGAGTAAAACCTGATCAATACTCAATAGGGAAGCCTTGTTATGGCAATTTTTAAAGACATGGGCAAATTTCCTTTGACAGTCTCTTTGTATGTGTGCTGCAATGTTTCTTGGTTTGAAAACTCCTTTTTTAGGAGTAACAAAGGAAGAGATCAATAATTTTCAAAGTATCTTAAAACTACTCACCAGCAGCATGATAGATTTTTTTCTCCCATGCTCTCAGGATTCACTTACACCTCCACCATTTAACACGAGCACTTTGGATACACATACATGACACACTATGCTGCAGTGATTTTGAGGGCTGGTTTTGAACAATGAAGTGTTTTACAGCATATTGCTTAGAACTGAGATTATTTTGATGGATGTTTACACGAATCTGAGAAGATGATTGGAAAGAATCCAGCAGAAACAAATAAATATAAGGTTCCTTAAATGTGTAGCTCCAGATTCAGTTTCAAGACTGAGATGTTTCTGAAGCATGTGCACACACCCCCTCACCCTCAAAGCGCCGTTAATAAGCACCTCTATCCCAGCTGACAGCAGCCAAACAGTCTCAATTGCAAACCACCCCCAACTATATTAACAGAAACATGAGTAATCCATACCAAGGAATGAATATGAGTCAGTAACAATGTGAAAGTATGCAGTGCCTCCCTAAAATAGTGACCTTTAGTTCACAAACTTAGTTTGCCATCTCCATTATAATCTTGTTTTAAATCCACAGTGCACTTGCTATATTTTAACCTTGTCATCCAAGACAGTGTTTGACTGACTATCTCAGTGCTACAAAAGCCAAAGCCAGCAGATCTCTATTTTTGTCCAGAGGATTATATCTTACTTGGCACTAATTTTTTTTACTTGGGAATCATAGATTGTGACACAGTAGTGTATAAACGTCTGAAAGCAACACCTTCTCTTCTGTAATTCTCACTCACACAAATTGATTTTACTCTCACATACAAACACCATTAACCATAGCCAAGGCTGGAGAAAAGCAGGGTGGATGTATCTAACAAACTACTTCAGAGTTTGAGAATACTCTTGAGTCAATGTCTGCAACATACCTTGCTAGAGCTAGAATCATGTCGTCTAATCCCTTTTGTAAATCCATCAAATTCCATTTTAAAATATCAAGGATTATTATTTTGCTACAATGCTGCAAAATTCGAAACTTCCCTGTTTATTCATGGGGCATTTGTACATAATTATTCTTGAAATGGCATCTGAAAATACATATGAGTCTCTTCCATAGTAGTTATTGCAATCTTCAGGATTAATCTGCAGGATTACTGCCTCACAATACAGCCTGGAATTCTGATTTTCCTTTCAGTGTTCCAGATCTCACAGTGAGCAATTTTTTTTTCAATTGTATACTGATTGATAAAATCTCAATTTTTGTTACCAGAATATTTTGCTAGTTCACACAGACTAGAATTTTAGTGAAAATATCAAATAAGGTCTTTCATACTTCATACATCCTTGCACTAACTGCCAATTCCCTTTTCAGTCTGTTGCTGGCCCAATTCAATGCCCTATTCATCAAGTCTCCAAAATATCTAGTGAAAAATTCTAAACTTGTTGCTCTAACCTATTTTATATAATCATATCAAAAAGGTATACGTAGCAAATTTTTAAAATCTGTAGAAGAAAATGAGTTAGGACAAATTTCAAGCAGCACTGTGGAGAAACAGTAATTTATGCAAACATCTCATGAATGAACAAATTGCCAATACTAGAAGTGGAATTGCTCTGAAATATTGGATATTAAAATATCATCATGAAAGCTGTTGAAAACTTCTTTAATCCTGACCAATTCACAGCCATGCCATGCACCTACACAGAGATATCTCCACGTGGATGCCATGGGACAGAGAGAGAGAAATGGCAAGCGTTTCTCACAGCAGCTTGTGAGAAGTTTTAGGGAGCTGGAAAGATGTGATAATTTGTTGACTATAAACAGTTTGCAGGTGGTGTCTTTCTACTTTATTTTTCTGTTCCTCTCAAGGACAGTGCATTAGAAAGGTGTTTCTGTTTGTTGGACAATAGAACAGAATCTATGGTACCACTCTATAAAAACCACAGAGTTCTTTTGAATAAAACCTTCTTTGTCTTTGCTGCAACCCTGCCTCTCGCCTGCTCCTGCCCCGACCCCGGCGCAAGAGTGACACCCCCATGTACAAATAAAACAATGAAAAGCTTTAGGTAATGGAAGAAAATTAACACCAAACCCTGTGAGGGGTGTATATGGGTAGTACTAGTATTTATGGGATCACTCAGATGTCTTCATAAAATACACTGGTTTACTCACACTGCAGGTGAGCCGTGAATCGCTGCTCTCCCAGCACCCTGCTCCAGTGACTGTCCCTGGAGCAAACTCTGGCCATTCCTCCTTTCAAGCTGCCAGGCATCCCCCTGATGGGCTGGACCACAAGGCCATGAGGGAGCAGAGAAAGGAGCAGCTCTGGTGATGCAGAATTTGCTGAAAAATGACTAATTCAGATTCCAAGTTGTAAAATATCAAAAATACTTTCAAAAAATAGCCTGCCATATTAAGAGATGTCTTTACTGCACTATTGCTGAAATAATTCACTGGTCTTATACTACACCTTCTGTCCCAATATCTGAAGTTCTGCCTCTAGAAAGCTGGCAAAGTAAATACTCCTAAACTCATCTTAGTCCTCTATATTCTGAAGGTATAAAACTAAAATCACTTCTGAACAATCTGAAAAAGACACCTCACCTTGGCAAGAAATTATTCTATTAAATTCCTTGTACACTTATATCTTTTTATGACCATAAATTATAATATATTACCATTCCTCTCAATAAAATTATCATTACTGTATAGTAGCAATGCCTAGCATATGACTGGATGAAGGTTTTTTATTAAGAGGCTTTTTAACAGCTGACTCAATCAACATATTAATGAAATTAAAATGGCAGTCATTTCATCCAAGGCCAACATGTAATTATGTGTTAATTGGAATGAGAGATTTCATTTTCTTTTTCCATTGAGGGTCCTTAATTCTCAGTTAAAACTCTGGTCAAACTTGATACAACAGTGCCTTATCAATTGGAAAACTTACTAGTTTTAAAGGCACCAATGTGAAACATGAAGCATTTTAATAACCACAAGTACCTAGGTCCCCTCTATTTCTTAGTTTTGAGATATTTTTCCTAATATTAAATTAATTTACGTAAGTGTTTACAGATGATTTGAGTATAAGAGTCTACACTCCTGGGTATAAGTGGCATTGAATTTTGGACGAAACTTACCACAAACTGAGAACAAAGGAGTAAAAATTTCTAATTCTCTTCTAGAGGCTGAATTAAGTTTTTAGGTGTTATTTGGCAGATAACATTGTGGAAGCAGACACAAAAAGGACAAATTCTCCTTTGCAAAGTTATGGTTTATGGCTTGGATCCCACAAAGTTTAATTGCAGTTTACTGAGTACTTCTTATTGGATTTATTTAAGCTCTGTGAAGGACAAGGACTACGCAGCTTTTCCAGATCTGCAAGCACTCATGAGTGTCTTGCTCAATGTGGGTAAATACCTAAATTCTTTTCCTTGCAGCGTATTCATGCATCTGAAGAGTCAAACAACACAGAGGTCTGTTTTTGGTCATATTACACTAAGTTTTGCTTTCTGAATTCAGTGCCTATCAGAAAGCTTTTATTGTTTTTCCTGTTTTGGCTCCATTTTTCAGAAGAACATCATAAGCAGAACATGGATTTCTGATGTCTCTATGTTTTTGAGAAAAGGGAGACTGCCTGTTTTTGGTCTCCCTCCTTGTGTCAGAGCATGAAGGAATTCTGCTTTCTCACAGTGCAGGAGGTTCTCCCAGGCTTGATTCTGGTCCCCAGCAGTGAAAGAGGAAGGAAAAATGGTGTCGCCTCCTCATGGTACTACTTCTGTTCTTGAGCCACCCTCTATTCCTGCCTAAAGTAGCCCAAACCAGGAGCTGGCTGTAAAACCAGCCCCCATCCTGACAACAGACAGCAAAATACTGCTTGAAATGAGAGCAGGAAACTTATGTCAACCATCTTTTTAATGATAGGGGACAAAAATATCAGAGTAGCTTACAGCCTCCTGGAAAATCAAGGACTAGATGGAGCCAGGAGGAAGAGTCAGAGTTCTGCAAGAGGAACTGCATGGATATTTCTGCCTTTTGAAATGGGGTACTAAAAAAGAGGGAAGAAACAAGATTAAATTCATATTTTTCTTCTATGAGATTCAGATAATTCTTCCTTCTTTTGTCTTTGGCATTTTCCTCCTCAAGTCTTCTTCATTTCATGAATCAAGATCGCCATCAGATGAGACCTCCTTTGGAGACTAGGGAAGAATAATTTCGCACAATAATTTCTCATAATTTCTCTCTTTAAGCAAGCAAAGGGATAGAGTTTTGCAATAGGAACTATACGAGCACACCAGAGTTTCAAGTGTCGTGACAACTGGGTTTCTCTCACTTTTAAAAAGGCCTTTAAACTGTGTGAGGGTTTTGCTAACAAATGGCCTGTGAATGCTTGTGCAAATCTTGCCCAGAAAAAGCAAAGTGTGGTTGATGCAAACTGACCTGGCCTGACCGCAGGAGCTGTCACTGCTAAAAGAGGCCAGAACTCATAAAACTTATAATTGACTCCCAGAGGCTTATTGAAAGTGCTGTCTGACCTGACAATATTGTGCTGCACAAGGCAATCCTGGATAGTCTGCTGCAGCTCTTGGGACTGTCTCAAATGAATATGAGAGTTCATACTATAAAACACATCTTCTTTTCAGAAAATTATAGTTGTCAAATAAATCTTTGTCAAAATGCTACCTTTAGTGGATCTACTGAGCAGAAGGCATTATTGAAATTCACAAGTTTTAAGAAAAAAATGAATGAAACCTGGAGAAATGGAGGAGAGTGACAATAATAAAGCTAAAGAAACTTCAGGAAAATATTCTCAGCTATGCTTGTCAGGGTAATTATATTAAATTACTGGCTTCTCATTCTGTGTGAGAACCTGTATGAACACAATGGAGGAAAGCCTATCTGCCCAGAGCAGACAGTAATTTCATAAGGCAAAAACCAGAAAAGATGAGGGATAAGAGAGGAACTTCACTGGTTCTCTTTTATAGCAACAGCAAAGTTTACAAGCACAGGGTATCAAAGGACCTGCAGCAAAGTCAGAAGTTGAATCCTGATCACAAAGATCCTTCCAGGAAGCAAGGGCAATATGAAACCGGGTGAAAATCTGTATTAAGTGGTAAGAAAAGAATAGAAGAACTCAAAGCCCAAAAGCATCCCTTTGACCTGGTATGAAAAGGGAAGGATGGAGAGAATACCTCCAAAGGTATAACAAATCCACAAAAATATGTGCAAAACTTGTAAAGTGTCACACTTAAGCAGAATAAACACAAGGTCATGAAGTCAAATAGAAAAGTGGGATAGGAGATGAGAAAATAGTAGAGGTGTCAGTGGCTTTGCTAGGGACTTTACAGATGTCTGTGTAAAGAAAAGGAACTTAGAAATACAGGACACACCCACAGAACCTGTTCCAAAGAACAGGCAAATATGTCTGTAGAGAAATGTGTGCTTTCCCACTTCCCAATGTCAGATTCTATAGTTGGGCAGATGAGCAGAGAGAGCAAAGACGCAGATGTGAGAGTAGCTGAAGACACTGCTCAGTTAAAGAGTCTGAGAATAAATAATTCTACTTTCAAGAGCTCTGTGAAAAAAGGAGAAAAGGGCATCAATTAGCCCACTCCAGTTGAGGGATCTAATGCAGCCACCAGCCCTCAACTGTTTGAATTTATTTACATGGAAATGCTCCATGCTTGCATTCAGAGCAGCTCCACACTTGGTTCTCATCATCCCTTCAGCAGCCTTATCACAGACTTTAACAAAATAAACATCCTAGCTTGGGTACTTCATTACAAGTGCAACCAGAGTCCTCCGTTACGTGATGACTACTGATTAATGTATGCACAAGGTTTGTGGAGCTGGTATTCTGCCAGTATCTTAGTACAGAATTTTAACATGATCTCAGGTCTACTTACAACCCACTGCAGCTCTGACTGAAATTTAGAGCTATTTTAAGCCAGAGACAATGTTTCCAATGGAATATTAAGCCCACTGCACTTTCAAAAGCACAAAGATTCACAAAGATGCAGTTTTATCCCTGTTAGGAGTTCTTGGTGCTAATGCAGCTGAAAAGTCCAGCAATTGCTTTTATATTATAGGCTGCAAAGTTGTGACCAACTACTGAGATTTGTGTATTTTGCAAGAGAAGATAAATTGTTTTGAGTTCCACATGTCAGACATGTTGTAGCCCTTCCCAGGAACTGCGGGATGTACCACAGGGCTTCCCTCCCAACACAGAGGTGGATTTCGTTAGGCAGAGATGTGGAAGCACGTCACTCCACCTGTGCCCAGGAAGGCCAGCTGAAAGCTGTTCAAATCCAGTTTCCTTGTCTGTCACTGCATATTTTTCCATTTAACTCATAGGCGTAACCATTTCATGTTCCCAGCCCTTGGAGCGACTTCCTGTTACAGGGTAAATAAAGATAGGAAATATTGTGATAAGAAAAATCAAGTGACAGTGCACTTCCCCTAGCAGATTTACTTAGGGAAAACATATACAAAGAAATCTTTTTATTACTATTTATCTTTTTCTGGTGGTTTATTTACTACTAAAATATACACCTTCTACAACAAGTGTTACACTCACTAGTTTTCTTTGTTTTAAGTGACTGTAAGAAATAGAGATTCAAAAGGCCACATCATTATACCTCTTGTTCTAATTGTCTTTGGAAAGCATGGACCCAGCAAGCAGGACACCCAAAGGTCACTGTTAGCCATGCAAATAACCTCTGCTCACATGCAGAGCTGGGGCTCTGCCTGCAGCTGCTTTTCCTCAAGGAGCCAAGGCAGCATGGCCACTGGAGCACTGCCCTCCAAGTTCCTTCTGCACAGAATTTCTGACATACAGCAACTTATTCAACATCTGTTTTAGCATGGGAGGAATTAATTAACCCTTGCCTCCTGCATAAAATCAGTGTTTGAGGGGTGATTTCTATCAGAGGCATAATTCCAGCTGAAGAGCAATGTATACCTGTGCAGGTAGATGTGACAGTGTTCACAGGGGTTCTTGGATGAGGGAAGAGATGAGGATCTGACTCCATGTTTCAGAAGGCTTGATTTATCATTTTATTATATACATTACATTAAAACTATACTAAAAGAATAGAAGAAAATGTTTCATCAGAAAGCCAGCTAAGAATAGAATCGGAAAGAATGATAAAAAAGCTTCTGTCCTGGACAGAGAGTCCAAGTCAGCTGACTGTGATTGGCCATTAACTAGAAGCAACTCTGTGAGACCAATCACAGATGCAACTGTTCCATTCCACAGCAGCAAATAATCAATGTTTACATTTTGTTCCTGAGGTGTCTCAGCTTCTCAGGGGGAAAAATCCTAAGGAAAGGATTTTTCATAAAAGATGTCTGTGACAGGTAGATAAATTTACCACCTCAGAAAGTATAAAAGGTCTCCAAGCAGTTTTACATGGCATCCTCTTGTATTTGGCCAAGCAATTTAAGAAACCTACATTTGCATTTCCCTTTAGAAGATTTTCACTGATAAGAAAATCTTAATGACTTCAGTTTTCTGAGGCTATCCACAGACTTCAGCACAAAGTTATATCCTATTTCAAAAAGGAAAGCAAGTTTCTGCTGAAACTATATCAGGTAGTTCGGTAAACCCACAAAATTAAAATTTAATTAAGAGAATTATGACTAACGTCAATTGGGTTTTTTCAGAAACTTAGAAGCTTAACACTTTTTAAACTTGTTTTTAATTGAAGATTATATGCTGGAAAACAATTCAGCAGTACAGGGAAATTAGAGTTAATTAAAATACAGGGCAATTTTAGTTAATCAAATAGCAATTTTTATATCCCTTTATGAAGTAGGACATTAAGGAAAGTTTCTTCTAAGTCTTGTCTTTTGATTTCTTTTCCAAACTTTCCTTTTATCTATAATCTCCCTACTTGGAATTTTGAGAGACAGCATATCTTTAACTATTTTTCCCCAGTTGAATTTAAGTTGGTTTTAAAGCCTTTACAGAATGATTTTGCCCAAATTAAACCTCAATGGCCATTCTCCCCACACTCCTATCACTTTCCTTTCCAGCTTGCCGAAACATCCAAACCATCAGGACTCAAAATCTTTACAAATTCTTATACATCTTGCAGGATGAAATAATAATACTACTATGTTAGGCCACTACTGCATTTTTATTTGTCTCCTAGGTATCTTTCCTTCTAATTTCTCCTCTAATTTACAGCACTTTGACTCATTCCTGAGGGGTCAGGATATCATATACAGCCAGATCAGAGGGATTTAGCCCTGCTCTAGTCTTACAAAATTCTTGTGCCCCACATATTATTTCTCAGTCATTTTATTTCCCAATGTCCAGGCTACTGGGCACAGACAAGACTCTCCCAGCCAAGAAGAAGAGCGGGCAACTCTTTTCAGAGTCTGTTAGCACTAATTCATTTGCTGGTCAGGTTCCTAACTGGGCACAAGACATTTCTTTTCCCATTACAGGGCAAATCAGGGACATGCTGGTCTCTAGTTGGTGGTAACATTAAAGATTGAAATCATCAAAAGTGGTTTTTCCTCATCAGTTGGTCTTTTACCTCAAAACACCCACTTCTGATTGGCATGTCAAAAGCCAGACCGTCCCACATCTTTTCCTTTAGGAATTCTTTCTGTCCAGTCCTTGAAGGTATGGAACTTTCAGAGGTTGATTGTAGTGAAAATTATGGGTGCTCAGAACCTTTCAGCATTTGACCTTTCTATTGGGAATGTCAGAGGACTTTTTACTCCCAGCAGTAAAAGTCAATGCCACAAAGCTGTTATTCTTTTTCTACTCCTAGAATTGCTTTGGTTAGAGCTGTCTTCAAAATTTAAGTGTCTGGAAGTTTGTGGGCAAAAAGCTAGTATGCCTTTGCTCTCTAAAAAGCTTTTCTGCAGTTCATGCCAGTGAAGTACCAGTGTGACTGCACCCTTGCACAACACCAGTTTTGAAGGGGTTTTTGTAGAGCACCTGGTTGGCCTTGGTTTAATTTCAATTTCTTCGTTGGTATTTTCAATTCCAGGCAGTTCCCTCTGGCTCTCGCCCAGTTTTCCTGTTCCCACAGTGGTGCAGCAAGGAGAGACATTGAAAACTGTTGCTTTGCTTCATATTCCACTGGTTTAAAATCTGATTTTGTCCCAGGGTTTTCTTGGCATGAAGTCCACCTTGAGTGTACAAGGTATGTGATCACGTACAAAGGACATGGAATGAGCAATTTCCTTAGTAATTAAGCAAATTGCCATGAGATTACATCTGGGTATAAGAAAAAACGTCACTCAAGTAAAAGGTTCCTTAATGTGATCTATAATAGAGCAGCTACTCTCCTAAACCCATCACAAACTGCTGCATGCAGAACTTTTATCCTCCAAAGCTATCAGTTCCAACACAAGGGCCAGCTCTCTGTTAGAGTCTCTATGGTGCCAGTGGTCAACATTTACCATTTCTGATGCAGAAATCTCTGCTGGCATTGACAAAGACTGCTGCCCAAAAATGATGGCATTGTACAGCTCCAAAATGTTTTAATCCATCACAACATTAGACACCCATTAAACCATAAACCTGCTCCTGAGTGCTTTCCTGGATATAAGCCATATACAGGCCCCTATAATCAGGCTGGAAGGCCCCATAAGCACTGACTTGAGTAACCAAAAACTGAGCACCAAGAAGTACAGCATTTCCTTCAGTTTTTTCTATAATTAAGCTTAACTGTATTGACATGGAGATATTTATTAGTTAAGCTTACATTGTTTATATGGACTCACTTGACAAAGCAAGTGCAACAAACAAGCCTGCACAACAAGTTTTGTCCTTAGAGGGCTACCTGGTAGCATATTCCTTTATAACAGATTGAAACTGAATAAGGACACACATACCCTGCAAAATTTATTTACATTTTTCCTTCTGAAGAGATAGAGCACGAAAGAAAAGGAGAGCTCCCTTGTGTGAAATAGAGGAGAGCTGATGGAACGCTTCTGAGATGAAAAATGTGATTACCCTATTAATCACATTTACCTTAATATTGTGAGTTCACTTCATCTACTTTACAAAAAAGCCTGGGCGAGAGACAGGGATGTTTCTCTTAGCAACATCAGTGCTTATCTTTATGATGTTGGAGACTCTGGGGAAGTCTGCACATTGGCAGAAGTCTTCTTAAATTGGTCAGGGCTGGCATGAGTAAGCTGGGAGAATATAAATGAACTCTAATAGGAATGGGATATAAGAGAGAAGGAAAAGCTATCAGAAAGCATTTAGAATTTTTTCCCATAGTAGGCATCAGAGATTAAGTTAAAAAAACTTGCTGATGCAATTTTCAAGCAATGGGAGTTAAGCTATGATCTCCATATCTGTTATGAGTAGTCATGAAATATGAACACACAAAAGCTAAATTTTATTTAAAGTGCAATGAAATAAGAGATTGAAAAATACCAATCTCTTTTAACTGGATGAGATTCACTCCTGACATAGTCTGTAGTTTGGAAACTAATGATCATAAGATTATAAAATGTGAAAACCACCAAGTGTTGAGCTTGAATAACTGTCCCTAGAGTGGACTTCGAGATTAAATAATGAAATAGGGAAAAAAAGGAAGTTAAAAGTTAAAGAAAATGGTAACTATATAAGACAATGTCATCTTAAGTTGTAAATTTATGGCAAATTTAATTCTTTATGGTAAAGATAGCCCAATTTGGTTAAAGTTTGTTGTCATTATAGTGCAAGAGTTCTATTGTCATTACATTGCCAAGGCTCCATATTGCCAGAGTTTCATACCTCCTCGATGTTTCTTGTAGGCAGCTCCTCCAGGCACTGGCTTGTCCTCACAGCAGCCACTGACTCCAGCTCCCACCAATCCACTCTTTTATAACACTCTTCTTATTGGCTCAGCTGTGGCCTGCTAAAGTCAGGCCTGCTCCTAATCCTTAGTAATCAGCTTGGTTGCAACTCTTTAGGGGATAAGATTACATTCCATACCACCTTCATTTACCCATACTGTGTCCCCCTACAGAAGTTTCTTAGAATGTATTGGGAGGCCATTGTGCCTGCTTCTTCCTGACAGCATCATGCTGACTATCCACTTTGGCTACTGAAAGGTTTTCTTCACTCGGGAAAATTGTGAGCTGGTGAGTGTCCAATACATTGGAGGAAAGGGGAAGTGAAACCCTTGCATCTCTGGGTACATATTTTCATGCTCAGTGGGAGACAAGTTCATAACTTGTCTGACAAGCAGCATTGCATCAACTACCCCTTTTATCTTTCAGTTTTCCAGATCACTCTACTGTAGGGTTTTCCTGCTCATCATGCAGGTAAATTGAATCACTTTCTTCCCTCTACACACTCTGCAGTGATCTAAACCTACACATCAACATCCTACAAATGGTTTCTACATAGTTTCTAGTCCTTCTGAATCCATAGAAAGAGCCCAGAGGATGTGAATGTTAAAGACCCAAAAACTTAGTCAGAGGATGTAAATATTTTCTCTTACCTGTTGCTAATAAAGATAAAAATGTTGATCAATCTACATACAAAAGTGGGCTATAATCTAAAGAATCTGTTTTCTTCCACCCACAACTAAGGAACAGAAAAAGGGAGGAGAGGAGGAAAAGAGAGACAAAAAGCTGTTTCAATACCCGTGAGAACTATTTGCATACCATTGTTACAGGTACAATATCTGGACTGGAATAAGAAATCATCAGTATATGTAACTTGAGTCTGATCTTCCTGTTGACCAAATAATTATACAGAAACATTCCCTTTCACAACAGGAGAAAATTGCCCCACTCTGTTGAAGCCTAAAGAAGGTGGCATGATTTAATTGCTGTTGGATAGACTCCAGATCTTGGCTAAATTGCAAAGAAAATCAAGTCTACTCTCTGCTTATGAGTGCATGTGCATGATTTCCAATACCATGCAGGAAAATGAGAACATTATTTAAAATGTTTCCTTGCAAGGCAGAGACCAAGTGACCCCAGAGTCAATTTATAATCACTAGTTGACTGCAGCTGAGATGTGCTGATGATGTGGCTGATTAATTGAGAAAAATGAATGCTACCTTTGTTATAATAAGGAAGTCAAATTGATCTTATGTTACTAAGATGCATCCATTTTATTGTCTGGCAATCAGCATTTCATTAGCACAGTGAAAAATCTATTACACAGGATGAAAACCCTGCCACCATGTTCACAGTCAGGAGGACTGGTTTTCATTCTCCCAAGTCAGAGCAGTTGAGCCAAAGGGAGATTTTCCCTGGAGAGTTGTATTTAACAAATTCCTGTAACTGCAAACCACAGAGCACCAGCAAAGTGCTTAATCTTTCTAAAAGTCTTTTCCAAATGTACTTTAGCTTCAGCCTGCTCTTTTGGTCATGGTTTTTGAACTGTTTTGTTGATGGCATCTGAAGCATATTTTCCAAGGATGTGAAAAACATTTTTTATATGACTGCTGCAATAATAGAAAGGGCTTTTTTATATTCCAGACCCTTCCAGTCTTCTGCTCTTGGTAACCTGCTAATGGAAATAATGCATCCTCAGCCTGTCAATAGATAAGGTGCATGTGCTCACTGGCTTTAACAGAGGAGGGGCTTTAGCAGAGTTGACAGACTTTTAGATTGTAACAGGAACCTTGTCTCATACTCTATATTGCTATTTTACTTTCTTTTCCTGTCTTGTTTTTCTTTTTCATTTGATTATTTCTTGAACTGGTGTCTGGTTCTGCTGCCACAAATACAGTTACACTGACATTTCCATTAAGAAATTTTTTAGAATTTCTCTTCTCTAATTTAAATTTTTCCAGACTAGGGAATACATCTTCTGCCCACACACACTCCTTTTTTTGTTTGTACATTCACACCTTACATTTTAGCTCTTTATGACAGCCCAAGCCTTTCAAGGCTCTGAAATGTTGAATTACCATGGGGAGAAATTCTGATCTCAGTTACAGTTAAATAAATCTTCAAAATAATTCCAGTGAAGCCCCATGTGCCCAAAAGCACAACTGAATGTATAATGGCCATACTTCAAATAAGTCTTAGAATCTATGACTGCTGAAGTCATAATATAATTATATGCTGTCATTAATTAATTGCTCTCAGTGTTATAATAACCTTATAATATTCCTATAATAATAGAACTGCAACACCCAGGGTGGCAAAGAAGGCTGGTGTTCAAAGTTTTGAAAAACCAGTCACAAGTGCGCAGTGAATAACCCTGGGGAAAGTGTCCATCAATACACACCTCTGCACGCCAGGAATCACAATGCACAGCTCCCAATTCCCAAGAGCTTGGAATCTATGTGCAGCCCTGACCATGTGTTCTGGAGGGAGCTCTGGCACCTGCATCTGTCTTTACTCATGGCTGTCTGACAGGAATCACATTGCGAGCTGGGAGGGAAGTCCTGGTAGGGCAAATCCCCACCCAGCATGAGCAAGGGCACCAGAATCTCCTTCACAGTGCAGGGCAGGAGCTGCTCAGAGCCTCCTCACCCTGGCACAGCAGGGCAGTGTATCCATGATAGTTTCTGAAAAATCCTTTCCTTAAGATTTTTTTTTCTCCTGAGAAGCTGAGAGGCCTCAGGAACAAAATATAAACAATTTATCTGCTGTGGAATGCAACAGGTGCATCTGTGATTGGCCCATGTTGGATGTTTGTAATTAATGGCCAATCACAGTCAGCTGGCTCAGACTTTCTGTCCCAGACACAAGCCTTTGTTGTTTTTTCCTTCTTTTTCTATTCTTAGCTGGCCTTCTGATGAAATCCTTTCTTCTATTCTTTTAGTATTGTTTTAATATAATATATAGCATAAAATAATAAATCAGCCTTCTGAAACATGGAGTCAGATCCTCATCTCTTCCCTCACCCTCAGAGCCCTATGGACATTGTCACAGGACAGGAACTGCTCAGAGCATCCTCACCCTGGCATCTGGCACAGGCAGGAGGAGCCCACACAGACAAAAGTATTGCCCCTCATGCCTCAGACAGAAAAACACAGCTTTCAGCCATCTATGGCTGCTGATTTGGTCTCAGTGTTTGTCTTGATTAAGATATTGTTTAAGAGGCTTCCCAAGACTATTTTATCATTTATGTGTAAATGTCTACATCCGAAGTGGTTGTCATTACAAAGCAAGGGTTCCATATTGCCAGAGTTTCATACCTCCTTGATGTTTCTCATAGGCAGCTCCTCCAGGCACTGACTCTTCCTTGTCCTCACAGCAGCCACTGACTCCAGTTCCCTCAACCAACCAACCCACACTTTTATAACACTCTTCTGACTGGCTACAGCTGTGGCCTGTTAACATCAGGCCTGCTTCTTACCTTAGTAATTGGCTCAGCTGCAACTCTTTAGGGGATAAGATTACTTTCTATACCACCTTAATTTACCCATACTGTATCCCTCTACAAGAAATATCCCTGTAGAAGCCTTGAATTAATTTACAGGGATAATGCCAAAGTGAGATCCATTGACTCAAAAAACCTTCTCCCCGAAATAAAACAATCCCAAGGCCAGTGGTTTTAACTACAGAAATAGAATTTATAATCAGAAAAATGGAAACTCTGTTTCTTTCTAAAACCCTGTGTGGGCTTTAAAAAATGTGTCCAAAATTTAGTTTATGACTCTGCATCTATTAGGTCCTCTAGTGCTGTAGAGATGGAGACATCAAATTTCTTTCTCATGACTGCATTTCATTATTAGTATAAAGGTCAAGTCAAGTAAATTTTATATTTCAGTCTTAAAGTGATTATATTTAGGATCAATTTCAGCTTATTTAGAAAAGAAACAGAAGTACCTTGCCAAGAGATTTTTTTTCAGGAGTTACCACTTGTAGTCCTGAGCTGGTAGCAGCTAAATCATCAGTTCTGAAATGAACCTGGTCACCAGGGAACAATGGGAAAATTGTTTTCTTGACAAACAGTGTTTGTGTAAAATTAGTTCTCTGCCTCATGACCTCAAAGGGTTTTGTAATGACTCTTCAGCACCCTGAAAATTTTCCAGATATCCCTTGTAATTATTCCTTGTCTACCAATTTCTATATTCCTGAAAAACTTCACCCTCTGAGCTCAGTCCTCTTCATAATGCTTCAACACATCCACTAATGTTATGTGGAATGTAATAACATTATCATCAACCATATTGTCTTTTTGGTGTTATATACCACTGCTTCTTTGCAGCAGGAACACTGAGGGCCTCATTAGAACTGTTCCCACATGGCACCTGAGAACATGGCTTTAAATATGCACAGCAATACACCCATAGATCCATTACTACTGATGTTATAGACCCATCACTCAGAGTGCTTCTATTTATGAGTCTTTTATGCAAATCACTGATATTACACTCTTCCTGCTATGATACTGTATGTTACATGGTAACATCTTCACTTTTTTAATGCTCTTCCAATAAAAGAAACAAGCTAATTTAGATACAATGTCTAATAGAATTTTGTGCAACAGCAATCATTTAAAAGATACATATTTAAATGCATAAAACAATCCATGGCTCATTAATAATGCAAGTGATCGGGAGTGAGTAATTGGTCCACTTTTACTCTACTATTCTTTTTGCTAAGGTAAAATTTTTTTCAGAGATTTTCTTTGATTGATGTCAAGTGACTTCAGTGGAAAAGGTGTATAAAATAAATCACTGATTTCTTTTCATTAATCACTGGGGTATTCCACCAGAATTGTATGCTAACTCAGCAAACTATTCCTGGAATGGGGGAGAGAGATATTCAAACATTTCCCTCCTTAAAAGACACAAAGCTAGAACTGCACTGTGAGAATTATCCTAAGAGATCAAAGACCTAATAATCCAAAACCTTGTGGTTTCAATGAAAAGCTCAACAAAATGGCATTTAGAAGCACACTTTGTCAAGGAGCTTATTTAATACAAATTTCTAGTGCTTTAGCTTGAAGACACAAATACTGTTTAAAGCAGATGCTGTTTGCCATGGTGAGAGGTACTTACATGAGCTGTTCTGCTGGCCCTTTGCAAGATATCCTCTCTCAAGTTAATAAATTAAAAGCTCAATTCTACTTCAGGTTCTGATTAGTGGTTTTGCATAAGATTGAAATTTGGCCTCCAGTGCCTGATGGCTACAGTACTTGCAGTCTTTAGAAATATTAATCAGTATAACTACAGGAAGCAGACATTACAGGGAAGCTCCATGGGGAAGAATTGCTTTGTTGCATCAGAGTATGAGGATTCTTTAGTGGGACTTACCAGGTCATTTAAGCTGTGTTAGATAGCATAGTATACCTCCTTCCAGGCTTCAGAACAAAGAGAGATTTTCCTTAATTGTTAGGATTGTGCTTTGGACGGGAGGAGCAGACTGAGAAGGGCCATCCTAGGCAGTGTTGTAAGACTTTAATCAGTATTGGAACATCTATTTAATTCTCAAAGTAAAGAAGTTTCTAAAGGAAAGCATCCCAATTTTTGGAATTCATTTAAAGATTACAAAAAAAAAAGAACCCACAAAAACTGGATTAGAGCATGCCAGCCCTCTGTCAGCTTTATGAATTCATTCACTGTGCAATGTAACTCCAAGCTTTTTAGCTTTGTCTGTTGCCTGTGAGATGACCTTGAGCAGGTCATGCAGCTACTTTGCCTCCATAGCGTCTGTCTGTATTATTCTTCTCAAAGAGGATCTCCTCCTATATTCAGGCCTTACAGATAAAGATAAAAGACAATTTTTCTTCCCTTGTTTCTCTCCAATCAGTTATACTTCAGTGCATTCAGTTGCACAAGTTCTGCTCTTCTAGATGTTTAAGTGAATTCACGATGTTCTGGCTGTTCACAAAACAGAGATAATGAACAAAAAGATAATGAGAGTTCTGTTACTCAGAAGTTTTGAATTTTGTATTCTTTTTCTCTGCATCTCACTCTCTCCTCTCTATCTCTCTCTTAAACCCTTCTTGTGTTAATTTTGCTATATGAATTCTTCTTCTGTGTTTTCCTTTTTCTTTTTCTTCACCTTCCTGGTTTGGTTTTTAATTTATTCCCTAACTTTCCCTTGACAGGACCTAATTCAATAGACTCCCAGACTGCCATTGACAAAACTGCTACGTATTTCAGGTCACCCAGGACTTTTTACCACCTCCTCATCACCATCTCTTTACTTGTCTACACAAGTCACATATTCTATGTCTCTTCATTTTGCTTCTTTTGGGTCCCGCAGCTCTGCACTTTCTCTGTGTACACAGCCCTCTCCTCAGCCAGGATTACAGCTTGACTTTGCCAGCCACCCTCTACACAAAACAAGCCATAAACTGCCTGAGTAAGAATGCAAGATTATCTTTTCAAACTATTTTCAAGGGCTATGTAACTTTTTACCCCCTCCCCAGAGCTAAAATCACATGCTGAGAGCTATCAGAACTGTCAGTCCATTGCAGTCAAGTTTTGGATAATAAGCTTTAATGAAGATAAAAACACAGCTATATAGATTAGATGTATATGTCCACACACACAATATATATAATTATTTTCAGACTGAAAATGTGGACATTATTTTTAGAAGCCTAATCTAATCACATGCTCATGCCATTCATACACATCCTTCCCATAGCATGGATAAAGAGAAGCAGTGCTCTAAGCACCAGAACAAGTAGGTCAGACTTCTGTCCTCTCTTTCACTTTTTTCTCAGCTTCAATGTCATTGGCTACTCACTTTTCCCCAAGATGACAGTCTCCAGTTCACTTTTGTATAGAGCAGGGGAGGGAGGAAAAAATACATTACCTTTCCTACTTTCAACAGAAGTGGGTCTTATTCTGCTTATTTACAGAGCATCTACTCTAACAGAGTTAGAAAGAAACTTCATCAAGAAGCTTAAATTTTGGTTTTGTGGACATCATTTTAGTCTCACTTACTGAGAACATGCTGCCTACTGCTAACCTGAAAAGGCTTCACAGGATGTGCCAGCCCAGGACCACGATTCTTCAATCCAAAGCCAGTTTTCTGTTTTCTGGCTTAGCCAGAAAAAAAATCTTTATTTCCTTGCCTTGCCCCACCTGGAGTACTCCAGAGCTACCCAGAACCAGGAGTGGTAACATCTGTACTGCCCCATCAATGCCTGGCAGAAGCTGTCAGTTCACTTTCATGCTCCAGAGAATCCCTGCTTTTTCTGCACTGCCAAATGCCCCAAAAGTGAGAGAAAAGCAAGGTTTTTTCCACAGTTGTCACACACACTGGAAGCAATATTCTGCACACCTACCCCGAGCAGTTATGACCTTCTCAAATTAGGAGCTGGGTTTTCAGAAGAGTTTTCTGATCTGGGATCCCCAGCCCAGCAGAAATCCTGCCACACTACTGCAGCTGCTGCTGCAGAAATGCCACATGCAGCACTGACATATTGAATGGGGAGGATGGGTAAAACAAGGAGAATGGAACAGTTAAGGAATGCTGAGGGCCTCTTCTAAGTGATTATACTCTAACATGTCTTTCTGAAGGAGATGATGCGACTGCACAAGGAGGCAGAAAAAGGGGTGCAGACTAGTCCTGGATTTTCTAAAGAAATACTGTCCTTAATCCCAAGGGGTTCTGAGAGCAATGATGAATCAAGAAGGGAAAATAAAACCACCAACATTTTTCTTCTTTCTGGTTCTCTTGAGCTGGTCTGGAATGGGTTATCAAAAAGCTTGTTTCACCCATTCCAAAAGGATTAAACCAGATTAAACTTAAAGCAGCTTTTTCTCTACTGTGGAGTAGATAGGAGGGCATGCATGGGAAAGTGAAATACCTGGGTAGCCTAGGGCATTTGTTCTTCTGTGTAAAGAAACCACAGAGCAGCTCTGTGTCAGTGGCACTAAACATAGCCTGTGCTGAGGAGCTGCACACAGGGTCAGAGTCAGCCTCTGCTGGCTGGAAATCTTGCTCAGTCCAACAGGAAATTGGAAGCAGGAAAGGTCAGAGTTTCAAGGCTAAACATGGGAATGCAGCACGTTTCCCTCAGAGAGAGCTACAGCCAAACACTCTTCTAAGTTTGGGATGACCATGTTCCTGTAGCAAGACTCAAAATAGCAGCTGCACACAAATCCGCATCTTCACAAGGTGCTCAAGGAGAATATTCTTCCCACAACTTTTATTTGTTCATTGCCCACATATTCTACAAGGCTCCTCTCCTGAAATTGTTTTAGATTGAATATTAAGAGATAGATAAAAATAAATAATACCAGGGCTGTGATAGAAAACAAGATAATGAAATCTGGGTTGAGGGCAGAGGAAGGGAAGCAGCACAGTTAAGGAGGATGTTTGTTGTAATGAGATTGACCATATGTGTTTCAGATTGTTCTTACACATTCGATCACTTGAACTTGGATACAATTATCTTATTACTTATCCATATCTAGAACAGAGTTGAAGCAAGTCTGAGGAAATAAAATCAGTCAAGCAAAGATTTCTTCTAAGTTTATGTTCAGACAAGCAAAATTTACTTCCTGGCTATTTACTATAATGGATAAAGACGCTGAGAAAACAAATTTTACTCACCTCACTGAAAAAAAAAAATGCCCAAAGGACATTTTTGAATAGGATATTGCAAAAGTGAAATTAATAAATAAGAGTATAACATATGAATGGATGTTCTATTTAATAATTCATTATGTCTTTAGTAAGAAGAGGTTGGGGGCGGTGGTGGTGAGGCTTATCTCTACAATATAGGGAGTAAAAATAAATAATTTGTCAGCCTGGAAAAAGAAATTCTGCTCTGCTCCCTGAAGGCTTGATTCTGCCCTGTCTCATGGATATGTTCACTTGGGAACAGTGTGGCTACAGTCAGTCAACTTCATTGACAGAGATTGAAACTTGAGGTTTTGCCAGTATTAAACCCAATTTCAGCAAATGGAATTAGAACTGCAGAGAGTATGTTTCCCAAGGAAAGGAGAATATTTGAATCATCGATTAGGGCTGTGTATCTGTTCTCTCGCATCCTTACTCCAGGGGAGGGTGGGGAGTTTACCTGTTGTAACCTTTAAGTAAACTTGTATCAACTTCCCCCATGCCTTCTAGGAGAGTTTCCCTTTCTGCACTCAAATTTCAGGGTGAAAATTACAGCCATATAAAGGAGCTGTGGGTTCCACAAATCTGCATTTAACTCACACTGGAACACTTCTACTGAACTGAGAGTCATCCTGGCTTTGCTGCTGGCTGTGTGTGCCATGAGAAAGGAACAGCAGCAACCCCGTGCCACTGTCAGAGCTCCTCTGCTCACTGGCACACGTGGCAGCAGCAGCAGGAAAGGTTCTCACCAGCATCCACAGGCATCAGTTCAGTAACAAAAGATAAGCAGACGTGTTTTAATCTTTTCTTCTGGAAAGCAAAGTTATCTGCCTTCCTTAAAGTCAAAATTAAAATAAATTTAAGATTCTACACAGCCCTGCTGGCTTCAAAGGATGGAATCCAAGTAGAGCCAGTGACAGGTAATGCCTCGGAGGCATTGCCCCTGCTGCCCTCCTGAAATGGCTGGCAAGCCAAACCAATTTTATCCAATACTTTTCCACTGAGAACATGCCAGTGGGAAAGGCCAGCATATTTAAATAAAAGAGTTCAGTAGGGTGCTGTCTGCTGAACAGGATAACACCAACTGAAATCCTGTGTACAACAAATCCATGTGAAAAACAATAAAAAAGCCCAACTAGAAAACATTAATCCAAACCAGAGATACATTCTATCTATAACAAAACAGACAAACAGTATGAACTTAATACATTTTATAGGTCTGAAAACATACCTAAAGAATAAAATTCAGTTTCTTATATCCTTGTTTTATTTTTTTCTGCCATTAGATTAAAAAATAAATATGGAAAATTTTAGGTACTTTTCACATACTGGTATAGCAGGTACAATGGTTTTTCAGGATCAAACCTTTGGCAAGATAAGACCAACAGAGCATGGCATAAATTTATATACATAAAATTTGATACCATAAGTCCTCTGTTTATAATTTAGTATTTTTTTTTTACTTTGTTATTCTGTAATTCAGAAGTTTTAGTCACACTCACTGTAGAATTTCTTTCAATAAGATGCCACAAATAGTCCAATTCAATAATTTACAAAGTACCCATAATCTGTAATTAGTTCACTTGGACTGTTCTGTGAGTTACTTATGAATAATTAATGTATTTGGGAAACAACAACAAAAAAATCTAATGTATCTCTCTGTCCATATATCATCCAGCACTGACATATGAAAGTGTTTTTTATAAATCACAGATAAGAGAAAAGCATTTTCTAGATGAAAATGTAACAACTTGCTTCTACCTGCTGATGATTATTACAGGCATTAGGTTATTAAATAAAAGACAAAAGATTAGGTTATTATACAAAAGACAAAATTCAGTGCAATGTTCTTAAAAATTTCTGAAGTATTTCGACCAAACTCTTCAAATTTATGCACAAATGGAATGCTATGGGATAGTGAAAGGATCTTGTTCAGATGAAAATAAGGTTTGATCAAGTAATATCTAACTTACCCTGTGAGAGTTCAAAATCCCATTGCACAAAGTCAACATTCTGCACTGATAGGAAAAACACATGTCTGGGAAACAGTGGGCAAGTGACCAGTCACAACTGGCCATGACTCCTGCTGGGAATGTAAGGAAGCTGAGCTTCATATCAAGTATGTGAATGTTGGTTTTATCTATGGTTTTAGGTATCAGAGAAGATCTTTTGAGAAAATGCAGGATTCGGGGGGTCTGGGTGTTTGGAGGTTTGAGAAATTGGGAGTTCGTTTTTGTGGCTTTTTTTCCTATGGAAAGAGAATGAAAATGGGAGCTCCTAGCTCACTGTAATGCCAAGCAATTACATCTCCCACATGCCTCAGCCTGGACCCAGATACACAAAGACAAAGAAATAACAGACTTGTTTAGGGAAAGCTCTTTTTAAATGCATCAAAGGCTTAGAGGAAGTGCCAGGATGACAGTAACTGAAATGTCTTGTTTTTCTCCTAAAACAGATGTATGACAACCCATGCACAGCACAAGTTTACTCCCACCACCCTCTCAGGGCATTTGGTGTGGTGATGAGAAAGCTGTTACTAGTAAGAAAATCAGTACCCCCCCCCCAAATTCTCATGCTTGAGATCTCTTCTGGAGCCAGTGTTCAGCTGTAGAAACAACCTCAGCTTAAAATTAGTTGTCGAGCCTGTGGAACATTTGGCTCATTCCCCACTCACACATGCACATGCAGACACAGGGACCTGACAGAGACCCTGTTACTTGAAGTAGGAGGGTAAAAGGTTTCTCCACTGTCATGTCAAACCATAGCTCTGAAGAGCTATGAGCACCTTTTCTCTTCAGATGTAAAATCTAACTGTTGAAAAAAATAATTTAAGAGGCTTCAGATAAGCATCCAAAACCTGAAAGATTATTCCAATGCATTTTGAATCTAAGCTGATATGGAAGTAGGCCAGTCTTCATGCTGATTCACATCTCTTGCATTCTAATGCTCCATGGCAAAAAAAAATTAGAGATGACTATAGTTGCAAGCTTTATTCTGAAGGGGCAAGTAGAGAGATTTGAGTACGAATTCATTTTCAGTAGTCCCTGATGACAGAATTTTAACTGCCTGCAGAAACTGAAGATGATCCTCCTAATTTTGGATTAATTCACAGTGTCAGATGCATTTTTTTCCTGTCCTCAATTACAGGGGAATGAACCACCTTCATGATCAACCAAGTTATGCTATGTGGTCTCACTATGACACAGATGAAGAATTTAGAGGATGTTTCTCCACACAAAATAGGTACACGAATAGATTTTCTTTTGCTGTCTTCTCAGTCTAACATATCATTTCAAAAATGACAGGTTCAGATAGTATATTGCACAACACATCAGATACCTGCCTTGGTGAATATGATTTTACACAAATATGCAGCTTTTATGTCTGTATTAGTAGCACCATTGAATATTATTCTCCTAGATGGCAGGCATGTTGTTATTAAAGTATAATATCTAGGAAGGAAACAGCTCACTTTGAGTTTTCAGAAGGTATTTAATTTAACTCCTCTTCATAATTCTCACATTGCATTTGCTGAACTAAGAAAAAAAGGTTGTGAGTGTTATTTCAGGAAGCTTAACCTATAATTATGTTTCTGTTTCAATGGCATTGCTTCTAAGGAGACCTCACTAGCTGCTAAGCAAACCTCTTTCTTATGGAGATTGCATTCCTCTCCCTCCCTATGACTAACTCTAATTCACAGGATTTCTCCCCATCCAACCCATGCTCCTCTCCTTCCCTTGAAGAAAAGAGGTGACTAGGAGCAAACTTGGGCTCCAGTTTTGATGGAGGAGAGAGGTTCTTTTGCTTTGGCTTCATGCTTTTAGTTTACAATGTTTTAGTTTCTGTTTGCAGCATGGAGAATAATCTGTTATAGCAAAGACTTGCTGGATTCAGTGAGAGCGTCTAATTACTGAAGAACAGAAATAAGAATGAGCATGCAGGCTGAGCAGCTCTCTTCTTGCTGCTTTGTGCTTTATTCCTTGGAGACCAGCTAAAACAGGCAGAAGCCACCATCCATATGGGTATGCACAGTCTGTTCCTGGGACTGGGAGCTTTTTTGAGGTTTGGATCTCAGCATGTCTTGCATGCTCACGTTTCAATGTGTGCTCTGATGTCAGCATGCTTCCCATGAATTCCCATCTCTCCTCCTAAGCCTCTCTTTCCTCTCTCACCTCTCAACATTAAAACACCTTTTCACTCTCTAACCTACTAAGTGGTTCTAGGAAAAGCTGTAAATACCACAAAACAAACAAACAAAAAAAACCCAAAAAGCAATGAACCAACCAGCAACAAACCAACCAACAACCAACAAACCAGAGTAATCTCCCACACCTTAATTTTTCAAGTATTTATTCTTAATCCCCTGAGGGGTTTCCAAAGATAAATAATTTCCATTAATGTAATAACTGAGCGTCTGCATTCACAAAAAATCTGCTCTGATTTTGGTTCTTACTCCCTCCAAAATTTTGTCAGGTTTGTAGATGGTCACACCTGTAATAGATCTATTAATACAAAAACACTTTTTCTTTCTTTCACAGAACCACATGGGTCAGGCTGGGAGGGACCAGAGTGGGTCATCTGATCCATCCTCCCCACTCAATCGGGGGCATCCCAGAGCACCTTGCACAGGATTACATCCAGACACTTCTTGGCTATTTCCAGTGAGGAGACTCCACAGCCTCTCTGCTAAGCCAGTCCCAGTGCTCAGTTTCCTGCTCAACAAAGAAGTTTTTCTTCATGTTCAGGTGGAACTTCCTGTGCATCAATTTCTGCCCATTGCCTCTTGCCTCTCGGTTGGCACCATTGAGCAGAGCCTGTCCATCCTCTGGATATTTTCCTTTCAGACACTTTTAGACATTGCTGAGGTCCCCTCTCAGTCATTCTTCTCAAGGCTGAACAGGCCCAACTCTCTCAGCCTTTCCTTGTAAGAGAGATGCTCTTTCTTTCAGCCTAACAAACTGCACTACCTCTACTAAATACAATTGCTCTAAAATATTGCAGATAAACCCAAGGCAAGAAAGGAAAATCTTAAAAGCAATTCTTCATGTGTGAGAAGAGCTTTATCACCAGGCAATTTGGAAGCAAAAGTGTGACAAGTGCAGAACATAGCCATGCTGTGTCATGCAGCAGGGTCATCTCAGTTGTCTCCTTGTTTTCAGCACTTAATCTCCGGTTAAAATGACAGGTAAGAAATTCTAGCAATTATCAGGATGAAAATATCCTTGGGGCTAGCATCTCAACTGCTAAGCTCTGTACTGCTATTAGATCTATTTCTTTATCTCCCTTTATAACCTAATTCTACTTGCATCCAGGAGTGCAGGAGGAAAAAAAAAAAAGAAAGAAAATCCATATTTTCTGTTGACTAAAAGGACATTTAAACAACTCCTTAAAAATATGGTCCATCCTCTCAACCTCAAATTTACAACACTTCGCTGAAAAGAAGTATGTATTTGGTAATTATAAACAATGACATTTTTGAGCCTCACAAAATATACAGAAATGCATGCCCTAAATATTTTTGTGACCATCAGTGCTAAGCAAACCATGTGTCCTGCCATTGACTCACACCAATATGGTGCTCCTCCCGAAGTTGCAAATTATGCTGTAGAAAGAGCGTGATGAGGAGCACAAACAACAGAGCTCAGATAAAGATTCAGTTTACCCTCTTGGAAAATGAGCACACCTATGCTTATTGGAAAAGTGTTGGGGCTTCTGCCTCTGAGAATTTCTTCAGCACATCACACTGGTGCTGTACATCACTAGAGAACTAATAAGTCTGTGCAGTGGCAGAAGAAAAAGGCAAACAAGGAGGCATAAGAAAAGCTTAGGGGTGTGTCAATAAAAGCACTGAGACACTCCTGCAGCACACCAAAATACCTTATATAGCAGGAAGTCAGATCAATTTTTTAATCATGATAGACACAGCAATAGAAAAAAAAATTATGAGCATTACCTGGGAAAAAGAGCACAGAATGAGTCCATTGCAATAATGTTTGATCTGGATTTATATTAAACATATGGCATTGTTCACTGCTGGATTTGGCATCACTAACCTGACCTAGAAAACATGCTAGTGTTGCCTTGGAAAAAATAATGAAAGCATTTCCAAGTTGCATGACTTTCCCCAGCCAAAAGCCTAATAGTTAATACTGACAGAGCCAAAGCTGCATTTTATTCATTTTTAATGATAAATGCAGAAATTTTATCTAGTACATCTGTTACACAATAAACAATAATTTTAATTACATTAAAAGTGTTCTTACATTCTCAAATTTCAAAACAATTCTAACATCTGGTTTAACTCAGAGTGGAGCATGGTGAGGGTCAGTCTTTGCAGAAATTGCAAGAAGAGAATCTGAACAATGCAGACAGAAGGAGACAACCCAGACTGGGCACCTGAAGAGAGAAAGAGAGAGGAAAAGGGAGATTAAAAGGGGGAAAATCCCACCAAAAAAAACCCTACCCAAGCCTACACCTTAAGACATCTTAATATTATGTTGAATTCTTTTTCTTCATCTCCATATTATAGCAGTCATTTGACAGCTGATTTGGGCCCAGTGGGCACCTAAAACATCTGCTTGTCCCTCATGCTGATAGATAAGTATATTCCAACAGTCTACAATAGCTCAATACTTTGGAAAGTACTTGTGACATCCATTGCCTCCACTGAAAGGCTTCCTTTCACCAAAGCAGGGTCAAAAAACCCCCAAAAAACATACAATGGATGAGAACCAATCTTCTGGTAGAGTCATTTAGCAGCTAATATTTTTTAAAGGACTTCAAGACTAAAGTCATGTGTGACTGGGCTACTGCTGTTATCCCATAATGGATATGGGATGTCTAATGAGATTTCAGCTTTGGGAGTTTTTTTTCCTTCCATTCCTAATTAAAAGATGGCCCCATAGCTAGGAAATGCATCTTTGTTGATGTAAACTTATTACTATTGAGGGGCAAGCCATATGATAAGGAAGTAGAGTCAATTATATCAGCTCAATATTGTGAACCATGAAGCTGATTTGTGAAAATGCAAACATTTGAGTACTCTGAATTTTTATTCTTCTCAGTTTAGAAGTGTTCAGCATCCCTTGGCATCAACAGGAATTACATATAGCTCAGACTCAACTCAGTTTTGAACATTCAGGAAATCTGTAAATGCATTTGTGGGCTCTGGATTATGCATTTAAATCTCAAATAAAATTAAAATTTTCAAAGTGCTGCTAAAGGCAGGAAGATAAACTGTAGATAATGATGGCAGTCTACTGCAGATCCATTAAAACCAGAAAAAAAACAAAGGCAAAACACACAGGCATCACATCTTTTAAAAGCCAAGGAGAGCTCATTGAGATCACTAAAAGCCAAGGCTACTCAGGTGTATTTTTGACTTTGCTGTGTCATGACATCCTACAAAGCCTGTTAAGCACTACCAGAACATTTAAAGCATGTGCAGGGCTTGAAAGTGCCCTGCTTCAATTTTCTGCTTCCCACAATCTATATAATTTCACCCCTGATTTTTCTATATGCTACTGAAGTCTAAAAATAGTTTTAAAAAATCTTGGGATTTTTGCTTTCTTACAAAGGAGGAATTCAGTTCAGCTGAAGAAAAGTGATATAAGAATGATGAAATTAGCCTGACAAAGAGGGAGTCAGAATTTGAGACAATATATGGAAATGCACTGGTAAATCAGAGTACACTGGGAGCAGGGGTGGCCTCCTTCTTTTAGTGGAACCTATTGCTGAGCATGAACCAGGTGAGGGCGGTAAGGTGGGAAAGTCACTCATCAGTGTCACAGCTGCTCCCAGGCCTGGAAAGAGGGAACTCAAAATCCCACTTATTCTGTGATGAAGGCAGCCAAAACTTTTCTCTTACATAGGAAATAAATCAGACACTTGAAAGACAAATTCCCAGCTGCCTTTAAAGAGCTAGTTCATGAAATCTGAGCAGCTGAGTCAAGGGGAAAAAAATAAAATTGCACCATGCCATTTCTCTGCTCTCCAACCCATTGCTTCCCACAGCAGCCTCTGCTTTTTGGTCACTGTGACAGCAGCAGTGGCTCCCTGTGAGACCCAGCTCTCACTTACAGGGATCTTCCTGTGCTGAGTACACACACATCTGCACACACAGACAGCTCCATCCCTGCACACTTCTCCCTGGACCTCACAGGGAGCAAAAGCTGGGCTGGACATGCACAAGGATGGGAGGATGCCGCAGCAGCAGCATCAGGGTTCTTCTCATGCTGTGTATTTACAATACAAGAAATATACATCTAATAAGGCTGAGAAGTTACTTTTCTTTCCTTTCCTTTAAAACTCCTTTACACTTCTGGTCCAGGCCTGTGAGATTATGAAGTTCTTGTACTTCAGAGCTGAACAGTTCAGGTCAGTAACTCAGAATGTAGCAAACTGATGGAGTAACTACATATGCTAAAGAAATCAGGAGGGTCAAAATTGGAAACACAAACACACGTCCCTCTGCAGTCCTCCATCCTTCCCTCCCCGCTGCACTTTTTCCTGTGGATGGTTCTGTCAGAGTAAGAATGCTTTCTCATTTCAAAAAATCAAATCACTGACAGGATTTGAAACAGCGTAATAGCTCTCAACACTTCATTTATTCTAAATTTCCTCACAGGCACCTTGCCTTTGTCTTTCCGAGATAAAGGGAGACATTTCTGAAACACCTTTAAGCATGTTTGTAAAGTGCACAGCCCTGCAGGACTGCAGGAGGTCTGGCAAAGTGCAGCACTGCCTGCAGCAGGTAATGCAGCACCTGAGCAGCCTCCCCTGCAGTGTGCCCATGCAGCGTTGCCATCCAGGCTCTGGAACAGGCCCTTGGCAGATGGGGACTGCTCGCTCTCTCCTCCCAGGTGATGTTTGGGTGAATTTTCTATTTTTCATACTGAATACAACCATTACATCCTGCGTGTACACAGCCAAGTTTGTGGGAGAAAATAAGGGTATTTTTGTTCTGTTCTGCACAGTACGCTTGGGACTGGGTCAGTTTTTATTTCTTAGCAACCTTTCACAGGGGCCTCTGACGACGTGCTTATTTTCCAGTGTGCTCTAAAGAAAGAGAAACGTGAGTAATGGAACATTTTTTTATATTTCATTTGAAGTTTGAGTTTTGCGGTCTACAAAAAAGCAGATAGCAGATTGCAATAAATTAGCTTTATTTCTTTACAATGAGAAGGAATTTTCTCTTGTTTCATTAAAATATCTCATAAATTCTGCAGATATTTTTGTGGCATGAGTTAGGAAGGAGGTTGGTTTCCCACATTTCTCTGAAGCACAGAGTACCTGTCTGCTGCACCTCTTGGCCATCCACTCAGTTCCCAAAGCTGCTGCTGATTCTGGTGTCAATGCTGCTGCTTAACCACTGTCTTAGCTGAAACAATCTATTGCCACAAGAGAGACAAAACTCACAGGAGGGGGAAAAGAAGTTCTGTTCAACCAACTAAGATTGCCAGGGGTGATAAATATAAACAAACAAGGAAAAAAATAAATACTTCAAAGCACACTGGTTTTTCTTCAAGCCTAATGCAAAAATCATCCTGCTAAAGACCAGCTGAGAACTGCTGCTTAAAGTTTCTGTTTATAGATTATCATGGAGCTTCCTAAGGAAGGAAGGGATTGAGTTAAAATGAAGTTCTGGGGTGTTGAGGAAACTTAGTGATCTGGAGCAATCACCAGGTCAAACAAGCTGAGCTAATCCACCCTTTGGCCTTTGGTGATGTAAAATGTGAGAGAGAATTCTGGAAGAAAAAGAAGATTTTTTTGGTTACCACAGAAATAAATTCAAGACTGATCCATGAAAAGAAAGAAAGAAAGAAAAAAAGAAATCTAATTTATAAAAGCTCAAAAAGACAAAAAGCAGTTTTTTTCCTCCTCCGTGTTGTCATAGGAGAGATTGATAGCACCATTATAGCAAGCCTCAGGATTTGTAACTCAGATGTAGAAAAAACAGACACATTTCTGGGCATGATTCAACATCTAAGGAAGAATATAGGCTGAGATGGCCTCACATTACCCTTTATATAGAGGGGAGGGGGAAAAAAAAAAGATGGGTTTTGCAGCTCATTTTCTAGTTGGAATGACTATTGTGAAGATTTGAATTCTTACTAATCCAGTCATGTGCAGAACTGGTGAGGGAATAGGACAAGAAAATTTGACAAGATGTCCAACATCAGAATTTAACTTCAAGAAGAAAAAAAAGAAAATTGTGTTTTCATACTGAGTTTTATTCTCAGCCAGCAAAGACTGAATTCTGGAAACAGCAATATATATTTCCATTAAGAGCCAAGGCTTTTGTACAGATGGGATTTACAAGGATAGAGCTATACACAAAGAAAAGTGTGAATTTACAAGGACCTTTGGTTTGTGCTTTAGTACTCAATGAAGATAGGCTTAACACGAACTAGGAATTACAGAAAACAAGGTTGCTCACCTTGCTTTGGAAACAGGGAATAATGCAGAATAAATGCAAAGTCACCAGAGCTTTTATCATGGGGAGCTTGAACAGATGAACTTGCTACAGAACCTGTGCCCTAACTTTTGTCTGCCCTCAATTTCTAGGAAAGCAAGGCTGAGACAATGGAAAACAGGCAGTGGCTTGGGTGGGGTTATGACTGGCTTTGGGTCAAACTTTTCACTCCTTCACCACAATGGCAAGAAGAAAGCCTTGTCCACATGCATCATCAGGGGCTCCAGATACTCCAACCCCTTGTCCTATATCTTCTCAGGAACAAAACAGCTGGGGACAGATCCATGAAAGAGCAAGGTGCCCCAGGCAAGCAGCAGCTCATGAGAGCACCCAAGTGCAAACACATCTGTATTTCAGGGTGGGCGAGTGTGGGGGCCTGAATATATGTTGTATTGTAAGACCTTGTGGTTCTGAGTTGCTCCAAACGAGCTGCAGCTGCAGGGTCCTTAGTTGGGCAGCAGCTGTAGCTCGTGAAGGCAACTGAGATAAATAGGGGTGGGTCAAGAGCCCAAGAGGAGCCCCTGAGAAGACATGAAGGACTGTGCTGCAGAGAGGCGAGAACAACACGGCAGCAAAGATTACAACAACTGGTGCCCCGTGTGAGGAAGAACACTGCAACCAAACATTGAAAGAAGGTATGGAATCCCCCAGAGAGCCGAGAGCTATGGCAGCCTGAGAGCTGGGACTTTGGAATATCAGCCAGAGAGCTGGGACTATAGAAGATAAGACAGCTGAGAGCTGTGGCAGCCTGAGAGCTGGGACTGTATGTGTATTGTAATCGTATAATTGTTAAAAGAAAAGGGGGGAAATGTGGGGGCCTGAATATATGTTGTATTGTAAGATCTGTGTGGTTCCAAGTTACTCCAAACGAGCTGCAGCTGCAGGGTCCTTAGTTGGGCAGCAGCTGTAGCTCGTGAAGGTAACTGAGATAAATAGGGGTGGGTCAAGAGCCCAAGAGGAGCCCCTGAGAAGAGAGACAGGACTGTGCTGCAGAGAAAGGAGGAGCCCCTGAGAAGAGGGAAGGACAATGCTGCAGCAAAGATTACAACAACTGGTGACCCCGTGTGAAGACGAACATGCAGCCAAACATCGAGAGAGAGAAGGTATGGAATCCCCCGGACAGCCGAGAGCTGTGGCAGCCTGAGAGCTGGGACTTTGGAATATCAGCCAGAGAGCTGGGACTTTACGTGTATGGCAGCCAGAGAGCTGGGACTATAGAAGAGGCAGCCTGAGAGCTGGAACTGTATGTGTATTGTAATCGTATAATTGTTAAAAGAAAAGGGGGGAAATGTGGGGGCCTGAATATATGTTGTATTGTAAGACCTTGTGGTTCTGAGTTGCTCCAAACGAGCTGCAGCTGCAGGGTCCTTAGTTGGGCAGCAGCTGTAGCTCGTGAAGGCAACTGAGATAAATAGGGGTGGGTCAAGAGCCCAAGAGGAGCCCCTGAGAAGATAGAAGAAGAGCCCCAGCAGAGAGATGAGAACAACGCTGCAGCAAAGATTACAACAACTGGTGCCCCGTGTGATGAAGAACGCACAGCCAAACATTGAAAGAAGGTATGGAATCCCCCAGACAGCTGAGAGCTGTGGCAGCCTGAGAGCTGGGACTTTGGAATATCAGCCAGAGAGCTGGGACTATAGAAGAAAGACAGCCGAGAGCTGTGGCAGCCTGAGAGCTGGAACTGTATGTATATTGTAATTGTATTATTGTTAAAAGAAAAGGGGGGAAATGTGGGGGCCTGAATATATGTTGTATTGTAAGACCTTGTGGTTCTGAGTTGCTCCAAATGAGCTGCAGCTGCAGGGTCCTTAGTTGGGCAGCAGCTGTAGCTCGTGAAGGCAACTGAGATAAATAGGGGTGGGTCAAGAGCCCAAGAGGAGCCCCTGAGAAGAGAGACAGGACTGTGCTGCAGAGAAAGGAGGAGCCCCTGAGAAGAGGGAAGGACAACGCTGCAGCAAAGATTACAACAGGCGAGAGTGTGCCATTCAGTTGTTGTTGTGCATGCACCTTGGCCCATGGTTGCATGGCTCAGGTGCTCCCTTGGGACCCTTTCAGGGTGCCCTGCCAGAAGTTTCTCCACAAGTTTCATCCCAAGGAAAGGATTTGGCAAACGTTCTGCTAGTAAGTTAAAATTATTTAAGGAATAAGTCTGTCCTCCCCAGAAGGCATGAACTCAAATTTTGGTGAATAATTTCCATCTTTGCCAGACATTCAAAGCTGTACCTCTCACTAAAGGCACCCTGAAGACTGTAGCAAAAGGGTCTCTCTCCTTCCCTTTAGTAAATTTACTGCAGCTTAAAAACAGTCAAATCACCACCCCTCATGATCAGAACATAGTCAGCCATGGGAATAAGATGGGATTACAAAATAAGAAAAGTATAGGAATTCCTACCTGTCTGTATAAAAATATTTAGCATCAACATCAAGCCAAATTTGCTTTTGTTCAGCCCTTGAGCATGTTTTGAAAGCTACAGGAATCTAAATACCAAAGTGTAAAACCCTCCCATAAAAGGTGGAATGCAAGAGGCAATATAGTTCCACACAAAGCCAACGTGAAATACTGAGGACGGGAAACTTGGAAACCTTATGCTGGCAAGTGGGTGTGCTGTGTTACAGTTGTCATTAACACCACTAAACCAATGTATTTTCCTTGTATGACAGAAAACACGATGTAAACATGAATCAGTGGTTTTCACAGTAAGCTTGTTAACCATATTTTGACAGGAAGTTTTCCACTATAGAATTGTGAGGGTCAGCACCTTATGTTCTCCTGCTGTCAGCGTGAGGCCAACTCTGGTCTGGCCAAAGGACAACCAGCTGCCCACCCGAACATTAGAATAAGAGACTCACAGGATAACTCAGGGTAGAAGGGACCTCAGGATGTCTCCATTAAGAGTCTCCTGCTCTTAGCATGATCACCAATTAAATTAGAACAGTGCCATGTCCAGGTAGGGCACAAAAACCTTTCTAGGATAGAAATTGTACAACTTTACTGCTCCTTAACCACCACACTCTGAGCCCAAATCTCCAATAATCAACACACCTGGTGATCCAAGCATCCAGATTTGATATTCCAGCTGGAACACAGAAACGTTGTGGGAGACACTGCAGAAAACATTGCTAATGTCTGCGTAAGTGACATTCTCTCCCCTCATCTCAAACCCAGTCATTTTATCACAGAGAGCAATCTGGTCAAGCATGGCTTGCCCTTGGTAAATCCATTTCGGAAGTGCCAAATGCCACTGTCTTCTCCCACCACTCCTAGCAGCACCCCCAGTGAGACACAGATCTGTCTGTACCAACTACAGAACTGCAACACAGCTCTCTGCTCAGGACCCTGAATCTACTCACTCCCACCCTGAGAAGGCAACCTGTCTTTTATCATTGGAAAGAAACCTGATCCCTGATTCAGTGTTGTGGAGCCTGCTGCGCAGGTTGCCTCTGGCTGTGTGGGCCAGCTTGTCTCCCTGTGCTTTAGTTATTTATCCCCCAGCACTTCAAACCAGCTCACAAAGACAGATGCACTCAGAGCTTGATGCTGTCTGTGGAACAGCAGCAGCAATTCAAGGAAGGCAGAATCTCAGTTCTCCCCCTGTTCTCTGGCCGTCTGTGAAGAAAATGGTAAAAAATTTAGGTGCATTCTGTATTTAACCCATCTGTCGCAGACATCTTTTATGAAAAATCCTTTCCTGGAGATTTTTCCTCCTGAGAAGCTGGGAGGCCTCAGGAACAAAATGTAAGCAATGGTTATCTGCTGCTGTGGAATGCAACAGGTGGATCTGTGACTGGCCCATGTTGGATGTTTGTAATTAATGGCCAGTCACAGTCAGCTGGCTCGGACAGAGAGCCTGAGCCACAAACCTTTGTTATCATTCCTTCTTAGCTAGCCTTCTGAGGAAATCCTTTCTTCTATTCTTTTAATATAGTTTTAATGTAATATATATAATAAAATAATAAATCAAGCCTTCTAAAACATGGAGTCAGAACCCCATCTCTTCCCTCAGTCTGAGACCCCTGTAAACATGGTCACATCCATCCACTTTCTGTGATGGTCCTTACGCATTTGCTCATAACTGGCTCTGCTTACATTTGGGACTGTGTTTGTTTGGCACTGCCACCCTCCACACAAGGCCTGTACCTGTCAGCACTGAACACCTGACCTACACAAACCAAAGCCACCTTCACACTTTTCCTTTTAAATTACTAAATGTTCTTCTGCATACCTCTGGGTTTTATAAATTAAGTTCATTTTTACCATGGAGCAATCTTCAATTCCTTAATATAGTAACCAAAAACATTAGATGACCTTCTGAACTAAGGGGCAGAAGATTGTTAAAACATTTTATTTTAGAAGACAGAAAACAGAACATAACATTGTAATAGTACTTACTGTCTCTGTATTTTGGATAATGCTTGAGAATTGCTAATGCATCACATTACTCAGGAAATACAAATTAAATCAAAGGTTAAAAGTGTAAGTAGGAAAATAGGAGCCCAAAAAGTTTAGGAATTCCACCCCAAGCACAGGATGCAGCAAAAGGCCAAATCTTAGAACTGGCAGAGGAGAAGAATGGAGATATTGGAGACAGGCCAGAAGTACACAGTCCATGTTTTTATAGGAGCTGCAGTGAACAGGAATGACACTATTCCAGAGAAGAGGGATTTTAATGTTACTGTTGCAGTTTAAGGCAGAATTTTATGCATATACATAAAGAATTCCTGCACACACACAGGCACATGGGTACATAATGAAGGCCTGGAAGTAACAAAGCTATAGAAAAGAAAGGCAAAAAAAGCTCAAATAAGCTGCTGATTCAGAGTATGTTGTAAAAAAATAAGGGAATATGCTGATAATCAAACAAAAAAGCCATTGCAATTGTTAAATAAGGCATGCACTGAGACTAAATATGTCCTTTATTAAATACAGCTGAGCTTGTGCCATTTAATGCAAAACTTTTTAATGCAAAAATCTTTTCTCAATTAAAAAAAAAACAAAAACATTTATTTTCTGCCTATAAATTTGGCCTTTAGGTGCTGGAGAGGCATGAAGAGAGAAAAAGCCAAAAACATTTCAGAAGCACTGCTAGAAGCCTAGTGAGAGCAGGGTCTTTGCAATAGTAAAATTGCAACCACATGTCTTTTGCAGCTAATTGTGCAATCCTATTTGCTTTTATCCACTCAAGTGGCATTAAAATAAGAAGGTTATAAAAGCACTGCTTCAAAGGTATTGGGAAGAAGTTACACTCTTGCTCAGATTATGCCCTACAGATGTCGGATCTCAAGATCTCAGTCCTGAGATCTGAGCCTCCGAGACCAGCTTGGGGGTCTCGGGAGTCCTGGAATGTTGCCAGAAGTGTCTGGTAGCTGGATTTTAACCCTGCACAGGAGACGACAAGGATGAGGGCTTCACAGGGTGAATGGTGAAGGGATTAGTTAATTAGAGAGTGAGACACAAGGTTTAGGATTTATGTACAGGGGGGTTTAGAGGAGTAAGATGGAGGAATTGGGGTGTGTCCTGCCCTCCTTCTTCTTCCTTCTCTCCTCCATCTTCTTTGGCCACGGTGGCACCTTTGGATTGGTTATTACTAAGGGTACACCGAGTTATAAGAATAGATGGTATTGGGGAAAAATGATAAATATTGTATACGTAACTAGGGGTATAAAGATACGTGGCGGTCCGTGGGACGGCACAGTGTGCCCATGGCTGACTGCTGTGCGGATCTCTGTTGGGCTGAAAGAACATCTTTTAGATAAACAATTAATAAACATAAAACCGGAAAGAAGAACTGAAGCCTCTTCTTGTCCTTCAACACGCGTGGTGCCCCAAGGCCACCCCGGGCCTTTCAGGCCCCTCAAACAGCCGGGATAAACCGAGACTTGGCGTCCCTGGGTGGGCTCGAACCACCACAACCTTTCGGGGGGAGATAAACCGGACATTTGGCTCCCACTGGGTGAGCTCTGACCACCACAACCTTTCGGGGGGACCACCACCACCACCTTCAAAGCCCTGAAGAAAAAGAGAGAGAAGAAGAGAAAAAAAAAAGCCAGCAGAGACTGCAAAAAAACCAGCAGTCACTGAGAAATCCATCTCTCAGTTTCTGCCGAAGAGAATTCGTAGCAGAACAGCCCGGACTGGAACCAGAAGGCGCCCTGGGTCCACCTCTCGTGATCTGCTGGACAGATCGAGACGTCCAGACTGCTCTGGCGACAGATTTGGTAAGAAAGCCTGAAAATAAGAACATGGGAGGCACACCTTCCCAGGAACAACGGGAAATTTTGTCCACCTTATAAGGTGTGACACAAACATACAAAAATTAATTAGCTCTGGCCTTAAAAGGCCGAGAGGAAAACCCCCGAGACGCACCAGACGTCCGGGGGGGGGCCCTCGGAAGAGGGGGGAGCAGGACTCCGGAAAAAATTAGCTCTGGCCTTAAAAGGCCAGGAAGAAATAACCCCGAGACGCAGCAGACGTCCGGGGGGGGACTCTCTGAAAGAGAGGGGGGAGCAAGGCTCCAGGAAAGAAAAAATTAGCTCTGGCCTTAAAAGGCCGAGTGGAAAAATGCTCTTGGAGAAAAAAGAGCAAGAAATATTATTAAAATACCCGGTCCCAAAACCCAGAAACTCTGGGAAACTCCCAAAAAGCGTCCTGAAAGCCCAGAGAGCATGGAGGGCCAGGAGCAGGGGGGGGGTGAGAGGGGACCGGGGGAGGCGCTTTCTCGCAGCCAGGCTGCAGCGGAGCAGGCGGGGAGCGCGGGTAAAGAAAAAACAAGAGACGCGTGTTCAGATATGGCTTTGCTAAGCTCAGGGCCGGGGGGTGCAGCGGCCCCGGGGGCCGGCAAGGTAGCAGAAACGCCCGCGGCGGGCAAAACTCGCAAAAAACCCGGGGGGGAGAAGCCACAAACCAAAGCCGGGGCGTCTGACCCATGCAGCGAAATTAGGGGAATTGCGCAATCCCAGAAAGCTGCGGCGAGACGCAAGAGGCGCGCGGTTGTGACGCAAAAAAAAAAAAAAAACCCGGTGCGAGTCGCGGCGGGCGCGGGTGCCGGCGGGGACGGCCGCACACACCGACATAGGGCCACACACACACACAGCGTCGGAGGAGGAGGAGACAGTCAGGGGCAGACCGAGGGGGGAAAATTCAGAGGCGGAATAAAAAGGGAGAGGAAAAAATTACCTCGGGAGAGACACAGAGCAGCTCGGAAAGCACGCATGCGCCGAGCGCGGGCGGGGGCGGGCCAGACCCCCGGTGACGTCTCAGGCGAGGAGGGGCCCTCTCCAGACTTGGTGCCTTTGGTAAAAACCCTCGGGGTCCCAAGCCTCTCCCCTCCCGGGGAGGCTTGTGTGTTTTCTAACCCTATTGTCAGTTGAATCAAAAAACTAGGTAACCCCGGTCTCAAGAAAGCCTGCAAACAGCAACAATCGGCTGAATGAGAGGCAGCTGTGTTCATGGCTCCCAGCCACGGAGGCCGGTGACAGCGCCACTCGTGGGGGAATGACCGAAGTGCACGACATGCCTTTTCCTCAACAAGATATAAGAAGAAACGAATACTCAGACAAAAGTCGAGACTCAGACTGCAAAAGACAACTTAGAAGAGAAACAAGAGAAACGGAAAGACTCTGGGGGGGTTTTCCCTTTGGGGTCTTGAATATTTCTGTATAAGAACGAAAGACTCTGGGGGGTTTTCTCCTTGGGATCTTGAATTGCAATAGGCAATGGGATAAATTTACCTATTACAGGGGAAACTGACAAAGGATCATATATTGATCAGCTGGCAGATTTCTTTGACATTTCTCCCATTTGGAGAGGAATTTTAAGGGTAGATTTCTTTGACATTTCTCCCATTTGGAGAAGAATTTTAAGGGTAGGATTTTATGTTTTAATAGTTTAGGATTTTATATTGTAATAGCTCTCCTAGTCCTCATCCATGTCGTCCCAGATGCCATGAATCGGATTGTAAAAGAGGTTTTCTTGGGGCAAACAGAAGGGGGAGATGTCGGATCTCAAGATCTCAGTCCTGAGATCTGAGCCTCCGAGACCAGCTTGGGGGTCTCGGGAGTCCTGGAATGTTGCCAGAAGTGTCTGGTAGCTGGATTTTAACCCTGCACAGGAGACGACAAGGATGAGGGCTTCACAGGGTGAATGGTGAAGGGATTAGTTAATTAGAGAGTGAGACACAAGGTTTAGGATTTATGTACAGGGGGGTTTAGAGGAGTAAGATGGAGGAATTGGGGTGTGTCCTGCCCTCCTTCTTCTTCCTTCTCTCCTCCATCTTCTTTGGCCACGGTGGCACCTTTGGATTGGTTATTACTAAGGGTACACCGAGTTATAAGAATAGATGGTATTGGGGAAAAATGATAAATATTGTATACGTAACTAGGGGTATAAAGATACGTGGCGGTCCGTGGGACGGCACAGTGTGCCCATGGCTGACTGCTGTGCGGATCTCTGTTGGGCTGAAAGAACATCTTTTAGATAAACAATTAATAAACATAAAACCGGAAAGAAGAACTGAAGCCTCTTCTTGTCCTTCAACACGCGTGGTGCCCCAAGGCCACCCCGGGCCTTTCAGGCCCCTCAAACAGCCGGGATAAACCGAGACTTGTCTGCCCTCCCGGGTTCTTGCGAGTTTTGCCCGCCGCGGGCGTTTCTGCTACCTTGCCGGCCCCCGGGGCCGCTGCACCCCCCGGCCCTGAGCTTAGCAAAGCCATATCTGAACACGCGTCTCTTGTTTTTTCTTTACCCGCGCTCCCCGCCTGCTCCGCTGCAGCCTGGCTGCGAGAAAGCGCCTCCCCCGGTCCCCTCTCACCCCCCCCCTGCTCCTGGCCCTCCGGGCTCTCCAGGCCCTTCAAACAGCCGAGATAAACCCAGACTTGGCGTCCCTGGACGGACCACGAACCACCACAACCTTTCGGGGGAAGATAAACCGGACACTTGGCGTTCCCTGGGCGGGCAGAGACCACCACAAAACCTTTCGGGAAGATAAACCGGCATTTGGCGTCCCTCGGTTAACACTGTGAATTTCAACTTGTGTCAGGCAGTTAAAGATGTTCAGTTTTAATATTTTGAAAACTGGGAGGGGTGGGAGCCAGAAGAAATTTCATCATATATTGCTTTTAAAGTACAGTGGAAAAATAGTAAAATTATCATGGCTCCCTTGTATACAGAAGCACCAAGGGACATGTTTTAAAGGACAACTGGACTCTTATTTCTAGCATGTGAAACATCAAACTCTGAACCTCTTACATGACACAGGGGAGGTCTATAAGTAATAAATTATTTATCTACAATAAATTGGCAAATCCTTTGGCTCAGAGCAGCCAGTAGTGCCCAGCTGTCCTGAAAGGCCCAGGGCACAAGATATTCCCCACTAGAGGCAGCAATGGCAAGAGAGGGAGAGGCTGAAGAACATAACTGCAGGGGAAAGAACAGAGAACAAAACTTTAGGGAAAGCATTGCATAGCTTAAATTTTGGGGCTGATTGCTCCAGAGGCATAAAGTACTCAGTGAGAGGAGACTTGTCCCTCCAAGGTGTTCCAGGGCACTGAAATTAGTCATTATTTTCCCAAATGACCTCCTAGAACAGGCTCCCTTCTCCAGTGATTTTTGTGAGCTAAGGGAGATGAGAGCTCATGGTCTAATGCTTGAGTCTGCCAACTGCCCTTACTGGGGGCTGTCCCCCAGTACAAGACAAGACAGTCAATCACCCTCAAAAATAGGAGTCAAGAGGTATTTCTGACTTTTGTCTCCTTATCTTTCTGGTATTCTCTTTCCACCTTGTCAGTCATGCTCAGTCATAACCTGACACATCTGGCAGCTGCTGGAAGCTTCTATGAACAGATTCAGATCAGCAGCCCAGCAGAAAAACCAGATTATATTTCTGCAGGTTTACTGGGCATAGGGCAAGGTGTGACAGCTTCTCTGACATCTGGAAAGAAGGTGGTAGCCCCCCATAGCTTGGAGCAGCAGAAACCAAAGCAAGCAGTGGCAAACAGATCAGTGAAATGGTTACCACTTCGTCCTTGCTCACAGTGCATTTTGGAAATTTCTTTCCAGGTAGGGAACAACGGAGGTGTACATATATCTATTTTATGGTCAACCATAAACAGCCCTGAAAAATCAAGTGGCTTACAGCAACCCTGGTGCTGTATATCCATGTGGAATTGTAAAGTTACTACTCAGAAGCAAAAGAGGTGTAACCAAAGTTTTAGGCTAGAAATTAATTACCACCTTATTTTCATACTTCTTTTAAGAAAAAAACCCCACACTTGCTGACGTGCAAAAAGCAACCAAATTTAAATGAAAAACCACACTTTTTTCACCTTTTTTTTCTTAGTGAACTATGACAAAAACTGTCAGACTAAAATGACAGAAAATGCAGGTAGATAAAAACAAACCTTCCTCTAAGGTTTGTTCACCTGACTTTCATTTTAAGAATATGGCCTAATCATTGTTTAACACATTCATTCACATAAAAGGAAACAGCTAAAAAACATCATGACCCTCTTATTTTTCCATTCATCATGCTCTATCACCACCAGACACAGGCACTATAATTCAGGCTCTCAGAAAATCCTGTCCCCTGGAGAGTTAAAAACTCAAGAGCAGCATTGAGTCAATCTGCAGAGGGAATTGAAGAGCAGCATCCAACAGCCTCCCAATTTGAATTCATCACCAAAGCCAGGAAAATAAGTGTTCAGAGGGCAAATTCCAAGGCTGTAGCACAGGTGGACACTCACCCCCTGCTATTTCCTATCCTTTAAGCCCTACACAGGACTTACAGAAAGATTATATTTTGTGTCTTTCTTAATAAGCTCTGCATCCTCCAGCTTAGAAAATAAAATACGATGCAGAAAGGCTTTTATTACTCTTCATATTTTTAGAAGCAAAGCTCATTTGCTCAAAGTCTCACACAAGGCCTGCAGTTGAGCAAATTATTTGAGACAGGTTCCCCCCTTCCACAGGCACACTGAGCTGTACAGCACTTTCCCTTCTGGCCTGAAAGGAATTTATCCCTGGCATTATAGTGTTAGAACTAACTGCTGACTTGGTGGAAACAAGGAATGCTCTTTGGTTTCTGAAGTTTTAAATAGGAGATTTTTATTGTCACAATTCAATATAACAGTTCTATTTCTTCATCCTAAAGTTGAGCTGGTACAAGTTTTATGTTTTCAAAACCAGAAAAGCCAAACAACAATGAATAAATGGGTGATGAAAGAATAATCCAGTATTTTCAGTGGCAAAAGTTTTTTACACCAGGTATTTGGTGTAAAAATACCTGGTGTAAAAAACTTCTGCCACTGAAAATGGTAGGATAAAATTTATTCCTACCACAACACACAGATACAATTGTGGCACCAAAACCAGCTCAAGGACTGAGGGAACAGAAGAATGCAAAGCATCCTGTGGCATTATTCTTCTGGAATAATATTAAACAACAATTGGGGGGTTCAGAGCTTAAAGTTTCTGCCAAGATCTGAAGGGAATTAATAGTCTGAGATCCTATTGAAAAAACAATGAACATAGCAGAGAGGGTGGTTGTTTCTTGTATGTGTTAGCTTCTAACTTTATTTACACAAAGAGCTAAACAAAAGGAAAAAATAGATATTGAACAGCATAAAAATTTCCTGGGGGAAAAAAAGTGATATCTATATTATAGCCACTCATTCATTTTATTAGAACACAAATCAATAGTTCAACCAATTCTTAATGAAACCTAAATCAAACTTCTTGAAACTCTGCTTCTCTACAGGAGACAGAACTGGGAAAACAAAAGAAAACATAACTATTTATACAACCTCCATTCTCCAGCAGTGGGAAAAAAAAAGTGGAAATTCTCAAATTCCTGATCAATATCAAAAAGATAAGTATGCCTCAAGAAACTATTATGCATTTTTTTTTCTAGTGAATATCAGCAGTTGGTCACATATGTACTTGCCTTTGTCATACAAGTTCTTTTTAAGGTCAGTGCTGAAGTGCCTGTCTCCATTGCGGGCAATTTTTCCTACTGAAAAAAGAATGAATAAAAGAATATATCTAAGACATGAGACACCACCGCCACATCCTTTTCAGCCGAAACCAAAGGGAGAGGGAATGAAACCAGATTGACTGGTCCAGCAAGCAAAATTAGTTTCTTATCCTAGTAATTTAGGATATTCTTTTAAATGGGCGTCATACAAATCTGAATATAAACAATCAAAATAAAACAGACACACACCTAAACTGTCAGTAAGTAATAAATTCAAATAATTCTGTTATTTGAAGCTTCTCCTATTGTTGCCTCTAAGTTGTTCATGAATTCCTCACTCTAAGTTTTCCATCAAATACTGAGTTTCAAATGATTTTTAAGATATCTGGTGACTGCTAAAAAAAATTCACATTTTTGTGAGAATATGTTATGTCTGACAACACTTGATGGAGAAATTGGAAGAGGTTCTAGTTTCATTTCTACTATGATTAGAACCATTTGGATTTTTTTTGATGAAATATTTTACTCTCACTCGTTAAAGCTGAAGTCAGAACCAACTTTTCACAGAGCCAGAGTCCATTGCTTCCAGGTAACCTACATGAATCACTACTGAGCTCAGAACTTCCAAATTTCAGCTCAAGGGAGGACTGTGAAATGTTCATCAAGGCACAAAGCCTAATCTAGAGCTCAGGACTACCTGGACAGCTCCTTCAAATGGGCTGGGAATTCCTGAGGTAATTTTACATAGGCAGTTCGACGAATCCCATGAAACTCTTCTTGGATGGCAAAAGTTCTTTGTCTCTGACAGCCTGCAGAAATTTTTTCCTGTCAGCATAGGAAGCTCAGAAGTAGGTTCATATTCTTCTCCTCCTGCAAAACACACTGGTGACATAGGACAGGGAGATCTCAGCAGATGCTGCTCTTTGCTCCCATGGCTTCTCCTGCTGCTGGCCCAAAGCAGCCTCATGTTTGGAGTTGTGTCATTTACACATGACTTACAGGAAGGATTAGCAGAGCTGTCAGAAAGAGAGCTGTAATGTCAGTTTGGCACGGTGACTGGGATGCTCTGAGACAGAGACCCTTGTCCAGACAGTCCTTTGGACTGACCCAGTGTGACCCAGGGGCAGAGCATTTCTGTCAGTCCTTCCCTGTCCTGCTGTCCCCTGCCCACCTCTCCCTACACGTTTGCCCATAAACCAGAACTCTGACTGAGGATTTAGTCAGGATCTGCCCAAAGAGAGATTTCCTGCCTTCCAGGACACTTCCATAAATGTTTGGGTAGAGACTGTGTGCTGTTCCCACACAGCTGAGATTGTACTGGTTCAGAGACAGGTAATCAATAGGGATCCAAAGGAATACTACAAGCCAGTCCAAGGCAGTAAAGCAGGTAAGAGATATGGATAGCTTCTATTGACTACTCCACACACTGGAGGAAAAAACAGTGTAATCACCAGTTTCAAAGTTTATACTATTTTACTTCTGAAAGGAAAGCTCGGGCTCCTTTCTTGGGGCCATGAATTACAAGTGGAGGCACAGATAAATTAGCTGTTTAGGGACACAGCCCAGGCCATAATCTCTGCCTTGAGCATCTCCCATGGCCTGGCCAGGATGCCTCCTGTCTGTTCTGTGGCACCCAGCTATGCAGATGTCAGAACCGAGGACATTTCTCTGACTGCCCTGGTGGACTCAAGACTCTGGCAAGGGGCTCAGAAACCTTGCCACAAAGTCAAAAACACCTGTGCCTTGGATTTTTAGCCCATGGTAACAATTACCGACATTGTGTGAGGGTTGACAAGCCACAAGGGTTTGAATAGAGTGATAGTGAATGTACCAGAGGGTGAAAAAGTAGAATTCTTGGGGACTTAGAATGGGGTTCAAGAGGCAAGATGGAGGAATCTGGGCATGTCCTGTCCTTCTTCTTCTTCTTGTCCTCCATTGTTATCATTACAGTGCAAGAGTTCTACTGTCATTACATGGCAAGGGTTCCATATTGCCAGAGTCTCATACCTCCTTGATGTTTCTCGTAGGCAGCTCCTCCAGGCACTGACTCTTCCTTGTCCTCACAGCAGCCACTGACTCCAGTTCCCCCAACCAACCAATCCACTCTTTTATAACACTCTTCTGACTGGCTACAGCTGTGGCCTGTTAACATCAGGCCTGCTCCTAATCCTTAACAATTAGCTCTGCTGCAACTCCTTAAGGGGTAAGATTACTTTTTATACCATCTTCTGCTGTGATGGTGACACTTCTAGATTGGTTTAGAGTAGAGACATAACACAGGTGATAGGTATTGGAAAATTATTGTAAATAAAGTACACATAGTTTTTAGCAAAAAAGCATCTGCTGGCCTTCCCCAAAAACCAAGGGTCTCCATGATCCCAGGGACATCCTGCACAAAAAGTCACCAGCTGGAGATGCAAAACAATTCAGTCGTTTCCAAGTTTTTACAGCTTTATATGAAACTCTCTGGGAACATACACCCCATGACAAGGTGGGACATGACAGGATCATTTTTTTACAGTCCTAACTTCAGCTGTGGCCCCCAAAAGACCAGGTACCTCTGCAGGCTGTGGAGACCATGTGCCAGCTCCCAGGTATCCGCCTGCACCCTGGCAAGGCAGCCCTGCTCCAACTCTCCCTGGAAATCCACGATTCATGTAGCAGCAGTGGCTGCTGGAGAAAAAGAAGTGGAAGTAGTGTATTTCTCAGCTCTAGGACTTGAAAGTCAGAGCTGCAGGACACAGCAAGGGAAGAGCAGTCCTGCTGCTTGTGATCAAAGAGCATTTAATCTTTTCTCCAGCTGACTGAATGCTCTCCCTTCTCCCCCCATCCCTTTGACTAATCTCATTTCCAAACCAAATAGAAATATTTATGTATTTACACTGGGCATGCTCACATGCTCACAGCTCTTAAACATTTAAGGGAACATTAAAAAAAAATCCTGTCTTTTAGGAATATTCACAGCAGGAAGAAGAGAAAAGAAAGAAAACCCAATAAAACAAAGCACAAATAGCAGTGAGAAACTTACTGCAAAACCTCTGTCACATTGTTTATTCACCCAGCTGTCCACAGGATTTCCCATACTCAAACTCACATATTATCACCCTTAAGTCACAGTAGCTAAATAAACATTAGTTCAGTTGGGACAGGCCTTGATTTCCCATACTTTACATACATTAATAAACATTTCCAGATTGTGATGGAATTCCCATGCAACTGAAGATGGGCCAAAATGAAACTATCACTGCCTGCTCAGTTGCACTTCCTGTAGTATTCTGCAGTGCTCCTTGAGATAGCAAGAAATCACCAGTCACATTAAAATGAAGGCAAATTTATTATTAGTTCTCACAGACATTTTATTCATGTGCAAATGACAGGGTAATAGAACTGTTGTTTGACAGCTTGCTGAGAAAATTGTAGCTTTCATCATCTTAGATGATAAATTTTTCCTAAAATAAAATGAACACTTATGGAAGAAATTGGAATTAGGGTTTAGACAGAGAAAAGAATATGACAACTATTCTACTTAAATGAATCAATTTCTGTGATCTCACAAGAGGCAAAAATACTTTGGTTCAGAACAAGCCAAATGCAGATATTATTTAGCAAGTTAAATACTTGAGGCGAACAAAATATTTGCAGAATTTAAAAGGAAAAGTGGTAAACTCTCTTTCAGATTGTTAAAGCACATTAGTTTATTGAAAACAAGCAATTTTATACTTTTTATTGTCCTCATGTTCCAGAAGTCTCACACAAATGTGATGTTGTTTGGCAGCTTGATTGCAAAAGCCTATTAAGTCTGCTAAGCAACATCTAGTGTTTGCTTCAGGATTTTGAGTCTTGGATCTGAGCAGGAATTCTTTTCTTTTGTAAAAAACCCCAGTTTTATAGGTGAATTTAAATTTTTTAATAGAGAGAACAAGGCAATTCCAAGACCTCCAGAGGATCTGAAAAATAAAGTGCTAATCAACATTGGAAGCACATGTTTCTCTTTGTGCAAAGAGCATTACTGGAAAGTTCTCTTTTCATATCTCAGTCTTGGCATGGGGAATAGAAAACATAAGCATTCTTACAGCTGCCAAAAATGAATTTAAGGCTGTTCTGTTCACAGGAAAATAAAAAAAAAATAAACTATTAGTTTGACCTTAAGTAAATCAATCCACTCCAAGAAAAATGTTATTTTTAATATAAATTAATAAATTGTAAAATATAATAGTTTCTTCAAGTGTTCCACATCAATATCAATTCAATCTACTTCCAATTTTCAAAGGTGAGAAAAATAAGAGTTTCCCAAAAGTAACTCAGAATCCTCAAAAAAAACCCCAACAGCAAACAAACAAACAAAAAACCAAACAAGAAACCAGACTATCCATATGTTGATGGCAACAAAATTACAACATTTTCTTTCCCAGACTTTATCTCCAAATGCTAATCTCTGGGAAAATTTGAAATTAAGACATTTTCAAAACTTGTCAGAATTTAGAACTTCTTTGAGACTCCTTAGGACACTTCTGTAATTGCCAAACAATTAATCCAAAGACGATCATTAAGGAATATTTTATTTTAGATTTTTTTAAAATCAATTAAGCAACAAGTGTTGATGTTTACAATTAGCATTTCTTAAAACTTCAGGCCAAGTCTAGGACCCCAAGCCCATGTTCTGTGTTAGTCTTCTCCTTTTTATGACTCCCTCAGCTCTCCCAGAGGTTACATTTTGTCTTAGACCCTGCTCTAGGCTCATAACTGCTTTGATCCCAGAACCAGAGAGAGCAGGACCCAGGGCATCACTCTGGTACAACACAGAGATAGCCAGACACTTCAGACAGCTCACCCACTGCTCCTTTGCTTCAAAACACAAATAAGAGGCACCTGCTGCTACTTTTGGTGGTCTGATAGAGTCCAAAAGGCATTTAGACCTGTTCCATCTCAGTGAGATGAAGCTTCCATCATGACGTTCTCCCCATTAACATCTGGGCAAGACTCAATTTCTACCAAAGGGCAGAAGTCAGCTGAAACAACACCTCTGCGAGATTTTGCATCTGTTGCTGAATTTCAGATTTTCATATTACAATGGAATTGTAAAGGAGCTGAAATTTCAGGTTCCCAGAGAACAATTCTCAGAATGCTGAATGAGAAATGATACAGACCTTTCTTAGTGAGTGAGTTTACATATATTTCTGCTGCTTTTCTACACTAAGAAAGGAACTAGCAACCCAGGGAAGAAAAAAATAAAGGAAAATAAAAATATGGGGGTTGGTGGGGGGTGGGAGGGGAAGGGGGAGAAAGAACCAACGACTAAAGAGACTTGAATAAAAGTGCGATACTGAACAAGTCAATTCAGACACAATCAACTGATGGGACCATTCTCACAAAAAGCAAATAATATTGTCTTTTCTCCTGCTGCCTTTGCTACTCAAGAATGCTCCCCATTTCAAGCAAGAGACAGTTCCTTAACATTTTAGTGATTTCTGACTTACAGATGGTCTATTATAGAAGCCAATTTAAATAACTAATGTTTAAAATCCAGCACAATAATGGATGTTGTTCAACATGCCAAGGGACACAGTGGAATGAATATATTTGTTTGTTTACTTTAAATACTTTAAGAACCCACCCAAAATCTGTCCTTAATCTGAGGCATTTCAAATTTTAGGACATCTCAGTCACTGTTAAATCTCATTCAAGGATGTGAGAGAGTGTACTTTTCTCTTCTTGCCTTAGACTTGACACTCCAGTTAAAGGCAGCCCTTACAAAAGCACTGCTGCAGCTACAGATTTAACTATGGATAACTGTTCTCTGTGCAATAAACAGCCTGGAGGTACAAGGTCAGTGCTCTCCTCCTCCTTCTTGAGCAGGCAGGAGCCTTCACCTTGAATCAAGCTGAGAGCTGTCTGCTCTGGTGCCAGGTGACAGCACAGCGCTGCCAGCAGCAGCACCACAGCAGCGCTTGGAGAATGCTCAGCTCTGGAAAACAGTGAAGCAGCTTCCATCTTTGGAGGGCAAACAGTTGAACAGACAAAGGGGAAGGCAGCAGCTGAAGGCTGTGGCTGTCCCTGGCTATAATTCGTGCACTAACTGGGGCTCAGCCCAGGCAAGAGGTACTTGTGTACAGAAGCAACTTCTCCAGGCACATCACCTTTGGACATGCCACTGCTCCACTTACATGCTGTGGTAAATCTGAACTGTGGTTTTAAAAGAATTTTTTAATTTTTTTTTTTATTTAAATCTGTGGTATTAAAAGAAGATTGGAAATGCAAGCAACGAAACGGAGACGTGCTCAAAAGTGCAACACACATTTTCATTCGCCAAGGAAATGATAAATGATTCACTACAGTAAATGTTATTTCAAGTAGGCCACTGTTCAAAAAACTCCATTCAAATCAACAAGACACAGCTCCAAAAATATTTAACCTTAAAAACTCATAAACAAGTTTGCTCAATTACAATTTATTTTCTTCAAACAGAAATTGGGCAAGAGTTTAAGAAAAACATGTACAGATAATGCTAAAATCAAGGTTGTAATGTCTTTGATTTAGCAATAGATAGAAGTATTACATTAAGTCAAATTTCACTTTAATTTGAGTTATTCTTGGTTCAAAAATAACGTGTGCCTCAGAAACCATAATTTAGAACTAAAGAGAAGACAGCAATCCATATAGCAGCTGTGGCACTTAAAGGAGGTGGGAAGGGAGATTAAAAAATTCAGACTCATAAGTTTGAAACAGCACTTTTATAATGGAATTTAGTTTCAAAGTGAGATATGAAGCTACAACTGGCTAAGATTTTAAAAATTAATTAACTCACATGATAAGTAGCCCCATTTCAAAAAGTAGGGAAATAAAGCAGAAAGAGATATTAAGCTGTTAAAAAAGTGCCTTGTGTCCTTATCAGAATATTTACTAGGACATAACAAATACCAGAAGTTGAAGAACATTATGCTTCACTCTGACAGCACTCTGAAGAACTAGTTCCTTGTAACCATGGCTGATTCATCAAGGCATTAAAAGAACTTCTGTGTCCCCAAGCTCTTTCCATGGATGCACTTATGCCCCATGGAGGTGATTATCTGAGTGGGCAGGTTCTGCCAGTCCAGTTCTCTGATCACAGAAAGTTTTCTTCTGGTGCAAAACTATGGTTTCCTTTGCTTTCTAGCTATCCACAAAGGCTACTCAAACAGAAATACAACCACAATTAAGAATGTGAAGACACAGCACCAACACAATTGCTAGATAAAATCTGAGCTAAACAATAGCAGTCCCGTGAGGGAGCTGCTTGATTTGGTATAGCTGCTCAGTATAGGGCAGATTGCATTTCTTTTGGTTCAAATCTTTCTCTTTTCTTTCCCCTAGGAGAATGAGATATTTGGTTTTGTTTCATATTGTCAAAAAAAAAAAAAAAAAAAGAGGCTGAACTCATCATACTATATTCATTGGGGGCTGACATTTCAGTCTTCTATTAGGGTCCATTAAATTGAAATCAGACTTGCCTTTTGTTACTAGAGGCAATAAATATTAATTTTCACTTAGGAAATAAAACTAGATTCACACTTTTATTCTCCAGCCTTTAAATTAACCAGTACCTGATATTATTTTATTATACAAAGCATTTTAAGTGTTTTCAATTTTCATGCAACTTTCTACTGTATGGCTGAATTATGTTAAGTGCATGAGACATGTTACAACTGAATGCATTATAAGTCTTAAAAATAAATCAGTGAAAACCACAGAGTTGGGTTATCCTAAAAGTTTCTATAGGCATTCAGCACTATTTCAAATATGATAGATCATTTCTTCACACACTTGCAGTACACCTCTGGAAAGATGGTGTTCAGTTATGTTTATCACCTAGAAAACCTTGTGGTGGGCCAAAACCTTCATGAGGGCCAAGCAAATAACTCATTAAAAACAAGCATCCAATGTTCTGCAGTTGCATGGGTCAGATAGCAACAGGAATGTTCGAGGGGTTTTGGAGTTTTCTCCTAACAGGCCACTTATGCTGCTGTCTCATTTTTACCTATCTGTGAGCAGCTGCATTTTGCTATAGGCAAGTTCATCTGTCACTCAGTGTCAATGTGCCACTTCCCTGATGCAGGGGTAGCAGCAGAAAACCAACAATGTCTGAAGTTTTCTTGCTGAGTCCCACATATGTCAAATGCTGTTTGATAAAAGTTATCAAGCAAGGGATGGAAAACAAGACAGCCATGCACTTACTTCCTTTACTCCAGGCAGTAACAACCAGACCCTTTTAAAATGTTCACAAAAGAAGGAAGGTCTTTTTCATTGTTAGTAAAACATTCACAGCCCTGGCAAACTAGAGGCATGATCCTGGATCTCACAAAGTTTGTTTTCCTTTTCAGTCAGGGTTTTACACTGAGCCTAAATCCCTCTCTCCTGAAAGCTGCTGCAATATCCAAGTATCAGATATATTAGCAGCCACATCCTTGTAAGATATCTTCCCTACAAAAAGTCCACAAATTTCACCTAATAAAGCACTTCCATTCTCAGCTTCCCAGATAGTTCCATATAATGCAGGCAAGAGTTGGAATATCTCTTCAATCCCTAAATGTGTTAATATAAGGTCACAGTTCATATTTGTTAATGAGGCTTAGAACTTTGTCTGCGTACATGAAAGTGTAAAAGATAACTCAGAAGAATTTTTCTGAGCAACCTTTTCAAGGTTGAATGATCCAGATTACAGAGAATCCCTAAGGCAGTCTCCAAGCAGAGGGAACTTCTGTAGCTTCCTGCTGCACTGCAGGTCCATCAGATCAGAGCTAGAGAGAGAACTGCTGCATGAACATTTTCAGGGCTTCCCTGCTTTGTCCTACAAAAGTTGAGTCTGATTCACCACATGAAGCAAGCCCTATTTCATAGAAAAGACAACCTTTTAGGTACTAACTTGGCTAACTCAAGTGTTTGGAGGTAGCTATCCTGCACAGTGGCAGGAATTCAGACCACCCAACTCACTGCAGCAGTTTTATCATTTTAGACAGAGCATGTCCCTGGTCCTCTGGGAAGTGTCTTCCTCATCCTCTACTCTGGGACGCAACTCCAGAGGTTTTCTGACAGTGATGTGGCATGGTATGACCAACAGTGCCTGCCTTAAATATCCCAGGCTGGATTTATTTTTCCTTCTTCGGGGTTCAGTGAATCCAGAGATCCTCCTTAGAAGCCTAAGTCCATGGAAAACACTATTCAAATGTCTAATAGCATTTTCCATGCATATAAAGCTAATTCTGGACAGAACTATTAAAAAAATGGGGAGGAGAAAGCAGGGTAACTGGATAGAAAATTAAGTCCTGTTATGTACTAGGAACTGGTTAAAAACCAGAGAAAAGAAAACAGAAATTTTGTCATGGGAAAATACTGCCAGTAAACATAGCTGTGAATAGACATTGAGATCAACATTGGTCTTGTTCAGTTCTGTGAAGTAAACAGAGCAGATACGCGAGGCAGGGAAAAAATATACCATCCTGATGACAGGGGTCACAGCAGGGTTATGGAGACAGCCAAAACAAACATGGCAGTGAAAATTGAATACAAGGCAGTAAAGAGTGGTAAGGAGAAAAAAACAACCCACATACAGATAATTTCTGATCAACATTTCACTTGAAGGACTTGCATGCTGTCACTCTGTGGCTCACTGAGGGATCCTGCTTAGCGCATAGCAGTCAAAAATAGGCTTCATTAAGAAGGGGAAAAAGTAGTGGAAATGCAATGTCATTTACATAAAATCATGATACTCAACCCTACTTGAATACTATATTCTGTTTATTGCTTCAACTCCAAGAAAATTATTAAAATGGGTTCTAGTGAAAGGGAGGTCTTGGTACCATTGACTGGCAGGTCCAGGGTTCCTGTTGGAATACTCTCATTCACAGGAAACCTACAATAATACACATAATATTTTTCCAATAAAGGCATGCATTAGCATCCTTCACCCACCTCCTTCTTGCTTGCTAAAATGTTGGGATCTTCTAAATGCAGCAAACAATGGAACCAGTCAAAATACCACAGTAAAACAAGAAAATACTATTTCTGTCTGAACTGGACAAATATTTCAGTGTGTTTATCCATAAAAGGGAAAATTAAATTTGCTTTGGCTGACTTTGTAGCCACTTTCACTGCATGATCAGGCACATCAATGTATGGATACTAATGTTTATAGAAGTAATTATTTCCAATAATTTAAGCACTTGAAAAGGGATGGGGAAAGAAGTCACAAATATTTTGAATTCAGAAACATGAAAAACACATGACCTGCTTTGAGGATTCTGTCCATTTAAAAAGGCATTGATTAAAATAAATAAGAGAAAAATTAGCATCACTAACTGAAAATTCCTTTGTCCAGTATCTGGACACTAGGTGAATATTTTAGTTCCGAAATTCCTCTCTCAACAGCTTTTTTCATAAATTACTCTCAGTATTTGGGGGAAGCAGGAGGGCAGTGGGGAAAACACTTCAGGAGCCTCACTTTACTCAGTCACCTGTCACATCTGGGGAGGGAAAACAATAAACCTAAATACAAACAAACAAAACCCACCATAGCAAAAACAACAAAACCCAATCCCTTGCATTATACTTAAGTTTGCTTACTCTTATGGTTAGATGTTGTTCTGCCAGAGGATTCTGGGATCAGCTGAACAGCCCAGTTGTGCTGATCGTATCACACACTTGATTTCATTTCTGTCTTCAAATCCCTGAGCATTGCTGCTGGTGGACATGGCAGAGCAGGTTATACACCCTGTAGAAATTCCCCTCCATCCTACCCCAGCTCAGGGGCATAGGATTTGATTTCTCAAGGTGTTTAGAATAGGAGGGGAAGAACAAGAACATGTGTGCAGTCACCTGGGAGAAGATGGCTTAGTCTCAACAATTGTCATTCCAGAAGACAGAGAGCACCGTTCATGCACCTTCTACAGAAGATGGAATGAACTCCATGGCCAGTGACCAAGATGAATAAAACTTGTTTCCCTTTTATTTCCTGTGTCTCCAATTTAGAACCCTTAACCTTTCATAAAACTGTTCTATCTAACTTCTAAAATGGTGTAGTTTAATCCTAAGCATGAATTCCATACTTGGAGAACAGAAGGGAAAAACATCCCTAAGTCAGTATTACTTGTTTTCTTCTTTTTGCCTGATTAATGGCTCAGCACAGCCCTTTTCACATCCCTTCTAATCACTGGCTGTTTTGTGACTCCAGCTGCTGGCTTCACACCAGCCTCGTTAACTCCTAATTAACTTCAGATAACAAAACCCCTTCCACTCTTTCCTGGATTTCACCGGGGTCATGACAGGAGAGCCATTTGTCAGGCAGGTGCCCCCAGCTCCGAGCAGTGAAGGGTGGGTGGGCTGTGTCAGGGGGTGACACAAGCCAGCACTGCTCCAAGAGCTCAGCCTGCACTTGGGGCTGCTGAAACCTCGAGTAAAGCAAGCAGGGACAGAACCGCAGCCCTGAACATATCTGAGCAATGTAATAATACCCAAGGTTGTTAAACTTTTGGTATGGGAACAGCCTAGCTACTGTCCCTATTTTCCAGCCAGAAAGGAGAGCTGAAGAGAGCATACAGATACTCCAGAGACCCTGAAGAACAGCTGGCTCTGCTCTAAAAGGAAAGCTAAGCAAATGTGTTGGCAGATTTAAAGTGACTTCCAGCTCGCAAGGAAGAACACATACACTGGGTTCTTGTCTCAGCCAGTGACTTGAGGAGGTCACTCACAGAGAAACTCTCCAGACTAAAAATGCTCTTAAAGGGACAGAAGTTCTGCTGCTTGATTAGTGGGTGAGCAGCAGTCTCTTTTTTTTTCTCGTTGCTGATGTGTAGTTAAACTCACACTGCTACTTTGCTTAAAAATGAGAAACAAACATGAAATTTTTCAGTAATGTGACTGTGGCATTCACTGTATAGAGTCGCTGGAAAGCCTCATCAGCCTGCAGTGAGAAGCAAAGTTAGCCCATGAAAAGCACCAAGTTCTCATGTCCACCACACCCCTTGAGCAGCTCTGCACAGAGCTCCACTGGGCACAGATGCCTCTGAGTTGTCTTAGCTCAAACCAGCCTAAAATCTTCCTTTGACTGTAAAGCAAAATGTAATTAACCAAAATTCACCAAAACAAACAATATGTTTTTAATTGAAAACATTATATGTTCTAACACTATGGTTGCACCACAAGAGATGCCAGTGTTTTCAAACCCCAAAGCAAAAGTACATGTTTTTAGTGATTTTGAAAAGGATGCTGTTGAAGACAGTACTTCCCTGTCCTGTTACAGCATTCCTTACTTTTCCAGCTAAACCTTGAGCTGCAAGGTGAGAAATCTAAGACAAATTTTGAGGCTCCCTCATGGCAAAGAGTTAAATCTAATTTTCTGATACTTAGTACCTGGCCCATTGGATTAGGCTATAAAACCCTCTAAATTGCATTTGCCACTAAAGATCTGCTGGCCTGGAACAGGTGGAACAGGCATTGGTGTGAATATATGCTAGATATATGAAGTCCTCAGCTCTCCTCATTATCTACAATTTTATAATCCATTCTGATGCCAAATCCATCTTATAACACTTTAAAAATAAAAGCAACAATATAAACGTATGTCTAATTAATTGAATTTTAGTTGATTTTGAATTATTCAGTGGAATACCTTTAGGAAAACTTAATGTGATTTACTTTTCTTTCTTCCTTTGTGAGCTAGGTGCACACAAACCTAGAGCAAAGGCTGTGTAAAATCCCTGCTGCTCTGTTAAATACAGCAGCTTACCCACAATAAAGCTGCAAGGCAGTGGATCCCTTGTACTGAGGACAACAGGAGAGCAGCCAGATGTTCATCCTAACTGTGATGGCGATTTTTGTAACAAGTGAGAGAAACCTGAAGTGCCAGGCTGTAAGCAAAATTTCAGCTAGAAAAGCTGTTCAGTTTCTCCCAGAAATGATTGTTTATAGCAGGAGTTAAAGCATTCTCCTCTCTGCCACTACTACAACAATAAAAAAAAGTTTGACAAAAATAGGACTAAACTGAGCTCTCCTGTCTAGTGAAAAGTTTTTTAGTTTTGCAAATAACTGAAAAGCATCTATAAAATAATAAGTGCCTGAGATATGGTGGTACAAAGAGCATCCCACTTCAAAGCTAACTTCAAAGTTATAAAGAAAAAAAACCCCAAAAAATCCTAAAGAACAAAGAATCCAGTCCCAGTGCTGCATAGTGATGTTTAAATTAATCAAGTGTAATTTTAAAGAAGAAATGTATAGGAAATGGCCTTTAAGGTAGCTGTGAAGTCTTTCCAGCCTTTCATCCATCTGAACTCCTCCATGTCCAAATGCATGGCTCTAACCAGCAACTCCTGATATATTTGGTATGTGCTAGACTGGGATCATGTAATCATGGAACAGTTTGGGTTGGAAAGGACCTGTAAAGGTCACCCAGTCCAACTTCCCTGCAATGAGCAGGGAATCACACAAGTACAAGCCACACTCTTTAAAGGCAGAACAGATTACTCTGCAGAACTGAAACACTGAAACTTTTCATAAAACCAAAGCTATGGCACACGAGAACCCCAGGCACTCACCCTCCCTCCTTCTGAACCTCAATAAAAACTAGCAATAGGGTCTACAAGCAACTTCAGGGCTCCAGAAAACAGCATGAGCCAAGGTCTCTTCCCACAGAAAAGCCAGGCACACCCATGTGCTTGCACCCAGTGGAAGTTCAGCCCAGCTTTTCAGTATAAACATCACCTAACTTACTCCTCTAAGGCAATAAACACAGGCTCACATTCAAGTAAACAGTCTCACTGGTTACTCCACAACACATATTTATGTATGTATGTCTGCTAAAGGCTTCAGAGGCTGGCTGTTTTTAATAAAAGCATCTTTGCCCTGAAGCTGCAAAGCTGGGACTTTTCAGGAGGCTTTTAGTGTAAAGTTAACTCTGCAGTTCTGTGCATTAAACTGATCATGTAGAGAGTAGAAATTGGTCAAAACAAATAAACTAGAGAATATGTCATAGGACATGATGTAGCATACTCATATCTTTTCTCAAAAAGAATTTGATCATGCTGTGATCTGAAGGACCAGACCACAGACCTAAAAAATTGTCAGTAATGAGGTTATGTTCTGTAAAGGCAAATATCACCAGCAGGAGTGACATCACACCACAAGCCATCATGAAGGTTTGTCCTTCTGACATTTCAAACTGACAGATACCCTGCCAGGACAGCAGAGCTTGAAAGCCCCCACACCCTGCAAGCCCTTACTGGGGAACAGAGACATGGGAGTTCTGCTTAAATCTCCAGGTTTTACTTGAGCACACTGTCATGCAGCTCTCTTTCTCTCCTAAAGCTCCTTTCTTTATTTTTTTTCTATCTGTTTTTAAACTCCATATCCCCTTACCTACCCAGTTCAGCCTGGGGTGGTTCTGTTTCTGCTCCCCAGAGAGGGCAGGCAGGGAGGGAAGGCAGTGATCTGTACACAGATGGCAGCTTTGTAAACTGTAGCAGTTTGTCCCTGGACACTTTGCTTGACTACTCTCTTCCTAATAAACTCTGACCTCTGAAGGTCATTAGCTGCTTATTAACTGATGCAAGCTTTAAAGAGCTCCAGCTATGCACTAGGTGAAAGCTGCTGAATGCTCTACACCCACTCCTCTGTTCTGGTGCCAAGTGATGGCATTAGCAGAGATTAATAATTATGTGCCTGTTTGTAGCCCACAGTCTCAGCCTGGCCAGCTGCATGGGAATGAGGAGATGTTCTCAGCTGGAGGCAGTGGCTATAAAAGCTCTGCTCCTCAGTGACCTGCACAAACTGTTCTGCCTTCCCCAAGCAGGGCAGGGCAGAGCAGGGTGAAGCCTGGTAACTTGGCCATGCTTCAACAGTCTATTATTGGGAAGAAAAAGAGAGGTTCCTTCTTGCAACGTCCCCAAAACTTTAAATTCCTGCACCAAATCATGGAATGAACATATCATCCCAAAAATCAATTTCAATATTTATGGGAGACCATATCAGCAGTGGGGAGCATTACAGCACACCAGACAAATAACACAGACACAGGTAAGGGCTGGATTACCCTCTTTTGGGTGGGCTGGCTATAACCCCACTATCACACTAGTGTGAAAAAATTCTGACTCCTTGCATAGTCCAGATACTGTTGTACATCATCTACATGGCACTCCAGGGCAGGACGGACATTGTTGGCATGGCACTTGTTATCTCTTTCTCTAAAATTCATGCTGATGGCCAACCAGGCCTGTGCTTTCAGCAAAAGGAAGACAAGGAAGTGTCTCTGAAGCATCCAGCACCTCTTGAAAATCCAAGCCCACAGAGAAAATGTTCTCATCTCCCTGTGTAGCCTTGCCATCAGAACTGCCACTAGCCAGGGAACAGCCAAGGGAAACATCAGCTGGGTTGCAGTGGGAGTCTGAGCTGCTGACCTTAAATCTGGCTTGCAAGAGGTTTGCATCACCAGTAAATCCTGTTTTCCTGCGAGTCTCAGCTGCTCTGAGGCTCAAGAGCTGTGTTACACCGCACAGGTGATCCTTATTGCTCCTCACATGCAGCTCTCTACAAAGAGCCAGAGAGTGTACAATAGTTCAGTAAAATCTGGAACCATTTTGCCAGCATGTAAGGTGGCAAATAGCATGAGGCAGGCTGGAATGCTAGAATTTCCAAGGCTTTCTCCTCTTGCCTAAAGTAAAAGCATGTTCCCAAACTTGGGATTCTCCCATTTGATATCCTTCTCTCTGGCTGAAAGTCTTGCTTTCCTTACCCAGATTAATATTCAGCCAGGAAGACTCCCAATATCTTGACAAGAAATATTACTTACTATTTTAGGCTTTTGGCCCTTATATAACCTAAACAGTGTTACAATGAAAACTTGTTGGACAACTAGTTCCTCATAAAACAGACAAAATACCAGACTAAGCCTCGAAGCTTCTGTGGGGTTTTCAAAGCAAAGGTGCCCCAGACTCTTGCAGCAATTCATCACAGTTTGTCACTGTTTGACACAGTTTCCCCAGTTAACTTGAGAAAATAAATGAAAATACACAAGGGCCTTCCTTTCTATGATTCCAAACCATTGCAGAAGTTATCATCCTGTGTATCACAGGCTTGTTGAAGAACAGATTCACAACAGCCTTTATTTGACCTGTTGCATTCAGCCTTCTCTGCAGTTCTAAACTAGATGATCACTCCAGCCTTCCTCTGCCAGAACATCTCCAGGGAGTCCATATTCCTCTGAAGAGGACATGTCACCACAACTGAGGCCTCAGAAATGTTGAGCAGACTGGGAGTACATTCTGTATTTTGCTGGCAATGCAAATGTTTATTGATACAAAATTTGCTTCCTTCTCATGCCAGATAAAACCAGCATTGTGCTTCTGAGTCATGTAACGTCTTCAGTACCACGATTCCCCATCTCATTTTCCAGGAAGCCTTCAGAGCCACTCATCACAGATTTGTTCTCAAAGGAATTTAACACCTCACCCCTCCCTCTCTAAAATGCAAGGTGCTGCACCTGTGTCAGGGCAGCCCCTGGTATTAACACAGCTGGTGGGAGAGGGAATTGAAGGCAGCCCTGTCAGGAAGGACTTAGGCTGAACGAGATGTGCCTAGCCCAGCCGTGGCACTCACAGCCCAGAAAGCCAAACATGTCCTGGACTGCATCCAGAGCACTGTGGGCAGCAGGTGAGTGGGGGATTCTGTCCCTCTGCTTAGACCCTACCTGCAGTGCTGCATCCAGCTCTGAAGAACCCAGCACAAGAAAGGCGTGGACCTGTTGGACTGTGTCCAGAGAGCCACAAAAATGACCAGAGGGCTGGACAAGAGGCATGAGGACAATGCTCCCTTGCTGTGGTCCTGTGCACTACCAGGAGCTGACCTTCCATGATCCTTGTGGCCCCTTCCAACTCAGACTATTCTATGAGTCCATAATAGACATAAGGAAGAATATTTTTATGGCAGGGGTGGAGAGGCATTGGAACAAGGCCCCCAGAGAAGCTGCATGTGCCTCATCTCTGGAAACATTCAAGGTCAGGTTGGATGGGGCTTTGAGCAACCTGATCTAGTTCAAGATGTGCCTGCTTATTGCAGGGGGGTTGGACTTGATGACTTTTAAAGGTCCTTTCCAAACCCTAACTATTTTGTGACTCTGTGATTCTAAAGCCTATCCTTATTTCTGATTCTATTCTTTATCAAGACTGGAGGACTAAGCTTAGCAATAAAGCCAGTCTGCTTGCTTCCAGCTAAGGCTTGTTAGTAATAGGCCAACTCCCTTTTCCATTCAAAAGACCCTGTGAAAACTCATTTGATGATTCTGTTGGTTCACATATCAGATCCATTTTCTGAGCATGATTATCCAAGTCATTTGGCTTTTCATCACGTAATTGAATTTATGTGAGTATTTGCAAAAGTGTGATGCAAGGGAGTAGCAAAAGCTCTACTAATTTCAAAATGTGACTTCTAATGTGCCTCCTTTATCCATTGGCAATTACTCAGTCACAGAAGGGAACTAGGTTGAACAAATGGACCATGTTGGCAGCTACTCAGCTCTTTGATGTTTTTCCAAGAGGTTACAGATGGTTTGATTTTTTCCATTCCAGAATTTTTCCTCTTAATTGATGTTAAACTGACAAGTTAATAATTTCACAAATTCCCTTTCCTTATTGCCTGCTCTTTTCTTATTCTTTTCCACTCCACAAGTTTTGTACACTTGCTCAAAGACATATAGTTACAACTCTGAGAATGGAAACTTTGAGATCCAGCTGAAGAGCAGATAAAAAGCTGAGAGACAGCTCAGCTCTAAGCCTAGACAAATTTGTTTATATTGATGAAAAGAAGGCTAAGGACCTTTGGGCTCCAAGGCCAAATAGCACAGACTGATTCATATCCACTGAATCAGCTGAAAGCCACCCCTCAAACACAGCCATTGCATCCAAGTTACAAATCCCTGGTAGCCAGCCCTGGCTCAGAGCTCTGATGTGCTTCGGCCCTTATTAATCCCCACAACCCCATTGGTGGTCACACTCCAGAGGCAGGCAGCAGTGTCTGAAACCTTCCAGTACACCTTGTTCTGTGCTTGCGGGCTGGAAATCTGTGCTGGGCACCAGGTGTGACAACATCCTGCTGTCTGCCAGGGATAATCTCCCTATCCCAGCATTTTCTCCATATGCTTATCAGACAACTATCCATGCCTCATACAGCTCGTCTGTAGTCCTGCCTCACTCTTCAGGCTGAAGCCAGGCAAGCTGCCCTCAGTTAGGGGCTCCATGGCAGATTAATTTCTAGTTTGGGACAACAGCAACGTTCCTAAAGTGTGCTCTTCATGCCTGGAATTAGAGGGAGGTTCTGGGAATGCTCTCCATATACTGTAAAATATAAAATGTTGCTTTCCCCCTTGACCATTGGTCACAGGTCCAGTTTCCAATGACCACCAGTGGAGTGTGTGTCCAGCTGGCTGACCACGAGGTGTTGGACACTGAGGGACATCCTAGAAATCCATACCAACAGTGCTCACGGTGCCATTTCCTGCTGTGCAACCCAAATGGCCGCCGAGCATCCTCCTGGCAGACAGAGGGATCCCAGCAGGGCCCAGCCCTCCGTTCCCACTCACACTGCCTGGCCTCGCAGGCACAGATGGCCCCACACACTCGTCTGCCTCTTCTCATTCCAGAGCTGAAGGTGGTAATTTGGATAATGCATACTTCCATCAAAACCTTCACAAACACTTAGCAGCATTCACCCCCTCCCTCCCTAAACACAGCCCCTCTTCTGCCTGGGCCTTGCCTTCCCACACAGGGCTATAAGCATGCAATAAATCACATTCGTGCTGACTGTCCATTCTGTTAACTCTTCCTTTTCCATGAGTCCTGTTGTAACTGAGGATCCACATTCTTATCCCCTCCTGTCTATTCATGTATGAGCTGCCACCACCTCTCTATTCATGCTACCCCTACACAATCACCTGCCAGCACCCCAGCAGGAATAATTGCTGCAACTCCCCAGCTGAACAACTGTGGCCGAGCTTTTAATGGCTTCTCTTTGCAAAACAAACGTTTGAAGATCTATTTCATCACCACAAAGGAGGCAGAAACAAAAGCATATGTAGCTACTGTTTCAATAGACATCATGCAGTCATTCATGGGGTCAGTAATTAAAAAGAGGGCATTCCATCCTTCCTAGTTTCTGTTTCAGCAGCCTGGAGCTGCAGTCCCACATTGTCAGGTATATCCACCCTGCCCAGCTGGGCAAGGTGCTCGTGTCTCAGGAGATGCCAACATTCCTCACCAAAGTGCTCCATATCCCAGAGGAGCCAGTTCTCTCTGAGCAGGACCTGGCCACATCACAAAGGTAGCTTGTGTAGTATGAGCAGTACTTTCTCCATAGATCCCTGGGAGCTGTTCCAGGAACAGAGCCAGGAACTTCTTCCCTTGTGTTAATCCCTGGGGATTTTTTCAGTCATGGAGAGCGAGCACAGAAACCACATCTCCCTACGGCTCTGCCCAGGATTCTGCTGCCTTGCTAGGTGGTAGGGTCATGTCTGGTGACAGGGAAAACCCAATGGAGCATTGTCTTTCTGCTTGATCCATCTTTCAAACATTTTGGTAGACAATTTGGAGATCCAAAATAATTTCCTCCCTAGAACATCTAGCCTCACAGAAGAGAGTAATCCACACAAGTACTCTTCAGGCCAAGAAGTGAGGAACTTAATAGAAGTTGACTTGTAGAAGTCAGGAGATAACTGCTGATTTTGCTTTTGTCTTCCCATGTCTCAAGGTACATCACTGAGCTGTGCATTGTAAATCCTGGTCCCAGGGGGCCCTCCAGCTCTACACCAAAGGGAGACAGAGAAATGGCAGAGAAAATGACACAGACTCCTGGGTCATGAGAGCTGTAGGGCCTCTGTCACCCATCCATAGCTCATATTTGGAATTATCAATGAAAGGGACTTCCATGTGGAATTGTTCTGGGCTGCTGTGGCCCCAGAAGTTACCAGAGATCATATTTACAACTGGAAGCTATCCTGTGCCCTGCTGGGATGACCCAGCTCTAGCAGGGAGGCAGGACCACGTCCTCTCCAGCCTGACCCATCCTGTGACTCTGTGAATGGTGACTGATGGCTGTGACCCAAATCTCACACCTGTGTCACAGGCTTGTGTTATTTAATAGCACAGGCATTGCCTTCGTCTAACTTGTTGCTCAACAAGACAGTACACCAAGCAGTAAGGTGTCCATTAAGATACAGACTCAGTCTTTCGGGCAGAAAAAGCTTCATTCCAGAAGCCATGAATTTTCTCTTGCAGAAAAACTTAAACTGAGATTTAGAAAATGCATGTGGAATTCTGGAAATTAAACCAGATTTATTAATTTAATTAAACTGCTGCACCATTTATGTAGGGCATGTATATAATCTTCTAAATAGAGATAATTTCCAAAGCAACACAAGATATTTTCCTACAAAAAGAATGATAAAGCTGGAGTGGCTGCTATTGAAAAGATTGAAGCTACCAAGTATATTAGACCACTAACACAAATACACAGGCAGAGTCTGATGGAAAAAAACAACTTTTAAGAGTCCATGCTGTAAGTAGAAAAAGCAAACCATGAAAATACTAACAATTGGCCTATTTTCTTGGCTTCTCATCTGACAAAAATTTTAATTGCTCCACCATGGTAATGACAAAAATTGAATTTGAAGAGTAGGAGTCTAAGCAGTCCTTCAAGTGTTTCCTGTGCACATCTGGCCCTCTGACTCCAGGTCTCTTACCAAAGAGAAAATTTTTTTCATTTTTATTCCTCATATGATGCACAATCATTGGGTAAGCAAAACCAGACAAACAGAAAAAACACCTCTGAAGTCCAACATGGCAGCACAGTTGCAGTGGCTCAGAGGCAGCATCTCAGTCTGGTCCTAGCTAAGCTAATCGAACTGTCATAATTTGAATTGTCATAATTTTAGTTACAGGTAATATAAAGGTCTTGATTATCAATCTTGTGTCAGCAACATAGAAGTTTTATACATGTCAACTACAGATATGGCCCAGATTCAGAATTTTTTCGCTTTTCCTTTACTATTATAATACAACTTGAGAACTGCCAGTCCATCAAACTGCTGTCCAATGCCACCTGTATGGGCTTGTGCATTGTTGTTGCTGCCACTATACTAAAACTGATTTTTTTTTTTTTTTTTTTTTTTTTTTTGTCACAGAAATTTAGGTCAGTGTTCAAAATCAAGGAACATTCCTTCCTGGGTATCCTTTGTGAAGAATGGTAACAGCAGTCATTACACTTGGCATAAGCCTTCCCAGAGCAGGTATGACATGCCCCATGTGCTGTCAGACACACAAAGTGCTGAGAGACTCCTTTGCCAAAACTTTTATCTAATACTACCTCTAGCTCAGGGTGCACATTCCTGGCACAGGTGATCCCACAGAATGCTGAGATGCTGGATATCTTTGTCAACTGCTAAATGAATTAACTCCATCAGAGAACTACTTTGAGCATTGAGCGAAGCATTTTGTATCATTTCCATTGGAGGCCTCATCAAATTTGCATTCCCCTAGAATACACCTAGAGTATCAGTGCACCCCCAACAATGGAAAATGATTGGTATGTGACTCTAATGATTCAGAATGCTGAATAACTGCTTTAATAAAAATATACTATATTACATTCATACTATATTATATCTATACTAAAGAGATACTAAAGAATACTAAAGAAAAACCTGTGACTGTCTCCAGACCTTTAGGCATAGCATTTTCCCAACTGGTTAAGGAAATAAAACAGCCTCAGCAGAAATCTAATTGACAAATCACTTCAGATAAACAATCTTCCTAACATATTGCACATGTGCAAAAACAACAGGAGCAGGGAATAGAGAAGAATTGTTTTCTCTTCTTCTCTCTCTGCTTCTCATGGAAAAAATCCGAGAGAGAAAATTGTCTTTCTCTGTTCAGAGAATGTGAACACCACATATACCTTTCCTTGAACCAAGGCTGAAATGTGGTGAGTTTTGCCAGAAATTTCCACAGAAAATTCCAACTAGCGTGATGCTTTATAGCTTGCAAGCTCCTGTGTCTGGTGAACAACCTGCCCCCTGCAATGCAAGTGGAGAGGCTGGAGAAGCCATGCCAGGACCCACATCTCAACACCCCCCTGAGGCTTTCCCCGTTCAGGAGAGCCCTGGCACGATGCACTCTGCACGGAGCTCTCTGCTGTGATCACACCTCCCAGAAACGAGGCCTGAGCTGCATGAGGACATGCCTTGACAGCCAGACTCCTCCAGAGCTTTCCTTAGCCTTGCTGCACATGTGCCAGCACTGCCAGGGCTGCCAGCTTCTGTCATTCAGCAGGCGCAGAATCCTGTCTTCTGTGCCTCCTGCCCTAAGCCTTGTCCCAGAAAAAGAGAGAGGGTGGTGTCAGCAGGTGGATGCACATCCTGCAGCGCCTTTCTGCATTAAATCTCTCCTTGTAGAACAAATGGACAGACTAATGCCAGACACCTGGGCTTCACTAAAGCCTTTCTAATATGTTCAGGGTATCTAGAACCATGTGAATTTTTGCCATCAGGATGTACAATCTGCAAAAGGGAATACAAACTTCAAAAGAATTAAACTTCTGGAAGGGTGGAATTACTTCTGCCTTCTAAGACATAAAGAAGTGGCCCCTTCATTCTACTAAAACCTGGGTAGATGAAAAAGGTCCTCAAATAGGTTTTTTAGAACTGGTTTCTGTTTCAAGTGTGATAAAGTGGTGTGGTAGGAGACAAAGACCATTCAGCTACTTATCCATTTTGGTTATGTTTGTAACTTTCTTACTAATGTAAGCCTTACAATCTTTCTTCTTCAGGATGCCAGAGTCACTAAAAGCCAAGCAGTAGAGTTTAAATAAGTTACTCATTTATCTCTTCAAAAGGGGCATTTAATGTTTATTATTTTAGCCCTTGGAATAATCTTAACCATTTTGAGAGAAAGGAGGGTAGTAGACTGTTCTTTTTGTTCAGACATACCAGTCTTGCCTTAAATCAGCTTCACAAGTTCTAGTCAAAGTTTTGCTTGACTAAAGTAAAGCTTCAGCTCCAGGTGTATTCCCTCCATAAAGGCAATGATGCTGGATTGTCTCCCAAGACTGGTTATATCCAGAAGCAGCTCCCCAGTATTCCCCACTTTTCTTCATCACAGGATATTTTCATAGTTCCTTTCTGATCTACTCCTAATTCTGACTTGCAGAGCAGCAAGACCCACTGAGTTAATGAAATACTATGACTTTCTACTTCACAAGTGGATCTTGGCAGTATTTGATCACTGATCCTCACCTATTTGCTTTGATTCCTAAAGTCAAGGCCAGCACAGACAATTACAGTAGGAGTTTTAAAGAACATTCTTCACCTTTTGATCTGCCATTTTGTCTCCAGCAGGACACTTTTTCAGGGCTTCTGCTTAGGCAGTTAGTGCTGAGGCACCCATAACATTTAAGAAGTTTCACCTGATGTTGCAAAGCTTATGGACAGCAGGAACAGAGCTGGCATCTCTTGAGCAGCATTGCACCCTGTGCAGTTACAAAGGGATATGGGACATATTCCACATATTTCTATACATTTCAGGACTCCTTAAGGAAGAAGAAAATATTCTCTTTCTCAGTTCCTTATACAATACAAGAAATGTGAATTCCTACAGCCAGTTTCCATTGAGACAAGCAGCACCTTCCTAGCCTCATCTAGTAATTACTGTTCAGGCTTCAATATTTCCAAGAAAAACAAGGAATAAAGCTTCTGTGTAATCCAGGACACCACCCATCTCAGACACCAGCAATGTCTCTACTGCAAGTGTATTATTTTTCTTCTCTTGCCTGACACTTCCAAAAACCTATTGTACAAGCTGGGTCAAAGAAGGCCCCCCTGGAAGCCAGGCTTCTGGCATGCTTGAGTGAGGCAAATAAGTTGTAAATAAAAGGGCTTTAGTAGAAGAGAACAATACTTAGAAGAGTATTAAAATACCTAAATACTTGTGTTGCCTTATATAGCACAACAGTTCTATTATCATTACGCGTTGTCTTGATATATCAAGAGTTCTTTTACCATTGCGATACAAGGATTCCATAGCCTCAGAGTTTCATACCCCCTGAATGTTTTCTGTAAGCAGGCCCTCTAAGCACTGACTGTTCTTGGTCCTTACTGCAGCCATGTGACTCTTCTCTCCACCAATCCACTCTTTTATGCCATTAGTTCTTATTGGCTACAGGTGTTACTTGTTATCAATCTTTAGTAATAGGGCCTGCTCCTAATGTTTAGTAATAGGGTCCAGCTGCAACTCATTGGGGGGATAAAATTACATTCTGCATTACCTTCACTGTGTCCTCCTACATACTTGAATCACTATTATGGAAATATAAAGAAAAATAAAATGTGTAAATTTCTGTCACTTGATAAATAATATCAATACTTCATCCACTGAAAAGAGAAAGAATCCAAAATTAACATTAAAAGAGGATTCAGACACATTTTCAATGGCACTGAGCAAGTAACAGGCTGTTAAAGGAGGTTTGAGCATTAACTAATTGTAAGGATGATTTGAAAGATTTAAGGACAATTTTTTGTTCTAAATACTAATATTTTACATTTCTTAGTAGCATTAGGACTAGCAAGGAGGATCCTTTCATGAGTTTTAATCCAATTGACTTGAATTCCTGCAATGTTCTTTTGCACTGTAAAATTATAAATGAGTGTTCCCGTTTCATTAAGATGAAGAAAGACCATTCCCTGAAATAATCAGGCAGGTGCTGTGAAAGCAGATCCCATCCCACTCTTTCTCATAATTTCCAATTTAATTTCAGAGTTGTTGGAAAGCAAAGTTAAAGCACATGAAGAAAATCCTTGGATACTGGCAAGCCATAATGGATAACTGAAATGGATTGGATTTTAAGTTCTAATTCTCCTGAATTGTTTGCTGAACGCCTATTTTATATAAACTTAAGACACTTATCCTTTCTTCATTTCTTCTATCAGACCAATACAGACAACTGCTCTTTATATTCTTCTGAACAGCATCAGACATGTAGTAAATATGCAGAGTAAGCATTTTGGAGGATCATATAGGTCAATATATTTTGACTTTTGCAATATTATGCTGAATCATAGCAACAGGCATTAGATTAAGGAAGATGTAGCGAGCATGCCTCATGCATTTTGGGCTGATTTTGGATGTGTCCATTCAGCTGAGTAATGAAAACCAGACAGTATTTCTTAACTTATTCACAGATGCCACAGCTGGACACTTCTTTTGCCTATTAAATTCTTAAATCAGGTAGACTACAAGACCTAATGATCAAAGCCAACACAGAATCATACACTGTAGCTTAAACATTTATAAGCTTTGTCATTGGAGCTGTACAGAGTTCTGGCTGTTTTTCAAACAAAAACATAAAATAATTGCCCACACATCATTTATATTTGAAGTGATTACCATACTGGTTAGACAGACAGGACATCAATATAAAACCTAATTGAACATGACAAATTGGATGTCAGACCTGCTGACCTTTTCAGAATTACCTTTGTAATCTAATGTTCCTACTGGCATTGTCATCTTCATAAATACGAAGACATACCAAAAGTAATGAACGACAAATCCTGCAAACTAAGGAAATCTGCCTTCTGATCTGATGGAATTCAGTTTTGAGACAGGACAGCACAGCATGCAAACAAATACATGAAAAGCAGAATTACTAACAATTTAATACCCTTACTGGTCTCATTAACACCCACGTCTTTATATTTACATCTCCATTTTTGATTAACAAGCTCAAACTATTCAAGAAATCACAACAGCACAACAATTGAAACCTGCCAAGAAATCTGTTCCACTCTTCATTCCTGTAAAAATTCCAAGAAGTCTTTTGAACTGTACAAATGATTATGGAAAATAGCCCTTAGAGGACAACCTCTCTCCTCTCTCCATACCATCCATCTTCCAGCCAAATGAATACCCAGAGATGCATTTTGACATAAAGGTACACTCTAATTACAAAACTAAAACGACAAATTACTTAATTTTTAGCAATATACAAAGTACACCATCCTGGCATATGCATTACCCCTCTAATTTGTTGTTTAGCTTTCTTCCCAGATGAAAATGAAAGGGATTGGACTTCATCAGCTGTGGTTTAAGTGACATTCTTAAACTGAAGTGCAGAGAAAAATAGAAATACAATACTATTTTCATCTGTTTTGTGGAAGGCTATAAATTCCCCTGCACATTCATCCTTTTCTTCCAAAGGCTCTTGTGCTTTCCTGCAATAAGTTATCAAGGAGGAAGCAGTTTAACCGGTTTTGTAGAGAAGTCTCCCCTTACACAAGAGGTATCTTCTTCTCACTTTTTATTCAGACATCAAGAATATTTATAGACACTTTTGTACTGTTGTATTTTTCATACTGTCCACTTCTCTTTCACAATTTCTTTCTCTTTTCCATTGCCCCATAGGTATACGTCCTGTAGCCTGTGCCAGAACACCTCAGGTTTTTATTCCAGGAAAGTTAGGAACTCAAGAGGGATGCAGAAGTTCACGTTATGTTTATTTCTACTGTGCTAAGCCCACAAGTCCCATTTCCATTTTTATTCAGTGATTTCATTGGCTCCTTGAGGGCTTCTACAGCAGCTCAGCTTTTCTCAAAAGAGTTTTGGGGTAGAAGGTTCAAGAACAACTAATCTATCCAAGCCCTTTGAGTTCCCAAAGACATTTAGGAATTGGTCACTGGGGGCTGAGAGTCAGATCAACCTACTGAATTGCACATATTATCTTCTGCTTATAAGAGCCCTTGAAAAAGTTAGAGCATTTTCCCCTTTAGGAACACAAAAATGTATTTTACATTAAAGATTATTTTACTCCTTATCTATAGCAATTTGCTACCTATACCCTGAAGTTTTGCTATTTAATGAAAAAAAAACCAACAAAAACAAACAAACAAACAAAATCCCATAATTGCGTGACCCAAGTCCAGTTTACCCTTGTAATATATTCCATTCTAAAGCATACAATTATTAGACACTTAAAATGTAAAAGTTAACAGTGTTCTATTTCTTGGAATTGTACATTTAAAGCAACTTGTCTCAGTGTATCCAGAGTTTAATAAAAGAAACCTTTTCAGCTGTGGTTTTCTCTTTTGGCCTCATATTATTCCTCTGTTAACTAAAGCCAAATGGCAATTTAGCAACTAAACCCTTGACTGATTTATCTAAATGTGAGTAATTCTTAGTATTGCTTTGGCATTGCCTGGTGGCATTTGATGCTGCTTTTATCTCCACCTGAATTGTTGTGCTGAGCATCCCAGGAGCACCTCTGTGTAAAAACAATCCACTGGCTGCTAGCTCACCTTCCCCCTCCGGAGTGCTGTGCTCCATGGAACAGGAGGAGACCTTTTAGAGTATTTTGGGAAGAAATAGGAATTGTTCTGCATTATTTTCAAGAGAAGCAAACACAGCTACCCCCACCAGTGCTTATGACATCCTAGCTGGTCATTCAGTGTTTTAAAAGAGAAATCTCAAGAGACAGTAACACTGTTTGGATAGTAGAGACTGTACTTAGATTACCTGTTATTTAAATATTAAGTACTTAGTCAGATCAAGGGTCCATTGTTCTAAATGCGCTCCCTTTCACCTGAAGCCACTGTTGAATGCCCAGGGAAGAGCCAGGGCACTGCCTTTCCTCAGCAATTCCACTTTTCTTCTACTCACATCTCAGCAATTTCCCAGCTTAGATATTTCTATGCATTTATTCCACCTTTATGGATTTCTTTGCCATTAACTGGACCAATTTCCTTTCATGCCCTGAGAAAGTTCCTGGCCCCTACTCCATCTCGTGGGACTGAGTTCCTGCAATGAGTCAGGTGAACAGACATGAGCATCCACAGTTTGCAATGCTCATTGGTTTCAGACATCCCTACCCTCCACATTAAAGACAGAATTTTTGTCATTGGTTTTCATCTTCCTCAGACACACCAAGGATGAGCTGAAAGGGGTGGCTGGCACTCCTGTGTACTCCTGTGAGTGCACCTGGTCAAAAATGCTGCCAAGAATGTTCATTTGAAGCAATTCAGTCCTGACTGTGGTGTTACAGCAAAGTTATTCCAGTTTGCAACCTAGGAATGGAAAACCACAGGAAAAAAATAAAAATACAAGAAAGCAAACAGACCAAAACCCCTGCATGCTATAGAGAAAAAAAAGAGTTTCAGGAATTGAATACATACCCCTACTGCATTGTTAATGTCATAGGGATAGGGGGAAGAACATCATGCACAAAATCCTCTGGGATTCACAACAAGTGCATTATTTGGATGATCACATTACAATTAGATAAAAGGCAAATGTTGTGATTATCATTTCTACAGGCATAAACTCAAATACGTATATACAGTCATCTCCTTATCTCCCTGCCCATCACTCCAGGTGCATTACACAAAGTTCTGGCCCACAGTGTTTACCACAAGAACTTTTCCAGGTTCCCAGAAATGCATGTCAAAGAAGGAAGATGAAGTTTCAGAACAATATTAAAGCAAGGAAGAACATTATTAAAATGAGGAATTAAGTCCTTTGATGGTGATTCAGGCACAAGAAGTAGTGATATGAAGAAAAGATGATAGAAAAAACTCAAATCACCAATCAACTAAAAAATTGAAAACAAAAGACCCCACTCCTTTGTAACAACATTTGTTTAAAGATTAACTAATAAATGTAAGGAAGTCATTATCCTACAAGAACAAAGTCTACCTTTTTCTTTATTTTTCTAAGAAATTTCCTTTATCTCCCCAACTATAATAAAACATGAAAGAAAAGGAAAAATAAAAGCCACAAAAATGAGCCATACTGGAGTACACAACAGGCCCTCTTTTGAAGTAACACACATTCTTATGCAGTGCTAACTCTTGTACAGAGCAACAGAGAACAGTTGCTCATTAGAAGGGAACTGATATCAAATATCCAAGTTCTCATTATGTACTCATCATTTCCACATGCATTTTCAATTTTAATTGCCACACAATACCTAAACATCTCTACAAGCCCACGTGAAGATGGGTGGGATAGCAGGAGCTCCCTCAGATGGATTTCTTGGAGTCACTGCATTCTATTGTTGGGGCAATTCTCCCACAGTTGACGTCTGTGGCATGGCTTCCACCTTCTGGTGGTGGCTAGCCCTCACCATGGTCATTCCCCAGCCTTCCACACACTGGGATGGTTCTTCCCAGAAGGCAAGAAGGCAGCACGAGGAGTTGGGCAGTCCTGCCTCATTTATTGCATTTTTCATTTAGGTGTAGTTGTTAGGTTTGTTTTTAAAATCCTCCCTTCATTTTGCTTATGTCTTTCCTTTCCTCTTGGCTGAAGTGGTCTCAGGTGTTTTGTTCCCTTGCTGCCAGGACTCAGCTCCTCAGCTTCTGTCTGTGTGCTTTAATTGACTTGGAGGACCAGCATGCACCCGAACACAAGAGTGAAAAGTTCTGTGTCCCTGAAAAGCTGCAATTATTATTGCAAAGACCTTCTTTTTTTTTTTTTCAATAGATTTTTGTTCAAGAACTCTTCCCTCCTATCTCCTTTCAACTTTCAACATGCCCTTGAATTCTGTTTTATTTAGTACCCATCAATCTTCTGCTCTCTTATCATAAACAAGTCAAAACTTAGTGTATTGTCTTCTTAACAGCAAGTTACAGCACAACCACTTTAAAGTCACAGGGCAGCAATAATGACAAAGACTCATCTGTACATTAAAATGCTGAAGGAGAATGCTTGTGTGGTTATTTCTATGCTGTCATAAAATTCAATTTACAAAAGACCAAGACCTGAAAGTACAGGACCCAGAAGTCATCCTCTTATTCTATCACCTCAGACAACTCCTATCACAATTATTTTTTCCTCTGATTTTTGTGGGAAGGGACAATGTCCTGGTATTAAAGACCCCCAATTCCTCCCATATTTATTCATGGCATCAGCTGAGGGCTTCAGGCACACAGAGCAACCAAACCAAGAAACTCATCAGGAAAGGCAACATCACATACCCACACACAAATACACTAAAGCCATTTTACCATTGAGCTCAACTACAAGTCTTCTCACAGAAGAAATTGCGCTGTTATCAAGTGTGTTCATGCACTAAATGGATTTTATATCTATTTATCTATTATTCATAATAGTATTTGACCTGGAATCTACCTGCAGGTCCAAGGTGGAGATTGGAACTATTCACACAGCTGGGGGGTTAAAGAAGGAAAAGGGGATTAAAAGATCAAGGAAATGGGATCAGAGAAGCATGGTTTCAGAACAGCTGCAGAGCAACACCTCTAAACACATTGGTTCACATAAATTTTCCTCCCACACACCCTCTCAGCTCTATAAAAGTTAAGGGGCCACAAAACTCAGTCCAGCCCATTAGGAAGATGAAAAGGAGCAAAGCTCTTGGAGCTTTACTCTTCTATCAGCAATTCATCACCAAAGCAGGGAAGAAAACCAGCAAATTAGTAAAATCTCTCATATTGAACACAGTACCTTTCCTTGTTTCCTGCACTTTGGGCTCAGGCAGGCAAGCCTAGACAGGAGAGACAGAAACCTTTCTTGTGGACAGAACACCTGAGCTCATTTCTTCCCACCAGAGTGCTGTTTGTGCTTGGGCAGGTCAATCCATCCTTTGATTCCTCAGCTGAAGGACAGAGATTATCCTGCATCACTGAACCCAACAAGGTGAGGGAATTAGACCATGAGCTCCCCATATGTTAGCAGGAAGCATTTAGGAATCTTTTACAGAGTAATTTCACACACATCCATTGTCTTATTGTTCCAGTCAGTCAGCAAGTCTTTGCTCCCTCTTCCTCCTCATGGGCTGGAGGTTGCTCAGAGCTGGCTGTGCTGGTCAATATTGCTGAAAATGGGCAATATCCAAGGGCAGCTGCCCAAATGGAACAGTTCCACCCTCAGCTAACTCCAACAGGAGCCCAATTATCCTTTCTCAGGGTTGATTTTACCATTCACAGATACCACCTGCTGTGTTTCTAATTACCCCTGATAGCTGGATTCTTGGAAAATAACCAATGTGTTCCAAGTAGGAGCCTGTGCAACAGATCAAGTTCTTTTCACCAAGAATAGTTTGCACTGTTCTTTGTAATTTATGCAGTTAGTCATTTGCCTTTTCTATTCTTCCCTTAGAGAAAATTCACTGGATATAGGACTATATTGTCTCCTGTGAGAGCAGAGAGCACATCTTATAACAAATGCAAGTTCAGTCATGGGGCTCTGCACTAAAGACTCCTTAACCTGGTCCCAGAATGAGACTTGGAACTGAGAGGAGGAACTGCACACAGTAGCCATGCTCCATGAGCTCACAAGAAACATGATTGCACAAAATCCAAGCTCTACAGAGATCCCAGCTGTAGCTCCAGTTTGAGTAAGTCTTCAAACCATGATAAAACAGCCTTTTTCAGGCCCACCTGCTGCCTTATATTCATACAAGTGCAACCTAGCTTGCTGCACACAAATGGTCTCAGAAAGCCTTACATCTCTCCGGCCCAGTCTTATATGTCTCTGGTTCTCAGCATCTTCCTTGTTTCATTGAAAATGGGAAGAACTGAGAGCTGAGGGCTGTCAGGTCAGATCTTCCCTCTGGATGTAAACATATCAGACTTACTTAAAACTCTTTGATCCATTTAATACATCATGGCCACAATGTTGTAATAAAGTCTAGAAGTGGGACTGTTGTCTTGTGAATCAAGTTAGTCCCTGAAAACAGATTTCCAGAGATCCCAGACTGAATGGGGAAGCCCCACAACCCCTTTGTTTAATTATCCAGAGGTAGCTGGATCAGCCAAGGAGCCTTCCCTTTTAGGTTCACTACTCAGTGGAAGTGCTGAGCACCAGGGACCACCCAGTGACAAAACCATCAGCAGCACTCACAAGAAAAACAAGGTGATGACGCTGTTCTACAAAAGATCCAGTAAAGTGAAAAGCATCTTTTATACAAAGTAAGCAACAAGTAAATCTGGGGAAAATACAAAACACCTCATGCTTCTTGGATTAGTCATGTGACTTTTTATTTGGGGCTGCATTTCAGCCCAAAGTATCAGCTGGTATCAGGTGCTGCTAATTTATATCTCTGATTGCCTATTCCAAGCTCTCTGCTTACAATGAAATAACAACAGAACCTGAGTATTTATTTTATATTAGCCAGCATTCTTAGTTCTGAATTCTTTCAGATACCATTTCTCCTACAAGGCTTTGAGTTAAAAACAAGGAACAAAATGGTAATATATAATATTAATAATAAAGGATTTTTGAAATAGGTTGTTATGCTCATCACCACTATCATCTCAATGCTACTGTGCTGAAACACCCAGCTAACCTCTGTGTTACTTATGTGTCTTCCTTAAGCAGAGAATCTATTTTTTTTTGCATGGCCTCTAGTATAATCTTACCTTGAAGTAAAAAATGTGTGCAGAGTTGCTGGGACGCTCAAAGGAAAAAGCACAGTTCAGAACCAAGACATCCACAGAGCTTCTTGCAGGTCCTAGAAGAGCTATTGACAGTACTACCTGTACAAAGTAAATAGCTTTCAGGAAATGCAGCTTTGAGCAAGACTCAGAGTCCTGATATTCTGATATCCTCAGAGAGAAGGATATCAGAATATTCAGAATAATTCCTATAAGGACTCAAAAGGGCTGGATTAGGACTGATGCAGAAGAGGAGCACCTTGCAAGGTGTCAGCCACTATAAAGAGCAAACACTAGAGCTTCTCCCAAGATTCAAGTAGGCCAATGAGCTTTTTTGAATCTGCAGCAACCTGTGGTTCAACAGCTACATTTCTATTCATAGAAACAGTGCAAAGCAACATCTGTCACCACTGGACAGGCTGAGGCCAGTGTGGTGTCAAACATTACCTACAAGCTATTTATTTGCTTTTGTAGATTCCTCCTGTATTGTACATTGGTAATGCAAACCACAACTTCTCTCCTTGCCCATGGTCCTGTGTGCAGCTCCAGCCCAGCTGTGGCAGACCCTGGGTTTCAATGGGCAGCAGGTGGGAAAGGAGCAGCATCACCCCCGTGCCAGAGCTCTGGCCCCATCTGCAGCAGCACTGCTACATGGCACGGTGCCTCCCAAAGCACACTGAGGCATCTGCAAGCTGGGGAGATAATCCCCCAAAACAGCCTCCTTTTCACATGGTCAGATGGGGCCACTCAGCTCTATATCCTATATTATTTCTAAAAAAAACACAAACAGAAAAGGCAAACTGGCAAATAACTGCACAGAAGTGTCACCCTCTTGAGCTCTTGAGTCCTTGGCAAAAGCTGAAGAATTACAATGGTGTTGCTCCCATGGCCCACCACTACACACTTCCTCCCTTCTCCAGGTTCTTGAGTCAAATCATGTCTTGATCTTTTTTGTGATAGGGAGAAAAAAAATAGGTCTTTCATTAAAAAAAGTTTTTCACCCAAAAATTTATGGTAGTTGTGGGTGTTCTTTGTTTAGGAGGGTCTTATTTTTGTTGGTTCTGGGGGGCATGAAGGGTATTGGGGATTTAGGAGTGGTGTATTTTTCTTTGTTAGTTTTGTTTGGTTTTGGGGGGGTTGGTTTGATTATTTTTATAGTTTTCTGTTGTCTCACAAAGAAGATCTCACAACAGAAATCTCTGTCATCTTGGCAGTGGATCTTGGTAGCAATGGAGTCTATTAGTCACACTATTAGAGCTGAATAATTCAGATAGCTTTCAGCACATATTGCTGGGATTTACTATTTAAAAGGCAGGCTTTTTATAGATGGAATTAAGGTTTTTTTACCCAGGGCTTGTGACACAATTCTAGGCAGCATTGAAGTTCCATATTGAAGTGGCTTTCAGCAGCACCAAGTCAGTCATGTCAGATATGACTTCATGTTCTTTAGTCTACCCAGAAGAAATCCAGTTATTTACTGCTTTTGCAGAGGTTTTGAGAACCACAGTGTATTCCCAGAGGGCAGACCCATTGCACCAAAAAAGAAAAAAAAAAAAAAAAAAAAAAAAAAAGAAAAAAAGAAAAGAAAAGAAAATGAATAAGGGGAGAAAAATCCTGTCTACTTATTTTAACTGTATTTGGATTTTGGATCAATCTTCACTACACCAGGTTTGCAGAGAAGAACTTTCAAAAACAAGTTTTAAAAATGTCATGCTGTATGAAATAACTTGAATACCACGAGCCAGATCTCTGGAAGGTGGCAATATCTTCACTTGTCTGTTCCTTTCATCTCCAGAAAAACAGGACTGAAAACAATTTTCATTAGAGATCTTTATCTGTAAGAAAAATCTGCCAATGGTACAAAAGCCACAGCTTGCTTAGCCTCCTTTTTTTTGATATAGTGAAGAAATAATGTCTCAAGACCTTCAACCTTCCAAAGCTGAACTTGATTCATATGGTAGTCAATAGCTTTGAATTCAGTAGCTTTACTTGTGAATAATTCTAGATACATGCTCAAGTGCTTATATGTGCAAGGTCTAAATGAAGACAAAGTACTTTGGCACTGAACATAAGATCTCAACTAAACTACAGCATAGTGTAACTAATCATTTGTTTTACGTTTTCTGCCTCAGAGAAAGGAGAATTGGAGAATTTAAGTCCATTCTGTTACTGTGAATTTAACTTCTTGTTCTTTATCCCTGAAAATCCAAGCAATGGAAAGCAGCAACCTGCAACTATAACAGAGTACATTACTGAAAGTCATGCAAATCCATACACAGATTTAAAAGGAAGTAAGAGAGGTGTTTCAAAATGCCCATCTTGGTTTGTGTCAGAAGTTGTGTGACCAGCAGGGCCAGGGCAGTGATTGTCCCCCTGTGCCAGGCGCTGGTGAGGCCACACCTCTGGTGCTGTGTCCAGTTTTGGGCTCCACACAACAGCAAAGGCTTTGAGGTGCTGGAGCAAGTCCAGAGAAGGGCAGTGGAGCTGGGGAAGGGTCTGGAACAGAAGTCTGATGAGGAGCAGCTGAGGGAGCTGGGGGGACAGGAGAAAAGGAGGCTCAGGAGGGACCTTATTGCCCTTTGCCTGAAAGGAGCCTGGAGCCAGGTGAGGGTCAGCCTCTTCTCCCAGGTAATGAGCAAGAGGATGTGAGGAGACAGTTTCAAGTTGCACCAGAATGTTTGGGTGGGACGTTAAGAAAAACATTTTCACTGAAAGTGGGGCCAAGTATTGGAACAGGCTCCCCATGTCATGCAGATGTGATGTCTAGGGTGGCGGACCTGGCAGTGTTGGGTTAATAGTTGGACTCGATGATCTTTAAGGTCTTTTCCCATTAATGATTTTATGATTTCATTCTCCACATCAGCATAAGTACTGGTGGACTCACTCTGGAACTCTTTCCCTTCTCCTAATTTAGGTGTGATTCTTCACTCTTTCACTGATACAGTCTCTATTTCATCACAGTTTCCAAATAAATAGGATGTGGATCTGCCCTTTTTTCCTAGCACTGCCACAATCCAGGTAGGCCTTTACCCACACACAGAAGAGGAGAAAAAAAAAACACATTTATTCTGCCTTTATCACTAACACAGACTGATGCAGATTTAATACAATTTCTTAGATGGGGCAGAGGCATCAGGAATCATGTGGGAACTGCCTCAGCAGCCAGAACTCAAAGCACTAAGCCCTCTATCAAGTGAGATGTGAGTCATCACAGTCAAGAGAGATAATCAGGTTAGCAGATTTTATGCTGAATACATTTGATATAATTTTTAAGTTTCTCTTCTGAAACTTTGCTTCCCCAGAGAATGAGCATTTAAGTGGTTAAGAGATGTGATTAAAAACGTGAAATAGTTGACATATGCTGAAACTCAAACTTCAATATTCAAGCAAAAAAAAAAAAAAAAAAAAAAAAAAGAAAGGTATTTCTTAAAGCATAATACCCAAAACTACTGTGTTCATATTTTTTGGTTCATTATTTTCACTTGCTTCTTTCAGTGATGCTATCTCCCACCTGCCCCAAAATAACTGAATGCTACTAGGCATTAAAAGGTTAATAGAAAAAGCCAAGTACCAAGCACAGGTACCTTAATAATTTACCACTATGTCTCTCACATCAGAAACCAAAACATTCAATGATTAGACTGTCCATTTTAAATGCAGAACACTTCAAATGGATAAAACACTCTTGAGGCTGAGTTTACTCATCTCAGAAACCCGCAATATGAGGATCCAATTTTGCTCCTAAAATAATGAAAGAGAAAAATCAAATTACAATTTTTACAGATACCCTGATAAAAGCCATGTCTGTTGTAAATTAAGGTACCAAAACCTCATTAGAAAGACTTCCAGCTTCTTTATATGCCTGTAATCCACATAAATCAGAAACCTCAGGTCAAATTCCCTAATAAAATAATTGCTTTATACATTTTCCTTACCTTAATACAGCTAAAGTAAAACACAAGCTTGTTCAGACAACTATTCACTTGTGCTTTTCCACTCAAGAGAGAACACTTGTGCTTATCTCCCTTTATTTTAAGGGAATGGCTTTTGCTAGGTGCTGCTGCATTTGGTGGTTTTCTGCTGATGTAACCAGGACTTTCCATCACCGCTTGGGACCTGGCTCCCCCACTCTTCAGCTAAGAAGGACCTTTTCAGAAAAGCTCTTATGTTTAGTTATTAAATACTTCTTCAGCAGCACTACAACTAGAGGAATTGCTTTGTGAATTTGTTGTAGGCAGCATTAATTAAATGCTCTGCTTTTCAACAGGTGTCTGATCTTTTCTTCTCTTTGGGTAAGGAGCCATCGCTAGCAGCTGTTACCTCTGCTGGATTTGGGTGTTATTTAATTGCTACAAACCTTTATTTCAGAGAGCCTGATGGCAAAACTGAGACCCTGCTGCTGTTCAATCACAGCTCATCCAAACACATCCATGTACTGTGCCTCTCAAATACTCTCCCTTCTTTCTCTGTGTGTTATTTAGCTCTTGGGTATTTCTTAAAGTTTCATTTGATTTGTTTTCTATTCCTATTGATTGTTTTATTGACTTGATTTCCAGGTATGTTTCTTATTGTTCCCATGTTATTTTGCCAGGAATAACTTTATGGGTTGCTGGATATTTTGTCTATAATTTACATTGTTTCCTTTCACGTTAATTAGGCTAACAAAAAGTGAAGAAGGATCTCTGGGACTACTGTAGGATGTAGCCCTCCCTCTCCTTTAACAGTGCAGAAATAGGAACAGGAACAGAGCCTGTTAAAAAACCTTTGCTTTGTTTTCTCTCCACTTGATTCAAGCAATATAGCAAAATTCTTAGAGAAGGGTGAGTTTGGAATCTATTTTATAAACTTACTTTTAGAACAAAGTAAGAATAAAACCATCTTCTATGCCTGTCATGGATTGAAGAGAGAATAATAAACCAAGCTGTGCAATGCATTTCCTTGGGGATATCCTGTCAGAGTGTCTTCAGAATTTTCAACATCACTAGAGTTTGCAATGGATTGTTAAAACTGCTGTTAAACAGCTGATAAATCAGAGGAACACTCCATGGTGTGTTAGTGGCATCAGCAGGGACAAAACTGAGCAATGTGTCTGATTTGGGGCTTATGCAGGACAATGAGAAGAAAATAAGAAACCCTCCTATGTAAGTCATGTGAGCCCTTCTAAGAAGTCTTTCAGGAGGCTATAACTGAAGAGATAAATACAAGTCATTAAAATACCAAATTATGGAAGAAAAAAATCCCCTGCAGCAAATAGAATTACCTAGATTTGTTGTTTTTGTCCCTCTTAGCGGCTGTTCAAATACTTTTGCATCTGCTATTTTCAATGTTCTGATCTTTAAATCTGTGTTATTGTCATAAAACAATCTGATATAAAGATAGAAGCTTAAGCAATAGGAATGAGTAAGCACACACCTTCCAGGATAGGCTTTTTGTTACACTGAGGTGCCTAAATAAATCCAAAACCTGCTCCGTCCCTGTCTGTCTTACAGATAGGTTTGGTGAGAGAAAAGGTGGATTATAAATAATTGAGCAGAGAATTTTCCTTGTATTAATTATTCTTATTTTAAAACATACACTATATTCTCCGCTGTTATTTTTGTACTTATATATATTTTTATTTCTATCCCTTTTAACATCAAATGAGTCTCTTAAGCCTTTCTGTGCTATGCATTTTCTTCTGTTCTGATGGACAAGTTCAAACTTTTTACATGAGCAGGTAACATTTTCCTTGAGCTGTGGTAACATCAAACTTCACTTTTATAAGGCAGCAGAGGAAAAAGAGGCAGTGGATAAATATCAAATAATTAATACAATGTTGTCCCAAAAAAATACAATTCAGTAAAGGCATAAACTTACCTCATTGGAAGGGGCTTTTCGCTTGTTTTTCTCAAACAATTTCTACTATCTCAGGTAGGACAAAAAACAGAAAAGCAGTTTTTCAGGTATATTGCTTACGTTCCTGAAACCTCCTTCTACAGAAATTTAATACCTCTAAAATATAAACTTATTTCCCTATGAAAAAACAAAACAATTCTTATTCTGTAAAAGTCTTTAAAACATTTTTTAAAAAGTAAAATTAGGTTTATACCTTCTACAATGTGTCATTTCTATCTCTCATCCCCTAAAAAATGTTTTTGGGATATTTTGGTTAAACATGCTGTCTAATTCCACAGATTTTGACTGAGTGCTGAAGGATTCAAAAGTTTTCATTTTCTCCAGTTTTCATCTGAGTAGGGAAGTAGTTGGATAGAAGAAAATGAAGAAAAAATTTTTATAATTTCTAGTGGGTGAGAGAATACATCAGGAACTCCTTCCCATCAAAGAAGCAGTATTTGGGATTTTTCAGCCACAGGGAAATCTTCAATTTGCACTACACTGGATACTGAGAATCCAACCCCAGCAACTCCACTTGAAACTGAGTTTTAGTTATTATGGTTTTTTATAGACCCCTTGTGTAAAACGTTTCCCCCTGCCCCACAGAGGACCTCAGGGACAGAGAGCCCCGGGTGTACCCAGCCAGAGGCAGAGAAAATTCCATTTAACAGCTGCTCAGGTTGGGCTGGAGATGGGATCCTGGAGATGTGTGGAGCCTGGGAGGTCTGGGCAGAGAGGGGTTTCTCATTACAGTCCAAAAATGCTGCAAAAATATTAATATTCCTCAAAACTGAACAAAAATTTTAAAAAACTCCTCCTATCCTTTGTTCCAATTTCATGAATCCATGCTTAAAGCAAAGCAGACACTTTATTAAGCTGAAATTTCATTAAGCAGAAACTTAGGATGTTGGAAAGTGCTCTGTTGTCTTGGAGCTTTTATATTTCATCAGCTGATGTAACAGAACACTGAAGAACTTGCTGAGTTAACAGTGGACTCTTTGTAAATCCCGTATTTCTATAGCAGCTTTTTGAATCTAAGAAATATTATCGTTGGTACACTTTGTTTTACCTAATCTCTCAAATCTATGGCACTACTGCGTTTTGCAAGGAATTTGCTGCCCTCTGTTGATCAGTTGAATGAAACGTGACACATAAAACAACCAATTCAGCCTTCAAAAACTTTGCTAGGGGCACGAATAGGTGTTTGGGTATTTATCTCTTAAGCTCTGAATGTTTATAATGAAACCCTTAAAATTATGTAAGGCAGGTTTTTTTCATTTCAGAAATATCAGCTAAAGGTGATACATCTACTGTTATTGTGAAAAAAATGGTGATGTGAATAATTTTTATTTGTTACCTTCTCTTTGTAGAAAACAATAAAATGGGTGGATGCATTTGTAATTAAGTGTAATTTCATTAATTACATGTGTAATATTTCACATAACAAATCGCTGTTCATGCAGGGGCTTGTGCAATATGGATGGCAAATTGTAATGTAAATTGTATTGTTTTGAACTCCCACTGCAGTTTAGTGGTATTGAAAAGCCTGAGTGAATGCCCTCACCACTGCACTCTGCTTTTCATGAGCTGGCAAGCAAAATCAAAAAAGAAGCATATAGCTTTTAAATAAAGAATTAAGTATGTAATGCACTGCCTCTGGGAGCCAGAAAACCTCCTGCTGAAGTCTCAGAAAGAACAAATAAGAAACCTACAGCAACTTTGTGGCTGTCAAGGCAGAGACTTGCTTTTCTCACCCTTTCTGAGAGTTTCACCGATCTGTCTGGAAAGATAAGCAGGACTAGTTGTTTACAATGTTGAATTGCAAACTACTGTTTGGAAAATATCTTCTAGTTAAAGCCTCTGTCAAAGCAAGAATATATCTGGTGTGGTAAGGAGTGAACAATTAGCAAGGACTGCATTTAACAGATGGATTTTACATTTGTGTAGCTCCTGCTGGGAAACACAGAGGCATTGCATGTGTGAGTTACTGAAAAAGAGTGGTTAAAGAACTATCTCTTTGTTTAATGTAACAAGTCCTGAAACCCAGGAAGAGCTTCCTTAGACACCCACCCAAGCTGATCATGCCTTAAGCCAAAGGTTTTGCAGCCATTTCACATTTGACCTGCTGGAACATTTGATCTTGATGGGACTGTGCCCTTTGTTTGGGGCCGCATCTCTGCCAAGGGATGTGCGGGGCTACAGCAGCAGGTGCTGCACTCTTGTCAAGATTCCCAAGATTTCCTTTGGCACAAGTCAGTCCTCAAGCAGAATCTGAATGATGACAGCTGACACAAGTTTCAGTGCCAAGGTGAAAAAATACTTTTTATTAAATTACTCTGCGCTTATCTTTTTTCCTCCCTTAAAAGAGGTTTTCAGGGGTGATAGTGATTGCCAGTTTGGTAGCCACAGTGTGGGATTAGACATTCAGTCTTTAGGTGCTTATCTGCACCTTATCTTCTTGAGGGCAGGGTTCTGATGCAAAGGTTGGAAATCCATGTAAATATTCTTGAAGCTTTCAACACTCAACAGCCTCTTCTCAAGTACTCTCTAGAATGGTTTGTCAGACCATGCTTGAGTAGAAAATAGGTAGCAGCAAAGTTTGTGCTTTTGCTATCAACAGGGTTGTATATTCTGCTCTCTCCTTAAGGAAGAAGCAGAGGATCATTTATAGAGCAACTTATGTAAACCTAAAAGTACTGAGTTCTCTGGCCTACTGTTCAATTTCCTCCCTGGACACTATGTATAATCCTTAAACAATCTCTTGGACTCTAGAAATTTTAAAGTCAATGGAGCTGATCCTTAATTAAGTGGAAATGCTCTTGTCTGGGCAGATCAAACTTACCTTTTTAATTGCTCAGAAGAAATTAATTTGATTCCTGTGAAAGAAAAAAAATCATGTCACAACTTAATTACTTTCTTCACTGAAAGTCTTTAAGTAGGTGTCAGTGAAATCTTTCCCACTCACAAGCCTGTAATTCTGCAGAGAGAAAAGGACTAGAAATTGCTGGGGTTTAGCATATTTGAAACTGATTTAAAAACACAATAGAAAAAAGCAAAGATATCTAAAACCAGCATTAAACCAAATGCTCTGTCTGCTTATTTAGGCCATATGTGTTTCCAGTAAGAAAACTCTGAAACTGTGATTTGTCTGAGGTCAAGTTCATGTGCCTAGGTCCAGCATTGATCAGTGCTGTTTAAAGAGACAATAATCCAGAGGACTTCCACCAAATACACAATACAAAGCATCTCTGTGCAGTTGCTTCAGCTCCTCATTCTCTGCACTCCCCAAGCACCTCTGTGGACAAAAGGACATTCCCTGGGTGCTGGGTGACATTTGCTGGGCACTGAGGGCTCTTTGCCTGGATGCAGAAGATGATTCTCTGGTCTGTGGTCGCTTTCTCAGAAGCACACACCCATGTGTGGGTGCCCCTGGCCCTGTGCTGCTCTGGGTGTTGCACTGTGGGGGGCTGGAGGGTCACTGTCAGACCCCTCTGAGGGTTCCTTTGCTTTGCTGTTTCTCTGTTCATAGAACCCTACAAGGGTTTGGGTTGGAAGGAATGGTGGAGATCATTCAGTGGACGGGGCCAGGGACACCTTCCACTAGACCAGGTTGCTCCAAGGCCCTCCAGCCTCTCCTTGACATTTCCAGGGATGAAGCATCCACAGCTGCTCTGGGCAAGCTGTGCCAGGGCCCCATTGTCCTCATGATAAACAATATCTTCTTAACATTTAAACCCCCCTCTCTCAACTTACAGCCATTCCCCAAATCTTGCCACTCCAAGCTCTTGTTACAAGTCCTCCCCAGCTCTCTGTAGGCCCTTTAGGTATTGAAAGGCTGCTGTAAGCCCTCTCCAGAGTCTTTTCTTCTCTAGGCTGAGCAACCTCCACTCTCTTGCCCTGAATTCATAAGAGAGGTGCTCTGAGCATCTTTGTGTCTCTTCTCTGGACACTCTCCAACAGGTCCATGTCCCTCTAACACTGTAGTCTCCAGAGCTGAAAACAGTGTTATTGTATTTGTCCTTGACTGGAGCTTGTTATTTTGCTTTTTCTCAGAATAGCCAGAATTTTTGTGTTACCCTCTGAATTTAAATCAGTTTATCCTTCCTTGGCCCCTTGTGAAGATGCTTATGGTATTATAGAGAGAAGCAGTCCTGGCTTTCAGATTCTGGATTTTTATTTTTCATGTGGATAATAACTTCTTTGTCACGCTAAACTAAATGTGTTCAGAGCCATCTGCTGTTCTAAAAGTGTCATCTAATTGAATGTAGAAAAACTCACCTCTTACCACTTCTCTTCACCTTCTGTCACAGTTTTACTCCAGACAGCAACTAAGCATCATACAGCCCATTTCTCATTCCACACCCCAGTGGGATGGGGTGGAGACTTAGAAAAAGGCAAAACTCATGGGCTGAGATACAGTTTAATTATTGAAATTAAGTAAAAAATGATAATTATTATAATAATTATTATTCTTATATGGAATCAAAACCACAGCACTGTACCTGCTAATAGGAAGAAAATGAACTCTATCCCAACTGGAAGCAGGGCACCTTCTCAGTCACCTCTTGCTGCTTCTGTTGTTAGCTGTGCATTGGATTGTAATTTCAATTGTGTTGTAAGGTTGAATAATTTAATGAGAGGGCACAATGGCTTTAAACAATTTTATGAACCTGTGGTTTCCTTGATCAAAGTCTCACTATTTCTATGTCAAACCAGTCCTCAACCTCAGTTAGTCATAAAGACTTTAGGCAATTTTAAGTAAATACAATGCAAAGGATGAATTTTTTTGTCAGCTTCTTGTGCTTATATATATATATATATGGATTACAATGTTCCATGCATTCAACAATAGCATTTCAAAGGGTTCTGTTACCTTCAACAATTTCCTGCTGCTTCATTTACACAAATAGACTGAACTTGCCCCATCATGTTGCTGCAGCTGCTGCAGAAGATTCCCAGCACTTTTTGCAATTCTAATGGGCGACTGTCTGCCTGATGGATTAAGGTCCTCACAGTCTCCATCCAGAGCTTAATTGAGCTGAGTCAGTCTGGGCTCTGAAGCCCTTCCTGAAAATGAACTTTTATTAAGGGAAAATACTCAGTAAAGTGTAAGTATAATACAAATAACCAGAAAGTGCACTAGAAAACTCTGGAGATGGAGCTCAGGCTAGGAACACAGATGGAAATAAATATCCGTCTCCTTGTCATGCAGGTTAAAAAGTGTAGGGATGCGTGATAGGGGAATTCTTACTTTGCAATATACTAGATGTATCTGCTGTTATTTTTATGCGATTTCAGGAGTTGACTACTGCACTAAGAGCTTTGGGTATGGCTTCCTAAATGTTCCTTACCTCCCACCATTTGAGTCTTAATATATTCTGTATAAGAAATTATTTGGAAATTTACTTTGCTTTAATGGCAGAACAGCAAGACTTATGGATAGAAAGGCAGAGATGTGATATCTCCTGACTGTAGTGAACTTCAGTGGGAGGACTTCAAGATGTTTTTCTAAAAAAAGCAAAGGAGACTTTTGCCTTGATAGAACTTCCATGGGTGGATATGAAACTTGTCAGGAAAAATATTTGAGTAGCTCTCAGCAGCTTAGTGTCAAAATGTAAGAGGTACATACAATATATAAGAGGTACAACCTGTCTCCTTTTTGGTTCAACAAGCCTGTCTATGGCAGATGGCACAAAATTTGCAGTCCTTGAGAATGTTGGTGGGCAGGGTTAGAGCTCAGTGTGAGCCCAGCAAAGCAGAGACACCTGGGGACTGGTTGGTAACACTGACTGGAGAAAAATGTGTGGGATGATGAGCAAAGCTGATTTAACAACATCCTGCTGTATCAACACATCAAGATGTTTAAACAATCTAGCCTGAAATATGGGGAGTGTTCTTCTCTGTTCCTTGATGGAATACTCTTTTTGACTTTCTGTTCTGAATGGGACCTGTTTGGAAACAGACTTGGTGAGAGCAGTAAGAATTCACTCAGAAGCATAAAAACAGACTCAGAAAGGCTGAGGGAATCCCAGCCAAAACCAGGACAGGAGCTGAGATTAGAAAGCATGGAGAAAAGCAAAAATGATGAGATGAGAACTCATGAGACATAAGAAATATGAGACACATATGGAGACAAATATAGAAAAGTCTGTTGAAGGAAAAAAGGGAATAACCAATTCTCTGGGTCTATGACTGACAGGACAAATAATAGGAAAAAATCCCAATAAAAATTTAGGATTAATCGTACACAAAACTGAAATCAATCTATAACCCTAAATTCTCTTTCTCAATAGATTAGTTATCCTCCAGAAGTTGCTTCCAAGTGTACTGTGTTCCACTTATACTGAGAGAGATTGCAGTACCACCACCAGAGTGTTGACTCCTGTCTAACTTGCTCTGCAAGACCCCCCTTTAAATACAGCAGTGAGGTACAGTTGTACAGAACTAACCTAGATTACTGCAACTCTAATTTCTCTTTTGCCTGCAGCTTGTTTTGTCTGATCACTTTGTCCTCCTTTTTATAATATAATTTCCTACTCATAAATTTGTGGAAAAATTTTAAAATGTTATCCTCATACTTTGATAAGAGAATTGGTTGAAGTTGCTGCCAATAAACGCATTTTGAAGAGCTAGGAACAGTAGATGGAGAAATCCAGAATGTATAAATCTAACTAAGAGGCAGCCTTATAGGAGAACTGGAGCACAACTTGCTCCTGGCCAGAGACCCCAGAGAACTCTGCTGCTGCATATTTAACTGCTGTGGAGAGATGCTGATGCTGATTGTTAGAACCAGCAGCACTTTCCGGTTAGAAATTCCCTTTTTACTCCTTATTCAGGGGCACTTGCTCTGAAAAATTTAAGTCATGCTGGGAAAGCTCAGAGCAATTCCATTTCAGCAGTTTGCAAGTGGCACATGAGCTAATGATGATGGATGATCTTAATGTTCCACTCTTTTACTTTAACACAATTTATTAGGAGTAGAACATGAACCAGAAAAGCTTGAGAATTGTTGTTCTCATTCAGTGATCGATTAGGTTGGTGATCACTGCTGGGCTGGGCACATGAAATGACCCTATCAGTATTCCAGGGTTTAAGTTCAAGCAGTTCTTGAATCTCCTCAAAGGCTCTGTAAATCTATATATAAGATTATGTGTCCTTTTTCTTTTCTGCATATGTGTGTTCTACAAGATGTTCTAGAAGAGAATGCTTTTGAATCTCATCTGGTGTTCTCAGCTTGGTCTTAAGGAATACATTCTGGTTATTCAATGGAGCTGCAACATATAATGGCAAAACAAACCAATCCAAAATAGCTGTTTGAATCCCTGTTAGTTTCAACAAAGTCCAGGTGAAACTAAGGTTTCCTAGTTCACAGGAATTTATGATATTCTGAAAAGTTTCTTTCATCCTAACTGAAAATTTTAAGTCCACGTTATCTAACAGGTTGTAATTAAAAAAAAAAAAAAAAAGGGAGGGAAAAAAAAGGGGGATATATTTGCTCTTTAGTGCTGCAGTACTTTCTAAATTATATTGAGGTCAAAACTGAAAAAAATATTCACTTTCAGTCAAAGCAATATTTCCTGAGAGACCCTAACCAGCAAACTTTGAGCCAGTATAGTTTGTGCTTTCCAGGTGTTACCCACTTTATTTTCCTCCCTCTCATACTTTTATCTGTGACTCTTACGTACTGTGACTGTGGCAAAGATGGGGCAAGAGAGGGATGCCCAATAAAGGGGATCACGTCCAATATCCTTGGTGCACCTGGGGTGGGGCAGATGCAGTGCTGTAAGCAAGAGGAACCCCTGGAGAGGATGGCTTAGGAGAGAAATCCCTTGGGTCCTGAGGTTGGCAATCCTGGTCCCACATGTCCTGGTCCCAGGCACTGCTTCGGCTTTAATAGCAAGGACATCCACCGGGAGGAGTAAGGAAATTACTTCCATGGTGCCACTCAGGTAGGAGGTAAAAAGATGTTCAGATGGAGCAGCAAAGATAAATTACATGGGCTCTGCTTCTAACTTTTATTCACAGTAAAAGAGCAAAGGGGTTTAGAGCAAGCCACTGGCCCTCACATGGCCCCTCTATCTCAGCTTATCACAGGATCACACTTGAGTCACTGCCCAGCACTGTCAGAGGCACAAGAAGGGCTTGGCAGTATCAGCAGAATAACCCTAAGTGAAGCAGACATCTCTCCTGCAATTAGCTGGTCTGCTTCCCCTTCCTTTTCTCTTTTCCCTGCCTTCCCACCCTTGGAGCTTCTGTAGAAGATTTCACAATCTCCTCAGTGGGAAGTATTTGGTTTCAGATGCAAGGTGACAGTCCTCACTTCATTTTTCTCCTGTTTTTACTGAGTTTTTCCTCAGAAAGGCAAAGTTTGATCATCAGGAGTTTGTAGCACTTGGTTGTGAACGAGGGGACTGCACTGTCCTAAGCTATCTGTGTGTTGCTTCAGCTTCAGAGCTTTTGAGTTTCTTTGATATTATCAGCCTAAAAATAAAGCAGGCTGCGGGAAACTTCTCATGGGAACTGCAGTTCTGGGAGAGTCGCCGTGGCCAGGTTGGGATGAGTAAGAACTGGGAAAGCTTTCCTTAGTTTTGGAAGGATTGCCTGCCAGAATTAGATGGAAACAAATATGCACACATTCACTCTTACCCCCCTCCACCCCGACTTTTTTTCTTTTTAAATGTCTCTTTTAGCTCGGCGAGGGACCTGGTTGCGCCGCTAGATGTCAACAGCGCCCCAGGAAAGGGGAGCGGGCTCGGCCAGCCCAGAAAGCCCGGCGGGACCGCGGAGCCTCTGGAATGCGGGAATGCAAACACCGCTGGCACTGCTCATCCTCGAGCCTTGCATCTGAAAACTTGGAGGGAAACCGCGATGAAATCAGGAAAAGACATCAGCGTCCTGTAAGAATTTTTATTATTTTCGTCATCAATTTGCGTTAATTGGCATCAATTTGCATCAATTTTTCATTAAGACAAATGCAAATACAAGAGTGAAAGTGGTAGTGCAAAAGTAAAGTAAAAAGAAAGAAAAGAGCAAGACTTCTTTAATGGATTTGTTATTTTTTCAGCTGTTACTTAATGTTAAAAGCATGGAAATTTTTTCAGATTGATTCCACCAAGGTGTTTATTTATGTAAGACCATCACCTAGTACAAACAAGTACAGACATGCATACATAAGCAGCACATTATCTCACAAATTCTTTAAAATGTGGGTAAATCTTCCATCAACAAAAAGAGAGTTTTGATATCTGTTTTTAGAGTGGTAGCAGTGTTTTGGAATTGCACTGGCAGAAGTTATTTACAGAAAAATGTGAAAACACTTATTTTCATCCCTGTAAGGACTGGACAATCAGTTGCACTTGAGTTTTAATAAACATTAACTTTTTTTTTTTTTTTATTTCCCCCATATTAAGGCACAGAGTACACTGTGTTTTATGCCATTCCACAGGAAATACTGAGCCTGATCCAAGGGCTGCAGCTTTCCTAAGCTTTGCTGAAAGTATGGCTGGTCATCAGCACTCTGCTAAAATTTGTGGAAGCCCAGTTTTAAAAGTAAAATGGAATGGCCATCAGTGTTTATAAGAGGAAATTGAAGATATTTAAGGGTCTTTATTTCCACAAACATACACACTGACTGACCAGGAATGCAGTTTCTCTTTCTTGGGAAATAATACGCTTATATCAGAGACATGACACACAGGCGAGCCCCACTGGTTTCCTCCCAAGCTCACAAATCACCTGGATCTGTGTGGGAAAAAACATCTTGGGATTAGGGAACTCACCCAGCATGCAATTTCTCTCTTCAAATGGTTATATGACCATAAATCCATAAATCCTCTGCAAATTTATAGGAGTTTTCTAGCTCATCAAAATTGTAGTGTATTTCTGCTGAGGAGAATGGTGGAAGCAGAGTGGATTAAATTTGTGTTTCAACATGCAAACCTGATTAAATGAGCTGAAAATAAAATCCACATTGTAAAAACTGTTAAAAAGGAAAGAGAGAGAGAGAGAAAGAGAGAGGGAAACAAGCACACTGATTTTCTTCCTGTAGTTCTAGTCAATAAAAATTCAGAAACTATTTAGGGAAAAAATAAAGTGTTTGCAGGGAAAAAAAATCCTCTTTCTTGAAGTATAAAAAACAAACATAGTGTGGAGCAAATACAAGTTTAAGAGAGAGACATTTGGCAAGCATCAATTCACACTAGTCAGGAGACTGCAGATGACTCAGGAGTTCAGCTATAACAGATTGGTCACAGCTAAATATGCCCTTAATCCATCACTAAGAGTCCCAGGAATGCAGCAAGGTCAAGATTTATCTTAAAAAAAAAATTTTAAAAAAGAAAAGAAAAAAAAACCAAATGTCAAGATTTTTAGAGCAAGATTTAGAGAAGAACAGACAGGTTGTTTTTTCAGGAACTTTTTATTTTCTGCCTTTACCATTCTTTGGGCTAAATCAGTATTGTCTGCCCTAGTGTAAAAACCTGCAGATCATGCAGTGATGTTCCTGACTTTACTGAACATTCAGTAAAGTTCCCTTTAATGAGAACTTTAAAGGCTCACCACTTTAAAAACAGACTGTTCAGTTACCAATATTAACCTTCATTCATGTCTCCTTGTGCTATTAATCTTTGTTCATGTCTCCTTGCATTTCTTTCTTTTTGTCGTTCTCTCTGTTTTTTTTTTTTCCAGCTTACATGTGGAGGAGCTCAGTGTTGAGCTGGTTCTACCTTTCTAGAATCTTGCAAAAAAATAAATCTTCCACCTTCTTCCACAGCACACAAACAGATTGATGCTAACACCAGTACATAAGCAGTAGTTTCAGGGGTTTGCCTACAGTTAGAAATTAGATTTCCACCAATTACTGTAAAATTTGAGGTGGCATTTCCAGTATTCTACCATTATCTGTATTTTACAGTGTGTCAAATTGAAATTAAGCCACATATGCAAAGCAGAAAGGGCTTTTTATGAGTAGGATTTGAATCCTTTTGTGCCTCAGAATATTACTCATGACAAAACATTATAGAAATTCTGCCTCTGGTTCAGGAAAGGAGATGAACAAAGATCTGTCTTTACACATGGCTTTCTATGGTTTTGTGCTGCATGGAATGAAAGCCTTACTGATCCAAGCAGAGCAATCAATACACCACTGTCCCAAATATCTACATGGTTTTCTACACAATTACCTGTCTGTACACATCTTAGAGCACAGTGGGGAATGCAGCATCAGCTCAGGGAGTTCCTCAGTCACATTTTCCTGTCTCTCTCCACAGCACACTGCTCTGTATTACACGGAAATCTTCGTCTGAGTCAACCTTTTCAAGTACTATTATTTAATTTTCCTTGGCAAAAATATCACATTGCCTCTTCCATTCCTCTCCTCAGCTCTTCAGGCCCTCACTCACTTTTGTTCTTGCTTTGGATCTCTCCTGTCTTGGTACATCATCGATCAATTCCCTGCAAGGTAAATCCCCCCAGCATGTGATTCCTCCTGCTCAGAAAGGAAGCTGTGAAGTGTTGACACTTTGAGAATCCCCATGTTTTTTAGCAACTGCTGAGACTTCGCCACATGTGTGAAGTACGAGCTAGATTCCCTCCCTTTAGATTCTGGGATTAGGACATGAACATCTGCAGTTATGGAGTTTGTGTTTCCTCCGAGTAGGATTTATTGTGATGACAATAAAAGTCCTGCTACTGGGATAGAACTTCTCTTCCCTCTGTCAGCATCCTCACCTCATCCCCTGATGTCACCTTTCCCTGCATTGTCATAATGCTCTGAAAACTCTGCCTGCATGGGCTATTGTGAACTCCATGAGTTGGATGACATGAAGCAATTTTCCCCGCTTCAGTGCTCCATGGGAAAAGGTCAGTCATCCAGGCTGGGAGGGCAGAGGCAAAAATCTGCAAAGGTTGTTATGAGAGAAATGATACTTTAGTTCCTGGGGAAACCAAGTAGGATTTAGGTGATGGTAAATGATGCTGGCTGCTTTTGAAAAGGTGGGTCACAGTCTTTTGATATTAATTTCCATTACTGCAAATATGTTCTGATTCTATAATACAAAATATAATACTGTCTTATCAGATCATTACACTGATCATGGTTAGTAAAACTACAAAACAGCAGCAGTAAGAGACCATGAAAGCTGTTGCTACGAGCTGCCTCTTAGATTAAGCTCTTTAAAGCATACATGTGAAGAGACACTCTTGCATGTACATTAAGATCAAGAGTGAAATAATACATTTGACAGTGTCACCTTCTGTGGTCTGCAACCATTTGCACACTTGCAAGATGTAGAGGTTGTCCATCTGCGTTGGAGTGACAAAAGTAGAGAGCAAAATGGGAATTGTGCAGCAGGCAGGAGTGTCACTCCACCGAGGTCCCAGCGGGATCCATCGTCTGGCTGGTTCCTACACAGTACCGCAAACAAAATTAAAGCTCATTCTGTGACTTCTATTTGCTTAAACAACTTCTATCCTAACTGTGGAGTTTCTGGATATTGCTTCCTAAAGTCAAATAAAATATTGCTTGAATATTGCTTCCTAAAAAGTCAAAACATTTAAGGGTAAAAAATAAAATATTTAAGGGGAGTATAAATAAAACATTTAAGGGGAAAAATCTTTTGCCTGAATGCCTGGTTACACATAGACAGGAGTTATAGGAAAAGTTCATTTAGGAGATTCATGGGATTAGATTTTGCTATGTACCATGCCATAATGTAGCTACTACAAAGCCAGGATGTTCTGCTGCTTTACTTACTCAGGGTAGTAAAGCACTGTAAATCCAAGGGCCAAATTTCAACAAGAGTCTGGCATGAAAACTTGCAGAAATGAGTGACTGATATGTTTCTTTGTAACAGTAAATTTCCTGGTACAAGTTCTGTTTGAGTAGCATATTAATGGTGAAAAGTTCCTTACTCCACTTCCACAGGCTTTACCAAAACACATCCTTACAAGAATTATTTTTCTACAAAAAAAAATTTGCAATTAATAACTTCATCCTCTTTGCTTACTGTAGGTATAGAAACAGAAATAAAATGAAATAGAAACATAGAAATAAATAGAAATAAAATGGTAGATATGCAGATATGAATAGAACTCAAGTGTACAGCTCCTAAATTCTACAGACACCTCACTCTAAACACCCAGGTCCCTAAATAGCTGAGTTTCTTTATCCATGCTCAGTCTGACCCATCCCAGCCTTCACAGGACATTTAGCTTATGCCAGAACTGCAAAACAGTCATTCCTCAGCCTATTCACCTCAAAAAGGGTTTGATCTAGTAAGAATCAGCAGAACACAAGATGTAGCATGCATACACCAGTAAATAGCAGGGATCAAGGCTCCCAAGCTGGAGGAAAGAGATCCACATCCCATTCCTTCAGCTGCTTGAGGAAATCCAAACCACATTTCTTCCCTTGCATATGGATTCCTAATCATAAACTGTAAGCTCTTCCCAGCACCAGAGGAAATTACGGAGTGGGTCAATACAATAAATTGTGTCAAATCTCCAGGATAGACAGCATTCCCCAAGAAGTCCCTAATAAATATAGTTTTGAAATTTTTAAATAGGTTATTAAAATCAGCCTTGTGATCAGAGGAAGAGAGAGAGGTTCATGTGACATCTGATTTTTAAAGGATCTGTTGCATGTCTGGAGAGGCAGAGATTAGCATGTCTGACTTCTGTCTCAAGCATTGGTAGAAATAGAGTTGAAATGGCTTTCATAGAGAGAAGTTATGTCTACTAGTGTAATAAAGTTCTTCAAAGCAGAGAATATGCCTGTGGATAAAGGTCACATATTTGATGTAATGTTCTTAGATTTCTAAAAATCTTTTGATGAGGTCAGTTATCAGATTCATTTAAAGTAGATAGGATTTAATGGGATAAGAGGGAAGATCCTTCTTTGGATTAATAACTGCTCAAAAAGATTTGTAGCAAAAAGTAGTGATAAATTGTGGAAGGTAATTGCTAATGAAATCCTGCAGGCATCCAGATGTTCAACATATTTGTGAATGGTCTGGAAAAAGGTGAGTAGTGAGGTAGTGGGGTTTTTTAATGATGCAAAATTGTCTGGAGCAGTCAGAATTAAAACCATCTATGAATGCTTTCAGAACAATCTTTTGATACAAAAATGGACAAGAGACAGCAAATTCAAAACTGGAGAATAAAAAAGCCAGTTCCACATAGCCAGTAATGAAAGTCTATTTGTACATATACAGGCATAAATAAAGGAGTTATCTACATGTACACAGTGCTGGACTCTCAGCCAGCTATCCCCATCTGCAAAGGGACCATGAGTCACTTTGCATGAATTTTTAAAAGAACCTTTTTGGTGTTCCACTGTAGCCAAGAAGAAAAACAGGGTGCTGGGAAGGAAGGGCAACCAATGCACAGAATGATGCCATTTAATAAACCCATGGTGCATGCACACTCCTTGAACACCACCTCAGAAAACTGAATTCGCTGAATTGCCTCAGAAAAGATTTACTAAACAAGATACATGAAAGTTCAAGGCAGACTTTTGCACATCCAGAATGACTCCCATATGAGGACAAATTAGAGAACCAGAATCTCCTGGTCCCTTCCTTGCGCAAACACGGGTAACTGGCTGAACTTAATGCAAGTATATTTCAGAAATCACCTTGGGCATACTGTAAGTAGTTTACAAGCAGAGGATTACAATGTCTGCTGAGAGACACCCTAGCACTGGGTGAGATGAAGACACAGCTGGAGGTGTTGTACAGGAAAGGTGAGTCACCCAGCTTAGAGCTCTGAGCTGCACTTTTTAGTTTTGAGGCTTTGTCAGCCAGGATGGTGCTAAATGAGGAAAAACTCCCTACAGTCTCAGCTGGAGTCTAGAGCTGCAAATTAACAACAGGAAGAAAGACCTTAGTCAATAAAATTAAGGATGTGCTGAACAATAAAGCAGGAGTACCTCTGAAAATATCTTCAGGAGGCACATTTCACAGACAGGTTATTTACTTAAAAACAAACAGAAGTTTCACATTATTATGAGAGAAAACATTTAGCACATCCCATTTTGTTTCTAGTACCTAATAATCACCTTGTATCAACTTTCTTGATTAAAATGTCAGCTGTAAAATGTTCTTGTAAAGTCAGAGATTGCCATGGAGATCCAGGGCAGCCCACAGAGACACCTTGCAGCTACAGCTCTGCCATGCTCAAACCAAAGTGTGTCTGTGTCCTCTCCTGCTCAGGAGACGAGGTAGGAGGCATGACATGCTCTGACCCATCAGTGGATGCTTCTGGTTGTGAGAGAGGATTATGGCAAAAGTAGCAAAAGTCCTAAAAATCTCTCAGTGTTATTGAAATTCCTTTTGTCAGCTGCATTCAGTTGCTGTGACTACAGGGCAAACTGGGAGATCAAAGAAGGAACCTTAACAAATCTGGTGAAAAAAGAAAGCACTGGCTTTCTAAAAATATATGGAAAAAATAGAAAAGGGGCAAATAAGTGGATTTATCAGTTATGCCAATCAGTGAATGCAAATTATAAGTCCAAATATAAACAACTCTGTAAATAAAATCCTACTGAGCACACAATCTGCAGAGCATAGCTGCTCCCTTCCTACTCACTCATGCACATGTATATTCCTTTTTTCTTTTGCTCCACTTATAAAAAACAGCAAGAGATAAAGAAATTTTCTTTTTAAAAAAAGGTTTCAATTCACCTAGAATTTTTTGAAACTCTATTTGGTTGTATTTTCAGAGAAACAGGAGAGTGTTGAAAGTACCTAACACGGTCAGTACATTAAATGCATCACACACTCAGTAACCATCTGAAACTAAAAATAGAAACACACAGGGAAGGATTAAATCTTGTCTTCATAAATCAAGAGCAAATTTTTATAGAAATGGAAATATTTGCTTAAATTAGGAACCTTTCCCTATTGATGTGTTTGGCTGATCTAGGTATTGCTCCAAAGTTTACAGCACAATTTTCAAAGTTATGTAAAGAAGACAGACATTGCATATAAATAGGATTTAAATCCCTTTATATGCTTTGCTTCCTTACAAAACTTTGACTTACAATTACATTTTGGTGCAAAAATAATTATTTTGTTCTTCAGAAAGCATTCAAGATAATTTTTTGCACATTTTCTCATCTTACCTGTTGAATGTTTTTCAGTGTGTGACTGCTGCCAGTCAAGTGCAAACAGAGGGCTCCTAGTAGGGCTGGTAGTGACAGTTTTGTAATTATTTTGCAAATTATTCTTATGTTTACAATTATTGTTATTGTAATCTCTGAAATACCTCTGGGAGCTACATCACAACTCAGGATCTGCCGATGATGTGTACTTTGTTGCAGCAATCATTTGCAGTAATCCTTGCCCTTTACAACAACATCCAATTTCTCTTTTCCTTGTAAAAAATATTCCTTTCCCTTTGTGTCAAGTAGGATTCAGCCCAAAGTTCTAAGCATCAGGTCACAGCGGTGTCTAAAAATGGGAAATGTCAGGCAAACTTAATCTCCATTTCCATTCTGCCTGGGGTTCCCTCTTCTCAAAGCATCTGCACAGCAGCCCAGGTCAGCTTCCCTTTGCCTCAGCCACTCCCACTAACACCTAATCCCAGCCTAACGTGCCAGTGATCCTGTCTGAGCCTGACTTCCCTAAATATCAAAAGCCAAACCTGAAAGTTGCCAGCCCAATTCTGTATTTTCCCCGTGTGACATGAATATCCAGCCTGTTTGTGTGCTGGGCTTTTCCTCAGACCGTCCCGCTGGCACTGCTGAAAGGCTTGAAGGCAAAGGGCAGCTCATGTGAAGGATGTCAAAATCCAGATTTCCATTAATTCCCTGAGCAAAAGAACAGCGCATATCGAAGCACATTAATGTCACTTTCCTCCAAGCAGAGCTCTGAATAGCGTTGGTGTTTCCAGGTGAAGTTTGGGCTCTGGCACCCTGCTTGGCCACGGCAGCTGAGTGATGCTCGCTGTAGGGAGGCCTGCAAAGTGGCGGCTTCTCAGAGACTCTGAGCTGGAATTTGCTCCATGGGGGCTTGCTGGCCCCTCAGCTACTCAGTACCAGGCATAACAGTCTGAAAAATGCAGGGCAGGATCAGGCCCTGAGCAGTTTTTTAATCCTATCTCATAGGTCTCAGCATGGAAAATCCATATTATCTTGTTGCCTAATACTGTTCATGGGATACAAGAAATCAGCTTAACAAAAAATCCTTTGTAGGATAAGTGCAAAATATTCCTTTTTCTTTTAAGTTTAAAAAAAAATGTCCACTGTGAGGTAAATGGTAGAGGGAAGAAAGGAATTTCCACCTGTAATGATTAGAATATTATGATTTTGGTTAGCAAATTAGATCTTAATCTGTAAATTAGAAAGTTTCATGTCTGAAATTTGGAAGTTTATTTTACCTTTTTTTATTGCAAAGATAAATGCCCATTCCTTTACAAAAATAATGGCTCAAAACTGTGTTGTATCGTGCTGCAGGTTTGTTAAGAGTGGTTGGTACTTCTTCAGCAGCAAAATCACAAAAGCCTCCAGTAAAATCCTGGCTTCAGTGGAGTCTGCTGGTTTTATTGTGGCTCTCACCAGCAATGTGTTACACCAGTAGCTGTGTTTTTAAGTAATCATAATGCTTTGAATCTCATAAAGTGTTTTTTCCGCAGTGCAATGTTCTACTGTGGATGTTGGTTTTATGCTTCCCTGGACAGTGAGCAAATCTGAGATAAAACCTTTCTGGCAGCCCTAACACCAGATACACTTTACTGAGTCAGTCTGTGCAAAAATATTCCCTCAAAATACAAGCAAGGGACTGCGCAGAGCCCTGCAGATTAAATGTGAGCAGTTAGAAACCAGCTCTGGTTTAACACATGAATATAGCAGGTTACAGCTGTGGTACCTGCAGTCACCCACTGTGTCAGACTCTAGCTTTGGGCGGTCATTTTGATTTCTTTTTTTTTTTTTTTTGACCATATGAACGCGAGAGAAGATTTTTGGGAGAAAAAAACCCTGAAGATAGAGCAGCAGGAGTTTGAAGCTCTGAACTCGAGTTTGCCTCTTTGCACATCAGTTTCAAAGTTTAGGGTGTCCTAAATAAGGCATTAAAAGGTAAGAAACAAAATATGACCTCACAGAGCCACGGTCGGTCTGTACAAGCTTCCTTTCTGCCTGACTGGACCTGAGGCAAAATATTTCTCCCCCTGCTCCAGCAGGGAAATGGGGTCTTAACAGAATGAGAAGCCAGGCTGGTTCTGTGATGAGAGTTCATTTATGAAATATGACTTTGGGGGAGATGATAGAGCTAAACAGCAGGGGATGGACTTGTTCAAGCCTGCCTGCGTTGGGGGAATTGTGGCTGTACCAGGCATCTCAGACTGACCACAGCACGTCACCATATGGTGGCATGAGCAGGGCCAGCGTGTCCCTCCCAGGCCTGCTGGAGACACCCCATCAATCTGTGCTTTTCACCCGGCGCTCCTGTTGACAGCTGTGACTGCTTTCCTTGAATCCTTGGGAGATGCCCTCAAAGCTGAGGCTCAGAGGCATATGTGTCCTTATCGTCCGGGGAGACTACAATAAATCCACTCAATTCCCCACGAAAACCCCACTCCAGGAGTGCAGATCTGCAAGGCAGGATCCGGCACAGGGTCCTGAGCAGCCCCCTGGGCTGAGAGCCTGGTAAAAATGTCCTGATCCAGTTCATTGAGGTCCATGGCGAAGCGCCCGTCCATCCTGGGGAGAACAAAAGTGTTGCGCTTGGCAAATCATTTCCGTTAATGTAGGAGACAATTACTGATGCCTCTTTGCAAATTGCTCTTCTTTGACGTTTTTGTAACTCAGTAATTTCCAGTTGTGTTCCCATGTTTGCCACTTTTGTGTATAGTTTTCCTATTTTTGAGTGCATGGTTCACAACATTTAAACAAACACTAACAACAAATTACCTGCTCAACTGGGTTCTGTGAAAAGGGGCCCTGAAACTTATTTACAAATTAAGCAGACTCGGGCAAGGAGGGAACAGTCACCGGGAGTGATTTGCGGGTGCTCTGCAAATCACGCCTGGTTCTCTCGCCAGAAAAGTCCTGCATTCGGGGAGGGCGAGGGCCCGGCGGTGGAACTCTGTGTATTTTGCCCAAGACCTTCTCTCACAGGGAAAAAAAATCCACCTGATTTTCTTTTTTTTTTTTTTTTTTTTTTTTCCCTGTTGATAACTCTCTGGTGAAAAGATCCATCAGAGAAGTAAATCAATACACGAAGAACCCCACACCCGGCCTCACTTGTTCTTACTTATTTTCCCGTTTAAAGAACTACTCTGTTTTGTTTTCCTTTAATTCCCTCCGACTGTAGTAAAACAAGGATTACATGTTTGCTTTCCAAAAAATCACGCCTCATTTTAAATCACATTTAAGACATGATGCAAATTTCTCCACAACTTTCTGAAAGAGGTTTTTTGACACGGAACTGATCACTCCAAACGCAATTTCTCCTCACTTAAAACGCATAATTGTTAAGATGGGAAGCAACAGTGTACTTTGGTTTTTATTGTATTTTTAATCATATAAATCTCTGCAGTATTTCGTTGCACGGCAGTTTTTATGTATTTCGCCTCGGGCTGATGTAAGATCTGCATCCCAGCATTTTTGGCTGACTCTCTTCTCCCAGCTCGATAGCTTGATTTAGATACAGTTATAAATAAAATTCAAGATGCGCTTTATGGGTTATTTTAGAGAAATAAGCAGATTATGGGCTATCTTTAAAGCTGCCTATCTCTTAAAGTGCCTGTGTACTGCCACACTTTAAAATTCAGCTGTGCATCCGTTTATACACGTTATTGCCATGACAATACCCTGAAAAAATATTGACGTCTGGGGTTTTCGCTGCTCGGAATTTCCAGCTCTTTTCATTGATCTTCGCATTTTATTTTTCTTTGATTTCCCAAAAGGTAAAGAGGGACCTACCAATATTTAAAATCGGACTTTTTGTCTCCTTCCATCGCTGAATTTCGAGATACCTTTAATGTGGTTCCGAACAGCTTTAACGTTTAAAAGCTCCCGTTGAACAGAAAAAACCAGACATTCTTGCCCTGCAAGGAGGAATTTTAAATTGGAATAGGTCTCTGTTCTTTTTGTTTCACCATTATTACCGCTATTTTTGGGCTAAGAAAAAAACGAGGTTTAGATTGTGTTTAGGTGCTGTCTGCATTGCAGGCGGAGCACAGGGATCGGAACCCTCTTTTCCTTGCTTTCTCCTCGGTTTTTGGGCCGGAGGGCCCCGGCAGAGCCGCCTCTTCCCACCTGGGAGCGCAGAGCGCGGTGGCGGATCCCGGTGTCCCAGGCAGCGGCAGCGCCGGGATTGCCGCCGGGAATTTGTGCGGGCAAACACCGCCTGTGCGGGGCTGTATCGGCCTGGAAACCCCCGCAAACACCTCCTGTGCGGGACTGTATCGGCCGGGAAACCCCCGCAGGTCTGACCCTTCCTTCCATCCCTGCATCCATCACCTCCCCGAGGTTTCTCCTCTTGTCGGAGTGGGCAGAGCCCGTGCGGGCAGGGCTCTGGGCCCGGGGAAACTATAGGTAAAAATAAAAAGGAAAATAAATCTTTTTTGGTGTCGTCGGAGGAAGCGGCTCCGGGGCAGGATGGGCAGAAAGGCCCCGGGGAAAACGGCAGGGAGCTTGCGTGACCCAGGGGAGGAAGGCGGAGGGTAGCTGTCCTCGGGCACTAGAGTTGAGCAAGCCTCTTTCATCTTTTCTGTCGCTTTGGCTTAATCTACCTCTGCCCTCCAATGCCCTGTGAGTTTAATCACATCCGATCTCCTTCAAGCCAGAGCCAAGGACTGGAAAGAACGAAAGAATGAGCAAGAGGATGAGAGAGTGGAAGGGAGAGAGAAAGGGAGAGAAAGAGGAAGGAAAGAGAGAAACAAAAAGGAAGAAGGAAAGAAATAAAATTAAAAACTAAGGAATTGAGAGAAAGAATATAAGTAATACGAATGGAATAGTCCCTTTATGTTAGGCAAAAAAGACTAGGCAGGTGTTCGCAGGGCTTCTGGTGACATTTGGCACGGCAGCAGAGATGCTGTGACTCTTCCCTGGGCGCACAAGCGCAGCCCGTGGGTGGCGGGAGCTCCTCCGTGGGGCCGAGCGGGACTTGGCCAGCTCCTCCTGACATCTGTGTGTGTGTGAAACCATTGTAGCCCTGACATGCGACACAAACATGCCTCCGTGAGAGCCCGCTCGTCCCTGGGCACCTTGGAAATCTAGGTCTGATCGGGGCGTAGTATTAGTTTGGTTTGAGGTGAGTTTTTCTGTGGAGTTGGGGGATCTTTTTTGGCGGGGGAGGAGATGCAGCTCTCGGCGTGGTCCCTCGAAAGCAGCATTGGGAAGGTTTGCTTTGTTGATTTAGTACCAATAACGTCATGCGGGTTGGCAATCTTTTACTCGCATTAGCTCAGCTGCTCGGATGTGAAAGGAGAAGCGGGACGATTCACACCGCTTGCTGGAAGCCTTGGCTAATGGGCACGGATCGATTAGTTGTCAGGTCCGCTCCTTCCCCAGGTCACGGCATGAACCGGGGCTTCCCAGCGGCTCCGCAGCGTCCCTGGCTCCTGCATCATTCCCAGAGCCCTGGAGCCGCCGCCTCGGCGGCCGCGGCAGCCTGTGGAGAGCTGGAGCCCAGTCAGCAACCCCACCCGAGCCCTGCGAGTGCCTTCTTGTTTGTTTGCCTGTTTATGGCCCCGTGTCTGCCCCGCCGCCCGCTCGCCTCCCTTCCCCGCACGGGCAGCGGAGGGGAAAGCTCCGGAAAGAGAGAGCTCCGGGAGGGGAAAGCTCCGGGAAGGGAGCCCGGGGCTCTCCGCCCGCGGTGCCTCCAGTGCTGCTCCGGCCGCGGCCGGTCCTCCCGAGCCACCCTCGCCCCAGCCGGGGTCACCTGCGGGAATCCCTGGATGAACTCGAGAATGGGGGACCCCCCCTCCCCCCAGTGGAACAGAGGGCTTGGATCAACTGGTTGACAGACTTCTGTCACGTTTGAAGCTTTTTTAATGAGCAAATGTGTTCCCTTCCAGCCCCCCTTTCTGCCCCATCTACTCTGTTCAGCCTCAAGCGGGCGGCTCGGAGGGAGGGATGGGGCAGAGGGGCGGCTTCTCGCTGCCGGGGGGAAGGGGAGCTGCTGCCCAGCCCTGCCCCTTGCAGCAGCTTCCACTTTGCAACCTGGCTAACCCAGCGTTCCCGGCTGTTTCCCAAGGATGAAACCGTGTCCTTCCCTCCTTTCTCTCGGTCACTGGAGAGGGGCCACCCCTTCGGTCAAAGCCGTGCGTGCTCACCGAGAGCACCCGGGGAGCGAGCAGCAGACATTCAGGCCGGCCTGTGTCCCCTTCCCAGGGGACAGGAGGAGGGACACCCGCTGGCCTTCACGGTCAGTGGCAGTTCGGACAGGCCTGGGGAGTCACTCCTGGGAATTCCTGAGCCCGCGGAGATCGGCTGCTGTTTGTAGGTGGGCAAAATAGGACTTTTTTACCCACCCCAGCCCCGGCCGTGCCGCAAGATGTGCCATCTTGGGAGACACAGCCGGCTCGCCCCAGCCCCTTCGGGAACAGCGAATTCCCCGCAGTGTTTGGGGAATGCCGCTCGGATGTTCAAAGAAGACAAATAGTAAAACCAAGCCAACAACATGCACACCTATCCCAGTGAAGGCGGTGCATAAGAGCTAAAGGCAAAGAGGGACCCAGGTCAGAAAGACAATTGTCGTTCCTGATTTTGCCTTTTTCATTTCTTCACTTTCCCAATAACATTCAGGTGTGCTGTTGGCAGCGGTGGTAAGTCCCACGTCATAACCTTCCCGAAATTTTTCCACCGGTCAGTACAATCCAAACACTCGTTCTTCTTAAAAGAAAAATAAAATAAAAGTCATCCCCAAACGCGTGGAATTAAGGTTCTACCACAATTTACACTTCCAAACAACCATCGGGCAGTATCTCGGCACCAATAAGCCCCGCCACAGGGAGTGTTAATTTTTTCTAAGGATACCTTTCCCATTTTAGGGAAAGCGGGCTAATAATTTAAGTTTGTGAAGTCACATGTAGCTTTAAATAAGCATCAATATTAACAATCACGAACCCCGCGCTAATAGCTCTTAAATACCTCGCTAATAGCCCCCACGTGGAAAGAAATCCCCAAGTGTTATAAATTCAATTTAACGACCAGAAAACCTCCTGGGCAGCAGCGAAATACGAAAACTCCCTTCTCCGAGTTCCCTGCCTTTGATTTATTTTTAACTACAGGCTCATGGGAGCGCGGCGCTGGAAAATCACGTCCAGATGTACCTAAAGAGGCGTTTTCTCTGCTGAAACCCTCTCTTCTAAAGGGAGCAGAAAACAAAAATCTTTGAAATAGTTTGGATTTTGGTTTTAGCGTGGATGTAATTGTAAAAAGGGGCAAAGCAGCGGCTGCGTTCGGTGCAAGGACTCTCAGCGAGGAGGGAGCGGCTCTGAAAATAGAGCGCAGAGGAGCTGGGCTCCCCTAGGGCAGCCTGTACCTGGTGGAGAGAGGCAGCTCAGAGCCCGGGGCTGTTTGTTGGTCTCTTTCCCTGCATTGGGAGGTGGTGCCCGGGTTTGCCCGATGCGGTCCGGGCTCCTTCTGTGCGCGCAGGCGGTGCCGGCGCCCCCGCACCCCGGGTCCCGCTCTTTGGGTGAAATATCAAAGATTTGGCCGTAAGAGTGGGTTTGCAGGAGGAGGCAAGATAAACGGCCCTGAGAAATGAAGGGGCTTTTCCCAGGTAAGAAATCTTTTGCCTAAGCCTCTGCAGGGGCTTTTTAGCGCCTTGAAATGTTTGAACGAAAAACATCTATTTCCGACAGCTTTCACAAAGGTTATTAGCTTTTTGGTTCCGTAATTTTGATTTTTTTTTTTTTTTTGATAATTACATCCAAGATGGAATCGGGAAAGCGAAGCAAACATGGCTGTGCTTGCTGCTGGCTCTCATTTAATCCATTCCCTCTAATATTCCGTATAATAACAACAAATAATGACAGGATCATCCATCCCCTTTCAATTGTACAAGAACGAAGTATTCTGGTGCAGTAATTTGGGGCTGGATGTACCTGTATAGATTTATTTTAAGTTTTTGGTTTCCCGATGAGAGATTAACAAATCACCGGAGCAGCCGGCTGTGTGGAGAGCACAAAGCTGTCTGTCCTCGCCTTAGTATAGGGTATTACAATTCAAATCCAATCCTTTTCACCTCGTATTACTGGGAAAGGTTGTAGGGAGCTGGCTGGCCTTTGTTGCAGGAAATCCCATTTAAAAATTGCTTTATAGGCCATTTACTGCAATCCTCGACATTGATCTCATTACAACTCCCTCTCGCTGCTGTTTATAAATCCTGGTATTTACCAGCCCTTGGCAGCCGTGCCGGGTGGCATTGCTTGCTAGGCTCTGTCACTGGGAGGAGGATGAGAAATGGAGGTTCTGTGCCACTTTCTGCATGGTTTTGTCTGGAGGGAGCGCTATTATTTACTGGAACAGTCGGCCAGAAGTAAATCTTGCACTGACTCATCCAGTGCAATCTCTGAGAGCTCCGGGCTGTCTGTTTGCAGAGGACAAAGTGGATTTCTGTGCCGGAGCCTTCTCACGCAATGGCCTAATTCAGCCAGGAGGGCAGAAACACCCCCCAGGTGCTGGGTTAATTGTTGGATTTAATAGTCTGGAGAAAAATGAAAACGTAAAATAATAGAAATAATCTCCGTTCTGAATCGGTTCCAGAAGCTTTGAAGGGATGCTCCTCTAGGATACATCCCTGGGCAGGACCATGCGGCTGAAAGAGTGGCTATGAAGCTGATAAGTTGCAGCATCTTTGGGTACTAGCAACTGTACAGATAAAGGGAGGAGTTGGCCTTAAAGCTTGCCTTTGTCTTGAAATGGGAAGCTGCAAAACACATGCTGGAAATGAAACAAAATACAGTGATGACTGTACTTTTTCTTTCTACCAGTTCTTTCTGTACTACCAGGTAAAGTCACAAATCAAAACCAGGCTGAAAGTTCCTCCAAGACCCCTATTTAATTTTTTTTTTTAAAGGCAGCTGGATCTCGAACTAAGGAAATATGTGGATATATTTGAATTCTGAAATAGTCAGCATGAAGATTTTAATCCGATTTCTGAATCATTATAACAATAGGATTATCCCAGTGGCTATGTTTTAAAAGTTTCTTTTAAATTCATGTGAGAACAGAATTGGTATTTAGAATAATGCTTGTTTTTCTCCTTAGGGAGTATCTGTACCTGATGCCTAAGTCCTCAGTGGGATTTGCTTGTTGCAGTACTCCCAAGATGGTTTGAGGTTAGCTGTCCTCAGAAGAAACATGGAGGGCTCAAGTTCCCCAGCCAGCACCCTGGAGAGAAAAAACCCAAAACAAACGATCCCCATCCCAGACTTGTGGGAAGAGCAACAAAATGAGCAGGCAGATGCTTCCATCTTCTATTTACAAGATTTCAGGAGAATGCCAGGCCTGACAATCCATACCATATAGAATATCTCTAGGAGCTCCTTCATCATGGTATGTCTTGTCTGACAGCTGATTTAGCTTACTGAGTCATCAGCAGTTAAACTATGCTCTTAAATGCTGGGAGACCAATTTTCTTGTTTGGATTGAAGCACAGCCCCAGAGTGAGGGCTTTGCACTCCTTGCTAACTAGGGAGTAGTCTAGGGTGAGGAATTCTTGTTAGAACTTTTCCATCATAAGAGGCTAATTAAAGGCAGAAAATGAGACAAGACTGAAGCCAAGATCTCCTGAGTGTGAAATCTGTCTTTGTGTTTTAGAGATTTTATCCCTATTTTCAATTTGTCTGTTTTGTTACATTTCTTCTCCTCACACGTGTTTATGACACTGATTTCTAGTTTGTGTTAATGAAGCTCCTTATCAGATTGATTGTTCCTCTATTATTATGAGTTTCTCTGAAGCCTGTCTGGTGCACCCTCCTGCTCAAAATGGTCAGAACAAATTGCTGAATAGTTAAATGGATTTTTCTGTATTTCAGTTTCTGCCCATTGTGTCCTTTCACTAGACATCATTGAGTGCAGCTCCATCTTCTTCACTCCCTTTCCTTACAGAAGTGTCATTTACACACATTGATAACATTTCCTGGAGCCTTCTCCAGGCTGCACAGTTCCAGATTTCTCGGCTTCTCAGAGAATCACCAAAATTGGAAAGGACCTTTAAGATCATCCAGTCCAGCTGCCAGCCCAGCCCAGCACTGCCCCTGTAACCCCTAAACAACTAAAGCCCATCACCCAGGACCAGACATCTCTTAAGCACCTCCAGGCACAGTGACAGCTTTTTCAGCCCCTTAATTGTCTTTGTCCTTCACCAGACTCACACCAATGAGGTCATGTCTCATCCTGGGGAGCCCAGAGCTGGACCCACGCTCCAGACGTGTCCTGCCATTGTTGGGCAGAAGGGAACGATCACCTCCCTTCACCTGCTGGCAAATTCAATTTTAGGATCACACTCCTGCATGCTCAGAGTCTCTAAATTACTCCTAGGTCATCTGTCCTGGCTTCTTTTTCAATTTCTTCAGGAGGTCCTTGTCCATCCATGGATGTCTCCTGTAGCTTTTGTTTAATTTTCCACACATTGAGTTGGACTGGACTGTCCTTAAGACTGAAGGAGACTGAAAATCTGTCAGATCTCCTGGGATTCTTAATTGTTATTTCTTTTTCTCCTCTCTCAGAAAATATCCCATGGAATTCTACCAAGTAGGTACTTGAAAGGGCCAAAGTCTGTTGAATTGTGATCCTGTTGTTGTTCTTTTCCTTCCCACAAGGACTTTCAACTTCACAATTTCATGGTTGCTGCAACCAAGACTGCCTTCAGCCCTCTCATCCCTGAGCAGCCCTTCCTCATTTGCAAGGATGGGATTCAGAAGCTTGTCTCCTCTCACCTTTCATCAAGATGGTGTCAAGAAGTTATCATTAATGCATCTTGGAAGTGGCCAGGATCCCTTGTACCCTGTTGTGTTGCTGTTTTGACAGTTTTTACAGTAGTTAAACACAACTATGAGCACTTTATTATAATAAAATTATTAAATAAAACTATTGTAAGAATAAATTATTTAAAAAACTACAGAGCAAAAATGTGGTCCTTATTAAAACTATTTTAAGTTTCTACTTGCCTAAGTGTAGGTAATAAACTACTAAGTGGAGATTACCATGTTTTTTTGTGGTGAAAAATAGACCCAATTCAAAGGAAAGCTGTACCTCCTACAAAATACTGTGTCCTGGGGAGACAGCATACAGAATTGTTATATTACAGAGGATTTTCCAGTTAGGGACCAAGCTGGGGGTACCTGGATTAAGACTGGGGAATCTGTGTTATGTTCACCTTGCCTGATCGGTGAGCCCTCACCCAGCTTCTTCCTCATTCCCCCTTAGTAGGATGGGGGTGAGAATTGAAAGGATAAAAAATCAGAAAACTTACGGATCAAGATAAAGACACTTCAAGAAGTGCAATCAAAATTTTAAAAAGCAAGTGCTTGTATTTACATCACTTTCAGCAGACCAATACTGTGATGCTCATCAAGTAAAAGCTTCTTTGGACAAACACCCTGCAGTGTTACTGCTAAGTGTGATGTTACATGGTCTGGAGTATCTCTTTGTGGCTCAGCTCTCTGTCTGTGTCCTCTCTCAACCTCCTGCTCACTCCTGCCTGCCTCTTGCAGGGGCAGAGTGAGAAGTGGAGAAGCCTTTATGCTGTGAATCTGATGGATGCTGTGCACTGGTCAGCAATAGGTAAAGCACTGCTGTGATATCAGTGCTGTTTTGGGCACAAATACACGACACAGCATCACATGGGCTGCTGTGAAGAGAATTATCTCCCCCTCCCTCAGCCAGACTCCAGTACATGGCTTTACACTGTTCTTTGAGAGGAAAAAAAAAAATCTTGCCTGATCATCATAGCTGTTGTAAGTTTGGGTTTGTTTTTTTTAAGGGATATGATGACTTTTCTGAATGGTTTCTTCATGAAAAATTCAATGACAAGTGAGAGTAATAATATCTGATAGAAAGAATAATATGGCTTGACTTCAGTAGCACCTTCTGGCTGGTTGGGATCTTGGGAAGCAGAGCTGAAGGTGAGCAGAAGAAATCACTCTCCTGGCACAGGATCCCTCTGTGGGCATTTGGGTGGGATGGGATGTCAGTGTTAGGGATCACAGGGGAAGAGTCCAAGGCGGGTCAGTTTGGTAAGATCTGACCTATTAATTTAAACACTTCTTTCTAGAAACAGTGAGTAAGAGATTCAGGTAAGAGTGGCTTTTGTCCCTTATTTAAAGGGACTCTTCCTTTGGCTTAGTCAGCTCTCTCTAATATTAATTTAAAGCCTCTCCTTGTTTCTGGAGAGCATCCCTCTCCCTCTGAGCTGCTGCTGTGCTCGGCTTTCTGTTCTCTGGGCAAATCCTCAGTGTCTTACAGTTCTTCACAGTATCTTTGTGCACATAAAGAGTTCCACTGGAATCACATACAAAATATTTTATGAAGATACTGGCTGTGAATTCACAGCTAGAAGCCAAATAGCCTCCATGCTATTTAAAAATTCAGTGATAATTATTTCGTTTTATTTCTGTGCTGTTAGTGTTCTTTTATATCCTCTGTTATCATAGATCACCCCTCACCATCCAGAAACTGAATACTGTTGAATTTCAGAATTACAAGCTCAGTAACCTGTGCTTCATCACGTTATTGACATGATGGTGAATGAGATCTGGTAAACTTGTGTTTAAATTGCATGACAAATTGCATAAGTTTGTACCTTCATTTTGGAGTATCTTAATGAGAATGACTTTTTTTGGGAATTACTTTTATCCAAAGGTTAAAAAAATTCTCAGACTATAGATGAAGTTATACAATCATTTAAAAGTGGTGACTTTTTCTTTGAAAATCAGCTCTTGTTTGTGCAAATCATGGTATGAATACAAAGATTTGAGGAATATTCTTGTTGAGTTTTTTAGAAGGGAGATAGTATCCATTGATACCTTATGTTGAAGAGATTAAAATGTATTGAAAATGGCTTTTATTTTTAATGAGGATATTTTGTTAAAGTCTTGTTCAGTGGGACAAAGCAAGCAGAGCTAATGCAATAGCCTTCATTGAAAGATACTTTGTTGATACTATATTTTTCAAAATACTTTAACATCTCTCCAAACACAGAATAAAAAGATAGTTTATTCCCTCAACAATTTAACATTTAAATAATTCTAAAGTGTCTCAGCAGAGCCTGAAACCTTTGCAGCCTTTCAACCTGCTGACTGGATGGTTGGGTGTTTCAGCAGTAAGGGAGCTCTGGTCCCATGTGTGATACCACAGGAGCCACTTCAGCTTATCAATAAGGTTATTAATGCAAAATGGCAATATTGCTTTTAGAAGAAATATTACAGAAACTTCACGGTTTCCATAAAACCATAAATCCACATAAAAAAAAATCCACAAAATCTATAAAACCACAGCTCAGCTGTCTTCAGCAGCTGCTGTCTCACCTGAATGTTTGCCTCAAACGTGTCCATCCCTTGAAGGTTGTCATGGTTTGAGCCTGGCACAGAGCCAGTGCCCCCCATGAAAATGCCTCACCCTGGTGTCTGCTGTGAGATGTGACCAGGAATAAGCAAAACAGGCTCCAACTTAAACATAAAGGACACTTTATTACTTAAACTACAGGAAAATAGGGAAAGACCATAAGGAAAAAGAAGAAAAGAATTGAAAACCTTACAAAACCACTTTCCTCCTCCCCACTCCCTGACTTTCTCAATCCAATACATTCTCTCAAAAACACCAACTGCCCAGCCCGGCACGACACTTTAGTATACTCAAACTGCAGTTCATGAAGAGGAAAGGAGTCCTTCTTGTTCCATAGGCTTCTCCTGGAAACACACTGAAACCTCGGATGCTTCCTTGTCACTTCGGCACCGCCCGGAAAAAAAAGTCCTTTTGCCGCTTGTGACATGTTCCTTCCATGCCCAGTGCTCTCACCACTGAGACATGGCCAGAGCTGCTTTTAGGGTTGTCTTTCAAGGATGCCTTGTCTCACTCCAAAAAAGGCACAGTCTCTGCTTTTGGGACATCTGTCCCCCCCATATTTTTCCAACCCCCTGGGGCCGGGGGGTCCTCACGAATGAACCCTCCTGGTTTTGAGGCACTGCCTCCCCCTAAATGCAGTCTGTGTCACAGGAACAACTGAGTCCATGGCTACAAGAAAAAGTCCAGCCAAAAGGCCACTCCAAATCATCTCTCCCCATCCAATCATCTCCACATTCTTTGGGCCAGGTCCTTGTCTTATCTCATCTCCTATCTCCCTTCTTATTCAGCTTCGAGGAGGATTAGCATTTTTGCAAGGCCCCAATCATGCAAGAAAGGGTTAAAAGTTTTCAGTCTCTGTCGGTCCCGGAGCGACTCCCACGCACGCTGCCCACACGCTGCCGCTCCGGCCAGGCAGTCTTCCTCCCCCCTTCTCCTCCTGGCTGGCTGCTCTCCTGGGGGGGGGGGGAGGGGGGGGGGGGGGCGGGCTGCCCGATGTCTCGATGTCTCTTGGGGCTCCTCCACCCTTCCATCCTTGAAAGCCCCTCAACCCCCACCTCTGTCCAGGCCCCGGGCCTACCGCATGGCCGCCCCTCCCCCGCCCAGCAGCAGCGGGCTGGACGGGGGGAGAGGTCTGACCTCCTCGCCGTGATGTCCAAAAAGAGGGAGTGCCAAGGGCAGTGCCCTGCTTTTAACCCCTGTGTATTCTCGGAGGTGTGTCCAAACCCCACTGGCTACACCGGGTGCCAGTCTCAAACCCAAAACCTTCATTGGTTTGACCACAGCTTCCCAGAATTCCCACTCCTTCCTGGTCAAACCACCACAAAGGTACTCAGCTGCCCAATGACTGACCTGTGCTTTGCAGAGAGAGGTCTGAAGGCTCTCCTAGGCATGTTGACAGATATATTTAATAGGAAATGTGAACAGACTTTAGGAAGAGGGAAAACACAGTAATTCTTATGACAAAGTAAAAATCAAGGTTTGTAGTTTCCAGAAGAACACACCAGAGAAGCACACCATGAACAATGTGAGATAAAGGTACTGATGGTTGGGATCTTCTGCCTCTGACCAGGGATGCTGCTGGATCATGCCAAGGCTGGCTGGATCTCCCCTGTGCATGGTGAGAGCCACATAAGGCTTTTCCCAAAGGCCATGTGCTGTCTTCAGCCTGAATGCCAGAGGATCTTGCTCAGTTCAGCAGGATTCACACCTTTGGCTTAATTTATTTTGAGCCCTTCCAGATACTGAAGAGTTTTACCAGAGGGTGGGGTTTCTTCATCACTGCATGCAGCAGGCTGTGCTCTCCTCATGGGGCATCCGTCCTCATGGACACCCAGCAGAGCCCTGCTCTCCCTGCAGCTGCCCGTCCTCTCTGGGACATAGAAACACAATGTATTTTTCACTTACTACCCTTAATGGTTTAAAAAACAGAGGAAAATTTGGAAAATCCAGGTACTGGCAGTCCATGACTGAGCATACCCCCAACCCAGCAGGGTTTTATTTGTGAGTGTGAAATATTGGCAATCGTGCACCTGTCCTGGACCAACTGAGCATTTCTCTGAAATTCAGGTAAAGCTGAGGGTCATCTCACCTACTTTAGGCTGATGTTTCCCCATGTATCACCTAGCAATGAGCCCCTCTGTGCTGGCTGGTGGCACTACTGTCCCCAAGGGGCCCTGGTAAGTGTTTGGGGTTGGGGTTACTGCCCCATCAGCCTGCCCCAGCAGGGCAGCTCTGCCCAAGCCTAAAGGAGATGATGTTTTGGGAGGTACCATGACCCAGCTTGGATGGGAAAACATCTATTTTAGGAAGCAAGCAACCTTTAAGTGCTGCATCCTTACATCTGCAATAATTCTGTGCGTGAATCACTGATAGGAAAAAAATGACCGTTTTGGCAAATTTGAGTACTGCATCATTAAGAGCAACAACACAGTGTTAGCAACAACATATCAAGAGCTAGAGCCAGTGTAAATGGTAAGGAATGTCTATTCTGAGATTTTCCTAGAACTGTACATTCAGCATTATTTCTGAAATTCATCCACAGTACAGTGTAATAGATGTTACATAATCACTGACCTGATAGTACAAAAAAAAAAAAAAAAAAAGATGGGTGGGATTTTTTAATGCATCAGAGAAAGAAAAATGCCTACTTTGGTGACCTCAGTGGGCAATCCACTGAGCACTCAACATGTTTCTTCCTTCACACACAGCAAAGCAATGCTGTGTTAGAGAGGCACTACTGTATAGGGATGTAAACTTAATAATTTGGGAGGTTATTTTTTGCAGATATTTATAATTTTAGATCACTGAGTTCACAGTCTTTGAATCATTGAGTGATTTCATGATCAGCAGGCTCCTAAGAGCAACATTGAGATAACACTCATATCTTTCCTTACAGAAAGCCACTGGCACCAGGGCTGGGCAAACATGAATCCAGCCAGGGTCAGGCGAGGCAGTGTGGAGAAATGCTATTGTACCATCCCATGCCTGGATGCCTATGGGAATTTAGCAGATAATTTTTTGTCTACTAGCAACCTTTCTGTTCAAGAAACGTACCAAGGCAGGGAGAAAAAAAAAAAGGGATTTTTCTTGATTCCAGTGGATGTTGTTGACAGCATTCTTGGCTTTGTGTTGTGTCCACCAAACTCTGTAGCTTTTCTTATGAGATTTCAATCTTTCTTCATGGCATGGATTAAGCAAGATTCAAATAATACTTCTTAGATTTCTGTGCATTTCATTTTACTTCAGTCAAAATCAAGTTGTTGACAAAAAGGGAGTGATAGAAGCAGAAAATTTGTTTTTTCCCAAAGCCTTGCCTCACTTTTACTGACCAAAATGTACAAGAACCCTCAAGGGCCAGATTTGTGTCCACAATTTTCTCAAGCAGGCTAGGCTCTGTGCTCCAAACTGGGGAGAGCTGGGCCTTGATCAGGGACGCTGGTGCAGCCCTGAAAGAAAACCCTCCTGTTTATCAACTGGCTTATGTCAAGGAAGTGCTAAAAGGTATTTTCCAGCTGTTGCTCCTAAATGCCAAAACTCACTGAGCTGAATTTGTCCATCTACCTGACTGTATCTGAGAGCAAAACCGATCTGTCATCTCTGATCTGGCCTTTGCATATGATCCGCACATTAGGACCATGGGTCAGGGAAGGAAAAACCAAATGAGCAGCATTTTTCTGAACCAGTTTCCCTGCCGAGAGAGCTGTGTAAGAGTGATGCCTTAGGCAAGCTACCTACTTCTCTGGGTGAGCAGCTGAAAATTGCATTTGGGGTCCCCACCTTTGTTCTGCATTTGTTCCTCCACTGCCCCGTGCTGAGCAGGAGACCCAGGGGCTGGTGTCCTCTTTAAAATGCAGCTGATTTCTGACAAGCCCATAAAGGAGCTGTCAGCTTCCTCCTGTGACCAAACTAAGTGGTTGCTTACCAGAGAAGCTTATATATGTACTCCTGCAGTCTTCAGCTCATGATGAATCAATGATAGGCGTTTTTTTTCAAAGAAATTGAAAGCCAGCTTCAATACTGACATAAAGCTCGAACTTGGTCTTCTTAAACTGTGCATCAAGAAAAAAAAAAATCAAAGAGTGTTTACAGAGAGAGCACAGGGTGTTGCTGAGATCAGTAGCAATATGTCTGATTATATTATTTTTACAGTGAGATGTTCTGGATAAAAAGCACTGGATAAAAGCACTGCAAGGCAATACAATACTCACCTCTAGGTAACGTGTTCAGAATCCAAAGACAAAATTCTCTCTTAAATTGGTCGCAAAATTCTTGGCTTTAATGGGAGCAGGTGAGATTTGCTGTATTTTCCTTTTAAAGCACCCCAAATGATACAATGGTTACTTTATGGCAACAACAAAATGAGTCACTTGTCTCAGTCTATCAATCAAGTTCTTAATGGACACGTGTCCACATATAAAAAAAAAAAAAAGAAACCCAATTAGCGTTAATTGGCATCCTTGCCTGCACTTTTTGTGGGGAATTCAGTAATAGGCATGGGAGCAGAACTGCCTCCATTTCACCCCAGAAAGGTCTCCCCAGCAGACCAAAAGGCTCTTGGTACTGGCACCAGGAAGCTTTGTTACCATCACAGGGGCCATGTACAGGACCTTGGCTCTTGGGGCTGGCACTGGGGTCCCATGAGAATGAAAAACCCCTTGTGCTGCTGTCTGCTCACAGGCTGGTGTTTCCACTTGGCCCTGGGGAGCTGGGGACGCCTGGGGACAGTGCTGGAGGAAGCTCTGGGGCATGGCATGCTGCCCTGAGACAACCTATGGCAGGAGAAAGTGTTGCTTCTCTGAAACAGGGAGGTGAACAGCAGAACCAGAATTAGCTGGTCTGGAGATCTTCTCCATCTGCCAGAACTTCAGCAGGTATTGTCCCACAGGGGTCCAAAAGACTGTGTGATTGCTAATAATCACACAGTGCTTATTTAACATGTTTAACTGGCTGTTTGGTTCCTTTCAAAGGTGGCTGTCCTCTTGGTAGTCACCACTTTAAGACCATGGTTTGCACACCATGCAGGGTTACAGGCACTGACTTAGCAGGAGAACAGGCTCAAAGCATCTTCCTCTGGGAAAAGACTACAGAGCAACAGTCAGCCCATGTCGACTGCTGAAAATCTATTTTCTTGATTGTCACAGGGACTGGAGGATGCTCTTGAGGAACTTCTGAAAGTCAAGAGAAATGGTGCTTTTCCATCCTTTGGATGGCTTTAGATTTTCAGAAGCTTTATAAAGTAGTAGAGCAGAGAAAACTGCCATGGATAATTTTCCAAGGAGCTGAACACCTTTGCTTTTAGATACTCTCCAGGCCTGATTTAAGGCCAGGTTGGATGGGACTCTAAACAACCAGTTCTAGCAGGTGTCCCTGTCCACAGCAGGGGCTTGGAACAAGATGGTATTTGAGGTCCCTTCCAGCCCAGACCATTCCGTGATTCATTAACCATTTAACTTTGAGCATATGATTAATGAAACAATGGGGGGACCTAGAAGCAGACCCTCACACCACACCTGCTGTTCTCCCTTTGCTTTCTGGTTGCCAATTTACTCTGAAGTCAGCAAAGACAGAGAGGAAAGTTGAAAGAAGTAATTTTCCTTCCTGACTTTGTCTGCCTCCTGACAACAGCCATGGTCTTTGCTTTTCTCCTGTAGGTTTCTTTTTGGGGTTTTTTGGTTAGTTTTTTGGTTTTGTTGGTTTGTGGGTAGGGTTTTTTGGTTTTTTTTGTTTGTTTGTTTGTTTTTTGGGGTTTTTTGTTTGTTTTTTGGTTTTTTTTTAACTCCCAGGTGTTATATGTTTTGGGGGTTTTGGTTGTGTTTTTGTTGGGGATATTTTGAGTGTTGTTACCTTCCAGCCTTCCTGCTCAGCCAGCTGTGCCTGGCCTGTGTGTGTCAGAGGCACTGCTGATGCAGAGCAGCCACACAAGCTAAGCTGGCACACATGTGGCAGCACTGGACTGTCTGCTCAGGTTCTTGGGTTGGACTCATTTCTCCAGCAGTGGCTGATGAGGAAGAGATGCAACCAGAGGCAGAAGCTGAAATTTTATTCAGTTTCCTCTACTTGCATTTGCTTGTCTTAGAAGAAAGAGAAATCTGGTTTCAGCAGCAACATAAGGTCTCAGGCAGAGTTTTCTTCTTCCTGCCCATAAATGGGAGTTAATGTTGATCTGACAGGACAGCAGCAGTCTGTCAAACTGGACCAAAGAGGATAAGATTAATATAAATGTCACTTAAATTTTAAGTGACATTTTTTCCCTGGTTTTTATTTGTACTTCCTGAAAAAGATCATCTTACACTGCCTTATTTGTCACAGTGAAATTTATGCAGTTTTATCTTTCCTCCTGCTCCAAGAAAACAACAGTTTTGAAGTGCCAGTTAAATACAATTGTATTGGTATTTTTCAAAATACTTTAACATCTCTCCAAACACAGAACAAAAAGACAGTTTACTCCCTCAACCGTTCAAAAATCCCCTCAATAAAATGTTGTATTGTATTTGTAAGTTTCTTGTTGTAAATTTATAGCTATACCATAACTACTACCCAGATACAGAAATTAACACATGTAAAGAAATACAGGTGAAAGATATTTATTATTAATTAAGAAAAATAGAAAATAGAGTTAATTTCCCCTCACATATTCTGCCCAGTAATTTACATTTGTGATTATAAAAGTTAATTACTACATTAAAATAATTTTAAAATAACCATAGAAACCTTACTTTTCTGAACTTCTGTGACTGTGAGTCAAAATGGGAATTCAAGCAGGCTTCTGGCTTTCCTGTCCTCTGCATTGCAGCTGGGACATGTTGGTGTTTCTGACAGTTTTTTCCAAAGCAATGGTCGGTAACAGCATCACAATATCTCAACATTCTCTACTGATCTGCTTCTTGTTTTCAGGAAGCCTCTGCCCCATGGCTCTACAAAAGAAGCAGGAGAATCCATTTGGTCCTTGGGGCTGTTGTGTCCCATGGCCAGACTGAACTTTGAGCGAGGCATTCATCGATCTGTGGAAAATGATCTTGGTAACAAAACACACAGTAATTCTTTTTGTCTGAGGCCACAAGTAGTGTCTCTCACAATCAGTGTTGCCTATGAGCACACTCATTCATTAATTCTCATCTCTTGTTGAAGTACTTACAGTGGTAAAAGTGAGATTAAATTTGGGCTCAGAAAATATTTCATTAATGCAACTGCAATCAATGTCATAGCAATGGCAGTAATAGGAAACACACAAAGCTTTTATACTATAAATACTGGACAAGTGTTCATTTAAAATAGAATTTCAGAGGCAGAAATATTAATTTAAAAGCACAAATCTCATCCAAATGTATCTAGTTCAACAACTATTGGTAGTATTCTCTTTTATGGGGACTTTCAAATCTTCTGAAAAATGAGTTTGACCTAAATTAGAATACAGAAATGTTTGATTTTTTTAACAGAAATCTTCCCAAACCAGTCTAAATTGAAGAAAATATTTTTCCAGCAGTTTAGAGTAATATAATTATTTACCTTTACTATTTAAAATAAAAAGCTAATATTAACTAGAATATAAAAATAAAAATTTACCCATAAGAAAACCCCAAACTTTTTTTTCTATCCTGTGCAGAGAAAACTGGAAATTGTCCTGCAATAAAAAAATATTTTGGTGAATTCATGGTTTTGACAGCTTAAGTTTTTCATTATGTATCTTGGACAGCTTTTGGCTGAGCATTAATCAGATTAAGACATGCTAAAAATTAAAGTTCGTCATTTATGAGACAGAGACTAACTAAGATGTGTTCAGATGTACTTTGAATTCTGAATTACTGGATGAATTCTTTGTGTCTGTGCTCTGCAGTAAATAGGCTTACAGCAATAGTCCTTCTGTTTTTAAAATTTATTGACCACAGCACTTAAAATAAAATTGTTTCATATTTTCTATGTTGAATTGCAATAGATAAAAGACTCCAACTCCAAATAAAATACTTGAATAAATACCTGAAAGTGCTCAGAAGATTTTTATTTATTCACAGAGGAAGCCCTGAGCAATCAGGATTTCTAAGTTCAGAAAATTGATGAAAGACGCTAAATGCATTGGAACAAATCTGATACTGCAGATATTCAGATTTCCCCCATAAGGAAACATCCAGGGGTAGCTCAGCTTCCAGGCACACAGTGAGCATCCTGATATGCTGGGCTCACACCAAAGTCCACGTGTCTTAAGTAAATTTTCACTACACTCCTGCAGCATCACTTTACTGTTTTTCCTCGGCTTCCTCTCAGGCTTTTTCTCTATTATTCTTTCCCAAAGCTTCCCCTTTTTTGATCATTTCAAGGCTCATGTCCTTCTCTTTCATGGGCTAGTTGAGGCACACATTTGCATTTACTGAGATTTTAAATGTTGCATTCCCTGTATCTGGGTAGAAAAGGGAAGAAATATGTAATGTTCAGCAACAGAAGAGGAGACAGCATTTATCTTCCTCAGTTTTCTCATTATCTGTAGATTTCTCAAGGTTATGTCAGTTTTGGGACATATATTAGCACTGCCCATATAAAAATATTTCCACATTATGAAGTTAAACAGATCTAAGTGGTTTTACATTCACCTCAGCTGGTTCAACAGCCACAAGTAGTCTCTTCCACAAAAGCAGATCCTCTTTTTCCATTTTCTTTCCAGAAATTCTCTTTCCCTGTTTCTCTTGGCATTTAGTGATTTTTTTTTTCCCTTGGCTTTTCTGACCTTGAAATTCCAATCCCCAGTGACAAACTTGCCTTTTGCTGGTGAGGAACACCACAATCCCCAAATGCTCCTTCTTGTGTGAGTTTTTAGCAGTCTTCTGCTGCTCATGGATGCAGACACATGCAGGAAGAGTCTGCCAACATCTGCTGGATCTCAGTTCTGCAGGAATTTTATGAGTACTCGTAATGAAGCAGATTCGGGTATTCACTGAATCAGAATTCACAAATCAGACATTGATTACTTAAATTGTAGAGTCACCTTTTTTTCCTTAGGGAGCAGTACATAGGAGGTTGACAAAGGGTTTGTCTTGGATCCTAATCGTTAAGAAAAAGGAAAAAAAAATTAAAGGAATTTACAAGCTTAAAAGTTCTGGTGTTGTACCAGATGGTTCTGAAGGTCCTTTTATAATCTGGTGTTCTATATCTTATTTTTCTGCAACTAATTGTCATTGAATCAAAATCCCTCAAAGAAAATTCTTCCCTTTGTCCTTCCTGAAGCATGAAGAAATCTTCTCTAAGACTTGTAACATCCGATGTCAGACATTATGTACTACCATGATGGTAGGGGAGGGTGTATAGAATATTCCTTCCTCAGCTAGCTTTGCCTTGTAGTCCTAAAAAAACAGGGCGGAATCCCACTTTCACCAGTGTGTCTCTTGAGGTTTTTCTTTCATTTACCGTCTAAGAACCATAAGAGTGTTTTAACTGGAAATCAGGGAAAGGAGTTGGGCATATTGTTAGGAAATTCTGCTCGTAAAGTGCTGTAGAACCGCAAAGTATTTCTGACCCCGCACAGTGCCAGGCATAGAAATAAAATTTTCACTGACTTCCTCTGCTGTTAACTAGACCAAAACTTCTCCAGTGGAATCATGCACATGATTCATAAAATAATTTTGTCTTAGTTTTGTTGTATAGCCATGCTCATGTTCTTTCTTTTTTTTCAGTGATATCAGAGATGACAGATGCAAACAAACTGACAACTGCTCTGCAGCTCTCTGCTGGCTTCATGGTCTGAATTTGGGCAGATTCAGTACAGAGGCAGGGGTAAGAAACACATGTATAAGTCACAATGCAGTAAAAAATATAAGATGGTCTTCTCTGTTGCTGTCATTTCAGTCTGAGAGATGAACTAGAGGCTGGTAGCAAAGTGTAGTCAGATTTTCTAAAAAGCAAGGGCGGCTATATTACAATATACATCCTACTCAAATGCATGAGAGAGGTATTATCTTTTTTCACCAAGGAGCAGTGAATGAAAATCAGTGTGTGTTTTGTATATGAAATCTGTGTTCAGAGTCGGATTTTACAGTTTAAAGATTTCTGAAAAAGAGAGATAGAAAACAGAGGATTTGGAAAAGACTGTGACAATAATAATTCTTTTAAAAAAGGCAACAGGAAATTAAGCCTGACAACCCCAAATTTCAAAGAAAACAGTTTTAACCACAATGGTTATTCAGCAGGGAAATGTCCTAGCAAAGTCAGCCATGTGAGGTCCATCTTTTACGTCCTGATGGAACACAGCCTGCCTTTCCACAGGAGGCAATTCTGCCCCATAAAAATGGTTTCTCAGCCCAGCACAAGCTAATTGGTTCAGCAGGACAGAAAGCAAACAAGTGCATTTGCAGAGGTATGTTAGACCCAGCAGAGCCCCTGACCCAAATCTCCTTGTATTTCTGCATTTAAAAGCTAATAGAAACCACCACCCACCTTCAACTGGAAAAAAAAATTAATCACAGTTATCCTTGGCTGTTGGTCACTGTTGGCAAATGGGGTAGATTTCCCTGTACAGAAATTCCAGTCTCTGCTGGTTTCATCCAAGAGTTTTCTGTTCTGGCAGAATAACATCTATCTTACTTTAAATGAGTTTTTGCCACTTAGATCAACAGAGAATACTCTGTGGATCTTGAGGCAGGGAAGAAAAAAAAAAAGAAAAAAAGAAAAATAAACAGTTCTTTTTATTCATGGAAACCAAGGAGCAAAGTTGCTTTTGTAAAACAGAGGAGCAGAGACTGCAATAACTGTGTATTTTTCAAGAGCATTTGGCAGGTTAGCTGGTGCTGAATAGTGATGACAAAATGTTCAACAAACCAAAAATATTCCATCTGTTCACTAAAAAAATGGCATTCTGTGAAGCAAGACAAACAACAGGAAACCCAGAATTCCTTCCCTCCTCAAGACATTTCGCCACCAGCATCTCAACCCTCTCGCTCAGCTAAGTACTAAAAAGCATTAAACCCGCGCTTTGAAACCAATTCCACCAGGCCCAGACTTTAGCGGAGAGGGAAGGGCAGGACACGGCGGAGCCCTGGAATGGTTTTGGAAGGGGCTTTGGGAGTTCCACCCCTTGGGAAGAGCGGCTCCCCCAGACGCGGCTGCAGCGCGGCGGCTCCGCTCCCCGGGAATCGCTGCGGCAGCAGCAGCGCAGCCGCGGGGCACCCGCGCCCCCGGCAGCTCCACTCGGCGAGAAACCCAGCTGCTGGAGGCGAGCCGGCTCTGTGGGCTCTGCCGAGCTCTCCTTGCTTCCCCTGGTTCGCTCAGGCAGGAGCTCTGCGGAGGGACGGCGTAAAACAGCGGAGGAAATGGGCTGTTTACCCAACAATGCCATTTCGTGGCTGGTTTTGACAGCAGAGCTTGCGAATGCTGTGAAAAAATCTCTTCGGGGAATCAATCTGGGACTTCCTTGGAGAAAAGTTGGGTAAAACAGACCTTTCTGAGATGCCTGTCACCTCCAGCCCTGTGAGCTCCTGACATGTCAAAGCTGGGGACAAGTGTTAGCTGTCTTTCTGGCAGAAGTGCCCAGACCTTGAGCTGCTTGAACTGCTAGATTGTTTTACCCGGCAAATGTTTCACAAGCCTGGATTGGGTAAATTCAGTGACTTTGTTTGGAGCACAATGTGTGCCAAGGACTCCAGTCACTGCTTCTGTCGTGTCCCCCCCCAATTTTTTTCCCTTTCTTTTTTATTTTAACCCCCTCAGGCAGGCCTTACTCTGCTTTTGCTCATCCTTCAAGCCCTGCAGCTGCTCCTGGAGCAGACACACAAACATCTTTCTGCTTTGTCCTTACTCTGCTTCTCCTTGTATGGATATTTGGACAAGTGTTTAACCTGTTTCAAAGTAAATCTGATGAGGATTATCTTCTCTAAGCAGTGCAGGAGAACACAGCTTCATATCATTGCATCTGCATATTCATTATAATTACAGAGAAAATTTGCATTGTTCAATTAGAATTCCTGTAAATCTAACTAGAGAATTATTTTATAGAAACAGAACAGCAGGAAAAATTCTTCCCTGCTTTGATTTCACATCTCTGCTTGTGCTTCTGCTTCCTTGGTAGTAAAACATGCACATTGTGATGCCCTTCCAAAACCTCCCTTGCCTCTAGCCCTGATCCCATCTCATTCTGCTTCTCAGCAAAGACAGTTCCAATTTATACCCGTTTCCAACCATTTCAAACTGACACTTTTAATTCATCTCACTGTAGTTACCAAGGGCTCAGCACAGAGAAAAGAAAAAAGGAAGAAGAGGAATGGATACTGCAGTCTCCAAATTATCCGTCTCCTGTGACTGCTTTGAGCTGTGTAACCCCACTGTGACATTTCTTGTATTTCTGGGTAAATTGATTTTCTTTCTCCCAGGAAAGGGGGAAAAAGCCTGAAGATTATTTTTCTGCAGTATTTGAGAGTTTATTTGATTGTAGTAACCAATTGCAGTCCATTTACAGTGACAGCAGAGGGGACTGCACCAAGGAAGGCAGAGGCACAGTGGTTTCTGGTGGCCAAGTTTGATGATGGTGGGATCAGCTGTCCCCTGACACTGAATACTCCACAGCTGCACAGAATAAAGTTGGTAGCTTTCTGAAAAAGCGAGGTTCAGACATTAAGGCTTTGAAAGATGTATGGAGATGTTAAAATTGAGTGACTTCACAGTAATGACTTTAAGGATAAAATTGTAATTGTAACAATTCTCCCCGTCCCTCTGGTAGGTGCCATTTTTTTCCTCAGGGATGGACACCAAATATCTCCTGAGTCATTTCCACCCAGACTTGGACCATGAAAACTCATGCCTAAGTAGGACATCACTCTCCCAGGTGCTGCATCATCCCCCAGCAGGATGTGATGATGTCAGATTTATATCCTGTTAACCAGAGCTCTCCAGGTAGCAAGGTTCGAAATCACAATGGGGTTGCTTTATCTTTGTAATTTTTTTTTGTTTCATTTTGTACTCAGAAAAAGAGTGTCAAAAAAGGAAATTGTGAGGGAAAACTCAGCCTCTCTCTGAATGGAAATGAAACTGAAGTTTATGTGAAATCATTAGAAGATAATTCTATGATGTTGCCAATTATTTGTTCACATTGTGAATCACTCAGAAAAATATGCTGAGATGCTGCATGCAGACAAAACCAGAATTTTAGCTAGAATAAATGAATTTCTCTCAATGAAACCATGCTACTTTTTTTTCTTGACAAAACATAATGTATTTTTATGGAGAGATTATTGTTTAAGCAAGGTAGTTTTCCCTAACATCTGCATAGAGGTGTCTCTTTTGGGATAAGATCTTGTTTATAAATGGGGCAGGCATTCTTAGCAGTCAGGAACAAAGAAAAGCGTTTTTATTAGCAGCAGGAACCACATGAACAGCTTTGACCTCAATTTAGGATTTAGCTTATCATTTCACACAGAGGCTTGCATCAAGAATTTGACACTGGTGCCCTTTTCTAATTTGTAAAGCAAACTAAAGGGAAAATAATGGAGTATGGATAAGTGCTGTTCATGAACCACTGAGCAGGCTCTATTCCATTCTGTCCGAATTACTCCACAATCAGTCAGAAATCTCACGACAGACTAGGTTGTCTTTTTGTTGTTTTTATTCCTCTAGGAGGAAAAAAAAAAAAAAGGAAAAAAAGCAAATTAAACCGCCAGGCCTGTCTGTCCCTATCCTGCTGGCGATGAGGAGTGTTGTGGAATGGGCATTCCTCGCACTCATTGCTGCATCTGTGGAGGGAAGGGAAGGGCTGCAGGGGCACGGGGAGAATTCTCCTGCAAATATTGGAGCCGTGGTCGTGTGATTGCAGAGCAACCCAAGGTTAGGTCTTAAGCGTGGTAAAGCCCTGACAGCTTTGCTCCAATTGGCTCCATGACATTCCCTGCTCGGCAGTGATCCTAATGGCTTGAGACTGGCTGAATTCTTCTAACCCCAGCAATTAGTTTTCATTTTCTAGAACTCAGCTCACTTCAAGTGTTATTTTTTGCATGCAGAGGGCGTGTTGGAGCTGGGGCTTAACCAGCCTGTTGTGTGAATTGTCTCTCAGGCAAAGCCTCAATGCCCGACGCCCCCTGTGCTGACTCAGCCGGGTTTTTGTCCCCGACGGCAACACAAAAAGGCTTCACAAATTTCATGAGGTTTCCCTGATCAAAAGAGCTGTGTAATAACAAAATTGTACAAATTATCTTAGCAGAGATGTGGTGTATTGACATCTCAGCCATCTCTCCCTTCTCTTCATCTGAAACACGGTACAAGGCAAGCTCTAACTGTGTTATCTGTTATTCCCCCCACCCAGAGATTATACCACCCATTTACACACAAAGATCCCTTTCCTATGTGCCAGAGCAGCATCACAAATTAAAATTTCTTTCCAGTCACATTTTTACACGGGCAGCCCTTTCCCTGCTCTGTATTCTCTGTACTCTCTACCAGTTCTGCACTCTCCTGGCACTGGCAGCTGAAATAAGGCTAATGTTTTTTCTGAACACAGACATATATCTGCATTGCTCAAAGTTATATACAGAAACATAAAATATGGGAACTGCTGAGTGGCTTTTCCTCACACTACTGAGAAGCACGTATTTCCTCCATATATTTCCTAACACCAGGCATATGGCCCCAATCCAATGAATTATAGAAGGTTTTGCTATGTGTGATTTTATGGAGAACAGCAGGAATAGAATCCATTTGTCTATCCATTTGTCTAATCCATTTGTCTCTTTGAATCCATTTGTGCATGTATGAAAAACACATGAAAACACACAAACCACCATCTGTTGACATTGTTTTGTATCATCCCTGAGAAGAGGAAGCAGAAGGAGAGAGGTTTAGGCTGTGACTCTTATTAGGGAAAGCTGGATATAGGACAAAAGGAGAAAGTGAAGAAAAAAGCCAAAGCAGGGTAGGGCACAGACCTAGAGGACAGAGAAATATTAATGAGCTAATAAGGAGAAAATTTAATTTATCACTGTTTCCTGGCTGTGTCTGCCTCAGTCTCCTGTCCAGCTCTGCTAGGCTACTTGGTGCTCAACACCCACACAGCCTTGGAAAGGATCTGGAAACATGAGTGCAACCTACCTTCAATGCTCTGCTCACCACCCTCCTGCCTCCAAGCATCAGAGTGCACCTTCATCTTCACCTGTGAAGGTCAGCTCTCCCTGGGCACAAGCATGGTTTCACTTTTGATTTTTCATGGCAGTTATCCTCTCTTTGTTCTACTTGAGATACACAACATTTTGGAAATTATGTTGTCTGTGATAATTCATCATAAATATTTATTTTGAAGGGTACTTTGGAGCACAGGGAGAATAAGGTTGCATTGCCCACAGACGTGACAAAACTGAGATGGTGCCACTGGCAACAGCTTAAATGTTCTTTTGAAGACAAAGAATCACACTCTAAATTAAGTTACATAGTGTTAAAACTAGCCCTTGTCCTTGGCTGAACATAAGCATTGGGAAGGTTTTCTCTGGGAATCCTTCACAAGCAAGAGATCAGCGCAACAGGAGAATAAGGAATTGTTTGCAGGGAATCCTTAGCTGGCAGAGAGCAGCCACGAGTGCAGAAACAGAAGATATGATCTGAGAGTGAAACTTGGCAATTTCAAAGAGCCTTCTTCCTAATTTAGTAGGCAAACGGCAGACAGGCAAATACATAAAATAAACACAGTTTTCACAGGTACAGCATGTCAGATCCATGTCCTGAGTGTGGCTGGGGAATACTGCACAGTGGGAATCAATCAGGGATGACAGGGAAAAGCTGGGTCCTTGGCAGCCAGGTAGGTCTCACAGTGTTTGCATGGTGTGGTGCTGTGGGGCTGTGACAAGAAGTTGTGGCTGCAGTGATTCTTTGCCTGTATGTCTCTCATCCCCAGCAGGAGCTGAAACACCATTTGTGTTTCCAGGCCCTTTCACAGCCCTTCTCCAAGGTTAGCTTAAACACACTCAGCAAAGATAGCTCATCCTGCAGTTAGAAGAGGGAAAGGATCAGAAAATGCTCCCAGCCACTTTGGAGTGTCTGTGAAATGACCCTCTTGATCTGATTGCTCTTGACTCATCGCTCTCCTGCCATCGTCTCTGTCGGCAACTCTGGGAGACAGGACTGAGTCTCACTGCAGAAAAAAAGCCAAAAAACCATGGCTCAGCAAGTTTGGTCTGGAATGGTACAATCAAGTGATCGTTTAATTCATTGCAAGCCATGCAAGTCTGTGCTTAGCAAATTGCCCCTTCCTGAAGTCACAAAACTCCTTCTGCCTGTGCTTTCTCCTCCACCTGCCAGCACTGCTGATGGAGAGGTGAAATTCCTGCTGTGATAGTTCTTTCCCAATGACTCCCCAGATTTAATCTCCCTTCGGCAGCAGGCAGGAGTTAATTTTACAATTGGGCAAGACAGTTAAAACAACAGAGATGAATTTCTAATACCTGAATTGGGAATGGAGGAGTGGAGAATCAGATGTGTCTCAGCTTCATGTCTGCAGCCTGTGGCCAGGACTGGGAAGTTTGGAGGTTAGAGAGCCATATGCTCACAGCTCACCTGGGGCATGATGTCAAGGGGATACATCTTGTAGGTGGTAGAATCAAATATTTCCAGAGGATAACTAGAGTACCATTGCCACAAGGGTCTTAAATCTTGTTGGCTACCCACGGGGAGACTCACTTCCAACCCAAATATCTCAATATAAAGCCCAGACATAGCATGAATACTCCTCTTTATCACCCTTAGATGTGAGTGGTTTTTAATAATTTTTTACAGGAAAATAAAAAAAAAAATCCCATTTTTATTTTTGTGAATACACAATGTTTTGATTTGTATTGCTTTGAGGTGATGATAGATACCCAAATGTTCCCAAAAGAACATCTGTTGGGGAAAATGCAGCAATATCCTGGCAAAATGGAGGTTATAAGCAATTATCTTTTTTAAACAAGTAAATATCTTCCTCACTTTTTTCTACACAATCTCAATGCTGAATTTCTGGTGCAGTTGCAAATAAGTTTTTCTCTAAATCCTCATTCCTGTTAAAACAATACAGGACCATGTGAGACTGGGAGTGATTCTTCATAAAAAGGCACTTCTCATTCCACTCTGACCTTGATAGGCTACAGAAATACCTGAGTAGCATCTTTTCTGGCTCAGCACATTTTTTTTAAAATAAACATCAGCTGTGCTTTTTTTAAAAAATCTGCATTAGCTTTAAAAACCTTACTGGATGGCCTAGTTTCCTGTAGAATTATAAAAAAAACCAAAATTGCGCCTTGGGCAGAATGACCTCATTCTTTGCATTCTTATCCCCTGCAGCTCTTCCTTATGCTTTTCACTGCTGGGATGCGTTGGATTGCTCTGCATCCCTCAGTGGATGCAGTAAGGCACCGAGTGTGAAAGCAGCAGCCGTGTGAGACACTCAACCTTTCCAGACTTAAGCTCCCAGCAGTGGGCACAAGGTCTGTGCCACCATCACACTTCATCTGTGTGGCTTTGTCACCAACCTGAGCAGAGGCAGGAGTGTGTGCCTTGGCAGATCTGCTGGGATGGGCAGGTCCTGTCCCTTCTCCTGCCTAGGTGACTGCTTTAAATTGTTAGACAAATACATCAAGGGTGGTCATCAATATCATCAGCTGTAAAATAAATTATGTAGGTGGGTATGTGTTATGGATGGGAAAGGTGAGGAGACAGAACTTTCCTTCTCCCATCTCTGACTCTACTAGAGGGGAGCATCCAGTCAACACTGCCCCTGCTCCAACATACTGAGAGCTTTTGTCTGACTCAAACTTTGGTGGAAAAAAGATGGGCCACAGAGCTAAAGAGTTTTTGTGAGGTGCCTGGCTTTCACTCCCTCCCACCGGAGCTGCTTCACTTTGTATAGGTGATTAAATATTCATTGGGCCAGGGAGAGAAGAGCAGGAGATTGAGTCTATTGCCCAGTTGTTCTGGTGCTCACCTGGGATGTGAGAGATGCAGGGTCAAGTCCTTGCTCCAAAGATGATTTAATTATTCATACAAAGTGGAACAGTTTCAGCAAGAAGGACCTGCATGCCAGCAAGACTGATGGCCCTCTCCTGTGCTGCACAAAACCTCTTCCCTTTTAACTGTGGGGTGGCTTGATGCGTGTTTTCTCCTTGCCAAGAAAATGCTTCCTCTTAGCACTGTAACTTGCCAATTTATTGACCCTTCTCCCCAAAGCTGGGCTTGGGCACCGTGCTCCATGTCAGGACTCACAGGAGGGGCTCCTGGCTGAGGGAGGCGCACCCCCCTGCCCACCAGTGACTCATTTGTCATCAGGATCAAGAACTGTGCTGTGCCTCACTCCCTGGAACCTCGGCTCCCTTCCCCATCTGTGCAGAGAAGGACAGCCCAGCAGCTGCAGCAAGGGCCAGGCTCTGAGAGGGAGCAGGGAACATGAATTTCTTCAGGGTTTTCCAGGGCTCACAGGAGCTGCAGTGAGGAGGGGACAGTGAAAATAAGGAACTTCCGCTACAAGAAGGAAACCTGTAAAATACTCTCATCCTCTTTGCTTCTCCTGAAGTGTTTCAATAAGGATATTTTACACCTCCAGGGTCAGTGCCACTACAGTTATTTTTTCTCCCAGCTGGCAATGTTTTATAAAATCCACTGAGATGGAAAACTAATGTTTTCCCCTGCAAGGGCAAGTGGAAATGGCCTGTGTTGTGTTATCCTCGACAAACAAACAAACAAACAAACTTAATTTCAGTAGAATCTCACTCTTCAAAAGTGTAAGGATTAACACAGAGATTAAAAAGCTTAGTCAGCTTGCAGGAAGGATCTTTATTTAAGCACCTGGCCACTAACACAGCTAGACTTCCATGGGACCTTCAAATTGAGTATGTCACTCTCAGCACCCTGGGTTGTATTTGTTGTGTTGTGCACTGAACACCAGGTAAACATTAGGTACAAACACAAAATGCCAGTGTAGTGTTTAAATTTACACACACAATTGCAACAGAAATGCAAAGTTATCCAACTTTTATCCAATTCCTCATTTCACATATTTAGTTTGTTCTGCTGCTGTCCATTTTTCAGTATTTACAAAGGCAAAGTTACTGAGCACAATAAAACACAGTTCAGTACAATTATTATTTTTTTAAAATCAAAGCCAAACAAAACAAGACTTTAAAAATAGCTATTATAAAATATTTTGTACTTATACTTTCTATCAAAATCTGGTTCTCTTGTTTTTGACTAATGGCTTACACACTCAACAGAGATGGCATTGTTTACTTTCTTACCCAAGTTTACATTTATTATTACTGCTAAGTTTTGTGTTAGCACATGCTGGTTTAAATTAAATGAATATCCAAATACTGTTTTGAAGTTGCTAATGGCACCATATGTACTGCATTTTCTTGCATGCTATTTAAAGAAAAACTCTTAATTGTACTACCAGCGCCTGAGGATATTTTTGTGGTAAGCAATTAAGATTCATTTTCCTGTTCATGTAGAAAATCACTTCATGAAAACACTGGCATATAATAACTTTTGTCCAATTTATGCATTCTTGCTTTGATAATTTGTTTTAAGGGAAAAGAGACCTATTGTTTAAAATCTGAGAATCTCAATAAGCATTTAATTGTTATTTCTAACTGAACAGTTCCTTCCCTATCCATAAAACAAGCAATGTAACAAAATTTAAATATTTTCTTCTATACTTAACCAGTGGGTTTATTTGTCTGGTTTCACTGTTGAGAAATACACAAAACGTGTGCACAAAATGTGTAAAACATGCAATAGAAACCCAAAAGCTGTACAAAGGATTTAAAATCAGGAAAAAAGTGAACAACCCCCTAAGTTCATCCCATATTCAGAAAAAAAACCCCAAATAAACAGAAAAACAAACTGGAGGCAAGAACCTGTGCTGTTATCAGGGAGGTGAGAAGCAGGCACCCAGAGCCAGCCCTCATTTCCCAGCTGTGCTCGGAGCTGTGGGGCTGGAGGGAGGCAGAAAAGGCTCCTTGTTCTGGACTCATCCCCGTCTGCAATGGCAGAGGAGGAAGAGGCTGGGAGCAACTCCGTCAGTCCCACACTTCAACATTGTTTGGGAGTGATTTGTTCTTCATGACAGGGTCAAGCTGCTGTGAAAAGGTTAAACAAACGGGCTTTGTAAGCTCCTTTTAGGGGAAAGCTGGTCAGAAGGTCCCTTTAATCAGCGATCCCCTTTAGCCCTGGGAAAAGGCACCAGCCAGACTCACTTGCAGGGCTGTGGGGAGCCGGGCTGAGCATAGGCTGGAGGCTTCCTACCCTCCTGCAGCCGCCTTTGGCTGGAGAAACTGAAATCCTGCAAGGGAAGGTGTTTGACTGGAAGAGCTGCTGTGCCTCCTCCTGTGCTGAGGTGCAGAGGAGGAGGAGGAGGAGGAGGAGGAGGAGGAGGAGGACATTCCTCTGGGGCCAGTGTCTAGCCCAGCATCCCTAATGCTGTCTGCACCCATCCTGTCAGAAGGGTAATGAGGGGAAGTTCCCAGACTAAAATTAAAAGCATCCCAGTCTTCAGAGGAGGCCTGTAACAGCAGCTTCACCTTCCCTCTGCTGTGGCTGCAGGTCTGGCACTCTGCTGGGAGAGGATCCCTGGTGGGTAAATCCCTGCAGACAGGCAGGTTTTAGCTCAGCTTCTCATGGCCTATTTTGAGGTGGATACCCAGTGCAGTACACATCTGAACTGCAGCTTCTTGGAGATGCCCTAGGGCAGGGATGGTTCCTGCTGACGCTTTATTCATAGAGCAGATTAATAAGAGTACTGGCTCTGCCTCCCTCCCAGGGAGAATGCCAGCAGCTGAGGGTGGCTTCATTTTTGCTCTTGTGAGTGGTGGAGGCAGGAGGAGATGGCACTGAGGCTCCTTGGCCCGATGTGTTACAGGGAAAGGATGGGAAGTTGCCTGGCAAGAGCTGAGTGGGGCCCTGTGACACTGCTCTCCCTGTCCTCAGGGCTGCCCTGCCCTGCTCAGCTGAGTCATTTGTTAACTTGGGCCCTTGTCTCCTTCCTGCTTATCCCCATTAAGCGTCCTGCTTCCCCACCCTCCATACCAAGGCATAGCTGTGAAGTGCCCAAAATCCACACACAGACATGGGCTGTGCCTCCTGGAGCAACATTTGAAGGAAGGCCCAGGGGCTGTTATGAACAAAGCCTGCCACCTTCCTGTGCCAATTCCAGCCATGCCCATGCCAGGTCCATGTCTCTGCCTGCTTCCTCTCTTACTTAGATCCTTACAGCCCTCAACCTCTTCAGTTACTTTCTATCCACCACAAGATAATTTAGTAGTGATTTTCCACAATGGCTCCAAGCCCATTTGATTTCTGCACTTCAACCTGACACTCTTTTGTCCTTCTCTCCTTATTACAACCACTGTCCTAATTTTCTTTTCCTCTCTCTGCCTCACCATTCACCCATTCTACCACATTCTGCTTTGTGTTCATTTTTCCCCTTACACTGCAGACAAATAGGAAAACAGAAAAAGTTACCACCTCCCTCCTGTTCATTGCCACGCCCCATCAGAAGTGCCATAATTGCCTCTATGAGCACTTCTAATCTATTCCAGAGCATAATAAAATGAATAAATGCAGTCCAAAAGTGAAGCTGATCCCCTTCTCTCTTTTTCCATGAAAAGGACCTCTGTGACCAGAATTTAGAAAAACAATACTGTGCTTCCTCCTTTGAATTCTTATTCCAGTAATTCTGTTGATTGAAAAAAACAAATAATTCAGGTCTCCTTCCTGTTAGTTGGTCCATTTTACATCCTTTCTGCTCCACTGAGACCATTTCTTAGGCAATAATTTGAATATCCAAAACCTGGGTAACAATTGTTCAAATGAAACCACAAAGGGAAGAATGAAAACCTTAACAGTTTTATTTAATAACCTAGTGAAGTTAATAGCCCAACCCACCTTCTCTGCCACTCTGATCTCTGATGCCCATACAGCTCATGCTGAAATAACCATAATATTTCACAGAGATGGAATAGATTTGGTAAGAGGCAAATTTTGTGATACTTCTTCAAAATGTAGCAAAAAGGACATGTTAGTGCCTGCCAGATAAGAACTTGGTGCTGAGCTACTGAAGCCAGCGGTGGCTCTGCTGGTTTGGGTGTGAAATAAGAGCCTGAATTCCACATGAATCAACATATTTCTAGCACCACAGTCAATCTTCAGCTGAGTTTAATCTCCATCCTGCATCAGCTGTCAGCCAGCTGAAGAGTTGCCTTGCCTCAGGGGGTGAGATAGCTTTGTAGCAGTGAAGCTCTGAAAGAGAAGTCATCCAATCATCCAGGCCACTCTCCCACCATTCTGCATCAGAGTTAAGTAACTCACTTTAGATAGTCTCTAGTAGATATTTCTTCTGATCTGCATTTCTGCAGCATAAGTCCTGAGATTTCTGTCAAACCCTTTTCTTGGATATTTTTTTAAGAAACAGACTCTGTTTCTAATATTTATCCTCGTTTTCTTTGCTGCAAATTTAAGTGATTTCTCATTCTTCTTCAGTTGCTCATAAGTTACCAGCAACTTTGTAGTCACATTTTACATATAGAACACTGTTGTCCCCTCTCCTTCTACTCTTTTTTTTCTATTCTTTTCTCAGTTTAAACAAAGGCACATCATTCACCCCTCATGTTTTCCAGACTTCCTTTATCCTGTAGACTCTTTCCTGTTGATCATTATGAGGGCAGCCAAGCCTCCCAACTCTGCAAACAGCATGTCACAATGCCATTAGGCTGGGAGCTGTGAGGCACGTACCTTGGAAAGATGAGCAGGGAGGGAACCAGAGCTCTGGAAATGAATTGCAGCACTAAAGGATGTGGCTCCTGTGAACAATGGTTATGAAGAAAAAATTGAATCCCTACAAAAATGTTTGAAAATCTGGGGCAGCTATTCCCCAGAGTGACTCAGTGAGTGTGATCACACCACAGCTTGAGACACCTTGTTTTCTCTATATTGGGAATTTGGATTATTCAGCAGCCCCCGGGCAAGCAAAGGCTGCTGTGATATGGCCAAGGTAGGAGAGAGGCACTTGGGCTGTTCAACAGCAAGTGTGTGGCCAACCCTGCTTAGCATCTGCATACCAAATCTCTTAAAACAGTGAGAAAGTCTCTTAAAAGACAGAGAAATTATTTAATGACCAGAAATAATGTTGCCACACACATCATACTTTTATACAGATGAGAGATACAAATGTTTTTGCATTGCACTTAATTTTCTTTTCCTCACCAAAAGATGCGGATACCGCAAACATACAGTTCTACTAGTGGGGCATGGAACTGGTCCTGTAAATTATCCATAATTGCATGTAGGATCAGATCTGAATTATCTCAGCTTGATGTTCAAACCTAGACCCTGAAGACATGTGGTTTGTGTTTTGGAGAACCAAAGTCTGGGCAATGACTTTCAGTATTCTAACATTTTTTTCATGTGTTCTTAATACTAATTGTTTGTAGGTCTGACTTTCCCAAAACATGATCATAGAGAACAAATTTGCAAAGTTAGTTCCAGCATTTCCTCATGCTGAAGAACTTTGTAGGTAAGATTTCACAGTGATATGAATGAGTTCCCAAGTAACGAAAATTGATTTCAGAAGCTTAAATATCTTACAGAACTGGAAAAGCCCTGAAAGGCAAAACTCCAAGATATTCAGTGTATGAACAGATCTCCCCAGCATTAGAGCCCATTAACAACGTATCACATTGCCAGGAAACAGCCAGAGGGTACAGGCTACCTGAAGAGTATCTCACAAAGCTGCACAAGCACAAAGTTAATCTTTGGCAAAAATTATATTCTAGATTTGGCACAGAAGAGTCAGATAAGTATCTCTGTTGCTGTAGAAATTATAGTTAGGTGCTTGTTTTCTATGAAGCAGGAAATCCTGTCAGCAATATACTGATATGATGTCTGAGATTCCAACTCAGAATAATATCTTAACAACTTCAGAAGACTCCGAACAGGGCAAAAGACCACCTACCATTAAAAAATTAAAAGATCTGGTGTGTTTTATTCTGGTTATCCTTTATACATTTTATTTAAACCTGTCTCTTTTAAAAAAAATTGTTTCTGTTGACAATATTATGTGAAAGAGCAGAGTTCAGACACAGACACCATCACCTCTGGATATGAAGAAAAGAAAAATTCAGAGGAGTGATATGAAGGGCAGTGATAGCCAAGTAAATCAGGTAAACCCAAAATATGGGGTAGTAACAAACATCCTGAACTGGAGAAAGGCTCTGCAGAGTCCTATTGATGAGGGAAAGAGAAAGAGGGTGTAAGTGCAGAGGTGAGAGGAGAAAACCTGCTGCAAACTGAGTGCAGCACTTCAGCCGTTGATTGGCATTGCATGGAGAGTTCAGTGCCCTGGCTCAGATGCTGTGTCATGGCTCACAGGGAGCAGGGCACTCCTCTGTGGGGCTTTTCTCAGAGAAATATACTTGTTCTGCTATTGATTTTTGACACAGAATCAACAACAACAACAAAAGCAGGTAGAAGTTTCTTGGATCTGTGCAAGGCTGTAGAACAGAGAAATGACAGAGGATGTGTATACTAGAGAATGATCAAAACTTATTTTAAAATACCTTCACCTTTGTGAAGTCAAACCTGGAAAAGAGTAGGGAACACCTGGGTGCAAGGCCGTCCTACATGACACCTGAGTAGCTGGGAATTTATCTTTCATCTTGGATGGTCACCAATTTTTTGTGACTTAGTTTAACACTAATCCATGTTTGGTCCTGTCCCTGGGAGTGTTAGCAAAAAATAAAAAAAAAAAAAAAGAAAGAAAAAAATTATGAGATTTTTATTTGAACAAAAGCAAATACTGTGGAATAAAAATTATTCCTCCCTTCAGGAGGGCTCTGTGAGGATGCCCGAGCCCCGCATGTGTGTTCTCCCATAAAGATGATCATCATTCCATCGAATGAAGCGCCCCAGTTGGGCCGGGACTCGGTCGCTCCTCAGCCCCGCGGGGCCCTGGGGTCCCTGGGCGAGGGGCGCTGGGGACGGATCGGATTCACCTCCCAGCTGTGAAGAGAAGCTGCTTTGTGCGGACGGAAATTTAGTGTCCTGCCCTCCATCCCGCCTCGCCTCCGCTGAGGACGCGGCTGCGCCGGTCCCGTTTGTCCCGTTTGTCCGAAGGAGTAGGGAAAGGTGCGAGCCCCTCGCTGCTTCTTCCGAACGGAAGCCGTGAACATGGGATCCGGCCCGAGAGGGTCTGGCAAAACGAAACGAACTTGAAAAACGGGTTTATCTCAAAAAGTATAATAAGCAGAGTAAAAAAGAGAGAAAAAAAAAAAAAAAACAGACCAAAAAGGGGGCTAGAATAAAGAAAATAAAGGAAAAGAAAGGAAAGAAAAAGAGAAAAAGGAAAAGGAAAAGGACAAAGGAAAGAAAAAGAAAAAGAAAAAGAAAAAGAAAAAGAAAAAGAAAAAGAAAAAGAAAAAGAAAAAGAAAAAGAAAAAGAAGGAAAAATATAAAAATAAAAATAAAAATAAAAATAAAAATAAAAATAAAAATAAAAATAAAAATAAAAATAAAAATAAAAATAAAAATAAAAATAAAAATAAAAATAAAATAAAAATAAAAAGGAGAGGAGAGGAGAGGAGAGGAGAGGAGAGGAGAGGAGAGGAGAGGAGAGGAGAGGAGAGGAGAGGAGAGGAGAGGAGAGGAGAGGAGAGGAGAGGAGAGGAGAGGAGAGGAGAGGAGAGGAGAGGAGAGGAGAGGAGAGGAGAGGAGAGGAGAGGAGAGGAGAGGAGAGGAGAGGGAAAAAGAGAGGAAAAGAGAGGAAAAGAGAGGAAAAGAGAGGAAAAGAAAAGAGAGGAAAAGAGAGGAAAAGAAAAGAAAAGAAAAGAAAAGAAAAGAAAAGAAAAGAAAAGAAAAGAAAAGAAAAGAAAAGAAAAGAAAAGAAAAGAAAAGAAAAGAAAAGAAAAGAAAAGAAAAGAAAAGAAAAGAAAAGAAAAGAAAAGAGAAGAAAAGAAAAGAAAAGAAAAGAGAAGAAAAGAAAAGAAAAGAAAAGAGAAGAAAAGAAAAGAAAAGAAAAGAAAAGAAAAGAAAAGAAAAGAAAAGAAAAGAAAAGAAAAGAAAAGAAAAGAAAAGAAAAGAAAAGAAAAGAAAAGAAAAGAAAAGAAAAGAAAAGAAAAGAAAAGAAAAGAAAGAAAAGAGAAATCCTTTCTTCTGCCTTTGCTGATTTTCAGGAGCGGAAAGGGGCGCCGGGCGCGGCTCCCCGAGCCCCGGTGCCACTGGAGCAGTGCGGGGGAGCCGCAGGGGCTCCGGGGCCTGTTGGGGGACCACTCTGTCAGGGGGGCCTTGGGGACGTGCCCTGCCCTCCCAAGGCCGGTATCTGCCCTCGTGGGGAAGGACAGGACAGGCCGGGACGCCGCCGTGGGGAAGGATCCCGGCTGTCCCCTCAGAGCTGGGCCCGGGCCCGGGGCCGGGACTGCGGGAGCTGCGGAACCTGCGGCTGCCGAACCGGGCGGGACCCGCGGGACGGAGAGAGACCCGGCTGGCCCTGGAAAGGGGCTGAGCATCAGCCTGGGCCCTGGAGAGGGGCTGAGCATCAGCCCCTGCCCGAGGGGGGCTCTGCATTGTCCCCCTGCCCTCGGCCGGCCCCTCCAGCGTGGCCTCGGTGCTTTCCCACATTCATTCCCCTTTCCTCCCGGCCGGTACCGCAACTTCTCCTTAAATTAACCCACAAAGGCGATCTCTCGCCCAAAAGCAGGACACAAGAATTTTAACATTGGCTGTAAGACATCGCAAAGCCTCTTTATTACGAACAGCCAACCTATCCAGGGTGAGGGACAACCTTGCCGCCTCTCTTCGGCGCCGGCTTTCATCCCTCCGCACAGCCCTTTCCTCAGCCTCCACCCGGGGCCGAGGGGACGAGACACGGCCCGACCCGGCCCTGAGGGGATGGATCAGGAGGCTCCGTCCCATCTCCCTCCCGCTTCCCGGGGAAACGCAGTGCCGTGCCCGAGCCCCGTGGGCCCCGGCCCAGCCCGAGCAGGGCCGAGCAACAACCCCAGTTTCTCAGAGGGAAATGCAGAGTCCCAAGAGCTGCACGTCTGGATCACACACCCACCCACCGCCGCTGCCTCCCGGGGCCCCGTCCGGGACATCGGGACTCCGACACACCGGGACACAGGGACATCGGGACACAGGGACACCAGGACACAGGGACCCCGGGAAATCGGGACACTGTTACATCGAGATACCAGGACAGGCCCCGACACATCTGCATTCTCCTTTGGGAACACGGCTGGAGCCTGGCGAGCGCTGCCTGCTGCAGCATTTCCTGCAGATGCTAACCGTAATTACCATGTGAAACTTCGACAAAATTATCTCTCGCGGTAAAACTGAAAATTGGCGAATCCAGCGGTTTAGTACTGAGGGATTTTTCTTTCCCAAATAAGGACTAACGGAAACCTCAAGTGTCACTACGTTGTTGGTCTACCTAATGGAGCAAGGGCAGGAGAACTTGTGGTTTTTTCTCTATCGGTGCAGCAAGACGCAGCAGCCACAGCTGGAGTGACCCCACGGAGTCGGGGGAAACTCACTGGAGGCAACGCTGGATGTGAACACCCTCCTTGAAGTTAAGCACTGTCCTTTGCAAGGAGAGGGCAGCAAGGGGGGAGTGCATCTCCCCGTCGTTTACTAGCTGTCGAGCAAAGAGCAGAAGCAGTTCCTGTGTTTCTTAGAGGCCAAACCTTGCCATAAAGAACTGCATTAAGTCACTTTACACTCTGCCTCGCACAGAGACCATGGGTGGTGGGATGGAGGGGATGAGGCTCTGCCTGTCTCTGCCTCCTCTTCCAACAGCTCCAGAAAACTGCACAGTGACTGAACACAGACCTGCTGTGTAGATTTTTTTCTGTTTGTTTGCCTTTGGACTATTAAAAAAAAATCGAGGAACAAACCATGCAAATGACATTTTGTCAGGAGAAATAACAGTAGATAGTTATTTCTACTTATTTCTATTTATATTACATTATAAAGGTATTGAATTATCTCTCGTTGCATGCTCCTGTGGTTTTAATACACACCAAGCTGAGACTTGTTTTGTTTATATATGAAACAAACATAATTGCTAGAGCCTGATAACTTATGTGTTTCTTTTGACTTAAGTAGATTTTACTTGTGTTAAAAATATGTTCAAGACAAGGAGATAACAAAATTGAATCGATCTGGAAATCTCTTTGTTTCTTTCAAGGGTGAAAACAGAAAGTGGAAATGTATTGTTGGAACATACCAATGAAAATAGTTTTGGTCTTTCCACGGAGGAGATCAGGAAAAAAAATCAAAGTGAATGATAAAAATGAACAGTATGAAACAGATATAATGGTGAAACTCTTTAAAGAAAATTTAAGTGTCCAGCTGAGAAAGGACTCAGTCATACAGACAAAATGGATGCAACTGAAAGGGGTTTGGTGGTCACGTCTTGGGGTGATAGAGTAATTTTGACAACTGTTCAAGACTTAAAGATGATGCCCAGAGAAAAACCAGGAGGAGATGTTCAATTTCAGCATCAGAAAAAGAGCATTCCCAGTTCAGGAACAGCTAGGTCACCGCTGAGAAATGGATAGGTTTTAAATGTGCCTGAAGATGGTGCTGTTTAGATGGCAGAAGGAAAGGGTCCGACAGCTGCAGTAAAGAGATATACCGTGAAATAAATATATAAATAATAAATATTTCACCTAAATTTCTGTAACTCTCCAGCAGGTCGTTTCAGCAATCATTTCAAAATCTGAGCAGGAGAGATTAATTCAGAAAAGGCTTAACAACCAACTTAGTTCTTGAACAATTTCACTGTGATAAAACAGTTTCTGGTAAGTGAAATTTCAATCCCTGATATCTATCAGCAGATACCACTCTCTCACTCCAGCACAGCCAAGGTCCTTCTGCTCTCTTTCCAACACACCACCCTGAGTACAGCTTTTAAAAACTTGTGTCTGTGCATTAACCATTCCGAGGAAAGGAGAAATGGAAGGGAAATACTCATGGCTGACTTTTAAGCAGCAGATGGTGAAGGAATTTAAAGGGGAATTTCCCATCATGTAGAAGCTTTAATGGTATTAAACTTGATTTTAATGTGACTGCAAAGTGATCTGCTATAGTTTATGACAGTCAATTCTACTGTCTTTGCCAGACTAGAAACCAGATTTTTTTCTGAAGGTTTTTATAAGGTAATTTTTTAAAGGACACCAGGATCTGGACTAGCAGATTCAAAAAGAGACTCAGTTACACATGTAAGACACTTCCCTGCAATTAGCAATAAATAATAGAAGGGGAAAGCAAGTTTTCTGGCTAAATACAGCTCTTGCAAAATTTATGCTTTCCCTTCAATTGCACAACATTTTTTAACACCATATACCAATCTGGGAATCTCAAGCCTAGTAATTAGCTCCGAGTTTTTGGAACACTTTATAAGGCCTGGATTAATCCCAACTGCATTATCTGGTGTCAGTTACTCTGAGCTGGAGACACAGCATAGGAGTTACCCGCCAGTGAATTGTGCAATAATGACCAGACGCCACATGCTATTCCTGTGTGGATATTTTACCTATAACTGATGTTAGATCCAATTAAGGGAGAGTCCATGTTTCCTCCTGGTGCAAGGCAGAGCATGCTGCATTTTTGCATGAAACAATGTCTCCCATTTGTCAGGCTTTAAGTCAATCCCCTGCTGAGCCATTGTACTGAAATACATGATGCTTTTAAAAAATTTAAATTTACTTCTTTCCAACAAAAATATGGTTCCAGAACTATCTAATGACCAGCCATAGGACCTTAACAGCCTGCAAGATCAAAGTCTGGAGTGGAAGCACAGCCTTGGCATGGATGAAGGCATAGGAAGCCTTTCCTGCAGCCCAGTGCTCTCTCCTGTGCTCCCTCACTGTAGCCCTTTGTCTCTGCCCTCCCACCATAGTGTCTGGTCTGTGCTGCCTTGCATGAAGAGGTCCCCAGAGCTGGGTCAGCCCTCTGCATTTCTCTTGCAGTGAAATCTCCATTTCAGAGGTGTCAAGAGCACCCCAATGTCTTCTGCTAATTTCATGATCTTTTTTACTTGTGCCCCAGAAGCAAATTGAAGACAGCCTAAGTGTCACTGGAGGGACAGCTAATGCAACTGAATTGCTCTATGATTGTTGTCTTTTTCTTGCTCCATAGCAGGAGATTTAGCTCTCCTCCATGGGGTCTTCTGACCATAGGCTTGCATCCAGCCCTCCAAATCAAATCCAGGGGGAATTGTTGCCTATGGTTTGGCAAATCACTTTGCTTTTTCAGTGTGTCCTCTGGGGGGAAAAAACCAAAACAACACAAGAAACCCACAAACATTGACATTAACAATGCCATTTGTCTCACGGTCTTTGCAGGTGGGAATCAGTGATGTGTTTGGTATCACTCAAGCCATGTAGCATTAAATGGTCCTGCTCCAGCACCATAAGAGCATCCCAGAAGTCCTAGGTCATAATTGAAGTCCTATGTAAATATTTAGGATTACTTTGGGACTATCAAAACACACTAAGAAGCCACCTTTAAACAGCCTAATGATGTTCTGGACACAGAACTGTCAGCATGAACTGTCCTTTCAGTCAGTGGAGGTTATTAGACACTATCAGGACACAGTGCCTCTGCTAAGAGTGTCCTGTGGGTGAGACAGACTGTGTGCTACATTCATGAGTTTCTGTGCACATGAGGGTGTCTAGGTCAGCTGTAAATGACTAAATTATAGATTATTTCCACTATGAATAACCCAGGTTCTCTTTTTCTGTTTTACGTTACAATAAAAGTGGAAATGACGCTGGTGGACCCAGAACATCTGTGTTTCTCATTCTCCAAAAGCTTCACATATTGTGGTTGGGAAGGAGAAAATAGCTTTTCCAAAAAAGTCACAAGAAAGCTTCCTAGGAACAAGATTATATTTCCGAGACATTAAAATGGGGGAGAAAAAAAAATAAAAACAAAAACAAAAACCAAACCAACAAACCAAAAACAAAACAAAAAATCTAAGGAGGAGCACAAACTCACTCTTTCTAAAAAAAGAACCTTGACAAGGTTGTCTTTATAGAGCAGCTTTTTCTGTATTGTGTGGGGTTCTGTTTCAGTCCCAAGGCTAAGTACCCAGCAAGACCAAGTCTCATATCAGAAAGATGGGGACCTAAATTAAGACGGGGACCTAAATTAAGACAACAGTAAAAGAGGAAAACATATGAGGCTCATTTTTCAGGCAGCGGAGGAACAAGGCAAGCTAAATATTTATTAGTCCAAGGTCAGAGGCTGTCTTAGGTAGGGTCAGAATTGAACAGAGGATTGCCCTATGCTGTTCTGATTTTACAAATGACTTGTCTCTATGTTTGTAGAGACACGTGGATTTGGTAATTTACTGTGCAGGGTATTTTTTCAGCTAGATGTGAAATTTAAGACAGGCTTTATGGGCAATTCTGTAAGGTTTTTCTTGTTTCTTTGGGATTCTTGTTGTTAGGGCTCTTTCTACCTTTTTAAACTCTTTTTTCTTCTTTTTCTATTTTTTTTAAATGCAGACAAAAAGTCTATGTGGTTCCTGAAAAAAAAATCAACACTTGGAATTACTTTTGAGCTCAGTTTTTAACTGCTAAATGCTTTTCAAAGCAGGTCTGCTTCCTATTTTTTTCCATTTCCAAATATAAAATGTGTCACTATTTTGTCTTGTGTATTAAGATCTTAGATCAATATCTGAATAATTAAATGCAGCAGGAAAATGAACAGTTTAATTAGTCTTGAGGTTTTCAGAGTATTAGCTATTAAAACTAAGTAGGAAAATTGGCTTGCTCTGAAGCCTTTTATTTATAAATTGCTACTTGGCAGAAGTACAGATCTAAGTTTAGTGTACATTTGGATTGTGCAATACAGAACTGATAGAAGGAAATCTTAATCCACCTGGACCTCAGCTGTGCCTTTTGTCTGAGATGGGTTACCTGCACTGTGCTCTCACAGCACCTGGAGCATCCCAAGGGGCTCTGCAGCACCAGAACTGTTTTGGAGCTGTTTTACACCACAGATCTCACCTGTGCTTCACTTTGAATAAACTTTTAGTGAGAAATGAGGAAAACTCAGTGTCGGGCTGTGTTGGGAGCACTTTGCAGAGGTCTGTGCTTGGTCAGGGGAGGGATGTAGCCTCGAGGTGCACTGTGAAAAAGGTCCATTTGGTCTTCAGTTACACCAAACCCTGCCCTGGTGTTTAAGCAATCAAAAAGTATCTACACATGATGTCCCCAGTCAAGGATTAGCAAAAAAGTTCCCTGTATCATCTTATTTTCACTTATGTTTTGTTTACATTAATTGCAGCTTCAAGTAGATACAGGCACACATTTTGAAAGATTAGAAGAGGAAACTAAAGCAATGGGGAGGGAAGTATTTTATATGCTTTTAAAATTAGTGCAGAATAACCAGACACTTTTCTTATTGACTTAATTTACACAAGGAAAAGATGCAAAATGCTGATTCCTGCTAGCAAAAATTCTTTCCCATGCATTGCCTCACAAGTGTAGTGTTTCATACGAAGGAAGGCTGGCTAAATGTGCACATGGGAGAGACATCAGATAAGACTGCAGAATAGAAATAAGTCCAAAACACAGAACATGTGGCCTATGGTCAAAGTCACTACCTTGAAATAGGTCAGATGCAGAAGATTTTAGCTCAAGGAAAGGCGCAGTTTTATAATTTATTTCCTCAGATTTCATTCAGATCCGAACTACTCTTGTTAAATAGAAGCCATATAAACTTACATACCAGTCAAAAATTTCCCCAGATTCAGACTATGTAAAAGACAGCCTTCAGATTTTTATGATTCTTTTCTTAATCATGCTGATTGTAGTAGAATTTAAAATAATCTGCATCAGCATATCCTGATTAATATCTGATTAGGTACAGATACAATAATTGGAATTTGTTAGTGTTTGCAAAATTGGTAGTAGCAAACTAATCTGGAATATAATTCTGAATTTAAATTTAAACTAAAGGATCTATAAGTCCTTGTTAAGTGTCAGAAAGGTTCTCAAAGCTCTCTAAATACTGAGTGTTACTTAGAATCAGCAAGATGCAAGTACTGCTAAAATCCTCATTAATCCTTCACACCCATCATTAGATTTGGTCCTTTTGGAAAAAAGTAGTTCAGATTCCTCAGACTGATATCTCTCAAGGATAACCTGCACTTTAATTTATACCTCATAAGGCTAAGGTATCTCTTTGTGTCAGATCTCAGTGGATTTGGGGTTTTTTTTGTTTGGTTGGTTTTTTTGTTTGTTTGATTTGTTTGTTTGATTAGTTTGGCATTGGTAGGCATATGAAAAGGAAAGGCCTGTGTGTAAAAACACTGGAAATTTCACCATAAGATAGAAGGGAACAATCCAGCATCAGGCAAAAAGATGTTTGCTCTTTTTGACTCTGAGTCATAGTCTCTTTAATTCTCTGTTGATCTCAGAGATGGGTGCCCACAAGACTTCCTGGATTAACACCAAAAAAAGTCCAAGCAAATATATCATTGTCACACAAATTTTTTTTTCTGAATTGAACACATAGCCAAATGTAGTTAGTTTGGAATAGTATAGTTGTTGCACTTAACAAAACAATTTAAATTATGGTGGAAATGAAGATTTCCAGATGAATCATTGTTTTTTATCCCTGTGGACTAAAAGAACAACGAATCTAAGCAAATATAATCTATTGTGTTTCTTATCCTCAACTGAACTTTACATTGACTTCACTGTATCATGTAATAATTTGGTCAAAATTACACAGAACTTGCCTTTTATGAAAGGCAATGGCTGCCATGCAGCTTTGTACTGACATAGTTTTGAGGCTATGTGCATACATTTTTAAGGATAAGCTAAAGATGGAGTGATGAGTCAGGTCCTTGGTCTGCTTCTCTGCTCTTCATACCAAACGGCACAAATGGAGGAAGGGGAAAGGGTTATTCTGGCCAAACAAGATAAAAACAACCAGAAAATAAAGAAATAAAGGTGGGTTTCTTTTCCACCTGCATCAAGTTAGGTGTTTGGTTTAATGTCAATGCCCTGTACAGTGATTTGGGCAGGACTTGCAGGAGCCATCATCTCTGCCAAGTAGGCATGCACAGAAAGGAGAAATAGATGAACCTCTACAGGCGTCCCTCTTGCCTCTCTGCACAGTAAAAGTCAAGATAATCTATCAGGCTTGACACCTGACTTCTGCCTGGTGGGGACCACGAGGCTCTGTCATGATGTCCTTGCTGCTGTGGAGGGCCACCTTGTCTAACACACACATCCTCCATCCCAGCCAGCCCTGTGGAGATTTGGTGGGGAGACCTGGAGGTGCTCAGGCAAAGGGTACTGATAAGATCTTGCTAAGTCTGGCTATCACGACTGTCAAACGTTCAGTTGTGAAAGCAAAATCTGTGCTTAGTGTCTTAGCAATTGCAAGCAGCTGGTGTCCTTTTTTCCTCTCGCTAAATGTAAGAGGACAGCTCCTCGGGCCTGACCAAGCCTGAGTGACCTGTCAGGGCTGCCAAGAGGACTGGATCTGCCTCACCCTAAGCAAGGAGCAAGGCAGGGTCAGGCGAGCTCTGCCAAAGGTGGAGACAGAGCACATCATGTTTCAGCAGCTCTGAGAAACACAGCAGAGTGCTTTCAGAGTGCTTTACCTGCTGACAGCTCTGCAGAAGACGGATGCAAAAAGACCCCAAGCTCCTGCTGCAGAGGGTTGCCAAAAGCCCCAAGTGCTGGCGTTGTTCCAGCTGCTTCCCTTCTGCTCTTTTCCCTGCTGACCTATGCAGGCAGTGAGGAGGTAGATGGGATGAGGGAAAGGCTTCTCAGCTCATTTGGCTCCCCCTTTGGCAAGGCAGGTTCCCCATTTGGCAAGGTATTCCACGCACTTTCTGCATGGGGTCACTCAGACCTGTGAAGAAGCAGCATTTCAGATCACCTGGTACAAGCTTCTGAAAAGTTCTTCTTGTGCACCTCCAAAGCACAGTCACTGTGAACCTGAAAAGTGAATATTTGAAAAAGTGGTTCTGGGATACAAGGGGTGTAAATGTCAACCCTTCAACCCCAACTTGTCAAATGTTGTTCTCCTTTACTGCGTGGAAGCCTCACTTAAGCACAAGCTTGTTTGCTAATTTATTAAGTACATATGTTTTATGGAGTCTATGATCTGCAGAAAACATTCCAGATTGTGGACCCAAGGGCAAAATCCTTCTTTCCAATCTGTACAGATGATCTTTGTGCTGATATTTTGCTCTTCCTAGGGGATTTCCATGTATTGAGGGAAAGAGAAATATCAGAGCTCAAATCCACCAGGTGTATCTCAGAGGAAAAACCTGCCTTGTTGTCCTCCTCATTGCTTCCCTCGGCAAAAGGGGAAATGCAAAATGGAAATGCAGTAGAAAGTATAATGATTGATAGTGCTAATATTTAACAAAATGAATATTCTTTACTAAATCTGGCGGTTTTGTGCAATGAAATTATAGTTCCATTAGCATTAACAGGACTTCATAGCTCAACAGAGGACTGGAGATACTTTTCAAACACTTATCTTAGGCATTTTCAATGAGAAAGCAATATTTGAAAAGGTTTCCTTTCCACTCTTTAGATGTGTGTGATCTTGGATCACCCCTCTAGTTTCTCTTCCTTTTTTTTCACCAAGTGTAGTCATTTCCAATAAGGTTCATGAAGGGTTTCTGCTTTTGAAGGTCCCAAATGGCTTAAATCACCCCTAGCACAAATGCACTCTCTATTGTGGAAACTGAAACCTGCCACACCATAAGGTGATCTGTATATTAGAACCAGATATCCCTTCACATCTGTATTTCCAAGCAGCAAAGAGGTATGTTTTGAGTTAACCTACTTTTAGAGTAGCTCATCAGATAGAGATATAGCTATAAATACTGCTAGAGGGCTGGTGTTTGCCAGGCTTTTGCAGGGATGCTGGCAGGGGAGATGAGGAACTGTAGGCAAGGAGTACTCCCCTTGTAAAGTACTTATCACTTACACAAACTGCCACAACTGTACACCCTGATGGAGGGGCACCTCTTCTTCCCACTAAGGGAACTGGGCTCCCTTGCCAGATGCACCACAGGGGTTTGGGGGCTTCAGGCTGGACCCCTGCTGGCTCCATCCTCTAGTCCTAAGCACAAATGGTGTGACATGGCTTGATTCTTCCCTGCCAAAACAGGGAGGTCTGTCATCCACCAGGAGCAGTCTATGGACTTTATCCTCCTCCAAATGCCCTGACATGGACTGAAAGGGCCAAAAACCTCCAGGGAGTAAGTTTACAGTGAAGACCGTGAACAAACATAAGCCCAAGCCTGTGCCACGATCCTTTTTAACTTGCCCATGCACACTCAGACAAGAAAGCCAAGCCATACGGAGCATCTGAGCAGGGCAAAACCAAGTCATCTGTGCCCTAGAGTGGAGAGGCCACACCATCACAGACTGCTGGCTAAAGAGAGCAGTTCAACCTCCAGCTGAACTGTTCCCCACACAAAATTCAGTTGGCTGCATCTTCTCTGCAGAGCTGCCCTCACACCTCTGCACCACGGTGGGCTGTCATGGAGCACCAAGAAATCTTCCCCAAGACAGACAGCTGGAAGGGGCCACACAAAGCAACTCACCTGACTTTTCCTGCGTGATGTCTGCCCCCTAAACATGTAGAAAATGTTGGCTAGATATGCTCTATATTTAAGAGGAGCACAGGATGAAAAGGTTAAACACAGAAGTCTGAACTTAGTTTGATTAGTCCCCTCCAGCAGATGGGGAGGGGAGAATTTTTCTTGAAAGAAGGACATAAGAGGAGCATTGGCACGACTTGCCACTTAGTGTGGCAGACAGCTAAGCTGCACCTTCAGCTCTCCTCACTCCAGCACTTCTCTAGTGCTGTCTTCATTTAAATAGAACTTTAGCTTCCTCTGGGCAAGACATGCATTTACAAAGCCTAATATGGAAATTTTCCTGCAGCAAGGCCACTTATTGCTCCAATTTCAGTTAACTGCAGCGTAGATTTTATTATTCATAGCCAGAGGCTTGTGTAAATTTCTGGGTTGACTTCTCATGTCCTGGCAAGGGTAGAATGTGAGCTGAGGTGCTCAGGTTTCATAATGAATTGCTGTGGGAACTGGCTCGGCCATCCCACACAACTCAAGGAGCTTGGGAAGTCAAAGGGGAATCTTATGAGAAGGAGCAGATATGGTTGAGTTTCCTGCTGAGCCCCACTGAGATCCTGGGGAAGATAGCACTTCCCAGAGCTGCTCCAGGAGAGAAAGCAAACAGAGCTTTACCACCGAGTTCACTCAGTGCTTGACCCAGCCTTCCTACTGCTTCAGGGTTTTCTAGGACTAACCAGAATTGATAACAAAATAATTCAGAACAAGAAAGTGAATGCATTTGGGGTTTCCATGGATTTACATTAGGATTTGACTCCATTACAATATTAATTTTGACTTGGTTCAAGCCTTTATAAAAGCATTTCAACACTATTTTCATGCTGTATGAAAATGTAATTTTTGTATACCATAATAAGCATATTCATATGTATGTAACTGTATATATCTCCAGATATGTATCTCCACACATGCTGGAGCATTGCAAAACCATTTATAATCTGTTGCAGAACCATTTGAAAACTACATTCATCCCCAGATTTTAATGACTCACATAAACTCTAACTACTTATGGATTTCTATAGAGATTATTTCTGGACTTACTCAAAAACTTATGGCTTAACATTTGCATATATATCACTGGTGAAAGAGTTTTTGTTTGGAGGTGGAATATGTATGCTTTATTCAAATATGATTTAGAGAAGCATAATTTTCACATGACAAGGGAAAACACTTCCCTTGATCTAATGACAGTTTTAAGGGTTGAATAGTTGTCCTCCTTTATGATGAATGACTCAAAAGTCAGTGGAAAAGAGATGCTTTCTGTTTTCTATCTATGCAGATCACGCTTGATTCTTATTAATATAAATCATAACTATATGTGATTTTTTAAATATCATATGCTTTAATGTAATTTTCACAAGTGTTCTTGAACATTAGACTATTCTCATAGTATATATATCGTTTGAAATATTTTACTATCAAAGTACAAGCTAGTATGATTTTTACTCCAATGTTAACATTATTTGGGGGCTAACTTTGATCCGTGAATCCATTTTCCTTTTACACAACTGTAAAAGTACAAAGGATGTTTTGTACTGTAAGTTCTTAATACTTTCTTTGATTGAAATTGGCTCTGTCCTGGAATTAATCTAAAACTCCTGAGTCAATCAGATTTAAGAAGGTATGAGTTTTTACGAAATTCACTAAGCTCCAACAGTTTTTGAAGTTTGATCTGAGAATCCAATCTATCAACACATGTGGACGTTCACTACAGTCCTTGACAAAGTTTAGTAGTCTGCTAAAATAATTCAAGACTGCATAAAGAAAGGGGAACAGCATTTTAATTTTTACTTCAGAATCCTCAGCTTCAAGTTTTGTAAGAAAATCTTCACATTCAAACAGTGGATACATGCGAACAAACTAAAGAGTACCTTGTTATTAAAAAATAATTTTTTTAATGTTGCAATTCACAAAAATCAAGTGTTAAATATTATTTCAAAACTGAGAGTCACATTCTCTTGTGACAGTGCAAGATTTTTGTTTTAGATCCTTAGCTCTTTTGATTTAGATAAAATAATGAGTTGTGTGCAGTGCTTAATTTCAGGACACCTTAATTTTCTGGGGGAAAATAGTTCCAACAATCTTACTTGATAATAGGTTAATGTTCTGAAAAGCTTTGAAAAGTCAGGGCTTTTTCTTTTTTCCAGTGTCTCTGTATTTTCAGCGTGATTGTTAACAGAACAAAATATCCATGGTTAGGTCTGGTAAGGATCTCTTTCCATAATGCTCTTTTGTCTGTATAACAATAATAAAAGCTTTATTGGCACCTATTTCACATGACCTCCATAATTCTCCTGTGGCTGACCCTAACCAGTGCCAATAAAACCATGCATTTTCTCACTGTACATTAAAAAAAAAAAAAAAAGTTAAAATTGTATCAGGAAATCAATGTCAAAGACCTTTCTAGAAAAGTCACTTTAAAACTGGATTCTATTATAATTGTTATCTCATTTTCTGCAGGGACTTCATTTTTTTTTATTTTAAGATCTCATATTATTGGCTGATGGTTTATTTTCTCCCTCTCTCCCCATCTCCAGTCAAAAATTAAATATTTCTGAAAGGGCCCTGGTATTTTAACACAAAAATTCCCCAAAATCATTCTCAAACTGGTTTTTTAGTTAATATATGCAGGTACCCAAGGACATTCTCCAGTTCGATAATTTATCGTGGGTTGAAATAGCCCTCACTTAGCAAGAAGCCGGCTCTTAAGCAATGCTATTCATGCTGCGAGTTGTATGGCATCTCTAACGAGCAATAAACAGACATCACGGGCAGCCAGGACATGCCACAGGCTTGAAGTTTCCATCCAAAGCACTTAGTGACTGTCTGTGAATAATGAACACATTCATGGGATGCAGCATGGCTTGTGCAGCGCCCTTGAGAGGGGAAAAGTTCTCCTCCAGTCTCGCTGATGGTGAAGAATTCAGCTGGACTGAGTTTATAAAGATAATACACTGGGAAAAAAAATAATTTGCTCTGTTTCCCCATCTTCGGGGACCCGTTAAAATTTACTGCAGGTTAGAGAAGGAGTCCACAAAGTGTTGCTGCACTCAAGTGCTATTTAACTCACATTTGAGGGGCTTTAGGGTTTTCTACCTGCAAGAAAATGTTTCTCACTGCCGTGTCCTTGTCCTTTTCGTGTTCCCTGCCGTGGAGGCCACCCAAAAAAAGGTTTTCCCCATGAGATGTGCATGGGACCTCCACCCAGCCATTGGGGCTGGCAGGGACATCCCTCTGAAAAGTCCCCTCTGTTTGTCTCTGCGAGCCTCAGCGGGACATAACCCACCTCTCCAGGGTCCTGCTGCACACCTGCGGCTTTTTGGGTGAGGCAGAGCCTGTGCAGAGACCTGGTAAACCCTAGAGGGACTAGAGACGTCCTAGAGGAAGAGTTTGGGTGGCTCCCTGGAAGGCGAGCGGGCCCCCGCCTCTCCTAAAAAGAAGCAGGAGAGGAGAGGAATGTGATACAGAAGTTCAGGAGGCGCACAATCATCTTGGTGTTTATTTTATGGGGCTTGTTTGTTTATTTGTTTGTTATTTTGTTGTTTTCTTGTTTTATTATTGCTCCTAAGTAGCTATCCCAACCATCCCACCCCTTCTGCTCCCCTGAAGGAGTTTTGGACACCAAAGAGCAACACTGCTTTCTAGGAACTCCTTTTGCTTTTTGGTGGCTCGGAACTAGTTACTGAAGATGCTAATACAGCCTTTATTTGTTTTATTTTTATACCTAAACACCTGAACAGAACATGGCTGAAACACTATTTTTAAGTACACACACATACATACATACATATATATATATATATATGTATGTGTGTATATGTGTATATATGTGTATATATATGTATATATATGTATACAGGGGTTTATGTGTATAGTTATAACTTACAAATATGTATTATACAAATATGTATATTATATATATATATATAAACCTGAAGCAGATATCGGCCAAGAATTCCCTTACCCCCAGCGATGCCGTCTGATCTCTTCTCAGGAAGGTGTCAAGAGCTGAGCGATCTGTTCAGCAAGGCTTTTTTTGCCACGGAGAAGGGAGCACGATGCCCCTGCCCAAAGCCACCTCTGCCTGCAGCGCTGGAGGTCAACAGTGTCCCGCAAAGATCCGGGCTCCAAAAACCGCGGCCCTTGAAAGCAAAGAGGAGCAGAGGTTAGGGGTGCGAGCGATAAAGCCTGCCTTTCATTTCGCTTCTATTTTACGACACATCGAGGCAGCGAAGGGAGAGCGAGGGGAGCCATCAAACACGGGCAGGGTAATTGCATTCCCATTGCGGATCCGCTCCGCTCCGTGCGGGAGGCGGCCGGGCAGCGGCGGCACTGGCCGGCCCGCCAGCACCGTGACTCGCTGGAGGCTCTTGTCACACTCACACAAGCGGTTTCGGCCCCAAATATAGCCAGCCCTCCGTCTGCTGATTCCCCACCGAGCCCGGCCACAAATCCCCGCTTCTGTCCGCCTTCTGAGCTCAGGAGCCGTCGGAGATGGTGACGGGGGGACACCCCACGGGCACCCCATGCCATGCGGGCATCCCAGGCCAGTGGTGGGCACGAACCACTGCTGGAAGCCAGGACTGGTCAGCCCAAGAGACCCCACTGGCAGCGGGGTCGGGGCGGCAGCCCGCGGCCGGCTCGCATGGAGCGGAGCTGAGCTGGACCTGGAAGTCTCCGACGCCTCGGAGAAAAACACGTACCTGGGAAAAAGGCAGAGCCAAGGAAGGGGAAAAATAAGAGGCCCCAACACCTCTAGTCTAAACCTGGTCTCAAAGCCAACTCTGTAGAAAACACGTGATTCTTTCTCCCTCCTGACCCACGGAAGGCATCAGGACCTGCACAGGTAAAGTCCCGCCGTTCTCCCGCCTGCAAAAAAAAAAGATTTGCTGTGCCGCAAAGAGATGGCCGAGGAAGAGAAGGCAGTGCGGAAGGAGAGGTTTCGCTTCGCCGTGGCCACGCTGAACCGCCGCGGGGACGGCCCGGGAGAGCGGCACGGCAACTGCCCGGAGCGGGGACAGCCCGGGGTGGTGGCAAAGCCCTCGGTGCAAGGAGACCCTCCGCCCCCGCTTCTCCGGGTAGGTGACTCCGACAGCGGCCAAATATGCCTTTCTAATGTTAAATTAAGAAAATGCCGTAATTGCGTGCTTTTTCTGCTTTCTAGCCCGATGATGGCTGCAGGAGACACACGCCCTTTTTAGTCTCATAATTATATTAAGCAGTAAGGCTAGGGACCCTGAAATGTTAGTAATGTCACTATAGCAATGCAAAAAGTGCGTAAACATAACTACGAACTTAAAAAAATCCCCAATAAACATGGACATGCATGTGCAAGTGTTGCATTTGCAGGTATAGAATTACACTCATCCTGTTTTTTTTTTGTTTCAGGGAGACATCTGAGTATACGTGATTTTCACAAGCACAGTTCAGCATTATTGCACACCAAACAGTTGTTATACAATATACTAGAGAAATATGGAGGGGAGTGGGGAAAGCAAGAGCAAATTTAATCTTGGTGATTTTATTAAACTATTTATAAGTGGACAGCAGAAAATATTACATAAGTTGCATGATCACACTGTAGGGACACTTTATAAAATATGGGTATGGGACACAAGCATATCTTTTATAGATATGCAGAGTGCATATGTTATGTACAGAAGCAATCACAGGCCATATTTTTCTCTTTATTCCAGAAAGCACACATATATTTTCTGAGTCTGGCAGTCAAATAGAGTTCACGATTTATGAATGCATAGGAACTATCGACAAACCCCGTATTTCCTATGCAGGAACAAGCAAAATGTGCAAAGCATAAAAGTCATAATATTTATTAACGTCACTTCTGTGCAACAAGTGACAAATGCTCTGTCGCCCGGCTTACAATTCACTAGACTGCCCTCGGTCTCTGCCCAAGTAAGAGAGAATTCCCACTTTTCCAGAGTCTATTTCAGAGCTCGGAGTGTTTGCATCTTTCTGGAGCCGTTGAAAGGGGAATTATTCCCTTATCTTAGTTAGGGGGGGGGGGTGGTGTTGTTTTTGGGGTTTTTTTAAGTGCTCTTTCGGAAATAGGCCCCGACATGAAAGGTCCCCAGTGTCCCTCCGGGGAAGGAGCGAGACCGCTCCTGGCGGGGAGGCTGGCTCGGCTCCCGGCTGCGCCCCTGCCCCTCCGGACACTCCCGCTGGGCACCACCGGTGCCCCCGTTCCGCGGCGGGAGGGGGAGGCGGGGCCTGGGCAAGGGGAACCTGTCCAGGAGTACAGCAAAGGAGAGCAGGGAGGGATCCTCCGGCAGAGGAGGAGAGGCTCGACCAGCGCATGGCAGGGGCATCTCTATACTCACCAAATCGCCACGGGTCTCCGACGTGCGCTCTGCACCGAGTTGCCCCTCCACCAATCTGGCTCGCCTGGTCCCAAGGGAGAAGGCAGAGGGCGACCCTTCTGCTCAGGCGCCCCGCAGCCGGGGGCGCTTTGGTGGGGTTGCCGGGGTCCATGTACCAAGGCTGGCTCCAGAGGCTGGGAAAAAGGGGGTGGGGGAGGACGACTTTAGAGCTTCCCATGAAATGGTATGACAGTAAGATAATGATAAAAAAGTCGGGCTGAGGAGAGGTAACGCCAGGAACCACGGGCCGGGTCCTGGAGGGGGCAACGCATCCCCTCTGCCTCCCCGCCAGGGAGTCCCGGTCGGGTCTTATCCCAAGAGCGGGGCTGGGTGTCTTTCTAAATAAACTACACAGACACCCTACGGACATCCATAAAATATCTCTGTATAGGTATATACACGCATACAAGGTAAACAAAACGGATCTCGGGAGACCCCTTAGAGGAGAGTCCCCTGCCTACCACGCACGGTCCTCTCCATCGGCAGGACACCCACTGCCTGCTCACGGGAGCAGCCGCCCCTCCGCCGCTCTCCCAAAACCGACTCCAACGCCTCAACCAGGGGGCTCCGGGCTGAGGAGAACCTCACCGCTCCGCCGACAGCCCGCGGGGCAGGAGCCGGCTCTCCGGGCGGCGGAGGGCGCATCTCCTCCGTGCATCGCAGCCGCCGCCGCCGCCACATGAAAGCGCTCGGCGGGGGGTGGGCGGGGGGTTATTATTATTAATGATATTAATGATATTAATATAAGCGCGATGTCCGCGGCGCCGATTGGCTGCCGGGGCTGCCCGCTGAGCCCGCTGCAGCCAATGGAAGGCCCGGGATGTGGAGCGGCCAAGCCCCCCCGGCTGCGGCCCGTGTGCCGGGGCCACCGCCGCCTCCCCCCCGCGCCGGGATTTGCTCCCTAATTGACCTAAATAAGGAGCTCGTGAACGGCGGCCCCGGGGCGGCGCGCACTCACGGGGACACACAGACACACACACACGGACACACAGACACACACAGACACACGCACACGCCCGGCAGCGCCCGGCGCCCGCCGCTTTCCCCGCGCAGATCCCTTTCGGCGCGGCGCTCCGCCCACCGCAGGATCCCCCGCTCCTGCCCGCCGTTTAACTCGCATGACATTTTTATTTCGTTATTAGCGTTTTCGCGCAGAATCTGGCGCCTCCGATGGGTTGTCGGGCTGCCTTTTTTTTTTTTTCCTTCCCCGTTCCCTTCCCCTCCTCCCCCTCCCCCCTCCCCTCCTAGCTTGCAGGAAATGATGGCAAACCGCGATCTGAAATGATTACTCCGGAAAAAAACGCTTTTATACCAGGAGAACATCCACGGGGCTAGGCAGAGGCGAGAGGCGGCCGCGGGGCAGCGGGGAGCCGAGCAGCCAGCCGCCGGCGGAGCCGGGACCCCCTCCCGCACTTCTCTCCGACCATGCCGGACGAAGCCACTGAAAACGCCGGCTCCACCTCCGCCCGCGTCTCGTCCTTCTTCATCGAGGACCTGCTGGGCACCGAGGGTACGGCGGGCGGCGGGGCGCGGCGGGCGGCGGCGGCGGGCGGCGGGCGCGGGGGGCCGCGCTGCGGGCCGCCCTCCCCGCTGCGCATCGGCGCCCCGGGCTGCCCGCTCCGCGACGCCGCCGTGGGCTGGTACCGCCGGGCGCACGCCGCCTTCCTGGGCTGCGCCAGCCCCGACAGTAAGTCGCCTTTCCCCACCCTTCACCGCCGGGCCCGGCCGGGGATGGGGCTGGGGATGGGGGGGTTCCTGCTCCCCTAGGGGTGGGGGGTCCGGGGCCCGGAGCAGGCCGGGGGGGATGCACCGAGTGCCCCCGCAGCCCCCGCCCTGCCTGCCCGCTTTCGGCGGCTCGGGGCAAATCTCCGGAAATGCTCCCTATGTGTCAGGCACCTGGAGCCTCCGCCCCGCCGCCCAAAGTGTAAACAGCGATTCTTGGCTTGCTTGGGGATTTTTTTCCTTTCCCCTTCCCTTTCCCTTCCCCCATCTCTCTTTTTCTTTCTCTATTTTCTCTCTTTTCATTTTTAAATTTTTTTAAAGAGACAGATTTGTCCTTTTTTTTTTTTCTTTTTCTTTCTTTTTTTTTTTTTTTTACTCCCCATCAAGCGGGAAAGCCGGGAGCACCGTCCCCCAGCAGCGCAGTGGAGACTTTGGGAAGCCGGGGGAGCAGCTGGGCTCGGTCCTGGCCGCCCCTTCCTGCAGAGCCAGCCCCGCTGCCCTCCGCCCGCAGCGCGGCCTCTCGCTGCAGGCATCCCGATGGAGAGGGTGTTGGAGCAGAAGCCGGGGTTCGGGGCAGAAATTAACATATGACAGAGTGAATGGGCTGCCATTAGTGGTTATTTTCTGTCTCCTGATAGAAAAAACATTGCGCCTCGGCGCATCTCTGTGACCTTGTACGAGCCTGCAGAAATTTCATGATTGCTCAATCAGGAAAAGAGGAGTGATTTGTAATCCAAATAGTTTCTTTTTTACATTAGTGGACTTATTAATATTTTTAATTTCTCTCAGAAGTACATATAGAGACAGCGAAGTACTCCAGAAACAACTGCACTTTTTAAACTTTTTTCTTTTTTCTTTTTCTTCTTTTTTATTTCTTTTTTAATTCTGCTTTCCCTCTATTCTATAAAGAGTAGGAAATATTTTTCCCCTCTAAAAATTGTAATTGGAATGCACAGTGTTGGAGACTCCATGGAGGTATGTCCCAATGCTAGAATAGTTGTCCCCATCCATTAGCTTTTTGAAGTCCAGAATAATGTGAATTCTTTTTTGCCCCTCTCTATATACACACGGACGCACTATTATGCTTACCCCTCTGACACAATATATATTTACTCACAAATGTACTTTTAAGTGTGTATACGTGCATGCGTGTGTAAATATAGAGGTGTGTATATAAATAAGAGGTCACGCATATTCCTATGTGTACATACATATATAAAAATTACATACGTGCTTCTGTGCATATCCATGTGTATGTTTGCACACACGGACGCGTTGTATGATTTGAAAACAGCCCATGTGCGTGTTATGTGCATACACAGGAGTGCGTTTATGTGTGTGCACACATATGCAGATCTACGAGCATGTCAGTAGATCAGTATATTTATATATGTATATACATAAAATACAGGGCTGTGTTTCCATTCAAGCACGCGTGCATGTGTGTGTATACACAGAAATACTTGGGAGTTTATCGGAGGAGGCAGAGCAGCGGCAGGAGCCTTTACCCGGGCCCCTCGCTGCCTGGCCTTGCTCTGGTTTCCCCTGCTGGTGAGCGGGGCGGGCGGGCTGTGCGAGGGCCCTGCTCCCTCATCCCTCTGCCTGTCTTTACAGCCAGCGACCGGGACTCTCCGGAGCTGCCCGAGGAGCCGGCGGAGCGGGCGGGCGGCGGAGGGCGGGAGGCGGGCAGAGCCACGGCGGGCGGGCGGCCGGGCCCGGGCGGCCGCGAGGAGGAGGAGGAGCGCGGCGAGGAGCCGGGAGAGCCGGAGCAGCGCAACGCCGGCCGCAAGAAGAAGACGCGCACGGTGTTCAGCCGCAGCCAGGTGTTCCAGCTGGAGTCCACCTTCGACGTGAAACGCTACCTGAGCAGCTCCGAGCGGGCTGGGCTGGCCGCCTCGCTGCACCTCACCGAGACGCAGGTGAAGATCTGGTTCCAGAACCGCCGCAACAAGTGGAAGCGGCAGCTGGCCGCAGACCTGGAAGCGGCCAACCTGTCCCACGCCGCCCAAAGGATAGTGCGGGTCCCCATTTTGTACCACGAGAACTCGCCGGCGAGCGCCTTGGGCTTCACCCTGCCGCACATGTCACCCCCCTTGGTGAGCTTCTCCAGCGGCGTCAGCTACCCCCTGGGCACCTTCCCCGCCGCCTCCCTCCCTTTCCTACGGTCGCAGATGACAGGACTCGTCTGAGCGCCCACCTCTGCCGGACAGCGGCCCCCTCGCCCCCTCCCACGGCTTCCAGCTCCACCCCCCTTCCTCCACGGACGTTTTATTTTCAACTTACACTTTTCTTGATTTTCTGTTTTTTTGATTTTTTTTTTTTTTTAACGTGCAATAAACTTACTCTTGGGGTTAACTCGGAGCGTCGTGCGGCAGCCCGGAGGGAGCCGAAGGGACTTGCAAGACCCCAGCCATGCACAGGGATCAGGTCGGCGGGGCTCTCACCGCCGCGCGTCCAAAGAAAATCCAGCCCCGCGGCAGCGGCAAACCCCTCACGGCAGGCCCGGCCCGGGGCTGACGCAGACCGGCGTTTTCCGGGGGGAACAGACTCCCCTGAGCCTTCCTGCCGCGCCCCGCGGAGCTGCCGAGCGTGACACGAATGTACGGAACAGCTCGGCCGAGCCCCGGCCCCGCCGCGGCCGAGAGACTTCCCCGGCCCCTCGGGGGCCCGGCCAGCGCTCCTGCCGGGGAAACCCTGCAGCCTCCCCGGTGCCCCGGCAGCTCTCCGTGCAGAGCGAGGGACCCTGCTGAGCCCGGCAGCTTCTCCAGGGCCCTTTGTTTCAGCCACTTAAGCCGTACATATCCCCCTCCCGTTACTCTCATTTCCATACTGCCGACACCCAAGCATGTGCTGGTGCCCCCGGTCCTTCTCAATGCAGAAGTTTTGATTTGAAACAACTTGAAGGCAAAGTGTTGGAAAGAATTCGCCCTGCTGAAATCCGAGCTGTGAGGATTTGGTTTCTTTGTTTTCGTTTTATTTCCCTGGCAAATTATCGGCTAAAATACACGGTTTTATGTACACACATATATATGTAATTCTACATACTGTATTTTACAAGTGGATTTGCCACTTTTTTTTAGTCTCCTGGAGAGGTTGAGGAAAGCTCACCTCGACTAGTCCGATCTCTTAGGGGATCGGCTTGTGTAATCGATTAATAATTCACTGACAATTAAAAAGGAAGGAAAGAAAAATAATCAGATGGGAACAGACTGGGGAACTGTATGTCTGATTATGCAAGTGAACCTGTAACGTGATATTATATGAAGTATTATGCATGCCAAGTAATTGTTTTTCTTTAATAACTGTTTTGTTTCCCCCCTCCTACCCACTCCTAAAATGAATTTCTGGACTATCATTATTTCTAAAAGTTTGAATTTCTTTTTTTTTTCAAATATTGAGGGGGAAATGACCTTATAAAACTCGGCCTTGGTGGAAAGTCAAGCTTTGATCGTACGTTCCAGGGCATAATCAGCTGCAATTGAACCAACCAGCTCGGAGCACTCGGTGTCCCTGCAGGCAAGGCCAGGTCTTGGATCTGCTGGGGAATGTGCATGCGGACCTGTCTCCTGTGAGGAAGGGCGATTTAATTCTTACTCTTTCCTACACTTTTCATTATAATTGAAGCAATCTTTTTTCTGGTTATGAAATCGATCGATCAACAAGATGTGGTGGAGCTTCAGCTTTGATACAATACCCTAGAAGAAGGGTCAGGGGTGGATTATAACCTCGACACAATTTTGGACTTTCCTCCCCCTTTTTTTTTTTTTTCATTTCTTTTTTTTTTTTAATATTATTTTCATTTTTTTCTTTTTTTTTTTTTTTTTTTTTTTCCCTCTGCTTTGGCCTGAAATATGGCTCTGAGCACCAGCCTGCACAGTTGAAGTCAGGATGTTGCAAGCCTCAAAACCACTCGAGAATTGCATATATATATATCCATATATATATTTATAGGTTCCTGAGAAAAGTACTAAATTGCTGGGATGCTGGTTTCCACATAAGCCCCGTTTCTGGAAGTTGTTTTCTTTTGAAGTGATTTTTTTCCCCCAGTTTTCTTTTCTCCTCTTTTTTTTTTTTCTTTTTTGTTTTTCTTTTTTATCTCTATTTTTTTTCCCAACTGATGCTGATCTCACCCTGAAATCTCCGGACATGTTCGCCAGCCGTTTTCTTGGCATATCCGTCAAACAGCCGAATTTGAGATGAACACTCCTAAAGCCTGGTCCCCGAGCGGCATAGGAAGGATCGGGAGGAGGCGAAGCTGGGCACGGGGGAAAGCGGCTGGGCTGGACTTCAGCCTTTCGGAGCCAGAGGAGGTGACTGGGGCCATGTTTCTTCCTCAGGGCGCAAGCACTTGATTTTGATGCCGTTCAAAGCCTGGCTGCCCCTGGAAGAGAGCGGCTAAAACCTTTTTTCCCCGTCATATCCAGCTCCCCAGATCTCCCAGTGTTACCTACTGGAGTAAAACCCTGACTCACTACAGTCATATCAGAGTAGATTGTAATCCAACGAGAAATTTAACATGCCTGCCACTCTCCACATGCCTCTTTTTTGGAGTAACATATGAGATTATTATACTTCTGATTCTACTAAATATTCTTTCCTTGAAGTTAAGGAACTGGCAGGGCTAAATGATCAATCGGATTTTTAAAATGTGTTTTGACATTAGTATGTTTGTTTTTTAAAGATGTGCTGATTATATCAATAAACAGATTTTTTTCATACACTGTATTTGTAACTTATGATCATGGTAAAATATTAAAAGGTGCAAGACATGAAGTCATCTAAGAAAAAGTGCTTACTTATGCCTTATTCTGTACGTGCAGAAAATGATTTATAGTGGCTTATTAAAAGTATGTGCTGAAAGTAGGAACATCTACACCTCAGGTTTCTTTACCTCGTAGCTTTTGTAATGATATTTTTCCCTGTATCTGATGGCAAGAAATTTCTGCTGGGTGCAGAGAAACACCTCGCACCAGATGCAGTCCCTGAGGAGTGTGCATTGACTATTTCAAAATAGGTAAAACCCTCACAAGCGAACACCCACGCCCACCCCTCAAATCAGGACAGCAAATTCCTCAAAGTTTTCTTCCTTGTGTGTATTTTTTATTAAACAAATAAAAAAGTAAGAGTCACACGCTTTGTGCTGTTCCTGCAAACAGAAAGCTCTAAGAAAAATGTTGATGGACTGTAAAGCTCGAAGTACTTTTGCCGAGGCTGTTTATGACATATAGAGACATACGTTGTGCTTTATAGATCAAAGCAACCTCAGAATAGCTTTAAAATAAATCCAGTTATACTACAGCTGTAATATTATTATGCAGCATAAATCCTTGTCTGTTGACATTTATTTAATGAATGTTGCTACAACAGCTTAGCTAGATGGCACTCCAGAGGCGAGGCAAAGGAGAGCCTTGCCAGATTACTCACAAAGACAACTTGTGTTTATTGGACACTAATAAAAATAATCAGAGAGAAGATTTTTTTTTTAAGCGAAGCAAACAACAATCAAAATAGAGTTTGAACTGCCCTTTTGAAATAAATTCCTAGTGTAGCTGCAGCAAGATGTTATTATTAATTACACTTTAAATGAAAGTGATCGATATGCTGGAAAGCACCTTGTTAAATGGCTGCTTTGCAAATGATACATTGCTCACCGGTTTAAGATGGCCCATAACTTTTCTCGTAGGCACGAGTCTAAAATATTCATGCAAATCAATACTTGATAAATCTCATAGGTGCGTGCTGGCTCCACTGTTCAACAATATATTTGGATCGATTATTTTTTTTTTCTTTTCCACTGCATTATCTTGGAATAGTCTGTCTGTGCCCCTGCCAATGTGCCCCATCGATCGGAGGGAGACTCGCCCCAGACTCCGGCGGACCCGCAGTGTGCAGTGCTGTCAGCCTCAAATAAGATCCAGGCAATATTCCTACATTTCCCTTCCCATTCCAGACAAATGCAACTTTATGGTGGATGTCTTAATGCTTCCTTTAACTATCCTAAGTTCCTGAGTTTCTCAACTCTGCTTATGATTTAATTTCTATGTAGCGAGATACTTGAAGGTCTATACAAAAAGATAGAAAAGAAAATTTAGATGTCCACCTAAAATTTAAACTTTTCTCTTTTCTTTTCTTTTCTTTTCTTTTCTTTTCTTTTCTTTTCTTTTCTTTTCTTTTCTTTTCTTTTCTTTTCTTTTCTTTTCTTTTCTTTTTTCTTTTTTTCTTTTTTTCTTTTTTTCTTTTTTTCTTTTTTTCTTTTTTTCTTTTTTTCTTTTTTTCTTTTTTTCTTCTTTCCTTTCCCTTTCCTCTTTCGCAATTCCAGCCTCCTAAGCAGTTGGGTATTATTGGCTTTATTCGGAATCCCCCTCCCGATTTTCCCGCAGGTATCAAGCACTGTGTTTGGAGGAAGGCGATTTAGCAGAGGATTCTGAACTGACCTCAGAGGGAAACAGAATTTCCAAAAGGGATGCTCTGTCCCGGGGCACGGATAGACAGCTCTGTCCCGATCTGCCCGTGCCCGACACCTCCTGGGCCGGAGCATCCTCTGAGCGAGCCCAGCTGCCCAGAAAACTTGTGGCTGTGTGACGCCGTCCTGGGGAGCTCCTGAGAGAGTTGCTTTCTCTCTTCTGATGCCGTTTTCTGCTCTCCCTCCCCCGATTCCTCCCCGGGATGCCCGGCGCAGGCACGGGATGTCCTGCTGTCCGAACCACTCCCTGCTCCAGCGGGGCCCTGCCGGGGTGATGGGAGACCACAAGAGCAACCCGCAATTCATGTCCAGCCATTACTGAACCGCTAAAGAGAGTTTTATTCAGGGACCAGCATCGCCAAAGAGCCAGAACCCGCCCGGTGTTTTTAATGAGCTTTTCGGACAGCGCTTCTGTCCACAGGGCTGTGTCCCCGGAGAGCAGCGGAGATGATGATCCAGAGAGAGCTGCGAGGTGCCGCTGTGTCCGCAATCGCCAAGGGCTCACTTGCAAGGGGATGTGAAATCCAGGGAGGGACTTTTGCCCTCGAGTACCTCGGGGGATAAACCAAACTCGATTCTGTAAACCGAGAAAAACCAGACTCTTCGGCGTTTCTGTACCGTCTAATCAGATTTCATTTCCATCAGGTTTAGAGTAAGAAACTTTTTGTGCTCTGAGCTAAAATGGAAATATAGATATGTATGACGAGTGATTTCTGGTAAAAAGCTTTCCCGGGTGAAAGGTTTCCACTCTGCACGATGCTAGTTTCTACTCCAGGATTATATTACTAAAAGGAAAAGGTTCGCTTTTCCTGCCCTGCCGCTGTGCGGTGCCGGCCTCCGTGTCCTCACACGTCCCAGACAACGAGGGTCTTCACAAACAAAACGCAAATGAGGCGTGGGCTGAAGGAAACCCTCCACCTACGGCAGGAAAATCTGTTCGTGGTGACCGAGAGCCCTCGGAGCCGGGAGGGACCCTCGGCGGTGGGAGCGGCTCTGGGGGGGACGGCCGTGAGGGATCCGCTCTCCGGCCTCTCTGAGCCCACACCCGCTTTGCTCGCTCGGATCCCCGCAGAACGCGAGGGCTGCGGCCGAGGTTCCTCCTGCCCACACCAACCCCTTCCCGGGGCTGCTCCACGCGTCCCGGGAACCATTCCTTGGAAAAAACTCCTGAATTTTGGGAAAGACTCTCTCCCCTTCGCCCGGTCGGACACTGTTCCCCGCATTAACTCTGGGTTAAGCGTGGGGAGGAGGCTCGGATTGTGTTGCTGGGGGTCCATGTGGGCCCGGGGGTTTCTGCAGCCTTCCCATCCCCGCTCCCTCCGTGGGAGGACTCTCCGCAGGTGGCTGTTTGGGTTGTGCAGGATACGCTTCACCTGTTGGTCTTTAGATTCCCTCCGAAGGTAAGAGTGACCCAGCAGAGGACATGAGTATGGACCTGGCTTGTAGAACTCGCTGCAGGGGGACCCGGGACTCCCGCCGCATCCTCTTGTGGCCGGTGAATTCATTCCATCTTGTCCCAGGGGCTGAAGAGACCCAGCTCTGCAGCGTGCTCCCTCTGCACGAAGTTTGTCGGGGAAAGCCAAACAAAACCAAAACCAAATCCAAAACCAAACTAAACAAAAAACCAAACCAATCAACAAACAAAAAAAAGAAAAATAAACAAACGACGAAAAGAACCCAAACGAAACTAAAAATGAAAAAAACCAAACCAACCCCGAGCTTGAAAAGTGGGTCTGGGAATGGATGGCAGAACTTTCCCAGCAGGGTGTTATCGGACCGCATCTCCCAGGGCTGGGCTTGGGCTGCGCGGGGAGTGGAGGGGGCTGTGGTGAAAAAAAAATTGGGTAGCAGAACTTATGTCTCCTTCATCACTTTCCTTCTTATTTCTGTCTTTTTCAACTTTTACTTTTTCTTCCAAGAAAATGTCTTCCAGGAAAGCACACTGAATCAAGGCATTTGCTTTTTTTAGGACGGTTTGGTTTTTATTTATTTATTTTTTCTTTTTGGACCTAGAAGGGAAATGGTTTGCAGCAAGAACAGATGTGAGCACCTGGGACGTGCCTCACTCACAGACAGCGCAAAGGGAGGCCGATACAGGAGTGCAAAGAGCGACCCGACCTGGCGTCCAAGGCTCCCATGCTCCTTGTTTTACCATCTCAGACCTGATTTCTTAAATTATATTTTCAGCTGCTTCTTCGCATTTTGTAACTCTCTTTCCTGGGTCATTCCCTTGGCCCTTCCCTCTCTCTCTCTCTGATGGATATTTTGCTCTGATAAAACGCCCAGTTCCTGTAGGAGACTGCGAGACAAATGCAACAAGTTCGGGTATTTGGCCAATCATTCCGTATTGATGGAAGATGGACACATTTCTTTTTCGGCTGGTGGAAAATATGCAGCTTTCCAGCAGAAGGCTGCATTAAAATTTGAGTGCATTCATAAAGTGAAAAAAAATGCAGGAAAAAGAGCTGAAACCCGCTCTCTCAAGTACCAGTGCGTTAAAGATTAACGCAGTCCAAAGCCTTAAGATGCCCCTGTTTTTAGCTCATGGAACCTCTAGCATCACAATTTCTAAAAGCCTGTCAGCACTTCTATTGTCAATCCTTTTTCAAGGACTTCTGGCTTTCCCTCAGCAGTTTTCGTGGTGGAAACCTCGAGACTCGCACTAAAAGCCGCTGGAAGCATTTCCTTGGCTTTGCACGGGTACGCAGAGAGAGAGAGGTTTCCCTGTGATGCACAACGGATGGCGGCTGTAAAATCGCTGGGCGTCCTGCCTCGAGTCGTGCAAACGGGTTTTAAACGCTGCAGTGCTGGGAGGTGTGGGAGCAAAAGTTCTCAAGGTAGTACAGAAACACATCGATCCTTCCCCAGGCTGCAGGGCTCAGGTGAACGCTTCTCCATCTCCCAAAGGCGAGTTCACCTTGCAAAACTCACACACCCACGCAGCCTGCCGGCACTTTCTCGTCTGGAAGCTACAGAAGGGCTCTGCTGTCCCGCGGGGAGGGCAGGGGATGTGGAGGGGGTGGTGAGGTGAGGGGGGAATGTGTGGGAGTTATGTGTGGATTTTGGGGTGGCCTGACACCACGGGGCTCCTTGGGAGTAAAAAAGGGTCCCTTTCTCCCCAGGGTAACCATGTATATTCAGTCTGAGAGTCTGCAGGTGAAAGAACCAAGGGAAGAGACTCTGGGTGTATGAGCTACTCTCCCACAGCCTACCCCTTCCTTCCTTCCTTCCTTCCTTCCTTCCTTCCTTCCTTCCTTCCTTCCTTCCTTCCTTCCTTCCTTCCTTCCTTCCTTCCTTCCTTCCTTCCTTCCTTCCTTCCTTCCTTCCTTCCTTCCTTCCTTCCTTCCTTCCTTCCTTCCTTCCTTCCTTCCTTCCTTCCTTCCTTCCTTCCTTCCTTCCTTCCTTCCTTCCTTCCTTCCTTCCTTCCTTCCTTCCTTCCTTCCTTCCTTCCTTCCTTCCTTCCTTCCTTCCTTCCTTCCTTCCTTCCTTCCTTCCTCCCTCCCTCCCTCCCTCCCTCCCTCCCTTCCCTCCCTTCCCTCCCTTCCCTCCCTTCCCTCCCTTCCCTCCCTTCCCTCCCTTCCCTCCCTTCCCTCCCTTCCCTCCCTTCCTTCCCTTCCTTCCCTTCCTTCCTGATTTCTATTGCTGCTTTTCCTCGTCGGACTCCTCCTCACTCCTGTCTTCCCAATCTTCTCCCTCAATTCTTCTCCTTCCGTGATCTCCTTTCTGCCATCCCACATCCTCCACGCCTTTGCCGTGGGCTCTTCTGGCCCTGCCCTCCCTCCGCCCCCTTACACTGAAGGGCCTGGGCAGGAGGGCAGCGGACCCTGCCCAGCCTCGGCTGCCCGGGGCACCTTTCGGAACACCTCGCCGTGCTCCCCGCCCTCCCTTCCTCCCCTTTTCCCTCCAGTCTCTGCTCCTTTTCCTTCTCCTCTCCTCCCCAGCACCGCTCCCCCCGTCCTCAGTCCTTTGGCTCCCTCTAGCTCCATCCCCTCCCTCCGTCACCCCGACCCCTCCTCCTGCGGACCCATCCTTCCATCCTTCCCTCCGCCCCGGCTGCGCTGCCGCTCTCCCGCCGCCGCCGACAGTGCCGCGCCTCGGCTCGGCTCGGCTCGGACAGGCTCGGCTCGGCTCAGCTCGGACAGGCTCGCTTCGGACACGCTCGGCTCGGACAGGCTCGGTTCGGCCCGGACAGGCCCGGCTCGCCGCGCCATGGTGCAGCTCGGGGGCGGCCGCCGAGCTCCTCCGGCCCCGGGCGCGCCACCGGCCTTCAGCATCGAGAGCATCCTGCGGCGCCCGGCCAGGGAGCGGGGCACGGCCCGCTGCGCGCTGCCGGAGGAGCAGGAGGAGGAGCAGGAGGGAGAGGGGCCTGAGGAGCAAGAGCCCAGTAAAGGCTCCAGCGACTCGGGTACGGAGCCAGCAGCCTCCTCGGGCTGACCCGCAGGTCCGGCCCCCACCCGGGCGGTACCTGGGCACCCCCAGTGCCGCCGGGCCGGGCCGGGCCAGCGCACACGCACACACACACACCGACACAGACACGCAGACACAGACACTCTCGAACACAGACACAGGCACAGACACAGGCACAGACACAGACGCGGACGCACAGACACACACGCACACGCAGGAGGAGGGGAGGCTCCGCGGGCGGACGCGGAAGATGCCGCACATCACCCACCTGCTTCCAGGCTATTGTGCTCCCCTCCCGGCCTCCTGCGGCTGTCCCGTGCTCAGGAGCCCCTCGCTTTCCTGTCACACAGCTGGCAGAGGGATTTCCTTGGATCCTTATGGAAGCGCCTCACCCTTCTTCTCCCCTCTGGAGGGTGTGGGACCGCGGCCAGCTCTCGGCAGCCCCCTCCCCATCCTGTCCCCCCCGCAGCCTCTCCCTGCGCTCCGCTGCCGGGCTGTGCGTGCATACGGGGCGGGGGCGCGGGCTGCGGCCGGGACTGATGCTGTGCTTTGCCCTTGCAGGCAGCGAGCCCCGCCGGCCCCGTGCAGAAGGGACGAGCCGCGGCCTCGGCCCCGAGGGCGGCGAAGCGGGGTCCCCGCTCCCCGCGGAGGGGACGCGCGGTCCCCGGCAGCCGCAGCCCCGAGAGGCCGGGGGCTCCGGCGCGGAGAACGGCAGATCGCCGGCGGCGGGCGGCAGGAAGAAGACACGGACCATCTTCTCCAAGTCCCAGGTGTTCCAGCTGGAGTCCACCTTCGACGTGAAACGCTACCTGAGCAGCTCCGAGCGGGCCGGGCTGGCCGCCGCGCTGCACCTCACCGAGACGCAGGTGAAGATCTGGTTCCAGAACCGCCGCAATAAGCTCAAGAGACAAATGTCATCCGAGCCCGAGGGCCCGGGGCCGGCCGAGCCCCCCGGGCAGCCGCAGCCCCCCAGTGCCGCCTCGGCTCTCTCCTTCCCGGCCCTCTACAAGGACAGCGCCCTGCTCAGCCGCTGCCTGCTGCCGCTGCCTTTCCCCCTGCTCTGCCCGGGCAGCGCCATCCCCTACCTCTGCCTGCCCGGGCCGGGCAAACACTTCAGCCTGGTGGACGGGGATGTATAGCCCTGGCCTCCGACCTTGCCTTGCCAGGGGCCGCCCCGATTTTATTTATGACCCCGCTGGGCAGGTGGAGTGTCCGTCACAGCCACAGCCACCACCCGGCCCACGGAGGGGCCTCCCGGGAGCCCCCACGCGTGTCCGTGGCTGCCGGCGCTGCCAAGGCTCTGAAGGGCCCTGCCAAGCCGCTCTCACTCTCGCAGCTCTTATTCGGTGGTCAGGACGGAGGAGATAACAGGGAGCCACCAAAGAAACGGGGACGTGCTCTGCCTGCCGCCCTTCCAAATTATCCCGTTCCGGTTTCACAGGAGGGCCGATGCTCTGCCTCAGTCCGTGGGGACCGTGTCCCCCTGTCTGTCCCAAGCATCGTGGCGGTCGCTTTACCGTGAACCGAGTCACGTTTCATACAGATTGGTAATGGCCAAAGCCGCTCTGTGCTTCTCTGTCTCTCAAACTCTCCTCCTGTAATATCCCTCTGAGTAGCTTCTCCCCATCTTTTACATTATCAAAATGTAGACACATTTCCTCAGATATGGTTCTTAAACTGTGACTTTTCTGCTTTTTTCCCCTTCGGAAAAAACACCCCAAGATCTCTCTCACATGTTTTGCGCTAACTGGTTCTCAGAATGAGGGTCGTGTGATGATTTTACAGAACATGACAAGCTGTCTCTTGTGCTAATCCCGCCCTCCGAAATCTCCTGGGACGGTTTTACCTGCTATCCTAGGATAAAGAAGTGCGGTTTAAAAATTTTTTTTATATCTATCTACACATAAATCTGCAAACGCTTTTGTCGTCCTTTGGTTTCTACGTTAACACGCCTTATATCCCAAGGTTGGAAATAAACTTTTTCAGAAAGTTGAAACTTCTGCCTTTTCAATAGTCACTGCTAGGTAGTATCAAATGAAAGATATTTCCTAGAGTGCACCGATGATTTTTATTTTACAAATAAAGAGCACAATTTAAAAAATTAAAACACAGTCGTGACATTACGAATTTCACCCTTGCACGCGCGAATGGAAACTCATCGATTTTTCCCAGTGGGGGAAAAAAGCACGATAGCTGTTTCGGCTAGACAAGAAGGGGTTTTCTTTCATTTTCTCACTCTTCCGTTTGTCTTTCCGTGGGCAATTGATACAGATGCTCAAGGAACAGGCGCAGGCGAGTCCCCCCGGCTCGGGGCGGCTGCCGGGCTCCGCTCCCAGCCGGGGAGGTGCCGCAGCCGAGCCGAGCCTGGCTCCAGCCGAGCGCGGGGAAACGCTTTCCTCGGCTCTCGGAAGTGTTCTGGCCGCTGCGGTGATCTAGAAGTGTTGTTTGACCTCTCCTCTCGCTTTTAAATCCGTTTTGAATCAGTGTCAAGCAGCAAGAGGTGTCTCACAGGGCTCCCTTGCTCTGGGAAGAAAAAAAACGAAATAAAAAGGTCGAGGCTGCGGTGAGGGTGGTGTCAGCAAGTGGAGAGGCTTAAGGGGACCTGCCGGGGGCACTTCATAGCTCAGGTTTCCCCAAACTGCCGCTCCAGGGAAGGTGCAGGCGACGAACTGACGGTTTGGACCGCAGGACTCGCTTCTTTTCTCGTCTGAATTTATAGTGATAGCCAAAGAAATTAAAATCGCCTGAGTCTGCGAGTTGCTCCGTGGTTAAATAACACATTTCCCAGAGTGACGATCTATGGTTCCTGTTTGTCTATGTTTCATAACTGGTGATCTGTTTCGGAACCTTCCTTTGGTTGTTTGTTCTAACGTTTTCTATGTCTATACCCCATTACTTGACTACTATTACCAGAAGCAAATCCACCTTTTCCTAAATCCCTACCAATGGAAGTTTAATCAGATGCAACAGCTATACACTAGGGTCCCTTCATTTAGTTCTTTAACATGAAAAAAACTTTATTTAAAGACGCTGTCCTTCCTCATCACTGCAGCCTCTTACGTCTCCGTGGTGAAAAATAACCATATAAGAAATCGTTATTCTGCAATTAATCTACTTTTCACTACATTTATGGAACGATTTTCAGTCTTCTTCCCGCTTTATTATATTTCCTTTCAAATTGTTGCTGGAGTTGCAGAAGCAAAACGAGGGAAAATACGAACCCACGGAAACGGCGGGAGGTTTGTTTTTTCCATCAGAAACAAGGGGCAGAGTAGTTCTGCAGGCAAGAGGAGTTAGCACGGGTCAGGTTTCGCAGCTTGCTGCTCTCGGACCCTCTCGTCAGGAGTTAATGAACAACGAAAGCCCGAAACAGCCGTGGAGCCAGGCAAAGTAAATAACTACCCCAAATTATTCGTTTTACATCAAGGTAAAAGTGCTGGTTCTGTGAGTACTGGCCAGAAATATTATCTGAACTGTTGCTGCTTAGAGTAACACGGCCAGTGGCAAGGGACCTTTCTCTGAAGAAAACCAAGTTCAGGATGCATCGGGATTCCCAGCCGAGCAGTCAATGCTGATCACACTGAATATTACTGCCGTTTCTTTTACAGCTCAAAACAATTGTGTTTGCAATTACTAATCGTTCCTTATTACAACAGGAGATTGCTACAGGCCACTGTACGGCTAACCTGTTGATGAGAGACTTCAAGGGACGAAACAGACCACAGCAGAACTAAACAAGAAAACAGGCAAATAAGCCTCAAGCAACCCCCCAAACCATCCAATTAACCACAAAACTCCAAACCGCAACCAAAAAAAAAAAAAAAAAAACCCAACCCCCCTCCCCCCCAAAAAAACCCAAATAAAAAACTCAAAAAACCCCAAAACCCTCAAATCCTAAAAAACTCTAACAGAGCTTGCAAGGAATTTGAGGAAAAAAAAGAAAAAATCCAAACAACCAAACCAAACCAAACCAAATCAAGCCAACCAATCCCAACTCCAAACAGTGCTAGAGCCGATTAGTTGCTGGAACTGAGATTTAAAATGTGCTGTGAAGGTTTGATACAATGAAAAGAGGTGGTGCAACTGCTTCAGAAGTGCGTGGTTTTTTGCTATCATCTATCAAAAGCTCATATAAAAGTATATTTTTTAAAATTTATGATTATTAGAATAACAAGAAGCCCTGCCTGTGCTGGGAAATCCCCTGTGTTAGCACAGCACTTCTGTACCAGCAGGTTCACTTGGAATTCTCTATAAATTGAATAGGAAAGAGAGACATGTGTAAGACCTGGCACCTGAATCTTAAAAAAAAAAAAAAAAGAAGATGGTGATTAAATATGACATTTATCCATTTATCAACAGGAAAATATATTTAAAAATCAGTTGGATTCACACACAAATGTGTTAGATACATACACAAATGCACTGCTCAGTGAAAGAGTGCAATAGAAGGGCTTAAAAAATCTGCTCAATCTCTCTCTCCTCCACCCATTCATAAAAGCCTCACAAGGCTCATTCTAAGTGCAGCACCTCCAGAAAACTTGATTTTCATATCACCTGTTATGCTGTAAAATTCCCAGAGCTTACGATGATCAATCACGTTACTTTTCTTGTATGAAAGTGTGTTGAGAATTAGAAAATTCATTTTTTTTCTGCTGGAGAACAAGCCTTCTCCTGTATCTGCTCTGTTGGAAGATTTTGGAAAACTCCCCTAGGATTGGTTTCCCACTGGAGTCTCGTGATCAGGAGGCTGGAACAGACAGTTGTTATCATTGTGTTTTGTTCTGCTTTGTTGTTCTCCAACCACCACATACACAAACACCTTGATGGGTCAGCACAAGGATTCTGTGCCTGCCTTGTCCACCCTGTGCTGTTCAGATTTCTGCTCCGGACCAGGCTGGGGCTCACCTGCACCAGGTGAGAGAAGTTGTGCTACAGACCAGAGGGAGAAGAGCTACCCAGCACAGCTCTATGGCCTTACTAGGTGTTGATCTAGAATATGAAAACTTTCCTGCTTCTTCTCACCTTTTCATAGATTTGGGGCTTTTTGTTTGTTTTTTTTTTTTTTTTTTTTTTTTTTGGGTTTTGATTTGCTAACGTGAAATGATAAGTTGTCTTTTCTTCCATTTTTTAAGGAAATGATTGAACTTACTACAGATTTTCTATGTTAATATGTTAAGTAAGGGTTTCATCTGCCTAGAGGAAGGCTTGCAATGTTACCCCAAAAAGTAGTAATGTTTCATGTTCTGCAAGAAAGCCACCAATGATTGGCAATAGAGGAATTAGACAAAGAAGCAGGAGTCACAGCTTTATCTCCCAGGGGAGATTAATTTGAATCTAGGCAGATTAATAAAATTTAAGGAAGATGAAAATTCATGGCAGAATCTCAGAAGAAGAATAACATGGATGATCCAAAATAATTATGAACATGAAGAAATAATTAATTTTGGAGTGGCACATAGTAAAAATGATCTCTCTGTCTCGTCTGTGCAGTGGAGGTCTAACCCCACCATTTTTTGGAAAGCCAGTAGTTTATTTCCCTTTCTCATTCACATGAATATGTGCAGTGGGCTCCTTTTGCAAGTTAAACTTGGGCTTGGCCTGATTCTGCTTTCCCTTACAAACACATGGTGGGAAGGCAAGGATGAGACCTCTAGAATATGTCTGACTCAGAGCAGAATTTGTCAGATCAAGTCCTTAAGATTTTTCCTTTTTGGAGAATCTGAAGTTATAATATCCTCATAGCTGCAATGTGAAATAGTAACCATACTGAAAAAATAAGTTATGTATTTACTGGAGAGGCTTGGAAATGCCTGAGCCTAAATTTGCATTTATATTTGTCTCAACACTGATATTGAATGTGCTCTTGCATCCTGAGAAGTGGTTGTCAATCAGTTCATCTGTCAGAGATCATATAAAGAGCTTAAAATGAAAACCTGTGAAGTGTTTATTACTAAAAATAGAGTCCATCAAGGAGCATAAATTCAGAAATGTTTATCTTTTGTCCTGTGTTGCAGTACCTGGGAAGTGCTCTGTTCCTAAAAGGAGAAAGCCTTTTATTTCAGAGTAGAATTTAACTTTAGAGGAAAACAGTGATTTCTGGAATGGGAAATGGTGCTTGCAATATAATCAGTGCACAGAGGGAGCAATCATATCTGCCTCTTCTCTGTTCTCCACACATCAGTTACATTGGTGATGATCTTCATGTAAAATCCAATGGGGACCAGAAAACATTACCAGACATTCTAAAAAAAACCAAAACAAAAAACTTAAAGGAATGTCCACTTTAATCACAGCACAACATTCCCAGCTGTATCATCAAAATCAAGTTATTTAGCGCAATAAGCAGTTGAGAATATACAAGCAGAAGAAGTCGTGCAAGATCAGTAAATCTGCAGTTAATTAGAAGAAGCAGGAGAGGAAGGCGTGGACATGCCTGAAGGTGGCTCTAAGGAGGGCAGAACCACAGCAGCAGGTAAGAGATTTTCAAGCAGAATTTTGTTGTGCTCAGCTGTGAGACTTTTAGACCCTGGTGGGCAACATAAGCTACTTTTATGAGCAGCTGTGTGGTCAGAGTAGCAAGAGGTGTACCAGGAGTCAGCAACCCAAAAAAACATTTGGGTTTTGCAAATCGTGAGTGCACCAGGACAATTGGGTGTTGTGCCAGACCAGAAATGATGGGGCACTCTGAGGACAAATATAGCGGCAGTGATGCCTGTGCAAATCACTGTGTGAAACCTCATTGTGAACACAGTGTAAAACCTCATTGTACAGACCCACCTTTGAATTTTGGTTCCTCAGTCTGCTGCAGTCAGATGTGTCCTTTGGGACAGTGATTTCTGAGCTGTTCTGGTTGGAACAGAGGTCACCCTAGCCTGCCCAAAGGTTTTTCATCAGTTTGTGAACTGTTACACAGAAAGAAGTGACACTCTATTAAACAACAGATCCTCTCCTACAGTTTTGATTTTTTCATTATTTTCACACATGGATCTAGAGATCAGAAGTATAACCTTTATAGAGGATGCATCATATGAGAGATCAGCTGGGGAAGTTATTTTTCATGGCTGTCTTCTATTTTGAATAAAATTATTGAACCAGCATGGCTCTTATCAAGTAGGGATAATAATCTTTTAATAATTGATGAAGATCAACATTTGAATGAATCTGGATCAGCTTTCATCCTGGCTGCTCTCCCCAAATCTGCCAGATCCAGTTCCTCATTTGTTTTAACAACCAGCTATAGGGCAGCTACAGGAACCTCAGTTCTGCACATAGATTTTATCTGGGAGCACTCAAAGTTCAGTTTGTGACCACTAATGAGAAAAGCAAAGTTACACACAGAGCCAACATGACTGTGAGATTGGTGTGAACTCTTAGCTCTTTCTAAACGTCATGAACAAAAATATTTTACTAAAAAATAATCCCTGTATGCAGTTATTATACCTTTCTAAATTGACACCAATGCTAAAATCAGAAAGGAGGTTTGTCTGCCAGTTAATCAGAATGTTGTCTGCATTCCAGTCCTCTATTCAAAATTTTCTCATTTTTTGTAAATAAATGACATGTTTAGATCTATTTTGCAAATAAATACCTGGGACCCATGCACAAATGTCTTTCACTCTTCCCTTGCAGTGGTTGCAATGTCTACTGAATCTTTCACTGTCTTACTGAGTTTTAGTGAATCCTTTGTGTGAACTGATAAAGATCTGAATGTCCCCATGTTCTTTCATGCAAACAGATTTACAGTATCTTCACACTGATTCCCGATTATCAGCTGAGTAAATACCTGGTGCTCCTGTATTTTCAGGTATGTTTGTATGTGCTTTAGCATATAATAAAGCAGTGAAAAACTCTGCATGGTTGAAAATGTTTTGTTTTTAGCAGTCTCCCATATTTTGTACATGTAGGATTGTTGGTCCCATACAGTGACATAACTCTGCCTTTTTGTGCAGCACAAGGAAAGCAGTCTGGAGCTGTTATGGTATATTACTGTGTAATTTCAGTGTTTGCTTGGAGAGTCATCAATGTGAAATTATAGATGCAAAGAACCCTAATTACTCTGTAGGAAATGTTATGTGGTAGGATGTGCATGTGTTTTTAAAACACTGCAATTTGTGGATTTTTAAGTAAATATCTGCATTCAATTTCCATTATTAAATAATTACTTCACATATGTGTTTGCTTCCCTAGACTACCAAACCTGACATTTAAGTGGGCAAGGAGAATGGCACTAGTTTGTATATCCTTGTGTTAACAAGCTTTTAATAACCATGTAGTAAAGTTGTAAAATTGGGATGCAGGGAAAATAGATGAAAAGATAACAGCTAAATTAAAAAATAAGTATGCTTAGCATTGTAATCCTACAGACTGCATAATAAAACCTATGAAAAAATATCTGTAAAATTCAGCTATATTTTCATATTAAGAAGCTAAAGGAATTAAAAACATAGCAAGCAACAGGCTGTTTTCAGACTGTTTCTAAGCATTTCCATGGTGTTATTTTGTTAGTAGAATATTATAATAAAATAACGATTTTAAAAAATCTGATTTAGAAATGCAAAATATTTTGAAAATAGGTATTAAAACTAGCAACCCACTTATTAAGACAAACGCCACCTTTAATGAAACTCAATCTCTCAATCACTTGCATGTCTCAAGGGAGACAGAGTCTATGAACATTGCTATCAGAAATAGCAGATGACTGATACAGTAAAGACATCAGCCCCCTTTGTCATGTCACTGGACTCTGATCTAAATCAATGGGGAAATGTCCCCTCATATGCCCACTTGTCCCTTTACTGAAAAATCTTTTGCCCTGGGTCAGATGCCAGGATCAATGAGTCCTCATGTTTTCTGTTGCATTCTCTCAGTTCAGTGTGGAAGGGGTTACTCAGGATGGTGACAGCAGTGGCAGGGGACTGCACTTGAACTGAGAGCACCTTGCACAGTGAACCTGATGAAAGCAAACCCAGAAACTTTGTAAGTGAAAGCAGTTTGGGGAGAGACTCTGGCAGCTTCTGAAAGGAATGCATGTGTAAACATGTGGCTTTTCACTCTACAGCTGCATTTTGAAGAAGTGCTATTGTCAGGCTAGACTGGATTATCCTGGTCCTCACAGATCTGCTCGGTGGCTGAGTAACACATCTAGCAAACTCATTGGGGTATTGATTCCACAGTAAGTCAAGTGGCATGGAACGAGTCTCTTTTGATATTTTTTTTTCCTAAAAATGAGTCCTTCTCTCAATAAAAATGCTGAGAAATGCATGGTTTAATTTGCTGGGTGCAGGACCTGAGATGTGTGATACACCAGGCTCTTAGAAATGATTAAAGGAGAAGCTCTTGAATCATGTGAAATGTTGTGTGGGCTAATTTTCCAGTGCTGTTTCTGCTTTGTGCTGCAAGGATCAGAGGAATACACAGTTTGTATTTTCAGACTGTTCTATATATTCAGATTATTCCAAACCATCTTTTATGAATATAAAAACCCTACAATGAAATGTCGTATTCACAAATCAAGCATAACACTTCCAACATGAACGAAATGAGGGAGCAGAGACTTATCTTTAATAGACTGTGCAGATCAAATCCTTTTCCACTGTCACACAGCACCCGCTTAGCAAAAAATTAAAATTAACACAATAATATATAGATCTGTGAAACAGGGTTGAGTTTCATTCCTAAATAGACTATATATGGCTTTTGGCTATGTTTGAGAGTGTGTACATCCAGTTTAGTTTTTAATAAAATTAATACTTGCACCTGGTACCACTCTTTTCTAGTGGCGGTGGAACAGATCTATAATTGCAATTATTCTCCTCCTGGGTGATTTAGTTCAACTCCCTGTGCCATGCAGGATATTCCCCACATTATTTCTACTACTTATCTAATCTATTATTGAATAGTTCTGGTGCTGGTGCCTCAATTACCTCCATTACTCTCTCCCAAGGCTTGACGCTCTGTCTGACATGATTCCCTCCTGCCCCACACTGAACGGCTCCCATTGTGTCATGTGTGGTTTTGGGTTCTATTTCTTGGTTTGATTGCTTTCACATTCTCAGAATCCCCCACTTTTGAAAGGTTTACAGTGTCATCAGGACTTGTGTAGTTTCTTTCATCCTCAGGCTTATGAACTGGGATCCTGTCCAATCCTTCTACCACTGATGTGGATTTTCTTTACCCTTTTCTGAAGTATTTACTCTACATGTTCTGCCTTGTTGTCTTCCCAAATGCACAGACAGAAATGCTCATACTGCAGGGAAGTAGTACTTAAGCTGGTGATGTACAGGGTTGTATTTCAGTGACACAATACACTGCAACTCGATAATTCTATTATTTTTGTTCAAGGTCTGTGTTTTAATAAGTTGGTTAGATTTATTTGTGGAGTAAATCTTTTTATCAAGCCACCTACCTCTACACTCTACACCTACCTCTATCATTCACCTACCTCTACACTCTACATCTACCTCTATCATTCACCTACCTTTACACTCTACATCTACCCATCCCTTCTCTGGCTGTCAATATATCTATCTCACTCTCAATCTCTCCACAGTATATTGACATTACCACAGATTTTGCTCACAGAAGCAGATCTATGGCTCCTACTCCTTATTTCAAGTAAGCAGCACTTCTCTCAACAGCAGTGACGCTATTGCCCTAAATATTATATCCAAGGGAAATGCTAAAGAAGAATTATGGTTTATTATGTGTTTAGCATAGCAAAATGTGACCCATCTTGGCTGTGATGTTAGTGCTGACAAACACAAATGTATCTCACATCAGCGAGGATGCTGATGGTGTGGTTAGGGATCCTCTTCAGAGAAAGCAAAAAGTAACTTGGAATCTATTGCAGACTTCTCACCATGTGTGCTGGAGAACAAAGCCCAGTTAGGGAGGTCCTGGATGTCACCACACACAGATATGCAAACCAGAACCTTCTATCCCTGAAGATTTCCAAGATTTCCAAGGTGACATACATCCAATAGTCTCTTTTTCATATGCATGCAATACACTCTGAGCATTTTGCTGTGGTTACCTGGGAACAGATGGGAATGACTGGAAGAGCAGCAAAATTCCTTAGGGCAGAAGATGCAAGAGAGATATCAGGGGAGGGTGCAGACAGGTAGGGCTGGCTGATCTCTAGGAGAGGGGCACTGTGGACTCAGATTTGGGCCAATTTCCTTTTATTTCCGCTGTGGGAGAAAATGTGAATTGCATAACCTGTTCACCACTGAGGGCTGGTGCTGGTGCCCTCCCACTGCTCCTGACCAGCTGATCTCATTCTGTCAGGATGTCAGGGCACTTCAGGGGTTGATTTGGCCTTATATAATATAAATTCCTTGCCATGCATTTAATAGGCAATATTTAACCAGGGATGAAAAAAGTGAAGAGGGGAGAATTAAAGAAGAATTACCAAGCTGCTCAGAGTTATGTGGGAGATCTGTAACAGGGTGAAGATGAGATCCCAGGCTTACAGAAATGTGATATCCTGACAAGTGGAAGACAATCTTAATGTCTAGAATATCAAAATTCATGTTTCCTTTTTATTATTTCCCCTCAGACAAGGAATATTGGCTATAGGTCTGGTGAGAATACTTTTATCAAAATATTTCTTTAAATGTAAATGCTGATTTGTCTGTAATCCATCATGAGAAAGGAAGTATTTGGCTAAATTTATTGGCTCTCTGTCATTCTGGAAACATGGCAAAATCATCAGAGTTTTTAGATGCAAGGTTTTTAAAATTATGAGTGTTAATTTTGGGATTTGAAACAATGCTTGTTCTCAAGCACTGTTGAGCATTGAAAGAGGAAAGAGAATTACAGTTCAACTGAATGAAACTTCAAATGTTTGAAGTAGAAACAAAACGTTGACCAATTAGAGAAACTAATTTTCAACTATTTGTGATTATTTTTCAATTTCTGACAGATTTATTTGGAAGACAAATATTTAAAAAAATCTCTATTTTTGTGAACATGTAAAATAATTTCATTAGCAGATTAAAAGAATCAATAAGGATTTAAAGAGGAGCAAAATTCAGATCCTTCTGAGCATTTCTCTCTAATTTCATCATTCAAAACTGTTTTGGTTCTTGTATTTAAGGCTGTCTTCTTGTCATGTTGGGGGCCAACCCAACCCAAAGTCAGGCTTTGGGTTCTCAAGTTGTCTGGATATCCACAAAATTCAGACCCCACAGGCACATTTTACTGCACAGGTAAATGCATGAAGACTGTTCAAGCAGTATTTCCAATGGCAGTATGGCGAAATCAATGTTGATTTTAATTATGCTTTGGAAGTACTCCACGGATTAGCTCACAAGAAATAAATTGAGGAGGAGTTCAACATTACAAGTGCAAGAAATGGAGTCTGACACAAGCAGCAAGAAATGGCTCTGCTTGCCCAGCTTTGTGCACTTTGAAAGAGCTTCTTGACCACTCTCTGGAGCATGAAATAAAGATGTTAAGTGTGACTGCAAATCTGTTAAGAGTGTACATGTTTCACCATTCTTTGGTTATTGGTCCCTGAAGAGAGTGAGAAATTGGGCTCTTTCTCCATGGCTTAAGCAACCCTGCTGAAGAAGTAGCACACACTCACATTTTTTATGAACAGTTGAAATAATGTAAACTCTTGAGAACTTGGAATGCAGAAACTGAACAGAGAAGAAGTTTTCACATTCCTGGGGAGGAGATTGAAACCTGTTTAAAAATATTTTAAAATCTAAAAAGATGAGATTTAGTGTCATCAAAATTCAAATTGTGGATCCCAAAAGGAAAACATGTTGTCATTGGAAATCATGTTTCTTAATAGTTAAGGGCTCAATTGTGCAAGCTCCCCAGATGGAAAAAACTCCCATTGGAGTAATTCTGGAAAAAATGTTCCAGAATTGGTACTCCATTTGCTTGTAAAGCAAAATAAGTACCAATGGCATGAAAAGTAACTTCCATCAGTAAAGTAGTTGGTTTGCCAGGAACAAAATAAATGAGTCCTGAAAAAGAAATTCAGAAATTCACAGTTTTAATTGGCTTTGTTTGAATGGAAGGAGAGCTCAAAAGGAGGGGAAGGGAACAGCACATTGTTACAACATTTGGAGAAAGATTCAGTGAAAGTTACCAGTCTGTATAACTACTAGCGACGTTTCTGTTAGATTAAAATGTGTTTAATTTACATTATAACTTGTATATTGGATATCAGCAATGGTGAAATTCTGGTTTTAAATGAATGTGATCAAAATGAGTTCAATGAGCCACCATCAAAATAGATGTTTGTATGGAAAATGTAGAGCAGGTCAAACTGGCTGGAAATGTGTGATGTGGATTGAAGCTGATCTCAGTGTAGTGGATGGACACTTTTGATCAGGTGCAAGGATTTAAAGCTGTGATAACTAGTTAAGCAATGTGTCTGTTCCTGAGTTATGACAAGAGGATTCAAGCCACAGTCTGGAGTTGCAGAGGATTCAAACTTCATTTCTTCAGGCTTCATGAACAAATGGCAGAGCTATGAACTAGATCCTATGTAAATAATTAAGCTTAAGTGATTAGAACACTTGTGACATTAGTTATAGATAATTTAGTGTCTATAATCTAATCTGATTTACTAATGAACTCTTGTTATCTGACACGCTTGGCTGAGTATTTCTAAGAATTCTGCTGAAGGAGGGACCAATAAAAATTCACAGTGTTGTTCATACTTATGTGCTTGTTCTACAGACAAACAATGAATATAATCAGCCACTATACTCAGGTTTTTTTTCTGGGGAGGAGACCTTAAAGGTAGTTTCATTGTCTGTCTGAAGAGTTTCTGTTGAAAGAAGATGTGGTCTGACTTTGCCCTTCAACATGCTCTACCTCTTTGAAATCTGAACTCAACAGAAAAACAATCTTGAGGTTTCTCTAAGTAGCAGTGCTGGAGAACTGGTCCTTGGCCACATCTTGACTTAGTGAGGACATAAGAGTGACTAACACAGTTCTGTTCTGTACTGGACATGTCCAAAAATCTAGTTCTGTGAAAATATATCTTATAAGATTCCTAGCTGAACATAGCATCTGCCCAATTTATTCATAAATCAACACAGGAATCCACATACGTGTTTCTACAATCTATCCTTATAAAAGTATTCAGTAAGTACTTGCAGGGAAGAAAACCCTGCTGAGCCAGTTACTCATTATTTTGAGAGCAAAGAAAAAGGGAGAGCTAAACTATAATTATAACCTCGGTGATAATGTATGTAGGAATCTTTCTTAATCCAGGCTAATCTTGTTCCATGTTCTTGCCTACTATAAAAATCTGAACGATTTTTGACAAGATCCAAAGTTTTGTCAGTTGTTAAGAATTAATTGAAAAAATTACTAGAGCACAGCAGCCATTTCAAAGGGACTGACCCAGAACCAATTAGAATTTTGTAACAATTGACCATTCACCACAAAACAGTTATCATGAGCTTTGGCCTCTGAAGTGTGGTGTTGGGGGTGGGGGAGAATCAGATTAAAGAAACTTTAATTTTTCCCCCTTTAACTAAAATATCGTTAGTAGCAGCTTTCTCAACACAGCTATCAATCAACTTATCTGGGTTTTAAAGGCTGTGCTCAGCTTGCAGGAACAGTGGTACAGAGTATAATGGATGCTTATCCCCTTGCTTTAGATGATACACAATATAGGTTACTATCTTGAAAAAACAGGTCAGACATAGGAACATTCTTTATCAAATTGCTGTTGACAGCCCAAACAAGAGATTGAAGAACACCACAAAAAGGTTCTTTCATCTAAAGACAACAGAGTTTATAATTGGTCATTCTTTAGTCCTTCATCCTCTCCTCAGCAGGAAAAAGAAAATTCCTAGTGCAGTTTCTTGAACATGGTCAGCACGAGGGTAGGCTGGTGTAGACTGAGAAATAGGTTCAGTGTTCAGTCTTTTCTCTTAATGTTCCAGCTACTGATTGGGCAGGAAAAGCCAACAGTGGTCTTAAATTTTGAAAAGGAATGAGAACAAGGTATAACTTTGTGCCCGATAATCAGTATTTTGGGACAAAAAATATGTGATTGCTTTGAAACAGGAAATAAAATCAAAGGAATAAGTATTGCCAGATTATTCTATATTTGCCAGATTATTCTACAGTATGCATAATAGTCTGTCTCCTGCTTTGAGTCCAAAGAAAATATATTTAGTAGGTATGCAACATACAAATATGTTGTATACATGAATAGAAATAAAATATATAGAAATATGTGTGATCACATAATATATTTTACTATATGCTGCATATGTGTACACATATAAGTATAAAAACATGAAAATATTATTAAGATTGAAAAGGATGCTAGAGTCAAATATTTAGTGTTGAACACTTTTTCAAGAGAATCACTACATTTAAGATGAAAAAGAAAACTTTATCCTGATTTTCTGCCTGTTTCAGGCTGTTAAATTTCTCCCAGTTAACTCTCATTTAAGTTGCCTTGGACTGGTGATGCATATTTCCAGGAGGTGTTTGCAAACTTAAGTTGAAAATACTAGAGACTGAAACTGTACTGTCCCTTTTGGTGTTTCCCTCTAACAGTCAACCCTTCATGAAGAATAGCTAAAAAAAAAAAAGAGATCAGAGCTATTAAATCACTGTCCCACAAACACTTATGCTTTTGCTTACCCTGACACAAGTGAGTAGCTCCACTGAACTCAATATAAAGAGAAATCAATAGAACTGGTCATGTGTAACAAGTTAAATATATGAACAAGTGGGTTTAGATTTAAAGCCTGAAATTGGCTTGGAAAAGTCTACAAGAACCTTTTTGCATATTTTATAAATGAAATTCTTCCAAGAGATTCATAGAATGAATGGATAGGTCCATAGAGTGAATAGATCCAAACATTGAACTATGAAAAGCTGAGCTCTGACCATGTTTCTTTAGCTCTGGATCAGTGTTCTGACTGACAAGTTTTTGAGAGCAAAAAAAGCTCAAACTGCATAAGATCCATATGGGTCTGTAAGCATGCTACCCAAAAGGAGCAGCAACCAGAGTGGCTAAATGCCAGCTAGAAAGGCAAAGCTCCTCAACTTGGTTATACACCTACATAAAGTTCCTGTGCAGGGACTGAGTTTCATTTGTAGCAGGCACAGATAAAAACACCTGTTACAAGATTTAGAGAGGGGAAAGGGCTGTTGTGTGCTTTTTAAGAACATATAAAAGCCTTTGCTGGCAAAGGGATGTCTGTAGGGAAGCAGACATCCTGGGCTGGAAGCACAGGACTGGATTGGAAGCACAGGACATCTATTCCTGGGTTGGAAGTACAGGACTGCACAACCTCCTTGTCTTTGAAGGTAAGCACACCAAGTCCTGGGTGATGGGAAATTTGCTGATGGAGACTCCTTTTTTAGGGTGACTTATAGTATGAGGTCTTCCCAACCTTCAGCTGGAGGTTGATATTGGTAGTTGCTATATGGGAATAGCTAAGGAGACAAAGTTTAAATGTGCTTTACTTCTTTGGGTTCTTGCATACAACTTGGAAATTTTGCAGACTATGTTCTATATTTTTTACTGTACATGGCTTTGAGTAAAATCACTCTAAGATAGTAATGAATCCAATCTTCTCCTTCCTATGAAATTCAGGGTGTTTAAAGGCAGGAGAAGGAATGAAATTTCATTTGAAGCTTTGACTGTTCTTAGTGTTACAGCACTGCCCACACACCCCAATGGAGCAGGGGAAAGGAGATCTGCAGAACAAGGACCTCTTGGCTCCCTTGCTTATGCAAAGAAACAATGTGGGAGTCTCACTCGAGTTTGGTTTCTAGATGAGCATAATTCCAGTCACTTCAGTGCATTTATTTCCAATTCATTTAATGTCATTGTGAAAAGAAACAGACACAAAGTTTGCTTTGGCACTGCACATTGTGTTGCGTCACTGTCTAGCAAGCTTCCCATTGCAGGTTTTTTTTCAAAAGGATGCATCTGCCAGCCCAATACAAACAAAAATAACTTCCATGTGTCTTAGCTTAAAGCTGAATGGGAAACATGATGCCACATCAGTGTTGTCCATTCAGGACTTAAAGTCTTGTTGCCTCATAACAGATATCAGAGATACTGTATGCAAAATGTTTCCTTTCTATATTAAACCATAGAGTTTGGGATAAAATCCTAAAAATCTTCCACCCAGATAATTTTAATTTCTGCCTGGCATCGAGACCCTTTTGTGCCATTTTGCCATACTCCTCTGTAATCAGTCTTGGAATAATTTCTGGCCTTATTTTAATGGTCATAACTTGGTGGTAGTTAATTAGACAAATCATGAAAATCTCAGTTTGCATGCAGTGTGGAAAAGCCATGATGCTCCAGAGGTTGTGCAGACTCCCTAGAGAGCTTTCTATGACTTGAGTGTTTATTTCCCCTTCTTTTTCTTTCTATTTGATCTACTTCACACATGTATCCACTAAGACTTTGGTTTTGTATTGCTCTACTCGTTCTTAAGTCTTAAAGCCATTGGATGCTCTCAATCAATGAAGTTTTCTAGAAGCATTTCTATTGTACTCCTATGCTGGGAGCAGAGCGCAGTTTGTAGGATTCTCTGGTTTTTCACTCAGACTATTCAGTGCAGCCTTGTTAGTCCTGCCTTGAGCTCACTCTCCCCCTGTGTGAACTGGACTGTGAGCTCTGAGACAGGCCAGTAGTTGCTTCCATGCAAGTGTTTCAACTGGAAAATTGATTCAAAACTCAACCTGCCACAATCAAGAGTGTTTTGTTTGGCTGATTAGTCATCTGTGACAGTATCAATGAAGTGATAGCTTGGTGGCAGTCTAAAACAGATTTTACTGTTCATCACTGTTGATTTAAATAAGCGAGAAAAATAGTGTGTTTTCCCTAATCTGTAAAGGGCTCCGAAACAAAACAAATTTCTACCAAAACTAAGAACTGAAACAAGTCCAGGGAATAAATAGTTGTGTCTTAATCCCCAGCCCACCCTCATCCTTATGACTGTCACTTGTAGGTAAAGTTTTGCTTTTCATGACTGCAGGAATAGACTGTTAATTTGGATTCCCATCAGGACTTACTTCCCTTTTCCTATGATTTATTATTCAGCAGAAAGCTGAGAGGCTGTGAGGGCTCATGCACCCCCTGAAAAGCTGATGCTGTTGTGAGACCTCACTATGTGACCCTTCATATCAGAGAGTAGATAAGGGCATGAGGAAACAACAACAACAACAAAATTATCAATTACTCAAAAGTTAAAGTCTATGTCCCATACAATCATTTCCTTATATACCTAGAAGCTTTCCCTAGAGCTGTTTTTTCTCATGTTTGTAGCTAAAATGGAGGTTTTGCAACCTTCATCAGCTTCTCTCAATGACAGACCTCCCATCTGTAATGTTGACTAGAATGGCAATAGCAGTGGTGAAGGAAATATATGTTCCTTATTCTGTTATTTCAAGGAAGTTATAAAATAGATAACGCTTGTGACTTGATGCAAGTTGTAGCTGCCATTGTTGCCTTTCCTTTTATAACATTCTCTTTTATTGTGATTATTATCAAGTTTATATTATTTAGCAGAACATGATCGAAATTTTCTCCCATCTGACTGTTTCTGCAGGTTTGAGTTATGGGATGGAATTGTAATGTACATTTACCACAATGTCTTCTCTATGTACTTCCAGCTGTCGCAGAGAGCAATTCACAAATGACTCATGAGAGTTTGCCTTCTTTTCTATAAGAAGAACGTCTAGAAACAGTCTGTGATTGCTCCAATATTCATTGTGAGAAATCAGCTATTCCCATCTAAATAAACAGTGTTTGGAGGTTTTCAGTTCATGCATAGTGTTCAGCCCACACACACACAAGAGCTCTCCACTCAAGAATTCTCCATGGGAGTTATTGATCAGTGGTAATTGGTCAGGTAAATGATGTATTATTGAGCCCATGGCTGTGTATGCCAGTGAAGATTTATGAATGCAAACAGGGAACGTGGCTCCTGCCAGCACTTGTGTTGAGTCTCAGTATTTGTTTTTTTTCCACAGTGTCTGTGCTTATGAGACCTGAAGGCATAGATCAATTCTGAAATATCTGGATATAAACAAATATGAATTTCCTGCAGCACAAGTGAATCAGTGCAGTGGTTGGAGTCACAGAACAGCAATGGAGGTTTGCCTTGGATGGGCAGCTGCAGGGGAAACATTGCTGAGGGAGAGATGATAACTAGACAAAAATCTTGTGATCATACTCTGGAATTAATGCTTGCTCAGAACCCAAGGAAACAACAGCGGGAAAAGTGCTGAAATGTCACCACCAAGGAAAGGAAATATAGAATTAAGTAGAAAGGAAGCTAACAGATCAACACACTCTTACCCAGAGTATGAAACAGTCTGCAAATAACTGTAAAGCAGTGGTGTGCAGCATGGGTACTGCTAAGAAAAATTTGAAATATCTGAAGATGAAAATTAAAAACAGAATATTAAATTTTGTAACATGCTAAGATCCCTGCCAAGGTGCTAAGCGCTCTTAGCTATTGACTTATTCAAACTGTCCTAGGGGTATTTACAGATTCACTGCCTCAGATCTCCACTATGTCCATACTCAACTCATTGTCAGGTCTGTAGCAGAGATATGGACAGCAGAACAAACAGAAAGTTTGGATCTAAGGGGTCTTCTTTCCAGCTGATTTTTTAATCAATGGTAAATACAAACACTGAATACTCAGAAGATTTTCTGTGTCCCTATGGAGAAAGGTGTGACTTGGCAGATGTCAGAGGGCTCTGGAGGTGGGAGGCTGGAGGCAAGAACTGTTTTGCTCGACTCTGCCTGCTGTGGGAAAGAGGATGAGTTGCTTGGGTCCTCACCTGCCTGTCCACAGGTGAGCAGGTTCCCCATAGCAATCCTCTGAAGTTTTCCAAAGAACTTGGACCTCTGTTCATCCTACCTTCCTGACTTCAGCCTGAATGCCTGGTGTGAAATACCCCTCATATGCATTATGGCTGGACTACAACTGCACAAATGTATCACAAAGTAAATATGCTTGCCTCAAATTGCCTTTAAGCCAAATTTAAGTTGGAGCCCATTATAGCAAACAGATTAGAGAGAGGAACCAAAAAGGCAGCTTTGAAGAGCTGGGATGGAGCAAATGTCACATATTTTGGTTGCTTGCAGCAACAGCAGCAGATTGCTTGTTCCTGAGAGCAGGATGAGTTAACCCCAGTGCTCAGCTGTGTCTCCATGGCCACCCACACAAACAGATTCAGGATATGGGGTGAAGTTATGGAGCTGCATGAGGGAAAGAAAAGGCAGGAGCACATGGGCAACCTGGAGGTTGGAGAGTGAGGTCACAGTGTTGAATGGAGAAGATAAAAATAGATTCTCTTCAATGACACCATGCTTTCCAGGTGAAAATATTAGAGAGTTTGGAACTGTTGTTCCTTGTATTTTCCCCTCAAAAAAGTGAATTTCTGCACTATAAATATGAGGAAAGAGATCTGTATCTCCTTTTTATTTTTGATCCAAGTAAAATGAAGAAATTTGGGTTGAATGGGAACAAGAAAAGTATTTTTCCATTCAGTCTGGATATCTGCAAAATAAAATTTGAATAAAATAGCACCTTATTTTCCCCAGAGAAATGTTTCAGTCAAAATAATTGAGACCAAAAGTTCGGTGCATCACTGACATAAACCAAGAAATGTTTGTCTTAGAATCTCAGAAGGTGACTCAGCTGTATTTTCCTCATCCAAATTAAAATCTGTTGCACCTGGGTTTCTTTCTTTACTTGGCACAAAAGGCATAGCTGTAAGCACTTTGAAAATATAAATGAAATGAATTATGGATTTATCATGTCACAGTTATAAAATCTACTTATAGGTACACTCGGGTCATTTGGCATTAAGTCTGAGCTGAGGAACTTGATGAGAATTAAGAGGCTCTTTAAAAGGTTGAGTCACCTTGGATGATGCATCAGTTTAAGAAAGTAAAACTTTTTGTCAATATCATAAGGAAAGAATAAAGAAGTTGATCCTTCAGCAATTACTTTTGGCATAAAGGAGACAAGAATATGAGTACTTGTGTAGCTGCAGTTCTGCCTGTCCTTGGGGCAGCTCTCCAATGGGATGTGGTGGTGGGAACACCTCTCACACCCTTTGCTTCAGGAAGAGAAGCTGAAACAAACATGCTGGGTGTCTGCCTTGTGCCCAAATGTTGAACAATTATAAATATCTTTGATGTACTTCTAGGAGTCCTTTGGACCTTGTTTTGGAAGCTCATACCACCTTGTCCCTGGAGCCTGCAGCGGCGCTGGAAGGGCCAGGACCTCTGCTCCAGAGCAATGTCCATTGCTGCTGCTCTGCTTCTTCCAGCAGTCCTGGAAACCTGTCCTTTGGGATGTCTGGGATTAAAGAACTCTTTCATGCTGTATTGCAGCTACTTTCTCTGGTTTCTCCTTCAGCAGGAATATGCTAAAAGGCGTTCATGCAGAGCAACATGGAAAAAGCCCCAGAAGAAATACAACTGCCTGTTAGGAACAATTTTACAGAACATGAACTTGCCCATTTTTGAGTGGTCTGGTCAGCACATGAATGGCAAAAAATGTGGACTTGCTCCCATATTTTCTCACTGTCTTAACCAGGCAACATAATTTGCTCAAGTGAAGTTTCCCATCGCTTCCCCAGCTCTGTGTTATCTGCTGGTTTTTCTTTTACACATGGGTTTTTCTGTTTAGCTGGTATATGGTCAGGCTGGATGTGTTCAAGTACAGGAGAAGGCAATGCAAAACACCCAGTTATATGGTTGCATGATATTACCACTTTCCAGATTTCTTGAATGTATCAGAGCTATGAAGGGTTTGAACTTTTAAACTACCCTGCCAGTGGGTACCAGAAGAGAGAGCTTCAGAAAGCAATGGCTCCCTTCAACACTGTGGTTTTAACTAACATCCCTATATACTGGACTTGTCTTTCTTTTCTAAATAAAATAGTTTAAATCCAATAAAATCTAATCTAGACTTTAAAAAAATTAAACATTCAGATACATTTTTCTTGTGGATGAAATATTTGGGTTCCTCATGTTAGGAAAATAGCTGATTAAGTCAATCTACTTCCCCTTTTACCTTAATTAGCTCAATGTGCATGAAAAGTCATCTGACACTCGAATCTGCCAACTTTGACTATTATTTACTTTTCCGGTGGAATTAGTGGGCACCTCAGAGATCTGAGAAAGTACTCAGTGAAATCAGCAGAATTAAATATCCTCTGGTATTTTAATCTAGCTGTGGTGACCACTCTGTGGATTTCAAGCTCCATATTCTGCTTCTTGGAGGCAACTGATTTAAATACATCTTGTCTGAACCTGGGTGAAGAATGTTGTCCTGATGCAATCTCCCCTTTCAAAGGGAATCCTTGCCATCAGCTTCATTCCTGCTCAAAGGTTGCAAAGCCGGTGAGTATTCATGATCTATTTCTTACCTTCCTGCTGTGCCTACAGGAAAGAGGAAAAGAGTTCTGACAATGCTTTATTTTCTTACCCTCTTGCTTTCTGAAGCCCTGAACCAGCAGACTTCCCTGTAATTTCCAGGGGAAACACTCTCCAGAAAGCTGCACAGCCTGCAATGCCAGCTGTGAGCCCAGAGCAACGCTCGGAGGTGAAGGGAGGCAAAGATGGTGCCTTTCCTAATGAGCTTCCATTAATGGATAATTTATAGTGTGGATAATGAAAATATTGATTTGAGCTCTTTAACTCTGAAATATTACATTTAGCTTGAGGCAATAAACTCTGTTTGTTATAGTGAAGATAATGACACTGTGGAAGCAGCAATGCTTTTTGTCATCTATGGGTTTCCACACAAAACAGGGAAAAAGTATTTTCAAAAGTCATGAAGTTATGAAGGGCAAGGAATTGATTTTTATAAGAAACTAATGATGGTATTTCTGGAGAAATCCCTTACTCAATGACATTTAAGGATAGAAATTGTCTCTCAAACACAGGCAGCCCTGAGCATCAAGGCCATAGGTGGTGGTGCAGATATCCTCTGGTGAAGGCATTTCAAAGAAGCATTTCCATTTGTAGCTATCCTGATTTGGAAAGGAATTTAGGAACTGAGGAGTCTCCAGAGTCTCAGCCTTGTGCCTACAAGCTGACAGATGGCTTTGCCAGGCACTCGAGTCTCTGACTGTATGAATTAACCAGGGTGTGCCATAAGCTCAAATGCAGGCTGCTGTCTTTGGAAAAATGGATCCCTCTACTTCTGTTTGCCAAAGAGCAGAGATAATGTCTCTGATTTATCTCAAAAAGCAGCTGGGAAAGTGCATCCAGTGGTGCTTGTAAAATGATATTACTGAATTAAAGCAGCTACAGTTTGCATAGAATAGAAATGCTTCTATGAAACTTACTGGTATTTTCAGAAGATGAATCTGAGATCTCAGTATTTTCTCTGCATGACATATAACTTACTGATCAGTCTTTTTCTGCTGTTTCCAAAGCATTCAACAGCTTGGCATGGCCTGTATGTGAAGTGCTGCAGCATCTGACACTGCTATGGTTGCACACTTGTGGAGAATGCTGAAGCACACTGTATACAGCTAGAAATAGTGCTGGCTATTAAATGGGAATAGCTAGATCTATTTCCATCATTCAGTCTCCTAAAGTTTTGACAGCTGGATCAAACTAATGAACACAAAAGTGACAGACGTATTGGTTCACTAATATTAGGTTACCAATCTTTGCCTTGAACCCCCATTAATGCTTCTTCCCTTGCCTGCTAATGTGAGGATAACAGATAGCAGCCAGACTTTCTGGCTCTACCCATGTGCAAAACTTCTAAACATTGGGACATTTTTGTCTCCCACTGCACTTTGCTATAAAACCACAAGGTTAACATGACCTTCTGGCCCATTCCATTTTGTGTCCTGTGTTGAGTCGAGCTTTGTTAGGGACAAAAATCTATGTTATATTTCATCTGATCAAAGTATTTAATGCCATCTGTATTCATTTAGCAATATCTAAGACTAGAGAGCATTACAGGGGCATTTTGTACATAATATTGATTGCCTTCATTTGTAGCTCTTACAGATACTATTCAGTTTTAAGGTTGAGCATCAGATTTCCCATCTGCAATCTCCAGGTGCTTTCTTTCCCACCCTCCTCCTTACACAGAAGCTTTTAAAGACTCTGTTTGAACCATCTCCCTTTGAAATGACTGAAATGCTTCTGCAGAGTATACATTGCAGTTATCTTTTCATAGTTTCATCTGTTGTTATATTGGTTGATTCCTAATGTCCACAGCGGAGAAATCTGTTTAAATCTATGATTTTATTCATGTCCCCACAGTGGAGAAATCTGTTTATATCTAGGATTTTATTCATGTCTCATCTCTTTGTGCTTGCCTGATATTTTTAGCAGTAGCTGTACATTTTTCATCACTGGAGAGGGTTCTTACAGAGGAGACCTCTATTAGTTTAGCTCTGTATTTTTGCTCTGCTTGTGTTCAGCTCCTGCTTCAGAGCTGGCAGCATGGTCACAGACCTGTCTACTTGCATCTTGGTATGAGTAGGTGCTCAAAGCCAGCCTAACTGACAAGTAATTAGACGAGTTCTGGCCATGGAAATACATGTCAGTGGTAAAGGAAAAATTACTGAAGCATGGGGTGTTTTCAGCAAGCAGCGATTTTGCACTTCAACACTCCAGGTGAAAATGTAAAGTGTTTTCCTGGTTAAGCCTAAGAAGATGAAACCAACTGGTTTTGTTAGAATTAGTCCAAAAGGAAAAAAGAATGTAATATTATTGAGAAGATATTAATCAACATTATAGTTTCTACCTGCTACCATTTAGAAGAAACTTCTGCAAGGGTTAATCAGATTGTGGCTCAGCAAAGCATTTGAGCACAAAATTAGGTTAAGACCTGCGGATAGATGCGTTTATCTTCTGAAAAGCAGACCATCACCCACAACAAGAAAAAACATGTTTGATCCATTAATAACTGCTTAAAGTTACAAAATATCTAGATAAATCTGTCATGAAAGCTTGGAATGGCAGCATCCATGTAATCACAGACAGGATTTCTATCCCTGACACTGGGGGTGAATTTCCGAGCCAGCAAAGACTTGGAAGGTGCTACTGCGAGAGCTGCTGTACAAAACTAGGGGAAAACAGAAACAATTCCCCAGAGGAACAGGAACAAGTGGGTGTCCCCAGAATGCTTCAGAATATTAACAGCCCTGTTCTTCCAAACCAGTGAAAGGAATACATTTTGGTGTGGTAGCTTTTGATTTATAGAATCATACCATACAACCATAGAAAGGCTTGGGTTAGAAGGGACATTAAGGATTTTCCAGTCCCAGCCCTCCTGCCATGGACAGGATGAGCAGTTTGCTCAAGGCCCCCTCCAACCCCACCTGTAACACTTTCAGGGATGGAGCGCCCACAACTTTTCTGGGCAACATATTTGAGTGCCTCGCCATGCTCTGAATAAAGAATTTCTTTCTGAAATGTAATCTAAACCTCTCCTCTTTTAATTTTAAATCATATCCCCTTGTAGTGCCTGCATGCACCTTGCAAGCTGCAGTGCTGTATCCCTGGGGAGAGAGCAGAACTGGAAGGTGCCTTTTCTCTCAGTGTGTTTGGCAGATGTGGGAGGGCAACCATGTCGGTAAATCTGCTGCTGCTAATGTGACTCTGGGGAGCCTCTTCTGGAGCATCTGTAGAAGACCCCATCCAAAAATGAACATGGATGTTGTGCAGAGTCTGCTCCTATCCCTGGCTCCTCGCTGCCATGCATGGCTGGTTAAAAATCTGCTGGAGTATGAAGCAGAAATACCTAAATCTCTATTTTTAATGGCTTGAATGAACTTCAAACTTAAACAGCTTAATTTTAAGAAAAAGATGAAAAATCAGCTGAAAGATTTAGTGAAGATTTGATTTATTAATTATTAGACACCTGGCCTGCAAAATTAAATTTAGTGCAGGCAGTACTCAGCTGGATGAGCTGTTTGGGTAAAAGCTGTATCTGGATAACAGCAGAGCTGTTTTCATTGCTGTTCTTCAAAGGGTTTTATATGGTAGAAGAGCAACTTTGCATCAATAAGTCATTGCTACTAGTATGTGTTTTAATAACCTTTAATATAATAATGACAAACCCAGGAAAGAGATCTTCAAATGTCAATGAAAAGATTGATTATTTCTATAGGTGTACTCTGTAAAGAATAAAAATGCATAGGAAAGATTTGGAAGAGACTATTCCCTGCAAACAGACAAAATTTATCAAGGAATGTCTAAAGAAAATCAAGCAACTATTTTGATATAACTGATTTCAATAAAATGTAAATCATTGCAGAAACATAAATATACATCATTGCAGAAACATAAACTTTTTCCTCAGTCTCTTCCTGGATAAATAAGTCCACATTTCCCCAATAAAATCCTTCACAACCACAGTTCCCATATGTAGGGCAGTACTTAAATAGTGATATGATTGCTCATCACTTGGATTGCTCACACTTCCCCTCTGCTGAACATCAGGAATAGACTACTCTAAAAAGCATTAAAAACAAATGGCTGCCCCACTTCTAGGGCAGGTTCATTCAGTGAAAGAGAGGCATTGAACATGTTAAGAAGGTTATCTTCAAAAAAAAAAAAAAAAAGGCTCTAAACCATCCCACAAATATTTTTGCTTTGCTGAACATCTTTGGCTTAGAATCACCATCCCTGGAGGAGTTCAAGAAACGACTGGACGAGGCACTTAGTGCTGTGGTCAGTTGAAAAGGGGGCAATCACTCAAAGGATAGACTTGATGATTTGGAGGTCTTTTCCAGCCCCTAATGATTCTGTGACACTGCAGCAGAATTGCTCAGTTTTATCCTAAGCAGAGTTCACTGGTTGGATCATCCACGAGAAGCAAGATCTGTGCAGTGTCGTGGGGCAAGAGAAAGAAATGAAACCTCAGTGGTTTAAGTGGGACAGGAAAACAGCTTCAAGTGGGACAGGAAAACAAAGGGTCTGTGCTCACCTGCCAGCTTCCACAGCTTCAGTCTGTCTGTTGAAGGACTTTGTGTCTGTTGGAAAACATCACAGATAACATTGCCAAGCCTTTTTTTTTTTTTAAAGATGAAATTATTAAGGTGCAAATTAGGAAGTAGCTTGTGAACAACTTGAAAAATTTTAAAAATACAATCATTACATGGGAAAGCTTCCTGTGGAATGATTTTGTATGCATTGCTGTGATAGAACAAAGTGCAGTTTTTGGTCAGGAGTGATGAAATTTGGCTCCAAGCCAGGGAATTTTGGAGGACGAATGCATGCCTTGGTCTGCAGCTTTAAGCAGCAGATTTGCTCAGTACTTGTGCACTCCTCAAACCTCATATCAAAAGAGATGATTGAGATCAAGAATTTCCCATCAAGAAACTTTCCAGAGGCATTCCAGTGTAGTGTCACAGCAGTTGAAATGTCCAGAAAAGATGTTTGAAATGTGGAGCCAAGATCAAGATATCTCCAGACATGGGATGGACATTTGCAAGGCTTCAAGTGCAGGGAACTGGCCTTGGGAATGCTTTCCACAGTGTAATAAAATGTCAGAAAATCATGGCTGAAGTAGCTGTATTGTCTATTTTGTGACTGTGATATGTGCAATCTAAAAAAGGCACCTGAAAGAATTAGAATTAGAAGGAAATAAAGCAACATAAATTAAAATTTATGCCATAAATTTATGCCATAAAATTTATGGCATAAATTAAAATAAAATAGCTCTGTTAAAATCTAGAACTATTCTATAATTTCCATAATTCTGTCACTATCAGTTGAGGGTCCTGTCCTTGGAGTCAGGGCAGAGTCTCCTAGCCCTTGGTAGTAAAACCTCATGGTTCACATCCTGTTCACACTGGATTTTACATTGGTCTTAACAGAGATTGAATTGTGCCACCAGTGCCTCATTTATCATGGTACTTATATTGCTATGGTAGAGATGAGCTATTTCTGTTTTTCTGCAGTGTGAGGTTTCTGTGAGCAGATGTTAAAAGTGCCATAAAAATAGCGAGTCTCTGTTTCCCAGGGTTCCTGTATGTTTGTGTAAAACATTTGTGGGCAGTGTGAGGGACAACGCAGCCCAGACCCAGAACTTTTAGAAGTTTATCACCTCTTGGAACAGAAAAAACAATGGGGGAGGGTAATTTGTGTCTTTACATTCCTTGATTCTGAGTCTTGTATTCATCTTTGTCTAGTTCCCACAACAAAATTTCAGTGCTATGATTATAATCACTCCACATTGACATAAATGTCAAATTAGGGAGGAATTCTTTGTGGTGTGCCCAGGATTGAGCATCGTGATTGCATGCTTCATCATCCAGACTATGAGAGGGAGTGGCACATTTAAAAATACAGGCAGATAAAATGGATGGAAATTGCAGCCTACAATTCTGGGAACAAAAACAGGGGTGCAGACTAAAGGAACCCTCTGCATTAAACAAGGTGGGTCCATGCTGTTGACCTACCTGCAAATGTAATTGTGTCAAGCATTAGAAAAACAAAAGAGTCCTCCAAAGAAAATAGCATTCATCTGTCATCTAGTGCTTTTTAGGACATGGAAAGAGATCATCTGCTTTCACTTCACCATTCCTTGTTTGTAATCATTGAGGGATTTTTAAGGATCTGGCTGACAGCCAGTTTTCCAACAAAATGAGAAATGAGGGCAATTAAAAAATGGAAGCAGATGATTGCCTGTATATTAAAAATCAAAGGAAATTGAGAGCCTTGTCTTTGAACAATAAGAAATATTTTGGCCCAGAGTATGGTATTTAGCTTGGTGGAGACAAAAAGCCACTTCATCAATATTAGCTCAGTGCAGTGCTTTTGGCAAAGACTTAACAAGTTATCAGCTGTTATCCTCTGTGGAGCTGGGGGGAAAGGAGACATTCCTCTCAGGATACAAATTCATTTCTGCATTGCCATAATACAAGTCCTCTCTTTCTGCTCTGTTTTCCATCATTTCTCCTATTGACTGGTTAGAAATTGAGATGTGTGTAATAGGATAAAACATGGCATTGAACTTCAGGCCTTTTCACCAGTTGCTTCATCTATTTGGATTCTGAGACTGGTTCTTAGAGGCACATTTTTGTACTGACACATGTATATAAATGACCCTTAGCACTGGAGGGAGGGGGTTACAAACAGCGCTCTTTAAAAATCTGGCCGCACACTCATTATATTCACTGTACTTGGCATCATGTCACTTGTGATCTAGTGGGCTCCATTCAACTTCCATCCTAAGGCCTCTGTGCAAAGAGTCACTGTGATTGTTTTTAATGCTGTGGCAGGAACAGATGGCAAACATATTTTAGAGCGCTAAAAATATGGAAGGGCAGTAGAAATCTACATGGCAGACATCTATTAAGCACCCACAGCTGTGACCAATTTTTTTAAAAATAATAATAGATATAATATATGCAAGCCCAGTCCCTAAAAGGAAAATCTCCCTTAAAATCACTTGGCATTTTGGGTTTTCCTGGGTTACAGCAAAGGACAGGATAAACTCCCACTTGTAGTTTCCAGTTTGTCTCAGTCATACTAATGAAAAGGAACAAGCCAGCGTGGAGAGGGACAGCTGAACCCCAGTCACTGTGGCAGAGCAGCATGCAGAGGGCAGCTCCTATAGATCACTGTCTCACAGGCACTGTGTTTCCTCACTCTGAAGGGGCTCCTATCACAAGATTTTTACAGCCTTCACAGATGTTTCAAGTTTCTGTCCGTCTCACACTCTGGAGGATGATTTCTCTCGGAAGATGCCCTGTGGCTCCAGCAGCAATCCCTGCTCATAGCTGTCAGGCTGAAAAGGCTAACGCCCATCTGCTCTGTCACATGCTGTCATCTTGCAAATGCCAAGACAGAAACATACAGAAAAAATGCAGGGTACTTCTTAATGAGTTGCTTGTCACAGGCTAATGACAAAGCTGAAGGAGGAGCCTCAAGGCCAGAGCTTGGTTCTTAAATTTTGCTGAGGAGCTGTTCTCTAGGAGGCTAAGGAAGGCCACTAAGAAAGAGGCGCACTGTGCCAGTGAGAGAAAGGTTATCCTCAGCAAAAAGGGTGTTGGGGGTGCTGCTCCTGTTCTCCCCATCGCTGGCAGCTGGTGGCTGGTGACTCATTTCTGAGAGACATCAGCACCCAGGCAAGCCCATCTACTCTCCCTGTGGTTTTGGCCCCGGGGGTGCCAACCTTTGCACAGCACTGCTGCCAGGGCAGTGGTGCAAAAACAGAACATCCCACAGGTAGGCAGGCTGCTTCCCACTAGGGTCAGGAGGCAGGCATCGTCTCTTAAGAATCTTAATCCTAATGTGCTGGAAGCTCTTGCTGCCCCATAGCACACATAGTGCTCTACCTGACTTACTCAGCCCTAAAAAGTCCTCCCAAAGCTATATTCCCACAACAGTGCTGACTCCTAGCTGTGTTGCAGCAACATCAAGAGATCTCCTGGCCATGGCTTCCTACTGGCAGCTCAGGTTATTTCGGTGTCTGAGGAATGGCTGTATCCAAATTCTGCTCTCCCAAAGCAGGACAGAGGGGCAACAGCCCCAACAGGCAATGTACTGCCCCAGGGTGATGCTGCTCACTGGGAAACCTCAGTGAAGGAGCAGCACATCTGCAAATTTACAGAGTCTAATGCATGAGGTGTTTGATGCAGGTCTGATATGGTCTAATGCATCTGTGTCCTCAGAGAGGCCTGTGGTGGAGAAGGTTTTGGAAATTATGCCCTGGATGCCTTGGATTTGATGTGTACTGTCACCCAGGTGAGCCCCTCACTCCCTGAAGGCAGTGACTCCCTCACAAGCAGGGTTGATGCTCAAAACTCCACCCCATTATGCTGGAGGCATCACCTGGGGAAGGAGTGGAAGATGTGGGCCCCATCTGTGCCCCCCCAGCAGCACACAGGACACTGCTGCAGGCTGCTCTACACCTGCCACAGATGTGCTGTGGCTGTCTGAGGGTTTGGACCCTTCTAAAGTAGAACCCCTTGTTTTTATGGGCCAATATTTGATGTGTTTGTGTAATATTCTTAAAAACTGAGGTATCAAAAAACTTTTGAAATTCTGGCCTTTTTGGTTTTTAATGTCAAATTTAGAGTTTCCTTCCTGTTACATACTTTTCATGGAGAAACAACAGGCATTTTAAATTAATTTCCATTTAGAAAATCAAGTCCGGAATACTTTTTTCTTTCTATAAAATAAGTAAAGAGAACAGGAAACAGAGAAGAGGGAGACTTGAAGGGGAAAAAGTTCTGAGCTTGGTGTGCCAGGCTGGATCTTTCAATGGCAGCTGCCTCTTGCTAACAGACACACAGACACATGCACATGTCTCAGGCCTGGTTTAGTTTGGCTCAGCCAGTAGATCCCAACATGTACTCGAGGAACCCTCCCCAAACAAAAACATGCTCTTATCAAAGCAGAGAGCAGAACTCCTAGCCCTGGAAAAACTGTACAGCCATTAACAAGTTATTTATAAGCAGCCTGAGCTAACAGCTAACATGTGGCTGGCTGTGGCCCAGGGATGCTTGCTGGTCTTGGGCAAGGAATTGTATGAGCTAGAGCTCATCACCCTGCTGTGTCTGGAGGCAGGAGGCTCCCTGTGCCTGGTGGCACAGCAGGTGATGGTGGGCAGCACACCAGGCTGCTGGGGCTCTGTGTGTCATGGCTGGGAGGTCCGTGGAAGCCGGAGGGCTGTGACTCCCAGCAGAGCAAATATGAGCCATGCTCAGAAACACAGAGGAGTCAAGTGATATAATTAATAGGTATGTCACCCGAAGTCCTCAAATATAATTATTATGGGTGCTACTCTAAGTTATCAGTGGTATAATGTTAAAATGAAAAAGTAATGATAATAGAGATGCACTAATCTAGCCAAAGGCAAAATATAAACAATTTATGCTACAGCTATTTCCAGTACAAGATTTTCTTCTACCTTTAGGCTCTGTTCTGCAAACACTTGACATAAGTATTTAATTTTGCATAGATATGTAGTTCCACTGAATTTGGGGAGGTGTTTAAAATGAGCAAGAAAGACACTGACTACACTAAGAATGCTTTGCTGTATAGGAACACAAATTCATGGGCAGGTGCTGTTCCTTTTCTGTTAATACAGCTGTGGTGGAATAAAGTATTTAGTATAAAAATGCCAATAGAGTAAATACACCCCTGGAAGCCAGACAAGCTCAGTCACAAAGGCAACTATTGCTGGCAGAAGTTTATCTAAGCTACAGGGAAAATCTTAGATATTCTGGTGCCCCTTGTTTTGTCCTTTCGCTTGAGGGTTTAAGGGCAGCAAGATGGGGATGTTATCCACTTTTCTTGCCCCCTTGCTGTGGCCCTGATTACGATGTTTCAGTGCTGCTCCTCACAGCTCTGACCTTCCAGCAAAGCAGTCTGGAGTCTGAAATCTTGGCTTTGTATTCATACAGATGATCCCTTCATATCAGTACACAAAAAAACCCCAAAAGAATGTGTAGACAATTTTATCTGAAATTTGAGATAGCCACTCTCTGGGTTCAGCTTATGTTTATCACAGATTTTTAGGGTAGAAGTTTTTGCATCTGATTCTGATCTGTGTAGTCCATAGTGTGAATGAGCCTTGTAGTTTTCTGCTATGAAGTCACACCAAGACTTTTTACATTTAGAGTGCTATGAAACCCTCTTGTAGCATCTTAACATAAGCTTGATTTCAGTGCCGATGGATTGCGTGCCGCTTATTGCTTCAATAATGAAATGGTTTCTGCATCTTACAAATTTCATAACTGAGCTCAGACTTATTCTTCAGATTGTGATATTGCCTCTTCTTCAGCTGCAGTATTCAGCATTTACATAGCTTTGTCTTTTTTCCTGCCAGTGAACCTATTGGGAACAGCATGTGGGCAGCACGGCCAAGGCAGCGCTCAGAGACTTTAAACAGCATGGCTGAAGTCCAGGCCCTGTTGAAGGAATGGCAGCACTCCCACTGACTTCAGCAGAATCAGGATTTCATGGCTGTTGGGGGGAAAAGTTTTCCCAAACCCAGTATCTACAGATTTAATTTAGGGTGCGGCTTGAAAAAAGGCATAAAAATACTGGGATCCCCTGAGTCTTGGCTCAGATAAGGTGCTTAAAAATAAACTTAATTGAAGACAAGATGAATCTTGCTTGTCTCTTCATTCAGGGTCAAAAGGCATGAATTTCATTCACTAAATTATCAACACTTAAAACTTTTTCTGCATGATTAGACTATTACTAAGAGTCAGGACAGCAGAGATCCTCCCACCGCATTGACCTGTGAACTTTGGTAAATCTTTTGACAGGGGTCATTGTCTATACCATGATAGTGAATGGCTTGCCAAAATGGAGCCATTCTTTTGGTTGTAACATGAAGCTGGTGCTCTTTTCTTATGGCTTGAAAAAGTTAATTTACATTGATGACATTTCTTGTCAATTTATGTGCCATCTGAATTTGCTGATTAGTCACAAATGATGTGCTGCTTGCAGACTGTTTTTATTGCACCTTTACAAAATCTTCAGATAGTTCAAATACTTTCAGAATTAGAAAAAACTCATTTTCTTCTGCAAAATCTCTGTGAGATTTTAATCAGAAGCTAATACTTAAAGAATGTGTTTACCAAATGAATTTTCTGCAGGGTCTGAGTAAGTGGGAAGTAAATGGCAAGTAAGTTCTGGGAAGAACCCATTTATTCCTTTCCTCAGTAGAGGTGCTCCACATTTCTAAATGTCTTGCTGTAGCTTATATTTGTTGTATACTTTCTTCATGGACATGTAGTTCTTCAGAATTCCCCTGTTATGATCTCCAAACCCTTTAGCCTGAGCTGACAGCTTGTGAGATGTGTCTTCATCCTCAAAGCCTTCCCCCACTCCCAGTTTCCTTTCTCCCGTGCTATATGTTTCTAATTTCCTGAAAGTATCTTGCAACTCTGAGGGCAATCACACTTGAAATTGAACTTCTTTGGGATTCAAGGATCCTTCAGTAAATTTGCCTATTTACTGTCCTCCATATCAAACTTCCTTAAAACACTTTTTTCCAGTGGCGCATACGAGAGAAATACTGGCCCTGATCAGGTGACTGATATGCTGGCGACGTTCCTTCTGTGATCCTTCACGATGTTCTCAGTGCTCTCTTGTCACTTGTGCCTCACTTTGAACACTGAAGATACTCTTGTTCTTCAAACATAAATATAAAACCAATGTGCTTTTAGCACTCAGCTCTCTGATGATTTAAATGTGTTGTTCTTATGTGAGAAACTTTATGGCTGCCCCAAGGTGTGAAGGCTGTTCTAGAGTACAACAAACAAAAGGATGAGTTACAGCCAGCCAAGTTACATGCTTTTTGGATAGTTTAGTGAATGTTCATGCTGGTTACTTATCCAGGGATTCCTGGAAGATTTGTAATGAATTACTATGATCTCTTTCTTTGACAGTTCAGCTATATGCAGGACTTACCAGTACTATTTTGTAGATACCCTAATTTAAATTATGAATGATTGCTATGTATTATTGAAGATTTCTCTGACTTATGTTGTTATTGCTGACACAAGTAATAACTGACAATTTTTCTGATTGATGACATCAGGGAAAAGAGGTTGTGGCTGGACTGCATGTGTCCTGCTAACTGTTTGCAACAACCTATGTGCCAGAATGTATAAAGTGACGCAAACTAAATCAGCTTGGGAGGATGAGGGTTTTCTCCTGCCTTCCAAGACTTTATACTTTTATGGAAATATTTCTCCATAAGGGCTGCGGAGGTAGAAATTTCCTGCCTCTGGTGCACACAGAGGCCCAGTGTGACCAGTGGGTGCTGCTGACATGGCATTGCTGGATAACTTACATCCCTGATAAGGCTGCCATGGGACACAGCAGTGCCTCAGCTCAGCTGCACCCTGCAGTGACAGTCAGTCTCTCCTGGATCTCTGACCTACAGGGTGTCTGTTTTATGAAAATATGAGTAGTTTTGGTGATAGGGTCAAGAAGTATTTTTCCTAGGGGAATAAGAACCTGGGAAGTCTCTTATAATAGGCTAGATAAGGGGAAAATCTTCCCTCAGATACCCAGTAAAAGAGGTTCATGCTTGTGAAGCATTACTAATGTTTCAACATTAGTTAAACTATGAATTATAAGTTAGTGATCCTGTGCCTTGGCTGTATTTAGCAAATGCTAGTAAATTTAGGAACGCCCTGGGATGGGCATCTGGGTTCCAAAATGCACATTTTGGTTAGTGAGCTGTTAACACGGTCCATTGCACTCCTTGGGTACATGCTCTCACTGCCTGTGTACAGGTACATAAGTATGTATCTTTAGTTAGGGTGACTCCTGTGGCTTTCAGACCTGGCTACAGGTAGGCACTGAGGTGTAGGAGAGAGGCTCAAATTTCTCATCAGCATTTCCTGTATCCATTTGGGTCTGCTGGGTTACCCTGCACATCCAGATCCAAATCCTTTAGCTGTGATTCCAAGTAGCAGAATCCTTTTTCTTCCTGTAGGCACCTGTACTTTTCAGGTATACTTAAATTGGTGTCATCATAAAATTACTGGATATCTCAAAATTAGGGGAATTTAGGAGTCCCTGGTGAAGCCAGCAGTGAGCCAGTAGGGCGCCTGTATACTTCACAAAGTGAACAGTCAGTTCACAATTATCTGGAGAACCAACAGGACTGAAGCATTTTGGCTCAAGGACAGAAGTGGACAAGGAAAAATGAAGAGGATCTTGGCTGAAAGTGATGGAAATTACACCTATTGGGAAACACATGCTCCACCAAACTGTACTGAATAATGCTTTCAAATCTTGATGGTTTTGGATGTGGTTGATAAACTTAATGCCAAAATCAAAACTGATGACATGCAGACCAATCCAATGTTAGCTCACCTTTTTCTCAACTTCCTCTGTCATTTCTCAAGGTTTTCTTTTTTGCTTTTGGACTCAAATAAAATTCCCAAATATGTTTCTCAGATAAAATTCTCTAGTTTCTTTAGGCAAGCTGTGAGAACTAAACATTTTTACATGGCTTTAATATACAATAATTAGATTAATTTTATTCAGAATTAAACTGATGTCCAAATTTTCATATGGATACGAGTAACATTTCTGACAAAGTTGTTCTGAAAATTAGACAAATATTCTTTCTTAGAATTTAACAAAGATAATGCTGAGCAGGAGTGAATAGTTGATGGATAACTAGAATAGAGGGATAGATGTGGAAATTTTTTTTTATTTCAGCTATAAAATCAATCTTAGTAAATATACATTGGTAAATATATGATAGAAAACAATTTCCATTTTAGAATATAGAGGGGATTGGAATCTTAAATATTAAACTGCTCATATAAAATATAAAATATAAAATATAAAATATAAAATATAAAATATAAAATATAAAATATAAAATATAAAATATAAAATATAAAATATAAAATATAAAATATAAAATATAAATTATTGGAATATTAATATTCCAATGCACAAAAAAGTTTAAAAAAGGCAATTTTTCTGTGATTTTGTGAGGCATTTGGAAGAACTGCAGAAGAAATGGGAAGCCAAATGGAACGTGATTGAGATGAAACATGATTTTGCAAGATTAGTTATGTAAATTTACAGGAAACCTAATTTTTAGACGAGATTAACTCTACTTAGAATAATACAATGATTATGCACAAAACAATGCAAATTGGAGGCAAAGTGACCCTAAAGAAAAAAAATCAGAGAAAAAACTCCCAAACTTTTTAAAACAGCTGATTACAGATAGACCTATTAAGCCATCGTTTTCTTTAAATAATGGGCTTCAAACAGTCATTTAGTTTAGTTTACTTAGTTAAAATAGTTTAATTAACAAAATGAAAATTGCTTACAGTCATAATTTTGGAGTTCTTACTAAATCCAAAGTAGAGCAGAACAAATGGAATAAGAACTGTAGAAACAAAAATGAGACTATATATAATAGTAAACACACTAACGACAGGAATGTCGTTTCAGAATTGGAAAGATTTAAACCAAATTATGTAGTCTTAAGTGTTTATGAAATTGATTTCTCTCTCAGACAGGCACCTATCAGCTGAAAATGGCAGACATGGAGGAAGTTTTTCCCCCATTAGCTGATTAGAGAGTGACCTACCAACAGCAAGGGGATGGGCTAAGGAAAAGACCAATGTGATCTCAGGGAAGGTGTTTCTAGCAGAAACAAGGACATTTTACAACAACACTGAAAAGTTTTGTTTGGATTCTTCGTCCATCTCACTGTGCCCCACTTCCTTCTTTTCCTTCACATCACATGCCCAGGAGGGGCCACCAAGGTGCTCTGGGAGAGACCCCGGGCTTGGTTCTCGCAGTGGAACAGGGACTGACAGAGATGTGCTCCTTCTGAGCAAAGGCAGCCAAGGAGGGGCAGCTGAGGAACTGCCTTGGCACAAGAAGAAATGGGTATAAAATGACTGTGAGCAAGATCTGGCTGGAAATAGGAGAAGGTTTCTAAGGCCTGGAGGGGTGTGCTGCAGGGCTGCTCTCCAGGCGGAGAGCTGCAGCCAAGATTGATTCATTTCAGTGTGGAACTTCTTGCATCTATTATCTGCACTATGTAATTTCCTTTAGCAGCAGGGATGGAATTCATGGTGCAGAGTGCTTTTTTTAGTATTCCCTTTGCACTAAGAGTATATGAGATGCTTCCATTAGAGTATTATTTTAGTCTAAAATTTACTTCAAATTTAATTATTTTAAATATTACCATTTGACAAAAGGGTCAAATTCTGATATTTGGAAAAAGGTAATTTTAGCAAATATACATTTAGCTTCCAATTCTAATTATCATGCTCCAAAACACATGCTAGACCTCTTCAAAGAAGAGGTCATTCAAATATTTTGAGGAAGGACAAATATTCATTTTGCTGTTACCTCTTTTCTCTTAGTCTCCATCTTACAGATATCTGAATTGCTTTGGTTAATTTTTTTTCTCAGAATTTTTAGGTTTCTTATGACATCGGACATAGGAAATATTTGCTTTAGGCATTGAAACCTGTTCAAGCTATAAAGAAATAAAAGCAGTGTTGGAATAGGTGACATTAATCATATGTGGTATTTCCAAATCCTTCCTTTAATGCTCTTACTATGGCAATGGATATACCTGTTTGATTATATTTTTAGAGATATTCTTTATATAAAAATACCAAGAATCCTTGACTATTGCTCATATAAAGAGAAACACACTAACTACAGGAATGCTGTTTCAGAATTGGAAAGATTTAAACCACTTTATACACTGAAACACCTGAGAAGACTTTACAAAATCTCACTGGATGATTTATAGATTGCCTTTAGAAGTAGTTTTATTTAAATAATAAAACTTATCCAGGATTTATTTTTAAAAGAACAAATGAAAAAATTAAAAGAGTGTTTTGGCTTGCTCAGATTTTTTTCCCAGATCAATATATTCATTGGTTATGTCTGGACTGTGGCCAGGAATTTGTAAAAATGTTGGCAAAACATGGTGTTGTAGGAACTTCAAAGTTCATGTGAGACTTCATAAGCAAGCAGAGCAAGTGAGAAAACTGCTATTGATTTCCCAGTGACCAAACTCTGAAAGTGAACTGGGGAAAATTAAATATAGAGACCATTCTTTCTTTGAAGTGTACAAATAATGAAACTTTCATTTGAAAACATGCAGTCCTTAATGCTCTATTATTCATTTTCTTCCTATTCTAGAATTTAATCATGAATAAGCAACAATAGCAAGTCTACTGGACAAGCCCAGCTATGGATACTGGAACACATGGGGCAGGTTAGCTGGCCAAAGGATGAAAAAATAGGGCAAATGGAGCAGACCTTTACTTCTAAATGTACAATCTTTAAAGTTCTGATTTTGTGTGGAAACTCTTTAGTAAATGTCCTAGAAGATACTTTAGACAATGCTTTAACACTTGTACAGAGCTGAACTGGCTGATCATCTCTGCTGTGAAAATGAGTAGTTTGACTTTTGAAACCCCAGAAATGTTGCTTTGCCCTCTGCTGGGATGTGGATACTCATTTGTGTGAACTGATTTTTCCCTGGTGCTGTGCTTATCTATCTTACTGGAGGACCTAGTACCTGGTTTTTGTTACCACAGATAATATGGCATTATTTTACATGTATTTTAAAGAAAATGGTATTAGGCATATTTTAATTTCAATGTTTGCTTTTTGCCTTGTAGATAAAGAACAGATTTTTGAGCACAGCCTCTCACAGACACACATGCCCAGGATTTTAAGGGACATTAATACTAATAACAGTAATACAAAAATCAAGTTCTGAAGTCATATGTGAAGTCCATTTCGATCCTAGCCAGTAACCAAAATATTTATCTTATTCTTGCTCAATATAGAAAAAGAAATTGGTAAATTAGTTTTATTCCTGTATGTCTTTACACAAGAATAAATTAGAAAGGTTGTTGTAATGTATTTAATCCTTTTGTGTTATGTATTTTTATTAAATTATTATTAAAATTGTTATAATTATATTGAAATACATGAACTTCTGTACGACACAGAGGAAAACTGCTCATATTTGAGCCTAACTGCTCATGTGAGTAAATCTAACAAAGCATCATGTTGCTTAGTTGGTGTGTGGGACAGTCTGCCTAGATTTCAGACATACCAAAGTATTTAAACAAAAGTTGTCCCTAAATTCCTTTATAATTTTCTGTGTATATGTGCTCCTAAGTAATGAAGCCAGATGAAGAATGAACTTATTTAATTAGATAAATAAATACAAAACCAACTCATAATACTTCATTCAATTTGCATAACATTTCTTATCTTGACTGTAATTAGGATTTTAGTTAATTGTAACTTGTAAGTAGTCTAGGAAATGATGAGAGGTCTTTTGCTGTGATTCTGGTTCAAATGTTGCAATGACTGCACCTTTTCTACAGGTGGAATAGATGCTTTACCCACACAGCTGATGTGACAATGGTGGGATGATTCTGTGCATGAGGTGACTGGCAGCTGGGCAGGGTTGGTTCAAATCCTGACTGACAGCTTTTCTGTGTGACTCTGAATAAATCATTTAATCAGGAATGGCTCCTCCAGGTGTGCTATAGGTCAGGAATACCTCTCATCACACTGTGCATGTCCATCAGACCTACTAAGGGTGTGCATTGCTGTTTAGGAAGGGAATAAAAGCATCCTCATGTCTGGGACCTCCAAATGAAGTCCCAAAACATGAGATTAAAGATTTATCTTTAAGGTATCCATAAGAAAAATCTCATAAATTCAGCAATAATTACACAGTCAAACACTCTGTTGAAAATAATGGGTGTGTATAGATTAACTTAATTTTATACCTTAGTTGTCTATAGTTAAGCAGCTCAGGTGAGTAAGGATTTTTCATATAGATAACAATCTGCCTCCCAGTCCCTCAGTTACACTCTTACCACAATAATGATACAAAGACAACCCTTCCAGGACATGTGAATGCCTCCTGTCAAATGAATCTTAAACACCATAATGACACCCTTTATCTGGAAATGAAAACTAATAATAAATAGCAGGGAGTATTTCAAGAATGCACATTCCACATTACAACTTCATTTCAATTAAACTTTAGGAGAAAGTTTTAACAACAATAAAACATGGAAAAACACAAAGACTAGATTTACCCTTACCTATGCCAAAAATAACAATTTGAAAGTTAATTAGAAAAAGCATTCAGCCTTATTAATTAGAAAGAAAACAATTCTTAAGCATGATTAGAAGATCAGTTGCTAACTTTTAGTAGAAATAACTCAAGGCAGCTATTTTATGAAAAGTTAATCAATTCCAAACTTACATATGTGCTCTATCAAAATATGAGCATGACCATATTTATTCCAAAAAGAAGTTTCTCTTTCTCATTAATGTATCTGACAAGTTTTGGAACCACATCTTGTGCATTCTCTCACATTTAATGTAAAACAATCACTGCCCTATTTTTCTGTCAGATTCATTTTTTCATTCCTAATAGCTCATGCACTTACAGGCTCTTCCGACAGCTATTTTTTTCAGCAGAGCTGCTCTCTCCTCTGACCACTGACATTTATTAATCAATTGATCAATAAGTCATTTGAACCCCCCTTGGGAATGTGGAAATAGCAGTTGTCCCTCTCAGATTGCAGAACTAAATGATTGTGTTGTTGTTGTGTTGTAGTGGGGAGTGTTATGGAGCTCTCCTTACAATCTGGGTATGAAATCTAAAGCACACAGGAGAGCATTCAGTCGCTTTCCTGCTGATGCAGAAGAGGTGATTTGCTCTTGAGAAACTGCTCCTTCTTGCAAATACATCTCTGTGAGCTTAACTTATGCATGCCAATAGCTCAAGAGAACTCAGAGGATGTGAAACTCAAGTGTGGAGATGTAGGTACATGAAAAAATGTTTTTAAGACCAGCCCCAGAACAAAGTTATGTATTTATTCTATTTCTTCTGGTCCAACCTTTATGCTGTAAAAGTCCAAAAAAGGGCTGCTCAAGGAAAAAACAGGCTGGCTGTTTTTTACATTGAAGTTTTGGTATGAGTTGCTTTTGTGTACAAATTGATTTAGCTCCACTGAGGTCCTTGCTCATTGTGCAATACTTATACTTTCTGTAGTACGATGCATATTCATTTTCCATTTAAGTAAAAAATTCTGCTTCTTGTATAGAGAAATCACAGTTTCTATTTTCCTGCAAGAAGTGGTGGATGAGAGACAAGTTCATACTGTAAAGATCACAACACAGCCAAGGATATGTTTGTGGTAGAAGCTCCAACAGGCACACAGAAACTTTGGATATTCCTGATTAGAAATAAAATTCAAGCATTATTTGGAATGGTGCTGTGCTACTCTTATGTTTAGAAATGTGGTGAAATTAATTTTTTCTTTTTGCTCCTAAGAACAAACTTAGATCTCCAAGCAGGAGAACAGATCTATCTGGTTTGCTTCAGAAGTCTGGTGTGGATTATGTATGAATGGAGAGAAGGCACATTTGAGAGTCTCTGTTTTGTTCCTGGGGCACTTCAGAAATCCATGATATTGTGGCATTGTGCCACCAAGTGCCACTACTGACTTTGGCAGTATCATAAAGAACAGAACACTCTGAAAATGGCAGTGTCTGGAATATCAACAGATTCAGAGAAGACTGATCTTGCTCTCAGTGACAGCTCCCTGCTGCTTTTAGAGAGAATGGAGATGGAACTGCAGGAAATTTGTAGAAATATTTTCCCACCAACCTACACATGAAACTGGACCATGGCTAAAAGGTGCTCAGGTGGATTAGAGGAGTAGGAAATGTGAATGGCCACTTGTCCTTGGGTAGCTGATCCCCACTGAGTCCCTCCCCCGCCTGTAAAGAACAAGTGATTGAGGAACTGTGTCCTGGGACAGCACAACAGCTACTCTAAAATAAAGGGAAATGAGCACTGAAAAAAAGTAGGAGGAAGAAATCAGTAGTAGGCACTCCTCAAAGAGATTTTTTTTGAGTCTCCAAGTAGCAAATCTGACCCAGGTAACACCACAAAAAATGTAACACCAGATGCTCCCTCTGAGTGACAGAGGTCTCGAGAAACTGAGATATTAAATATTGGGAGAAATGTCTTCTCTCCCCATTATTAAGATCTTAGACAGAAAGGTTACATACCAGGAACAATGAACAATAGCATTTTCCACCAAAAGGGTAAAAATATGAGGAAAAGGAGGCTGAAGGTTTCTTAATATCCAGAGAACTTGGCTTTGAATTCTCCCTTCTGGGAACAGTGCAACTACAGCACTGGTATTTCAGTCAAATGTAGAGTCCATCTCTACTGTCTGGTTTCCATCTGACTAAAAAAGAAAGAAAAAGAAAAAAAGGGTGGGCAGGGTTTATCTCAGTCATGCAAAATCTTCAATTTTTGTTGTTTTATCTGTATGTTTTAAACATAAAGTATGTGCAAGTCTGTGAGGGCTAAAACTCAGACTCATGCTTTGCTTCCACTAATTTCTGTGTGCCAGTTAAGAGTGTTCTGTGTTCCAGCAAAGCACAGGCAGCTGAGATATGTGGCAATGACCCCAGGAGAAGCTCAGCCTGAAGAAAAATATTTCTGTGCTTGCAGCCTCTATTTAGACACATCTTGTAAAAAAACCCCACAAACGAACCCTTAAAAATTCAGACTGCTAGTATACCTAGTGATCCTTCAGTTCTGATTAAGTACCACTTCTACTTGCAAAAACTAATCTTGGCCAGAAGGACAGATAATAAAAATCCTCAGGAAGCATTGACTAGACCTCTTGCAGAAATCACATTTGTGTCCTCTGCTGACCTTTGCAAATACATGCGTGCAAATTGGCTGTATGTATTCTTTAAAATCAATACTACTAACTGATAATACAGAAATGTGAGACTAATGGATGAGGAATTAAAATGCCAAACCAAAGGGTTAAAATTCATATTAATATGGACAGCTAAGGCCAAGTCATACTGCAGAGCTGGGGGCAGCAGGTCACTTTGACAGCTTGTCCATACTTAATGGAAGTTTATTGACCCAACTGTGTGAAACCACAGTGAATATTGCATATCACTTTGTCACATGGAAAAGCTACATTTATGGATTTCTGTGTCATCAGCAGGAGTGAAAAATCTTTTTTGAATCCCTTTTTTTTCATTATTTTCAGATCAACATGGCCTCTTTGTACATTTCTACTGCAAGCATATAATTTTATTGTCTGATCTTAGCTATCTGGAGTATTTCTCATTTTAGAGAGGCCCAGATCATGAGACCCTTTCTGCAGGACCTTGCAGAAATGAAATCAGCAAGGAGTTGAGCAATTCAAGTGCAATTCAAAATGTGTCTCCAAGCACTGTCCAGGTAAACTTTCCATTGTCCTATTTCACACCACCAATATATTACTTGGCTGCATTTAGTGCTTGTGCACACAGCAGTTTATCATTTTTTGTGCATTAGCACCTTTGTGCTTGGTGATACACTAAACATAAATGGTGGTTCATCACTACTGGTTAATTTTAACTGTAAATTCTAAACAGGAGCAGGTGACATACAATGGTTTTATAGAAATATCACAATCAGCCTCTATAGCCAGTACATGGTGTCTGTAATTTCATATATTCCATGAATGTAGCATAAGATAAAAATCCTTTGGTATCAATAATTATGAAAAACCAGACAGGAATGCTTTGAATTTCTGTACAACTCGGAGATCAAGATTAGTCTAATTTACAGAAATTACAGAATTATTATTAATTACAGAAATTACAGAATTATTATTATTATTACAGAAACAGTCTGAAGTACAGGAACTAATATTTTAACTCTTCCAACTTATCTCCTAATTCACTGAAAACAGCTGAAAATCTGGAATTTCTGATGTGATTTTCTTTTAACATTTTCAGCTATTAGACCAGCCAAACTAAGAAAATTTCAATGGCTGTAAGGTGTTGTTAAATATCAAGAGAATGAGTGAAGATACTTAAATGTTTCATTTATGTTTCACATCCACAAGTTTGATTTAAATTATTTTGAAATATCTATTTTGAGTAACTCATTAATTTTTGATATACTATAAATCTGAAAGACGATTAAATGCTTCCACTTTTCCCTGTTCAAAATTGGATTACATTCCTGAAAATAAAGTCAAATGAAAACATTTATTTTTGGTAAAGTACTCTTCCACTGAACATTTTTGCTTGTCTTTATTTACAAGTATTTATAAAATGTTCTAAATTCCCACATTTTGTCAGCAAAGGCTACTCATGTGTGGGGGTGCATGGAACAGGGGCAGTTTTTAATTTGGGGAATTGGCCTCAGTAAGACAAGGCTCTGCTTACTTCGACAGCTGCAAATACTGGCACACACTGAGGTAAACATGTTTAAATTACATAATTTCCAGACCACTGACTTTTTTGCAACTAACTCCAGGGCAGTTCCCTTGAAAGAAAAACTCAAGGACAGATTTGTGATGCAACATTATTGTATCCATTTAAAAAATGCCAGAAACACTCTGCTCTGGCTCTGTATTAAACATATTGTCCTAAAATATTATTCATGCAAATCTTCTGCTCCCTCCAACTGGACAGAAAGGCAGCAGGCATTAAGAGCCTGGAACTAACAATAGATGCATTTTCTTTGAATTTCCCATGTTTGTTTGTGGCTTTTTTTGTCTACCAGAAATTATCTGATCTTTTCTGGTTTATTTCTCTTTCATTTTCTGGCCTGACACAGACTAAAACCATGAGTCAGGGCAGAAGCCATTAATCTGCTGTATTAACAAGCTCACAAAGTGGCAAAGACGTTAAAGATTTTTATCAATTTAAACATGAAGTCAAATCCTGACATTCCCATGTTTTAAGAGCTGTGTTGCTCTACACATGTGCTCTCCTTGCTTCCTTCCCAGCTGTCTCCTCAAAATGGGAGAAGCAGCTGATGAACAAAGGAGGATTATCTCAGGGCCAGCCTCAGTTTTCCTGGAAGGCACCTTCCTTTTGGGCAGTCCTACAGAAACAAGTCATGTTGATTGAAGAGGAAGCAATATCCTAATTGAGGGAAGGTGCTGGGCTCCTGAGGTATTTGCAAGGAATGCTTCTCAGCTAATTGTTTAGAATAGTCAATATAGAAGAAATGTTGGTGGTCAGTGAGGTGGAAAACAGGATAGGAAAGGACAAAGGGATTTTTAATTTCAAAATTTAGGCTGTACAGAAAGACACATTCTTGGGCTGATAGCTGGCATTATTATATCCATTGTACCATAGGTTTCTGAAAAAAATAGAAGACATCTAGCACAGAAGCCTCTTCCAACACCACTGAGACCCCTACCCCAGAAGGTGTTCATAGATGAAACGGGAATTGTGGATATGTTTGTCCTTGATTACTTGTGATATCTTGAAATATAAATGATAGCTCTGCATGTAAAATACATACATTGATGTGCAAATAAGATGTCAGATTAAAGGGAGGAGAAACACACAACGTTTCCTTCAGTGGTTAAATCTGCTTCCTAGTTCAAGTACAGAAACCCAAGCAACTTTGGAGTTTATTTCACCTGGAGCATTTTTAGAACATGGCATGGTAGCTTTACTCTCCTTCCACAATATCAGTTTGCCATGGAATATAATGTACTTTCTTGACTTTAAAAGCATGGATCAGTTGCAGTCTCCTGATTGCAAAGAGGAGTAACTCAGAGGCTGGCGTTGCTGCTAGACCTACCCATGAAAATCCAGAAATGAGAAGGGATGTGGACCTCTTCCTCCTGTGCTAGGCCACTGAGCAATCTTCTCATGAAGGAGAAATTTTAGGAGGCAGAAAGGCAGGAGTATTTTTGGGCAAGAACAAGAACCCAGGGCTCTGCTTGTCTTCCATAACTTCCTGTGTCGTGGGTAGAGTCAGCGTCAGCTCAAGCTCATATAAGGTTAAGAGGTTTATAAGGCAATTTATTCTCTAATATGTAGAGAGGGCACTCTTTTGTCACTCACCAGGGCTTCTCTTAGTGCTTGGCTGCAGCAGAAACACCCATCAGATTAAAAAAAAAAATAAAATTGAAAGAATTGCACCTCTTGCCCTTTAAGAAATTCTCCTAATCTGCCAGGAGATCATATTTGCTTCAGAGAGTGAGTAACATAATGAATTTACACTGAGTGATACAACATTATGGGACTCCTATTTATGCAAAGAACTTTCACTCTCACACCTCTGGTGTTTTAGCAAATATTTAAAGAAAGATTTAGCAAAAAAATCAGGATGCACTTTTCAGGGCCAGAGAAGAAATGGGGAATAATGGAAAAATATTGGAGTCCTGAATGAAACAAAACATTAATTCTAGTTCTTTTTTTTTTTTTTTTTCTATCATCTCTGTTACTGCTGAAGATGAAAACACCAATGGCAATAGTCAGACAAAAGCTGCCCTTCTGGAGGCTTATGTTGTCTAATGTTTCTTGCCAAGAGGACATTTCCAGGCCCATTTTCAGATTGTAGAGCCTGTCAAAACAGTCTGAATAATTCCCCAAAGTCTCATCATTTTGCTGTAAGTGTCATGACAGCTTTGATAGATGCCTTCATTTCCATATAATAGTCAAAAAGGCAAGAACACGTTTTATTTCTTCTCAATAAGAATAAGATTTTCAAAAGTCTTTGGTACTCTGAAACTGCTCCAATTAAATTCAATATGTTTTCTGACTAGCTTAAAAGGGAGGAAGAAGTTAGGGCCATGTAGAGCACTTCAGAAAATCCTACGCTTATTTTTCATGTATTATTCAATCCCTTTATGTGCTTACACAAGCTCAAAGGGTGCAATACAAAATGCCCATATCCACACCCTTGTCAAAGAGTACTTAACAGCTAACAACTGTCTGCCAAAAAAATCTGAGCTATGGCTTAACTTAAGAACCATTCTATTTTGCCATATTTCCTTATGGTAATTTTTAACAAAAGTGAATCACTACTGACAAACACCCTTTTAACAATGGTATATTAATTGAATTAAGATGGAGAATAAAGGAGGCATTACAGGCAGTTAAGTGTGAGAAAGCATGTTCTACACTGAATAATTAATTTTCATTCCAAGATAAAAATGTTGCCCATTGATTTACAACCCCTTCTGGCTATAAAGCCTTTTGGTGGAAACCTGATTCTTAATTATTGTCACAGGAATGCTAAGCTTGTCAAAAAGCTATTTCCATCATGATGATCAGCCTTAACTGCTTGGAGCAATTTTTGTGCCATACTTAACAGCTGCTTCATCATTTGTTATCTTTTCAATTAAGCACTCTATTCCTGCATGGCTCACAACCTCCACAGAAGAAAGAAATACACATGCAAACACACATGTGCTTACATAGAAGTAGTTTCTCTCCTCAGCACAAACCCCCAACCTGTCTCTGCTTTTCTTTATTAAACAAAAATATTTATATGAAATGCTAGTGGGATATTTGGACTGTGGCAGGTACAGGTACTCTCAAAATAACAGAAGGTTTCAAAGCATCACATCAACACTTTCAGTTTACATAGTTCTATGTTCCATTATATCTTTTGTCTGCTAAATTTACTCCTTTTAGTGACAGAATTGAAAATAGACCAATTATTCCGTTAAAAAAGTAATGCCTTTCCCTAAAACCACCATAGTCATGCATATATTATACTGAAGCTTGATGTTAATTTATTAATGTCCCTTCCTTCATACAGGTTTTATATTCCTCATGAAGCTATTTTATTCAGAGATTTTGTAATATATTTTAAACCTGGATGAGTTGAGCAGAAAGTAAAGAGTGAGGGATGTCAGGTGCTTCTTCCTCCTACAAAATGAGAAGGGGAAACAAATGAGGAAATTGGTCTCCTTCCTCCAGTGACCCTAATTGCCAGTATGACAGTATCTCCTGTAAGGATTTTAGTATTGCACAGAGAAATGCACACAAGAAAATTTGCTGGTTCATTGGTTTATGATGTAAATCAATTCAAACTTAATTTGAGATACTTCATTTAGGCTTCTTGTTTGAACCAGTGATCTGTGGCAAATCTTATTTGTGCAAAAGCAGAAACAGAAGTTAATAGATATAGAGTGCCAAATTATGTTGCCAGACCAACCACTTGAACAAACTTTTTACCTGCAGGTTTGACTAGTAAACAAGGATGTTTGTAGAAAGTTATCTTGACGTGGTATGTAAATATTATTTACTGTCAAGTGAAAACATGAATGTGTCTTTGGAAATTTGCTAAAGTATGAGTTGTGTGCATTTGTGAAATGACTGCTATCCAAGTGCAATTTGGAAGCTTTTCAGGGGATATTTATTTATTACCAGCAGAAAATGGCATTTTATGATAAGATAATATAAACAACTGTTTTTCATCAGAAACCTGATCTATCTAAGAAGCACATGCTTGGCTCTGTTGCTGGAACTATTCAGTTATGTGTTGGTTTGGAATTTAAATATTTTTTATGAAGGATTTTATATTGTATATGTACATTTTAAGGTTAAAATACAGTCATCAGATTTATTTAGGCAGGGAAAGAGGGAATGGAACAGGAAAATGCAAGTGCTTTTGCATATATTACATATCTGAAGCTCCTTCTTTACTGTTACAATGATGATAGACTAACCACAAAAGCATTTGTATTGTATTTCTAGGTTTTTAGAGCACCAGATGGAAAAAAAAATCCTTTTGATATAGGCAGTTTAAAAACATAGAGCTTCACCAAAATCTGAACTCTACTTCTAACCATGTAGGCACCCTTGTCAATTTTTACTGTACCATCATCAGCCTGTACACAAAAAGAAACAGATTTTCTCCAGCCCTTCTGATGATTCCCTGTACAGGGATACCAGTTTGCATAAAAGCTCTGAGTTCCTCCACTACAAATTCAAACCAGACATATCTAAAGAATTTTCTTTCAGCTTACTTAACCTAAATAATTACCCAGGAACCACTTTGACTCTGGGACAAGCTAACCAGGTTCATCTCCCAATTTCTGTCTGGGCATATTCTCTGTTCTGCCCTGCCAGCTTGCTGCTCTTCCATTTGCTAAGTAGAAGAGCTTTTCTCATTCTTTAGGATAACTGACAAGAGGACTGTGCTTTTGGTACTCTGGCCAGAAGAACATTTTTCCATTGTGACTCCTTTTTTGATGATTTTTTATTAATCCCCAACTCTGAAAGTGGTTGCTTTGATCACCTGTAGTCCTGACCTCAAATTTCAATCTGGTTTTGATTCTTTCAGAACTGGTTCTAAAATCCACCTTTCTTTAAAGAGTTTAGTGTTATTATCCTACAAAGGATAGCAAGTTGCAACCAAATTATTTACAGAAATGGGACAAGGGGATAAAAACAATCTTATTGATTTTTTTCAAGGATGAGTCTATTCATATTCAGGCCACAGAGGACTCAATCATACAAAGTATTTGTATGTGTGACATGGGCTGCTGTAAGCAATTAAAAAAAAAAAAGAAAAGAAAAGAAAAGGTTTTGTTTAGAGGGCTCATCTGACTTAAAGTGTTTCTGTCATCCTTTAAAATGCTGAACCTGAGGCTCATGTGCTGAGCCCAGCTGAGAGTCTGGGCCATCGTTTGGCATCTGTGGGAGAGAGTAGGAACGGCAGAGAGTGAGAATCTCCAGCTCCTGAGTGCCTCTGGTCAGGCACTGCTGTCAGCCACTCCACATGTAACACACTGAAATACATGGATTTACTTGCTGGCCCCAGAGAAGGATAGAGGCATTCAAGTGTCATTCAAGTTCAACTGCAGACAGGCAAAATGCACAGCCCACACTCTTAGGTACGCGTGGAACCACATGAATATATGCTGTCTTTTCTCCACAATGCACAGAAAAGTATTTCTCGCTTAATATGAAAATCAACTATAAAATTCTAGTATACAAATAATTTCTATCCAATGACATATAGAAAAAGATCAAAATAGATTCTTTTTTGAATGAAGTCTCTCTGAAAAATGAGATTAAGAGCATAAAAACTATTAAGAAATCAAGGAATTCAAACACAAAATCCTGCAGTGTCAGAACAACAGATGTGCTAAAATAATCTATATCTGTGAAATCATCATGTAAAGTGAATTACCTTGTCTTGAGATATTTGGCATGGAAATATGGATAAAAGATATTGCCTAGAACCTTACTTTCTGTCAGCATATATGCACATATGCATTTGGGGCCAGTTGTATAGGCAGAGATAAAGACAGAGGATAAGTAGGTGTGACCTCTTTTTAATAAGTTTCATAATAAGATACCAAACAAAAAGGTCAGGAGGGTGGGGCTCTAAAAAATATCTCTCAGATTCACCCCAAAGAGGAAGAAAGGAAGGAAGGAAGGATTTTGACTGTGTAGACGTCTGCCAGGAGAATAATGTGTCAGTATGCACTGAACATCTGCCAGGTTCTTGGAAAGCATTTTGTCAATATTTTGATAAGGCAGGCAGAGATATGTGAGGAACAGAGAAAAGGCTGATGAGAAAGGAGAAACTGAAATGAAAAAGACAGAAAGTTGTAGTAAAGGAATATAACAGCAAAAACAGCAAAGATGTTTCAGGAGGGAAACGTCAGTTCATAGAGAATTGGAAGGCTGGTTAAAAGGAAAAAATAATCAGAATCTGAAAAATATTTTTGAGAAGACAAATGCAAATCATCTCCTAGTAGAGGAAAAACACTGAATTTAATGAGAGGATGAGTGCATTAACATCCTCCTTATGAGATAAAAATTGTAGGCCTTTTTCAGAGATTTCTCTAAGGAAAACATCTCAGCTGTGGAGGGAGTAGGAAAACTGAAACAATTTCTGAGACTTTTAAAGGTAAAATGCAGTGTTCTTTGTCTAGACTCTAATCCTGGACAATAAATAATTGAAATAAAGACTTAGATTATGTAATAGGAAAATTTTTGGCTGAAGGTTATGGCTTTTCCTCATAGAGCTTCTTCTCTCGACTGACCCAAGCTGACATTGCCCTTGACATCAAAGCCTATTACATACTGCATCACTTTCAGATCTGTCCCCAGGCCACCTTCTTTATCTGATTTTCTCTAATACAAATACAGAACCACTTAGTTCTGCCCCTCAATATGCTCCTTTCCTGCTAAAAGCAGAAAAATCCCAGCTGGAAAGGCAATTTTTAGGTCTAGATAAGGCTGGAGATCCCTGCTGTGTCGCCTCCATGAAGGCAGCCTGGGCTGGAAAGGGCTGGCATTACCATGGAAAAACAGAAGACTGAGACCTGCAGCAGCCAAGCAGGGTTTTGTCTCAGTGTAGGATGACCAGGCACCACCACCTGGTTATTCCTTTCTTTCTGCTGGAAATATGAGACAGAATTCTCCTAAAGTTTGCCTAACTGAACATTAAAGTGTGCATGCTTTTCCCTTGAGGACAGAATGAGGAGGAAGCACTCATAAAAGTCTTGGTTCACTATCTAACAGGCTCCTGGAAGGTGTTGGTATACAGCATCAAAGAAGAAATTAGAATTGCTGTTTCTTAGGACTGTATTACATCCTTACTTATTAATTCTCATTTTGACTTTTTACCAGAGCTCAGTTTGTCTCCTTTTTTTTTTTTTCCCCTCAGAATCTGTTGTCTCTCCTTTTCTGTTCTAATTGTTAAGATCTTCATGCAGCTGAGCTGCTCCTTTAGAGATCTTTTGCTTGATGTAATGTAACCTGAGAGCTCAGCCACCATGATCAGCAGTGAGGAATTTTTTTGCAGCAAAGGTGCCAAGCAATTGCTTCTTTTGGATTTCTCTCTTTTTTTCTTTATTTAATTGCGGGGTGAAGGACCATACTTGCAGAAACACAAATAAAGGCTCCCCATTGTATGTGGCTTGGTTTTGTGTCTTTCTCTGTATTAGAAAGTGTGTCCTCTGCTAATACAAAGGGTGATTTTGCCTCAGTAAAAGGAATGTAATTTCTGAGATCTCAACTCGATTTACTGCTCTCTTTTGGCTCCCATCCAGGGAAGCATTAAAGGATATGCTTAATTGTAATAATGTGAACAAATGAAGAATCCTATTGATTTGCTTATGGTTTGGGTTATGCCTAAGAGCTGGGTTTGGACAGTGCTTCAATTCTACTCTTAAAAGGGACAGCTTCTCCTTTCTGCCAGGTATCAGGCACAATAGAGAAAATCCTCGGAATGAAGCAAACATTTTATCACCCTGGAGAGAGTTGGTGGATGCTGAATTGGTCTGGCAGGAAGAACTGCAGAGACAGAAAGGAGAACATGATGAAAAAGTTCAAAGAACAGCAACAGGAAGTTAAGAAGGTCAGTGTGGAGGGAGATTGAGTCATGAACAGTCTCCTACTGGCTGAGCCTGCACAAATAATCCATCAGGTCTCATTGCAGGGAATTACACAGCAGTGATTGTGTATGGCCTGGAAGCCCCTATGAGCAAGAGCAATAGAAAGACATTGGCATCCTTTGGAAAAGATCAGCTGTTTTCTGTGCTCACCTTATCTGAGAGCTGCCACAAGGCTGCCTTAAGTACCAGATGTTGGAAGAATTACTTGTTTTCATTAAAAAAACCTGATAATTTGGGAATGTGGGGAAAAAAGGCTTTCGACAAGTATGCTTTCACAATTTGAACATATTTGAACAAATTTTGGGGTCTTAAAGGGGTCCTTCTATACCCCTTTAGGAAGGAGATGAACCAAGGCTCTAAACAGACAGTGATGAACCATCCATACCATGAGGTCCCATGCACTTCTGCTCAGCTGCACACCCACAGAGGTGGGTACCACAAAGGGATGAGGTAAATCCAGAGCATCCAAACCAACAGGGAATCCTCATAACTACTCTGTTCTAATTTGGATTGTCCCTCACAAAGCTGAATTAGCGAAGGGGTGGGAGTACAGTGTTGTTATGAACTACACAAAATCAGCTATTTTGCGAGATTGCATTGAGACTTTAGATTAGTGAAAAAGTGTTTAAAGCTGATAATCAAGATCCCAGGCATGTTAAAATGGAGTAAACAGAGAATTAGAACTGAAGCAAGTAATTTTCATATGCAAACTTCACAGGAGATTTCCTCTCCATGTCTCACTTCCACTTCATTTTACAGCTCAAATCCAGTTACTCTAACTTTTCAGAGATAGTGACATCTTGCAATCTTCCAAGGCTTTTCCCCTGCCCCCCAAAAACTATGTGGGGAATCTTGATCACTACTGGGTATTTAGTAGCATTTAGAAGTGCTCAAAATTAGCCTCAGGAAAAACAGTGAAAATGCTGATGTAAAATGTGATAAATTAATGAATAAAGGAAAGAAGCATATTCAAACTTAGTCTATACTTTTGTGGAAATAGGTCCTGTTAGGTGTACTATTTTGTGACTTTTATATATCTTGGATCAACATCTGTTAAAATGTGTATACCTTAATTTTTAAAGGTATTTGCTGGACTGATTAAAGACCAATACTCTACAGAACTAAATGATCTGTGAAATTACAGGTAACCAAAGAACAAGTCAGTTGAAAAGAATCAAGAAGATCAAGTCTCCAAAGCTGGAAGAAACTTTGACTTGGTATGACACTTTTTTCAGCATAAATATAGATATACAATGATTGTTGAAAAGTTCTGTTGGTCATGAAAGGATTAACAAAATGGAAAATAAATTAATTAGGGCAGAGAAATGTAGCCTGAGTATTTGCCCTGCATTATTTGGCAAAACATTTTATACAAAAAAACCTTCAAATAAAATGAACAGAACTGGAATGCAAAAGACAGAACAAGAGATTGTGTCCTGGAAAGGCACAACTATGGAGATCAGAAGGAAAAGCTAGTTGGAATCAAGAGGTAAGATGCAAAAATTGTGAGTTGTGTGGTTCCAGCATGACTAGTTCTAGTGAAATACCACACCTTGCTCCAGGATCTTCACTATGAAGAAGATGTTGAAAAATTTGGGTATAATTCTTTTTTAAAAAACGAACATAATAATTATTCTAGAGCTGAAAAGATTATGTTACAATGAAAAGTTTACAAGGTATTGTCAAAATTAAAACTTAGGAGTGATCTGTAGGTAATTTCCAAGAAATAACATGAATTGATATTGCCACTTATTAAGAGATTTTCTTATTTGGTAACAAGATCAGAAGCAGAGAAATCTGAAGAACTAAGGAATCCTTTCTAACACCAAAGGAAAACAAACCATGTTGTAAATGGACCATGGAAAGCAATGACTGCAGCAAAAAGATGGAATCCACAGCTCTGGGTATTCATGTGGGGATCTGCTATGTTCTTTAATGAAATGCAAATAATTGGGTAACTAATTGCAAATTAGGTAACTAAATGCAAACAATTGCAGTGAATCAGGTGGTTTATTGGTCACACATGGTCCCAAAATATGTCCGGTTATTGGCTTTGACCTCTGCTCTCAATCCAAGTGTAATGATGCTGCTTTACTTGAATGTCACCATAGATGTGCACTTAAACAGGTAATTTAGAAAAACACCATCTTCTATTTTCAGTGAAATTGAAACCTCTATGAGAACATTTGCAAAATATCCTATTTCAGTGCTTATTCTTAACATCAACTTTCCAACTATTCTATTAGTTGACATTGATATTGATAACATTATTGATACTTATGTTATATCATTTACAGTTGGGCACTTCAGGCTTTGCATACAGATTCTTTCTTTAGGGTAATAATGCTTTAAGAAGAAATACTTTCTGTAGCAGTGACTTCCTTTCAACAGTGTAATCTCTTAAGCAGAGAGACAGACCCCTCTCAAATTAGAGTGTCTGATTTGCAGAGTGAAGTTCCTGCTGTCTGTAGAAGATATGGGAAGTAATCAGTACTTCTGTACTGGCCTGGAGATACAGCTAATACAATAATTTGCCTTTTTTTGGGCTTTTAAATGATACCCTAATGCTAGCACAGGCACTAAAAACACAACCCCTAGGCTTGAGAATACTAGCAGAGCTTTAAAAACCAGATATTTTTTCCTTCTGAAGAGCTATCAAAGTCTGTTTGCCCCGCTGAAGATTTGGCTTCTTTTATCAGAAGGATAAATCTCGTGTCAGTGTAATGGACTGTGTCAAATATGGTCTGGCACACACTAAGTAAGGAATAATACTCCCCAGGGTTTGCCTCCAGCACCAGAGAAATAGGATATATAGCAGGAAGCATACCCTGAAGTATAGGATTTTAATCACAGACAAATAATAAATTTTCTGAAAGAAAATAAAGGTGAATAAAATGGTTCAGTGTTTTTAAAATCCTACTTTGGGATAAATGAAAACATCTTTCATCCTTTTCATGACAGAGGTGCATTTGGTCAAGACTCAGCTTAACTTCACTTAAATCAGTAAGACCACTGGTTTTCATCAATGTAAATCTTGGTTGTCTTTTTCTTTGATTGAATTTGGTTTCACATAGGAAAGGAGTCAAAGTGGTTACAGAAACTGTGCAAAGAGGCTCATGAGAGATTGGAACAGACTGTCCAGAGAAGGAACTGTGGATAATGCAAGCCTGGAAATCTTCAAGGTCAGTTTGGACAGGGCTTTGAGCAACCTGGTCTAGTGGAAGGTGTCCCTGCCCATGGCATGGGGGCTAGAACTGGATTATCTTTAAGGTCCCTTCCAACCCAAAAAATTCTAGGATTTGATGAAAAGGATATCCATCAACAGAAATACTCACCTAGCATTTTTAGTTTCTATGCTGTTTAACATTTTAAATCAAAATAAAAAGTGCAATTCAACAGTTAGGGGCTGAGAATATATATTTAGGGTATAAAGTTTTACCTGTACTTTAAGACTTAGATGGCCACAGAAGACTCATGAGATTTGGCCACTTACTCATTTAGGTTTCACTACAAATCTTCGCTGCAGAAAAAAAGTGTTAGATAATTTTATGCTTAATTAGGAACCACAAGCTGGTTGAAATCACAACTCATCTCACCTGCAGAATAGAGATGAAGGAATACCAGTTTAAAGTTTCAATACCACATGTTGCTAAAGAACTTTTTCTCTGGTACCTTCAGATTTAATTTTGATTGTAACCTTCCTCATAAAATATAAACATATTTTATTTCCTATTGTACCTGGAAAATAAAAAAAAAAACATTTCTTGTATAAATTCCTTTTTCATAGCTTGTAGGCATTTAAATTAAATCAGCCAATATCTGTTGTACTTTGGTGTTAATTTACATAGGGGGTATACCTGGTTACAGCTATTAGTACAAATGAGCATCCTGCTGCATGTGCTTTCCTTGGAGATGCCCTTGATGGGGCTGGGAACTGCAGGTTTGGGCATGAAGCAGGATTTTCTCTCAGAGATATTGAAGCAGGATTTTCTCTCAGAGATATTGATTTATTTTTTGTAAAACCTTTTAAACTGCTAAATATTAAGTGCCCATAGCCACTGAGCCACAAGCAACTCTAATTTTCTACCTGTTGATATGGCCATACCTGCTCCTGTGAAGTTCTCCACAGCTGGTGGTCACTGCCCTCATTGAGAAATGCAGGTATGGTGTCCACCCGGACAAAAGTTGCTTCCTCTGTGTGCAGGAGAAAGATGTGACCACCCAGAGGGAGCACCACAAAAGTATTCAGGATTGCAGTTCTCAGGCTGCAGGGCCTGGTGCTGCTCTCAGATGGCAACAGGGAGAACATCTCTGAGGGGTGTGATCAGGGAGAACGTATCCGAGGGGTGTGATCAGGGCAATGATCTGCTCAGCCCCTGGTGGAGCTGGGAGGTGAAGGAGAAGAGCTGGGACGTGTTAGGGACATTCAGCAGCAGGCAGAAAAAGTGGGACCTTAGAAATGGAGGGGAGTGGAAAGTGATTCTGTTTGGGGTGGCAGGAGAATCCTCTCCCAGCCTACCCCACCTGCCCAGGTGCCCTTACACAGAAGGCATGAGGCCCTGGAATCCGAGGCCCAAGGATATCAGGATGAGGGAAAAGAGAATGCGGATGGAAGTTTTTTTGGGATGGAGGTGTTGCCTAGGCCAGGGCAGCCAGTCCACTGCATCATGACTTCCTCAGCTCAATAAAACATCCATATTAGGTGCACAACCAGCACAGAAAGAGCCATTTTTGGAGATAAAAAGGCCTTTTCCATCTAATTTTTTCCTTGGGTGCTGTTATAGACTTTCCTCACCAATCCAGAAGAATGCTCCCCCAAATGACATCATAAAGAATTCATGTATCATTCATATCAGAGCTCCATGTATCATTTGCATTCAGGAAAATCTTTAGTGAAAATTGCCTACAGCTTTCTCTCTCTCTCTCTTCGAGCAGCACACTGACATGATCCAAAAGGAGTGTCTTAATTATGGTAATTATAGGATTTAAAATTCATTAAATAAAATATTGAGGCTATTCAAACTCAGATTTTTGAAGGATTATAGTGTTTGACAACACTATGAAAGGTTTAAGTGCGTAGTTTAACTGCCAGAATTGGTTTGTGTTTAGCCCTTATTACTCAGCACGGAAAACATGTTTAAAGTGGAATCTGCAGCCCACTTTCAACTGTCAGTCTAAATATGTCTATTCACAAGCTGAGAAATTAGCACAGTGCATGATGCTCTGGTGACACCCATCAAGCAGGAACAACTCATCGTTTCACTCCATCTCACATCCAAGTCATGAATTACTAGGCTTTGTTTAAAAAAAAAAAAAAAAAAGAAAAAAGCCAGCCCAGTTCTAAAAGGTTGACAGGGGCTTAAAATGGCTAAAGTAAGTCTGAAGTAAAAGGTAATTCTTGGCTTTCAGAATCTGTCTTTGTGGACATTGATTGTGTTACAGTGGAGTAGTCAGGCAAGACTTTTCCTCTCCTATACCATCGTAGTCTCTAGCCAGTATAATGGTATTGTACTTGCACAGTTCCTGGTGTTAGACAAAACTGGAAGAAAGACAGAAAAGCAAAAATCCCTCTGTTTTGAAGTAATTTCCAGAACTGTCTCTTGTTTAGGCAGGAAAAATGCCTCAGAGTTGGGTGATATGTTCCCAGAGGGTCAGCCCAGAACTGAGGGTTGGTTTATCCTTAATGCCACAGGTGTCCATGTCAGTGCTCTGCTCTCCTGCCTCTCCTATACAGCAAAGCAACTCTGTTCATGCATTGGCAACAACTTCATGCTTCTGCCTTTAATGTTTCCAGCATCTTCTCTCCACTCAGTGCTGCTCTTTCTTGCCTTGGCTCTGACTCTGTAAAACAGCCATGGTCACCTTGCAAAGGGAAAGTGTGACTCTGTTGGAACTGATATTCAGTGCCTGAGGAACTTTTCAATTATTCCTGCTACTCTGTGCCATGTTCCAGTGAAGTGTGCCCAGGACATTCAAATACCAGTGACTCAGTGTACTGATGTAAATGAAACCACACTGGTATAAAACCACTGCACATAAGACCAGAATCAGGATTCTGACTGCCATAAATAGAATATTAGAATTATATTTCTAGTAGATATCTTTATGGTGTAGGAGGTTCTATTTGTATGCAGTACTCATCTGTCACAATAGCCACAAAAAGAGTGAAGCTAGATCTGGTTTATGATTGCTACATTTTAGATCCGATCAGATAATTTCAGATCCCAAGCAGAGCTCAAGAAGAAAATTTTTGTTAACTACCTTCAGGTTACTTTGCAGAAGAGCTAAGACAGCTCAGATTCAGAAGAATGTCCTAAAATATCTTGTGTCCACCCATCAAAATATCTTCATTTAAGGCTTGAGTCTCAGTCCTGGTCCTCCAGGAGCCCTAGCTCTGAGCTCAGGACTGGAGGCTTTTGGATGCTGCATGGCTATAAAAAGTATCAGGTTTGAAATCTGCAGCTGAACCTCTGCTGATGACAGTGTCCCCATGAAAGCCACTCCTGGGAAGCAAACATTTGTAAACTGTGCATGGCCCCATTGTATGGGTGTGGCACAACTGTGTCCATACAAACTGAGCATGCACGGAAAATGCAAGTTCTCACAAGAGCAGTGGCATGTTGACAGAGTCAAAGCAGGGCATTGGCTAGAAAATAAGGAAGGGAAGGCATTCTTGCATGTTTTCACAGATTTTTAGCTTACTATGCTAACAAACTTATTGAACAATAAATGATTCCTTCTAGAAAAATCCAAGAGAATGATGAATTTCAATAAGGATATGAAGACACAGTTCTTCAAAGTGAAAGCTGAATGACCATTTTTGTAGGTTGATGAGCTTTACTTAAATCATCTGTCTGGAATACAGTGCTGTGTTTCTTTCTGTGGAAAGAAGCTGCTCACTGGGCTATTTTCTCAGCAATTTTCCAAAGGTGAGTCCCCACAGGAAAGAACACAGAGGTCCTGTCTCTCATGGTCTCTGCCTGTAGTGCTCCCACAGGTGACATGACAGCATGAGCTCAAATTTGGAGCACTGTGTGCCTTGGTCCATAGGTGTCCATCCACTCTGTTGGGGGCATTTGTGTTCCCTTCCCTTCTCCTGAGTGTTGTTGTGTAGCAGACTTGCTCACACAAGGGGCCAGCCAGCAGGAAGGCGATGTGAGGGATCAGAGAGGGTGACAGTGCTGTGAGTTCAGCCTTGGAGATGCCACAAGAACCAGGAGGCATGGAAGAACTGGGAAATATTTTTCTCCAACCAGGAGAGGGCAGAAACTTCATTGTGCAGTAGTATGAAACCATGCATGCACTTCCACAGGCAAAAGTCATCCCTGATTTCCTGAAACTGTTAATATTTACTGCATGTGTAAGAAATGGAGGACCTTTTTCTGGTAATCCTCATGGTCAATGGAACACTTTCCTGAAAGACTGCAACCAGAGATTCATTCTCTGCTCTTCATTTTCACATCTATTCCGTGCCAGGTACCTTTTATAATCCATCTGCTTCTCACCAGATCAGTAATTTTGTTTTCTTTTCTGGCAGACAGGTCCTCAGAAGCCTTGCCAAAAATATCCTAAGTCCAAAGTTATTTTTAAAAGGTGCGAAAGTCAAGAAAAATCCAAGTGAATCCAAGGTAAGTAGTTTGTATTCCTTTCTACTTTCAAATTCTGTAAGAGCTAATAGTAGAGTAAAAATATTGAAAGCTAATGAGATTTCAGAGCAGACATTTTCTATTTGAAAAGAAACAGAGGAAAGAAACTTTGAAATTGCCTAATTTCAGGAAAAATCTGAAGACCAACCTTTGTTCCAAAATATCAAGGACAGTCCTTCACTGTAATGGCACCTTGAGGAGAATAGAGTGTATGTGCTTTTGCGACTGGTTTTGAAACACAAGTTTTGGTTTAAAGTTGCCATGCTGAACTCAAACCCAGCTGAATTGCTGCTAATGGGTGAACTGACAGTCTCTTCAGTTTGCAGTAGACAGATGTCAACACTGCAGCTGGAACCAATCATAAGTTGTCATCATGACTGGAAGTAACTGAAACTTTTCTTGAATGTAGATAGCTGGGACTGAATGGACATGAGCACCAATTCATCCTCTCACACTTAATATCTTATTGCTTCAAGCAAAGGACAAAGGGGGCAGAAGTTCCATTTCACAGGACATTGGGCAATTTTGACATTTGCCTTCATGTGGATTACAAACAGGACTTGAAAATGTCAACATTTTTGGTGTAAACAAAATAATTCTTTTGCTCTCAATTGAAATGCTTTATTTTGACAAAAACTAAACATTGAGATTATTCACTCCCTCTCAGTTATGCAGGAAAGGCACTGGCATGCAGGATCATTCATATGTTTCATCCCTACAATGAAAGCCACAATTTTTTCTTGCTAAGGATATTGAAAAATGGAATTTCTTCCTCTTGCTGTCTTTGAATAAACCTCTGCTGAGGTTAATGCAACCTCAGGGGCTGTTTTGACTTCACCACGTAGAATTGTCTTGTTAGAGAGAATGCCTCTATCAATACCTTCCAGACTGGAAATCACCTTTGAGGGACTTCAGCAGTGCTCCATGGCAGGTATGTAAGGATGGAATTTATAGGAACATTTAGGTTGCTTTGATACATGTGGGTAGGTCACCACTTCGGTTCCCAGGACTCATCAATGAAAGGGCAACTCAAACACATTGAAGAATCCTTCTGAAAAAATCATAATTTTGAAGCCACCCAAAAAACCAAAATGGTGATTTCTTTTGAATTTTGTTTACCTTTAATATGCTTGGAGTACTTTGGGTAGATGGTGCACCTTTCATGCTCTACCTGCCTCATAAAGGCATGGACTATGGTCCTGCCTTTCAGGTTTTTTCCCTTTTAAAGATTCCTCCTTGCAAAAAAAAAAAAAAAAAGTTTTAGAAAACAATTAAAACTTTTTGCTCACACTGGGAAGCAAAGTCAATTTTATGAACAGTGAAAACATTGCACATGCAAATAACAAAGACTCCAAATTGCAGTGAGAAGAAATTTCAAATTCACTCAAACTATCTTTAAGACCTGGTTAAGTAACATCAAGTAGACAGAGTTGTCCAAGTATCAATTTAGTGGTCACAAAATCAAATATGATCTCATGATTTTGGTGGTGTATCTATTAGGATTCATACAGAGATGATATGTTTTCGCCATGGTGATCTAAAGATATAAATAAGGAAAGTTAAGGAAAAATCACATTTTCATTAGTCTATTTGCTATTGTTGGGAAAAGAGGGCTTATTGGAATGAAAGGAGGGAGCAGCTACTTAGATGAAAATGAGAGCACATTTTGATTTAAGGAATAATTTGTGGTGGTTGTCATTATGAATGTTATGTCACCCTTGGCACCAACAAATATGACCTCGTTGTTTGAAAGTATGCTTCAGAATAAAAAGTTCATGATTTTGTTTTTATTTTGTCTTCTGCATGTCTCTTGTTCTGTGCTGTAGCTCGAAGAGCTCTGCAGAAAAATCACAAATGAAAGTTTGATTTCATCAGAGGAATGGGACATTTGTGACATACCTCCCTGAGGATAAAATTCCATCCTATTTAAAAATATTTTTTTTCAGTAAAATTAATATTTTTTTCCCTTGGACTTTTAAAAACTCTCATTTCCTACCCAAGTTTCCATTCAGACAACATTAATAGAAGTCTAAATACTGTCTAGAGTCTTCAAATTTAAATTCTCCAGTGTCTCTTCTCTCAATGAAATGCCTTACAATATGTGATATTTCTACCCCTTTGACAAGCTGACCACTGTGGGCAGGGTCTACAGACGCACATAAATATTGTGGACTTGCCAGGTAGCTTGATTTTGTTACTCTTAGGGACACAGTACATCCCTATTTAAATTCCAGGGAGTAGCTGGTTTGGAAAAATACAATTTATTTTGGTAATGATGTCAGGATTTGGCCTGGAATATGCTCAGGGACTACACATTCAGTGCTTTCACAAGTCTGGGCTTTTTCTTTCAGTCTCACACCAATTCCTTGCATCTTTTTCAATGACAAGGGAAAAGGCAGAAATGTCAAAGAGCTCTCCATGAGTGGTTTTCTGTGAATTCCACATCCTCTGTCTTTTCTCCCTCTGTATGAAGCAAGTTAAATATGAAATTTAAAAGCTAAAGGAAAAAGGAGCACTTACAAATGCCCTGTTGAGGCTCAGTCTAGTTTTTCTCATCTCTCTCATCTGCCTTTCCCAGAATGATTCCTGAGGGGGGAAAAGCACTTAAAATACACTCTTGATCATGACCCAAGTCCCATTGCTTCCTTATTCCTCTGATGATAAGGCAAAAACCACTTAAACAGGCTCTTTGGGAGAATTCACATGTCTCCTTGCTCTCATCTACCTTTTCTCTCATCTACCTTTATGCTCCGGCAGGTAAAGGTGCTTGCAAAGAAAGGTTTTGTTGATACTCAGCTCAGTTTCCCTCTCTCTGCCCTGCTTGTGTTTTCAGCTCATTGGGTTTCTCAGGTCTCCTCCCCCTGACAAAGTGAATCTCACAGCACATGATATCATGCTAGGGATCTTGAACTGAGTGTTACCGTACGGCTCCATTGCATTAACGATTGCTGCACGGGGGAGATACGGATTTTGCAATGACCCACTAAAATAGCTGCCATGTCGTTTTCTGTTTCCTCTTTACAGCAAAGATATATCAAGATATTAAAAATATTTACATTTCCTCTTTGCTGTGTGCTGAACCATTGGCCAGGAGCAAATTCAGGTTTCTGGAACTATACTAAAGCCAAAATTTTATAAGCTCAGCTGTAGTGATGGTGAAAGGTGAGGCAAACAGCACAATGCAGAGGCTGATCACAGAGCTCTGGGGCTTCCTTCAGTCGCCGAAGCAAAGGCATCTGCTACTGATGAAGTGCCTTCAGGTATTTTTCATCCCCTCCAGCTGCCAATCCAACGGAGTCCAGGGCCCTGCAGGTCTGCATCCCATCTGCTGGCACATTGTGTGTCCCAGATACTCCTGGGGCATTCAGGGGCGCAGGATGTTTGGGCAGCCTCACTCAGCTCTCCTGTTTGCATCTCTCTGTGGAGCATCCAAGTCTTTTTTTGCAGAGGAGAGCTCAGATAAGTATGGCTAAGAAGGAAGAAGAAATCTCACTTTCTCCTGCTTACAGTTACATAAGACAAAGAGGGAAAGAAATTAGAGAATATCACTACAATAATATCTTTGTAAAACTGGATTGTCAGCCATTGAGGGCAGAATGAAGAAGAAATGAAAATACAGTACATCAGTTTTGTCCTTTTCATCACATTTTTAAAGCAAGATGTTTTATTCCGAAAAATCAGTTGCAGAAAATTTCCAATCTAATAAAAATTAGAATTGATCTAATAAAATCTAATCAATAAACAGAGATGCTCCACATCACATTCAGGTGTGAAAATTCCTATTTTATTAGACTTTTCCCTGAAAACGATGCTTCAGAACCAGCTGAACCAGACAGCATATCCATGACAGCGACCTGCCTCACTGGAAGGAGACAGATTTGAAGGAAACTGTGTGAGACAAACATCTCCATGGAAGGGAGAGAGTAGGCAGCACAGAACAATGCTTTGTAGTGAGACTTCAGCAGTTTGAGCCCTTTCTTGGTTCTGTGCAGTGTGCTACTATCATCAGCATGGGGCCAGTGTGGTTCCACATCTACCTGTCCTCCCTTATGGCTCCAGCAAAGGCACTAACACTGTTTGCTGGGTGAGGGGTAGGTATTCTCAGTGTAGAAGAACACAGGACAGCTTGCTAGAGCCCCACAGTCATGTACTCTTGTTTTGCACAGGTCCCCAGAGCAGCCTTTGGGACATATGTCCAGGTAAAAGCATGTTCAGTGCACAGCACAGCCACTGCATCCCAGTTTTCTGTTGCTACAACAGGCAGAACAAAACAGCTCCCACTGGTTTTACCAGAGCCATTTGGGATCCTAATGAGTACATCTAACACAGCAGCTCTGGCTCTGTACCAGCAACGTGAATGTTAAAAATTATGCATATGTGAAGAAGGATAGTTTGTCATATATTTCTGGAAAGTAGTTTAAAAACTTGACTTTAATAATGGGCATGTTGACAGCAACTGGGCTTTGATGGCCAAGTCCCTCGGATATCAACTGCTCTAGCATCAGAACTATTTTGACGTCAAAAAAAAAAACAGGCTATTTACTTTTTGAAGTTAAATTGAATCCAGAGAGTTTGATGCTGTTACAGAGCTGGAGTCCTAGGCCATTTCATCCAAATGAGCTGAGCAAGGTATAACTTATGAACAACTCCATAAAACACAGGGGCCAGGTTTCATTCCAGCAATATCAGTTAAAAACCTGTATCAGGCCAGGCTGCAGAGGAGCAACACTGGTGACTTTACAATGCATAATCCATCTCAAACTTACTGCCTTTGCACTCTCTATCCTTGCACATAGGATGGTTGGCAGATAATGGATTCTTCTGATTTTGGTACAATAAGAAGTGATTCTTTACAGTGAATTAGATCAGTGAAATATTGCTTATCCAAGTTTAGGTGGGGAGACTTTCCTGTCCTATAGTGGGCTCAGACGTTTCCTTGGGTATCCCAAGTAATACTGTGGAAAGAAAATACTCTGGAGAGGAAGAGCCATGGCTGATGTCTTACTGCTTCTGTTTCCCTTCCCAGAACCATTTCCTCTCTGTCACCTGATGGAGGTACTCATGGTACCTGTCCCTACACTCTTTGCCTGTTCTCCATGCAGTTTTCTCTCCACTTCTTCTGGGGAAGATTGTTGCTTGTGCCCTTAAGTTCTGCCACATTCCTTGGCACATGGACCTCTGCTGGACTGTCAGACAGTCCCTTGGCTTCCCTGAGGTCTGTTCTTGCTAGAAGAATGCCCATGACCTGCACAGGGCCATTGTAGGGCAGGCTGATCCTTGGCCTGGTACTGGCACACAGGCAGCTGCTGTGCAGTGCTGGCCACATCACCTGGCCGTGTCTGCTCCAGGTGCCTGGAACCAGAGGGGTTCTGAACCCCAGCTGGCTCCAGGAATGTGTCTTTTGCTCCAGTGCTAGTCCGTTAGACAGAGAGAACCCCCTCAAACAACTCCTGGGATCAACTTCTCATCTTCCTATGGGCACAAATTTCTCAGCTGAACTTGTTTTCTCTTGAGCTGGGAAAATCTTCCTCAGAGGGCTCTGAGGCCCCATCTTGTATCAGCTGCCCTGGGAAACAGAGCCCTTTGTCCTTGGTGAAGATGGAGGAAGAGCATCTCCCTGCCCGTGGGGAGGGAGTGACCTGGTGTCCCCACAACACAAGGCAGACACAGTCAGTGGGGGTTTATTATCCTGGCTTTGACTGAATGTGTCTGCAATGCTGTTTCTAATACAGATAATTTGGGAATTAGTATATGCTAAATACCTATCCACTTAGACAATAGAAGAGGCTGGTTATGGCCTCAAAGAACTAAATATAGGAGAAACTATGATCTTTATGACCTTCAGAAAGATGAACTAAGCAATTTTACAAGTGCTATAAATGAGTCTTTGTGTCTTTTCCTTTAGCTCTACAGTCACCACAATTTCCAGTGTTAGGTTCCTTTACATAGAGCATGCTTGTGTCAGCTGGTAACAAAAAGTACAGCGAGAAAGTAATTAAATTAACAGGCAGATCAAACCCAGCCAGCATGATCTGTGCCACGAAAGATTCACATTGCAACAGCTTCTGGAAAAGAAGCTTCTTCCATCTCCATATTTCATGGAGCCCTTGTGGTTCTTTCAGCAAGGTGCAGACCTTAACATGGCAATTTTTGCTTTCTTCATCACAAGCTTGGCTACTGTAGCACAAGCAAGATCTTTGGAAGAAGCACTGCCCAGACAGATTGAGAAATTCTCATATGAAGTTGTCCTAACTCCTGACTTCAACACTCCATCCAGACCAAAAGATTGTCACAATAGTAGTATGCATGGGCAGTTTGGGACATTTTTACTTATAGAAGTATTTCTTTCTTTTCTGCTAAAATAATGAAATTCAGTCAGCCTAGAGACCAAAAGTAATTGTATATTCAGCCAAAGGTACTTTAGAGGAGTCTCCTCAGAATTAAAAACACTAGAATAAATCTTTCAAAATAGGTGATTTGGCAAGGAGACAAAAAGAACATATGAGGGAAAATAGAGAAACTGCCCTGATTTCACAGAGTGCTTATGCACCATCCAGCAGCAAGAGTGTGAGTACTGGATTTATTTACTTAATAGTGTCTGCATCACTGTAGTGGCCACAGTGGAGTCACTGCACAAGGACAGGTAAATGCCACATTGTATGTTTGGAATTTGGGACAAATTTGGAATTTTTCACCAGGCTGAGGGTGCAGAACAGATCTCCAGTGTCTCCACTTTGGTGTGGCTACCAGGGGCCTCTTGCAGGGCTACTGCTGCTCTGTGCAGAATGGGAATTCTCAGACTTGTTCCATGTTTCTGCCCTGAAATTGCCAATCTCACCTGGATTGCTACATACTAATAATACATGGAAACTCACAGCTGAGTAATAGATTTCCTGATTTCTCTAAGACATGGATGTGGCTGCCTGCAAGCACAGGAGATCTGATGGAACCAGTTGTGGATATAAAAGCTGTTGGCTGGTAATTGAAGCAAGAATAGGTCCTGTGGCTTTTTCATTAGTCCTCTCATCTACTCTGTAAGGGTTCCAGCAACCCTTATGTGTTGTAATTTTTAAACTTTTACAGGGTTTCAACTTAAAGAAGCCCAGACTCTTGTTCTTGTGATAAATAAATGCCTGTTCTCTCTGTAAGCACAAGAGAAACCTGCACATGCCAGTATTTTATAAACATGCCATTAAAAGCTCTTTTGCAGCTTAGAGCGGAGAAGTTAAATTTCACAATATTCAGTTCTAATTGCAGAATAACAAAGGATGGTAGTTGAACAAAAATGCCATTGTTTCACTGGGAAGCAATTAGGCTGGTGATGGCAGGTCTCAAGTGAGAATACAGCTCCTCAGTGAGCTATGAGTACCTGCTATTTGCCAAAACTGCCATTATAATAAGAACACTGTCATGATTGAAAACCCTAATTACCTAGGATTTGGAGGTTTGTGGAAACTGTTGTGATTTTAAAGGGCTAACTGCACTATTAATACAGGTTTTAATTTGGGACTAGGCTGAAACATCCCACAAGTTTTATATGATGTTGTACTACCATTGCTTAAGATGTGAACTGTTGGGGTTTTTTATCAAGCCTTGATCATAATGGAATAATTTTTCTGTCTGAATTGGACGCACATTGCACTGTTTTCTTTCTCTTCTCTTTCTCTTCCAAGGGCTGTATGCTTTCACACTGAGAACAAATTTCTCTCTTTACATGGGACTGATCATGAATAAAAATGAAGTGTTGGAGGAAGAAAAAGAAATGTAGCTATGATTATACCATGTTTATGTCCACAGTGGACAGATGAAAGCAATAACACAAAGCTGTTATTTTAATAATTATGACAGCAGAATTTATAATGATTTAAAAGCTATCTTAATAAGAAATATAAGGGCAACGTGCTCTGAAAAAGGTTTCAATGAAAGGATTGAAAACTGAGATTGGCATTCAGTTTCTTGGAATTTTTTGCAAGGAGGCTTTTATTTTATGACATTCAGAAACCTAGAACTGTGGTTAATATGAATAGTTGTCACACTCACAGCTCTGGCACTTGAACACTCTGTTTTTGATTTAAATTCAACTCCCTGTGAATCCTTGGGTGAAGGAAATTGTTGTGTTATTTACACACATAGGGTTGGAGGATGATTCATAGGATTCAAGGGTGCTAAATGGTCCTCAATATAAAATAAATAACGTATCCATAACCTGGTATAGTGTAATATTAAAATAAGCAGTTAGGAAGGCACAATGAAGAAAATAGGTCTGAAGAGGTGAATGGTATGTTTCAAAAAGTATCAAAAACTTTTAGCAGCTCTTTACCAGTTTTAGTACAAAGTAAAAAGGTAATCTATATAAGAGAAGAAGTGCCTTATAAAAAGACTTTTTTTCTTTATTTGGGAAGCTCTGTGAGGGATGAAAATGTAGTTTTTTGGAATAAGCTCCTTCTTTCTTAACTTACCAATCATAACAGAAAATTAGCATACAAATCCTGCTTGTGAGAGTTGTCCTTGGGATATCTACAGGTTGCTTGAAATTTAATGGCAAGGCTGAGCAGACAGGAGATACAGAAAGTGGAATGAGTGGGAAATGAGGGGAAGGAGAGGAAAGTGCCACAGAAATTATGGCAATTCTGTGGAAGAATTTGTGAAGGTTTATGTGGTGAGAAGGAGAGGAGGAGGAGGAGGCTGATGCCATTTGAATGGACTCAGACTCTTCTCTCTTGTACTAGGATCTCAATGGCTTTATACTTCTGAAATTCAATTGGAAACAAAACTGGGCTTTTTCAATGGGGGCTTGATAATCCCTGGCACAATTTTATCAGGCTCACAATGAAGTCCTCACTAGCATAAATATCTTAATCAAAACTGAATGCTTTTTTTAAAATGAGGCATTGGTTTGTTGAGAAGTTCCTGGGTCCAGTGCATGGTTCAGTAAATGAGATGCCATAGTTTGTGTTATGGAAAAGACTGGACTGGATTATCACAGATTTTCCTGCTGGCTTTACATTTCCACTGCTGAATGTGAGAAAGCTGCCAGCTCCTGTGTCTGAAGTTCTCTTTTTGTATATTCACAGAATGAACTAGTAAAAATACTTGCAATAAATAAAAAATACAAGCTGAAAAAGTAAATAATGGGAAATCAAAATGAAATGATTCTAGGATTTTGACTTTTTTATCCCTTCATAGTTATACTGAGGGAATAACATAAGGGCTACTACATATCTTCTGACAAAACTAATTAACAATCATCTCCACCACCAGACAGCACTCTAAAACTGTATAACATTACCTACCAGAAAGTACATAACCAAAGAGTAACTACAAGAAAGTATATCAGTTTTCTCCAGTGGATTTATATCTGTGTAGCTTTGAAAATGCAGTTTGGTCCATATTCAGTTCTAAACCCACTGGACATTATAGGTGGAAGATCAAAACTCTACCTTAATAATTTACACTAAACCACTTCCTCAGCTCATCAGCTTTACCTCATAATTATAGTAATAAATTGTTAATTAATAACACATTATAATCATATTAACTTTTTATTGTGTTGCTGAGTAGTTGAATAATTAAAAATTTATATCTTTATTCAAGATTTTATTTATTAAATTTTATTTATATATTGAAATATTTTTGAGTGCAGATAGGAATAATGTTTCCTTAGGCCTAAGGCTTTGAAGCAATTGACCTTCTCCTGGGCTCCAGCAACCAAAAGAATCCCCTTTTCTGCCACAGGGAGAAATGTCTTTTCTGTGGCAGTTAGATGAGATTAGACTGGGGAATCTTTCTGGGGGAATGACTGGACACATGGTTAGGTACATATGTGTACAAAAATGTACACATTCTGTGAGTAGCACAGAGGAGAACACAGTGAGTTTTAGATCTGTCAATTGAAACCTTCACAGGCAAAGATTGCAAAAATTGAAAATTTAACTATTTTTATGCTAGTCAGCAGAAGACATGGAGGAAAAACAGAACTACTTAGCAGAAGACTCATATTTCCTTCTTACAATATAAAGCCTTGCTGCATAGGAAGGACCACTAGTAAGTCAAATATTTTTTAAGACGGCGTGAATCTGAAAAGAAAATGTAGTGGTAGACTAATGTATGAACATCCATATATCATAATAGAGATTTGAGAGAATGATGCCAGGTGAAGTAAGAACAGTATAAGCCAATAATTTTAAACATAGAAAAGGTAATATTTTCATATCAGAAAGCAGAAAAAATGGCCATTACCTTGTAAAGCACAGTGGAGTTTTCTCCTGCATACTCCCTTTTGCTCTTGGCCTGTGCTCTACACTGCCAGCTTCTTCCACCTTGGCACTGTGAACCCACTGAGCTCTGTGGGGAGGATGGGTGACAGAAGCACAGCTCTGAAACACCTTTCATGTGGTAGCAAAAAGAACCTCCAGAACCCAAGAAATATCTCTCCAGGAAGTATTTTCTGTGTAGTCTTGACTGTCACTGGGCACCTTTGCTGCTCTGCCTGCTGTGCTGGTGGTCACTGCTGTGACAGAACACCAAAGATGTGTTTTAGTGAGGTTCAGAAGGGTTCAGCAGAGTTGTGCCCCACTGCTGCCAAGGTAAATCAAATCTTTATTCTTCTCTAGCTATCAGTAGAGCTGATTCCTGACAGAATGCTTAGGAGAATGGTGAAAGAATTATCAAAATCCCAGCTCAGAACTGGATCAAAGCATAACAGTGTACAGCAGTTCAAACATGGGCTTCAAATGCAGAAAAAAAAGCATTTGGAGAACCTGGCACACCTTAGGCATGTCTTTAAAGGGCATTTTCACAGCTGGGAGAGTTGGAAACATTTGCAATGATAAAAACATGGTGATCCAGAGGTCACTGGTGCCAAAATCCCACCTAGCAGCCACGAGGTTGAGCCAGTCCCCTTGGCTTCTGCTGAGCTGGGCTGGGGAATTTTTCAGAAAGACATATACTCTGAATTGTAAGGAAGTCATGGAAGAAACCATGATCAGGGAAAAAAAGCTCTAATTTTAGACAATAGTGTTATTTCAATAAGGTCATGTATGTGCTCTTTTCTGTTAGCTAACAACTTCCATATACCAAACACTGCCTTAGAAATGAAATTAAATGGAGTCATGAAGAAAAAGAATGAGGGATTTCCTGAACAAAGCAGAAACAGGCTAAAATAATGCCAAATGTGTTTTCTTAGGAATTTTTCACTGTGTTGTGCTGAGAACTGTCTACAAGTTATGTCAAGTGAGCTATTTTCCTGGCAAGTAATGTGCTGGACTGGAACAATGGGTTTGATAATTGCTTGTACCTCTTGATGATGAAACATCTTGGCTTTCTTTGAAAAGAAATATGCCTTTCTGCTGTGTGGAGAGAAGCAGAGGTTCCAGAACTTCAGTGTTTGGGCAGAAACCTTGGAATATTGAGAACTTGACTCAGTCTCTCCTGATTATGTCCCTCTGCTGCCCACGGGGGAGTGGCAGCTGGGAGAGACCAGGGAACAAACTGCTGGAAAATATCTTACAAGTGCCAGTGATGTAGAAAAGAAAGATGGGGAAATGACTGATCACTCTGGTTGAAAGGAGTCAAATAGAGCTCCTACAAGCTGGTATAACTATGGGATTACACAACTGACACTTACTCTGGCAGTCCCAGAAGGACTCCATCCCTCTGGCTTGTGGTTGGCGCTTTGTTACTTGATGTGGTAAAGCATTGGAAGGTGGTACTTGGGCAATACTAGAAAAAAAAAAAAATATAACAACAAATACCCTTATTAGCTTAAAAAATAAGAATAAATCCCATTAATTTTAGGATAAAGTGGTTGTAAGTAGTCAAATTTGACCAACATGGTAAAAGTGCTAACAGCATTTTGAGTGTTAACCTTTGAGAGAGCAGCAAAATTTTCACAGCAAGTCTCTGTTCAATGACTGTGTACAGTACATGTGGCCCAGCAACATGGTGAAGGTCTATTAACCAGTGCTTAACTAATGCTAAATAACAATGACATTCACAGGACTACATCATGAATTTATAATGATATGGGCTATTACAGAGAATACAAAATGAAACAGTAATGAAGGGACATATAACCCTTTATTCTAATTTTTTTACATGCATAAATATTTTTTTCTGGAGATCAGCTTCTGCATGGCAGAACAATGTGTTGGCTGGCTGAATCTCTGTTAAAAGAACCCTTGAAAAACAGATGACAAGCAATTGTCCCCTGAGCAGTGCACACATTTATGTTTGAGTTTCAGAAACAAGCTGAGGGATTTTCTTAGTTTCTGCTTATAAATGACAGATGTATGCAGAACAGCACAGGCAGCAAGATGAGTTTATATAAAGTCCTGGAAATGCAAGGTCTCTGTGATTGCATAATACAGGGAATTTGGTGGTTTCTATTTTAAAAGCTAAAGAAGCACCAACTTGATGTAGGGTGCGATCTGCATCTCACAAGAGTGATGTGTTCCTTTTCTATCCACACAAGAACTTCAGATTAGGCCAGTTATATAGATTTGAAAAATGAGATCCAAAGGGGCAGCTTTGGGATTTCAATGCTTGGAAGCAGGTGCTCAGCCCTAGTTAGATGGTTTTGCATGTAGGTCCCTCACAGAGCAGGACACGGGACCTTCTCAGGAGCTGGGCTGGCATGGCAGGAGCCAGCTCAGTGCAAGTAGAACAGGAGTGTTTTCTCTTGTGGCTTCCCTGGCATCACACAGGAGAGTAGCTGTGGATGAGAAGGGGAAGAGAAGGAGCTTAAATGAAATAATGGGAGATTTCACACCTTTGCTTCATTCAGAACAGAACCCAGTGATGTAGTAGTAAAGATTTAGGGAGAAATTTCAGAATCTGGATCCACGGTGTTCCTTTCTATTCTAAGGAAATCCTGAGGTGATGAGACTTCCCATAATTTCTTCTGTATTCATTATTTTTTATTAAAGACAAAAACAATCCCTAAGTATGTTCATCTTCTCAGTTGCTTAAAAAAACCAATGAAATCCCAACACAAAACCCAGACAGTAGAGTCACAGTAAGTAGAGTGAACTGTCTTTTATTCCATTTGCCTTTTCAGCTAATCAGAAAGACAAAGGTAGCAGAAATAGATAAGCCTAAAGGCACAATAATACTTTGCCCAAATTGCAACTGTATGACAACTGACAGAAAGAAGTGTAAGTCCCTGAGAACAGGAGGGGCAAAATGCTCTCTAGGATTGAGTAAATGGGAGATGAGAAAAGTATCAGTGCAACCAATCTTTAGATCTGCTGAAGGTGATACTTAGAAAGACAAAGGAAATCATTAAAATAAGAAACATATTTGATAACTAGAGAACAGATGTGGTCATCATCTTCAAAGACCATAAAGTTCTAGGAAAAAAAAAGAAGAGGGAAGAATTTGAATTCTGAATTAATATATAAAAGACGACAGGCATGTTATGTGGGATGGATGAAGGAAGGTTAGCAAAGAATGGAGAGATGGAAATGAAAACAATATGAATATCTATAAATATTTCTTTCCCAGTTCATCCATCACGGCTGTCAGTGATCCCCCTGCCTTGACAGGCAACAGATTAGGCTGTGCTACAGGAAGAAGAGAGGAAAATCCTTTAGTTAAATGCTCTTCTTGCCACTGCTATAGCTACAGACCCATTTTTGCTAACTCAGAAAATGTTATGTTTCTAGACAAGAATAAAAATGTACTCCTGTGATCCAGTTACTAGGAACTTTCAGGTGATCAGCCCCCTAAGAATGTAAGCTGGAGCAGACTATAAAAATGACAGGTGATCTTTGAGTTAGGTACTGTGAAACAAATACACAATACGCCTCATTTGCTCTTTGAAGTTTGCTCCCTGAGTACGGTCCTAGGAGAAAAACTCACTGAATGCAGACTTCAAGCAATAGGAACACACTGTCACCAAGCAGATTTCCAGAGTGAACACAGCAATTTCTTGTGTCCAAGTGACAGGGAAAAAAGGGCTCCTGGACCCCTTGTTCACAGGACACCAGGTACTACTACATTTCTAACAAAAGCCTCACACTGGAAACGTGTGCAACAAATTGGAGAGGAACACTGCAATCAAGGATCAGATGCAGGTGCCAAGAGATTTGCAGGTGCCCAGAACTGCTGAGTTAAACCTCTGGTAAATGTAATTTACCTGACCAGCACAGGTAGGACAGTATCCATTCATATCCTGCTTGATGACATGTGGATAGCTCTACTGAACAGACCTGACAGAGTGAGAGCACTGCATTCAGCTATTTTTCATTAATACACATCACAATCACAAAACCTACTTTTTTTTCTTTCCATCCCCTTAAAACAAAAGCCTCAACATGAATTGGTAGCTGCTTAGGTGAATAATAAAATGGCAGGAAGGGAAGGCTTGAGAAATGCTATGACATTTCCTGACCGCTTTATTAATTCCAAGTTAAGCACACGCTTAAGTGCTTCACAGAAGTGGGGTCAATGGCACTGCCAATTTGCAGCACTGAACCTTGTGGCAGTGATGCAGAAAGGTTGAGGCACAAGAATTTTTTTCCCCCTTAAGCTGCAAGCTGGCAATGCTTTCCTCGTGGCAGTCCTTCTTCCCTCAGTGTTTCTGCTTAGTGGTGAGGATCAGTGTTCTGCAGGATGTGTTGTTTTTTGGATTACTTGCAAAACAGAGGTCGTGCCCATGTCTGGTCATTAAGAATCCCCAGGCACTCTTTGCTAGCAGAGTGACAACTTTAGTACCCTGGCTGCAGACCAGGAAAGGATATAAATTCTACCTAGTCTACCTTAGATCCCCCTAGTGTTTCTGTTAGACACTCTACTCCTCACTTCTCAGCTCAGAACGAGATTTAGAATTGCTCTTACAAAATGGCTACAGCAGAAATGTCTCCTCTGTGACTCCAGGCTTTGCAGAGCCCTCTGCATTGTACACCCAGCAGGCATTGCTGAATTAATGGATTATTTGGCTTATTGTTCATTTTCTTCACTCTTCACACTTTCTGGTGGATGTTGAGTAATTTCCCTTGTTTGTTTCTGAGGGTTTTGTTAAAATACACTGAAAAATATGCCACCAAGGAGAGAGGGAGGGAAGAGATCCTCCCCAGCTATAACATATTCTGACTGGTACCAATGTAGCATATAATTTAATGTTATTTCCATACAGTCCAGCCAAATGTAGCTATCTACAAGAAATAAGAGCATCTCTTAGGACTTTTAGATTTTTCTTGAATGAAAAAGAATTCATTTCTCATAGGTAGTTTTCAAACTGGGAGCAATATTATTTCTAAATTATATTTTAATAGCTAGTTTGTTGTTTCTGTTTCTGAAGCCATCATAAAGCATCCATAAAGTGGTATTTCTCTTGCATTTTACATGACTCCAGGGCTTGCTGTTCTCGCCTGTCAGGTCTTTTCAAATCACTTAACGTTTACTGGAACAATTCTACACTGCAAGATTTGCTGCTCATCCAGCGTGGTGTTTGTATCACAGCTGCTACACCATTGCCATCTCAATAAAAGGAAGCATTTCTCACCACTTTGCTAGTATATAGCAGCATGAAAATAATAATTTCCTTTGAAAAAAAATCCACAAACCTTTCATCTGGAAAAAATCAAGCAAAGAGTAATCTTGGTTTTATTTAGAAATGTTTGTGGTTGTTAAGGTAAACTTACAACCCATAGTTAATTTAATAAAAATGTGACATAATTGTCCTGGGCTCTGATATTGTTGTAGTTTTTTTTTTTTTTTCTTCCAGAGTACATTAGAATATTCAGACATACTGAATAATGAAAGAGTTGAGTATTAAGGACATATAATGGAAAATTTTCAGTGTCATGCCTGGCAGGGCATTATCCAACTCTTTATAAATAGTGAAAAAAATATTTATACCATGTTCTCTACTATGATTCAATTATAAAAGTAATTCTGGCTTATTGACATATCATTTAATTTGGTTTTAATAGTTCATTTGCACACACCAGAATATGCAGAAACGAGACCAAAGGGCAATGTTTCACTTGTGTCTTACAAGAAAACAGTTTAAGGGCAGTCACATTTTCTGACTTTGTAGCAGAAGGTGGTATTTTATTCATTAGCTTCTTCATTGGAGGATAATAGTTCTTACAACCCTCACAAGCCGACCATCTTTGCTCATGGAGAGCATCATTTCACTCACACACCTCTTAATTCAGTGAAGAAAGTTAACATTATTTTCTTCTTCACATTGCACATCTAATAAAATTCTTCCTTTAGTATTATGAATTAGAGGGAAGAGAGAGTGGCCATGTGTTAAATATTTTGGCAATGAATTCTTCAAGTTATATTTTACAGGATTTGCAGAATTCCCTTTACTTGCCTGGAGAACTACACAGGAAAAACATTGAAAACCATAATCCTGGTAGCACTTTAAAGCCATATTCCTCCCTGATACTTTTCCCTGCAACTCCCAGGATGTAACATAACAAGGAAGGTGTTCAATAAAATGTGTGTTAATGTCACAGCTCAGAAGAGATAAAATGAATGTGGGGAAACCTTGCCCAAGTTTCCCTTCTCATTCCAGTTATATTCACCTCATTGTATATTTAATTTGAAATGCAGATCTAATTAAAACTTAATGCATCATTAAAATGATTTGTAATAAGTATATTCAACTCCATGTGAGCATGATATGCTCATTATCAGGTCCAGACTATAGCTGGGATCCTTCACAATGAAGGAAATCATTATTCATAACAAATATCTTTCTGGTGACATTAATGCCATACATAAACGTGATCTAAATGTTTTAACTTTTAAATAAGTTTAACATGTCTGAAGACCTGCTGCTGAATAATTTTTTTCTTGGATGGTATCTGTTGTTAAGAAGAGTATTCCTTTAAGTGGGTTCGACTGTGTTTTTTCAAGAGAAGCAAATAAGCCTTCTACAGAATTAATGAAGCTGGCTTTTTAGCCTAAGGTAAAAAGCTGGCTAATGAAGTAATTCATAGTGACAGCCCATGATCTGAATTATATGAATTATTGCTTATTAATGGGATTAATTGCTTCTCATGCTATAATACAAAATTTATGCACTTGTCCGAAATCTAGGTCTATAATCTGAAACAGAAAGAGGGAAGAAAGGTTGTATTATTTATATATCATGTCTACATCTCTGAATGTCCACACTGCAACAGAGACTGAATGGAGGTAATTTTACAAAGAAATGATATGAAGTGAAAACTATAAAACAGGGATAAGAAAGAAAACAGTAAGTTCTGTTCAGCTGAGGCACTATATCAAATTGCATTGTTTTACTTCACTAAGGACTTCCATTATCTGCATGCTCTCTTTCAATATATAATAAAATAAAATTTATCTCTTTGCATATTCCATAATTCAGTTCTGAGTATAGAAGTACCTGAGGAATAGAAAAGTAAAACTTTTAGGATCACAGAAAAACAAGCTCAAAATAAAATCATATTCTACATAGAGGGGTTCATTTATTAAACATACACTTTTATTTGTATTTTTATTATTGCAGTTATTATTTGCATTGCACATGTGGACTGAGGATTATTTCACCTGGAACTAGAAGCCTGACTGCACTGTGTCTTGACCAGACATAACAGAAAAATGGGCTCTTGTGCCCAGATTTCTTGTTATGGAGAGGAGGAGTGAGGAAAATCAGACATATGAACTTTATTCATTCAGAAATGTCAGCTGAATCTGTTTTGCCTGATTCTGTGTCTATCAAGGATATTTATATTCATGTGGTCTTACTTGCCGTGGCATCTGTGAGTTGTGTTTAAAGGTATTTGAAGATCTGATTCTATATCAGGTCAAATCCAGGACTTTCAGTTATCAGAAAATTAACAATCAGAAAAAATATCCAAGCCTTTAGGATATTTAGGCAGAAAATTGGGAAATCTATTCAGACTGAAGAAGCAATTAAACCTAACTATTTCTCACGCATCCTGCCTCAGTGCTCTCACCACTGTTTTAGACAAAAGTTCCCTACAAATCAAAGCACCACTGCAAATTAGGATATTGCTTCTTTTGCTATAGGGAACTTCACAACAGTGCTGTCATAGAATTGTAGAACTGTTTGGGCTGGAAAGGACCTCAAAGATCTTCTGGTTCCACCCCCTGCCATGAGCAGGGACACCTTCCACTAGAACAGGATGCTCAAGACCCCATCCAGGCCGGCCTTGAGCCCATCCAGTGTTGGGAATTCTATGACAGCACTGTTGGGTCCTGATTGCACAGGACCCTCTAAAACACAGATCTTTCTAACATTTCTCAGAGATGCTGGGACCACATTACTCTAATTCCCCTCTTAGGGGCCATTGGTTGGAGAACACACCAGCAGTGCCAATTGTAATGATGTTTTTTTACATACAATCCTGGCACCTTATTGAAAATAACACTTGTGCTTGTATTGCAATCCAGCTTCAAAATAAACACCCTGGAGATTGTAACTTACTGATTTTCTTTTACTTTTCTTTCCATTCCCTGACTTCTAGGGCAGTGCATAGTCCTGGCCACAGAGATCCCAGAGAGAGAGGTGGTGATGGTCCTACAGCTTCCCTGGTACACATCTTAGTTCAGAATAGATCAGTTCTGTAATTATTAGGCTTCACATTCCCTCTTCCCATCCCCACTGTTTAGTTGTTGTTGGTTTTTTTTTGTTTCTTTATTTTCTTAGGGTTTTTCTCTGTTTTTTTTTTTTTTTTTTTTAATTACCTATGTTGAAGACTCCCTTGGCTTGGCAATACAAATAAAATGAATAAGCCATTTTAATTTCCAAAGTATTTTCTGCATGAGCACAACAGACATACAGACATGCAAGCATGAAGAGTAACATACAGGAGCAGTGGTTTACATCCTTAGATCTTAGATCTCAACAGTACTACACTTGTGATTAAAGGAGTAAATTTTATACTCTACATTTTATATTTACTATTTACATCGTAGGTCCCATAGAATGGTGGTAAATGGAAAAATGTGCATTCAGATTTTAATATATTAGTCGAGTTTTGAAAGAAGTATCATTCCATTTTAAATTTTATAAATATGTTTTAAGGAGTAAAGAAGCTGTTTTTTGGTGTCGAAGTTATGGAACAACTTTGATTTTATTTTCTGAAGCATCAAAGTTCTAACTTTTTCTTCCTTTCTTATTCTTGAAATATTTAGGCAACTTAAAAAGTATCAACATCACAGTGCTATGTATATGTAAATTATTAGATGCATCTGCTCTTTATTTTTTATATATATATAGCTATAGAACATATATGTATCTTTTGATATATATATATAGCTATATAACGTGTTATAATATATAGATATATAACACATGTATCTTTTGGTGTCAAAGTTATGGAAAAATTTTTATTTTATATTCTGAGGCATCAATGATCTAACTTTTTCTTCCTTTCTTATTCTTGAAATATTTAGGCAGCTGAAAAAGTTGAGCTGTAGAGCACAGAGCTATATATATGTAAATTATTAGATGCATCTGCTCTTTATTATATATATATATATATATATAGCTATATAGCTATATGTATTAGAAATGCATTGCTATCATATATAATTAAAACCTAGAAACTGTGTGTATATATATATATATATTCGGTTTCTACATTTTAATTATATATTATATATAGAGAGATATATAGATATATAGATATATAGACATATATGTATATAAAATGTTTTTAGATTTTCTGCTCAAGTTCTTGTGACTGTTCCAACCATGGCACTACTTCAGCAGCCAGGGGCTGGCAGGAGGAAGGGATTGCCCTTGTTGTGGTGCCTCAGCAAGGCTCAGAGCTTGGCTCTAGAGTTCTACAGCTTGGCTCTATTGCTTACAGGTGAATAAATATTTCTGGGAAATACCTTTTGAGCACAGTAAAGTAGTCAAAGAGTAGGGAGGGGTAAAAAAGTGTCATAGTCGTTGATTGTAATTAATAATGTAATTGACTCTGCATCAAAGATGTTTAGTTCATATTTCACATCTATTTTCAATTTTTACTTTTCCTGCTTCCCTTGATGCCTGGTATTAAGCACTAGGAAAAAAATATTCTCTTGGGATTAGGTAAATTTTAAATATTTACCAGCCTTTAAAAATCATAACATTTGACACAATAAAAAGCTTCATACAGTTAATATGTACATTCCAAAATAGGAACACTCTTCATTTTTATTAGTCAAAAATAATTAGTTTCAAAGCTTAGACCACTGTGAAAATCCTCTGTTGATTACACTACCACTATTTCCATGAAATAGTTTTATTGCTAGCACAGAGTTTTCATTGTCTGGGCAGAGGTGACTGTGTGAAACACCACTGTGGCACAGCCCAGTGCTGTGGACAGCTTGGGCATGAACAAACTAAACACAGGCAAGCAACCTTCTTTCCACAAACTGGCTTATATTCCTATCAAAACTAGTTTTTAGGGACTAGAGCAATTTTGATCCACCTTCTTGGCTCTATAAACTGCACACCAAAAATCTTCGTTTGGCAGTCGGCTGGGCAAATACAACATGTGCAAACTGCGCTGAGAGGAAAGGCTGGGAATGTCTCACTGAGAGAATATACTTGCTTCTCATTAATAAAAATGAAAAATAAATATTAATAAATATAAACTAAAAATTAATAAAATTTTCAAATACCTGCTGTTTTCCAGTCTCCCTTGGAAAACAGAATGGAGCTGGGCCTGGAACTTCCAGGACAAACCCCTTTTGTTGCCAACAGCCTCATTCCTCCCTGCAGGATGTCTTGTTTTACCCATCATCTCATGCCAAAGCAGCTCCACTTCCACAGGGAATATCTGCATTCCTGCAAAGTTTTCCAACTGCTTTGAACTTGAGTCTAGAAATGAAGGACATTTTCCTTGAAGAGGAAAATGAAAGAAAATATTCAAAGAAAAATATTCCCACATTCTCATCATTCTGGATTGCCTACCTAAGAGACCTTGCAAAAAAGTCTTGCTATTATCCTTCAATTAACTGGTCAAATCTATCAACAGCAGTGAGAGGAACTCCCAGCCATCTCATATTATTGCTGTGCTCATTCCCAGCAGCTGAAGAGCCAAATACCTTCATGTAAGCATCAGGTAGGTGCCAGACACCCAACTTGCATCTGACCCTTTTGCAAATACTAGAGGCTGTACTTGGAAAGGGTTCCCTTTTTATTTTTTTGTGGAAAGTTTCCAGAGGGTTGTGCTGAAAACTTGATTCACTTGAAAGAGAAGCTAGAAAACATAATTCCAACACAGCTTTCTTTAAGAAAAAAGACATCAGGCTGAGTTACTTAGTTTGGTAGAACAATCTGTAACAATGCCATTATTAAAGTTTCATAAAAATGTGTTCCTTTAAACACAGACTTATATCTGACTTCTACAGAGCAATTATAGTAACTATAATGTGACTCTTGTGGTAAAAAGTGACATGCACAATGCAGTGAGGCTTTTGAATTTTTAAAATAGTAAGAGCAGCCAAGGAGAATACACTTCAAATTTCACCATCAAGGCAAAAGGAGGCTGAAAGCAACTTAGAGTCTAGTTCATGTTTCACTTGGAGGTTTGAATTTTGCATTGGTTCCTGGGCCTTAGCCCACTGCTGTAAAGAAGCTGCCTCAGGCTTCAAATATGGCAATTGTTCCCAGGCTGTGCCATTTTCCTCAGCTTTCTTTGAGTTACTGTGGAAAAAGTTTGCCCTGGTAAAATTTAATCCTTCATTAAACAGTAATCTTATTTAAGTTGCTTTTTAAGAAGTTGGTTAAATATCAAGAAGAAAAACCAGTATGTAAACAAAATTCTAAATGAATTTACTTTTCTGCATATATTTTCTGTGTTCAGCTTTTAAAGTGAAAGCAGGACTCATATGACAATGGGACTAAAATTGTAAAAGAATGAAGATGGAAAAGAGAAACAAATTTTACTTCTGTGATATCATACAAAAAAGAGTGAAATATTTGTTCAGTCTATCAGGAAACAAAAAATTACTCTTGCCAACAATTTGACAACACAGATGAAATTTCAAGTATGAGGTAAACTAAAATGGAATGAAAAGTCATGTGAACTAAGTCCCAGGACCAATGGAAAAAAACTCCTGTGTTCAACAAGATTAACCAAACAGTAAAATGAGCAATATTTGTCATGTGCTTTCATTAGTATAAATTATTCACTCAGCAGTATTTTTTCAAAGAATTTTGAAAACAAATAGAGCAGCTTCAAAAAGGTATTTCCCTTGTTTGTAGATCAATGGATATATCCATATCTTTGGTTTGGCAAGCATATTTATAATGGCCTCTATGTTTTTAATTTGCTTTTTTGGGAGTTGGGATTTGGGAAACAACTATTGTATCCCAAAAAACTATTGTATTCATGGAGAAATTGCAGTTACAAAGATATTGTGCCAAAACCTGCAATTTAAGAAAAGTAGGGTATTTGTGCCTTAAGAGATCTGGGTTCAATTTCTGGTCATGTGGCAATTAGCAGGATTGGACTTGTCAAGGCACTTAGGGGCACTTTTTAACTAATGATGTCAGAGCTGTGTTGTTCCAATCTCGCTGGCAGCCAACATTTGGACACAGGAGTTGCAATTCCTGTCAGGTTTATGTGAGTTGGGTAAGTCAGTGTTTAAGTCTCAAGACTAAGCAGTAGGTGGGAATCAAATGAAGTGATTGGGTTCTGGACAGGGAGTCTGGTTTTGCCTTCAGAGTGTTCCTGGGCAGCAGCCCGTGGCTCCTGGGATCCTGACCTGTGACCAGTGCCTTATTTTGGGAGTCTGGGGTACCTAAAAGTGCACATGGTGGCATCACAGTGCTCTGTTGGAAACTGAATGATTCTGCGTGGATGGGTCAATTCTTCTAAGTCTTTTGAAGGACAACATTTCATGATGGGAATCTGCCTGAGATCCTGCTCTTGTGCTTTGGCTCTCCAGCCTGCAAGGCCATCTGGGAACAAAAAAACAATCCAAGTCAGGAGCTTGAGTTCTATGGAGAAGCAAAGATTTTTTATGGCTGCTGAGTTTTTACGTTCATTACCTTGGTTAGTTGGCCATTTCCCCCAAACACCAGAACACGTTCTGACTGGCTGGTCTCAAAGATTACAGAAAATGGCAGCACCTCTTTTACCCCAGGACAAGGCTTGAGAAACTCACTGAGCAGCCAGCTCTGCAGCTTACAGCCTCTCTGAGCTCACCCAGCAGCCCAGGAGAACTCTTTAAAGTTTTCAACACAATTTAGACTTGGAAACTTCAAACCAAAAATACTTTAGTCACAAGAAACTCTGCTCCCTATAATCATTAGTGAGCATAATGAGGCCTTTTAAAAGAACTCTGTTTCTTATGGTACAAAACAATTGAATTTTCTTAGAAAAACTCCATCTTCCATAAATTAAAAATTATAAATAATGACCTTTTGAAAATTTTATTCTTTTTTCTCTCTCATAATTCTATCCATAAGTACTGTACTTCCTTGCTTTTCTAGTGGGGCAAATTCTCTTTCTCTTTTATGCTTGAAGATATTTAAAAAATTAATTAAATGGCAATGTTTTTGAGACCAAAAAAAAAAAAAGTTTTCTATGCCTCAGTGGGAGCTGTGCTTGTTTTAATTCTTTATTTTAAAATAGCTGAATTTTTTTCTGTCAAAATGATGCTTAACCAGCACCTTGAGGCAAAAAAATAATAAAAAAATAGCAGCTCTAATGAGCAATCTGGCGGAATTTCAGCTTCTAGTGGACAGGTACCAGCACAACTTATGCATCATGTTTTATCCTTGCCTACAACTTGTCCACAGTCTCCTTCACTTCCAGAAGACACACAACCATGGTGTTAAACAGAACCTCCTACTTCTGGCAACATTATGACTTTCTTTTGAGTTCTATTATGAATTTCTTTTCTTCCTAATGCTCACTCAGGAATCTTAGGGTATTGGCAGTAGTGTCAAAGTGGCCAAGTTTCTTACCTGCCATCTCCAACATTTGAAAATATGGAAAAATGGCATGATGAAATTAAAAATTTCATGTGGATGATTATACTTTGCAGGTAGTAGCATTTTTAGTTTTGGATCTGCAGTGCAGAGGTTTGTAGAGATATGCACAAGGGGGTCTGAATGACCACCTTATGACTGTCACAAATTTCCTTGGCAAAATTTCCAGCTCCGTTAAGGGACTTTCTTCTGAAGTATGATGAAAATTCAGGACCATGGGTTGCTTCACTGAGAGATACAAGAGGAAAACAGTTTCATGGTCAAAATCAGATTTTTGCCGAAATCTTGTGAATATTTCTAACATCCTTCCCAGTAAGCTGAGACACATACAAGCCATGTCACAATCTGCATGCACTTTGGAGGGACTGCCACCCTTTCCATCACCACACAAGGGAACAATCCTATCTGATTGTGTGGGAAGGAGAAGTCACAGCAAACATGACAGTAAGGTTATAGCCACAGAATGAATGCACAAAACCAAACTTTCTCTCTGATCCTCAAAATATCTGCTTAGGCATTTGAGCAAAGTCTGCTGATATCTGGAGCTCACAGTAATAGTTCCTAAGTTTCCAAAGTGTTTGTGGCAAAGGAAATAGATAAGACATATCATCTTTGCCCTCTCAGAGTCTCAAAAAACTGCACAGTGATAACTGCTTAAGCTGCAATACTGCTTTTTAAGAACTTGATGTCAACTAATCTTGTTTCAGGCCACCTGGCAGTATCAGCCTGGGCTCTTTCACTCCAGCCCCACTAAGCCTTCCTTTCATCGGCTGTCTTTCGAAACTGCAAATTGGCCTGAATTAATTTAAGCAGGAAGTTAATGCTGAGGGAAGAGCTCCCCTTTAAGTTCTTTAGAATAAGCTGTCTCTGACCACTAATAAAGCAGAGCTCTTTAGAGCTGATAAAATGAACAATCGCCACCAAAACGTCCTTCCTGTTCTTCCAGCCCTCAGCCAAGACAAGGAATCAATACAAATACAGTTCATAGGGTAACATTTTGTTTTTTCAAATGAGCAAAATGTGTCTTGATATCCATGATCTTCCATGAAAATCTTCATATTAATAACTTCCGTAAGGCTAGGCCAATAGAAACGCAATCCTTTTGATCAGAGAACATATAATTGGTGTAAATTATTCAAAGTCATACTTGTGCTGGGTTGCTCTGTAGAGTGTACATAAGAATAATTTATTTTTTGCTTCTAGGAATATCCTGGTTTTTATCACTGCATGGCATGCTCAAAGAGTTTGATAGGTTTTTTTATCATAATCAGCACTCTCTGCTGGTTTTGTATATAACATTTTTTTGAGAGGTTCTGTCCTTTCCACATTTAAATTTTTACTCAAGTCCTATTCAAAAGATCATAAACACTTGGGCTGACAAACTGATTATTTTTAAATCTGGAGGGAAAAGAGTCTATTTCTGTACAACAAAGGAATATATGACAAATAGTTTTACTGAGGTACAATAATTTCCCATGCTTTGTTTTCTTCTCTGATGTATTTCTGGTTTTGCCAGCCTCCTGTTCAGATAAATCATCACTCAAAAATCAGCAGAACTGTGGATAAGGAAAGAGCACAACCAATCCTTTCTTTGCTGGCTCTATCCTGATATGTGAGTAAGAAGTTATCAGAGTTATTTTTCTTGGGAATTGTTTAGACTCCTGTTCTTTTTCCAAACCCTTCACTCCCATGCAAATCATGGACATGCTTTTGCTTCCACTGAAGCCAGTGAGATAAGTGATTACATGATAATTTTCAAGATGGTCCAAGGCCTGTTTTGACTTTTACTGGGGAAAAATAAAAACAGAAAAAATATGAAATTTTAGAACAATTTTGTAAAGAATATGACATGAGACAGCAGGACAAACCTCAGTTTGAAATGCCCTTCAGCAGGAACTCACTTGTCCTTATTTGATTCCTGGTAACTCAGAGAAGAACACCCAGTGGATTCCCTGGAAGGCTGAGCATGAGGATCACTGCTTCCTTCTTTAGTGGCCAATGACCTGATTCTTTTGGTACTGACTTGCAGTTCTCTTCTTTTTTCATACTTCTTTTTACCAATCAGGAGAGTTCTGCTATGGGACACCTGGAACTCAAAAAGTGCATTAGCTTTACTGAGCAAGAAATGTCTCCACTAAATTATTTTGAGTGTCTGTGTCAGAATATCTTTCTGCAGTAGATGCACTGATGGTGTGGCAAAATAACAGTAGTTTTTAAATATCAGACCATTAATACTGATTCCTTTGTTAAAGAAATAATTTTTCATTACTTTTCTAGAAATGTGATTTTCAGATGCAGAATTATTTAGTATATCTTAGGGTTATGATTCCTACTAAGCTGGGAGCCTAATTTTTGATTTCTGCCTTCTGAGCCCATTTTTGATGGTGATGCCCTGTGTGATTCTCGATTTCTTCAGCTGACTGTGAAGTGGCACTCCATTGATTTTGTGTTTAGAAAGCAGCGCTAACCCAAGAGTCTTCCTGAGACCATGGTGGAAGCAGGGAAGGGTTGTAAAGAGTAAGGTGGTTGGATGTACATACTGGGATGCTCCAAACTGAGCATCCTTTTGCTGCAGTAATGGTCAGCTCTAGACCTTGCAGCTGTTCTGCTGCCCTGGCACTACACTCCAGAAAATGCATAGATATTTTGGCTATAATAATATCTTATGAGAACTATAGAAGGACTAAATAGATTCACTCTGAACTCTTGGGATCATTCATTGTGACAGAGTGAGGACCCCAGGGGAATTAACTCTTCTTCTTCCTCTGGTTTTCATAGGAATATGTGTAAAGACATAATTAGGGTAGAAACCCCAGAATTAAATTTCTCTAGTATGCACACCTTCTGAGACTCTAAAATTAACTCTGATTAAACACATAGATAGATTTCTGTCATTTTAGTGTGCTTTTAGCCAACACACAAATTAGGACGCATTGTTTAACTTCTCAAATTTTCTGATTAATGTTGTCCCCAAACACTCAGTTCTCACTCAGCCAACACTTCCATCGACAGCAATGCTGGGTAGGGCTGCAGGGCAAGGACTGATAGCAAAGATCTGAGTACAAGACAAATTCATTAGACAAGCTAAATAATTTAGGCACATTTGAAAAGCAAATGAATGTAGAGGTGTTCCCTTATGATTATTGCTCACATAGATTTTTTTAAGAGGAAAAACATAAATTAATAAAGGCAAGAATGTTTTTAATGACAATATTAGTGGCTGCCCTGTGGCTATTAAGACATGCACTCATTGTAAACTATATTGATTTTTCCATCGGATAAAATTCTTTGGTTAAATTTTTATTTGCAGCTATAATCCAGACTGGCTGTGTTGGTCATTATCATGATAAAATGTGGTCAGAAAGTTTTTCATTGGAGCAATAACCACCTATTTTCAGAAAGACCCCTTAACAGCATCAGGGAGAGTCAGATGCTGTCTATAAGTGCAATAGTCACTGTTTTTTTGGAAGCAATGTTGCCATTGATTAATGGAATGGGTTATGATATCACAAATTCTATTTTAGCTAAGAACTACCAGCTCTTTGCATCATGCACTGTGTGAATTTACTGCCTTTGCAAATTAAATGCCTGACTCAGTGAACATTCTCATGACAAGTTTCACAGAGTTCATCAAAACCTTTGCAAATGTACATAAAGGGTTTGCCCATCTACAAGAGAAGAACTTCAGCCTTGGCAGTTTGCTGCTACTTTGGTCAGGAGGAAATGGTCAGTTAAGATGCAGAAAGTTTGTTCTGCCCATCTGTGACCCTGAATTTACTTGAAAGAGTTATATGAGTAAAGGTAAATGTTTAGAGATCTACAGGACCTATATTAATGACTAGAGAAACTCTCCATAGAACAGGAGAAAAATAAAGAGAAGCTGAAAAATGTGGATGCAAAAGGCCTTTTTCACATTCTCCATAACCAGCCAATATGGTACAAAACCAAATTTTCTTATGCTGCTTTCATTAAAATTTATAATGGTTGCTCTAAACTGACCCTAAAATATTTTGTTGGACACCTTTGCCTTGTACATGTCACCATTTGATAGAACCATAAATAATTTGACTTATGGTTTATGTTTCGCTCATCCTGTGTCAAGGACAGAGTCATCTAAAGCTTTCTACCATTTCAATTCTTGAGCTGTCTGAGGTCTTCCCTTTCCTTTACTGCTGAAGCAGGCAAGAAATCAAAATTCAGCATGGTGGGAAAGAATATGGCTCTAATTGGACTTAGTGCATGGGCAGTAACCTGTTTCCTGAGACAGTATTTTACCTGTGAGTATTTCACTGCAAATCTCATGTTGCAACACTTTTGTTTGTGGTACTTTGAGAGTCCAATGGGACCCAAGACATATCTTGCAAAGCAGTGATTTATTTTTTTGCACAGAGATGCCAAAAACTGCCTGAAATACCATTAAATTACAATAAAATAAAACTTAGAGCTTTCAGAAATAATTCAGTAATGGAGGTGGTATATTCTGTTCACAAGATTTATGTTTTCATATGAATCATGCAAGGCAGAGCAGAAGCAGGACTCTTCATCAGATCTTCAGAGAAATTCAGAGATGCTTCACTAGGAATATGGAGCTCCTTTTCTGTAGATCTCTGCAATTTAAGGTTGTTTATTGTCCTCTTCCTTTTGGTCTTTGAAGGGCTAGGGACCTGCAGGAGAGGGCTGAGCATTTCAGATTTTTTTAAGGGGCAGCTCCCAGCAATTTCTATCTTGAATGACTTCTAAGCTTCCAAGAATACAGTCTAGTACTGCCTAAATTACAGCAACTCCTGTGGGGAGCAGAGCAATAGTTGGTGGCACGGCCTGGGGCCAGGGCACAGAGTGAAACAGTGACTGGTGTCTGTACAAGGAATTCTCTGTCACCATGTGCCAACCATCCTTGCACACAACACACCCACGAAGACCAAGTGTAGTGACAAAAGAATCCTGCCATATGGCTTCAGTCCCTGCTTTCTTATTGCCTTCTTGGATCACTCTCTCATCAGAATTTTAAAAATACTTAAATATTTCCCTTTTTCAGAAGCCCAAGTACTTTGGAAAATTTAGCTATTAAATCAAGATTCCTTAATCCAAGATTTGGGAGAATACATACTTGATGTTCTGTTAGGTAGGCATGCCAGTTCTATAGTAGCAGAGGTGTTATATGTATTGAAAAGGAAGCAGTACTGTCACTTCTGATGCTGTTACAGACCTTGCCTACCAGGAGAATAAATGAGACTCAATGTATAAAGGAAGTCAGGAAGAGCTGCTTAAGAGTTTGTTGAACAGAGATGTCTTTTTTGATAAATTCTTCATGTCAAATGCCAACAAGCTTAAAAAAGGAACGAGTGCTGTAATTGTGATATCCTGTTCAGGTTACACTACCCTCAGGGAAACTGCTACTAATGACTGAGTTAATTAATGAGAAATTGTTTTATGTGTTACAGAATTTAAACCAGCCCCCTGCCCCAGTTTCCCTGTCTGCTTATTTTTGCAGCAGTGTGAACAAAGAAGCCATTTGCCAATGCTTTGTTAACCTGTTACTCCCACTAACATTTCCGTGTAGTGCCGTGGAAGGCAGGCTGTGTGCATTTCAGCTGGGAGCAATGTCTTCTTGGATCACACACTCTGCAATCACTGTGTAGAAAAGTGTAAAACAACTACCTTCAGAATCCAGGATGGCAATTTTTGGCATCATAACCACTTCTTTCCAAGCTTGTCTACATGATTTGTGCCACAGCGCTGTGGGAACAGATATGAAGAGATAAATCCAGTGATGCAACTTCCTATTTGACTTCATACTTTTAGAACACCTTGGAAATGCAAAAGCCAGTGCATTATTTATATCACAGGGGTTTTTTTTGTTGTTTCTCTTCAGTATCATCTAAGTATGCCTCTTGAGAAGATGAATGTCATGAGGGCAAGTTTTTCCTGTAATTCCTACTCCTTTGGGATTATATAATTATCCTTTCATGCTAAAATTGTTTTATCTTCACAGCTATTTACGGGGGTATGCTGCTATTACCTAAATTGCAAAAATGGACTGTGCAAAAGCACTAGCTCATTTATGTGTAGAATACTGCAGTTTTTTTGGGAAGAGCTGAGTAAAATAAGCATCCCTGTTTTTAACAGGATTATGTGACACATTGGGTAGATATAGATAAGGTTGCACAACGCATCTTTAGTTTCTCTTTAGCAAACAGAAAGACAGCTCCTTTTCAGCTCAGAATTGCAGGCACATTTTTGTTCTATTTGAAAGAATGCAAGAAATATTTTCCTGATTTTTATCTGCTTTTAATTAAGCTTTTTCAACAAAGAAAGAATTTGTTACATTTTTTCAAGCAAAGCAACCAAAGGAAAAAAACCCTCTTCATTCAGAAACAGACTTGCCTTGAGTGGGAATGGCTAAATTAATATTCATTTTAGTCCTCTCTGCATCTGATAATGGTAGAACATAGTGTGTTTGCAGTTCTAAGGTCTTGCAAAAAAGAAATTATTTTTTCTGCTTGTCAGTTTTATAAGTCCAGTGATATATTTTAGCTCTCTCCCTCAAAGCTGTGTCACGATACTGTGAGTGTATTCAGAAGGATGTATGTAGATACACACCTCTGCATCCAGCACAACTCTGGAATTATTTCCTGGCCCACATATGAGGAAAAATCCCTAATGTTAACTCTACTTGCTACCACATTAACAATCCAAGGGCTGATTGGGAAAGCAGAAACTCTAACCACGCCTTTCTCTTCAACTTCTGCTTTCCCTGCTCAGACTCGTGCATGGTTCCTGCTGTGGACTCAGGGCCCCCAGTCTCAACATCTACTTCTGTGGCTTTGTGACACAGAAAAATACAAAAAATGACACATCACCTAGTATAAAGTAGAAAACAGAGAGAATTTGAAAGTAACATCTTGCCCCTCAATGAAATCAACAGTGAATTCCATGCTGATTTCCTGCTGGCTGCAATTTCACCCAGGGTTTGTATAGTTTTATTTCTTTTGGATGCAGAAAATTGGAGAGAAGTATGTCTACAGAAGTTATACTTTAATAAGGTACCTCCTCCCTGTTCCTGCCTGTGAATGCGGGTGTTTCTGTTACCACAAGAACAATGATGCATGTTCATAAATAGCTATAGAAAACTGAGATCTTGTACCTTGAGAGAATTTAGTCTTTTACGGAAAGAATCCTTCTGGGAAAGGTAAAACTTGACATATAAAATTCCAACAATCTTACAGATGTGTTGGATTTTGTTTTGAAATCCAGAATATTTGGGGATTTGGTAGGCAGGTGAAAGAGAAAAAGAATGTTTTGATCAAAAAAGACATTTTGAATGAATATGCATTAAAACATTCTTTTTTGAACCTGCAGTAGTTTTGCAACATTGATATAATATCAATAATTTGTGTATTGCTGTGTAAATGTACAATTTATAAATATTATTTATATATAAGCAAAATATTTTTAAAATGTAGTATTGGTATGTGTTTGGTGTAGAATGAGAGATGTGTTGTTACAATACAAATCTGAATTTTAAATTGAAAATTTTAATTTATTGCAAAAATATGGGTGTAGTCTGGGGCACCAGTTTTGTAACCAAATGATGACACAGCAGAACTCATGTAAAAATCTGTGTACACACATTTAGGAAATGCAAGACAAAAGACACTGTCATCTATCTATTTTCAGTGGTTAAAAAAATTATTGCTCTTTTTCTGCTAATTTCTGTCCTTCAGCTGAAAATTACTGTCCCTTAACCACGATTTGATATTTCAATGCAAAGCAAACCAGTTTATAAACCATAAATTTGCTTTATTTGAACTTAAATATGCTACTAAAAGAAAACCGTGTTTTTTTCTGGTACTGATTTAATGAGAACAGTTTAAGGCCAAGGCTAAAAAATGGACTAAATTATTGCAGATTAATTACCCTTAGGCTTCTGCACGCACTGGGACCTGGACTACAAGTCACTTATTCTGGAGTGGAGCATCTATACATGCACACCAGAGAGGTTTCCTGGGACAATCTATTCCACTTGAGTTACTCCAGTTAATTACTATATACTGATGAGCCTTGAAAGTCAGTTCTGCCTTTAGCATTGAAACACTCAGAAAAAAAGGGGTGCATTTTCTTGAAACGATTCTGCCACGAAACACCGCATTAAAAGAAACATTTGGGACGGTGAAGCATTACTCTGTGACACTTTTGAAGCCCTTCCTGCTCTTGGCTGTTGGCATGATGCAGGTAGTGCCAGGGCACCCCACGGGCAGCGCTGGGAGCAGGCTGGTTTGCAGCAGGCAAGGCTTTCCTCTCATCTTTGCTGACACAGATGTCTGTCCAAAGAAGGCCCTCATGCTGCTCACAGTGATGTCAGTGCCTCTTACCATGAGCAAAGATGTTGATCTCATGGGGACTTGTTGAGCAAAATACACATGGAAGCTGTGCACTGGTTTGGGGCCAAAGCATGCAAATGGTAATTGAGCAGTGCCCTGCGCACAATTTATCGTCTCTGGATGCAAAGGGAGGTGTGTTCTGGTGTGTTACTGGACCATATGCTGCACCACTCTCTGAGGCTTCTCCTCATTGCTGGGGTGTCTCATTAAATTAGTATGGGGCAGCAGGAATATCAGCAAAATGGCTTGATCCCATCTGAGTATGCTCCTTTGCTCCTACAGCTTCTGGCCGTGCGTCTCAGGGGTTAATGGAAATTGGCAAAAATGAGAATGTCCCACTACAGGCAGCTCACGGCATTAAACAATTATGCAAGAATTTTCCTTGGAAGCTATTAGGGATGATGACATTGTGCTTAATATTTGACCTTCTCAGCTTCAACTGCTCAATACCTCTTACTGTACACAGAAATTGCCAAAATCCCACCTAATGAGCTGAAAAATGACATATGACAGATCTGATGGCTAACTGCAGCTAGAAGAAGAAAGACTCCTACAGAGCAAAAAATTCTAAATCTTGCTCTTTTTTGACTACTTTTTCTATCTATAAAGAGTGTTTAAATTTGTAATTTGAAGGCACAGATTAATTAAAAACTTAATTCAAATTAAGCTGAATTCAGGAAAAGTTCTGTTGTTTTTAATGTCTTTTTGGCTCAAATCTGCAATTTGTTCACAAAGTTATTGGGTACTCATAGGATTTCATTTTTTTTCCTTTCTGGGAAGGCTGTTTTGGTCTTTTTCCAAGGGGCACTGTTTCAGTTCCACTTATTCCTGGGAGATTTACACCCAGTTAACTCTTTTGAATTCAAGGGGAAGGAATGGTTCTTGAATTAAACTGTAATAAAAATATTGCTAGGGATAAGAGAATCATGAGTGCTTCCCACTGTACATTTGAGTCAGTGTGTATGAATCCCTGTGTGTTTATAAATGATGCCATTGTCCCTTTTCTCTTCTGCATTATTTAAGTTTCATCTTAAAAGGCCACCACTAAATCTGCTATAATTACTCTAGGAGTGGAAAATAATTTTCAGCAGCTCCAGTCCTGTCTCGGTCAGACAAAACTCATGTCCTACTTTTGATAAGAAAGAGTGGAGGTGAAGAAGTAAAACTTAAAAGGTTAATTGATTTTCTTATGCAGCTCCACAGCCTTATTCTACAGAGACCTTGGGATCTCTCACTTTGAATAACATCAATCTAAAATAAAATGTTGGCAAAATAATGAAATGGAAGAATTTTATGAAGTGTTTTTATAACGTACCCCTCCTATTGTAATCAGCGATACAATGTAGGGACTTGAACTCTGAAAACTTTGTGCATCCTCTAAGGGACATGAATAAAGCATCAGTAAATGAATGGTATGCACACAGCCCTGGGAAAGAGCCTTAGTCTCTCTGTTCTTCATCACTTGTGTGACTAAACAAGTTTATTATGAATTTATATTCCCCCTCCACTTTCGTCCTTCTTCGACCTATTTTGAAAAGGGTTTTGATGCATTGTCCCTTTTATTGGACTCCTGTTCCCCTCTATATGTTGTCACTTCAATGGTAAATCACTAAATGGTAAACCTTGATTAACTTAATGAGATTTTTATAAGAAAGTAAAATACTGTGCAGTACTTTGGGGCAAGGGTAAGCACATGATGTTTTATCCTACAGCATCAGAAGTTGAAGACTTGGACAAACAGGACCACAGATTGAGTTGTTCTTCAGCAGTCTAAGCATAGTATGCTGTTGAAAGAGTTTATCTGTTCCCTTTTCCATGAGGTCAGCAATTTTGAAAGCACCTAATTAAATTCTTCATTAAATCATCAGAAAGAAGAGAAGAGGAAATAGCAAAGAAATCCACGATTTAGGAGATTACAGATGAGCCAGAAAGAGTTGATCTTGAACTTGAGTTTTGAAACAGAAATATTTTTAAGTATAAAGAAGCAAAAATGCCTAGCCTTACAAGACTGATTTATTTTTTTTTAGTTTTGTTAAACTGCCTCCAAAATGCCTTTGGATTATTACACAAGAAATAAAGTGTATTGAAATGATATACTGGTTGAGCCAAAATCAGAAATGAGATTAAATCCCTTCTTGGTTTTACGATCTTTTGGAGTTTTTTAAGGAATGCATGTGATTGAGGCTTAAGATGCTGAGCTGTCATGACATACATAGGGAGGGGCTGGGAGGGTTTCAAAGGCTGAATTTAAGCAGGCTACTTCAAGTTGCTGAAGATAAAAGATGAGAGGGGCTCAAAGTTCAAGCACCGACATCCAGCTAAAGGCAACCACATGGTATTTGTGGACTTGAATTTGGGTAAAACATGCTTAAATCCACATGCAAAACAATGTCTAGACAAATCTTTGAAAATGTGTACATCAGTATGTATGGCTAAAATGTCTGAATTATTTATGGGCCAGTGTATGTTGGGCAAGCGTAGGATACAATGTTTTGGAGGAGATTTTTCAGTTTCTGTGGTTTGAATTGTACTGTGGTTAAATCATAAAACAGAGCCTCTTGGAACAATACCTGGATATTCCATGTGGAGTTTTCAGACTGCGGATCATGACTGTACAAGCAAACAGCACAAAATAGCACCATGACATGTAACTCCAATGCAAATAAAACAGAATCCAAAATCTACAGGTGAGGGTTGTGCAGTATGAGCACGTACACATGCACACAAACAAAAGCTTACACTAATTTTTTGCTTTTTTTTGTTTGGGAGGGAATGCAGCTTTCAAATTGATTAAGAGACCATGCCTAATTAGAAACATTTATCACATGTACACTCACAATTGCTTTTTTGTTTTCTCTCTTCATTTGAAAATGTATAAATCACAGGAAAATAAGTATCTCATATCCAAAATGCCCATCTCTTTGTTCTTTTTTATTTGATTGCAGTCAGATGAAAAGTGCTGCTTTGAAATAGAGGCAATGGCCAGAGGCCTATTGATTGCCTGTAAACAGAAACAAAAAAGCAGCCCTGGTAACATTTAGAATGGTTTATCAGTGATCAAAGGACAGGAGGTGCTGTCTAGACAGCCTAGGTGTGGACTAGCAAATGGATTTCATTAGGGTCCTCTACTCTGGTGCCATTGTTTCAGCTCTGCTCTTCTTCAGGCCAATCTGTGATTGATTTCCAGAGAGGTGCCCAAGTGCCTGTGGCAATGGGATAAAGCTTACAGGACTTCGCTTGTTCTGACAAGGCAGAGTAGCTGCCTATCACATTAGTGCAAAATGACACTTTCATTTACTTCCACAGCGCTTTGAAACAAATACTTTCAGCTACAGCAATTGCTCTTTACAGCTTGAGCTCTGGAGTCAACTTCTTGTGTTCCAGAGAGTAAAAGGTTGTGAAATAATTTCTGAAGTATCCTATAGTTAAAAAGGGTCATATTCTGACATCTCTGACAGAACCATACTTTCCTCTTGCATAGTCACAGTTTTTGTTTTAAGGATGCATTTTATTTCTAATGTGCGCTTTTCACTATAGGGGAGAACAGTTTCACTTTTTATCCTTAAAAATTCCTGTATGCATCCCACATGTGCTGTGCCTGCCTGTAAGGATACTTGGCATTCACCCACTGGTGCAGTAAATCACAGGACTAAGATTATTCAAATGGTTTCACTACAACCCCTAATGTGAAAATGCAGGGCTAAGTTAACTTACAAAAAGGCCTCACATTCAGCTGGTGCAAATTACCAAATTACTATAAACTACCAAATTACCAATGTGCAAGAGCAGCAGATGTGGTCCATGTTGCCTCAGCCTCTTCACTTTGTGCTTGTGCTGTTTCACAGGTGACCTGATCCCACTGCTCAGATGCAGCTGCTGCTGGATGAACTCCTAGGGAGGAGGGTAAAGGCATGTGGCCATCCTGTCTGTCACAGCACCACAGAGCTCTAGAATGGAATGGATCTCTGCAGATCATCATGTCTGACAGCCTGGCAAGGCAGGGTCACCTGGAGCAGGTGACACAGGAATGTGCCCAGGTGGGTTTGGAATGTCTCCAGAGAGGGAGACTTCACTGCCTCTCTGGGCAGTGACAGTGCTCTGCCACCCTCAGTGTAAAGAAGTTCTTCCTTGTGTTTTAGTCTATGACTATTGCTTCTCCTGCTGTCACTGGGCACCACTGGACAGAGCCTGGCACCACCCTCAGACACCTGCCTGCGAGATGTTTATATGCACCAGTGATGTCTCCTCTCAGTCTTCTCTTCTAGAGACTAAATAGACCCACATCGCATAACCTTTCATAAGAGAGATCCTCCAGACCCCTGTCTTGATGTCTTCTCTTTTATTTCCTCTGGGTCATTGTTTTGGTTTTGTGGATCCCACAAGTTCCACCAAGGTCATGGATCTCTTGGTAGTGACAATACCAGGCAGGAAGCTCCGAAGTTTCCTGTTACTGCTAATAGAGGAAATATATGGAACTTTTACTGCAGAAATCAGTGATTCATCCCCAGCCATGGGATGTCAGATTGTGTCCTCCACACCAGAACCAGTGGGGCAGGGCTTGGGTAGGGAGCTCTGAGCAGGATCACTCCCTCCAAGGCCTTCATGGGTTCTTCATGTTCCCTCGAAGAAGTCTGAAAATATTGAGGAGAAGAAATCCAAAATGTAGTTGGTGAAGTTATTTGGATAGTTGTTAAATATATTAAATATAATTTTGTTTTTGCTTTCTTTTTTTATTTATGGAGCTATAACTGTGACTGCTGCCACACAGCAAAAGTCTGTGAGACTACGTATACTGTGTTAGAAAGATCTCGAATACCAACCCAGACTAGGGTTAAATCAAGACACTTTACAGATAAAATTTTGACCAGTGCTCTGGTTTCAAGTGGAAAAGCCTTTTTTTCCCAGACTTTTTGAAAAACAGATGATTGAGAAACTGGCCAGGTGGCAGCAGGGGTCAAAGGGGACATTGCAGAAAAATGGACTGGGGCTGGATTAAGACACCAAAGGGCTTTGCCATCTCCAGATACTGGCTTTGCCTAGCTGGGGTGAAATAAAATAAAATTGGTTTCAGGATGATGATTTTGTTAAGGAATCTCTCTCCAATATTAAGGGAAGAACAGCATAGTGTTAAAGGCATGTGCAAGGTCTGTGTGCCACGTGGGTGCCTGTCATGAAACTGCTGAACAGCTAAGCTATAAACCCAAAGATTCACACCATGGGCTCTGGAAATAGAGGATTTGGTGTCCAGTCTCACAACTGACACAGGCTGGACGTAGAGATGGTGACCAGGCATCACTTTCAGGACAGCAGTCCTACAGCAAGCTCAGGTGAGCTGTGCTATCCTTTGACTCCTGAGGCTTCAAGGACTCAAGGGATTCAGTAGATGTAGTCACTCATATGGTTACATTCAATAACCAGTGCAGTTCCATTAAAGGAAATTGACTATTGATTTTTTTTCCCATAGCATTTCAGCCTAATTTTTAATTTACATTTTTTATTACTAAAGTCAGGCAAGACAGAAGATAAAAATCTTTTTCAAATACCCAAATTCTCCTCACCATTTTCATGATTGCTTGTGTTTGCTCACACCAAACATGTGGGTCATTTGCAGTTGGGATATAAACGTGTGCACTCACACATAAGGCTTACGAAATTCAAACCATTGTGAAGTGATTGCTACTACCTCTCTAGTAAAAGCTTAATATTATGATTGGCTTTGTTGAAGGATGAGGTTAAATAAAAGGTTAAACTAAAAAATTTTGCAATGCTAACAAAATGCCATGAACTGGAAGGACTGTTAAAGTTTCTAAAAATGTGTTCCTCTCCTTTCCACTCTGTTTGAACCCATTCCATTTCTAGTCCATTGCAGACATACATTCACTTCTGGTTTGGAACTGAGGAAGAAATTTAAGTGATAGTTGAAAAAGCAAGGGCTGAAGACTGAGTGGCATAGAAAAGTTAGTAAAGCATTTCTGCAAATCTGAATCGATGCAGAAGAAGGAAAACATAATGAAGAAAGTCTCCACATTCTTTTCTTGTAAATATAGTGAGCAGAAATGGGCATGTCTTTGTTCTGATTTATTGTTTTCCTAAACACTTTAGTGATAAAGTGAATATAAGCTGAACTGGGAAACTTTTCAAACTCTTTTGAGTAATTATCTGCTATTTACTGGAACATCTTTCCTAAACGAAATCTTCAGAACTTATACACTAACAAATTAGTAGTTTTCTGCATAATTTCCTCACCACCATAAAAAGATGGGGGTAATACCCCAAAAAAATTCAGTGAATTAATTTATTGAAGGCTTTCGTTGGCTCAGTAAAATGTTTAAAGATAATTTTCTTAGAAAAAAATCTTTCTAGCTTTCTTAGAAAAGGCATTTCTAACTTTCTTAGAAGTTATTATTACATTCCTGTTTTCTAAAAAAAAAAAAAAAAAAAATAATGTAAATGTTGCATGAGAGAAGAAAATGCTTTTCCAAAGAATTATTCTTTGACATGACAGAATTGTGTGAATGTGCCCAAAAAGGTGCATTTGTAACATTTTGGTTAATTATAGCCTTTCCTTTCACCAGCGTTGCACCCTGTTAAGACTTGGACTGTTTAATATTTCTCTGTGCTCCTGTGCTCAAGTCAACTTTACTGTGACTTAGATCTCATTAAGGACAGAACCTTGTACTTGCTGCAGTAGATCATGCCTGTCTATACTGAGCTTTTCAAACATTTCAGACACAGCTTTTTAACAAACATGAGTCTTTTAAATGAAATGCTAATGAAATGCTTGGGACCTAATGCAATGCTGTAGAGCTTTACCCACTCAGCTTCTTTGAGAGCACAGTTTGCCAGGCGTTGGCTGGGGAATGTCCAGCAATGTTTTGCAACAGCAGTTCCGTGCCTGGGCTGACCTTTGCCTGGTGGTGCAAGCTCCAAGTGCAGAGCTTCTTGTGCCATTGCCAAGAGTTGCCTTTCCATCTTTTTTGCTGCAGTTTTCCATTGACTTTTGGGCAGGCCTTTAACAGTGACCAATTAGCTCCTTCCTACTCCAGTGTGGTGGTTATGGGACAGCAGACAGCCCCATTTCTGAGCTGTGCCCTATTTTGGATCAATCTCTGTCTCTCCCCTTCTCTCACTGACAAAAGACACTTTGCGTCTTTTGGCCAGAACAAGACACCAAGGTACTCCATCACCCACTATGCCTTGGATTACTTAAATATATTCCCCTCCCTTCCTCTGCTTGGCCTGTTCAGGCTGAGCTGCCTCATACCATGTGTAGCCCCAAAGCAAAATTGAAACTTAAATAACCTCAATAAATCTTTTCCTTTGCTCTGGCATCTGGGTGTCTTGCAAGCTGTGTAATGGGATGTTCAGGGCCTCAGCCTCTGGGAGATGCCTTTTGCTGCCTGCAGCTCTCACCGTCAGCTGGGCGAGAATGATTTAATCATTTAAGAAATGCTAAACAACCAGGTGTGCCATTTTTTGACTTCTGTGCTCACTTCTCAGTGCCACAATTCAAAGGGCAGTTCCTGGCCCCAAGACATTATTTTTTAATACAAAGTAGCACTTCCAAATGTATGTTTTTCCTGGGTATTCCCTCTGCTTTCTGACTGGAATTTTTCGTTTAGAAAAACAGTGTCACATTGAATCAGAAAAGTCTTTTTGAATGTAGTCTCCAGCCTCACCCAATTCCTCTTACTCTTGGCTCCCTTCTCAGAAAATAAATATCTCTTTCTTATATGATTTTCTTTTTCTTTGTCTATGGATTGAAACTTTCCTTTCCAGCTTTAACAAAAAACAATGTCACTCTCATTCTTTGCATTCCAGGGCTTTGGATTAGTTGATTTAACAGTGTTTAATTGTATTAAATGTTACCAAATATCAATCTTCACATAAAAAGCCAAATTCTTCTCAAAGTAAAAGTAATCGTTTCAGAAGTTTTCTTACAAACAAAACTCAAATATAAGTTTATGACAAAATAATTCACTTTAGATTTTAAAACCTTTATTCCAGGTGCCTTTTCTGTAACATAGATGACAGCTCTTGCAAAAGAATGTAATAACCTTGGTATAAACCAGATCTTTCAGAGATAGAAATAGTGACAACATTAACATTACCTAAGGATTCTTTCTCCTTAATTAGGATTAATTTAGAATTTACCTGCAACATTTTTAATAACCCTTTCTTCCTAACAAGAAGAATGTGGTGGAATTTTAATGGCTCCATTATGTTAAAAACCCACAATGTGATTGTAGTGACGATGGGAATTTGGCTGTACTGCTTGAAGAACATCTGGTTTAAAATAAATATGCAAATGTCTTCATATATGTGTTAATCTGTCAAGTCCAAAGGATGCCAGAGTTCAGTGAGACCAGACACTGAAGTCTAGTAACCAAATAGAAGTGTCTGGCAGCAGCTTAGGTTTGCATCTCACAGGTCTATGAATTCATATTTACCTTGAGTGCTATTAAAAAAGACACTGCAGGCTGTATGTTATACTCTGATAAGATACACAGGCACATCAATAACAAATACCTGGATGTTCATCCCAATGTCACTTACACCAGGAAAAACCCACTTTTTTTTTTTTTTTCTTTAGGTTTGTCATAATGATGTGTCTTCTCCCACAAACCTAAGCTGTCAATGGGGACTGCTATGTCCATTTCCTGGTTTCTTTCTTGGGACCTTATTTCATGATGAGTATATTAGTTTACAAAGAAGGTTGGAAAACAGCTTCTTTTCTAAAAAATGTTTTGCATAGGAAATCATAGGAGAGTTTGGGTTGGACAGGACCTTAAGGATCATTTCATTACAAACCCCTGCCAGAAACCAGCGTAGCATCATTCTGATCTTCCTTTCCACAACTATGGTGGCTGAACAGAATATCCTCAAGACAGTGATCACTGCTGCTCTGGGTGTCATCAGTGAGATCTGCCAGAAGAAGCTCCCAGCTCTGGGAGGGATGGTGCTCAAGTCCTGATCCATCATGCTAACTAGGCTTCAGGACAGCAGCTGGAGACCAGCAAGTCAAAGAGCTTCTCTTGGTGACAGGCATTTCAACACAGCACTGTGGATGTGTGCAATGGTGGGGTCTTGTCAGTCCTGGGGTAGGAGGGGACTCCCCACCTTCCTTGCGGGAAGTCTTGCCTAATGAGGACCTGCAGGTGACATCCTTGTTTTGTGTAATTCAGTACCAGACAAGGACCAAAATTATGCTAAGAGATGTTCTGAAGAAGAGAAAGGCACTTAATCATTTGAGGTTATTTTGAGAGACATCTTAGTTATGTTGACTGGGAATTGAGAGACATCTCAGACCCCAGTTTTCCTCTTTGTTACATATGTATGAACATTTTTAGTATGATTGCTTTCAATTGTTGATGCTTGTTTTTCAGTGGCTATTTTATATCTGTTTTTAATCTGGGCTATACTATACAGAAAAATGCTGCTTGCTTTTAAGGAGTGTGAGGTAAGTGTAGTTCTAAAAACAAAACAAAGCAAACCCACTAAAACTACACTAGAAAATATTAATTTCCACAACTAATTCAGGAAAATTTTTGTTGTGCCATATGAGATACACATGAAATGGATTTTTCAGATCCCCAAAGGAAACAGAAAGAGGTCACTCTCCTTTACACTGTCCATACTAGCATGCAAGAATGTGGTTATATTACACCCTACAAAGAGTCATTAGGTCTGTTCAGAAAACCCCATGAGTCAGTCAAAATATCTCCAGCTGGGAAGTGCAGCTCTGTCTAGCCTACAGCACCATGCTGTGATTTAAAACCGTGATGAAGCCCCTTGTGAGTGGGAGCCTATACACTTACTTTAGCCTGGGTACTTAATTTTCAGGATGTTTGGAATCTCAATGAAATTAAGTTTTCAAGGTCTGAACTTGTCTTCAATTTTATTTAATGGTTATCATCTGGTTTCTCTAGGTAGTTGACATGATTTACATTATCAGGACTTAATTCAATAAAATATTTCTGTAGGCTGTCTGTTAACAGAATTTCTGAAAAGAACTAGAATTTGTTCTACTTGCAGATACACACAAAGTTAAAAATACCATAAGGATGCTTTGGAAGTGTTTATTATTTAGTGTTCAGTGTTTTATACGGGTTTAGTATTTCTAATGGTTTAATTAGCTTTAAACCATTAAAAATAATGTCTACATAATTTGTATGGCCATCTATAATATTTATAGCATTTCTCCTTGCTGAGGTTGAACTGGCTCTTTCTACAAAGGTCCACCAGTGCTGTCTTCGGTGGAATTAACCCAGGAAAGAGAAGCAGTCAATGTATTCTCTAACGTTAACTTGAGTAACAATTTAAAATGTACAACCCTCTGGTAATAACCATGAATTGGTTGTCTTGAAATGTAGACAAATCTTAAGTATTAATGCACCTTCAGATATGGGAAAATGACTATGTTATGATTTATGTTTCCTTCATTCCTATCACCTTAAATAAGAAAAATGCTAGTTCTCAATTGCCAAATAGCTGTATCTGGTATTTGTTAGATTATGATTAACAATAACCATTGACTGCTAGCACCTCGGAGATAGCCAGCTCTTCTCATTACACAACTGATAGTTCAGACAAGATTTAATCAAACAATGAAAATATACAACGTTTATCTTAGCTACTATGCAGACCTGCACAGATTGAGGAGTTTGCACAGATGGGCAACAAAATACAAGATAAATGTTTCATCTGACTCCCAAAAAAACAGGTGCAAACCTAACTTTAATAGGCATATGTATTTTGGCTGGCAAGAGCCTCATAAAGGACCCCTTTGCCTGGTGGATTTTTCTCTTTGTTCTGCCATGGGCGGGAATAATTTGTGCAGATGGAAAGGATGATAGAAGTATTGTTTCTAGGGTTGTTCTTTGTGAGTGGGATGTCTTTCCAATCCAGTCTCAGAGTGGCTTCTGCAGCCCTCAACAAGAGCAGTCAGCCAGCAAGAAGGAATAACTTCACCCCCTTAGCCTTCTCTTTATCCTTTTGTTTTCTAGCTGACACCTGCAACGTATTAATCAGTCAGAATCTGGACTGCAACACAATGTGTGCAAAAGTAACTTACAGTCTATTGAGTGACCATGATGTCTCACTGCACTAAACATGCTCATTAAAAACAGGCAAACCCATTAAGTTAATATAAAGCAAAAGCAGTTCCAAATACTTAAAAATGGAAGTGCAGCCAAAATTCCCAGAAATTGGAAATGATTAAGCTGTATACCATATTTAGTACATATGAACACACATGTGAACATGAACACATTCATGCACAGGGAAATTTATATAGAGTTTGGAAGCACAGACTGTGCTTCCCAGGTGCAAAGGGCTAGGAAATGTTGCTAATCACAGAGAAAGCTGTTTTGTGATGCTTTGTAGTCCTGTGTGCTCTCACTTAAAAACTAGATATATTTTATATATTGGATCCCCTTTTCCTTACTCTTCTTTTTATTAGGGAAAATAAAAATAAAACAAATAGAAAAGGCCTTGTGGTGTTGGAAGAAAGGAATATGGAGCATTCAGTAGAAGAAACAGTAGAATTAGGATTTTTGTACACATACTGAGTTAAAGGAATGAGTCTTTGAATTAGTCCTCCCAGATATTTTTAAAGGACAGAAATGTCTACTAAAAAAGGAAGTGCCCTGTGCAAATATGTCACTGCCTACCGAAAGTGGTGGAAAAGAGTAAATTATAGTCCCATTTTATCATGTCTGAATGTAGATACATTTCTCCTACATGTACACGAAACTCCAGAAAGCTTCCAGTAGCTCCTTCATTGCATTTCTTGTTGTGACAGAAACAGGACCCTTCAGGAGGAAGAATTGCACAGGACAGATATCCAATGACAAATAAAAGCATATGAAAGAGCCAATGTCAAAAAATTCTGACTTTAATGGTTGATAAGAGGCAATAGCAATGTTAACCTTTGGAAGCATGGCAGATTATCTGTAATTAAGCATAGAGACACACCTGAGAAGTGCTAACATCTTGTATATTTCCTTAATATAACATTTCTGAGGTGCTCTCACCAAGAGCCATAAGCATCTTATGGCTTATGGTAAGAGACATAAACTTCCTGAGTTACAGAAATGTGTTCCTGTGGACACAGGTAATTACAAACAAAAGTTTTCAGAATAAAAAGTAAAGACATTTGAGGACCAAGGCCATTCACAAGATAAATCACTATTAAAATATTAGTGACACACAAGTTGAACGTCTCCAAGCATGCCTAGAGTATCCTCATGCCGTGTACAAAAGCTTGGCCATGGTTATAATCATGCCATGGAAACCACTTGTGCTGGGCAATTGCAAGTGTGGTGTCCCACAGGAACTTACCAAACTGGAAGGAATGATGCCAGTTAACACTTTCAAAGCAATATAAGGTCAAGATTTCAAGTTTTAGAAATACTTAGAAGCACTCAGTCTTGGCAGGAGGAGTAGAGGGCTTGCCTGCCCTGCAGCATCAATGCTTTCACAGTCTTTGGCTGTATCAGAGAGTTCAGCTCTTAGTGAGCTTTCTGTGGCTGTCTATTTTGTCACCAGCTTCATCCAATAAAGCAGCAGTGGGGATTTTAAAGGGATAATTAATGCAAAAAAGTTGTTCTGACTAAAGCAATACCAGTCTTTACCAGTTTCAGAAAGGAGCCAACAACTCAACAGTTATGGCCTTATTAGAAACATGAGTAAAATTTATATTTTTTTTCCCTCAAAAAACCATACCTACTGTTGCTGAACCGAGGAGAAAAAAGGCAAGGGAGCTAAATAGGTAACTGGTCACTGTCATATGATGAGGCCAGAACTTTCTCTGACTTATAAATAGCCCAGCCAAAGTCTGGGATGAAGTGTGCTGGGGTCACACAAAGAATTCATAGCACATGCCAGAATTGCACAATGTCGTAATTGTAACCCTTGCTTTCATTTATTAACTGCAGTATTTCTTGTGCCAAGTCTGTAGTTAAACTGCACATTCTCTGAGAAGCAAAAGTGTTGTCTTTATATTCAACAAGGTGCCTGTAACTCTTTTGGAGCCACAATTATTGTAGTATAGTTCTGCGCATTGCTGTAGAATTCATATCCCAAAGAGCCTTTCTGAAACATCAGTTACACTCTACAGCATTCCCCTCTCCTCTCTTTTTTTTCCTTTTGTCTTTCTTCTTTTCTTCTCCATGCAAAAAGAGAAGAGCATAGTGCCAGATGTATCAAGCTGCTGGGTTTGCAATATGCTTAGCAACACAAACAGCCTCTCTGACAATGATCCCAGTGAGAGGAAGCGTTTCACAATAAAGCCATTAGCCATGATGTGGCCCGAAGTTCCAGATGCATGTGTCTAAAAGTTGGCCTTTTTTTTTTTTTTGCCTATCTGGTTTCCTGTGAATTCTGGACTGTGAAATGCACAATGTACCATTTTTATTGGCCCATGTATTTTGGAACGATATGCCTATAGTGGTGCCTGCAAAATTACTTCTGAACACTTTGGAGGCCATGTGGAGTTCATTTGCATTTCTTCCTTAAGGCTTGGGGAAAACTACTATTTTTTAAAAAAAGACATTTCCTTGTGAAAAAACATGCAATTTTTGATTCCCTTCATAGTATTTAAGAGAGAAGAAAAACATACAGCCTTTTCCACTTCCCAGTTCCCTGTATAAACTTTATGTACCTTGAAGAAGAAATATTCCTCAGAAAGCCTTCCATATGATCTACTTCAGCTAGTCTAATTCCGAATACACAATTAATCTGAATAATATTACTCAGATATTTAAAGGCCTGACTACATTAGAGAAATTTGTAGCTGTCTAATATTACCTCATTGATCACAATGATTCTTGTCAGTAAGGAGCTGTGAATTGCAGGCACAACAATTCACAACCCAGCACTTATTTTACAGACTATGTCCTTATGTCCACACAGCTAATCTAAATGTACTCTGAGGGTGCACTTCCTTAAATATTCTGATTCCTGGCTTGACTTCTTAATTTCATGAGTTCTTAGTGAATAGATATTGTAATATGTGATTCTAGGGAAATAAAATGGAAAAAGCCTTCTAAGCCATCCAAGCAATGCAACAGATGCTTAGTTTAGGAGGGCTGGACTATATTTCCTTTTCTTCCAGACAAAACACATCTACAGTAGAAGACCTAAAACTGTAGTGATACTGGGATTGAAGACAGGAGCGGCAGAGCTGAAAGACCATGCCCGTGTCTTGGGACATAGAAACAGCAAGAGCCTTATTACTTAATGACACCACTGCTATGAGGAGGATTACTTGTGGAATAAACTCACATGAATAAATCAGGGTGACTTGGTCAATTGTCTTTTTTTCTTTAGAAAAAAATTCCCAAAAGAACTGCAGCTCATTTTTTCCTAAGTCTAAGAAAAGATAGCCTAAAACTAGATCAGATTGAAATAATTCTTTCAGATTTTATTGGAAGATAAGGAAAGTAGAATATAATATAAAATCTTTCAAAACTGATTGGAAGCATGTATCCACTTTATACATGAGATAATTTCAATGGAATAAGCACTTCATCTATATTTAGGATTTATGGCCATTTTCTAAACAAAGCTGCCAAGTAAGAATAAAATTTTACTTGGCAAATTTAAGCATGTTTTGTTTCAAAACATATGGTGTAGATATTTGGGAAACTTATTTAATGATGCTTGAATTCTCTCCTTAACTTCCCTTTCCCATTATACTGGCTTTGAGGTACAGTGTATTTTATCAGCTGTTTCTCACAAACCCATCCTCCTGACACTCTGCTGTTCCTTCTCAGACCTGCTGCACTGTCCTTGTCTCCTTCTGCCTTATAAAGAGTCTTTAATTGGTAAGGCCTAACAGAAATCCTTCTCTACCCCCTTTGCTTACACTCAGCTCCTTTTGCTACCTTTTTCTCTGCATCATTTTATGCCTATTTTTCCCTGACTTTCTTCAGTTGAACACTATTCAAACTTTTCTGCCTCCCACCCCTCATTCCCAAAACCTAATTCCCCAACTGATGGAGTGTTAGAATACTAACAGAAGAAAAGCCATCAATTTCATCACAGAGATCAGGCTGAATGTCAGTGGGATTACTTAAAACTCTATTATTATAGTTTTTCTTCATTTAGGGTGAAATTCTTCTAGAGAACTCTGAAAAAAACCCAACCTTACACACATATTCACATGTCATTCCTTTAAATTTTGCTGTGCATAGAGCTACTAAAAATATCATTGTGGAAAACAAGGAATATTTTCTCCTTTGAGAAGAATCTTATCCCAATTTTGTATTAAATATATCTTTCAGTAATCAGGGGATAGCAACTGGATAAACTAGCTGTTTATCTTTTTTGACATCATTGCTCGCTATTAACATTAGTTTTAATTTCCAGGCTTTTAACTGATACACAGTCGAGTTCATAGTCATTTATGTTGTAGCATGCTGTAATTTGATTTTGCAGCATTCTATAAATATCCACTTTACAGAGGTCAGAAAATATCAGGGGCTAGAAATATCCTTGTGCATGAAATTAGCTCTAGTTGCCAATCAACACTGTTTAATTCTTATTTGTATTTTTGTCTCTTTTATCTACAGTGTGTATAATATATGGGACATTCATAATACACAGGATATCACAAGTAAAAAAAAGTATACATCTGAAATTTCTTGTTGTTTAATATTAATGTCACACTAAAAATTATAGAGTTAGAAGGGTTTAATAATTTGGTTTTTTTATTTGATTGGTTGGTTGATTTTTGTCTGGTTGGTTTGTTGTTGGCTTTTTTTTCTTTCTGGGAAATAGATTTTAGCTCTGGTCCTGGTGTTAGCAACATTGAATTTTTAAATAATTAAGAATTCATTGTCATTGTTTTCGCTCTAATTCAGTGAATGGAACCACTGGATTCCATTGCTGGTGGGATCCTGGTGTGACTTGGAACCTCCAAGGAAGGTCCTTTGTGACCACTAATTGCCAGTTGTTAGTGATGAGGGGTGTTCAGGGAGCACTAAGTTAAATCTTGGGTGTAGTCACTTACAGCTCAGATATCTCTAAGTGTTGGAAGGTTTCTTGGGAAGACACTTCAACAAACAGCAGTGCTGCTTAGCCATCTTTAAATTTTCTTATCATTTCTTATAAATAAAGTTGTGCTTTTCTTTCAATGGAGTTTTTGTTTGGTTTTTAATTTTGTTTTTGTTTTTGTTTTCCCAAATGCCTAAATTTGGTTTTGCTCCATTAGAAATTATACAAAATATCAGTATTTTCCTAGCTCCTTCAAATTAGTTGGAAGATGTAAGAAATATGTGGCACTAATAAATATGTAAGCTTGAATATATAAATACTTAAAGAAGGGGGATATAAATAACACTCCCAGTCACTTTTCAAGAAAAAAAAATCTATGTACTCCTGAAAGCCTTCTATCATACTCTATTTGGCTACAAAGTTGCTATTTCCAATAATATTATGGTTTCATTACATGCTTTTGTTATGTTTACTGCAATAAAAGCTCCCAGCAAAGAAGGCGCAAGGGTTGAAACTTCACTTTTAAGGTGTTGTAAAGGAACATACCAGAGTGTCAATATCAATCATTCCTTTATGGTCCGGTTTTGCATTTTCTATTTATTTATCTGTTCTTCTTTTGTTTAGCAAAATCCTCAGCCTTCCAAGCTGTGTTGATGTAAAAAGTGAGGGAGCTTTGACATGGCTAAGGTCTATTAGTGAACTAATTGACTAGTTCCCCTCTCCAGCCCATAAGTGTTCTCACATTTTAGACAATCACTCCGTGTCTAACGTGTCCATTTTCCAAATCACTTTTCCAGCTTTCTCTGATGAAGTCAATAGGTTGTAGGACCACCATGAGTGCCTGTGGAGAGCTTGGCACTAGGGGAGTGTTGTGTGTTTCAGCCCTGATAGCCTGGAGTAGCTATTAGCTCTAATTGTTGAATGGTTGAGAGCTTTGAAGGACAAACGTATGTCCTAAGGCTGTGGCCCTGATGAAAGTAAGGGTTTCTTTCACTTGTCATTAGTAATTGAGGGTAAATTAATATTTACTAAGCAGAGTTTCACAGGAAAGAGAATGCATGAGAAATCTAAGGAAAAAAATGCCACAGGAGAAAATGTTTCCTTTAACACTTTGAACTCAGTGGCAATTAAAAAACAGCTAGTGGAAACTTGGGATAAAATTAATAATTTTATTACCTTCCCCCTTTATAATAACAATAATTTCCTCTCCCTTGATATATAAACGTTATAAACATTCCAGATGAATAATATATCTTATTAATGGGTGATACCCTGCTAACCAGAACTGCTGAATTTCAGAACTGTTGACTTGTACAAAATAGATTTCATTCACAATATGTGAAAATCTATCATGGCTCTGTGTGTTTACAGAGGAGCTACAAAGAAGCCCATTCCTATGTAGCATTTGATTTATTTAACCAATTAGAAAATGCTACAGATACAGCTTTTTGGACCAAACTGTAACCTTTAAACATCAGAGGTTCTTGTCATATGATATGTAGTATACATAGACATTAACACTTTTGTTTGATGTTTGCTTAAAGCATCACTAAAGCCCCAAAGTCATCCATATATTGACTGAATACCTAATACTGATTGAATTAAGTATGGCATTGGCCGTACTTGGTGGAGTCTTTCTCACTAGCTCCATAAGAAGATTTTTTTTTTGATGTTCAGTTATTCAGTAAAACCAAATGGAAGCATGGAACTAAAACTGGCAGTGTGTGCAACCCAGCAGAACAACAGACATAAAAAACAGTGTGTGAAATAGCAAAGGGGCATCGTGAAATGAAATCAAGCCCTGGATTGTTCTATTGCCTCAATGTCTTGACTTTACTACCAAACCTCCCAGGCTTGCTGATGCAGCCAGGGCAGACACCCCTCAAAGGGACACAATGTGTTTTAAGGAGAAGTTTTCTTCTGGTGGAATGACCTCTCCTACAGCCAAACACCCATCTGGATGCATTCCTTTGCTCAGGCTCCATCATACCAGGAGCTGGGCTGAAGAGTGATGATAAGGGATGTTCTGTATTCAGACACAGCTATTTTAGATAAGTTCCAAAGCACAAATCTGATGTAAAACAAGGCAGGCTGCAATCTTATGATGAGAGGAAAGGAAACTTTGTGTAACAAGTAATTTTTCCCAGCCCTTCCACTGAGAAAAGCTAATATGCCTCAGCACCACAGACAATGAAATATCAGCTCCTCTATTTTCATTGAAGTGTCAAAGGTGCAGGGACAGCTAACAATTCTAACAGCTACCAATCCATACATTGAAATGCTTTTATGGTTACATCCTAATATCCTGGACAAATGGAGCAGGAGCTAGGATTGCAGCTTTATGGAAGTAAAAGATGATTTCAGATGAAAAAATCTACTCTGGCCAGTTAAACCAGATTTAAGTCTTTAAGCCTGTTCTTGCTAAGAAAGCCACATGAAACATTCTTACTGGAACTTTAAAGTCCCAAGCTAAATATCATTATACAGCACATACATTGGATTCATGTGTCTAACGTTCCTTGGAAGAAAGCAAAACTTTTCTTGGGTATATATATTTGAGAAGAAAATTTTTTTTAGAAAGCTGGCATCATATTGTCTCTTTAATGTGGAAACAGCTAAAGTCACTGGTAATACTGTGTGAAATATCATCTTAATCTTCATTAGTCATACAGATCTGTTCCTCATTTTGAGGCATCTATGCTTTCAAGTAAAATTCTTTCACAGGTAGCCCTGATAGAACACCACTTCCAAACACTTGGAATCATGAAATATTCATATTTTTCCTGAAATATATGACTCCTTGAAGAAGACACATCCTATGTTTCATTGAATTAGAAAGAAAAATACAAAACTGCCCTCTAAAGCCCCAGTGGAAGCTCATTAGACACCAATAAGTCAAGCTGTTTAACAAAACCAAATGTATCTGAAGCAGTGAAATCTGCACCTGGGTAGCTGCTGCACAGCTCCATCGGTGGCTCCCTCACACACCAAACATCACGGCTGATTGCCCTGTGTTGTATGTTTCTCTGTGCACAACAACTCAGCTGCTCCTTTCCTTCTGAGGCTGCAAAGTGAAATATTTCCAAGGGCTTAATTAATTTAGTATAGCAAGAAATTAGTCCAAAAGAAGGGGAAAGAAAAAAACCCCAACCAACAAAGCTCTCATGTTAACTACTGACACGGTACTATACAATTTCAAAGAAAGCATGTCTTACGATGGACTTTAAGAGCTCAACTTCCCATTAACACCACTAATAAAAATGTAATTAGAATTGTAGTTTCATTTTCTCCCTCCAGCAGAGTATTACTGCATTCCTCCCCTGCACGGGCTCGGCGTTTTGGAGGTTGTATTTAGCAGCCAGCAAGATGTGTCCTTTTGGCGGAACTTACCACTTTATGAAAGATGTGGTCAAGATCCCAAAGAACCGTATTGATACCAGATGTAGTCTTGTCACTGAGTCTTAAAACACGACTCTCATGAATCTTAAGTTTCTATTTTCTTTCTCTGCTCTATTACAAGGAAAAGAGTCTGAGTGAATTACTGTCGATGTCTCTAGCTGAAGTATTTTTTACTTGAAAATAGACGTCATTGTGGGAAAATGTTATACCAGAAACTATGTCAAAACAAATTTTCACTAAATTAGGCAAGCTGAGGTTGTCATGTCTTAATTAAATGAATGCTTGCATAAATATGTTACATCTAGTCAGAAGCAGTAGTCCTCAGAATCAATGCTGCATTCCCAATTTAGTTTTTAGACAATAAAGGCGTTGGCTTTTCAGCATTAGTGCTGTACGTGTTGCAAAACAAAACTGAAACAATTCTCATTGGTGAAGGATTTCAATAAACTTTAATAATATCCATATGTACAATAAATATTTCTGGACCCTCAAGCACTTATATTTCCTTTTGAACTTGTGAACAGAAATTGATTCAAGGTGATAAATTTGTAATCCATTATGATGGATGGAGCTGCCTTTCAAAAAAAGATAATGGTATATAATTTATATATTCTCTGTGAGTAGACTTGGGGAAAAATTATCTAAAAGGAAGCCAGATGTAATGAAATAGAGTAAATAAAGTCAACTGTAATATTAGTTTTTACTGAAGCATGTGCCACATAATTAGGAGTACAAAGAAATGCAAATGGTGTAAATATTTCTTTTGGCTACCACAGCTGACCTTGTAGCAACTTGGTTTAAAACAATATATTTATTACATATCTAACATTAAGTAAAGTACGATATTTGAATTAAATTTCAAGCTGGAAAAACAAGTGTCATAAGATTAAACAGAAACATATGTGAATTTCCAAACACATTTGCAAAGTACAGCTTTGCCTTTAAAAGCTCAGATGCTATAGTTTTGCATAACAGAAAACCACAGCTGCACGTGTGGTAAAATAGCAAATGTTGATTTCTAAATGGTATTTGGCACGTTTGCATATTTATTCCCCATTGTCTTGTAGTTTTATTGAACAATCTTCTATTAAAATTCAAAACATCACATTAGCAAATTCTGATGGCAGAGAAGATTGTACTCAGACCTCATGGCCAGGGTGCACACAACATGATGTTGAAAGCCTTGCAATGAGAAAAGGACATACTGAAGATATCCACAGGGTGACAGGCAAACAGTGATGATAAGGGATAAGGGATCCCACCTCTCCCTTTTACCCTGCAGAGACACTGAAGATTACAAATTCTAAGATGCTTTCCAGGTAAATGTGACTACCTTGCTGTATTACTCTCTGTGAAGAGTAAATACAACAGAGAGGAAATTTCATTCATCTGCCTTCTATAATGAAATATCAAAATAAAAAGATAAAATAATTGTAGTCTGTGCTTTTAACTAAATTACAAGAGATGCCACACACTGATGATCTGCAGAAAATATACTCTTTTCTCATTCTGCAAGGCTTTTACAGGTTTTTATGTGAAATACAGGAGAAAGATGTAAAACCACAAGTAATGTGTAGCTAGTAAGAGCTAAGAAAAGTGTAGAAAAAGTATTCAATAAGTAGTCAGTGATATAAACCATTACAGTGAGCCCTTCTTATATATCTGAAGCCAGATGTTGTTCCAAATTACATCACTGTAAATCCAGAATAGTTCCACTGAAGCCAATGAATCTACTCCAGATGAGAGAAGAATTTTGTCTGCAATCTATTCACTTCAGATCAGTTTATATCCATATGTCCATAGTTTACTGTAGTATTTTTTTAAATGAAGAAAATACCTGACATAATCCAGTGATCTCCAGCATAGTGTTTGTCTGAAAGAACAAGCTTCCCTAACAGATAACTCTCTGCCTATCAAATCTTTTAAGTTCATTGACTGGAATCAAGCAAAGTTTATGTTGGAGGATGAAGAATAGCAAATCATCTCTTCACATATATTGTGGCCTGAAACCAAAATTCAGAATTCACGACTTTAAGGGTGTCCTGTTGACTATAGTTGTCAAAGTACAGCAGAAATTGGAGAAGTTTGTGGCATGTCACAACCCTCTGCCTTGCACATGCAGTGTACTTAGATCTACAAAGCAAGGGCAATTGCAGCAGATCTGCTCTTTAAGTGCAGCATGAATAATGGGCAATGGCAGGGCTTTGTAGATGCCAGGGCTCCCTTACAGGCCAATTTTGTGGCACAGCAGGCAACCGCAGAGTTTATTTCATCTGGAGAAAGTGACAATAAATAGGCTACAGATTACAGAAAATCAACTGCTTTTCAAGCGTATCTTGAACATTCCTGGTGGAGAGTGAAGGCATGTTTGGTGTACATGAACAGAATTATTTTCTCCCTAATTTACTCATGTATAGACACCATGTTGCAGAAGGTAATGTTCTTTGCATTAACCCAGCAGATGTGACAGTTTAGTAGGAGCAGAGATATAGCAGGGGGATTTAGAGTATCTTTCTCTCCTGCATGATTGATTTATAGTCAGATTTCTCCAAAGGATTAAAGGCTTGTCAACAGAATGCAAAACCAGGGATGGTGTTTTTTATCTTTCTTGAGGGAGTTCAGACTTCTGATTCAAGAGGATGTGTAGCTTTTATCTGCTCAAAACTGCAGCTCATGTTGTGACTATAGGTGCACAATTAAGCAAGAACCACCTTTTGTAAGACCCACCCAAATTGGTAAATGTTGTTTTCACCTAAGAATGCAGATATTTGCATGCATATTTGAATATGTGCCTGGGAAATGGAAAATGTGTACTATTTCTTACATCTCCAAATGTAATTCAAATTCACAGAGACAAGTGGCCATGCCAATCCATGCTCACCCTCCCATTCCTGTTTAGCCATTAGGGTTGAAGGCCTCTGCCTCTTTCCTTGATGGTGTTTTTAAGGTACCCCAAATTTAAGGCAGCTATCACTTAACCAAGAGGAGACTAAGTGGGAATAATTGTTGCTATAATATGATGGCAGGAACATAACATGGAAGAGGAACACCTTACAGTTTGTCCTCTTGCCCTTGATTTTTAGTCCTTTGGTGGTTTTCCAGTTGCTCTGCAAGGCTGGCTACATTTTAGATCTGGGAATGGGAATAGTCCCGGGAGCAGAGCCCAGTTCTGTCTTTCCAGATGAGTACCAAAGCCATGAGTCTGTGCAGCCCAATTCCCTTTAGCTTGCCCTCCTGCTGATGCTTTGACTTTTGCTCACCAGAGCAAACAATAGTTTTACCTCACTAGGAGGGCCAACAGTGACTATTCTGCCACCCAGTCCAGGCAAACACCTGGGAGTTTGCCTCTTTCTGTCACAAATGGGCTTGGATTTCCCCAGGGTAAGAAGGTTCTTTAACCTGAATTTGTCACTTCATGGATTAGAGCTGTTTGGTGTAAGCTTTTCTGGAGGGATTTCCAAGGGAGCATGCCCACAGCTGCGGCCTTTGGTACCGACCTCAGTACTGCCCGTGTGTGAATTTGCTCAGAATATGCCAAACCTCAGATCCCTACCAGGATACAGGTCCTTATATAACAAGGCCCAACAAGTTGAGTTCTGTGTCATGAAATCCCACACAGCTCTCCATCTCTGGTCTCTAACACCTGCTTACACAGACTGAGACAAGTGCTTTCACACAGGGCCTGACCAGCTGAGGTTCCTGGAAGTGTCCAGCAAAGTTAAACATTTCTGGGACAAAGAACTGCTTAAAATGATCAGTTCAGCTTCTCTTTGAGGACCTGCATGGCACAGAAATGGTGCTGTGGTAGTTTCCAGGGTGATCTTTCAGGTGCCCTCCTGGCTTGTGATCTGCAAAACTCCATGTTCTTCCAGCTGACACTTTCTCTGAGCAACCAGCAATCACCTCCTGCTCCTTGGCTTCAATGGGGAGAAAGCCAATAACTACAGCCCAGGTGGGAACTTTGGTGCACATTGACAGGTAAGATCAGAGAAGGAGGACTCCCATTCCAGCTTTCTTCTGAGTATTTAAACAGCAGCCAGAGAGAGTTACTGGGGATCCATTTCCTCGGTGGTATTAAGTGGGGATTGTTCCTCTGATCGCCAAGATGATTGTCTGAGTGGAATTTTCTGCAAGACATCCATCTTTATTAAAATAGCACTATAATATGAGATGGAATTCATAGAGCACTTTGCACAACTGTAGATATTATCTTAAGCATGGGCTATTACTTTTCCTTTCCCTAGTTTTGTGGTTTTCAAGGCTCACATTCAATTTATCTTCCTGCAGAGCACAGATAGCTCCCTTTGATTTGAGGGAAGCTACACATGACACATACAGGAGAACAGGAACTTCGTATTTTCTTTTAAAAACAAGCAAATAAAGACTACATTGGGGGGGTTCAATTTTACACTGAATATTAACTGAATTGTGCATTTTTTTAGCAAAAAAATCATACAACACTTCTAAAACTGTGATGAACTATTCTATTTAGTGTCTCTATTACACTGAAAATGATAGTATTCTTAAAAACCCACATAAAAAAATATCCTGTGCATTTCTCTGCTTTATTCTGCAAAGTTGTGCTGTTGAACTTCATTTTTTTGTCAATACATGGCAACAACAATGTTCAGTGGTAGAAAATATTGAAAGCTGCTGTTGAAACTGGATCTACTCTCAGTGCTGACTCCAGCTGATGTTATGGTGGGGCCCTGCAACATTCACTGAGCAGCCTCTCTCTGAGTAGATTTTCATCAGTTTTACGTGCTGTAAATTTTAGCTTCAAACTGATTCGCATCTCTGTCAGGACAGTGATTTTTTAACCTACCAGTTTACTAACTAGAGGGAATAAAGATAAGTGAAATTACCTGCTTCCAACTCTGTGAACGCCATTTTAGAAGAAATAAAAAGCATGAGCATAATGCATGAGTCACACAGAGCCTGATGTAACTACCAGTGACAGCTGAAACACATATGCTTTATTACATGATGCTGTTAAACAGCAGGAGAAAGTTCCAAATTTTTAGGACTTATGCAAGTTAGAGAAACCAGAAAGTTCTTCAGAGAACAACTTCTAAATATTTTTAGGGTGTAATAGAAATCAGAATGGTGAAAGAGAAAGCAAAAGAATGAGGCCAACAAATTTTTGCAACACATTGAAATTTATCTTTCTCTTAGGGGTTTTCTTATATTTTTTTTATTATTTTCTACCCATGTGCAATCCAGCAGAGTGTTTGTTTGGCTAAGTGTTTCACTGCACATATAATTCAAAGTTACCTTTACCTATGTATTTTCTTCTTCATGAAAAAACAACCATTGACTTTGTAGCTGAAGGCAAGGGTAAAAAACCCTTACATGTAGATTAAAAAATGTCTAGTACACTGAGGTCAAGTATTTTAAGTAATTTATTCACATTTCAGATCAAAATCTATTATGGTTTCTTTCAGAAATTTGTACATATTTTCTATATATGAGTACATGTTAAACTAAATGTATATTGGCTTGAAATTAACACCTTGGCTTTTCAATCAGTGTGACCCCAGTAAAGTATTTGATGGGGAAACAAGGTATTTTGGACACTCTTATTTCTGTGCATTTTTTACTCTTGTAAGTGAAACGTATCTGAGATGCTTATGCTAAGTTCAATTTAAAGACAAGAACACTCATTGTCTTCAGAAAAGATCATGGATTTTTCTTTTCCTAGAGCACATTTGTGTAGATAAATCATGTGGATTGCAGTCTTGGCTTTGGGTCTGATTGATGAGGAGTATAACTGATGTGCACTGCTATGTGCATCTACTTCATGTGCTCTGAGTTTTAAATCTCTTTGGAGAGTGCAGTGTCTGTTGCCTATGAGTGCTCATTCTCTCACTCTTTCTCAAAACAATGTGAATTGTTAATAAATCAGCTGATAAATTGTGCTCAATAATATGCAGTATATCTATCCTAGGCAGGCAAGATCAGTCAAACTTTTGGAGGTGAACCGAAAACAGTTTTCTATTGGTCTGTTGGAGCAGATCTGGAGCATTCAAACACAGGGAATTACTGTCATTTCAGGCATGGAAATTTCTGGGGAAGTAGGCTGGCTGTTCTTCAGAAGGAGAAGAACTTAGTGTATTAGATAACAAAAAGCATCCTGCAATGTTCTAGGTGTATGTGCTTGGTAAATCCTGCACTTAAGCCTTTTTAGGTCAGTCCTGACATGGACTAAGACATGGAAAGTGGAATCAGATGGTGACTGGGAAGTTGCACATCATCCCTTGCTGTGGTGACTTAGCTAGGTTTGTACACAAAAGGCCCCTTTTCTTTCCATCCTTGATGGAAAATGACTGGGAAGAGGATTTTCTCTTATGTATGCCTGCTTCATGAAACATTCAACAGTATAAAAAAAAAAGAATATTTCAGTTGGAAGAGACCTAAAATGACCATGTAGTCCCACTACTTGACCAATTCAGGGCTGACCTGAGGACTACAGATATTTAAGATTTTGTCCAAATGTCTCAAGAACAAGCAGGTCTGAGGTATCAACCACCCGTCCAAGAAGCCTGTTCCAGTGCTTGGGCAGCCTCTCAGTACAGAAAGGCTTCCTCCTGTCCAGCCTAAACCTTCCCTGGTGCAGCTTTGAGGCACTGCCACATGTCCTGTCACTGGATACCAGGGAGAAGAGATTGGTACCTCCCTCTGTGCTTTCCCTGTCACAGAGAGAAATGAGGTCACCCTCAAATTGTGTTTTCCTGGTGTTTGGCCTAGCAAACATGCAAGGGCAAAGAATCTGCCACAGTCTTCTCTTACCAAGGATCTCCAAAAAAGCATTGTATTGTGCTTTGGGACCTTCAATAAAAGGATTTCAAGTAAGGGAATGTAAACAGAATTTATCATGGAATGATAGCACCAAAGGGAATAGCTGTGAACAGACTGGAAGAAAATTTATGTATGTGACATTGTCTGTGCATAACTGGCGCATATTGTAATAATCATTATTTGAATTATTCTTTTCCTTTCTACTCGACAGGCCTATCCATTATGAAAATTGTTATTGTTTCAATGAGAATACAAGTTGTTCGGAGTTTTTGGAAGCAGATTGTAACTATTGTTGCCAGTTCCTAAAATGCCTAGTGGGCATTGCTATTTATTCAGTAAATAAATAGTTTTAAACAATAATTGTTATTTGTTCGAATGAACATACTTGAATCAGTTCTAGTCCCTATAGTGCAAGGCCTTCCAGTCAGAATTTGCTGTTTCTAACTGCTACCAGCATTTACCAGCTGAAAATGCTTTATCAGTCAGGATATGAAAATGAGAGCTGTCATAAAATAGTGATGAAGGAATATTTAATAGAAATCATAAGAAAGGTTTCAAAATCATAGAACTGTTTGAGTTGGTAGGGACCTTAGAATGATCTAGTCTCAGCCCCCTCCCACGGATGGGAACACTGTCCACTAGACCAAGTTGCTGAAAGCACCAGAAATATTTTGTTTTGATTTATTTGAACTATTTTTGCCATCTGTAAGGAACAAATGTTGGATTTGTAACATCTAAAAACACCAGTACTGAAATTAAATACCAGACTCTTAAAGTAGGCCAGGCTGCTCTGCAGCTGAGGCATACTGGGTTGCTGGTAATGGATACTACTGAAATACCATCTACTGAAGTACCACCTACTACTGTAGGTGGTACCAGCTATTTTAACCCTAGATTGTCCTGTGTGTGCCCAGCTCTTCTTGATATTGGTGGGAAGTAGATAGTGTGATATTTTTGAATATTTTCATTCTTAGGGCTTTCCACTTGAGCCAGAAAGGCATCTGGGAAGAGGTCTTGCAGTGGTCTGTGGAAGCTTCTTACTTAGGAAGTGAGAATTGCCAGATTCTTGAACTTTTTAGCTTTTAAAGACAGCAAAACATTTCTTCTATGAAGTCATTCAGGGGGGTTCTGCCTTCATCTCTCCTCTCCTCTCCTCTCCTCTCCTCTCCTCTCCTCTCCTCTCCTCTCCTCTCCTCTCCTCTCCTCTCCTCTCCTCTCCTCTCCTCTCCTCTCCTCTCCTCTCCTCTCCTCTCCTCTCCTCTCCTCTCCTCTCCTCTTTTCCTTTATTTTCCTTTATTTTCTTTTTTCTTTCTTTCATGAATAAGTGAGCCATTCCAGCAGAATTAAAGGAAATTAATTGCACATGGTATTAAACTGGAGGAGGCCAGGTCAAAGAATTTTCATTTTCAGTTTAAAGAAGCCAACCTTCCAATCACTGTAGCTGGAACTCACTGCGCTTGAAGTTCAGTTTCATAAGTGTCTGATAATGCTCAATCTGAAAATTGAAGAAAAGGGAACAAAGAAGAGGGAAACAGACTTTTCTCAGTGGTATTTAGTGTAGCAAGAGGTACAAACTAAAACACATGAAATTCCATTTAAATGTAAAAAAATTTGTCAAACACTGTTACAGGTTGCCAAAGAGGTTGTGGAGTCCCTCTCCTTGGACATCTTCAAAACCTGACTAGCCATGGTCCAGAGCAACCTGCTGGAGTTATCCCAGCCTTGAGGAGGGGCCTTGGGCCAGATGATCTCCAGAGGTCCCTGGCAAACTCACCCATTCTGGGACTCAGGGTGCTGTGGAACACTTTTGAAATCCAATCTAGGATTAACCATAGTTAATTTTCTTCTGTATGTATGTGATTATTTTTTCTCACTTTTCTTTCCTCCTGCAAGTGGGAGCAGAAAAACATGTGTGCTTGGCATGAATAAAATTAATCTTAGGGATGCAAAATGGATTTCTGGTCACTCATGGAAAATCTTCCAGGAGGAGAACAGAGCAAATGTCATTCTGCAGAACCCTGTTTCTGATGTAATGAATCTATGTATGACAATAAGTATTTTACTATATTTATAGCTGTCAGGCTATAACCAATTCTAAGGCACTTTTTTATAAAGAGCACTATCTCAAACAGACCCATATGCACATGGACATGGTTTTTTTACCTCTTCACACTCATAGAGATCTACTTCATAAATGGTCCTTTTATCCAGCTAAAAAACAGTGGAATACTGTTTGTCAAGAGCAGGGATTACACCTTCCAGCACATATAACCACTGCTCAGACCACAATATTTCCTTGCAAGTGCTTACTAAAATTTGTCTTTAAATTTTTGTTTTGCTTTTTGAGTCTTAGAGGTTGTTTGCTTTAGGAGCAATTTTCACATCCTGTATTTTTGGTGCAAATGTTTTCTACAGTATTTTTAAAATATCTTGTCTTGTACTGAATATATAAAAAGTTTCTTTTTTCAATATATTTTATTAGTTACCAGTTAAGCACATCCTTAACAACAAAATCAAAAAATATAGGGTTTATCATTAAGTTACTTTGAGACAAAAATGTGAAAATCAATGTATTTATCAATTTCTTGTAAAAGAAGACTTCAACAGCTTTTCTAAGTCAATAGAAGTTTTCCTCCATGTACTTTGAAGTCAGAAAACTGTAGCTGTTAAAAATGGAAGCATCATAAAATCATAATAGGAAAAATGTTTTTCATAGAGAAAAGGTTATTTAAGTATTTCAAATCAACTGGATGAAAGAAAGCAGTCAGGGATTTATAGTCTGGTATCACAATTCTGTCTGCTGGGTTTTTGCTACTAAAAATAGGATAGGTGCATTTTATAAGTTCCATTTAATTCCAGTTCACCATATCACTCTTAGAGCTTCACACATATTGCACTGAAGCAGGAACTGGGATAGAATATGTCAGGAAAATATCAGGGGAAATTCATTCCTCTGTTGTTATTGGTATCAGCTGCTGGCAGTGTGCAATCCTCAGGGGAAAATGTACCCTCAAGGTCTCATGCTGTATTATTACACACAGCACACAGGTACATTAGTTACACTGTCTTTCTTCCACACACACCGTGTGGTATTCGAACACCAATTAGCATTCTACATTAAACAGGGAGCATCCTGGGGCTGCCCGTATTTAATTATTTTAGTGTGCCATTCTGTCTGACTATATGTCTAGCTGTTCAATTTACCTTGTGACATATTCTGAATGAAACGGTTTAGTGAAGGTGATCTTCAAATTAAGCACCATCCCTGTGGGTAGCAGTGCTGTAATGTGGATGACAGAAGCAGACATCATCATCTCCTACATGGCCCTCCTCTTTCAGCAGCCCTGCTTCTGAGTACTTACACTTTCCTTCTGTCATTCTGTATTTCTCTGCTCATGTCTCCTAACTTGGGTAGGGTATTTGCTCCTTTGGAGTCTTCTGGTTTTACTTTCCCTGCTTTTGAAATCCAAATTGCATGCAGCAATGGAGCCTTGTACTAATGCACCATGGCCAGTATCTCTCTTTGGAAAATCAGTTTAGTGTCTCTAAATCTTCATCACAGGCTTCAGATTTGGGATGAACAAATTCATTGCAGATAGCCTGGGTTACAGCAAAGTCTTGCCCTTGTGTGTGGGGCTGTAGAACCTGTGACACACCACAGGTATGTCAGAGCTGCTGCTGCAGATAGGCATGTGGAGAAAATAACATTGAGGAAGAAAATGAGGAAGAGCTTATGCAACAGAACCACAAAGAGGTTGAATTATGCTGCTCTTGCTTAGAAGAAAGAAATTTAATCATTAATTAGAGATGATCTCCACATTAATTTAATAAATGCATTTCCCTAATGAACTTTTGCATGTAGCTTGAAAAAAATCTTCAACAGGCAGCGGGGGAGAGGGCTGAGTAGCACCTCTGAAAAATGGTCCTCAAGGGCAAGTCTACATCAGTGTCAGACTTAATGAATCTATGCTCAGAACAAGCTGGGCTTGGTGCAGCTGCATCCTGGGCACCAGCATCACCAACCTGTGCTATGGTGGGGATGAAGGGGATCACAGAGGATGGGTCCATGTTGGCCTCACCTGAGCCACCCAGACTCACCTCTGATGCTTTCCCATCACAACATTTCTGCAGTTCATCCAAATCCTTGGGAACATTATAATTCTGACAAAACTTGCCTTGGTTACTTTATGCCACTTTTCTGAAATCAGCCATCCTCTTTTTTTCCCCAGCAGGCTGGTTGTACAGCTAGGGAGCCCAGAATCACAAATATCCAAAGCCTGGCAACAGAGAAGATCAGGATGTGCTATATTCCTATATATATATATATATATATATGTATATATACACATATATATACATTCCTATGTTAATAGGAATTATAGGAATTATATATAGGAAATATAGGAATTATATATTACTATAATATTCCTATATTCCATGGGGAATGCAACCAGAAATATCATTGTCTAGATCCCATATTTCTGAGGGAATTCCTAAAGCCGGTTAAACGATTTTTAGTGTAGAGTGAAACACTTATTTCAAGGAGAAATATTTTTATTTCATTTAAAAATACTGTTATAGAGTATCATTACCATAATATAAAATAGTTTTTATTCCCTTATCCTCTCCATCACTCACTCCTACACACAGAGTTTAGAAAGAATATTTTCTTACATTCTTAAATGTGTTTGTAGAGGGAAAATTATCTTCCCAGCCTATCCTCAAAGGAGGCAGACATAAATCTCAATACTGGTCCTCTGTGGCTGGTTTGATGGTTTATACTGATTCTGTCCAGGAGGTGACATTGAAGCTCCTCTCAATAAGGCAGATGTGGGACATGAAGCAATTTTTTCAGCATTGAATATATGGCTTAAGGAAGTGCATTCTGGCAGACTGAGAACTGAGGTGCATTCAGGTCCATTGTTTTCTTCCGGCAAAACCTTTCCTTTACAGCCAAGGCAGACAATGAACAAACCAGGCACACATGCCATAGAGAGCAATGCTGCAGTGGCACACACTTCTGTTACAAACCTAAAGATCTCATGGTTAAAGGAGAGATAAGGATGTCATATCTTTATGACTTATCAACTTACTGTTGATAAAGAATGAAGCGCTGAGAAGTGTCCACACACGAGTCTTGGCAAAGCAATTTTTGGTTTCCATTTCTTATAAAAGCAAAATATTTATCAGTTAAAAATTGACAATATCATCAAAACTTCCTTTTTCTCCCTCCATATTGTCCCCTGGTGTTTTATTCACTTTTAAATTTTGGTATTTTTCCACAAAAGTGCATTTTTTCCTGTTAATTAAAAGGATCCTAAATTGCTCTTTGGTGAAGGTTTTGAATAAAAGTTATAGAAAATATAATAATGATAATTATAATAAAAATAATGAATTTCACAAAAGAAACTAGACTGTCTCTATTTTTTTGCACAACAGAAATGCTTTCAAATCTTTTCCCAAAATATTTTGCATACTTTGGCCTCTTTTAGTGAGGATAGTCAACTCTGTGTCAACACATCACTTAATTCAGGTTAAGCCATTCACATGATTTGTAATGTCTTTCTTTTTTGTACCCCAGTAGAAAACAGGGATACAGGAATACAAATAGCTATAGGGAATACAATAGAGCTACAAATACTTGTTGGCAACTGGTGGAGATACCTCTGGCCAGCCTTCTTCAGCTGATAGCAGGTACTTGTCCTATCAGGATTCATTTGGGGATCAGGCAATTCACTGAGATCTTTGCCTCAGTCCAAGCCTCAGAGAAACATTCCGGCAATGTTTCTCACTAAACCTGGAATATTACTAAAAAATTAAGCTGCATTGAGCAGTTTCTGTCATTAATTTCTCATTTGCAGTCCTCTTTCTGCTCCTTTGCCGACAATCTGTCTATATTTGTTTCTACTTCTGAGCCATTTTCTGCATGTTCTCCATGGAAACACAAGCTCAATATTATTTTAGTTGAACACAAAATCCCAGCATAGTTTCAGCACACTTGAAACTGGGACTCTGCTTCCTTGGCTACATAAGCTGAAGTAGAGCTGAGAGCTGCAAGCAAAGCAATTCAGCAAAGAGCTCTGAGATTTGTGCAAGACACAAAGCCCTTTTTCACCTTTTTGACTTTAAGCATTTTTATCACCCTCAGTGCTTTCCCCATCTTGCCAGGGCATTTATATTTCAGAGGTTTTCCCACAGAGTTATTTACTGGGTAATGTCTTCACTGAGAACATTTAACTTTAAGTCATAAATGGCGACTTGTTATTTTTATTATTCTGTAAAAGCCTTTTGTCCACTTTGTTTAGCATCACGAGCCTTTGCCTACAGTGAATTCCACTAGCACTACAACCAAAGTATCACAGCCAACAACTCACATTATACATGAGCCTTGGATAAGGCTGTGGACTAAGCCATGCAAAGAATCACTGAGTGGTGTTCTTTCCTCCCTTGCTTGCCAGCATTATTTAAAAGTGATGCCAGAGCATTTTTCACTTAAACCCTATAAATATAGCTCTTTGAACATGTTCTGTTGTTGATTTAAAATTTAAACATTTAATTTAGCTTCCCATTAAAACAAAATCTCACAGGCTCCTCTGAAATGCAACATGCTCTGAGGCAGCTTTCCATTGTGAGGGAGAGTAACAGCTAAATGAGATTTTTTTCCCTCCTAAATTGAGATTTGGAAATTATATTAAATGGCATTGTTTATTGTAGTGAATAAGAAAGAGCACTAAAAGGATGGCTCTGCATTCAATATAGTCTGTCAATTTCTGCTTTAAGGGCCTTATTTTCTGAATCACTGAAATCAAAGACAGGATTGCTACTGATTGAGAAATGAGTAGTACCATGCTCGAAGAGCCCATCTCCGATTCTGCTGAAACCACTGGAAAGTTTTAGACTTTAGACAGCAGCCATGTAAAGAGAGATGTGCCTTCTCTGGATCTTGTGGGAATGCACCTGGAGAAGGGCACTGGAAACCACTGAAAAAGTCTGTGGAGGGAATGAAGGTCTGCTCATCTCCATGCATTGCAGGAGGAGCCAGGCAAGTAGGAAAGTTGGATCAAGGCCATAAGGCAAAACAATGACCTCTGCCAGGTTTTCCTTCCTCCTGTGGTGTGCTCTTGTTGCCTTTTCCAGAGAGCTTTTGTTCACCTTCATTACATACAAATAAACTCCATTGAATAGAACGAGTTGGTTTTGTACTGCAACAATTCCAAATCCTGCATCTCTTCTTTTCCCCATTTGAAACAGAGCCATCACAACTTGAACCCCACAACCTTGAAGTGAAAATAGGAATTTCTTAGATATTGAAGTCTCCTTTCCAAAGAGGGTGTTCACTTATGGCTGATATTATTTGCCTAACTTCCCTACTCCCAGAACAACTTAAACATCCATCTTTTGTGCCAAGATACAGCAAATGAGCAACTGCTTATGCTTTAATGAGTACAAAAAAAATTAAAAACCTACATGCTGCATCTTGTTTCAAATCATATCATGAGCAGAGACCATGTCTTTCTATATTGGGAGCCTTTCCACCAACTTGCATCCAGCTCCTAGTGAATTTGAAATTGCAGTGGTAGCAATGCAAGCAAGAAATTGTGAGGGAGAGCCACTAATTGAAATAAGAATGTGAGACTGTATAACTTACCAAATAGGTCACTGTTTTCTTTAGTATTTAGCTCTTTTAGCAAGTACTGGTAAACAATGAATCCATGTATCTCTGTTTCATGTTGAAAAAAAATTATGATTTAGTACATTTTTGCTATATCTAGGATCTTGTTTTCAGAGTACAATGATTCCAGAATGAAATTTGTTAAGATGAATTCAACTTGATTGGAAAAAACTAAAAATCTTCTATGTCAGCTACCATTTCTCACAGAAATACTTCTTCCATCTGTCCTCCAAGAAGAGTTCTGAGAATGATGAAAACAAATCCTTTATTTTTTTTGCTATTTGTCAAATTGTATAGAAAGTATTTTATACAGACCTGTTTTGCAGCTTTATCCTGGAGAAATTGTGGAAAGCCTTTTGACAACGTTCCCCACAGAAATGGGTCAGGAAAATTATCACAGTGACAGTAGTGAGAAAGCTCACCCACCCCAAAATGAATGGAAAACATTCCCTGCAAAACAGAAAGGGCCAACTTGTTTTCCAACTCAGCTGTAATTTCAAGAGCTCCTACACTGAACTGCTCCCACACAATAGCTGCAAAGATAAATATGGCCATTTTTCCTTCTGTAATTGTCACAATGAGTTCAGAACCTTTTGGCAATTGCCAGGTTTTGCAGTTGAACCTGTGGCATGAACATATCTGCTCAGGTTCCTGAGAAGCTGATTCAGAGGGTAAATTGTTTTCATCTCCGTGTAAACCAGAGAGGGAGGAGTGGGGAGGAGAATTGGTGGTAGACACCTTTGTGTTTTACAGTCTTTTCTTCTAATACAGACCAGGTTGGTGGTTACAGGAGCATAAAACCTTGAGAATTGCTGCTTTGCATGTGTAATACTGAATAAATTGCTCAGATGCACTAAAAGCCTACAAATGTTTGCAAATATTTAAGTGCATCTGGTGTGTAAAACCAAACACATTTAATCCCAAATATTTCGGAGCACTCCACAGCTGTCATTAGCAGTGACATTTCTATTCATGCAAAATAATATGTAATTACCCAGTCAAATCTAACCTGCTCATCCTCATGCACAGCTTTCTTCTGCCAAAGAGCTAAAAACTAAATGATAGCTCCCCTATGTTCCAGAGCTGGAAGCACGCTGTGCTTTCAAACAGCCATCCATCGCAAACCTGGCGAATCCCACTGCTCAAATTAACAGAGCACATGACTCGCCGCCTTCAATATCAGCATCCAGGGGAGGAAGTCCTCATTTGGGAGCCAGTCATGGGCTGAGAAATCCCTTTTTGGGGATTTCAGGTGCGTGGCTCCCAGCCGGGGTCACATGTGGGCGGCGGCGCGGCGCGATGGGCGCACCTTTCCCGGTGCCCCCAGCAGCTGTCATGGGAATGATCAGCTGCCTATTACATGCATGCATGCACTTCCCTGCCTCAGAGCACACAGCCCTAGCATGCTCTGCTCACAGGGAGGAATTTATATCCCTAGTTTGGCGCAGAAGGGCAGCACCCCCTTGCCAGGCAGCCCCTGCCACCGCCAGGAAATTAATTGAGAAATTTTCCCTGCTTTGTTGACGGCGGTGGGGAGGGAAGGACAAAAGCTGCACCATCGGTAGCAAATTTACTGCAGGATGAATTAAGCATAACCAGCCCTCAGGGATTACTGTGCTCACATGAGCATCAAAAAACCAGGGTCCACCAGGCTCCCCAGCCATCCCAAGCAGTGGAGAAATGCATTTTCTTCACAAGCTGCTTCTTCAGAGCTGCAAAATGTCTCATATCTCTCTTCTTTTTTTATCCCCTGTGACCTCCTTATCAGTGATTCATGCCATATAAAGAGGAGAGGGCTTTTTAGGAGTAGTGTGTTTTTTGTGAAGCAGAGCTGTTAGGAGGATTCAGCGTGCACAGAGTCCCCCAATAATGAATTACAGCTCTGAGGAAAAAATGGTTTGAATGGGAACTGATTTGGAAAGCAGTGAAAGCAGAATATTCATTTCCTCTGTGAACTGAGTTATCCTGGGGGCCTACAAATCTCTGAAAAAAACAAAAAGTCTTTTTACAGAGCAATGCTGCCTAACTTCAATTGAAAACAGAGATAGGTGTACACTAACACAGACCTGCCCTCTGAAGGACATGGCCTGAACACAAAAAGAGGAGATCAAAGACATCAGCTGGGCATCTCCAGTGGCAGTCACAGAGCCTGCCAGGTATCTGCTGTCATGAAGTGCACTGGATGCTGACCATACATCATTGATTAAGGCCCATAAACTATCTTTAGTGTAGGAAATTGAGCAGAACATGTTTAAACTGCAAAACCAGATGATATTAATGCTACTACAAGCTCTGTTTGCACAGTCTAAGTATTTTTCTTGTTTTTTTTCTTGAAAGCAGAGTCATCTTGTTGGCCTTTTAACTATGTACCTGGCACTTGCTGGGTGTAGAACTTTGACCTTTTCAGTGATGGGTAATCATTTGATTTACCATCCTGTGTTCATTTTATTTAAATGGTTTATTTAAACACCAAGGTAAGCACTGTCTATTATTAATTGACAGCCTTTTATTTACATATGTAGTTTAAAAATCAAACAAATCTTCCTGGGTCCTGCTCATGTATTTCTATTGACTTCAGAAGAATGCTAATAATTTACCTTATCAGAGAACTGGCTTTCATGTCATTCTCTAGCTCCAAAAAGCTGTGAGACAAAGACAAAACAAAATCTTATCAGTTCTATACTTTGTCCTCACAGTTCATTTCCACTAGAGTGCACATAGCATTGATACAACCTGCTTTTCCAGGGAAAATGAGACAAATATGTGCATGTTACATAGCAGTCGTTAAAGATGTGAAGTACAGCTTTAAATTCTAAGTTTAAGATAAAATCATGTTTGTTTTATGGAGATGAAGTGCATAAATTATTGAGTGCCTGACTATTTTTGCACACACTTTTCTTAATGATTGAAATCCCAGTTCTGAAGATTAGAGTGATTGTCAAGATCTCTGAGTTAGCAAAACATTATACTCCTCCACTGAAAGGACTCAGATCTGATGAGAAAGGAAAATTTGTGATCTTGGCTTCCCTCGATCTTTTGCTGTTAGTCCAGAGCCAGAAGAATGAGTAGAGAAGCAATCTTGGAGCCCAGAGGAACATGTGGTTTCTGTCTACCACAATAAGTGACAGACCACTCATGGCCTGTTCTTATCACCTTTAAAATTTGAAGGTTTTGACTTTGGTTCAAATGAATCTGGATTTGTATGAGGGTTTTATTCCTTTTTTCCCCCCTCAGTTGCACAAAAGTAGTTGGCAAATTCTACTGTTGCAGCAGAGCAATATGGGCCCACATGTTTTGGGGTCAGATCTTGGATCCAGGAACTTAGCCAGGTGTTTGGAGTTATCATTTTTGTAACAGGCACTGCTGATGTGTGTGGTGAATTTTGATAAAATCTCAGTGCTGTTGAGTTGTTTCCTTAGGAACAAAGTAGAGCTTTTCCTTATGGGGCACCAGGAAGGTCTGGCCAGTTGCAAGTTTCTTTGAGCCCCCCAGTTCTGTGTACCATTTCCAGAGCCAGGACTCTCAAAGGAATCAATGGCCACAGCTATAATTGACCAGCCCACTCTTGGTGATTCCCTATTTCACATCTTCTTGGTCTGCAGAATTTGGGGGATAAGGGATAACTGCATGCAACCTGGCAAATCCAGTCTGCCGCAACGTCTTTCTGCCCAGCTGCGAATGGACAAAGTGGAAAACAGCAAGAAAAGAAGATTTTGGAGATCAGTTCCAGCCAGTGGTTTCTTGGTGCTCCCAGAACTCTTGTGCTCTGACTCAGAGAAAGTAAACCAAGCAAACCCACAAACCCTCCCAAGGCATTCTGAGCAGGGACAATATTTCATCATCCACAACCTCTGTCTCTATGCACGGTGATCTTTAAGGAGAAAAACAAGAGACAGACCAAGGCTGTTTCTTGCTTGGTTTCCTGCTTTTGCCCTCTCATGCACAGGGGCAAAGACATTAGCACAGCATAACATTTTGGTTCCTGTTCCTGGTCTTGAAGAAATCACAGGTCCCCTTGAAGAAGGAGTTATTTCTATAGAATAGAAACACATGAAGACCAAGTGTCTGATGTCAAGGCACAGAAAAACTTCAAATATATTCAACCAAAACTCAGTCTGTATTCAGCAAATGCACAGGAAAATAATGATACAAATGTTAACAATTATTTTGAAGACTGTTCAGCAGGAGAAAAAACTCATGACTTTTGAGTTTTGTTTGTTCTGTTTTGGTTTTTTCCCAAGCCTATTTTACATGTGGAGTAATATATAATATATGCCAATATATAATATATGCCTGTTGTATAGTATTTAAAAAGATCTTTACCTAGTCTCAAACAGCCTCACAAGGCTACATTTATCTAGAGATATATTGACTACATTTTTATGGACTTTTGAATTCTGCCAATATGTCCAAACAAAATGTTTTAAGCAGTTGCCAAGTTCGGGTCCAGAGCTGCAGGTTTGAGGTCCCATGAATTGATCTCAGACTGCAAAATGTAATTTGGGGCTTGGAGTCTGTGATGTTAAAAAAGTAATTCATTATGGAATTTGCACTTGGACTTACAATATGGTTTTGAAGTTGTCTATCTCTACTTTCCCCTTTTCCAAAATTTGAAAAAAAAAAAAAAAGGAGATTATAGTTTACAGTGGAATTTGGGAAGATTTGACCCCAAACGACCTTTGCCAAGAACTGCTAAAGAGCAAACAGGGCAGAAAGGCAGAAATGGTTTGTTGGACAAAAATGGTGATTCTGTGCTAAGCTTCATAGATTGGAAAGAGCATTTTGAAAGTCCAGGCAAAAATGTGACAAGAAGCCAGTTTAAATAGGAGCACATAGGTGTGATATGTTCTGAGGGCCAGGTGTGACTTGGGAGCCTGGCAGCTTCGTGCACATTGTAACTTTGACATCAGGGATGAAGAGAGACAGGCTAACAAAGACTACTGATAATTAAGTCATGAAAAGGTATGGCTCACAGTGCTGCTGCTTTTGTGAGACACGGCAAGCAAATGCACTGTGAAGGGTTACTTGTGTAAAAGGCAAGTGCATTGTTTGTGGCATAGCCACCAGCAGTTTACAAATGCACTTATTTTGTCTTTGTACATCTCTGCTTGTAAGCATTTACCTTGTAATAACCAGCTCTGAATAATGCTCCATCCTCCTGCTTTTGTGTATGAGGAAGAGGTTAAAAGACAGAAAACAATAACCAGCTTTCTTCTCTTTTTCTGCAGTTGGTGGCTGCTGTTATGATTTGCTGAAGAGGTTTTAAGCACAAACACAACCTTCAGGATCATGAAGAAAAATACTCTTGTGTGAAAGTGTATGTGCCAGGCATCAATTTTTAAAACCCCGATCCTTTGTTTATAACCAGGCCAAGTGGTACTAATATTAGCAGGGCTCCACAGGCAGAAAACCAGTGCAAATTCAGCTTTACAAATCCTCATTTTCTTTGCTGGTTACAGAAAAATGATTTATTATCCACCTTTGTTACATCCCTGAAAAAAAAATCCCTGATGAGATAAGGGCATGAGAAGTTGAAGAGGATGTTCAGCTACACATCTTAGAGGCACATCTGTTTCTCATGGTTATATTTCCCACATAAAACATTATGAGAAGTTTCGCTGTGTATGTGCCTGTGTCCAGTGTGTGCATCCTCACTTTCACTCCTGGTGGCCCTCCTCTGCTCATCTGTGTTCAAACAGATCCTTACAGCAGGGAGGGCATTGTCTTGCTCAGCCACTGGTTTGGAAGAGTTAGGAGTCAACCTAAGATAGCTGTTTAGGCTCTCTTTGCAGTCAGTGGACCAAAAATAATTGCCTAGAAGTTGGTGGAGGAATTGTCCTGTGCAGGTGGCTTCACTGACTGCAGAGGGAGCTTAGGCAACCTCCAGTGTTCACAGCATTCAGTCAAAGAACAGCAAAGTTCTGCTCAGAGGGGTCTGGCTGGTGTTCTGGTTTTACATACAAATAATGCAGTGCATACAGACCAGGGGAGCTGTTACCTGCACCTCTTCTCTGTGCATGGAGTGTGGCTTCAAAAAAGAACTAAAAATTACTTTGACTATATTAGAATACTTGACCATACTATATCTCATTTTTGATGTCTACAGAGGGAAAAAAAAAACTGCTTTAAATCATGAAAAGCTATTTAAAACTGAACACATAAGAAAATATAAGTAACTTTAATAAACACTGCAGTGATTTTATTATAGGAAATAATCCAAAGTCCAGAATGTTGGAGCGAGACGAAGAATGTACACCTCTACCACAACATATAATCTCCAGTGCTTTTTGAGTATGTATTACACTTTCCTAAATCAATATAGCATTACACATGCATATGAAACTAAAAATACATATCTGTGTGCAAAGAGTTGTTGGTGAAGCAGGATGCCCATCCTCAGAAATTGGGTTCCAGGTCACCATGTGGTGCATTTCTAACAGGTCTGTGTTAAGGAAATAACACAAAGAAGTAAAATACTGCAATGTTTGTCCTTTCTCCTGGTCTGTGTACCCGACATGAGGCTGCTGGAGACTCTGCAGTGGGGCCACATATGGGTCCAGGCAGTGAGATCAGAAATGTGCAGTGTGTGTGGTTGGGCTGCGTCGCTCAGGCAGCCCTGGGTGAAAACCCCCAGGTTGCAGAGGAGGGCTCCAAGGTCTGCTCCCAGTGCTGCAGGATGTTGCCTGTTGACTGCAGTGCACAAACCCAGGATCCAGGACTGGGTGTGGAGCACAGGCTGTGAGATTTGCTGTGAGTGTGGGCACCCAGGAGAAAGACCCCAACAAGGCAGTGTACTCAATATAATTGTGTGTACTGGGCTTCTTTTGGCAGGCTGCTTTTTCATGCTTCAGGAATTCCTGTTCTTTATACATTCCATTCCATTTTACATGATCTTAAATTCCTTTTTGGCCATCTTCTTGTTTTTATAATGCAAAGCAATGTCGGGTGACTGTATGTTTCACATCACTAAGTATATTTCATTTGACACTTCTTTTTCTCTGCAGTTCCTTAGATGCCTTAACATGTTGCTTTCTCCCTCCTGGTGTTCTCTGCTTAATGCTCTTTTCTGCTCCTTCCTGGAGCTTCCTTAATTGATGCATTTGGCTATTTGTTGCATTAAAAAAAAAGACCTTTGACTTAACAGTTTTAAGCACTTCCATTGTCTCATGTTGTCAGTTTTTGTCCAGCGCTTTCTTTCCTCAAAGATAAAGCGAGTGAAATTAAAATGTGTCTCTTTTTCAGACTCTAATGTGATTCCCTTATTCCCTGCATAAACTTTCTCAGGGGTCACCACCAGCTTCAAAGGATTTTTTAATAAGCACAGGAAAAAAAAATCCTGTCTGGGTTCAGTTCCTGTCATGTTGGAAAAAGATGTGACCAGTGCTGGATTCATGCAGCAATATTTGCTTTTAGATTAAAGATGTGTTTAGATTGGAAATAATTTCTCTTCAACCCATGAATAGTGGGAAACAAGAATCACTGTTAATGTGAGCTATTTGGAAGAGCTCTGAATTAGAGCAAAGTCTAGGAAAAAAAATACTCAATTAATGACTGAACTCTTCCAAACTTAATAATCAGCATTATTCATAATAAATGTTAATCCATTTAAAAAATGACAAGGGTTTTTCTCAAGCATCTGGAAGATGGCTCCCTCAGACAGATTGCAGTGGAGGGGCAGCAGATGGAAAATGGAGCCTGAGCCTGCTCTTAACCTACAAGCTTGAGATGCAGAGAAGCAGTGGGATTTTGCCCAAAAATGTGAACTGGCCATGGCCAAAATTCCTAGACAGGATTGCATGTGCCTGGCGGGGAGTCCACAGGCACGTGTCCCCTGCCCCAGCAAGGAGTCCCACAAGCCTGGGGAAGAGGAGACAGGGGAACAAAGACAGGGCTGCAGCAAACTCAGCATTTTCATTTCCCTCAGCTGGTTTAAAGGAGGGAATATAGAAAACCCACAAAACCCAACCAAGCCCACCCTCATTCTCCTGGGTGGGTGCACTGCTGTGGGTGGGCTGCTCCAGCACAGATGGGATGGAGCAGATTTGCCCCCAACCCCAGTGAATTCTTTATCACAAGATGCAGCTCCAGAACTGCCTGTGGGGCAGGATTCAGCCCTGGAACATGCAGAGGCTGGGGTAAAGCAGATTTTGGGGACCCCCAGCTTCAGTCCAGGCTGGGGTGGGCTGGCAGCTACAGCCCAGGGGAAGGCTGTGAGCTCAGCCAGGGAGGGCTCAGAGCTGGGCCATGGGCCCTGCTCCTCTCTCCTGGAGATGTTTGTAACACACACTTGAGACACCAACAAAGCCAGGATTTCTTCTGCAGCTGGCCCCAGAGAGCTGCAGAGATGGACTGAATTCCTGCGTGGATTCCATGTCTGTAGGGACTGCATTCATGCATGGGCAAACCTGGGCTGGGGGATGCTGAGGATGCCCCAAGACATCCTGCAGGTAGAGGATTGCCAAACAAAGGACAGAAAGCACTGTGACGGCAGGAGACCTTCCTGGGTGGGTTTGGTAGCTTTGCTGTCTCTGCTTTTTCCTCTTACCCTATTGTTCACCATTGTATTTTCTTTAATATAACCCTCAGCTTTCTGTTTCATGGGGCTATGAAGCCGTCAGACCCAGAGCTGGTGCAGATGATTGTACCCAGTACCCAGAGGAATTGCACACAGGAAAAATTTCCAAATGCTTGCTCCCATGGCTGCTTTAGTTTGCAGAAATCCTCTGCAAAATCCAAGAATGCTTTGGGAAAAATCAGAAGCAAATTTTAAACCACAAGTTTTGCTTCTCAGATCTGAGTTTTAATTGTACCCAGATAGCTTTTTTAAGTCTTTCTGAAAAAAATCCCCATGTGGGTCAATTTTCTTTGCTTAATACTTAAGTGACTCAAAGACTTCAAAGTTCTTAGACAAGAGTCAGTACCTTATTCTATCTGTTTCTAAGACATTCTTCTGATTGTCTTTGTAGATCAACATGATTTGAGCAGCTTTTGGTAATGATATGTCAATACTAGATAATTTTGCTTGTAACAGGAATTAGGAATACATAACCCTGTCTCATGTGTATGATACTGGGAGATCTACAATTGGCTTGGCTGTTGGGACTGCACTTCTGTTACTGTGATATTTTGGTGTTTAAGGAAAAGAATAAACTCCATTTGCCCACTTATTTTTAAGGACAAGTAAAGGAAAGCTGTGCTTATATATCAATAGTGACATTATACTCAGGTAGTTCAGATGCAGAAAAGATGGCTCTGGAATCTGTTTGCATGATCTCATATGGATTGTTTGAAAATAATAATACCCTTAATTTAAAGACATATACCTAAACTTCTGTGGTGTGAAATCATCCTCTAGAAAAGAATAAGGCACTATTTACATGTTTAGGTTGGATTTTTAATCTCATTTCTAGGTTGTTTTAACATATATATCAACCACATGTCACTTACAAAGTCCATTTATATCTTAATTTAGTGTCTGCATATCAAAAGTATAATGTACAGCTGGACTCAGCGCAACATTTTCTACAAAAGGCATAGGGAGCTATTAGCCAATAAGTACTACATCTGGCTTTGGTGTAGCAGAACTTTTTCAAAGACAGAGACATTTCTGTGATAATTAAGCTTGAGACTCAGAGAAGGAAAGAATTCCTGCTGGAGTATTAGATCTTGCTTAAAGACTGGGATCCTGGGGGTTTTTTTATGGCTAATAATCTATTCTATATTACTAAAATATTTAAGGAAAGGTGCAGACAATTGTTTGCAGCTGTTACTTGGTGACTCTGTCCAGGTATTAGACAATCTCTTACACACCAGTTTAGGAATCTGTCATATTTTTGCTCACAGTCAGCTGAGTCCTGAGCAGCTGAATGCGCTAAGCTGTTTGCCCCAGCGCTTCGGTACAAAAGGCTTTTAAATTAAAGCAAAAATTCATTTCAACAGTTAGGTTATGTTTCCCCTTGAGGTTTCTAACACTGTTCACTTTCATTGCCAAGGATGTTTCCTCCTTGATGGTAAATGCTCTATTTTTTTTTTTTTCATAATCCTTGCAGCCCTTGTTAGATGGAATAAGTCAAGGTGCTCCTGCCTGATCCTACAGGGCTGCAAGAGGCACTCGGAGAGCTGGGGGTGCAGGGGGCACAGGTAAAATGAGATAGAACTGAATGGAAAAGACAAGTGGTTTATCTGTCTGCAGTTTGCTCCTTGTCACCTACAGCTTCCTCCTAGTGAATGGGTGGCTTTCTTTTGAAAGCAACAAAGGCTTCTCCAGAAAAATTAAAATACTTGCTTGGTTTTACTCACTAATTTAGTATGCAAGAAATGTTAGTTTCTTCCCTCAAACACCAGCAGACAGATGGCAGAAAAAATATAGTAGACTCTGGACTCCCACTGAAAGCTGACCTAGTCTCACCCCTGGCTTTATTGTTTTTCTTTCATAATTAGCTTTTGCTCAGCTTTGTCATTTTCATAAGCCTTGATATTCTTCAATTAACAAAACAGAACAAGAACAACAAGAGCTTAGGCAGCTCATGAGGTCACTTCTTGCAGGGGCTGGATTATGGCACCAAAAGAAGCCTGAAAAGCATGTATTGATCCAGTCTGACAGTTCCTGCCACATTAAGCCTCACCACAGCTGTGATATAAAGGCGCTTAGAGCTGTTATCATAAATACCATCCACTATCTTTAAAGATCATCAAAATTGCTTCACATTGTATAAGAGTTATTGTCATACAATTTGTTCAATGCATTTTAACAGCATAAATTGGTGTAGCATTTTAATACTAGCTTAAAGGTCAAATGCAGATAATTTAAACTAACATTTATCCTATGAAAGTTATCGTATAAGCTCAATTTACTGAATGTGTGGAATGAAAAACAGCCATCTTTATTATATTGTCCATTTATCCAAAATCTAAATATAGCCATTTTTTTAATGTTAAAGCAATTCCAGTTAAGCTGTGAAATAACATATTTGAGCTTATTTGCCAATGTCTGTAATATTTAGGATATGATTCTATTGCAAAATAATCTTATATATTGTTATGTAGAAAGGGGATTATAAGAGAAGAACATTTATTATGATACAGAATGGAAAAATACAGCTACAGCTTTCATGATGAACTGAAGATATTAGGCAGAAACATATCTTCAAATCTCAACCCCACCCACAGCTGGGTGTCTGCTCCTCTGTAGTCCTGCTGTGCACAGAAAACTCCCTCCCAACTTGTGGCTCATTGAACCAAAAAAATATGGAAGATAAATGGCTGTTTGAGAGAAAGAAATAAATTAATGATCATATGGGTGGAAGGCAATATAGTCAATAACATCAGCAAAGACAAATAGGCCAAGTCTTGTAAAACACACTTTCCCAAGGGGATCTCCTGGAGTTTTTCTGCTGTAGGCAAGAATTGCAAGATGTTGGTATGACCTACAATAAACTGTTTAATCAACAGAGCTGGAACAGCAGCCAGGTCCCAGGGGAAACTTCTGTTCCCACCCAGAATGCAGCTGGGGCAGAGTCAGTGTCCTGCTGGCCACACTGCCTGGGTGGGATGGGGTAGACCCAGACCTCATCTCCTGAGACTGATCTGAAGCACAGTCAGACCTAACACTTGTGCTGTCAGGGCCTTGTCTGACACGGGGTTTGTCCCAGAGTCTTTTTCAAACTGTTGTGTTAACAAGTGTTTGGAGGAACAGGAACTGGAGCAGAGGTTTCCAGCGTGGTAACAGACTTCTCTGCTCACTCAGGGAAAATTTCTCAAATGAGGTGACTATCTACATACTGAGGTTTTGTACTTTGTGCTTGGGGCAGAAGAGGCAAAAGCAGTAAAATCACTTTTGTTAACTTTCATATAACTTCTGAAGCCAATAAACAATTTCCTGGATCATTCTGACAACATTTCATTTGATCACAGTTTCTGGAGTCAAGATATCTGCCCAGTGCTCATCCACAGTTGCGGTGTCATTTATTTTGCAGAACGAATAGTCAGATTTTTACTGGGACTTGAGCTGATGTTCCCAGAGCTCCCCACAGCCTCATGGCACCCCTCTGTCCATCTCACCCTCACTGGGAGCCTGCCCCAGGCTGCAGGATTTGCCTCCTGGGGTCACTGCCAGGCTCCTGCCCTCGCTGTCCTTGGTGGCTGTCCAGAAGCATGTGCAGCATTCAGAGCACCCACATCTATTTGTGGTGAGGTGGGGGAAAAACACCAAAACCAGACACTTAGAGAAGTGTAAGGAAACAGCAAAAAGCAGTGGCGATGAACGCTCAATCAGCACCCAGGGATTTGTAGGCAGGGACCTTTCCCTGCCAGAGGTGTTCCCCAGGCAGGTGACAAAGGTAAGGGCACAAGTGCTGGGCACAGGAGGAGCTGGCACCAATGCAGAATTTGGAAGGCTCCCTTGCTTCCTGTTTTGTCTGGTCAGCCTTAATTTCATTCAACCTGCATGGAGATTTTAATTTTTGTTCCAATCTTTTTCCTTCACTGTTTGAGTGGTCTAATCTGATGAGACAACTCCTAATCTAGTCTTAACTCTTCCATGTTTTTTCAAGCCTGATGTTTGTGAGCATTTCTAACAAGCTTCTAACTGTACAAATTAGCTAGCTTAATAAGCATTATAAAGGAGCATAACTGTCTGCATTACCAGAGGTCTTGCTGGCTATGATATCGTGAGATGAAAGATTGAGTGCATGAATCATTTGTAATAACAAATTTGACTTATTATTCTATTCACAAATAGTCAAGAAAACAAGCTGGTTATGTCAAACAGTTGTATAATTGAAATTCTTTTGAGTTTTTTCTACTTCTTTTTGGTATTTTTCCTCTGGAGACACAGGGGTGGAGAGAATCACTTTCTTTTTGTTTGAGGTTCTTTTTCCCCTTTTGTTAGAGAAAAAGGAAACTCAAAAAATTGCAAAACCATTGTCACTTTAAATTTTGGCATCAGTGACAAAACATTAACAAAAAAATAGTCCTTTTCCCTTGTTATCTAGAAGTACTAACAAAAGGATTGAAGAATTTTATCTCATTGGACAAATAATTGACAGTACTTTTCCTCTTTTTTATTGTCAGTGGAAACTTCTGGTGTTGCTCCTTCAGTGGGATTCACAGTTAAAAGCAGCACATTGCAAAATCTGCTGATAATACTCCATAATCCTGGTACAGTACACCTGCTCTCCTCTAGGCTGTGCTTCATTTTAAGATGTGAAGTTGTGTGTGTGTCACCTGTTTGAGCAGAATCACAAATGAGTCTCTGAACCACCCATGAATTTCATGGTTTTGTTGCACTCCAGAACATGTGTTGGGAGTGACCCAACATGCAGTAAGGTTACCATGATCACTTCAATTTTACCACCTGCTGATAGAAGAAACCACACCTGATGTCTTGCAAAGGAAGGAATGGCAGGAAGCACAAGAATTACTGGGAAGGGGTAATTTGTTATGGGGAGATTTTTGTGCAAAAAAATGTTATCATTTATATGAAAAGCAGACAACACTTTTATTACCATTTTTCCTCCTGTATCTCAGAAACGGTATCATTCCTGAAATCACCAGAACTATGCAAAGAGGATTATGAGACACTAAGTCAGATGCCAAACCCCAGTTTCCTTTTCATCTGTACAAACTTCTGTAAGAAATCCATTAATTTTAGCAGAGTTAATCTGATTCATTGAGATCTAAAAGAGATCTGTCTAGATCAAAAGTCAGCCTTGTAAATAGCATATACTAAGAACAATTTGAAGTGATTTCTGTGGTAACAGATATTATGTCTTATATTTAGAAACGTTGCTTACTGGTCTATATGTGTCACTGTATCACCATCATTTCAATAGTAATCTTATAAAGCACTTGTCTTATACAAAATCTCTAAGGAGTTTCATTTTGCTCTGGTAGGATGTGATCATATTTGCATTTCTAAACAAGAGAAAATTTAAAGAAATGGCACACTGGAGAGGTGAATTTGCCCATGCCCTTACTTCCTCCTTCTCAAAGGATGTTCAGAACTGGAGGAGACTCAACCTGTTGAATTCACACAAGTTCCCAAGACTACTCACATAAACCTTAAAATTTCAGCCAGAATGTACCTTACAGCTCACTACTACGTTGGTTCCAGAACCACTGAATTGCAGAGGTTGGAAGGGATGTCTGGAGGGCATCTGATCCAGCTTCTCTGCCCAAGTAGGAAACTAATCTAAACAATGAAATCATTGTTTGGAAATTTGGAAATCATATGAATGCCAGCTACATAAATTACTGTTAGAAACCAGGTGAAAATAGCCCATGCTCTACCAGAGATTTAACAAAACAAGTTCAAACCTTGTATCCTTCCTTATAATATCCCTAGGTGTAAAAACAAATGAACCTTCCACGTGTTTTCACTCCCCCCTCCACACCTTGAAAATACGTGCGTGTGTCTCATCTGTGGTTGAGATGACCTCGAGGTGTTGGAAAGTCTCTTTTTCCCAGCCCCGAGATCGAAGAAGGAGTCAGGATTCTTCAGCTGTAGTTTTAAAGGTTGTTTATTTTCTGTTATCTATAACATTCTATTTCTGACCTGCTGAGGTCTGTCTGGCAGGTCTGTCCATGGCACACTGACTGCCCCAGAGGTGGTGTTATCTTCTTATACTAAAAATTGCATGTACATTATTTACAATAATATTCAAATACCTATCACCTATGTTAGACAGTCTGCTTCTACTCTAAACCAATCCAAAAGTGCCAGCATCACCCAGAAGACGGAGGCTAAGAAGAAGAAAGACGAAGGACAAGGCACGCCCAAATCCCTCCATCTTGGCTTCTGAACCCCCATTCTAAAAACCCCAAAATTCTGCTTTTCCACCTTGTGACAATCTAACATCATTCCAGTTAATCATTCCAGTTAAACTCTCATGGCTTGTAAGTCTTCACATAAAGTTGGTAATTTTCTCCATGGGCTAAAATCAAAGCCACAGGTGTCTTTGGCTTCATGCCAAGTCTCTGAGCCCCCAGCCAGGGGCTGGAAACATCCAAGGCAGCCAGAGGGATGTCCTGGGTTCCCGCATGTGTGTGCACACAGATCCACAGAACAGCTCCCTGAGACAGAATCCAGCTCTGAGCAGCCACATACGTTCTTACCTGCGCCGCATGTGTTGAGCTGTCACATCGCCCACGGCAGGGCCCGACACCGACACCGAGGATGAGAGATAGGCAGGGAATGCTTTGAAGCTGCTCTGTCAGTGCTGGAGACTGAAGGATTATCCAACTGTTCTCAATAGTGCTACCAGCTGCAATGTATTCTCACTTAGACATTCTTGAAAGCAAAGTGCTCTGGTCATCTGGAAAGGTGAAATATTCCATCGTTTTGTTCTCTTGCTTAGGGGACAGTGAGGCTCTGATTGATATGAAAAGACTCCTAAATGAGAGGTCCCAGATAATCTTTGTGGCCCATTTTTGGGTGTGTTTTTTATTTTTTCCCCTCAGCTTTATTGATGAATGAATATCAGGGTTTTATAACAAAGACCCCTACACAAGTCAGTAATATTTCAGGGGTTATAGACTACCATGGTTTGGCAGGAAATATAAGATTTAGTTAATAATTTGTATGTTGTTGTTTTGTTTCATTAATCATCTAAACTCTTCATGACAAATAGAAATTTTACTAATTTTATATAGAATTTATCTTCAGCTTTTTAAGAGTAAAAGGAACAGACCAGATTTAGCTATTTACCCAAGGAAAAAATATTGCAAAGGAAAGTAATTGTCATTTGAGATATTGTCACCTCAGGAAAAAAATATACAGCAATATGACTAAATTTTTCTCTTTCTAGGGTTTGCAACAAGGTCAAAGTCATTTACCCAATGTATTTGGGATTAAAAGATACTGTTTTAATACAGAAAAGGGAGGTGACTCAGAGTGATGTTCAGAGTCATGGATCCCTCACACAAAAGACATCTCTAGACTCTTCAGTCCTCCTTCCTCTTACAGTGCTTTCTTAAGCACTTCCCAAGCATCTCTTATGCTGCTTCCTTGACCTATTTCAATATTGAATCTGCACCAGCCTTTTCTTTCTTCACACCCTCCTTTCTCCTTCCTCCATCCAAATCTCTTCCTCAAGATATTATATATATATATATATATATATGCGTGTGTGTGTGCGTGTGTGAAGGAGCAGACACTGACTGCAAGCACAGAGGGACCGTGATGTGTGCATGTTACAAAATTGGTGACCTCAAGAAATGATTTTGTGTAATCCTTGACCTCTCCATTGCTATTGCAGTCATGTTTGTTTCTGTCCTGGATTTTAAATCACAACTGCCACATACAAGAAGGGAAGACATTTTAATTACTGGTTTCAGCCATTCAGATCCCTTTAATGTGGCTCACATTTACTGTGATGATAATGTATCACTGCTCCCAGTGACACAAATACCCCATTTTGACACGAGTGTCTGTCCACAGAGCAATAACCTGAGCCTGAGGCCCTGTAAGTCAGCCTTGCAGGGAAGGAGAAACCAGTGACACCATGTCTGGGTATATTCTAAGTATAAATTGTTTTGTTTACATACATAAACCAGGCCTGGTGGTAAAAGTGGTAAAACAACACTTTGTTCCAGGCGATTATTTCTTTAAGGAATATTTACTTAACAGTCATGTTTGGTTGTCAGAGAATAATTATCCTAATAATAAATACTTAAACAGAGAGGAAAGGGCATAGAATATACCAGTGTCCTCTAGCTTTTTCAGACTCTTATGCCAAAAAGGCAATTTTATGTGTCATTTCAAATGGAAATTTTGCACACGTGCCAGGAACTTGAAAAGCTAAATGTAAAAGTAGAACTTAAAAACACTTGCCACAATAATATTTTCTTCTTTAGCCAATATTCCAGTGCTTTTCTTGCTTGTCATTACTTCAAACTATTGGACTTTGACCCTTCTTTGAAGTCTGTGGCATATGCTGAAAATTAAGCAAGTCTTAAGTGTTTAAAGGATTGGTTTCACTTAGAAATAGCCAGTATATTTAACTTCCAGCACTAATTCTAAACTTCTGTCTTCAGCAAAGTGTGTCTCATGATGACAATAAGTGCACTCAAGCTGTGTGTCTGTGACTTTTTACAGTCAGCTATATACCCTATGTTCTCCCAAAGTGCTTGTGGCCAAAGCATGTGGCTGTGCAAAGCCATGGCACAAAAGGAGGTGTCCCCTTGTTGCCAAGCTTTTCAAGGAGAGTGAAGACCAGGGCATTAAGTAAATTACAGCTTTGGTCTAATAATAAATGCATGTGATTAGCCAAGAACTAATGTATGAGGATTAAAATTTACAAGTTTTCTTACAAGTGACAATATGCAAGATTTGTGGTCCAAATTCTTGGCAGAATTGATAATCATAGCCCAAACACAGTGTCATGGAGATTGGGATCATTTAGCAGCTCATTATGTCAGAATTTCTTTGGCAGAGTGATAATGGCTGTTCTCCATCCCTTAACCCTCTCCAGCCCTGTGAGACCTCACTTTGTTTTTCCAGGAGTTTCTTTACCTGCTGAGGCAGATGGGAGCCCACCTCCTTGCTGTAATGCCTTTCTGCTCAGCTGAGATCCTGCTACAGAAATAACTGAAGGTATGGGGGCGGAGGATGAAGCAGCGCACAGTCTGCATGGTTACCTACTGCACCTTCTCAGAGATAAGCAGAAAGGATAGGTGATTGTTCCCATTAATGTCACTTCCATCTCTTTGGTACAGGAGATGGGTTGAGCCTTAATGAAGGGAATTCAGCCAAACTGGCAGAAGAGGATTGGAGGGTCCCTTATTTCCTGTGCTCAGGGAATTTTTCCATACAAGGATATAATTGGAAACGGAAGACCTAAACTACAAACTGCAAACTTGCTTTTCCAGTGTGATGCATCCACGTCCTTGGAGTAACTCACTAACCGCACAGAGACTTTGCAGTTGCCTTTAGGGCCAGTGAGTTCAGTTTTATGGGAAAAGGGAAAGTCTGAAGTCTGTTTGTCCAAGCTGACATTCCCACAGTATAAACACACAGGCCATAACACTCCAATCCTGTTTTACAGGTTGGTATATCCCATTTTAATCAAGCTGTTTTTCTCCATGGGGTCACATACCAGCTGAGGAAGACAGTGGGTCATAAATAGTGAGTTGCACCTTAACATGCCAGGGTGTCCTAAACAGAATACAATATTTGAGACAATACCATGATTGCAAAATCCTTAAATCCTTTCCTAACATTGAGACTGCAATTATTCCACAAGCTTAATGGGACTGCTGTCATGATTGATGTCAGACATGGCTTAGTTATCTACATGAACATCACTCAGAACCACTGAATCAATCAGGTTGGAAAAGAACTCTGAGATCAAATCCAACCTATGGACCCATCACCACCTTGCCAACCAGACCATGCTACATCCAGTCTTTCCTTAAACACCTCCAGGGATGGTGACCCCACCACCCCCTTGGGCAGCTCATTCCAACACCTAATCACCCTTTCTGTGATGAATTTCATCCCAATGTCCAACCTAAACCTCTCTTGCTGCAGCTCAAGACTATCCTCTCATCCTATTGCTGGTGGCCTGGCAGATAATAGACAAAAGACAGTTATTACTTCCCTTAAAGAATGCACTGCAAATTTCTTGCTCTTGCTGTGTAGTAGGGTTTGAAGAAAACCCAAAATCAAACAAAAGTTTTTGCTCACTTGAAAACCGTAAGTCAGGCTGAAGTAACAATTCTTGGTACAGATGAGAACTATCTGCTTTTGGAGACAGCATGCACAGAGGAGCAGAGGGATTGGTGCCACACCTTGGGGCCTTTCACTTCATGTCCTGAGTGACTGTCAATGACTTATGCTGAAGGTTGTGAAATGAAAGATGTCCTAGACAATAAAATCTCCTTCATCTCTATTTGCATTGAAGATATGGCAGGTTTTTCAGCACTGCAATACTGTGTTTCATTTCAGATGGGTTAATTTCTGTGGTTACATCAGAAAAAAGTCCGATTCCTGTCAGAATTCAAATGGCTTTTGATTGCACACAGAGAAATAATGAAGTGTGAACCAATAAAAAATTAATTATGAACCATTTAAAACTGCTTTCTCAACCTAAGCCATCACTGGTTTTAATTTTCTGTTTTATAAGTCTATTTGAAAGCCAAAAGAAAACAATTTGAATTCAAAGATCATTTTTAGAATCTAGGAACTAAATATTTGATCATGTTTAAGTTAATGCATCTGTATTTTTTAGTTCTTTCATACCTTTTTTGCTTGACTGAAATGAGTTTCAATGTTTAGCCATTTTAGGATGTTAATTAAGTGTTAATTTCTGCTGCCCGTCTCACTCCAAAATTCCATTTCTGGAAGGATATTACTTGCTAACAACCTCCTTGTCAGTTCTCAATAGAGAATGACATTTAAAAAGTGGAGAAAGCACTCTGAAAATGATAGATTTCATATGAGTAGCAGGGTTAGCTCAAATGTGTTTTTGTGAACTGGGCACTCTATCTTTTGAGTAATAGGTGAAGGGTAATTTTATTAAGTAACCTAAAACCTAAAATCAAGATGAAAATGAGGAGATTTAGAAGGCCCTCCATCTTAGACAGAACAGTCAAGTACTAGGACCTGACAGGTATGATAAAGAGCTTAGATGCTCTTCTAATATTGTTCTTGCCATAAGCCCCCAGGCTTTGTTCTACATGCTTAGTTAAACTGTTTTTATCTTACATAAATCCTGGTAAGCTACTTTAAGATCCATCAGACTACCTCAATTGCCATTTAAGTGTTTTTTTTCTGCACTAACTGCTTCTTGTTAAATAGTTTGACATTTATGTGTCTAGACTTGGGTTGTTTTGATATTGATTTTGGAAAGAATGATAATGGAGTATAGTGGTAATATTACTTTTGCTGTCATACCTAGTAGCAATATATCTCTTTGAACTTCTTGTGTTAGGAGCAAAATCTACACATATGTAGGTCTAAATTTAGGAGGTTCTTCAAAGCTAGTATTCTGCTTTGTTATTTTTCTGCTGTTATAAACATTTCTTCCTTACATCGCTGAGAATCTTTATTTTTGAGGAAAATATGTCAGAACACAAAGCTTCCAGGTCAGTGTCAGCACAGAAAAGAGGCTTGTGCTATCAGCTCTCCTCCTCCCTTCTCCCTCACTAATGACCTTACTGTGGGTATGGAAAGCTGCTTTCTGTGGGCGCTTAAAGTCTACATAATAAGCCAATCACTTTTAAGATGTTTACTGCTATCTGTTAAATGAGATGAGCTTTAGGCTGACTTTCCACCTCATCCCCCCATAATGTGTTTTGTTGTTTGCCTGTCTCAGATCAAAACATTGGAAAGAGTCTCATTTTTCTGTCTTTGGTTTAAATAGAGCTACCTTATGTACAACTAAGAGAAAGAATTTTAGGCAGAAAATGAGGAAGTCACCAATTTTCAAAAAAACTTTTCCACCATGAGATAGGAAGTTCTGAACGATGAGATACACAGGCCATTGAAAGGAAAGTCAACCATCAACATTTTAACGCCAATATAGCTTTACTATATTGGTATTAAAATATCACATCAAATAGTGTACCAATTTTGCATACTAAAATCTTCAAAGCCAAGCTCATGACAGTGTTGACCTTTAAAACTGCCCAGGTGCTTTTCTCAGCTTTAATTTCAAGCTTTTGATAGTGTAAGGATATGGAGGTCATCTTTTGTGAGCAGAAGGAAAGAGATTTCACCTGGAAACAACTGAGTTAGACTTTTTCATGCCTTTTTTTTTCTCTGCCTCTTACACAGGGGCTTCTGTTCCTCTGTTCTCATCCACTTGCTTCCACACCCTGGTGATAACTGGGGCAGTGGAAGTTGGGATGGGCACACAGGGATGGCACTTTAGCTGCTACACTGAGACTCCTGATATGTCCTCAGCTGCACAGGTCTTCAAGGTGTTACAGCTCTGTTGTCCTTCCAATATTTAGATATGAGCAATTTCAAAAAGAGCACTTCTGGTTTAAGCAAATATATCCTGAACTAGTCAGAAAAAAGCTCACACCAATATTAAATACATAAGTTGAGAACACGCAAGGTAGTAGTTTCCTGTAATTTCCTGAAAGTGAAGAAAATCACAAATAATCTACTTTTTTTCTATATTCCTGTACTCTGCTATCCAGGAGACATCTCTCTCCAAGATTCTAACTCTTCTCATTCAGTATGTGTGTATTACAGCTTTTTTTCCTAAGCAAAATAAAACACTGGCCAGTGGCTGAGGTCCTTGCAGCAGGGATTTAGGACACTTCACATCCCTGGGCTCAGGGCAGCTCTCTCACAGTGCAATGGTCAGGAGGAAAATGGCCCCATGAAACCCCATCTGTGATGACTTCAACAGGAATTGCCAAACATCATACTCAAGAAATGGAGTGAACTTTAGTTCAAAAGTAGGGAGTGCTGCTCAGCCAAGTATTTGCACTCAGAAGATGGCTAAGCACTGCAAAACCCATGTTTTTCTCAGTAGGAAAATATAAGCACCAGGCCATTTTTATATTTATTTAAGGAATTGCCAGTAAGTCTGCCTTAACTATTCCACTCCCCATGACACTATCAATCTTAGTGGACAAGTATTGAATTTGTAAATTATGTGTTTTTAAGTGAAAAGAAAATCTCAAGGGTATTTATTTCATTTCACAATGATAATGTATGTCTTACTGTCTGTTCTAGGAAAAGACAGCCTAAATAATGAATCAAACTCTGTAAATCCATGGACTAAGGCCAGAGTCTCCTCTATTTCTGTCTCTGTAATACCTGTAGAACTGTCATACACGTAGATCCAACTCCAGTTTTCACCACAGTGATGTAAAATGACTGCCCCAATAACTTTTATGCCCACTGAGAATTTAATTTTTCTAACACTTCGGGACTCAAGGACCATTAAATTATTACTTTTCTTCAAATGTTTCATGTGGCCTGACAGCCAAGTTAGCTGGGCATTTTTACATAGTTGTACTCTGGACAGAAGAATTGACTGTTTCAAATAAATATTAGATTTTGAGGGAAATATATCCCTTTCAGGAGTTCTGGTGACTATTTCAGTTTTATGTAATCATTGTGTAAACTTGATGGGTTTGACTTCATACTATAATTTCTTCTACAGAGGGAAATGGACATTGCCTTTATCTTTGGCTCAGCAAAACTCATCCTTGTCCAGGACTGTCCAGCAATTCCTGTCCTCTATGGTTTCTTCTTAAATAAAAATTTCATGCCTGTTAACTCCAGTGCTATTTATGATTTCAAGATCACATGATTGTTCTCAAGAAAAACAAGACACAGCAATACAGGTGGAAAGCAGCACAATGTTTCTGTATGTCATGCTTGAGGGCCATAACAAGACATTTATGTTAAAAAAGAGTTCTAAAATTTCACTCTGAATGGTGAACAACAGAATCCAGCTCCTCATCTACAGGGTAAGCAGCCTCCCATCCATACTCTGCACCCTGCCTTTTCTGAGCCTCACCTAAAACTGTGGAAAAAGCTTGGAGTAATAAAATATACCTCAGATAAAATGTTTTTCTCTGAATTATTATTTTAGACATAAAGTTTTTCTCTGAATTATCTGAGTAATAGAACTACTTGTCCAGGCTTGCACAATACTCAGCAGAAAGACAAGGGATCTTCTAGAGATCAATTTCACTTAGCCAAATCCAGATGGATAAGACAGTGGCTGAATTACCCACTGGAAACTCTTGGTTTAGATGGCTATTAAGAAAATTTGGGTGACTAATTTAGAATAAATGCCTATCAGCAAAAATAAAGTGTAAGAAAATAATTTGTCACATAAAATATAAGATACTGGGTGTTTCAGCAGTCTGGGCTCTGTGGAGTGTATTCAACATGCCTAAATTTAGCCTTTCATTTGAAGTTTCCATTACAATCAGTTAAAATGGACATTTCAAGGACCTTTTTCACTTGCTTTATCTATCTGTATTTAATTCCACCTAGCTCCAAAATGTAAGTCATCATTCCCACTACCGTTTTATGTGATTCCTTGCTAATGAGAGAAAAATATTGACAACTGCTCAGTCTGCCTTACACAACAGGAGACCATCCACTTAAATTTTAATATTGCCATGACTCAATGCTCTGCCCTTTCAGGCATTTGTCTGGAGCATGTCTGCAGAGGTGATGGACACTTTCCACATGCATGATGAGAAAAAGTGAATGCTCCTCCAGGCTAACCAGTGAGTGCTGTACCTGAAAAATCAAAGTAAGTGAGAAGCAGACTACAATTAATGGGAACTAATGCTTTAGTGATGAAATTAATCATCTTTGAATCAGAATGAGCTCATGGGAAAAATAAATCCATGTTGGTTTAGGGACAAACAGATATTTTTACTCTGTGGATACTGGTCTGTTATGGAGGAGTAGTAGATGAATAAGGTTTATTCTCTTCCCTAATTCTGGGTAGAATCTTAGAGTGGTTGCTGTTTGTAATATTATAAAATTGTGATATTTTATGCAGTTTTGTGACTAATTTGACCACAAATTATTTTAGTGTTACAAACTTCTGTTTTCATTGCACTATATATATCTATCTGTATCTATTCATTTCTATTTAGTTGCTTAAAGCAGTTAACAAAATAGATACAAATGAAAACCTTCATGGACCAGATGTTTCTTTCCTAGACTGCAAAGGCTTCAGGGTACATTAGAGACAACTTAATAAGCCTAATAACACAGTGGTGGTCCACAGAACTTGCCCATTTTAGATCTCATAAAGTCCTAATAAAAGTTCCAGTACTACAAGCTTCCCTGGAAAACCTTAGCCTGGTACTTCTAGTCCATAAAATTGCCAAAATATTTTGGAACTTTAGAAGCTGGTTTGTAAACACTTGTGAAATCAGCTGAATACAGAAACTGGAATGGAGTAAATAATTTAAAATGAGTCAGAGTGTCATTTTTGGTTGAAAATACAAGCCGTGTGGCAACCTGTGAGATTTCTGCATCATCTAAAGGTCAACTAACAGTTTTCCATAGAGGAAGTGACTTGGTACTGAGGCAGCCACACTTTGCCAACTGCTTTGGCAGAGCTGGGAGCCTTGAGCTGCGAGTGTGGTGCCAGGGCAGAGCAGACCAGCGAGGAGTGGCCTTTGTCCTGACAGCTCATGCTGCTCATATGGACAACAGGATTCCCACAGCCTGGGGCTATCCTGGTGTTGGGACACCTTGTGGATGCTCAGACTGTCCACTGTCACACAGCCAGTGTGTTTTGTGGCACCACCAGCACACCTGAGGGTCACGGACCTGCTGTGGAGGCATCTGTGCATCGTCTGCCCCAGAGAGCTGTGGGAGGACCCTGGGAGTGCTTGGAATCAGCTGAAGTCTGGAATATGTCTGGAACTGAAAGCAAGTCTTGGAGAGGCAAGGACAGCTTCAGGGGAAGAGATACTTGAGGAAGGACAGAGGAAGAAAAGAAGGCAGGCAGAAGACAGAGATATCAGCTAGTGGGTACATTAGGAAGGGACCAGCTGACAGAAATGTTCCATGAAGATGCACCTATTGTGAAATAAAAATGGATATGTCAGGGGAAAGCAGAAATTTGGAAAAAGAGTGCAGACAGATGTCCAAAAGAAAAAAAAAATATTGAGGGCATACATGATAGAGAAGACCAAGAAAAAATGGTTTTGTTCAGGTCAGTGCTAATCAGAGTCAGCAAAGGCAATAGGGCCTTGTCCAGAACGTACTGAGTGATGGCTATTTATCTTCAAAGGAGAATTTGGATTCCAGCTGCCCTTGTTGTTTGAATAATCCTACACTTTAAGTGAGCCTCATGAGCATGCCAGGGTAATTTTACAACCTAGAAACTATTCCTGCTTTTTAATGTGATAGCAATAAACAAGGATCAAGTTTGGGAACAATTATATAATAATAAAAATGAGATTAAGAGTGTACATGTTCCTTCTTCCCATCCAAAAAAATAACCCTCATTGTTGGAAATTAAACTTTTTTTTTTCCAGCAGACTGCAATGATAAATAAGAATGAGTGTAGTTAAAATAAAAGTCACTCTAAGAATAGCAGTTCTGGTTCTTTGTAGTCCAGTTGGAAACCACTCTAATTTGAAAACTGGACACATGACAATGGCAAAAGACTCTAACTTGATAACTCACAGGTTATACAGGTGGACCAAGTATGGAGTTATGAGACCCAATAAAAATAATCGTTGGACAGATATTGGGTCCATAAAATGATGGCAACCAGGCACGGAGTATAATACGATACAGATGTAGGTGTATCACTCTGAATAGTTTGCACTCTGTTTCAACAATAAAAATGTGTGATGTTTCCAGTACTCGCCACCAACCATATGAGAAAATAAGTTTTTCATCTGGTTTCAATATAAAACACACCATCCTAAAATCAATTGATATTTCATACTCTTTGTATTCTTCTTTCCTGCACATGCAGGAAGTATTAATGGTGACATGATTGTATGTTACTGCAGTTTAACAAAATGATCAGGAAGACAAGCTATGTTAGCAACATTATTCAGACATTTAATAGCATTTATCCTTTTAACTTCATTATAGTGAATGCCCGAAGGCCCAAAGAGAGTTATTTTTAACATGACTTCAGACACAATGGAGTAACTTCTCATATGAACATGCCCTGGCCTCTTTACAGAGATATATTACCAAGGCTCCAGGATACAAAAATAAGGGGCTGCCACCCCTTATTTTATTCTGTCTCCCCTCTGCCCTCACTCTTCCTTGCAACCAAACCATGTGGTCAGTTCTCTCCAGTTTCTCCCTAAGGTCAGAAACAAAAGTCTCAGCCCTGAGGCCTTCACAGCTGTTACCACTCTCCAGATGTCAGCACTCTCCCGTCCCTTGTCCCTCTTTCCCTCTCCTCCAAAAGAACCCCAAATCTGTTTAAGCTTGCATCTTTTCCCATGTCTCCCTTCAGAAGCAGTACACGCTTCTCCAAGAAACTGAGCGTGTGTGTATCTGCATGTGCATGGAAAATGATCTTTTTCTCTGTAAGTATCCCCAGCATCCCCCCTCCTCAAAAGGGAAGGAGTGGGGAGGGAGAGAAGGAAGGAGACACCTTGTCCTGTCTTGAACACAGCATAGTCCTTGGATGCCATCAGATGCCGGTGATCCCATTGGTGTCCACATGGCCAAGCACTGCTGTCACTCCCCCAGATAATGAGCCCCACTTTCACCATTCCTCACTTCAGTGAGAGCAAATCCTCCAGACAACGTTGTAACCACTCTGCAGCAAGCCACTGACATGTTTATAGACCTGATTGTACACTTCTTGCTCTATTTTTATTTCTCTTCTCCCCTTTCATTTCATTTGGCATGTTCATTCCCTTCTGTTTCCTTTACACTTCTTCATCACCCTTTGATTTTTCCACTCTTAACCCATCAGTTCCTGTTCTTGTCCTTTTTTCCTTAACTATTTTTATGTCTCAACCATATTTTTTCTTCTTGGTTTGTTTTAATTCATCCCTAATATTTGTTTATTTATTTGCTGCTGTCAGGTTGGCTGATTAGTTGCTATAACTACAGACACTTCTGTAATTATAGCAACTAGTCCCAGCAGTTACTCTTTGGTTCTTGCAACATTTCCTACCTTTTAACTTCTTTTCCCCTTGAAATATAAGTTTCAATGGTATATTTGTCACCTCTTGTGTGAGATGAAAAAGAGATGTTTCTCTGTTCTCAAAAGACTCACTTTTAGTTTTCTCCTTTGTCTCCATAAAAGATTCAATTTTGTTGGACTATTCTTTTAGCAATGCAAAGGATGAAGAGTGAAGGCAAGCTCAGGGTTGTCTTTCATGTATAGTTTGCTTCCTTGGTCTTTTTTTCCAGGGGTGTCCCCATGCAATGAATTGCATTTTCATGGCTGTAAAGTACTGTACATGTTACTCACAGACCTGTCTCCCCCTGTACTATCAATCTTCTACATGGGCTTCTCATCTATTTCCTGCATTGTACTTTGTGAAATCTGTGATTTTAATTATTTCACTCAAGGGATACTCACTGTTCCTGGTTTTGTCCGTCTTCTCCCATAGTTCTTCCATGGGCCAGTTTCATATCCAGTGGGACCCTTTATAGGTAACTTCTTTCCCTTAACATCTAGGTTAGCAACAAGAGCACATCAGATAAAACATATTTTTTCCATGTTGCCTTGCTCAGGTCACCCTCATGTCTCTCCCAGCCTCTGTCATGTCAAGGTTTACCCCCCCTATTATTAATCATAAAATGTAGTGGTTAGGGGTAGTTTCTTCCCTCAGAAGGATCTCATCCTTTATAAAGCCCTATGTAAATCCTCTTCTAAAAAAAAAAAAAGAAAATACTGAGTACCACACAGTCCTTCTAATCCTGAAACACACAGTCAGTTTGCTATTGTACAATTCTATTTATGTATTCAATATAGAACACTTCCTTATTCTTCCAGTTCTGCACAAATATTTATAATAAATGTTACCCTTGACACTGAAATATATTCAATTCTGTGTTCATACCAAATTCACATTTCTGCCAGCTGATCTCAATGCAAAAAACAACTATTTTTTTATTGCAATACTGCCACAGTGTTATTTCAAAAATCACTGTGCTGAACTGATGAGCCAGAGAAAAAGAAATCCCTGGAAGTTCAGGGTGCTGACCTCTTCCACAAACTAGAACTGGCCTTTCTATGTCACTCCACTGATTTCAGCACTGGCAGGGCTGCTGAGGGGTGGCAGCACCTTTCCCTGCAGGCCAACCTTCAGCCACATCTGTACTGCAGGAGCTTTGTCTGACAGAGTCAAGGGTCCATCTGTGAGGCTCCATCACTTTTTGTCTTCTTCTTGGTTTCCCCTTGGCTGTGAGTAATGGCCTCTTCTTTCCAGCCCTTGCTGAAACAGAAATGCTTCAAATTCTTTGATGTGGTCTCCTTTGTTGGGATATACCACACCCAATTCTGGCCACATAAAATTGTGTATTAATTATTCATCAAAATCACAGAATTACAGATTATGCTAAGTTGAAGAGGCCCACAAGGATCATTGAGTCCAGCTCCTGGTCCTGCACAGAACCATACCCAAGAGTCATACCATATGCCCAAAAGCATGTTGCATTTTGTATAAAAATAGATATTCTGCAAGAATGAACATTATAAAAATGTTAAAAATTCCAAACAGTTCATTTTGGCTATTCAAAAAACCACATATTTTAACCCTCCAAATTTGCCTACTACACAATATATCTTTGTGTTCATATCAAGAGGTTATTTTGAGAGGAAATTATAAATGTGTGAGAACAAAGGAATAACAAAAGGTCATTCAACTGATTTACATGCAACAGCGAGCAACAAAGACAACAAATATGGTGGGAAAATATGCCAAGTTGGCAGAATTTAACTGCCAAGTGTCCAAAAAGAGAAGGTGCGTTTTTCCTGCTCTTATCTTCTGTTCTAACTGGGTGGTCACATTTCCTGCCCCTGACAGCTGACACTGCTCGTTTTGGTGAGGGCATTGCAGAGGGCTGTCCTTGGGCTTCTGCTGCACATTCGTTCCCACTGAGACAGATTGTTGTAGGAGCTCCCTGCACACCTCTGCCCTTTCCCTCACAGCTGAATCAGAGAAGCAAATGCACCACTCATGCTGAGGAAAACAGCACAACAGGCTGATGAGGGAAGGGGGAAGCAAGGAGGAAGACTGAGTATCTTATACAGAACACCAAGGAAAATTTCTGCAAAGGGCATCAGGGACTACCACACCAATGTGGAGCAGAATAACACCAAGGAAATGAGAGTATGAAATGTAACTCATGAGTGGGAAGCAGCAGATGTTCTTCCTCACGGGCATAAGCAGAACTATAATTACAGAAAGCAAAGACATCCTATCAAGCAGAAGAGCATTAGCTATGCAGCTGAGAAAGCCACAAATAAATTGACAAGTATAATTATTTGCCTTTACATAAAGGAAGTAAAGAAAATTGACACAGGGCCATCCCCAGGCACAAAGAAATGGGCATAGGGCAGACAGAAAGGGCTAAGAGCACAAAAGAAGACATTTTATTTGCAATAATATTAGACATCCAATAGCATATCAATAGCAAAATTGTATGTGGTATACTTTAGACAGAAGAAAATTTCATACACCCTTCTTCAGAGCCCAGTGAATCAGTCAGAATCTACCCAAATAATATTTTATGTGAATGCAACCACCAGGTCACAGATGTGTCAGTGCAACATCACTGCATTAAGAGGGAACACGCCTATATGCAAGGCTATTTGGACATATTTTTAATTTATTAGTCTCCAAGGCTAAATGTCTGCAATGTATTCAAGCACCTACACCCATCTCACCTAACCAAGCCAAAACCCCTCTGTGATAAATTAACCTAAATTTTTGTGAAACTGTGGAGTGTAATTTTTTAAATCATTCTTTGAATAGCACATTGTTTTAATGAAGAAACTAACTCAAAAGGCACTTATTCACTGAAATTCATTATATCTATAAACATTAAAATGCAGTTTATTAAATTTTCTTTTTTATCAGAGGCCCCTTTTGGTACCAAAATACTGAGACTGAAGTGGTTCAATTCAGAGTGAAGCTGACCTCACCCTATTTAGCCCCAACACAGCTTTGGTGTAGATAGAACAGAGTGGACTCAAGACCAAGAGTGCTCAAGGCAGTCCCTGCTAGATCCATAGGCAGAAATATCTGCATCCACCCTTTCCTACTCTAAAGCTTATTCAATTCCAAAAAAGTGAAATGCCTCATGAATCATCACCTACAGAACTTCTTAGTGAATTCCAATCAATAACAAAGGTGTTATCCTACCAAGCACAATGGACATCTTTGCCACAGAAGGTATGTCTTGAAATTAGTAGAGTTATAAAGGTAACTTGTACAGGTTCACCTGTACAGCCCTCTTTTGTGATATTAATATTGTGGAAAAAATAATATCTTAGTTTTCAGAGCTGTCTTTGTTTGCAAGGTGAGCATTGCATGTTACTTACAAAACAAGAACATTTCATATGGAAATAAAAAGAAAAAAAAGACATTCAGATTCCAGATGAGAAACTAATTAAGTTTCTACAAAAGGCATAAACTAGCTCAACAGATCTCTCTCTTCAGTGCATTTGGAGTCATATCTGCAAAATTCTGCAGGAGAAACTTGTTTTGTTTATGCTTTATTCTTTGGTGCATTACAGGCTCAGCTTGGCAGTGAGAGGCAAACTTTACAATTTCACCCACCTTGCAAGTCATAAACCTTGTGTTAAGGCAAAAGGATGGCCAAAAGACAAATAGAGACAAGGAGTCTGAGCAGCTGCTGCTCCTCCAAGAAAGCTGTGCCATTGGTGAGCTACAGGAGGTTATAATGGCTGGGCTGGGGAAGCCTGACGACACCAAACTCGTATAAAGCCCCACAGACTGATCACCCCAGCATGATGAGGGCACTCACAGTTTGGGTTCAGTGTCTCAGCTGACATGGATAAGACATGCTCACAAACAGACAAAGTGGATAGAAATGTGGCAAAATGATGGACTTGTGAACAGAAAATGATATAAAAATTTCTAAGCAAAGTATAGTCTTTAAATATCATCAAGAGGTAAGCACTTTATGCTGTCTTACAGCTAAACTTCAGAAAAGACTTTTTAAATTAGAGGATGCAAAACCAGGTAATAAAATTGCAGCTGGTTGTATTGGAGCATTGGCCAAATGTCCTTAAGAAGTGATGAAGTCCATTACTGTGCTCCATTAACCTTCATGTACAAAAACATCCCCCAACAGCCTAAAGAGAAAAACAAACCTGGAGCTGTTGTTTACATTTCACTTCTCTGTCTATCCACCCTATTTTGATGTGCAATTGACAAGTGCAACCCCCACCCCTCAAAAAACATTCATCTGGACAAAAAAACCTCTAGTTCCATAAAGTATTAAATCGGCAAAGATTATCAAAACAATATCCTAAGGGAAAGGGAAATTTTCACTGGCATACTGTCAGCTGTCAGTCATACACTTTTATTATCCTTGTCTGGCCTCTATAGTTTTGCCCTCTATGTGGGTTAGGAGAGAAACTTTACTCTTTTTCCTTCCTTGTATGGTTTATTTGTAAAATGGAGACATTGCTGTCAGCATTCATGTGATGGTCCCTATGCACCTGAATTTTGGCAGTACAGAATGCACTAGGACAGAAAAAGAAAGTATCCACAACTGAAATGCTTCTAAGATACAAGCACTCTCAAAAGGTCCAAAATTGGCCTGTGCTCCATGCCTGCTCATTGTTCTTCTTCAGAAATACCCACTGATGTCTAAACTCACTTTAAAAATTGGTGTTATATTGCAGTGGAACGTAAGGAAATAATTTAGGAAGAACCCACCTTGGCTTGAAGAGATTTGTTTTGGAGCTGTTAAAATGGTCTTTGGAAACTAAGTAACTAGAAAATATTTTGAAAATATGAAGGAGTATCTGAATGACTCATTGGTTATCTTATTTGTAGTCTGAATATCAGTGTTGGGCAATGCCACCTTCACAATATCAAGACACAACAGTTTCTTCACTTGGAACTGTTATGAACTACAGTGGAAATTTCTTTCTTCTCTGGCTTTAATGAAACCATAAAGTTGATGAGTATTTTCCATACATTAAGGGGAAATATATTATTTTATATAGTGCATAGGTCTGGGGTATATAGCAAAAATAACATGGAAAAATAGTGTAAAAATCTGTTCATAATATATTTCCTGCATTTTAGCCAAAAATCTCTGCCAGGATTTAGTACTTTTTTGTTTTAAATAAGTGCTTTAAAAGAAAACAAACATATACGTTGTGGATGGCTTTTTCATAAATTATATTTTTAAAAACAGAGTTGGCAGTTTATGTTGCCTCTAGACACTTTGCCTCTTATGTTTGGTTGCTATTAAAAAGCATTTAGCACTTTATTCTTGGTCCTCAGTTGTCAACATTACAAAGTCATCGCACAGTCCCAAACTACTGCAGTCCATGGTTAAAAGGAGCAGAGAAGTGAAAGTTCAGAGTTGTTCCTATTATAGGTCACGTCAGACGTGGCAGATACTGGGACAGAATGACACATGAGAGACTGCACAACATCTGCTCACGTTTTGTGCTCCTCAAGTTGGTGTTACTGCTTTTGATCTTTAAAGACCCCTGAATATACCCACTAAAAGGACAAAAATATAGCTTGGGGAAACTAAAAGCAAGATGGTTTTTCTTTATTCTACAACAATCATGATTTCCTACTTTGTGAAGACTCACCACAAATTCATCTTCTGATGACCATCTCAGTGCTTTCAAGCTCTCCAAGGTGTCCATAATGGTTCTGCTGCTCTTGGTCCTTCCCACTCTCACCTCTTCCATTGTGCTGGCAGGGAAAGGGCTTTTCCTTTCCTTTCCCCTTCAGTCTGTTTTTCTTGTCCTTTGCAAATTTCACCCCAGTAACTGGCTATCTGCCTATTTTGTGTCTACCTCCCTACCCTAGGGAGGACACCTACAGCTTTCCTCCACTTCACATATGTATTTGCTTAATCCTATGTTTCCATGCTCCCTACAAATACAATCCTATCCACAGGATTTAATGATTCTATTAATTCCTCTCCTTGTTTTCTCTGCACATCTCTCAAGCAGTCCCAATTCACAGACTTAGTTGGAACCACTCAAAACTCTGATGGCAAAAATTGCTTAACAGGTTGGATTGGACAACTGATATAAATTCCACCAGAACAGTGTTTTATTACAGTACATCCAAAGAATCAAGGCTGTGTGATGGAGTCATGCCATGTTGGAGATTAACACTTTGTCTTGGTTATTTATCATCACATGTAGTTTCAGCCAGGATTCAGTAGCAGGCTGCCTTCTGTAAAATGTGGTTTTAACTGCATGTTAATATGAGCTCTATGTTCTGGAGAACAGAGACAGTTTGTCTGATAGTTGTAAATTACATTATGAGATCCAGAGAAGTTTCTCACTTTTCTACAGGTAAAGATCTGCCAGAATTACTGTCAAACATCTAGTTTGCCAAAGACGCAGTAGTTATTTCCAAAACACTGAGAAAAGTTACTAACCCAGAAGTTCAGAACTATCTTCCAAACTGAAGTCTAATAATCTGAGGAATAAAAACTCAAAAGAAATCAAATATGATCATGCATGAACACTCTGAAAAATCCCAGGTAAAGAGAAGCAAAAGTTTGTATATATCATAAACTGAAGAGTATTTTCTGTTTATGCCCTCTGAATTGTGCCCAGCCAAGGTGCCTGGTTCTCTAGGAGTGCTCACACCTCTGCAGTCGGGTATGGAGAGGGAAATAGAACTCCCTGACTTGATCTTGTAAGTAAACATTTTATTTTCTGTCATCTGCACCCCTGTAAAACTTTGTAATATTGTTTTGGATTTCATAAATAGTCTTAACTAGGCTTAAACTACTAACAGTAGTTTACCATTATGGCATTTCATTAATAACATGGTGTCCCAAAATAAGTTTCTAAGGTATCCAAAAGATGAGAAAAGTCATCTCCACAAAACTGTGGACCCAGCTTAGAAGATGTAGCATTCAGGCCAGTACGGATTAAATGTCTTCTAGTGAACAAAAAGAGAGAGAAAAGCTCCCTGGTATACAGCAGAACATTCCAATGGACTGAAGAGAATTTATAAAGGCCTCACACAACTTAAAAAAAAAAATTAAAGTTAGTTCTGGAAATGGGCATGAATCACCACCTCACTGAACCTTTTCATAAGCACAAGGTGCTGAGAAGTGCTTATTAAAAGTGCAAGTGCTTGAAGCATGCTGGGATATCCTGTGCCAACTGTATGTCTCCCTTACATCCTCTAGCCTTCCACCAGGTTTTTTTTTGTTTGTTTATTTACAAGCCATCCATATGGCAACACCATTAAGCCTGTCGTAGAAAAATTACTCAAGTGCTTGTCTTGTTACTCTAATGAAATTACATGGTTTTTAAAACCTTGCCATTCCAACTGCCATGTGTTATGAAAACTGAAGCCTACTGGGATGCCATTTCATGTAAAGTTTAAGTGCCTCACCGGTGAATATAATTAACCATAATAGCATTTTATTAGCCTTAGTTACGACTGCAAGAGAAGTAACACATTGCAAGTCATGCCAGCACACATAAAAGGGAGAGCAAGTACAATGCATCAGCTGGGAAGGAGACAGCTGCTCCTAGCAATTGCCCTCCTGTCTGGCCTAGCCAGCAGGGGTAGAGGATAATCCTTAAAAATCTCTGCTATAGGGCATAACCACTGCCATCAGGAGGAGAGCGAGGCAGGGGGTGGTGGTTGAGGCGAGCTGGGGGGAGCCAGAACCAGACTGAGCTGCAGGAAGAAAGGAACGTGCTGGAGAGCTGCAGAGGCAGGGAAAGCTATGGCTGCTATATGCTGCTAAAGGGCTCCCTGGCCAATTTTTTTAGAATCCTTGGCTTCTAACCTCTGGAAGAAGGTGCAGTGCACACCAGATGCTCAGCTGGCACTAGCAGGATGGTGATGTTCAGAGGGATGTCTGTGACATGCAGCTGCAGACAGCAGCCTCTCCAAATGGCAGAGCTGGAGCAATCATTGCTATCAAAACTGAACAAAGCCGGATTTTCCAGGATACACCTTCATCTTTGCCTTGCCAAAGTAATCTGACCATCCCAATCCATCTGATTCTCTGAATTCAGTCCAGATCACAGCTGGCAAAAGACATGAATCAGGAACAAGGGATGATAACACAGAGGAGAGCAGGGCAGAAAAAGTGGTCAATGTAGAACAAATAGAGGAGAAGTGAAATGCTTTCACAGGCATAAAGAGCTACACCAGAGAAGAGCAAACATTCAGAAAATAAAAAATGCTCTTAAACCATGTGTGTTACTACTGACATCCACAGGTCTGTGCTGAGGCTGCTGAAGCTGGTTATACATATTTTGCACATGCAGGAACCACAAGACTATATGCAAACAATTTTCTTCCTGTCAAGGAAGGAGTTAAGATATCCTGGAATGGATCCCATTACACTGTTCTGAACCTGGGAATACTCCAGAAAAGAGCAGTTTGGCCATTTCTGCCCACTTCTCCTTCCCTTCTTTACAACTCTCCCACCTTTTGTAGTACCCACTGTAACATATTACTGTCATCACAAGTCTGTTTCTGCTTAGCTGGTTACTACCAGAGAAAATCAACAAAAACAACAATCAAACCTCCTTGAAGCACTAGATATAGACTGCACATGGCAAAAGGAAGGAAGATTCTTGCTGAAACAGCCCCCCAACTCTTTCAAAATGCCCTTTTAACAAAATAGGGAATTCTTTGATTAAATATAAATATAGCAAAGAACAAAAAGCATTTCTATGACTGCTTTAAATAAGCAAGTTTATACTTTTCATCATGAAGAGGAGTACTACTGACCTGAACAATTCTCAACCTTTCTTTAGGGTGGCGCATGTAGTGGAAGAACTTGATGTTACCTTTGGTCAAGTTAATTATCAGGGTAGAACTTTATATATGATCAAAACACAGAAAAAGAAAATAAAGATATTGATATTTTACAACTTATTTTATGCATTATAGTTGCAGTTAAATAGAACTCTGCTGTTAAAGGTCTGATAGGAGACAAAAAAATTTAGCTAAAAAGCAATTGACAAAAAAAGCAGCAAGTGAGGGAAGCACTAACCATTTGGATGGATGAGGATCTGAGACATTTGTAATTCATTCAGTATTTACAGCAGGCTTGGAAACTGAACCCAGAAGCCTTGATTTTAGATCTTGTGATGGAAACATGTGCTTTATTTTGCATCTGTTTATCGCTTTTAATAAGTTTTCCTGTCACTATAATGTTCCTGAGAAATAACAGAAATCACATTTATGAGATGTTGTCCAAGACCTGGAAGTTTCCATGAAATTTTTGGTGCATTGACTTTCAGACTCATGGTAGATATTATAGTCTTTTTTATTTTATTTTATTTATTATCTTTTCTGTGCACCAGGGTGACTGAAGAGCCCAGAGTGCTCATGGCATCATTTCTCACCCCATCTCCACTTGATATAAACTTAGATGAGAGCTTCAGTCTGCTCAACTTTTCTTCACTTTTCCTGTTGCTCTCTTCCTGTGGCTCACTGGGGTATTTTAAACCGAGCGCCTCTGTACTGAAATGCAGTCTTATATGGACTGGCTTCTATCAATATGTCTCAGTGAAATGCAGTAAATTTGGTAGATCTGATATTTCAAAAGCTTCATTTGAACTCAAGCTTGATGCCTGATAAATCAAGCAAAACTTTATTTGACTCTGCCAATGCCATTCAGCTACCCATCCAAGACAGGAATCTGCACCACAGTAGCAGCCTTGGACCTTTTTGGCTGTGCTTTGCCCATTGTGATTATCTATTTTCTTTGAATTATCTTAAGCAGAATCAGCTGACATGGTGAGGATGTTGATGAAAAGAAGGGGTGCAGTAGACACATCAATATGTATATTTCAAATAGTATTAATAAGTAATAATTTTTAAAATATAACTTTTGCCATTGATCCTTCATTTAATTTTCCCTAGAAAAAAAAAATAAATGTACTTTTCTGCTCTCCCTGGATTCTATGGCTTTTCTTCAGCCATCTAGAACATCACTGAAGAATTTCTGCAAGACCTCCACACTGGATCTAATGTTTACATTGACATCAGCCACTTTAAAAACTCCTTATATATTTGGGCTTTTTTCATTGCTAAATAGTTACATTCATGAAATCCTTGTTGCCTATACTAAATTTTAAAATCTTCCTCTAATTTATACTCCTGACATTTCTCCTAGAAATATTTCTCTCTGCAATACATGTGTCTTTGACACATATTATTAAAAACACACTGAATTTCACACATGGCATAAAGGGGTTTTCCATTAAGTTAACGGTGGTGGTGTTAAACTTATACATTAAAGCATTTGGAATGTCACATTGTTTTGTTTCCTGGTTTTGTTTTGGTTTTCCATATATTACTCATGAAAACCTGGACTGCAGTTTCTCTCTTTTATATGAAATAATTTGAAATAAAGGACTAAAAACTGTTCCTACATTAAATATGTTTTACAGTAGTATTACATTCAATATTTAGTTCATGTGTAAGAGGATGTAATGTAATAAAGGTTTTGTTCAACATAGGTTAATGTAAAAGAGGTAGAAATTATATCTTCTGCTGATTGTCAAGCATTTAAATTGGAGGTCTGCTTGTTTTTATATTTTAGGTTCTGTGCTCCTCAAAAACACATCTCAAGTTTAATGTACTTTCTCTTTTCTTCCTATAGATTTCTTGCTCTTCCCTCCAGTCCTCCTGTCTTTTTCTCCTCATCTTCAGCCAATTTTCAGCCATTCTCCCTCTCTGCAGCAATCTGCCTGCTCTGACTTTAACCCAAGTGAGCAATGAGCTGTAAAATCCCCTCTGCATGCCCTTTTTGTCCAGGAATCTTTTCCCAGCCATTCCACTCCCGAGCCTTCCATGCAGTCTTCTTTCTGAAATCTATGCAAGGTTTTGAAGCGCCTTTTGATAGTGGGGATTGAAACACAAAAATGTGTCTGAGGAGGAACAAATCTGCACAAAATGGGGTCAAAACACTGCAAACATCATACTTACATTTCCTTCCTCTCTTATCAATAATCCTATTCAAGATATCTATTATACTATACTACAAAAAGGCTATAGACATTGCAATCTGGACAATTATAAACCCATCACCCCTAAAAACCTTTACCTTTCTGAGTATGTCCGTGCTTGGTATTTTTTTTCTTCTGTGAAAATAATTGAATTTTCCTAGTCACAGATTAGGTAAGAGGTGACAATTCCATTTACTTCAAGTTGTAAATTCACTTCACCTATTAAACTCATAGTGACAGCATTAAATTCTCAAAAAGATTATCCAGTTAAGGTTTTCTTAATAGTGGATTTTTTTTTAATAGAAAATGAAATGGAATTAAATGAAAAGTAATTGCTGCCCTATTCAACTTCATGTGGTAAGAGGCAACAAAAATGCAAAAAATGAAAAAATTGGAACATTAGTAATGCATCTGTATATTAAATAAGAGTCTCTATTGTGACACAAATCAGAGTCAAGATGCTTTTGAAAAAACCCAGGATGTATCAAATGTTTCTCCAGATATGTCAATGTCTGTGCTGTGTAGCATGACATGCCATGTGACCAGGATATTCACAAATTTTCCAGATTTCAAAGTCCCAGTCCGTCTTCTTGCCTGTTTGCTCCATGGAAAGCAGACTTCCAGTAAGCACTTAGTACATGTCACACAGGAAGTTATGAGCACCACATATTTACTTTGTGGAACATTTAACAGACACCACTTTTCACCCTAAAGGTAAATTAACTGGTAAGAGCAAGAGAAGAATAAAGTGAGTGCAAATCAAGACTAAAATAATGTTATATTTTGTGATTTTTTTGAATTAAACCCCCACTCCAAAAAAAAAAAAAACAACAGACAAACAAACAAAACCAAAAACCCCTAAAAGAACTCCCAACCCCAAACCAAACCAACAAACCACCCATTAAAAAATCTCCAAATGAATTCACAGCAACTATAAATATATATCATAGCAGTGTATGTGAAATAAGATATTCACAAACTAACGCAGAGCTGCTCTTGCCTTTCACTGTAAACTCAATGTGGCTCACTTAATTTCCTAGAAAATTTCTTCACTCATGTGAATATTTCCAAACACAAATGTACTCATTTTCCAGGGAAAGTTAAAGGATGTGTAATAAAACCCAGACATATTTCTGAAAGGAAACTGGCTTGTTTATAGACTGAAAATATGCCTTGCATTAGGGAAGTGTGATCACTCTCAAGTTTGCGACTTCCACAAAAACTCCAAACTCCCAAATCTTATTTGTGAAATGGAAAGAATGGGACATTCCATACTGGATGAAACCAGAATCCTGGGTAGCTCAATATCCTGTTTGTCAATATCCAAGAGAGCAGCCTCAAAAGAAAGCAAGAGAACTCCCCCAGGGAGTGCATTTCACACAATCTATCCACTCTCAGTTAATTTCTAAGGGTAGTTCTAATTTCTAAAGTTGGAACTTGAAAATAAACTCCTAAATTAAGACCTTTTCTTAAGACAGAATTTTTTTACTGTATTTGCAAGACTTATACTGAAGGTGGTTTTTTTATACCTCTGCTACCACAAGGTTGTAAGTCACCTTTGCTTAATTTGTTAGTTGTGAAGTGTGTGAAGACACATACATTATTTTAAGTTTTGCAAGAAAAAGTTGCCACGAATTACTCTGATCATCTCAATATCTGCAACCAATCAAAGCATTTCATTCATTTTTACTGATGGCTCTGAAATACTCAGAGAGGGCAAAAGGAAAAAAAAAAGAAAATTTTTTAAAAGGGCAGAAAAATGTTACCTGGTCAGCAGTTGAGCAATTAAAACAACGACCATGTGGTGGGGTTGTAGCTTTGTGATGCACAAATGTGTGGGGCTGGGGAGCTGTGCTGCAGGGCAGGCACCAAGTGCTGCCTGGCGGGACAGGAGATGGTTTGTCACTGCCACAGCGACTGAGAGCTGAAAAACATCCCTGACTGCCAGTGAAGCATTAAGAGCCACAGCCTACCTGCAAGTGGCCTGAAGCTAATGTGAAATGGCAGCTGAGAGCAGCTCCATACAACTTTCTCAGCCTCCCTAAGTAATTGGTAACCTCTGAACCCCGCTCACATGAGTAGCTGGGGGGAGCTGCTCCCAGATAGGCAGAGAGGTCAAGCCAAAGCCTGATTGTCTGGACCTTCAAACATGTGACCTTCTTCCTCAAAACTTTTTTTCTCACACCTCAAGATCATGCCACTGGCCTCCAGAAGTGCACTTTGATCGGGTCTCAGAGTGCTTTGTTTACCTTATGTATTGAGCCCAATCAAATGTCCTTGAACTGTACAGTATCAGCTTTTCCCAGGTCCTTTTAATTTGGGCAAAGAGAAACTAGCCTGTCTTAGCAAACTTCTACTTTACTTAGTGCTGATCTTGGACTTTTGCAAAACTGACAGTATCACTAATCTAATCCTGATGTCTGCAATGAGGTTTAACACTTGAAACATCCAAGTGAAGTTTAACCAGAGCTATTTGCTGAGCTTTTAGGTCCAACATTTTTCTGGGGGATATCCAGCTTTTAAATTGAATATGACAGAATGTCCTGATTAGCTCAGTGTTGTGAAAAGTGGAATCAAAGCCTCATTTCAGGCTGCTACCAGGTACTACAGCATTCCTAATCACACACAGCATTTGATCATGCATGCACTAAAATTTTGCCAGGCCTTTTGAGATGCCAAACCAATTTTTTGTTTTTTTAAAAACAAAAGTGAAAGAGTAGATGTCAATAGCCACTTATTTTTTATGAGATTTAGATCTTTTATTTGGACAAATATGTAAATACTCTAGTTGCAGAAAATATTGGCTATTTGTTCTATGTTTTCACTACCAGCATTTTCTGGAAATACACCTCACTGTCTGATCATGGTCCTATTTTCTAGATAAGCCTTTGTTACTTGTTTTTCCCTGCTAGAAACTCGATTGTTGCCAAACATTCCTGACTCAGGATTGTGTTAAATATCTCATTTCCTCTTAACAAATAAGATGGTGGCTTGGAGGCAATTATTCCTCCAATAATAGAATCACCTATTCATCTACTCTACTATCAGTTTCTTTAACTGCATTTTGACTTTTGTTTTGGTGGAAATAATTTTCAGAGCAGGCTGCTAATAAACTGGCAGAGGGCCTGCTCATAGTGGTATTAAGAATAACTATTCTTGCATTCTCTGATATTGAATTTCACATAGCAATCACTGGCAAGGCCTAAAATTGTTGCAAGTTTTACCAGTACAAAAGGACATCCCAGTACTCCAAAAATTTGGTACTCACTTAACCTAGTCAAATTCTTTTACAGTTTAGAAAGCCAGCTGCCTTGCAGTGACCGTCAATTTTATTGTACAAATCAATTTGTCTCCACTGACGGAAAATAATTGCAAAGCAAACAAATTATCCATGCTACATTGAACCCTATTCACTCTGGGGACGCTGAGCTTACAGCTTGAGAAGATTTTCCTCTGCCTGTCTCAGAAGTAGAGCTTGCTATTAAAAAAATCCCAACAAAACATTAAAAAATTGTACTGCTTTTACTCTTAACTGCTGCCAGAGATTTCCAGTATATTAATTTTGCATTTGTCTAGGCATTAAGATGCCATTATGTGGAACTTTTCTGAGTATATTTAAACCCCAGTATATGATATGGCTTTATATACTAAATTTTCAGTACAAAGAGTACTTTTGTTGAAAGTGGAGGATTTGGAAGTGCTCGAAGGCTTACAAAGTCCCTTAGGATCTTATGTAAAAGCACAGTCCAGCAGCTCTCTATATAGGCCAATATCCACAGAGGGATTTAAATCCCTGAATAGACTGCAGGGTTGGAGTGCATTTGCTCAAATTTCACTCTTCAAAACTACCACTCTCTTTCAATCTGCCACTGGCAACATTTACGTTCTGTCAGCATGTCTAATGCCCCACGAGTTCTGCTCCTGCCAACCCCCAGAGCCCTTCTCCTCAGGGTGGGGGTCTGGCAGTCCTGCTGGGAAGATGGAGAACACGAGCCTGGGCTCTGCAGGTGCCATTTCCCAGCAAACACCTACCAGGAGCTGGGCTTCCCCAGTCAAGGTGGACAGCCCCTGGAGCAGACTCCAACTTGAGCAATGCCATGCTCCTTATTTCTTCTGGCATAAGAGATATTTAAGTACTTCCATGAAAAGCAGATCTAGCTGAACCCTAGCTCAAGAAGACTCTCACACAAAAGTTTCACTCACTCCTTCATATCTCTGGAATATCCCTTCATATCCCTATGAAGCTTCCCTGGGGACAGGGTGGTGCTCAATGCAGTGGCTTCATTCAGCTCCAGGAGGGGTTTAGGTAAAGCCAACACCAAATCCCAGTAAAACTGGAAAAAGAGGGATTGACCTGTAAGGAAAGGGCTGCTTGTAAGCCATAAGGAAAGAGAGGAACTTCATCCAGCTGGGAAAATCATGGAGCTGCTGGAAGAAACATCTTGTGCCTTGGTCACTCCCAAAGGAGTTGGAAAAGTCCATGATTGAAACTTCTTTACTTTTGGCAATTGAGGTCATAGAATGTACAGATCATGAATGCCAGGACATAGTCCATGTCCAGCTTCAGACAACAGAGCCTTTACAGGCTCTTGACCTAAATTCACTGGGTAGAGAGCTCAGTGTCAGGTCTTGCAGAGCCATCAAATACCCACTGCATAAAAAAATGTAGTAATCTCCCCCCGCTTTTTATATATATACTCATACTTTTTTTTTTCTTCTACCTCTTTGATTTCAAGTGCCAAATGTAAATATCCCCCTAATTTGAAATACTTCCTCATTTTCTGTTCCATTTCTGTGGGCTATTTATTTATATATACAATATTCATTGGTATGGCATAAAAAAATCACTAGATACTTACATTGTGTTGTGATGTCAGTAAATTTTGAAAGGACAATAGGATCACCTCGGCTACTTTTAGATAAAAATGATCTCTGTATAAGCAAGACTTATATTTCTGATTATTCCAGTCTGTGTCAAGGATCACCTGGGCAGTAACTTTTCGTCCTAGTAAACCAGCCTTTGAGGCTGCACTTCATTTCAAAGGTAACTATTTCATTTCACCGCCTCAGCATTTCAAAAAGAAGAGATGCGATAGTTAAGTTGCGCTTTTTCACAAAGATGACATTGAATGCAGTATTTGATGAAATATATCCCGTAATGCTTCTCTTTTTAAAGGTGGTATTTCTAAGAAATGAGTCATGCAATTCTAAGTGAATATTACAGGCTATTGTACTTTCTATTGTTCTTTATCATTTATTGGAAGATTTAAGCAAAATGTGTCCACTTGTATTCATGTAAATTTGTCAGAGGAAGGTTGGAAGATATCTCAAATTTTATAAATTCTGGGAATAGGCACTCATTGTTAGAAAGAAAAAAACCATAAATTTACCTCCACTGAGGAATTAGTTATGGTAAAACCCCTACTTCTTTTTGACTCTACAAAACCTACATGAAAGACAAGCTTAGGAAAGCTCTAAGTGCACAAAATGAGGCATGGACTGGGTTAGAGCTTCCTCCTTCTTATGTGTCAAAGCCAAAAATCTTTTAGAAAAACAGCAGTGAGAAGCCAGACTTCCTCAGTTCCAATGTTCATCAACCACCTCAAGCTACTTACCAGACATGAAAGAAATAAAGAGGCCAAGAAGTCAGTGAAGGGAGTCAAAAAATACTTGGTAGCACACAGCCTAAACTCTTTAATGACACTTTTAGTAAATGTTCTTTCTGCCAAATGTAGTTTTCTTCATCATCAGATCTGTCTCCATTAATAATGTATAATGGCACTTCAAAATTATTCTTGTAAAGAACTTTCCTAATAGGAGACATCAGCTTTGTTCATTGCTACAGAAGTCTGCAGAACACTTGTGAATGTATGGGGTTCTTTACCTGAATATTTGCAGTTTAAAACATCACTAATATGAGAATTCCCACCAGAGATCCATCCCAAGAGGCTAAAGTCAAATCACAGGAGACACATTTCTATGATCCTGACCTAGGAAGAACATTGTCTAATATAGTCTGTGATGAGAAAATATTTGAAACAGGGACAAATTTCTCATTGACCTCCTTTTCCCCCACTAAGCCTCACATTCTTCACCTCCAATTCATAATTTTTCATGGACCCAGAAGAACAAGAAGTATTTTCTCCATATGTTTCTGCTCAAACTCTAGTTCCATTTGTGGAGAGGTTAACTTTCCAAATAAGAAGAGGCAAGAGTATAAACTTCACATTTTTATAAGAAATAATGGGCAAGAGTATAAGCATTCACATGCTTGCAGGAGGAGAAGGTCTGAAAAAAAAACCCCAGATACACTTTCTAGAACACACATTTAAGGCAATTTTCAGAAGATTCTTCAGCTCCCAAAAGAAAGTGAAATATTTTTGACTATATTGAAGTGTGTCACTTTATTGTACTTCTGGATGAAATTTTGGGAAGTCTTGGCAAGTAACATCTGGGAAGTAAAACCAATGTGGGAGGGAAAAAAAAGCCAAAAATGTTTGTCTTACTCATGCACTAACATCCCATTAAAGCTTCATAAACAAGCTTTACTATAACTTCAAGCTAATTCTAAATATTATAAATGGCAAATTATAGATTAAATATACTAGAATAAATCTGGGCTTCTACTGAGCACTTGAGAAGAATTTCTAAGCATCAGACATTTCTCTCTTTTTCCATCTCATTTATCTGCTAAATACTGAAAACTTTCATTATGTGATTATCATAACATGATTATGTAAAAGGAACCAAGATGAGCACTACACTCAATCATGTATAAAATAAACAAACCACAACCTGGCAGATGGCACATTTGGGACCTGACAGAGCCCTGTGAAGTCGTTTGCTGTTTTGAAACTGAAAGAGCAATGTCTGCATGGTCTTTGTCACCAGTTTAGCACAAACATTTCAAAACTACCTTTTCACTCAAACAGGTACAAGCCTGTTTGTTATGGCCATGCTTCCCAGGCTCTCTACATAAATTTATGAAGGACAACTTTCAGATCTGCACTGATTTTACATTCAGGTAACTTCTTCACCTTTAAGGTGTTTCCTCCCAGTTCCCACCCACTGCTCTGAGGGATAAGGAATTCCATTCCACTCATTTAATATTTCATTGATTGCACTTTAAATCTGCAGCATAGTTATGCACTGCTACTGGGAGGACAAATGGAAACACTGTATTAAGATTATATTGACTCAGTTAACTAGAATAAAATGAAGAAAAGGTCAAATCGGGGCAAAGCTAGTGCAAGGAAATGCATCCCTGGCAGTTAAAATGTTATGATTCAGCTTCCCACAGCTGCAGAAAGGGCATGGAAAGAGACTCCAGTGTTCACTAAATGTGCCATTACTGTGGAGTCATCAAACTGCCTCGAGTTGGGTTTTGTCCCCTAGGCAATCATCACAATTAATTGGGCACGCAATTTATCACAGACTAATTAAGTGGCTTCTACTGCCTTTATCACTGCTTGTAAAGTGAAGGAGCTCATTTTGACTTTTTATTTGTAACTCTGGCAATGCAGTTTGAAACAAATGATTCATCACTTCTAGATAGATTTTAGATTCCCAGCAACTGAGCACTCTTGTGCCCAGGAGGGAACAGCACTCCATTCCAGAATTCTGGGGCAGATGCATTTGCATTTCCAAGAGTATTAGGCTGGTTCCTGCAGTAAAAGTCTTTGATACACATGAATTTGTGGGAGTTTGTGTGTGCATATGTACTCATGCAATTATCTCTGCTTGCCACTTGACTTTCGTCAATTGCAATCAAAATCTGAGAGATGAAGAAAGATCTCAAAAGGAAGAAATCCTGCTAAGGTTCCTACTGAGAAGGTGACTTCACAGTAAGTTTATCCCTGCTTGGACATGGGGGATCTTCTTGGGAATTCTACCTTGAGTCACAAACCAATAGGACACCAGGCATCCTTGGTTCCACTGCTCACAGATTTATGTGTGCTCACCACTGCTCCTCTGCGCTGTTACAACTTTCTGCTGCCACCAGGATATTTGCTTTGCTCATACTGATCTGGGAGACCTCTTACATTTTTCATTTACATTTATTTAAAGAAGATAGCAATTCCAAAGGAAACCCCATTTGAACCAGACTTCATATTTAGAGCTATGTCACTTTTAAAGACAGGGCAGATCAGGGGTACCTGTGTAGTCATGATGGTGTATAGTTCTTTCTAAAAAGTGTTTTTCCATACAGATTTTTTGAGTAGACTCTCTCCTGGCTTATTCCTACTGATGTTGTTAGTTAAGATGAGAGCATTCATATTTGTGGGGTTTTTCTGGTGTAACACATCCAACAACATTGAGTCAGGGTAGGCATCCCAGTCTTACCACCACTGCCTAAGGAAATAGGAACTGAGCCAATATCTTGGTCCACCATTCCAAGGCCAGTGTTGATGCAGACAGTCAGATACTTGAAAAGCTTCAGGAATGTGTACAATATCTTTTAGTATTAAAGAGTTTATCTGAGTGGAATTGTCTACAGAGAAATAAAGTGCATAAAGTGATGAAAGGTGGAGGAATTTTAATTCAAAAGATTACAATAAAAAATCTGTTCAGTGTTGTTTTTGTAAATGGCATAAGAAATCTATTCTCCATCAAGACAAGGCAGCTTAGCTACTTCATTTGATTATTAGGGCATCTTAGCAAATACTCCTGAGTCCACATAATGACTACTCCTGTATGCTCCTAAGGGTTGTGTGGTCTCTTCTCTCAGTCTGCACACTCCAAGGTTAACTTTACACAGAGAAAATCAAGATTGCAAAAGCATTCCTCAACAAGGAGACATTTCACTTTTGGTCCTCAGTTCCTCATTGTATTTCCCACCCACTTAACCACAACATTCATTTTTATAAACCAAACTGTCAAAAGCATGCCTGCACCACCCTTTTGCATTTTTAGCATGGATTAAATAGAAGAAAACTGTCTTATGCTATTCCAGATTTAAATCTCTGCATTTACATCCCTATTCAAATAGATTATCATCATGGTTAGGGGTGGAGGATGTATTTAATGGCTACTGTGCCAAGTGGTCATGAGTTACTGAAGTAAGTCATAAGCCCAAGTGCATGTGGACACTGGAAATTTTCTTAGCAAAGCTGCACTGTGTTCTTCAAAGTTTTTGTTCCCCTTCACTTTTTGACATGCCATAAATTTCTAATTTTGCAACAGCAGAAGAGCTAAATGGATATTAGCAGCAGCAGGAGGAAAGCAGAAGAGTCCCTGACCTCTACTCAAGATGCATCTTCAAAAAAATGTAAGACTTGGAGCTATCACATAGTTTAGTATAGCCTGAAAGCTTTCTCACAGTCTTGGGGCCAAGATGCCATACCTGCTTCATGTCCACCTTTTGCCAAAATCCAGGAGCCCATCTCTACCCAGGAAAGCATTCAAACTGACATTCACTGAGGGGCAAATGGCCACTTCCCACTGGAGAGATTTCTGCATCACAGTGTCTGAAAGCTCTCCCTAGACTCAGCAGTGGGGCTTAGCTTCATTTAGGTAATAAATTACAACATCATCTTTAGAAAGCCAACATTAAAATATTTGCAAAATATGAAAATCACTCTCTCGAGGTAGAATTGGAGCAAAGTACTTGACAAGAGTTTAACATGACATTAAATAACTCCTGAAGGGGTTATTTTAAAGGAGACACTGTTTTTTTGTGCATCAGAACCATACGCCTCTAGGTAAGATCACAAGTCGAGATTTCCACCAGTATTCTTAAACTGCATTTCTTGTATAACGGAGAATTTCTGAGACATCCCTGAGCAGACTGGTCTTTCAGAGTAATGAATAAGTAGTATTATGCTGCTCTTGTTTCCCATCAGTGAACTGGGCAGAATCTGAATAAAAGGAGGGTGGAGAGGGAAGAAGCAGGGTTGACCTGCCTGGGAAAATGTGAGGGTGGCATTACTGGACAGCAACCTTTGGGGAAGGCTCTCCTCTTCCTTTAACCATATTCAAGCAGTAATAAGATATACTGGAGATTGGACTGCTGGGTTATGTAGAAAGTTACACTGGTATTCATGATTGCTCCCACAAACTTAAAGGCTAAGATCTACAGAGCTGCTATTTTAAGTCAGATCATTGTCCCTGTATCTAACAGATTCACTTAGCTGTTTTTTTCAGTCTACAATGATCACATTTCTGTGAAGAAAGCAAAGCATCTTCAGGATTCTGTCAAAGAAGAGCTGCAAAAACAGCAACCACTGTATCTCTGCTAAAAGAAAATGTGGTTTTGCAAACACTAGCAATGCAATGGAAAGATTGTTTTTTTACAGCTCCTTCCCTGTGTCCTTGGAACATTTCTACCTGTCAAATGCTTTTCCAAACAGTTCTTTAGGACCTTCATGAGACATTTGAAAACATAGTTCTGAATTTCTAAAATTTACAGGATTCAGACTAAGTGCCAGTCAAAAATTATCATTGTAAATAACAGAGACTTAGGTCCATTCTCTTATTTCTTTTTTTGATTGAACAGAAACCAGATGGAGCTCTGTTCTCTTACATGTTCCTGCAAGCTTCATACTGGCAATAGGGTTTTGGCAGAAGTTTTATAAATAAACATATATTTCTACATGATAATGTGATAGGAAAAGGACTTGATATGGTCCTTGGTAGAATTTGCCAGTACCTTTAAAGGATGAAATCCTCAAAATTCACCTCAATGTGAGTGATTTATCTATTTTGTCAGTGAATTTCTCCAATTAGCTACACTCATGTTTCTGTGTGTGCCAAGTATTGCACCAGAAACGGCCACTATTTTGGAAACTTGGGGCCTGGTTACAGTTGTTATGAAAGTGTTTGCATCTAAGGTTTGCATTATTATCTGCATTTACTGCAAACTGATCTTAGAGCTAATATCTTGGTTGTGTATATTTACATGGAAGTCTAGTGAGTTGATGCCTTCCACAGGTCTCTTCACATGTCCAGTCTGATAAATGTATTTAAGACACTTTAGTAGTGGTGAGAAACCTTTGAAAATGGAGAATAGCTATGGCTTTTTTTTTAAATTTATTTTAATTTTAGAAATGGAAGTGTTCAAGGCCAGGTTGGTTGGGATTTTGAGGAACCTGTTCTAGTGGAAGGTGTCTTTGCCCTTGACAGGTGGCTGGAACAAGATGAAATTTAAGGTCCTGTCCAACCCAAACCATTCTAGGGTTCTCTGATACTACGATTTATTTAAAAAATATCAACTTAAGAAATATCAAGTGGCTTACCCAGACGGGCCTAATCACTAGAAAATAGTCCAGTAAGAGAGAATACATGGTTCCAAAGCACTTTTTATGGAGGAAAGAGGTGAGGATGTATCAGCTATACTTTAAACAGAGGGATATTGAAGGCTCTGCCTTCTCTAGCTGGGTTTTAAATGCAAGTTGACACAGATACTGCAGTCTTTCAGATGAGCAACATGAGTGCTGACTGGACCAAGCCTTTCAGGGGAGGTAGTCAGACGAAAATTCAATTTGTGAATCCCAGCAGAGAATGAAATAGGAGCTGTACCCCTGAGCAAGCCATGACTGATGATTTTGAGCAAGTTGACAAGTAGACATTTAAGTGAGTGTTATTAACATCAGAAGAAAGGTATCCTGCATTCTTTTGGTGAACAAATTGGAGTAGCTGAGCAGGGGCTCTGAGATTTTAAAATTTGGACTTGTCCAATTCTTTTGACTAAAATGGAATGGCCTTCTGATGAGAAATGTGTTTTCACGAGTCCTCTACACAAATGGGACAAATGTTTGTTAGTGATTTCAACTGACTGCAGTGATTTATTTCCTATAGACAGATGGATCTGTATTCAGTTTTCAAAGTTAGTTTCTCTGTTCTCCATCCATATTTTAACACTAGTGAAAAAATAAAAATTTTGTCAAAACAAACTTCTCATTTCTTGATTACCTACAGGAGGGCAGAAGAGTTGCCTTAAGCACTGCATTAGTGACAAAACAATGCAGTTTTTTAAAGGTGTTTTAGCTGCCATGTCTCTCCTTTTGTTTGATTCCTGGTAGTCCTAACTACTAAGCCTTACTGCTGCTTTAACTTGATCAGATTTTGTCTTTTATTTCACTAATAATTCTTTTACTGAAGGCTTTCACCTTGTGAACTGCCTAAGTTTGATATTTAATAAAAACAGAAGAACTAACTAAATCACTTGCATTAATGCACTAATGCTAATTTTTGGCAGAAAAATTATATATTCATATTTTTGGCAACATCCATGTTTCATTCAGTTTATCTGATAAAAAATTAATGAAGAAAAATACCTTAGGTTTTGTGACTCTGCTTTTGAAGATGAATTTTGAAGATATTATTTGATTTGAAACAATTTATTAAGTCTTCAGAAATAATAACAAAATTGAATAAAGACAATATTATTTTTTTATTCCTGATGGTTTGAATATCTTTCTGACTGCAATGCAAAATAATAACTAGTATATGGCATAACTTATAATCCATAATTGTTTATAGGCACACTCTATAAAAATATGCCTCCATGTATGTGGACATGCATGTGTGTTTGTGTAGATGAATGCACAAGTGTGCGTGTATAAATTGAGAGATGTTCCAAATGATCATTCTAAGTTTTGGAATCCTGGTTGGTGACAATTCAAATTTAATAAATATAAAAACCCTTTTCCAATATAGACTTCATTTAGAGGATTGTCTGCATGAATGAGAAATAGAGTAAACTGTGTTGAGGGTTAATAAAGGCTCATGGCATTTCTTAAAGACCCAGGAGATCTTGCATCATGGGCATGAATGCAGAGACACGTGGGGACCTCCCTCAGTGCTACCCTAGCCCTGGTACAGGACATGATGACATCCCAGAACTAAGCCCTGGCAAGAGGTTGTTATATTTGTTGACAGACACTACCACTGGCTTTATTCTGTTTCTCAAAAAGAGCTTGTGATGTACCAGCACTACATGGAGGTGGCCACTGGTCTGATCCAGACCAGAATTTCCTGCATTCCTCTCTGCTGCTCTGACTGTCTCAGCCAAAGGAACAATCTGCAGTTAGTCCAGTAAGAATTTACCTGTGAACACAGTCATATCATCTCAGAAGAGCATTTTTTTCCTCTTTCTCCAGAGAAATAGAGATGTTAGTACCTGGGCTGGTTTGTTTACTTCCTCTGGGTGGCACCTGTGCCAGTAAGTCCTCAGCACCTTCCTGCCCTCAAAAGACCCCCATGTCCCTGATCTCCTGATGACCTGCCCAGACTTCTTATGGTCCATGTGAGCAGGCCTGGGTAACAAGTCTGTGCCAACGTGGTTCTTGTAAGAAAGGCTGATGAGAAGGGATAATAAAACCATAATACAACAATTCATGTCTGATCATCCTCATTAGATGGATTTACTTCATAAAGTTATATTATCAGCTGCCTGCAAAACAATCTCTTATCTTTTTCAGCAACTTTTGCTGATAGGACTGCCACCAGCTCATAAGGAGATATCTCACACCTGCTTATGAAATAGGCAAAAAAATTTTGTCCTCATCATTACAGTATCTTTTTACTGAAAACTCTGACACTTAGAGAAATTCAAACCCTAAGTCTGGTTTGCTTATTGTTGAAGGCAAAGCAGATTTGACTTGGCGAAAATGTTACTGTTAATCAAAAACTGAGTAGCATAGTGAGAAAGAAAACCAAACTAAAAACACCTTCCCCACTCCTTTTTCCAGGCTCTCACACTCTGATGCAAGCAGACCTGCACCCAGGATCAAAAAGATTACTAAAGAGCCACGACAGAAAAGCCCTTCTAGTGTCACCGAAGCATGAGGGATGGCTGGAGCCTCCTCACGGAGGCCTGGCTGCCCCGCCAAGCAGGTCAATGAGAAGCCCTTTGCCTGCACAATTTGAGACTGCATGATGTCAGAAAAGACAAACGTCCAAGGGAATCTCTCTTCCAAGATGCTGTGAAGACAAAGACAGCAGGGGAAGTATAGTGCAACCTCCCCATCCACTCCTTTTACACTGTAGAAGCTTCAAAAGGTGCATCTTACAGTGAAGGAAAACAGCATGAGAGTACCTCTGACAGGAGCTTGTAAAGAGGAGCATCAGCTTCAGCTCACATTTCCATCCAAGACACTCAAACAGCTCCAGTCCCTGTTATTCCTCCTCTCTCAAAGGCTGAATCTGCAGTGCTTCACTGCTGTGGGGTGAATGCCCACCCATGACAGAGATCTCCCAGTCTGTCTGCAAGCATCACCTCAGAGACACACTGGCCTGTCTTATTTTGATGGATGCTTTTGTAACCACTAAAGACATCTCTGGCTTGTTTTTGAATTGCAGAGCAATATTAGAGTGATGGACACAGAGAAATGGCACTGGCTTGGCAAACTCTGATCGACAGCCGGTTCACAGTACTTCAGAACAGACTGCAATATTGTTTTGGAGTGCTTCCCTTTAGCTGCTAAACCGAGGCATGAAAGGGAGAAAAACTGCATGAACACTGTGAAAAATGATAGCAGGAAGAGCTTCTAATACTCAGTGGTTTTGACACTTACAGTTCTGTTTTCAGCAGTTTGCTTAAGACACCTTTCTCTACTTTCTTGTCTTTAGGAAAACAAAGATGTGGGAGGCCCAAGACTGGAATACAATTTTCTTACAGGAGATGAAGATGTAAACAGCTGCAAATTTTATGTTTTTGTTTATTATTGCTATTTTTGATCTCAAAAGTTTTTATGAATGGAACAAAGAGACCCAAATGTTCTTTTGTATAATTCATGAACACAGCTTGTGATTTAACTGCTGATATTTTTTTAATGTGTTCTTGGCTTTTTTCTGGCATGTGAGTGAAAGAGAAATTACACATATGACATAAGCAGAGCTTTCTCTTTGCTCTTTATGCTTGTAATGCTGTTAGCTAGATTTGCAGGCTTTCACTTGGGAAGATTCATTGCTGGCAGAGCAGTGAGGTCTGGACAGTTGGCAGGTCAAAACATTTATTAGTGTGATTGTGCAGAAAAGTTTGGCTCCATGGTAGAGAAGATCCCTCTGAAATAAATATGGAGACTGGGAAATTAATTATTAAGGAGGATGTTGCAAAAACATACATCAATACTGTTCAATATGTGGTTGGAAGGTAATTGAAAAAAATTATGTAGACTCTGACTTAAAAGGAGAGGGAGTCTGATGAACACACACTATAATTTCTGACAGCACCGTCTGGCTGCTGAACCTGTCAGGGTCCAAAGCAGCACTGGAAAAAGGCCAAGCCCAGTCTCCAAGGCAGGGCTCAAGCATGAAGGAGACTGCCAGAGAGCTTTGGTTATTTCTCACTTCTTTCCTATGTTACTTTCACTTCACTTGTAGGAGGGCATGTTTCATTGAAGCATTTTAATCCCTCTTTCTATTTAAAAAGTATTTAATATTCTCCTAAATTTATGTTCCATTAAACTCTGTATATGAGCCTTTCACAGAGGTGCATGAGGGAGCTGATCACTGTGTTCATTTCCACATATTAGTTACAGAGCTGCCTACAGCGGCTTAAATTTCACCACCACTTAAAAATCCTTTGAACCATATTATAGTCATGGAGCGGGTTATTTTGGGTTATGTCTTTTTTTCTTTTTTATTTTAACAAAACAGTCTGATACTAAACACACATTGCTTGATTTAAATTAACATTAGAGAAGATTTATGTAATCCAGTTCAGGATACACATACACATCCAAGCCAATATTTTCTCTCACATATATATATAGAACTAAGTCTGCATTAATCTCAAATAAAAATTGAATGGTGATACTAATTTTGATTGCATTGTTACTTGGCTGGCTTTGACCAATTCTTTCTTTCTTTCTCTTTCTCTTCTTCTTTCCTTTTCTTTCTTTCCTTCTTTCTTTCTTTTTCTTCCTCCTTCTTTCCTTTACTTCTTTTCTTTTCTTTCTGAAAGCACCAACAAATAAGTCCTAAATCTCCTCTATAGTAAAATGGTCTTTTTGGAGCTACTTAGTCATTCTACCAGTCTTTTCCACCTCCAAGGGAACTGAAAACAGAATTCCTCTTATGAAAAAGATTAAATATCTCCAGAAGACAAAGCACACCTTTTCCCAGGAGCCTCACAGTTACTTCAATGCAGTTTAATACATCCCTTCTATAAAGGCTGTTAAGTGTGAACCTGCAGAAGGTTCTGATCTTAACTTTTTCTCTGCTGGACACTTCTTTTTATGACTGAGGTGGGGAGAGAGGCTATTCTTGCTCTCTCTCTTTTCACTAATATACCATAAGTGGTATAGTAGTACAGCAAACTACTTTTTCAAACTGTCTCAAACATAAGATGTCTTTACAATCTACTCAGAAATCATATTTCCCAAGTCTTGACTTTCATCTACTTTTTCAACTCTGGACTGCAGGAAAAAAGTGATTTTTTTGCACAGTCATTCTGTTCGGCATTTCAGCAGGCTTGGGTTAACTGTGATCACTTAAAAAATTTCTAAATAGGTCTGCGAGAATCTAGGAAGTACTCAGAGAAAACATCTTTCTAAGCATGCCACAAATTATGTGTTTAATAAGTGCAGCTAATACTTAGCAATTTAGCATATTGCTCTGATTTTGTTAGCTTCACCACTGTTTTCACAGGAAGCTGGCTTTGAAAAAAATGACCAAAAAAAAAGAGTAGTAATACCTATTACTGGAAATAAAGTCTGAAGGTGTATCTCCTGCTCAATTTTCTTTGGCATATTTAGGGTTCAGAGTTCCTTTAACTTGGCAAGCCTGGGCAAGGAACACTTACCCATGTGCATGCAGTACATTCACTCCCATATAATTACTTTTTGTTAATGCTCTGAAATTATTTTCTTTCATTTTAACATAGTCTCCAGTCCTGCAGACATCCAAGCACATGAATAACAGACTCCTAACTTCAATCAGATTACAACTGGGAATAAAGTACTTAGTCATGTGCAGCATCTGGTTGCAGAATTAAGATCATTCATCTCTTGGGTCTTCCTAGGAAGCTACAGAATGAGATATGTGCATGTGGACTATGGGGCTCATGTAATGGGGCTGCTTTATCTAAGATGAGCAAAAAAAGTTTTTAGAACTCATAGGGCAATCCACACAGCTAATCCAGCAGTTCCTGCAGAAAGTAAATCAGCTCCAACAATCACACCATTCAAGCACTGTGGCATTTAGAGGAGGAAATACAGTCTGTATAGGGAGTTCATTAACAGTCCAGGCTAAAAGGAGGTGTGGGCCTATGTGTTTCATCAAAATCAAAGACTTTTCTTTAATATCACCTTAAAAAATCCATTGCATCTGATATTTGAGAGAGGACAGCCTCTTGCAAGACCACTATTCACTGAACTTTACTCAAGTATCTTGAAAAGAAGTTTGATTCCTTTGATGTCTACAAATTTCATTAACGTATACATAGGCTCAGAACAGTGCATGATGTTAAAAACTTCAGTGTAATATGTCACACTTGAACCTAAATTCCTCATGAATTATCTCAAGTATTTTTCTACGTCTACACACATTTATATTATGTATTTTCAGCAGTAAAGGCATTTTCCAGTATTTTGCTAAATACATTAAAAGCTTATTTTTAAATTTGTAAAAACATTTAAAATTTTTAAAAAAGACCCTATATCTTGAGCAGTTATTAGAAGAGGTAATGAACTTAATATGCTAATGTAAAAATGGAAAATAAAGGAGTTTTCTGAGTGTTTCTGAATGTTGTTTTTAGTGTGTTATCATTAATGTATTAAAACATGTACAAAAATGCATTAAAGGATCAGGAATATTTTCCTGCAGGTACTTAGAACCTAATAAATAATGAATGTGATGATTAACTACATGGGCAGAAGTACAGAGCATTACCAAGAAAAAACCTGCATAAAATCTGCCCTTTGAATGGATGTGCACCGTTGTTTTTAATACTTAAAAGCCCACTTGAATATACTCAGTTGTGTGTGAAGAGAAAACAAAAGAAGCAAGCGTGCTTGAATTAATATTATATTTTCAAATGAAACATTTAAATATTGCCAAGAGCAGCGCGGGTGTCTGGAAGGGCAGCGGAGCGAGCCGAGCGGAGCGCGGCGCCATCCGTCCCTCAGCGCTGCTTGAGCAGCCACAGAGGTTTGTGCAGGTCCAGGGAGCTGAAGTACGACCACCACCACGGCTTCTCCCTGCCTGCCGCGGACCCTCCGCGAGCCTCGGCCTGCCCATGCTGGGCGTGAGGGTCAAAAAGTTCCAGCGGGTCCTGAGGGTCGTAGGTGTCCTCCATGGAGCGCCGGAGCAGCTTGCTGGGCCAGGCCTCGGCGGGCCGCAGCACGAAATCCACGCGGCCAGCCTGCTTCATCCTGGTGGGGATGGTGACCCTTTTCATCACCCGGCTGTAGCCTGGTGCCTGGGCGCTGATGATGAACGTCCCCGGAGGCAGGAGCCGCCAGTAGTCACCATCAGCAGCTTGGGAAAGGGACAGGCGCAACAAAACCAAGATCAGTTTTTCACCTCACAGCCCCTGTAGCTGCACGCACTACCTCAGATGGCAGCTAAGGGGTGGGCCATGGAAACAGCTCAGATTTTGGAAAATGTTTGAAGGCAAACTCTAGATAACATAAAAGAGATTTTGCCTGTGAAAATTTGGCCCTTGGCAGTTAATGGAGTAAAATTCACATACAAAATGTCACTACCTGCTGTTTCTGTATCACAGGGAAGAGATGCTTTCCTTCATGCTGCTTTTCTCAAGGGTACAAGGAATAATTCCCATAGAAATCAATTTAGAACTAAGTGAAACTTAAGAAAACTTGGCCCTTGGGAAGTAATGGAGTAAAAATCACATACAAAATGTCCCTACCTGCTGTTTCTGTATCACAGCGAAAAGACACTTTCCTTCATGCTGCTTTTCCCAAAGGAACAATGAATAACTCCCAAAGAAATCAATTTAAAACTAAGTGAAACGTAAGAAAAAGAAATCAGAGTCCAGGCTGCAATATATACACATATATATATTTAGAATGTCTGAGGAGCTAAGAAATCCCTCTTTTAATTAAATTACATTCAATTCCTTTGCAGACATTCTTGCATGTAAGACTATGTATGGACTTGGAGCTGCAGCTGGTATAAATTGCCATTAGTGTAAAACGGGAGTAAATTTCCTCCAGCTGAAGGTTAGACCCTGCAGGCAAAAGCAGGGAGCTTTAAAACTGAAAAATTTATTCCTCATTTTATATTTCCTTTATTTTGAATGGCAAGTCTCTTAGCTCAGTTAGTGTTGCATTTAATACTAGTTTCTCATGGAATTTCTTAGTTTTTTTAAACACTAAAATCAAAAAACTTTTTAGCCATATAACATTTTTAACCCCACCTAACTCAGAGCAAATACTCTCTTTCCTACAGTGTAAACATATTTTTCTTTAATTCTTAATCCTTTAAAGGTCCACTGCCAATGGGAAGCCATTGTCTGGGAAGAAGTTTGAAAAAGACCCTAATTCATGCCAGAGTCTCCCACCAGCCTCAATAATCTGCATCATCTCCACTATTGTATCCCCTCTAGTACTGGTTTTTTTGAAAGCTGGAAAACATCCACTACATTATAAGCCATTCTGGCTTTCCAAATTGATTCAACAATGACCATTAGACCAAAATGTAACCATTCATATCTTCTATTTTGCACTTCTATGACCTACCCTGTTCTCACTGAAATCAATAATAAAAAGAAAGCATTGATTTCAGTGACAGCCTAAGAGCTCAGAACTTTATGACTGTGAAAAATAACAGTTGTATATGCCCCAATATATGTTTATCAGCTGGTGACAGGTATAAAGTGGGCATAATTCAATGTTCAAATAATAATAGTTCCAAAAAATGCACATATTTATGTATTTCCACATGAACAGGAAAAGTTGTGGACCCTTCAATTTCTGCAATTATTCTAGTTGTGAAAATCAGAGGGGATTCTACTGCACTACCCACAACATGTTCACAATATCTCAACTAACTAATTCCATCAAGGTTCCACATCTCCACATGCTGAGTTACAGCCCCTGAGCAGAGCTGTTGCCATATTCTCCCAAATTAGCTTTGGTGGACAGCAGACTGTTCCAGGTGGAATTTTTCATATGAAGAGCTCCATCATCCCAGAGACAGGACAGACTTAGCAGTCAGCTTAACATGTCTTCTCTCTTGTTATTCCAGAACAGAACCCCCATCTGAGCCTTCAGTTTTCCATTAAGGTGTCATTTCTACCAAACATGGCAATACTTTTGCAGATTAAGCTCTCAGATCTTTCAACCTGCCCCAGGAAAAATCTTAAACCAAAAATATTACCTGTGGTGACATCATGCTGAATGCCCCTGACTGAAATACGAGCATTTTTTATTGGGTTGCCAAACTTATCAGACACAATTCCTTTTATCCCCCGATGAACCTGGCAAAGCAAAGCAGAGTTAGATGGGAGTCACTGCAATACCACCTCCTCATCACAAGGAAACCTTTGTAGAGAGGAAGCAATTGTCAAAAAATTCACCCCATTCAGAGGCTCTCAGGAGATAATGCCCCTTCAGATCACATGGCCTATTTAGGGAGATCCAAGGGGACTGAGGGAAAGGGAAAATGGAACCAGAGCTTTTTTAGGACAGGTATGTGGCTCTGCTTGGAGAGACCCTTCTGTGCACAAATCACTGGCACCTTGTGATGTGACCACAGTATTTAAGGACTGTTCTGAATGTCTGCCCTAGACACAGAACCACAAAGAAATGAAAAGTTAAGGCTTTCAAAACAAATCTGGTGCCCTGAACACAATGTGAAGGCATCACTTCAGGTACTTGTGACTCATTATCACTCTGCTGCCTACACTTCACTGCCTGTCAGAATGTCATGACAGCAAGGTGTATGACAGCCATTTCCCCTTCGCTACAAGCACAGAACTGAGTTGCTTGAGCTGTTGAGAAATGTGCTTGGTGACAAATTAAAGAGCAATGTAAATTTTTTCATACAAGGAGGTGCACTAACAGCTATACTGGAAGTTCAATAAAATAAAACAAAACAGAAAAAATGTTCGAAGTATTGAAACATTAGGCCTCTTAATGTTGTCTTTTTACAGCGTTCCAAATTTAAAATATTTTATATCTGGAAATGTATATGACCTTTTTTAAGGGAAAAATAATTCCATTTTGATTTTTTTCTATAAACAGCTATGACCAACTTGGGTTGTTCTTTACTTCCCCAATTCCTCTTTTCTCTTCTACTCACTTTCCCTTTCTCAGTGTCCTTGTCACAAGAGAAGAATAGAAAAAAAGCACAAACTATCAAAACAATGGGAAAAACATGTTTGCTTTTCTGTTGGAAAATAGAGATGTTTAAAAATAATCATTAAAATATCCAACTTTACAGTAGTTGATAATAGAAAGTTTGAAAAAATAAGTCTAGTCTAGTGAGAGCAGTTTTTAATTTAAGGTGAGACTGTGTTGTCACTGCTCTTGTTGAGCAGCTGTTCCATGTACTGAGTTAAGCTACTCACTGGAAAGTTTAGGAGCAACTCAATATAAGGATTTGAAAGCTATCCCTTATAATGAAGCACTGCAGTTTGCTTTGCAGTACAAACTTGGGGATTTATCATATGGATAGAAAGTAAATATGGTCAGAAGAGTCATCTCGGACTCAAATTCAATTTACAGTGTAGACATACTCAAAGTAGTATGACCTCATCTAGCTTCAATACTAATTTTGCAATTATAACATGACAGGATAAAAATTACAAAACTGAAATTTCTTTCTCAATCCTGCTTTGGTTTGCTTTATTAAATGTACTATTTTTCATTTTTCCCTCAAATTTGTGTCACATGAGTTTGGCAGGGTGTTTTGATATTGTTTCTGATGGGGAGAAGAGATCAGTGTTTAGGAAAATGAATTCTACTTCTGTGTGTTGAGCCAAGTATATTTGTACACACACCAAATAGCCTGGTATGTATCAGAATAAGAAAAGTTTGAATTGGTCATGGCAGACTTAATCCTTATCGTGGGTAATTCAGTCATCCTTATCTGCAAAGTTGTTTTGCTTACTGTCCTGCATTTACTCAAAAAGCTTTTCCAGCACAGACTTCTACAGTATCTCACACTATAAAATCTTTACATCTTGAAGACTTCAATTGTAATATATATGGATTTAACCCAGCTCCATTTGGATTCACTAAAACTCATTTTCATCAGGCAGCTGTAAAACGAAATGAGTTTGGTGGTCTGTACTGCAGACTTTATTGAATGATAATACTTACCACAAGTAGCAAGAGGTTGCTTAGAAAGGCCATAAAAACACTCCTAACAATTTTAAATTACTGCATACTCTATCAAAATAAGGCATGACAGAAAGCTAATCTACTAATGGCTGAGAGAAAGAGCAACTTCTGTTTCTGTGCTCACTTACTTATTGTCAGTGAGGTATTTGTTTTTGCTGAGCTTAAACTTATTATTAAAAATGACATTTAAGTGGCACGTTTTAATGCTCAGAGACACACAGTTCTTCCTTTAGAAGATTTGGCTTTAGGTTTTTAATAACTATTTTCATTAAAAAAATCAAGATCAAAAGTGTGTAAATGGCATTTCTAGCAAGATCTTAGCTGAATCTAAATTTCTTGCTGTAGAGTTTGGGACACAAACATGGAATATGGAAAGGAAAATTTCAGGAAGCTCTCTGGAGAGATCTTGTTGCTTTAGTCTTCAAAAGGAAAGTTGATTCATACTTTTCTGAATGTTAAGGTTTTCTCTAGTGCTAAAATTTTGCACAGTTGATGAATAATGCTCCCCAAAGTATTTGCAAATAATTCCCTTTCTCACTATTTTCAAGGCCTTTGCAGTCCTCAGTCTCAAGCCCTTCTGCAGCATAGACAAAATACCACCTGTGTGTCCTGCCAGATAAACTGAGGCACTGGGGACCCTGGAGGAGTGTGGTTTTGATTCAGCATCATCTTGAGAGCTAACCAGGAAACAGCAAAGAAATTAATTTTGACAAAGAATGAAAAAGAAAAAAAGAAAGCAAAAAGGTCTGTAAAAGCAGAGCAGTACCATTTCCATGTAATTCAGAAGGGCAGCTTTATTTTCATGCCATATTGTAAACAGTTCTTCTTCCAAAGGAAACTTTTCACATCCTACCTCCACGGTAACTTCAAAGCAATTTGTGTGAAGGTAATTAAAATCTGCCATACCTACAGGTTTAAAAAGAAAGAAGACAGCTTTTGAACAGCCTTGTAGCTTTTAGCTGGAGCTTTGGTGCTGCAGCCAGCTGACTGCTGTCCCAATGGGTGTGGGTTATTATACTGTAAAAAGCACTTGCAAATACATAAAAAGTGTTCAACAAATTCAGAATTCTATAGCTTGTTTCAACTATAAAAACTAATGACAATGACACTCCTTCCAGGCAAAAAAGCATAATTTTACGTCATTATTCACCTGGCCAAGAAGTAGCGGTACAGCAATAAAGATTGGTTAATTACAGTAACTGTATAATTGGCTGTATCAGAGGTGATTGCCAAGGGTCACCAGAAAAGAAATGACCTTTTGCCATTATTATGCTCAAAACTCTTTCGGTACAAAAGACATTAGATATAATTTTGGGAAGAAAGTAAGCCAAAGAGATCTAAACCTAATTCTCACACATGCCCTAAAGCATTCCAAATGTCTAGTTTCAACATAATTATTTGGGGATCCAGCTGGGTCCTATTGGAAAACACAAGTGAAGCGCAGCTGAAAATTTATGAACACTGATATTTTATCCATGCCAGTATTGAAGGAATTCTAAAGAAAACAAAATACTATTATTGGGGAAATCAAATTAGCAGCGGAAGCACAAATGAATTGGACGTTTGTCTCTGTTGTAGTTTTCCCTGAAAAAAGAATTTATTTAAACAGATGAGGAAGCAGCACATGCATTGCCTACAAGATGGATTCAGACTCAGGAAGCTAAGGAATGAGAGCATAGCATTAAGAATTTATTTCTACATGTCAGATTTAAAAATCAAAATATTATATTATAGGGTATAACAAATGTGACCCTTGCATAACTTGTTAATTTTCCTCAAGTCCCATTGGGGTTGAACGCATCCCATGTTAACGGCATAAAAACGTTACCAACATAGATTTACTACTTAAATTGCCTAAAAATTATGTTTTACATGGGCAGGACCTTAACCAAACTGAAATTAATAAAATCATTTTGTTCAAACCCTGGTGTCTTATAAAGGTCACATAGAGGTTTTACCTCACTTGATAGGATGGTAAAGTGGTTTTACCTCCAGTGAAGCTGTACCACTCAGCACCATTTATAATACCTCCACGTTTCACAAAATTCCCACCACAGCGAAGCTCAGACCGGTCTGAGATGACGGGGTGTGCATCTGCGTAGGCTTTAGCCAGCATCTTGAACACCTGTTACAGACATGATTGGAATATGTTTGTTTTACAAACTGAACACTTTGCCATTGCTGTTATTAACTGTTGCTGTTGTCAGTCCAGACAACAAGTCACCCTGTGTCCTCGAGACTGAAGGAGGGGATGAACTGCTCTATAAGGAAGTTTTGCTTGTTGCTAAGAAATTTTGATTTGTCTTCTTCTCTGGAGTTTCTTCTCTTCAATCCAATATATTTATCCAGGGACAACATATTAAATAACAATGGATTTTTTGATACTTGGCTTCAATCTACCACCTGGGGCAGGACCAAAGGACATTTTTGGTTGTACTTCAAGTCCCAGGTTTTAAAATTTAAATTTAGGCTTCTTTTATGTTTTGTTTTAGTTTTTGATATTTTTTACCCTTCGGCCCTACTAAATCTTCACACTGAATGCTGCTGTTTAAAATAGTCAGTGTCAACTTGCTTTGCACTTATCACTCACACAGGAAAACCTGCCAGTTTAATCTCAGAGAGCTCCTTCTGTGTGGGGCAGAAACCATTCCAAAAAGTGAAGGATAGGATGTGATGATGCAGGATGTCACCACTGATTTCCAAAGAGTGTTGACACTGATGAAGAGCAGAGCAGTCACCACGCAGAAAGGAACAGTGGCAGAACATGTAGTGAAGACAGAAGAAAGAGCAGTTATCTGAAGAAACCATTTATTTGAATCATGTTCCTGCCCTTCTTCTCCAATGGTTATTCCAACTTTGTATAAAAATCCTCCCTCTCCTTTTTGTCTATTTGGACCTTATCTTGCTAAGGCAAGACTCAGATTTCGACACTGAAATTACAGCAGTTATCAGGTGCTACTTGATACTACTATTCATCATCATGAGTTTCATTCCATATTGCTTAAAACAGTGTGTGCAAGAAGTTTGGTGTCTAAAATCTAGTTTTAGAAGTGATCCTAAAGCTTTATCCTAGTGTTGTCATCAAGGATAAAGACCCAAAAGATTAAGCATACAACATTGATTGATATTTGTGATTGTTTCTAATAATCACATGGCTGAGCCAATTATGAGATCAGGTAGGTGAGCAAGGAAATGTGGAAAGACAGTTTAATGTAAGTGCAAAGACACATTGCTAACATACTTCTGATGATCAGAAAAAAAAATTCAGACTTAATATCAAATGCTTTTGCAACTCCCTTAAGTTTCTATGTGTCTCAATATTGCTCAGGCCAGCAAATTGTGTCCTTCAAAGTTTTGCTGAAAAGAAATAGAAATTAATTAAATATGTTAAGAAGAAATTTCACTGACAATAGTTCAGTGCCAGGCACAATATCTTTAATTTCTACAGGAATTTGGGTTCCATTTCTGAACGTTCCATGGAAGATATTTGACATAAAGTTTAGACAGTGCCTATGTGAGTTAGGAGTATGATCCTCACCTCTTACAAAGACATCTGCAGATGTCCTATTCCCAGTGACCAAGCCTCCTCTTGTTTCACACCAAGAGGCATAAGGCTTTTGCCTGGCCAATAGTTCAAGTAAAAGAAGGCCAGTGGTAGTGAGAAAAGGAAGAAAAAAGTTCCTGGATAACAATACATTTGTTATCACAAAGGGAGTGAACTTGACTTGGTGTGGATCTTTCTGCTCTGGTGAGCAGAGTCATCAATTCAGTTTCTTGTTAAAATAAAACATCCATCTCCACAAATCCCAAAATATGGGAGAGTTTTGAGGTGGGCTGAACCAGATGCAAGAATGTGAGTGTAAGGACATGGTCCAATTTTGAGACTCCTTGCTCTCAGCCAGTACTGTCCCAGGTTGTGGTGCAGGCCAAAAAAGGACTTGAAATCTGCAGCGTCTTGGAAGAGAGGAGAGGATCCTTGTGCTTCCATGCATGCACCATGACGGACATGTGGAGGTGGAAGCACAGATGCATTTTCAAATGGGGAAACATGCTTTGAATCTATTTCTCAAAATTTGATTTTTTAAATATCTGGCTATCACCTGATCTGCAGCATTTCACCCTGATCTGCAAGTTTCCCCTTGCAGAGCAAATGTAGAAAGTCAGCATTCAGAACAATGGTTTTGGCCAATGTATGGCAGATAACCAAACTGCTGTATTTTGGGATGCAGGTTCCCTGACAGCAGCAGCTGTAGAACACATTATTTAAATGCAGGTCACTTCATTGGTACAGATTTTATATATTTCTGTGAAAAATTTCAAGTGATACTAACAGGGCTGTTAAGGTTTCTTGTGCTGTCATTTGAAAAATCAGTTTTTCACTGAAGACATCCCCAGCCCTCCACTGCATGTTCTAAACTTCCAGATTTGCAGCCAAATTCCCAGACTTTGCAGTCACTAACTATGCAGCAGTCACCTGTATAGGGTTCCCTGTCCCTGTGCTGCAAGCCAGGAGTGCCATTAGGGTTTGTCCAGCTGTGCACTACACTGGGATAGAGACCTTTGTCTGTGTGGCTGCATACTTCCACTCAAAATAGATGTGCTGTCCCTGAGTGGAAATGATGGAAGTACTGCTGTACTTCCATTCCAGGGGTGAACTGCTTGATGAAGCACACATGGCAATATTCCTTCACCACCTATGCATAGGATAGCCCTAGCCCAGGCAGTGGGATGTAAAAGCACAATTTTATGATTTCCCCCAGTCCTCAGCAAGAGGTTCTGCAGCTTGCATTAGCACCCAACAGTTATTTCTTACACAGGCTTGTTGCTGTGCAGTGCCTGGTTAATTTTACTGCTAAATCATTTTCATATACACATAGTCACTAGGCATTGTACAGCTCAGAAGAAATGGATTGATACAGAAAATGTTTAACAGTCATACATCTTTAAATATTTAATATGTGTTAGTGAGAACTGCCATTTCAGAAGAAGTCATCCTAGAGATATGCTCAAAGATAAAGGATGCTTCAAGTCAAAGATCAACTTCTGACTATTTTCAACTGTTCTTTGTTTATATAAAGAACCACTTTTCTTAAGGGGCCACAGACATTTTTAGCTCAGCTAGCAGGCTGAAAAGCTAGCTGTTCTCCTGGTGGGCATGTCAGCAATGAATACTAGATTGAGGAAGCCGAAGGGAAATAGGAAAGATGGCAAAAAATTTCACAGAAGATTTACAGTGAGTCCCAAATGAGGAACTTTTCAGGGACAAGAGGGAGAACCAATCCCATTCGTCTGACCTGGAATAAATGTTACAAGACTGCCACCATATGGCAACAAGTCTTTTTTCCGTTCACTCCTTATGGATTCTAAAGGAAAATAACACTCCTGGTCAGGCTTGTTCCTTTTCTTCTGGAAACCACTGGTAAAAATATCACAGCCGACTCCCTTAAAAAATTAAAATGTGGATTTTCCTAATCTGTGCTTTATGAAACCTTATCTGACCTCACAAAAGATAGGTAAATCTTTCCAGACCAAGCTAAGCTGATAGAGAGTTAACAATCCTATATTTTAAAGTACATTAAGTAAGTGTATAAAATAGAGTCGTGCAATATTCTGAGTTGGAAGGAGTTGGCATTATTAGCATCACCTCTATCCAAATGAGCTGATATCATGTTGAAGACATGTATATACATACATACATATATATATATATATTTGGATTATGTATATAAATATGTTATTTATACATATTTAATACATAAATGCATACATATACCCACATATGTACATGATCTAAATGAATTAAAGTTTGTTATTTATTAAAAGTAAATGTTTCCGTAGTTCCACAAATGGAACCAACATGCTAACCCCACAGAAGCAGCATTACCTTCTCATCAGGTGTAGGGGAAAACATTTTTTCTTCCATAGGATGCCTTGAATAGTCATAAGGATAGGTCACAACTAGCTCACCCCCATGCAGGCTGGCAGAGAGCACAAATGGGATAGACCTCAACCACTTCATGACTGCTTTTGTCTCAGGAGCCACCTGAAATCCAGGAGAAAAAAAAAAAAAAGCTGTGACTAGCCATGCAATTCCAAAGGGATTTGACCTTGTGCAGGATGAAGCCCAATGGAGAATAGACTGTGTCAAAAGGAGAATGTTGAAGCTCTTTGGCTCTTCCAGCCCAAAAGTTACTGGGGGAAGAAAATCAGTTTTCTCCAGGGAATGGATGATACACATTGTTCACTGTGGAAAAAATGGAACAAAAAGGAAAGAGAGTATTTGACAGAGGAAGAAACTTTTCATTACAGTGACATTTTCAGATTATGATACTTTAGGCTGGAAAATTTGTGGCATTTTATCATTACTTACCTAATTCCCTATCTAATTTCATTTCTGAATCAACAGGATTAACTTTGAATAGATAAACTGGAATAGGGGGATAAATTTGCAATTCTCAACCCTTGTTGAAAATGCATTTGCTATCCTTAGGTGCAGGATAATCTGTAAATAAATGAAAACTGATACGTATAAAGCACAGCAATGCCTGCAATTAGCTTGCCGTGAACTGTGGCAGATAAGTCACCAAATCTAGGCGTCTTTGACAGTCCCCCCTCAGTAACAGCGGCCAAGGGAGAGGGCAACAGACTCTAAGAGATGTTCAGGCACCCGGCATGTAGGAGGCTCCTTCACCCCGTTTCTGAGGGGAAATTTCCGGGACCTGCTCCGGTGTTGGTTCATTCTTAGGGATAACAGTGGCATCTGGTGGCCGGTCCCTGCAAGTCCAGACTCACGCCAGTGCCCCCGGAGAGCTGAGGTTCCTTTCCTGGCAGCTGGGGGAAGTTACCTGGGGAAAACCTGAGGAGGACAGAGGCTGCTTATCTGGACCCTGCACCACTGCAGGTATGCAGGTTTCATAAAAATGAGAAATACCTGTTATGATGAAGTTAATCCAGCATTTAGGGCTGCTTTAGGGATTGCTTGTCACCCTTTGCTCTGACACAGCACCCAGAAAACCAGGCAGCCAGGCTGGAGAGCACTAGCGACTAACTGTGTGCAGGGAAAAAATACCCAGAACAAACAAGAAAAAAGCTACACAATCAACTCAATAAAGCCCCTAAAGACCTATATACTTGTGTTTCAACAACAATAATTCCTGTTTTCTTTGGATCAGTCCCTAATCTACTATTGTTAAAAAAAACCTTTGGGGATCCACAAACCCAGGGGTAGAGCACAGAAAAAAACACTGTGAAGTTGCACAATACGTGTATTATAGCTCCATCAATGAGGCAGAAAGCCACGGAAAAAGCCACATCTAAACATAGTTTTACCTGGAATGATTTAAGAAGATATTTCCCTGTCTGCTCCTGACCTAAGCAAGAGACTATCTCCCTACAGATGGCATAGTTTTTAAAATAGTCTTTCTAGTGTTTGGGTTTCCTTAAAATGCCCTTCTGCAGCTATTGAGATAAATGCTACTCTGTAGCTTTCAACTTCCGCATTTTAAAGAGGCAACTTAAAAAATGGGATGTAACAGGTAAAGTCTGATCAACTGAGGAACACAGAATGCACTTTGCACACCAGAAGCCTAATCAAAGTTTTTTACATAATAGGGAAGATTAAACACAGAGTTTCCAGGAAGGGCATGACATGGAAAAAATTATTAAAAAATGCAGATAAAGGGCATTCCAAAAGGAAAGGACTTTTAGCAGTCTCACACAATCCAGAAGTGGGAGAAGAAAGCAGACCCCAGGCTTCCAAAGAAGAAATATGGCACTGTCCAAAGAACGCTATCTGCACCAAAGGATTTGTTTTTCTGGCCTTTGTACAGTGCCCTGGGATGAGCTGATCATGACATTTATCCCGGCAGTGCTTTGGAATGAACCAGCCACTTCCACATGCACCCTGGAAGTTCATCCTCTGAGCCCATCTCTTCTGAAGAGAAGACCCCTGAGGGCTTGTAAGGGACTGTAAGTGTCACTGCCTGCCCCATGGATTGGACACTTTGGGAGTTTCTCAGGGTGGCTGAGCACCTGGAACAAGGTCACACCTTCCAAGTCCATAGCACCAGCCCTTCTGAGGAGGTTGCTGCCCCAAAATCTCATTAGCTCCCTGCCCTGCTGCAGCTGCCCCAGCTCCTGCTGCCAAGCTGGAGACGCCCTGCCTGACACAGCATGAGCCCTGCTTTCAAACATCAGCCTTGGGCCTTGATATGATTTTTAAGTTGCTTCTGCAATTCAATGAACAAGGGTAAAATACACAGTTTTATTTGAGAGCTCCTGGTTTCAGTCCTTCATCCTGATCAGACAACTGGCTAAGCAGATACTTGCATAAGCCCCATGACAGTGCTGTCTCACAGAGCCAGTGTCCTACTGAAGTCAATGTTGTGAAAAACCAGGAGTTTCAATGTCACTATTTTTACCCTAATACCATTTCAGTAAATGAGCATATTTGGTTCAGCTCCACCAGATGATAGCAGGTGTTATCTGTGCCACTCTGGCCTTTGACTTTTCCTTTAATGTGGGTTTTGTGGAGTTTAATTTTTTTTTTTTTCACCAGGGCTTTCTTTTGCTTTTGAGTTAGATGAGATCAATTTTAAAGTATCCATCTCACAAGAACAATTCAGAGCACAACTAGAAAACAGGGAAATTATTTCTGCATGAGGACAGAGAAGGGCTACTACCCTTTCTAAACCTGAATCTCATTTCTTCAATTATACTGCAATTAGTCACTGTCTCCATGGCTTTCAAAGATTTTTTTTCTCCCTTTAAAAAGCAGCCAGACTAATTTTCTTAAAGAGTATGCCAGCCTCCACTGGCATAGACTTCCGAATTCTGTTTGAACCAAGACAATTGAGCTATATTTGAGATGTAGCCTGAGGTCTGTCTGAGCCCTCAGATCACTTATTACAATAATTCACAAAAGAGGGGAACAAAACACTCTGAATGAAGCCAGGCTTTTGGGGAGCAGGAGCTCTGGCTGAGAGCTCACTTTCTGCTTCCTGATCTTTGTACAATGCCCTGCAGCACTCAGGTAATTACTTTAATAAGGCAGGTAACAAACACTGTTAAGTAAATGAAAGGGGAGAGGCTGATGTTGAAACATTCAACCTAATGCTCCTGCATGCACAAAGCACCACTGTAAGAGCCATGGGCTCATCTGCCTGACAAAACTGAAGGTCATTAAGGTACAGCTGATTTGACAGTCCCGTGATACCATCAGCACAGGAGACACAGGGCTGGGAGAAAACTTACTGCCAGGTTTGTGAACCATAGGAAACTGTAGTTAGCAAGGTGATTTTGTGGTGCCACTAAGGCCACAGGCCTGGTTCCCTCAGGTGCTCTGTAAAGCATATGGATTTGGAAATGTTCTGAGTGTTGTTTATGTGAGGACCAGCTTTGGGGCCAGGAGAGCACCTAGCAGTTCCCTGAGTTTCAGTGCTCTGAGGATGGATGGCCATCTCATTTCTTCTTTAAAAACAAGAAAATGTTTGCAGGAGAAGTGCTGTATTTTTAACCCCAGGTCCACACCCACTGAGGTACAGCTCAGGTGGGATGGGGTGGTTGTGTGCCAAGGTTCTCTGCCTGTTGTCTGTGACAGATAACCCAGGGAGATGCTGCAGCTGGGGCTGAGCTGTGGTGGTAGCTGTGAGAGCTATGTTGGGCTGCCTCCACCCTTCCCTCTGTAAGCTGCTGTGATGTTACACAGTGTTTATGGAAGATAAATACATGGTTGTAAAGATGGCTTCTGCAAGTGGCTGCCTGCCACTACCACCTCTCTCACAGGTCAGCAGAAGAACCAGGGCAGAAGCAGGACTTGGAGAGAGAGGAGGTTAGAGCCAGGAAATCCAGAGTTACAGGGACAAGCTCACAGTTTGCACCAGGCACTGGCAAAAAAATGGGGGTCAAAGACACATTTGTCCTTCCTCAGTGTTGCCTGGGTCCTCAACCCTGCATCTCTGGACACACAGAGAGAGGGAGCACATGGCTGAAGGAAGATCTCCATCCTTTCCTTCTCATGTTGGAACAGGGGAAGGGTCTCAGGAGCCCCTCCTCTCAGGTGGAAGGAGTACCATAGATAATGCGGGATGAACTGACCACAGCCCCCATTTCCAGTTCCTCTGCACCACAGTGGGAAAGCAGGTACGGAATTTAGCTGCAAAATTAAGTCTGGGAAGAAAGCAGAGGTGGGGGAAAAGTGTTTTTAAGATTTCTCATTAGTCTACTCTGATTCGATTAATAATAAATAAAATAGATATAAATAATTTTCCTCAAGTTCAATCTTTTTTGCTTCTGAAGATAATTAGTGAGCAATTTCTCCCTGTCTTTATCTTGACCCATGAGCTTTTAGTTATATTTTCTGTCCCCTGTCCAGCTGAGGAGGAGAGTGATAGAGTGGCTTTGGTGGGCACCTGGCATCCCACTAGGGAAACAGCACAGAGGTGAATCAGAATCAGTCTGACTTTTTCCCTAATATCCTCTCTTTTTCTCTACCTGTTATTTACATTTGGCCTTAGGCTCTGCTCCACAGCTCTCAACCTTTCTTTGCCATCTGAGGCTCTGATCTCCACTTCCATTTACATAGCTTGCTGTTATCTGTTATTATTCAGTCAAAAGTTGAAAACAACTAAGCTTGTGACCTTATGACCATGCAGAAATTCAGTGCCACAATCTGGGATCTATGATTACATGCAAAAATAGAATAAACTACTTGAGCTTAATTATGGCAGAAATTAGTGGTCTAATACACTGTGCATTACTGAGCCTCTTACAGCCTTGGATCTTTATCTGCACATTATCCTGATGAAATGAGGTGCTTTAATCTAGATTTTACTACTGTGAAATGGGGTACCAGAACACTGGGGTAGCATCAGGGATACCTTTGGCATACAGACCTGGCTTTACATAAGACCACCTGCAGCAGAGTAGGAACCTGGAGTATGATCTCTCAAATCTTCTGCTAACACCAAATGAAACAATCCTGTTCCCCACCTGTCTGAGGCTTTGTGCCAGCAATAAATATTGAATCAGAATACAATTAGTTTAAAAGTAGGAGAAAAGCAGAGCTCCCAATATGTGAACTACTGATTTGGCTTCCTGTGATTCTTCATTCAAGGGCAGCTAAGGTCCAGTTAGAGTTGTGCTGGGGGCTGCTGGTCTGCCAGCAACTCAGGTAGGGCTGAGCTTTGCATTCCTGACTTAACATCACACAGAGCTTAGTGATGATGAGTGTGAGGCCCTGTAGTGCTGCCTCCATCCTGCTCTGACCTCTGCAGCAGCAACTTTCCCTCCCAGCACCTCTGCAGCTCGACTGGCTGTTTCCACTGCTCCATACTGTTACAGTCATTTATAAGCATCCACCCTTAATGGAAGATGACACCACACAGCTTTGCATGCAGCCTTTGTACATTTTCCATGGCAGAAACTTCTATTGCATCAGACCTGTGCAGGACTTGGTGCAATGACAACCAAATCCACAAAAGGCTTTAACAGGCATCACAGTTTAAAGCACTAATGATGAATTATTATACACTTGTGACCCCCTCATAACAGCAATTATTCTTAATCTAAACCAGCAAAGTTCAAATTGTCCACAAATTTTCCAAACTATTTGTGACACCTGCCACTTTGGCCAGACCTACACCATGATTTTCATGCCAATTCCAAGCCTGTCCACTTCAGTCCCACTTATAAAATCTAATTACAAGTAAATAACTTGAGAACAAGCAGTCTCAGTCTCTTAACTCCTGAGCTGCTCTGCAGTAGAAATGATTTATAAAATGTGTAATTCATACCTTACCCCACCAGTAAGACTGTGGAATGGGGATGTGGTCCAGACGGGCCCCACGAATCCCAGCTCTTCTGTAAGCCTCAGATGTCAAATCTGGGAAATTTCTGTTCAGGTCCAAGTTCTGAGCTGTCTGTCGTCCGATGACCCATCCATTGTAACCAGCCCCCTATTTTGTCGCACAGAAGCCAATTTCAGAATAGCTCCCTGTCTCAAAATAACACTTTGTGGAAATTGATTAATCAAAGGGAAGTTTTAAAAGAAGTAAACTGAAAATGTCTGTACTGTTAAAAAACCCACGCTTATTAATTAATCACACTTTGTCCCCATGAATATTAATGCACTAACTAGCATTCAGGAACTGTTTCACTCACCAGTGATGTGACTCATGAGAGGAACACAGGAGCCTCTTGCTCAGAGCAGCATGCAGAGTGGGTTAGAGGAGAAAAAGAAAATACAGTTGATGCCCCAAGATAGGAAGAGGCAGAGTGCAATAACCCCAGACTCATACAATGGACAGAGCTCACCACATGAGCAAAACCAGAGAAAGAAAGGTCTAATTTCATGCTAGTGGTGGTAGAGAAAAGAGAGAGGGGGAAATGAGAATGTCAGATAACATATAATACAATCTTAGTTTTCACAGGTCTCCATCAGACATGAGCTGATCTCTGAAAACTGCCATCCATTACGAAACTTTGACAATACAGAAAATATTCACATTTCATTATGCCTACAGATTTAAAAGAGGGGGAACATGAGCATATTATTAGACTCGATTGCCTTATAAAACAATGTAAGTCATTATAGTGAGTCAGGCATTTTGTTCTAGAACTGATAGCAGAGAGTGCTAAGTGTGTGAAAAAGTAATACAGTCATTCCTACATCATCACATGCAGGCAGCAAAACTGACAAATATGGCTCTGATTTCCTCCTAGTTCTGTTCACATCATCTTTGGAAAGCAATGCACCCCCAAACCTACCTGGGGTTCCTCCCTTTACATGACATCCCCTCTCAGTTTGTTCTTTCCCATGAAGAATTATAGAAACACAAAGGCCTGAACATCTCCTTATAATAAAACTTTTACCTCTTCTGCAGCCAGTTCATACCCATCAGGATTGAGTGAGGGCAGGAGATGAATTCTGGTGTTGTTGATCAAGGCCTGGACACGAGGGTTCCCAAGAAGATATTCTGAGCACAGATACTGAGCGAGGTATATCAGCAGCTCCTTCCCCACAACTTCATTTCCGTGCATGTTGCCAATGTACTTAAATTCTGGCTTGACTGTGGAATGTCAAATAATGAGATGCATTAATTTCATTATACATGAGTGGCTTCCAAAATCAGACTGATCCAAGTTGCTTACTGATGAGTCAAAGTTTTATTTACGCTAAATACACGCACACATTCCTGCAAATAGCACAGCAGTTTAGGTGAACTTCTCTCCATTAAACACCAGTTCAGCAACAGTTCAAATAGTGTGAACTAAAGTTAACTCCAAACTATTAAGATTCCATACCATAAGAGGTGATTGTTGCTCTGAGCTTTTGCTACAGTCATCATTAATTGTGAGCAAAGGATGCCAAAAACAAAAACATCAAGCCATGGCTGGGGAGGAGCAAAACACAACCCTGGCACTCTGAGCCACCTTGGAGGACTTCAATGCCTTATTTTGTCATAGATCTTAGAAACCACCTGCAGATATGTAATATATTACCCCTTTATTTAGGAAAGAAGTTGGGTTAAGCATAAAAAGGGGCTTTCAGGCTAAATAGCCCTGGAATAAGTCTATTAGAAACACATAACTTTGCAATACTCTGTAGTTATTCTCTCAGTTTCCATCCTTCCTTAGAGACTAATGGAAAGTAGAAAATAAGTGCACTTTGGAGACACCTTTTCCTGCCTATCCCTTCATCTTTGCCTTTGATCCTGGCCAACCTTGAGCACTAGACACTGGAGGGAGCCTGGCACAGAGCTATTATGCCACTTGCTCAGGCTGGTAAAATCTGCAGCTCTAGACCTATTTCTACCTCCTTTTATGGTGTCCGAGCAGCACGAAGCAATAGATTTAGAGAAAAATGCTACGAAATGTGTTAAACTACCATCTTTTATCATGCCATATCATAGTTCTCATTTAAAAGCCTGATTCATAGGCTTTGTGGTTTCCCGGCAAATGGAGTAAAAGCTTAAAAAGACACCTGCAACTTATTATCTTTGAAAAAGAGACAAAGGGTGATAGGCCAGGACAATATAATGTAGATCTTTGCTCTGTTAATGACATCTGCTGGGACCTGATTAAGTTTAAAGGCACCTCAAAATACCTCTAGACCACACAGGGCAGCACAGCTGAGAGTAAACAAAGTGACCAGTCTCTGCTGTCCTCTCTGAGTCCCCTCTGTGGGCAGCACAACACACAGAGGACACAGTAGCCTGACCTGAGACCATAATCTCAGTAAAGTATTAGGTCAGATGTAGATCAGTTCCACCACACTGCTGAGGCTGTGCTGATGCTAGAGTTCTTCTGATGAGAAGCAATCTGAGGCTCTCAGCAATGGACATAGCAATCCACCAAATCTAGACAAGTATAACTTTTGACCTGGGAGCCAGTAATTGGAAAACAATACCGAATTCTGCCCTAGAAAGTTATCTGCTTTGTGAAGAATTTAAAACACTTAAAAGTCTGGCCCTTGCTCTCTTAGTGATGAAACTACAAAATAGAGATTTGTAGTGTTCCCCTCTGCAGAAAATTTGTGAGGAGTCATGTCCAAATGTATATATTAGCACCTATAAATGGTATAATAACATCTGTTCAGGGGCTATGATAACATAAATTCCTGTTATCACCAACTGACAGGTATAGTACTGACTGAATCTCTGCTCAGGAGGATTGTTTTCTGTGCTGAATCATCCCTTTTCAGTGTCAATGTCCTTCTCTACCTGAGGCCTTCTCAGAAGACTTGTGTATTTTAGGATGCGAAGGAGAGTGAGGAAGTGGTAGACGATAGGGAGGGCAAGTCAGTAACAGAGGATCCCAAATTTGTGCATTGGGCACAAATAAATAACAGTGATATCACTGCAGCCAAATACACAGTGATACAAGGAACAGCATTACCAAGCATGGTCATGCACAGAGCCCAAAACAGTAAGAAATTGCTGCTGGGTATTCCTTGTAATTGCTACAAGGAATCATCATCAGTGCAACTCAGGAACCCAAGGCAGGAGAAATGTTTTGGAGTCAAGGCTTTTCACAGTTTAGGAGATGTCCCAGTAACAGGGCCTGTTTTCACTTGAACAATCTGCTCTCCCTGCAGCAGCACTGATCAAACTCACGCAGTTCATGGTGTCCAGGCTTGGTTGAAAACTCAATCACAAAAAGATCCTTCCCCTCAAAGCTGCGGCCGATGCTGTAAGTGGTGGCAATGTGGGAGCACCTCGAGGCAGTCTTCTTCAGAGTGCTCACCATTTGGGAATAGGAATGATGTTTGAACTGAATAAAAGTTGCTGGCAAGTCTGAAGGCAAATCTTCCTCAGCATCTACTTCGCCTGCAATGAAAAATCATAACAGTGTTTAAAACCATAATGCTCAGAGGACTGTATGAAAACCTGAACTTTTTTTCAAATTATCTTTATGAGTAAAAGTATTATAGAAAATAAAGCTGCAATCAAAACCTTAAATGTATGTAGTACATCCTACACTTTATTGTGACTTTTTTTTTTTTAATCCTACTAACGCATGTGCATACTAACAAATATTTGTTCAATCTCCAGTTAAATTTGACCTTTGGTATGCTAGCTCATTTCAGCAACAAATTGTGCAGATTTTTCCCTTTCAATTTGGTGAACCTTTTTTTTTTTTATGAGATTCATCTGTCTTCAGCTATCTGTACCTTCATCCAAACAAAAATCTGTGACAATCATTAATGAGAATATTTTAATGAGCTGTTAAGCTTGACAGGTAGTCATAGATTTATAAGTGCACTAAAGTTTCAGTTTTTAATAAAATATTTCAAATATACAGACAGCTATCACACAGGACAGAGATTATGTAAATGCATCCAAATATCTTGCTCTGAGCTGCCTGTCTTGATGCTCTTTTTAAATGAGGGGGAGAAATAGATACTTCTTCAGCACAGTTTAATTAAGTCTTTTAAAGAGGTTGAACAAAATTAATGACTCAAAATTACAGGTCTCTACAAAGCACACTGAGATGACAAATGAAGAGGTTGTGTGCCATGGACAAGTCAAGCTGAGTGAGACGTGACCCTCCCCATGCAGACAAGGTGTGCCAGCAGAGCTTCCTCCCTTCCTTCCTTCCTTCCTTCCTTCCTTCCTTCCTTCCTTCCTTCCTTCCTTCCTTCCTTCCTTCCTTCCTTCCTTCCTTCCTTCCTTCCTTCCTTCCTTCCTTCCTTCCTTCCTTCCTTCCTTCCTTCCTTCCTTCCTTCCTTCCTTCCTTCCCTCCCTCCCTCCCTCCCTCCCTCCCTCCTTCCCTCCTTCCTCCCTCCCCTTCCTCCCCTTCCTCCCCTTCCTTCCTCCCCTTCCTTCCTCCCCTTCCTTCCCTCCCTCCCTCCTCACCTCTCAGCTTGGCCAGTGGGTCGAAGCACCCCTCTTCCTCCCCAGCGAAGAAGCGGTCACAGTCTAAGAAGTAGGGCCAGGCCATGTCTATTGCATCAAAGGCAGGGAGGCAATTCTTTTTGAGGTTCTCACACACATGCCTGCAGGGCTTTATGACTTTGTCCTTTTCACACTGTGGGGCCAGCACTGAGCAGCCCAGGAGCCTCAGGTCGGGGTTGCATTCCCCCTGGAGCAGGTTGTGCAGCACGCTGATGAGCAGGTACTCAGAGCTGTACTCAATCACTTCTCGAGACTTCTGATCCAGAAAGTTGGGATACACCATTTGAGTGTAGGCAACATCAGTACAAGAACTCAGGGCAATATCCACACATTTTGCTGTGAAAAGGAGATGAACACAGGAAAAATAATTTTCTTCACTCATATTCTGAGTAGACAAAGAGAACATAACAAATACTATGTCAAACAAACTTATTTCTTTAGCTGTCAAGTAGGCTGGGAATAGTTTGCAAACTGAATTGCATGTTTGAAACCACTTATAGAAAGATGATGGGAAGCATGGTTTTATCTGGAGATATAAATTGAGTTTAGGGATTTGACCAGAGAATTACTAAGAGAAAGGTAGGAATTTTTTTCAGTTTTTGCTGAGAAAAACTCAGATTCCTGAATAAAAGTGTATTTGTGATATCACTCTCTCCCCTGTCCTTGAACAGTCATATGGATTCCCTGAGTAGATGTGAGATCCTATAGGTTTTCTTCTTTAGTGGGGAATGCTAAGTTACCTCTTTTCCCTGCTTGGCCCCACAAAATTTGTAGAATTTAATATCTCTGAAACTGCAGACCCTCCACAAAGTTTGACTGAAATTGCCCAGACATGAAAAGTTCTTCTGGTGCTTAACTCACAGGCAAGCAGACCCATAATATGATTACATGTATATTCTCATAAACCCAATACATTTTAATGAATCAGGTTAGGAGGTCTTAGGGAAGATAAGTGTTGATAACACCCTCAATCCACTTAGAAGTGGAAAAGAGTAATAGAAAGACATCTCTTCATAAAATTACTGGCTGTTAAAGTAATGGGCCTACATTTGAATGTCCTTCTCTTGGTAATGATTCTGGCTGGTAAGAAATGCTGTTGTCACAGCAGCAAAACACTGCACTGCATGAAAAAGCACATTTCTCTTGTGAGAAAGCCCACTGTAGCACCAAAATGAGTATACTTGTCAGGAAATTATGAAGGAATACTTATGGTTTTGAGGTTCTCCAAGAACAGCAAGGAAAGAAACTTCATACCTTTCTGTACAGTTTGACATTGACCTGTAAATAAAGAGAAAAAGAAAAATCATTACAGGGTGGGAACACATGGTTCCTCCTTTGTGTTAGGAGTTGTCTGATCTGGCATCTGCTGCAGCTCAGACTGAGCCATACCAGGAACAAGCATATATTCCCAGAAGGCACATATCACAGAATCACAGAATAGGCTCAGCTGAGAAACCCCATTGCCCCTCATCCACACACAGTTATGTGCCTAGGAAATTTCACTTATCAAAACCTAGGTATTTTCTAATCTGGTTAGTCTAAAAGTCCATATGAGTCCTGTACATATCAAGGTGTTTTATCAATCTCCTCTAAAAGATATTTTTGTCCCTTATAATGCTGTGGATACCTTTCATGTTAAAGCAATCCAGCCTTTGGTAGATATGAGGGGACTTTATTCCTTCCTCATCCTACTTAATTGTATCTCTAGCAGTTGGGTTTTATCACACTTAATAATATCTTAAAGCTAATTATTTCCCTGCGCAACTACTCTCACAGGAAAGCTTTTCCAAAAGATCACTCTTCTAACGGCCAGAAATTGCCTTTTAATTTCCTGTTTAAAAGTATTTGTGGCCAGTTTATATCCATTGTTGTTGTGCCAGCATTGTCCTTTAGCTTAAGTAGCTCTCATTCCCTGGTGCATTCCTTCACACTGTGTTAGAAAAGAGCCAACAGATCTCCTCTGCTTTTTGTTTACTAGGTCAAATAAATGATGCTCTCTTGATTTTGAAGGAGCATGGTGTGGTGACCATCAATTGGTCATCAATTGCTTCTTTTGCTCCTGTAGCCAATAATTCTGTCCTGTCCTTCTCCAATACTGGCAGCTAAAGAAACATATTTCTGCCAAGATATTGGAGCTGGTTTCACCAGTGCCTCATAGGAGCTAAATCTCTCTATGCCAGTCTGAATACCACCAGGTTCACCCTTCTTGTGGTGTACTGGGGATCTCTTCTATTGCTATTTCTTCTTGCTCTCACTGGGGGGACAGGCATCCCAGCTTCTTGCTCAGTAAATTGAGCATTTATCCTCACAAGACCAAATTCATTATGTTTTCCTTTTTTCATGCTGAAGAGTTTAAACTTCTACTCCTGGCATATTTATTTAAACGTAATCATCTGCATATGTGTTGCTAATGAGTTGATCATTCTTTAGCCAAAATAAAGTCATTGTAATGAGAACAAAATTAACCCTGGGATTTTATATTGGAGGGAGACATTTAATTGGAAATCAGTCTGGTTCTATATTATGGATTGTAATTGAGCCATATTACCTCATAAAATAAATGAGGCATCAGAACTAGCAGAAGTAGCCCATCCTCAACACCAACAAGTTCTGTTAAGCAGAAAGCTAGAAAAAATTATATCCATACAAACTCCTTTCCGGGCTCAGTACATTATGATAATTGCATTAAATAATACCTGGTTCATCAACAGTGATGAATCCATTATAGGGTTTCATTGTTTCCCCTAGCTAGGCACAATCCCCTCTGTGAGTTAGTTATTAAGGTCAAGGCATTTCTAAAAAAGCTTCATCTCAGCCAGATACTGTATACAGTGCTACATCTGGGGATAATCAAGGAATAGCATTTTGTACAATGCCAGTTGGGAGAGAGAAAGAAATGATCTCTTGTTAGTAAGAGGTCCAGCAATTAATCCTGCTGATAAAATTGGATGTTACTGCCCATTGAATCTGGACAGTCTTATATACTAACATCATCGCATTCACATTTGAGAGACCTTGGACATAAGTCTAGAGTCAGCCAAACATTCCTTACAGAAGGGAAAATATAGTGGGGGGAGAACTGGCTTGAGTTTAGTGTCCCAATGAGGAGAGTAGGAGAGTGACACTATCTCCATTTATCACCAGGGTTATTAGCAATGAATCCCCTTTGTTATCTTGAGGGGTGGATGAGAAATATTTGGCACCTTTTTTTTTCCTCTCCTGAGCAGAAATTAATGTATTGTAGCTATTATTTTAGACTAGAGGGTTGTGTGTGCTGGGCACAGTTCTTTGTGGGGTATTTGGGGAGTGTGAATGGTCTTTCTGCAACTGCTCACGTTTCCCCAAAGAGGCATTTCCCCCTCTGCTGGCTCCAGGACCAACCTACAAATGTCCTGTTAGTTTCTGTCTCTGACCTGCAATGATCAAATAATGAACCTGAGGCACACATAGTCTCCCCAAACACTTTTGCTGTGCAGGAGTGCTATTAGCCAACAGTCAGTTTGAGATGTGGCACAGCCCTGTTCTCAATGGCATCTCAGAATTCTGCTTATTCAGCTGGAGCAAAACGGAGTTCTGGCAACACACTGGAGCAAGCAGAGGAAACCAAAGGGAAAATGAAGCAGGCAGGGTCTGGATGTGGTGCTGCCTCATCCAGCTCCCTGAGCAGCAGCAGACTTGCTGCCTTTAGCTGATGCCTCTTTCTGCCCAGTTGGCCAGGAGAGGCATCAGGAAGCAATGGATAGCTGATGGAAGAGATGTGAAATTCCACTGATATGATGTCCAGGGGTTCACCTGAGGACTGGCTCCTTTTGTGAGCAGGAGGAGATGGAAAGACAGCTCTGGTCTCAGACTGTGCTACATGTCATCCACACTTTGATATTTTTACCATATCTATATAGGGAGAGGAAATCTATTAAGCAACATGGCCAGTGCTCATTAACAAATATGCTGACTGAAGAAGATAAATCTATTTTTTAGATGAGGCACCAAATCCATATAAATCTTTTCCATTGCAACTGAAATCATTCCTCTCAGTATGTAATAAGCAGAGGTAATTCTGCAACAGCCCTGCTTAGTCGGTAAAGCTTTTCCACTCCCTGTGATCCAGGATGCCCCTCACAAACTCAAAGCTACCAAGACTCACTCCCTGATTAGCAAAAGCAGCTCCTTGCTGCTGGGTCCTAAACCTGGATCTGTCACCCCATTCTTCTAAGTTCTTCTAAGCCTTCTGATGTTTACATTCTTGTAACGAACTTTCTCACGTGCTTTTCTCTAAATAATTATTGTTTTGCATTCTTTTCTGTAGGAGAAATTTGATGGACTGATGGTTTGTCCAGTGTCATTGGAGAGGTGGCACTGCCATCCTCCAAGCCACTGTCACTTTTGAAAATCTATAAATGCTGGAGTCAGAAATTAAACATCCTTCTTTTTACTTTGGAGATTCCAGTGTCCACATAGTTTTGTTTCGCATCCTATAGTGATATGGATCTAAACCTAAATCTAGATCTAAGCTAAAATTAGATTTAAGCCTCACACTGTTGCAGCACACTGTGGCATTTTCTCTCTGTCTCTCCTTATTAAAGACATCCATGCAACTTCTTCTGGCCACTTCTCCTCATCATGCAAGCTGCTGTATGACCCATGTATCAGCCACAGCTCTGTAAACACCCAGGACTGAAACAGCTTGAGATTTCAGGTCATCAGGAGTCAGTATACATAAATCAAGAGAGAAAAGGTCTGGTTTATACCAAACCTTGCTTTATAGCCAGCCTTAAATATGTGTGCTGATGTGGTGTTTGGACTTTCCCAGTGTTTCCTAACACTAATGCTTACATATGTTTTGGAGGGTGCAGCTCTGCAGGGGCCAAGGATAATTCTGCAGGATGTGTGCTTACATAAATAAGTGTGGATACACGTAGCTGGGCCAGAGCCTGCCTGCCTGGAGAGCCAGCAGCAGGAAGCTCTCCAAGGCCAGCTCCCAGGCTGCAGCTGTACGGTCTGTTCCTGCAACCTTGCACCCACTGGCCTGGGTCTCTGCACAGAGAAATCACCAGAAAATCCCCATCCCTGCCTATGACAGCTCGTTTTCTCTAAGCTCTGGCAATGCCAGAAGACTTCAGCCACTCCCTGCCTCATTTTCGTAAGAGAAATGACAAGGGCTGATATACAAAGACTTTCTCAGGTCTCCCAATTCACTTGGCAGACTTCAATTGCTGCTTCTTCGGTGCTTGAAAGAATCTAAAATTTTTCAATTTTTTGTGTAAAGGCTTCCCTGGGCTCAAAGGAAGACACTGTCACCTCCTCTCAAAGTCCCATCCACCAACAGGTTGGTACAGAGGGACCTTTTTCTTCCTGACCCAGAACAGCCTTTTCAATTTTTTATGTTTATTTTTGTACTCTAATTATTCCACTAGAGCTACAAAAGTCCTTTCAGTAGCACAGCTTCTATTTAAGATTGTGGATAAAATAACTTATTGAAGAGGAGAAAAGTCATTTCAAGCTTTCTGAGCTCTCTCTATAAAATACGCTTCTGGTTTTAATTTGCAAAGGCAAGCTTGAAAATCTACAATGCAGCACATACATATTTTACTGCCAAGCTTACATTTTTTCCCCTTGATGATTCAGCACCAAAGGAAGCAAGCTGCTGTGATTAACCCTAACCCAGACAACAGAGCTCAACAACTACTTCTAGTACCATGGGCTGGCCAGTTGCCTTTTCAAGAGCAAAGCCAACAGGAGACTTGTGCAATTGATGATCTGGAATAAGCCCAAGGGCAAGTTTTAAATCTGAAATATCTAAGTCATTCAGTGAGGCAGATTGGTAGGGGGGTGTGTAGGTCAGTGCAGATCAAAATAGATGAGATAATTTATATTGTAAAGACTAACATATACCCTCACAGCTTTCTGGGCTTCCTACAAATCTTTTTTAAACTAGAAGAACATATGTATTCATTTTAGTCTGTTTATAGTGAAAGCCTCCACTTTCCACTTCCAAACAAAGCAGTTCAGTTCCTTATCACATTACTATTATTCTCCTGGCTGTTTCACATGGTTCATCAAGTCAGTCTTTCAGTGATATTCTGCCTTTTTCACTAAAGAGACAAAACTTAGTATCAGTAGCAAGATACAAGCACTGGAAAAGCACCCTCACATGGCAAAGCATAACCTTCCAGAGCAGCTCCTAGCTACAGCAAAAAGACAAGAGCAGGACAAGATCCATTATATAACACTTAAATGGATCAGAATCATCAGGAAAAGAGTGTGGAAAGAGTGGAGATGTAAGGGGACTAGGGGCAGAGTAACGAGAGAGCTGAGCAGCTCAGGCAGGGGAAGAATGATTGAGCAGAAAGCTCTGAAGAGAAGGCAGCCACACACCCAAGGCACATATGCAGAGGCAGAAGTGGGGAAGGTTCCCAGCCACAGAGAAGAAATTCCAGGAAAGCTAGAGGAGAGAGGAGTGCTTGCAAAAAAGCAGCCACGTGGTTAACTCCATTTTCTGGATACATCAAATGTTTTGTGAGAAGAGGACTGAATAGATGTTATTAACCCTCCAGCAATTTCAGTAACTGCCTGGGGGAGGGATGTGTTTGAAACAGACAGAAGCAGCACCCAAGAGCTCTGTGCAGCCCTCCTTTAAGCCTGCTCCCTCACTTGAAGAAGCCTGAAAGCACCTGAAAGAGATTAATGCCTCCTCTGCCTTTATTTTGCAGAGCAAGATCACAGCAGGAAGATCCAAGCCAGTGTTCATTGCCTATCACCCTTCTTTCTAACCCACCTGCTGCCTGGCATTCAGTTAAACATCCATTTTTATTGAAATACTGAAGGTGTGCCCACAGCAATGACACTGCAATCAGCTCTTTCAGGATTGTTTCTCTCTCAAAACTGCTCTGGAGCCAGTGAGAAGCTGCTGCAGCTTTTCCATGGGTGATGTAAGGTCACAGCCTGCAGACCACAGGTCAAAATCTGTGCAGATGCACACCAAGACCTGTCAAATGGCAAGGGCACAAAGCCATAGTGGGCACCTGTAATCCTCCCTTGTTTCTGGCTCAGACGCAATTTAAACATGTCTGCAGCTGTAGGTGGTGCCTAAAAGAACTGATGAAGAGTATTTCTATCTGTCTGTCCCCACCACTGCCTTGGTGCCTCTAGTGACTCTGGTGTCACTCAGCTGTGTCTCTGGCTGGTAAGTGCTGCTCCAAGGAGTCCTTCAGGAGTTGAAAATCCTGAATACAAACATAATTCCCTAAACAAAACCTACTAAATGCCTTTTTCTGGCCTCAGTTGAGATCTTTTTTCAAGTTGCAAGGGAAAAATTACCCATAGAGAAAATAAAATGCAACAAAGATGATGACAACAAAGTGGGCCAGCAGTTGCCAAATTGGCTGAAGGCTTAGTGAGCTTCACATGTGACAGGGCTGCTGCTGAACAAGGATTTCCTGTGCACCAGGATGGTCTGGAGACATATGGAAATAATCTCTCAGGATCTGGTCAATGAAGGAAGAGGAAAAAAGCTCAAATCTGGGGGATGATGGCATTAAAAAACAGCTGGGGTAAGAAGGTGGAATAGGTCAGGAAATCTCTACAACTACCATCTAAAGGATCAAATTTTTTGCCAGGTTGCCTGGTGAAGGATGAAAGCACTTATTAATGAGGTAATCTGGGTCTGTGATGCCCCCATAGCTTTACTTTGTGACCATGCACTCCTTACAGCTCAGTTCCCATGGTTTAAGGATGTAGTACTCTCCAAATGCTTTGGCCAACAACCTACCACAGTTAGAAGCTTTCCTTTAAGCAAGCTCAACTCTGTTGAATGCCATGGGACAAAGGATCATGTCTGAAAAATTGAGGGCTTTATCTTTTCTGCCACAATCCTTCCAAAACATTTGCCAAAATATCATCCCATCCTCTTTAAACAGTGAATCCATCCCTCTAGATCAACTGTCTTTTCTTTAGTTTAGAAGTATGAGGACTATTATAATTAACACCCCATATGATTCTTCTGTAAGTAGAGTTTCAACCAAATGTGGTGCTTTTATGTTACAAAAGATTGACAGCTGATTTAACAACCTTGACTTAAATCTGTGCCTTAATCTCATATTGTCTCCTAGATAAATGTATTCTATTATAACCCTAAAAACTGGGTGTCAATTATGTCAGTGGAGTTACAAGAGTATAAATTAAGGGATTGAAATTTCAGCTTTATTTTTTAAGTGGACAAAGTAAACCCCAAGTCCTAAACTCCACTGATCTGTGACAGCTGCATCCAACTATGAGGATTCAGCAGTGATAAAAACCCTGGGTCATAAAAGCCCAGCAAAACACCAGGACATGGCCCACCAGCCTCAAACACCACACTCACAACATGATAGGTGACTTCTGATGGTACCTCCATGCCCAGCCCTGCATCAGGCATAAGACATGACTTTCATCCAGCATTTGGCCCAGGCTTCCAAAGGGGTTGGCTCTCACAAGACACCAGCAGTCCAAAGGGCACCATGGCAGCTGTCAGCCAGCCAGCATCCTCAAACACTGTGACTGTGTGAAGGGGGAGGTAGTGTCTAGAAATGTTATGGGGGAGCAACCATTAGTGTTATTAAGTCTTGCTAAAAGCCTAGCTGTGACTAAGAGCAGTGGGATTTTGTTCAAGTTTTGACTATGTATGCACACCCCCACACTTTAAAGATGTCTGTACAAATGTTCTGAAGAAAACTTTGCCTTCACATTAAAATCATGTATAAATCATTTCAGCAGTATAAGGAGATACCTGTGTATTTTATTTTCAATATAAACTTTTCTCTCATAAGTGTCTGTTTCTGACCCAATTTCCCATGTTAAAAGGAGCTGAAGGCAAGTGTTGCTAAAATAATAATTGTGTAGAAATCCTAGAGCCACTGGCAGGAATTCAGCAGAGCTCACATGATTCAATGATGGCAACTGGCTTCACAAAGAGCAGGAATTTCTCATCTTGTGAGTGAGCATGATGTAGATGCTAGTTGTGCATTTTTTTTGTTTTGACATAACTTGGACACATCCATCTCAGGTCCAGCCAGTGAGATTTCTGCAGCCTGGGCTTTCCCACACATGGCAGCACAGTCCTGGAGCCATGCTCCATGTCAGCACCTGTCAGTGCCAGCCACAGCAGGATGAGGGACCACCCCACTGGGGTGGGGAGAAGACCACAGCCCACTTGCCAGGTCAGTGCAAGCACAGGAGCAGCAGCAGCTGGAGAGGCTCTGCCTCTGTGTGTCCACAGGTTTCACCAAGAAACCAGCATGAGAAACATCCACAGCAGGTGAACAAATTTGCTCAGGTCCCATGGATCAGGGCCAGTGTGAAAGTCATAGGAGGAAACTTTCCCCTTTTTTTGCCTTTTACTTAGCAAAAACTGTGGCACATTGTGGAGTTTGTAGCTGGAAAGAAGAGAGGAAAGGTATAACATTTCTATGTGAACACACTTTTTCTGTCAGTCTTATTCAATGTTATAGCTGAAAGAAGAGCCAGTGCCACAAAATCTGTTCTGGGCTCCAGAATATATACTGTAATTGTCCCCTGCCCCCTGCCTTGGTGATTTCTCACTCCTCATCTCCCTTCCTTGTACCTCCCCATTCTCTCATCTCCACTGGCTAGAGGGGGCCAGTGGAGATGAGAGAATGGGGAGGTACAGTGGGACAGTGCCTGTCTCAGGAGAAAGAAAAAATGATGAAAACAAGATGCTTGAAAAAGGAGGAGACTCGCAAGGGACAAGTGGGCCAACCATCACTCTGGCTGCTCTCCTACCTCCACAGCTTCAGGTTAATAAGCGCCACTCCTCTGGACAGGAGAGTAGGAGGCTCAGGGGGACCTTCTCCTTCTCTAGAGCTGCCTGGAGAGGGGCTGTAGTAAGGCTGGTGTCAGTCTCCTCCCAGGTAACAAGTAAAAGGATGAGAGGAAACAGCCTCAGGTTGCTCTAGGGGAGGTTTAGGTTGGATATTAGGAAAGATTTCTTTACAGAAAGAAGAATGTCAATCTTTGGAACAGGCTGCCCAGGGGACTGGTTGAGTCAGCATCCTTGGAAGGATTTAAAAGATGTGTAGATGTGCTGCTTCGGGACCTGGTTTGGCGCTGAACCCGGCGATGGCTGGGTTCATGGTTTAACTCGAAGATCACAGTGGTCGTTTGCAGTAGCAATTCCACGGTTCCGTCTGCCAGACTGCGTCCCGGCCCGAACAGCCCTTCATGCGCTGGGACAGAGCTCAGGCGGGCGGCAGAACGCTCGGGAGGGCGGCAGAAGGCTCGGGAGGGCGGCAGAAGGCCCGGGGAGGGCGGCAGAAGGCTCGGGAGGGGAGCAGAAGGCCCAGAAGGGCGGCAGAAGGCTCGGGCAGCCCCCTGGCCCTGACGGTGCCGCCTCAGCCGTGCTGCCGGGCCGAGCAGGGGCCGCACGGGGGCACCACAGGCGGCGGCGGGGCCCAGCCCGGGGCCGGGGCCGAGCCGGGTTGGGCTCCCCGCGCTCCCTGTGAGAGCCGGGGGTTCGCAACCCCACTGCAACACCCCTGTACCCCTGGAATTCCGCAGAAAAGCACTCCCTGAATACAAGTAACCGGAAAGGAAAGGCTTTTTTTTATGGATAAAGGGTTTTTCTCTGTTATGCCCCATTCTGGAAGTGTTCAAGGCCAGGCTGGATGAGTGCTGGAGCAATCTGATCTAGAGGGAGGTGTCTCTGTACAAGGCTGGGGAGTTGGAACGAGATGTCCTTTAAGGTCCCGTCCAACCTAAGCCATTCTGTGATTATGTTTTACAGCCTCAGCCTGACCCCGGTGGCATCACAATTGTAGAGTTGTCCCCAGCTGCAAGGAAAGTCACCAAAATCAAGATGTATCTCTTCAATCTGCCTTTGTGGGCTTTTAGTTTTGTAGTCAATATTTATAAAGTACTTCACTGAACTAATTACCACTGGACTATATCCGTCAGCGGCAGAGATGCCAAACTTGGATAAAGAGTAACCTGTTTTATTAGCTCCCTCTGAAAATGTTTGGCCATTTCCATGCTAAACTGTATTTTTCTGACCCAAACTATAGGCTAAGAGGCCGGTTAAACTCATAAGGATCTGACAATGGGACCTTGTAGCATCTCATCTGAGAGAGACAGAGCTTACTGACTGCCCAGGAGTACAGGACACAGCCACAGAGAAGGCATCTGGCCTCTCTCAGTGCCACAGCTCCCAGCTGCTGCCCAAAAAGCTCACCACACAGTGTATGATACCTCTGTCATATTGTGGAGCTGGATGACAGTAACCATTTCCTTATTTTTCTTAACAGAAAAGCACAAAACATTTTCAAAGGATCTTGGTATTGTAAATCATGTTTCATTTTGTCTGCTTTAAAAATGAAAAAAAGCAAAATGAGTCACTGCAGAACAAATACCACCAGGAAGCCTGCAGAAAGCTGCTCCAGCCTTGCTGGGAGTCAGACACTTGTACTGGCTCCTGTTGTTCTTTCCTGCAAGACCAGCTCCAGGCTAGTCTCCTTTTAGAGGGCACTACAGGTCTGGCCACTGGGGTACAGCAAGACCTACACAATGGAGCCCAAAACAGGAGAGAAAACCCCACTGCTACAGCTGAAGATAGAGCCTATGACCTGAATGCTGAGAGGAGACCCCTGCAAGGTCCATTTGTGAACATGTGCATCACTGCAGGCCCCTTTATTTTCATGTATCCTGACATGATCTTATCCCCCCTTTAGAAAGGAAAGACCCTGGAGAAATCTGTCAGGTCTCTCAATGTCCAAGCTGCCTCTTTATTGTCTGACCCAGCAGCCCTGCAGTGGGCAGTGTGATCCCTCCATGGCACACAGTGTGCCATTGACAATTCCATTTCCCTTCCTCTAACCATCCCTCCAGCAGCATATTCAGCTGCCTTTCTGCAAGCCCTGCCCTAAAGGCACCACAGCTGCCAACACACACAGAACACTCTCAGAGTCACCCCTCAATGATCCATACATTTGTGGTTGCTGGGATTAATATCCCATGGCAAGACCCTGATCATCTGGAACTGGAGCAGAATCATACCTCACAGAGAAAGGTCATGCTGCAAACCACATAGCCTCTTCCTGTAATTGGCTGTAAATAGTCTACAACTCTTCTCTTTGTGCAGCTTTATCCAAAAATAAAATCCCTTTAGGCTGTGGTAGACCTCACTTTGATGTTCATGGGAACAGCACTCTCAAATTATATGCAGTACATGGCTCATGGACTGTACTGTGTAGCAGTTCAATGCCAGTGACAGTCTATGGCTTACATTTAAGCACTGAAATATAGTTGAATTTCCTTGGGTAGCATTAAGGTCAGTTTCAGGTTAACTTATCTCTTCCTGTAATCCCATAAAATAAATATTTTTCTGACTCATTTTAGGTTTAAAGTCTCTAAAAATAGTTTTCCTGGAATAGACCTTGTCACTACACTGAAATTCATGTCTCCACTGTCCCCACATAATTAAGCACACTTGATAAAAAACATGTATTTTTAAAAGACACTGTTAATATATTAGCCAAGTTGTTACTGAATCAAAACTTTCAATTAATTTAGCAGCACGTTCGTGTTTAACCTTTATTCTAAAGGGTAAATCTGCTTTTCCAGCCTATCAACTCAAACAAATTCCATATTGCTTATAGCAAGCTAAAACACACCCTACAGCTGTCAGATCCTAATAAATCTCATACTTTGGACTTGAAATAAATGACCTAAAGCTAAATGTAAGGAAAAGCTTTTTTTTTTTTTTCTTAAGTAGAAAAGCATACAAGAGGTCAAAAGGTCACCTTCTTGCAATCTGGCTACCACATTCCTAGAAGGCAAGGCCAGAGATGAGGTGAACCTTCTACATTCCCCATAAGAGTGAGGGAGGTCCTTACAACTGGGAGCTGCACGGATTGACAGAAAGACACCTCTGTGACAGCCTAAAGACAGTGATGAGGAATCTTTATCAGCCTTGACATGACAGCCTTGTTTTTCTGTTGCACAGCCACACACCTCCCACCTTCCCATCCATGCTTCCCAGTTTCACCACCAGCAGTATGCAATTTCCAAAGAGTTGATCCCACTCATCTCAAGGGGAGAGTGACAGTTCCTATCTCCCTCCCCTTGAAGCTGGAACTCTTCACTTATCTCCAGTAGAAGGCAGAAGAGAAGAAGGAGGACTTTAGGGGTGGTTAGCCTTACCTAGGGTCTCCTGGCCGGTTTCACAGCGGGGTGCTGGCTTGGTGGCCCTAAGCAGCCCAGCGAGGAGGAGCAGGAGCCTCAGGACCATGCTGGAGCCCCTTGCACAGCAGCACAGTGATGTGGCACTCAGTGCCTGATGGAGTGACTCCTCTGCCGAGCCCCAGCGCGGCTCTGGCTCTCCGAGCTGCAGAGGAAATCAGTGCACTGCAAGGGCATGCCCACGTCTCACAGTGTGTGCAGTCCAGGCGTCAGATTTCAGCTGCATTTCAGCTTGGAAAGCAAAAGACTTTGAGAGAGTCAGAGAGGGAGGAGGAATGAGCTCCCCCTCCCCTCTGCCTCCAGACTGTCTCCCTCCTGCAGCCTGGTTTACAATTCCATAAACAGTTTGAGCAAAGGGGGGATCCTGCAGGGTTGTGCCCCCACCCCGGGTCCCTTTGGTCTTCATGCAGCACTTTTCCTAAGGGACAAGGGACATTCTTGAATGTTTGTCTCTCTGAAGCCAAGAGAGCTGTCTGGAGAGAGCAGAGGGAAGAGACAGAACAGCAAACAACTGAAAGCAACTTTCAAACTGTGGTATTTCATCACATACTTAACTGCAAGTTTAGAACATAACATGACAGTGAAAGAACTCTAAGCTGCATCCCTCCAGCACACAGAGAATGGGAACACATAGAACAGCCACCAGGATTCCCCTCTGCAGGCTCCTCCTGGGCATTTTACTTAAGATAAGATTGAGTTGTCTGGAGGGATTCCAGTGTTTTCTGTCTATTCTTAAAAAAATAATGACTTCACAAATGACTAGATAAAATGCCAGGACAGCATTATAAGGTTTAAACTGGACTTAATGTAAATCTACGTTAGGTTGATAGTAAATTGATCTTTAATTTTATTGTTTTGTTGGTTTGGTGGGTTTTTTTCAGTATATTTTAAAGAAATATGTATTGTATGTTTTAATTTCTGTGCAACAGGTATGGTGGAGAAGTGTACCTAAATTAAGATGCAAATTCCTCATTTCTTGCCTACACATCAGAAAACGTCTCATATCACAGAAAAAGGGGAATTTTCCCTCAAAATCTAGACCAAAACAGACCAAAGCATCCTATCTTTTTCAGGCAGTGCATGTTCCTTTGAGAATAGATACCTGCTTACATGGGAGAGCAGAGAATTTGTCCTTGCAGGCAGAGCATGCTGGCTCCTGCTGCTTAATATTTGAGATCAGTAGGGAGTTATGGTGCTGTATGATAATGTAATCAAATGAACCCCCCATAGGGAAGCAACTAAAGAGGCTGACAGGGCAGGAGAATGCTGTGTGTGTCTCAAAAAGTAATTGATGTCTCATCTCATTTGAAAGGGATGCATTGAGAAGCTCAGCAGTCAAGTATGTCCTCTGCTTCCAGGCTCTGCAAAGCAGGTTGGCTTTTAATCTTCAGGATTTCCCTCCAGATCTGGAGACTGCAGTCTGCCTTGTCTAAACTGACTAAACAGTACCAAAGCCTATCAGGGTTTAAAGAACAATCTTCCAAGGACAAGAATACTATTTACCAGCCTTATTTTTTATCCTGATCGCACAGCAGCATAGCTGGACCCTCAAGAAAAAAAATCAAAAAACAACAAAGCACTGGAAGTGTGGCCTCCAAGGGAAGGAATACTTCACCTTCTGCCTAATTCCCCAACAACTGGCTGCTCTGAGTACCAATCTGCCACACTTGTACCTGATGGGCTCAGGAACAGCTGAGGGTGTGTCAAAGCCTGAGGCTTGCTGTGTGCTCAGCCTGTGCATTTTGTGTTAAAGGGAAAAAAAGAAGCTGCTCAGACCTAAACAAAGTGATGTGGCTCAATTTTTTACAACAAAAGGCAGAAGAGGTTATACCTACAGACAGAAGCCAAGCCTCAGCCCTTGGAAATGTTCATGTCTGTACTGCAGTTTTCTGCAGCCCTTGAGAGTGTGAGGGGAGATCCTGTCACATAATATCCCAATGCTTGTGGTGGTGAACTCTGCTGCAGAACTAATCCTGTACTGTCTACAGTCCTGTCAGCTTTTCACTTCTTTTTTGTTGGCATGTTTTCCTGCCTATATTTTCTCTGTTTGCTACCCTCCCGCCTAGGCACTACGTCCTTGTGAGTGATTTCTCACCTCCACTGCACTTCAGTCACCATTGCCAATGTAGATGCCACATACTTTGGGACCATGTGTTTTAAAATGTGGTCAATGTCATTATTATTGGATATTAGAAGTGAATTCAGACCATGTAAAACTTATGATGGGAAGGAGTAAAGGGTGGATGAGGTAGGCCAAGAGCAGGAAAATCAGAGGAGGAGATTAAAAGGCATGGCTGCATGCAGGTAGGCTGTGGGGCTGTACACTTGTCTGAGTCCTAAGCCTGATCACTGAAATCCAGTCTATTTTCATATTCAATCCTTAACTTTTTTTTTTTTTCTCCTACTATGCAATCTCTCTCTCTGTCCTATTTATGAGAGCTGAAAATTCAAAATGCCAGCAAGCTGAGAGACTGAGGTGTAAGCTGCAAGATCTAGGTGACAGCCTCTGGAGAGACCAGAAGGGTTTATATTTCCCAAGTGAATACAATCCTGTGTCCATGTGTAGGTTACTAGCAAACTTCAGTCTGGATTAGCAGGCAAGTAGGAAAGGACTTATTTGAAAAGACTCCAGGTGTGTTCAGTGGCTGGGTAAAGGGCCCAGGGTGCAGACATGACCTGAGAGCTTGTGCTGATGTTTGAGGAGTCTGTGAGGGTGAGCCTGCCTGTGAACCCAGAGTGGGAGCATTTGTGCTTTCACCAGTGAGCCTCCAAACTGAGCAGCCACAGAGGGACAGCAGGACTGGGCTCTGTGCACTGTTATGTGAGTGCTGGTGGCAAACCAGCTTGTCTGGAGTCATGTGTGTGTGCTTGCCACCGTGGGGCTCACCCTCATTTCTGTATGGACTTGCACATGTCCCCTTTGCCTGGATGATACCACAAACATCACACCCTTCACAAGCTCCACTGCATCAACTAAATAAAGCTGTCAGTAGCTGGCAAGCTCCAAGCTTCTTTGTTCCTCAGCTTTCGCAGACTATTGACATTTAATCAGGGTGTCTATTTGATACCAGGATAAAAAATTTAGAGCATAAGTAGGATAGATGGGGGCCTAAGAATGACATTCAGGTAATTAAAAACAAAGGTAAATTTATCAGTTTGCCACCACCATCTATAAAATTTTTCATGCTTTCATGCCCTAAGGTACAGAAAACAGAAGGTCTGGAAGGGTTATTTCACTTTTAGCTCAGATTGCCTGTTCTTTTCTTCCTTTCTAAGGGACTTGAGCCCAGGATTTACAGTATGTTTTTCTGTGAATGGTTTGGCATGTTTGTCACCTCTGGGTTCCCCTGTAGACCTACACCTTTCTGAGGGGAGCAGTAGTTCAGGTACTGCTCTTACCTGAAATACAATATTTCCAGCCTCCCAGCATTTCTAACTTGTGTGGGGCTTTTTCAGCCCATTGTAAGCAGTTTGTGCATATCACTTGCCCTTCTCATATTTTTGTTGTGTGCTTACACTAACTGTATCAAATGGGACTAGCAGGAATTTCACAGCTGCATGACCAAACCTAAAAGCATTAAAAGCACCTAGGACAGGGATGGTTGGGAATAGAGGGATTTCTTAACCTCTCTATTTTCATTGCTGTGTTTAGTAAATCTTCTAATCTTAGGAAGATTGAAAACAAGTTCTAGTTTAGGGTTAAATATACAATTTTCACCCCAATTGTAAAAGAATCTTAAAAAGGAACCAGTGACTCCCAGACTGTTAAGCAGATCACCTGGGTTCCATCATTTGCATTTGAATCACTGCAATCAATAAAGGTAGATAATTTCACTAGCTGTCATTGCTGACTGTTTTCCTGATCTGACCTTTCTGTTAGCCTACAGTCCACAGTACAGCAGCAATCCAGAAATCCTCAGACTGGACTAAATACCAAAAGTGGTTTATGTCCTTGGCAGGTACTCAAAGTGGGATTAAATACAGTACATTTAACTTGGTTGCATTCTCATGATTCTTACTATTGTAAGAGAAATTTAGCAGAGGAATATCTTAGATTTAGACAGGGTTTCATTATCTGGTTCTTTTTTATTTTGACTCTGCTGAGAGGAGTTTGAACATTAAACAGAAGCAGTGTTGTCTAGATAACTTTTCAGAAGGACAAACAGAGACCAGATGAAAATGCTACTTCATGGCTTGTTATTCTCTCCCTGACTAGGTGCTAGTGAAGCTGGCAGAAAATGTTTGGCAGCACATCACATCTGCTCCAGCACAAAGTCAGCAGCTGTGGTTTCAGGACTTTACATCGGTTTAAATTAATCCAGGAGATATTTTAATTGCAGAGAGGCAACCAATTGCATTCTGTGAGTTTTGTTTATTTTTGGTTTTTTTCCTCCCTGTTTCAGTTTCTGAAAAACAGGGCAGAGAAGAGGAACTAGTCTCAGGACAGACAGGGACTAAATCAGCAACTTCCTGCAAAGCAATAGCAATATTTCAAAAAATCCAATCCTGTTCTACCTGTCTTTGCAAGACCTTATCTCCCTATAAACTGATTGAGCTTCATGTAACAGCAGAGATCTGGAAAAGGCCCACAAGGGCCTCTCTTTCAGCTTCTAGATGCTAAGTTAAAAAAGGAAAACAAATTTGTTCTCCAAACAAAGATTTCTAATTCAAATTAACATGCATCTGGATAAGAGAGATGGCTAATTTCTTCTAAAGATACACAGGGTATTCTGAGCTTTGCACTTAAGCAGATATTTTGGGATGTCTCTCTGTGCCTTCTGGCACCATCTACATTACACTTGGGGAGCTTTTAACTTTCTCACTGAGAGTTTTTTCAGTGGTACCTTTTATCTCAACTTTCAATTTGTTCCCCTTATGACCCACAGGATTAAAAACTTCGGTTTAGAAACTGCCACACATAAACATTGAGTGCTGGAAATTTGATTGAGAGACTGTAAAGAAAAGACCACAAGAACAAGTTCTCCTGTTTTCCTACACATTATACCCTAAAATTTTAACCTAGAATGGATCATGGACTGCAACTGCCTACATTTCTCAAATTATTCAAAATTCCCTGTAGACTCTACCAGTTATTTTTTATCATTTTTGATCAAGTACATATTTGTACCAACTCACTAAGGGAGAAAGAGTAATGCTCCAGTAAACCTCAGTGTGAACCAGTTTCACCATACTCAAAAAATTAAATTTCCTCCAAAATTGGTCATTGCTTTTTTTTTTTTATATTTTATTTTGACATGTCTTCCCAATTTCCTTCCCCCAGTTTTTCCCCATAAGCTGGAAACAAAAGCAAGCAATGAGTGGGTGGGTTTACTTCCCTCACTTAATATTATAGTCACAGATACATCTTTCCTTCCTGATTAAATATAATACACGTTAAAAATGCAGCTCTTGAAAAATATTTAAATTATTTAAATTCAATACAAGTACTGTCAGTGATAATTAAATTCTGGTTTTATCTTCTGACTTGTCACAGATTAACTAAGTCACTGACCCACAAAATTAGTTGCTTATACCACATCCAGGTGATTCACTGAGCTGATCCTATCATAATGCAGAAGAACACAATTAAAACTGGAGAAGGCCCTACCATCCCCAAAAGATTCAACTGGCTACATGCCTTTCCTTTAGCATACCCTTCATGTGGTCTCTGTGCTTGTTTCAGTTAATCAGTAAGAAATGAAGCTGCTCAGAAAGTTTCTTTTGATGACAGGAGAAAATGATATCTAGTTAAAATTCATCCGTGATCAAAGGCACCAACGATACAAAAGACTGGAAAGGAACCTGGCACCAGATGGTAGAACGAGACCACAAAGGGACAACAGTAATAAATATGATTCTATATCCAGCAGAACATGTGCAAAATAGCATGCACTGATCACCAGATCCTGCTATAAGCACACAATATTATTTAAATTTAATCATTAAAGAGATAGGGCTGACATAAGGACCTTGTTATCCTCTCAAAGGCTTCCTCTTATTACTCCCACATGTAAAGTAGCAAAGCAGGATTACTGCTGAGGGGTTACTGGTGATGCATTTTGCTTTTTTTTTTCAAGATGAGGCCCAAAGGTGACTCTGCCTGACTCCCATAGAGCAAGAAAAATAATACAAATATGTTCGTGAATCATAGAACTGAATATATAACAGCTACAAGGAAAAATGTGTGCTCAAAAAAGATCTGTGCTGAGAACTAAAGATCTTTCTTTTCTTCTGATCACAGATGGAGTATTAAAAATTAATGTAAGTTCTACCAGAAAAGAACTTGACAGTCCTATTTTGAGACTCATTTCACTTCATCTCCTCTCCCTGTCTCACAGAACATTAATGCCAAAACATTCAAAAGAAGTTCTCTGGGGCTTGCTTTTTACATTCACAGAGGTGCTGGCAAGCATTTTGAAAAAGTGATTTGGAGTGCTGTAGTTTGTAGATACCCGATGGGGGAAATACTTAAGAGACCCTGATGGTTTTAAAGGAGATCCTTGGCATTTTACAAAGAAAAAAATAAATTCCTCCAAGGCTGGCACTCCCCAGAAATCTGGGAGTTCATCTCAGATAGCAAGAACCAGTAGCCATTTCAGCTCTGAGGATTTTAACTTCACTTTCAGAAATACACTTCTGAGACACGAGTCTGACTTAACATCAGGAGAAAAATGGTGTTAAATTAGTCAATATAAAATGTTTAAAAATATACTTAAGCACTTTAAAATTACATAGCAGTATACTGAGAATCTATACCATGCTAAATATCTGTGCTATGCTAATATGCGTCTTAATATTTGGGTTTTTTATATCAAGGTTCCAACTCTTTGGAGTGGCACAGCCTATTAAAAATAAACAGAAAATATATTAAAAGATAATGGTTTTTAGTTAAAATTTTATTTTCTGCATTTATTCAAAGAATTTTCAAAACATCTGTGTGGGGAGGGCAGGGTGGTGGTGCTGTGTTACTTTCAGGGCTGCTCCTGGCTTGTCCCAGGGTCCACCAGAGAGCTACAGAGTCCTGCAAGCACTGCTATGTGCCATCCTTCAGTAAGGCTACTGTGCATTTAATGACATGAGAAGCATGAGTATTCCCATCTTGGGAATGAACAAATTGGAAAGGATTTGCAGAGAGGTAACAAATTGGATGGGGGCTTAAGCATTGACTCATCATGAGAAATAATTTGAGCTTTTGAATTTAGTTTTTTCTTGGTCAAATAATGAATAATTTGATAGTCAGGAGTCTGAAAAAATAACTTGAGTAAAGCAGGCCAAGATACAGTTATGAAGGGTCAAGAGAATCAGCACAAGGAAGTAGGGAGAGTAAAAATCAGCTAGAAGGTCTTAATTACTAGCCACAGGCTGAACTGTGAGAACAATACCATGGGCTAAACTCTGGGAACAGCTCCATCAGTTAGTCAAAAACTCCTCTCTGCTTTTCTCAAAACCCAGCATTCTGGAATAAAACCTCTGCCAGTGTAAAGTAATCCAGTGCTACTGATATCATCATGTTTCCCTGGTTAAAGAGCTGACCCAGAACTGCTAAATTTTGAACAAGTGTGAGAAATGCCTTTTTATCCATAAATCAAACTGAACTCTATGGGAGAGATTTCTTCAGTCTACAAGGCTTCAGGACAAGACCTTTAGCAGCTCCAAGGCTGTCATTGGCCATTCTAGTCACAAACTGAGCTACTGTGGCACTGAGATCCCCATAAAAACTGGGAATTTGCATTTTCCTAACTTCCCTCAACCATTCATATCACTAAGTTATCTTTTACTATCATTAGGGAACAAAAAAGAACTAATATCTCATGAAAAAAAATTAACTTTATTGGTCAAAATTTTTATTAGTCAGGACGTTCCTTTAAAGCACTGCTAAGCAAGACAAATTTGGAGAACAGATATCCCCAGAAATTCCTGAGTTTTTCCATTTCCTTGCAGATTATTGTGCTAGACAGAGCTTGAATCACAACTTCTATTTCCCTGGAGTAAACTGCATGGTACCAGAAGGCAAGTCCAACTTCTGTGAGGAAGCCAGGGTGTCAGAGTAAACTATTTACATTTTCCACCTTATGTTGGTCCTGTTCTGCTTCCAGCTGCCAAACAACAGCCACTCCCAGGGCTCTTCAAATCAATGTCATGGCAGTGGGGGGAAATTATAAAGCTGAAGGCCCTGGGATCCATTTATCTGGGTTTTTGCAGGTTCATATCGTGAAATGAAAATCAACTGAAAATCAGAAGGTGGCTGACACTCAAGGGCTGAACCTGAGAGGTTCACATTTGGACAGAGAGGCTCTGAAGTGCCAGGGCAATTACAGACATTCAGCCATTACAGAAAGAGTCTGGAGAAACCCACTATGCATCTACATGGGGTAGGTTGCATTTCCATCCAATCTTCCCTTCATTATGCTTATTAGGACAGTGGGTGGGAAGATTTATGGAAGTTCTAACAATAAGAATTTTATTTTTATGAGGAATTCATGCTGAATACCTTGATTCAGCCATAAATGGATATCTGGTAATTTTATCTGAAAGTGAGAATGTGACAGTATTCATATTATTACTCTATGTACCACTGACTGCAGAAATTGGTAGGCTGTAATCCCGAGGGACAAAGTAGATTCAGTAAGATTCTTGACTTTATTCCTTTATCAGCTTGCTTTCTTGAGCACAAAAAATGAGGGGCACAGCTTTCTTCCAAATTTATTTAATATGCATTTTGCAATCCTGCTCAGCTGTCCAAAATTAAAAACTGAAAGGGCTGTCAGTGGAAAACTGATTAAAGACAACAAAAAAACCCCACAGAAAACCAAAACCACAGGAAAAAGAAAAAAAAAAGTGAGAGTACCATCACAATAGCCCAAGGGAATGATGCATCAAGGAAAGAAGGGTCTGAATAGCCTGCCTTTCAGCTGACATGAGAAACCAGAGGGCAGGTAGAAACTTTACAAGCTGATGAAGGTGGAGGAAGCATGGGAATTGACTGAGCTTCCAGCAGTGGATAAGGGAAGACAGGCTGGCAGAGACACAAAGAGCAAATGCTGTTCATGTCTCTGCTCAGCTCTAAGGTCAGAGATTAGAATAATGGAGTAGGAGGTAATTTATGAATAAGAAGAATAAACAGGGGCTTTAAGAAGCAAGGAACCTACCCTGGGTTTGAATCGCTTTTCAGAACCACTGTCCCTGTGTTGCTTGGTCTGGAAGAAAGGAGCTTACAAGGTACTCAGCAGAGAGGGGAAAGCAGGAGTGTGCACAGCAGCCTGAGGAGGCTCAGAGAGAAAAGGGCTCAGGGGTATAAGAGGCTGTCAGAGCACTGCACTGCAGGCTCCTCTATGGCCACACCATCTGTGTTTTCAGTCTGCTTGACATCTTTGTTGTCACTTTTAGAAAAATGTACACCTTAGATTACATTTCCATTCAGTGCTGTTAAGGTGGTTCACTAGGGTATACAAGAATCAAACTTTTTCTTTAATGTGATTCATCCAATGAATGAGCAAACTTCATAACTGAGGTGATCTTACATGACCTTCTCAAAAGATTTCTGCAAATTTAGACTACTGATGAAAACCTTCAAGAAAAATCTTGGTTTACCTCCACTGGAAGTCAGTAAAACCAGGACCTTCCCCTGAACTTATTTTCTGATTCAGGAGACTTATTTTCTGCCCACTGAAAAAATGAGTGAGGTGTCATACACAGATGGGATATAAGCAGCCCTCAGAAGAGACACAGAGGCATCCTCCCTCCTTTGTGATAAATGCTCTCCCCACTGAACTTCACCGTCCTCTCTCTCATACACAGCAGCTCAAATTTCAGCCAGAACTCCAGCCTGGCCAAAGTGGTGTTCTCCAAGAAGAGAGATCACAGCCTGAGGTGTCACACCCAGAGAACAACACTGAAACTCCATCTAGAAAAGCTCAAAAGGGAGCTGTAACTTCCACATGCAGCTGTGTTTTATGAGTGAAGGGTGTCTGCCACTCCCCTCTTTGCATGGTGCTGGCACAGTAAGCTCCTCAGGATGAGAGGAGGAACATTCTATTCTTGTATCCTAAATATCCTTCTCCCAAAAATTCATCTCCACTGTCAACTCTGAGGTATGCTTACCATTATGACAAGCACATTTTTAATATGACAAGCACATTTTTAAGAAACTTTACCAAAAGATCAACAGACAGATTCAGGATGACCTTATTTGTCTTTCATTCTTAGGTATCTTCTAAACCACATTTCATGTAATTTGATCCCTTCCAGGCTGTGTGGTCTTTCATCTGTCTGTGCCTCAGGTGTCCTGAGATTAGCAGTTCTAATACTTATCTGGCTTCCAGCAATGTATTAAGAATAAAAGGATAATGAAGTATTCAGACTTCTGGGTGAGAAGCCCAAAAGATACTTTAAATGCCTAAAGCAGGCTTCATTAACAATGATAACAATAAGGGCCTGATTAGCTGAAAAGACAGATTTCAGGCTGAAAACCAGTCCGAGCTAAGAACTGCAAGGAGTGATCAGCAGCCTTTTGTAACACAAAGGCCACATGTCACCAATCAACATTTTGTTTTCCCATGATAAAAGACAAATATGAAACATAATACCTAAAACCTGTTTAAATATTTGGATGCACACACACAAACCACACAAACCCCATCTCCAGTTCCATGCCATGGAGCAAGGGCACTGAGCAGTTAAATGGATTTCAGAGAACATTCTGAAAATGTGCATCAGGGCTGGCAGCTGCAAGCAAAGAGAAGAGAGAGGTTGGATATGTAATGACAGGAATTATAAGAGTGAAAAGAAGGTGGTAATGAGTCTGCCACTTTCGGTCAGGCTTCATTGAAGCACAATTTCAGTGCTACGCCTTGGCTGGAAAAAAAATCAAATTGGGAAAGTGGGTTAAGTAAAAGCACTGTAGTGTTAGGCATGAGAAGCTTTCTTGGAAAGTGTTAGAAGATTTCAATCCATTTGGTAAAGGAAAGGAAACTTGGAAACTTAAAGATGTATTGGATAGTTTGCTCCAAATTTGCTGGATACAAACCTGTGTATGACGCAGAAAGATGCAGTGAGATGGATGAAACATGCACTACAAAACTTAGAGTCTATCCCAAAGGAAATGTTTTTGGGCTTTTTTTGGCATCTTTATTGTCAACAGTGGACTGCTCAACAATTTGCAGTCTTGTGATAATGGATTGGACCCTGAAATGAAGGTGCTTCACTTACGGCTAAAGGCATCTAGTTAAAAAGTGATGTCAGTGGACTGGAATGGTTTGTAGTTCTCAACACTCAAAACTACCTTCAAAACCATATGGACCCTATGACATCCAACATACCTGCTTTGCAATATGCCTCATTTGCATAGAGAATGTATGAGAAGCCTGGCTGGGAGCAGCTCGTAGTTCATGCATTGCTCACTTACAGAAAAGAGCAGAAGCACCAAGTTTGCATCACGCATCCTCTGTCCTGGCAAGGAAAATCTGACATTAAAGGGAGAAGAATCAGGGATATGCAGAAATGGGACCAGTCATTTGGCCTGTTTCCCATTCATAAGCCACAGGGAAAAGCAGCTCCAGCTCAGAGAAGGAGCTGGCTGCATATACTGTGCCAGGTGACATTTTGCTGTCCCAGGCTTCTGCTACTGAAAGATATTCATATATTTACAACCTTTCTTAAGGTCATCTCTGCTGTGTCTCCAGCTGAGCCATTAAATATTAATTGGACTACTTTCCAAAAATAAAAACCAGAATCTCTGATTTAGTTGTGTAATTAACACTTCCCACAAACCAGGCGTCCTCCTGAACCAGACTGAACAAGCCATTTGCTCTTCACAATACTGAAATATGCTATATGCTTTTCAGACAGACACACAGTTGCTTGTTCATTCCATCTGCACAAGGGCAGGTAATTATTTGGGGGGGAAAGCACCTCAAATACAACAGAAAATATGCCCTCTAAATGATGTAATCAAACTTTCCCACTCACACTAGATAGTTCTCTTCAGTTTGTGCTTTTTGTTTGATTTTTTTTTAAGCATTTCACATAGATGGGCTTGAATATATTGTTATATTTTTTGGTTTTTTTTTTCCAATAAGGCTCAATGCTGCTAAATTTATCAAAGAGCTCAGATTTTAACCTGCAGTTGTAAAAGAGCATGATTTCTGATCATATCCAGCCATAGTCTCTGGTCATATCCAAGCACTTGCACTAAGAAACTTGGATTGTCACTTAAAATCTTGGAGCCATTTAAGTTGGAAATTACTTTTGAGCTCATGGACTCCAGCTGTAAACAGATTTAACCATGTAACAAGCCTAACATTGCAATTAGCTCTGAAATTTAAGTTCAATAAGTTCAATAGCAGCATTACTCACATTAAGACAAAGTAAATATGTATTCAGTAATCACTGAGCTGCACAGATTATTTGCAGAAGTTTATAAGATGCTAATTTTCCCAGATGAGTTACATGTCTGCTCTTCAGTGAGGCTAAGGAATTTGTGGAGAGAAAATTCACAGAATTCAAGGTCCTCAATGCTCAGCTGCCATCTAAGCTCAGAGACACTAAAGTTCTCATCCAAGAAAACTACTTTTGTAGTGAAGTACATCCATTTGGTCAGTATTTAGCAGACTGAGAGCCAACTCATACCTAAACCTTTTGGGAAGTTGTAGTCTAAGCAATACTTTGACCTTATTGCCTCAGAAACTCAGTCTGTCAGTCTCAGAGCTTATGTGAAAAAAAAAAAAAGCTTTATTTTCTTTTTGAAGAGGTGACCCTCTTTTTCATAAATGAATATCAGCACACTCACCTATTAAAATGAGGCACACAGACTCCATTTCCTCCTTTGAAAAGGCAGATTCAAAATGCCATCCTAGATCTTGCCTGAGAATATCCAAATCAGCAGACTTGGAAATATTTTGGTGAGCATGTGTTAAAAATTAAAGTTTAGTGTCTCCTCATTTGCATGGACTAATTAAAGGTTTGTTGTGCTGCAGCATTTATACCCTGCCTGCCATTAGGTGGAGAATGTCATTCAAGGGAGGTTCAGTTCTCAGCTCCAGTCTTTGCAAACAAAATATAGGTTTGGAGAAGAGGAGAGGACTTTGTGAATTTGAATTGCAGCCAGGAGCTGAAAACCCACAGCCCAGGAAATTTCTGGGGGCCCTACTGCTTTGAGAAATTTTCTTGTACCCTCTCTTAAGAGCTTGCCATCCTTTCTCATCAGCCACAGGTAGGTGAGACACCTCCCACTATGGAAATCACAGTTTCAGGCAGTTCCTGCTCACCTCTGTGGCATTTCCACCTCCCCAACACACCTGCTCTTGTCTCTTAGCAAGGGTGCCCCAGGCCCTTGGGCAGGAAATCCAGATGAAGTTTCCTAGAGCACCAGCTTTGAGTTGGCAAGAGTGTGTCAATGGCAAGAGGCCATTTTGGATATCACACTTTGTTGGAAATCTGATCCAAACAAAAACCTGCTGTCAGGACTGTGTTTTACCTAAAATGTCAGTGTGTCAGTAAGAGGGCATCTACAACCTGTGCTGAATGTTCCCATCATGTCAATATATGTAGCACTAAATCCTTGGATGCCTTTTGTGGCATTCCAGAGCCACAATGGGAGCCGAGTGTGGCTTCCCCCAGCTCCTCCTGCCCCTGAATAACCTACAGCATGGAGAATGGAGCACAAACCTCATGAGTTCTGCTTGTGTCAGGAAGCCAAGGGAATGAAAGTGAGACCTCTCACTGAATGTTTCCAGCTTTGTTAGAAAAGTAGAGCAAGATCTTTTCTGGTGGGAGTGGGTGGTGAGAAGAAGAGAGAAAGGACAAATTTACCTGTATACTGAGCAGGGGTAGATGCCTTTTGGTAGTGCTAAACAAAGCTGTTGAACTTTATTGCAAATCAGGACTGAGCCCTGCAGGTCTCCTTGCCCTTGCTCAGTTTCTGGTCTGCAGCACTGCAGATCTTGGCTTCCTAATTACATGTGGAAATTAAATCTAAAAGATGTTGTGTAACACCTAGTGCCGGCTCAAATATTTTTTTCCCCATGTAGACCTGAGCATCTCCAGAAATACTCAATGTTTAGTTAAATAGACAAGTATTGTAAAGTGTACACCTTCAACTGGCATATGTAAGCATCATTAATTAACCTAATAGCAGAGGCAGGATTTTAACTAGGTTCTGTATTGTACCTTTAAAATGTGGCTTATAGCTTATTAGCTTTAAAAGTTTATTACTCTAATAGCTTTAAAGTTTATTATTTTTTTCTCCTTTACCATTTTCTCTAATAATAATGCTTTATTTCATTTGTATGTCTTAACTGTATGTAACATATTCTTTTCCCAAAGTGAGAACCATTTTGTTTAGGAAACCAAGGGTAAGCTAACAACTGTAGGTATCGTTATGCTCATGTTTATTCATGGACAGCTACTGTAGGCTATTAAAACTTTTTGGCACAAAGCTGACTAAAAAATTACTGAAAATTTAGCATCACTCCCACTCTCCACAGAGTTATCAGGTCCTTATGTTGCAGCTGAAATGAAAGACTGAAACATCAGGTTTTTCTAACAGCATGGAAGAGGGGGAGGCATGGGGAGACAGGAAGACATTTTAAACTAAAAAGATTCCACAGACAACTTTTTTTTTTTTCTGAAATACTGTATTTACACAAAATTGAAGAGAGTACAAATACTTTACTAAGAAGACAAAACCATTATAGTACATTCAGTTTAAACACAGGCAGAACTATAGATGCAAAGCACAGAGGCCTAAGGTACTTGCATGGGGGAAAGAAAAAAGAGAGCATCATAAAGGCCCCAGAGATTAAAAGCAGGAGGTAAGAGAACATTGTATTTGTTAGGCAGCATCATCTTTCCTTGACTTCAGTGGGATTGAACAAGACACTCTCCTTCCTCACTGTGGATGGTGGGAAAAACCCTCTCAATGTGCTGACAGCTCAACACTGATTTTGAAAAACAGTTGAGTGTGTACTTAATTCTCAGCATAGAAATAGAACTGTTAGCTTCAAAGAAAATTATAATTGTGCCAAATCACATGCTTATATGCTTAGTTTGACCAGAAATAGCCTTCTCAATGCTTTATAGGGTCAAGTGCATTGTTACATAAAAAAATAAGAGTACTTTACTGTCATCTTTCTTTCTATTTTTCTTAAAATATACTTTAGAATTGCTTTACTTTTTCCCTTATGTACTCAATTAGAAAATAGTAGTTTATTGAATGCCGTAGAATTCTTAAATTTTAATAAATGTTTACATAATCAAAAGAATATTGTTCAAAAATAATTCCCACATTTTCCCAAAACCTGTTTAAATTTAAAAAGAAATAAAAGAGAAAAATACATATGAAAGCAAAGCAGCTTTATGTTTCTGGGCATTTGGCAGCAGGTCTTTTATAATATGTCTGACATCTCTTGTTTTCAGTTAAAATCACCAGATTAATTGATCATTATTAAAGAAAAGATTGTACAGTATTATGACAATCCACCATATATAGCCAATGCATGAAATATTTTACACATTATATATCCTTTAAAAAGAATTAATATATTTTAGTTTTTCCTTTGAAAACAGATAGCTTTTGAAGTAATATATCTTAAACACAATGGTATCTGTCACTTCTACTGATTTTTTTTTCTGAATAAAAAGCTTGCTTGAATAGGACTACTAGCTCAGTGGTGGAACTACAGTGCTATTTAACTAAATTCCATACATGTCTTTGTTACTGTTGCTGCAATTATTGTAATCACATACCACTGAAGTGCTAAATATTAGTAACTCAGATATGTGGACTTTGGTTATGCTTGATAGAATACTGGCATATCAAATATATATATATGTACCACTTCCTAAAGGCTATGTTACAATCATGATGCCTAGTAATAAATAATAATAATAACAATCTCAGATTCAAAGTGCTGACTCACTTGAGGCACCAATACAATAAATCAATCAATTAAAATATCTATTTTTGATATTCGAAACCAACAGCACATCCTGGGCTGCACGTGCAGCACGGAGGACTCTGAACCTGTCCTTCCAGCGTGGGGGTTCCTGTGCTCCCAGAGGAGGACTCTGAACCAGTCCTTCCAATGTGGGGATTCCTGTGCTCCCAGAAGACACTGGAATGTCATGTTTGATATGGAACACTCCAAGACATACCAAGTCTTCACACACGAAACATTAAGAGCTGTCTAAGCTCCTTGAAAGCCTCGAAAGGCTCTCTCAAAACCCCTCAAGCCAACTCTGTTCACTGGGGACAAGGCTTTGCCATGAATTGTGCTTGGCTGCAGACCAGGGAAGAGCCTTTTTATGAAAGTCCATGATGCAATTTGTCACATTAATGCAGCCTTGACACCCTGGAGACACTGTCACACTGTCAGCAGGAGAGGAGAAAGGCAGTTTTCCAGCAGCAGCAAACACCTGTCTCCCTGGAAGGGCAGTGCTTTCCCATTGTCAGTTTGTTCTGTGCAAGCAGTAATCGTTTTCAGTGTCGAGAGAACTGTTGTACCCTGATGAGGGATACAGGTCCCTCTTCAGTATCCTGTTGACGATGTTGATCAGAACTTTTTTGTACTGTTGACGTAAAAGTGAGTAAACAAACGGATCTGATGCAGCCTTACTGTAGGTGAGGCACTTGCTTATAATTCCCCAGTAGTAATTTATGGTAACAAAAGGAATGAGCTCTATCAACCTGTTAAACATTAAAGAGAAATGGAAACACTTGAGTGTTATATTCACGCTGAGCCCAGTGCTCAATTCATGCTTCATGAAACATTCAAGTACCATTTATTTTCTTCCAGTACACAGTCCCTGCAGGAGAAGGGTCTTGTACTTCTCACATTCAATAGGGGCAAAGACAACTTTCCTAGCAAGGCCACTAGGAGACAAAATCAATTCCTACTATGGAAAGAGGGAAAAACTGTTTTCAGTGGTAATGCTTCTGTGCAGAGAAGATAAGAGAGTGCTGTAGTTTACTGCTCACTTTCTGAATTTACTGAGCTGTGCTGGTAAGTGGTCAAAATTGTGGTAGTTAATTAGCCATAATTAACTACCTCTCTCCCACAGCAAGTGTGAGATAGACACATGTGTCTCGGGGCACCCAGACTCAGTGACCTGAGTTTCCTGAGCAGAGCTGTCTAGTGACACTTGAGACATTTGGACATGACCCCACTGGCATCAGGCTGCTGCTCCTGGAAGGTCCTGTGGCATGTCTGCCAACCTAGGTAAAGGACTTGGATGCCATACAGCATCTCAAATGACACCAGAAATGTGGTCTAGGTCACTGAATCCATCCCCTCAGACCAGACCAGAGCACTTTCATTACCCCACTGAGGTGAATTAACACAGATGCAAAGTGGATTCATGTCAGCCCATTGCAGTATGAAAAACAACCTGGCAGTATCCCAGGGAGGTCTGGCTGGCACCTGCAATCCCACAGTGTGCTGAGCAGCACAGCCACAATGACTTAGCCACGGAAGTTTTTGTGTGCATTTGGCTGACTTCTAGATTGGCCAAAGAAAACAAGGAGACAACGTTTTTATCATCATTATATGACCAGTCAGCTCCATCCAGGCCTGTGTCTCCTGGCCTGTGCTTCACGGATGATTAGTGGCCTCAGCACCTCAGCTGAGAGGGAGGCATTAATCATGGGGGCAGAAACCACAACTAAGTTAAACAATTTTTCCACAGAAGGGAGGGCAATCCTTCAGACTATTCCAGCAAATGTCTCACCCAACTCATCTGCAAATCCTCCAGGAAGGTGGAAAGAACAGGGTGAGGGACTTTTATTTTGTGTATGTCTTTTGTAAAACCTTTTGCAGGAGCAGGAGTATTCTACTTTGCTCTATTCATCCCAGAAGAAAAGAAAATGTTCTGGGAGATAAAATAGCCCTTTTCTGTACTCTAAGTCATCACTGTTTGAAGATGTAAGATGAGAAGCTTTCTCGAGGCTTGAAGAACCTTCTGTCCTCTTTCCAAAATGCAGAGCTCCTGACTTTCAGGGTGTTGACTTTTGAAGCTGTTTCAGTCCCTCCTCATAGAAAAGCTGACTTACCATCATTTGGACTGAATATTGCTACAAATGACAGGAAAATTTCTTATTTATATAACTAAAAGTAAAATCATTTTTATGGCAAGTGCATTTAAAAAAAACAAATGACTTCTGTTTGAAGTTGCTCAGAAAAAAATTTCCAGTGAATTCCAAATAAGTAGAAGAGGAAGACACAAAATATGAGAAAAAATGTACAATAAATGACACTTGCTACATGATTGCTTAGGTTTATCCCATCCTGCATATCATCCTAATACAAGAAATATATAATTGATATTTACACAACTGATGTTTTTATAAAGCACTAAATAAGAGGGGTAAGATATCTTTTAGTCTTGAACATAGATGTATCGCTGTGTTCCCATTAATGCATTATGGATCCTAACTTAATTGCACTGAAGCCAACAGAAGAAAAATTACGCAGATTTTAATAAGATAAAGGGTCTGGCCAAAACAAGTCTGAAATATCCATCTGAATGCATCTTAGTATGATTTCCATGTTTTCAGTGCTGTTACAGAAGAGATTAAATTCATCTGTCGCCTCTTAGTGAACAGACGAATATATTGCTAATGAGCCTAATCTCATTCAAATTTCTGAAGTGAGGAGCAAATACTGAGCTCACAGTGCAACATGAGTCACCAGGCCAAGAGCAAGATTACAGGGAGGATGGCTTTTACATTGCCTCCCCAGAGAATGCTTCAGTGCCACCTCCCTAAAAACCAGAATGAGGGAAGAACAGAGAATCAGGCATGGCAGCAAGTCCTCCAATCTCACCTCCATCACCACCTTTCATGAAGTGCTGTCTTGGCACTCTCTTGTCTTTGAGACAAGCAGCCTTTTAGGATGTCTTCCCCAAAAACTTCCCATTCTGCTGTCACTGAACCAGCTCAGTCCCTGTGACAAACACAAGCTGGACCTTGACTCACATTTCCATAAACCAGCCCTCAGCCTTCTCTGTAGTGATTCACTGGGTACCAGTTTGTCACACACCATCTCACATTTGCCAAATGCAAGGTCTGAAGAAGGAAGTAACTTTTATTGTAGAAGTTTATGACAAATACCTCCACCCTGAAAAATGTGGCCACGTTTGGAATTTGCTGAGCTTCGTAATGGTCAGATGGAAAGAAGATAGCAAAATCCACTTTGCTCAACATAATTACATCCTGATTATGGTAAAAGTGAATAGAACATGACTCAAAATGTACTGAACAACGATGAACTGACCTTTTAATTATGTGATGTAATGTTAATATTTGTAATGATCCTTTCAACTGCAGAAAAAAGATGTAGTTATTCAGGCAATCAGGAAGGAATCCCTTTCAACACGTAAATGAGAACTGAAATAAATGTCACTTTAAAAATGTTAAAAATATTGTCTGTTTAGTGCACTGGCCATAACCTGCCCCCTACTCCTCTCAGAAAAGGGCAGTAGCTCTGACCATGAATGGCCTGTGTGTGTGTGACTGTAAGATCAGAGCACTGAAGCTGGCCAGTTTCTGTGAGCTGCTGTGGCTGCAGACACTGGCAGCTTGGTAGCAACCTTGAAGAAGCCCTCACCAGAGGGTTTTGCACACTAGTGCACCTCCTTCAACACAAGTCAGCACTCTTCAAAATTGTCTGGAAGACACTGTGAAAGTGGGAAATATATTTAAAAATCACTTGGGAAAGATGTAGCCCATTGCAGATTAGAGATGAAAGGTTAAATCTGGCATGCTGCAACTCAGTGTACTTACACTGACTTCCAGCTCACTGGTTTACACAAGGTTTAAAAATAATAATAATCATCTATTGTATGAAGACTACACAAGTAGATAAGGACAATGATGCATGGGCACTTCAAAAGGTGCAAACCACCAGAATGGCTACTTATAATTCTGCCCAGTTGAGGAACATGGTGTTTCCTATACATTTAAGGAGTCTAATGATTACTTTTCCTAGGAGATAACTTTTACACCTCATCACAAGTCTGTGCTGCACCATTAGCAATATATTTACAGGCATTAATGTTTCCAGACTGAAACCTTATCTGACAAATTATCAGGCTGGACAAATTTAAATTATATCAACTCAGCTTCCAACAGCAGCAAGCTTGGCCTTATGCCTAAAAAAAAAAAAAAAAAAAAAAAAAAAACAAAACAACAAAACCAAAAACAAAAACCCTAAGCTAATCAGAAAAGTCTGTCTGTTTTCCTCTCTATTGTGAGGGTTGTGCTAATAAGGAAGGGTGTCAAATCTTTTAAACTGCTTTTATCTCCCCCTGGCACGTAATTATTTCCCGGTACTTGTCCTAAAAGCCACTTGCTTTTGGCAGAGGTGCCCAGACCTGGCTGTGATGAGGGAAGGAGAGCCAGGTCCTGCCGGGGCTGTCCCCTGGGGCTGGGTGTGCGGACAGGAGCAACGTGTTTGTGTCCTTTGGTCCTCAAGACCAGTCCCGGGGGTCCGTTTCGTTCTGGCCCCCCAAAACTAGCTGTAGGACCCCCGGGCACCTGGGCATCACAGGACATCCTGATCCCGCAAAGTCCCCCACCCCTACAGGGGATACTAACCTGGTGATAATGTAAGGACCAAAACAGATCACGAACGACCCTATAAAAATACTGATTTTCTTGGTAGCCCGCTGCCTCCTCCTTTTCTGCTCGTTCAGACAACGCTGCTTCACACTACGGAGGGAAAAGAGCAGTAAGCGTGTTAAGGCAAGAAGGGAGGAGGTGAAAAGTGAGTCCAAGGAAGAGGGGAAGAACTCCGCGCCCGAAAGCACCCGGGAAGGGAGAGGAAGGCAGCCCCAAGGAGAGGAGGGCAGCCCAGAGGGGAGGAAGGCAGCCCCGAGAGGAGGAAGGCAGCCCCAAGGAGAGGAGGGCAGCCCCGAGGGAGAAGAGGGCAGCCCCGAGGGAGAGGAGGGCAGCCCCGAGAGGAGGAAGGCAGCCCCGGGGGAGGAAGCATAGCCTCAGCCCTGCCAAGCCTCGGGACGATCGCACTCAGCAAAGCAGTGCCTCCCGCTTGAAGGGAGCTCAGGCAAGTGGCATAACCCGGAGATCCCGGTTAGCGTTCAAACAGAGAAGGCTTCAAATGCACAAGTCACCGTTCCTGGCACTGTCAACAGCGTCTGAAACCAGAGGCAGGAGCGCTCGGGGCAGGCAGGAAAGGGTGCTGGGGAGGCGGGATATCGCTTCTTTCTGCCTGGGGTAACTACCGCGGGTGACCGGGGGCTGTGGGTCCGAGCGCGCACTATTACCTGGGGTGGATATCCACCAGCAAAACCAGAGTCTGCATGGTAATAATGTCTATCCGCTTGCAGTGGAACCGGGCAACTTTCAACACCTTTAAATAGGTGAAACACAAGATCACCAGAGACAGCATGAAACTGGTGGAGTGAAAGACAATGGTGAACACTGTAAACCTTCTCCTCTCCGTCTCTTCCTTCAGGTGTAAGGTGCAAGAGGCATAAACGCTGTTGTAATCTACCCACGAGTAAAACAAGGATACCAAGGGGAACGTGAGGGAGTGGAGCCACGAGTAGCCCATCAGTATCACAGCGTCCTTATACCGCATCTTGCTGGTGTAGCTCAGAGGGAACACCACGGCAATCCATTTGTCGATGCTGAGAGCTGCCATGCTCAGCATTGTGTTGGAAGTCAGGAAAGTTTCCAGGAAACCCACCGCCTTGCAGACGCAGCCCCCGAGGGGCTGCTGGTTCCTCAGGATGCCCAGCAGGGTAAAAGGCATGTTCAGAACGGTGAGAAGCAGGTTGCAGAAAGATAAGTTCACCAGGAAAACCCCGGCGACCTGCTTGCGGATCTCCGTACTGTAGACGAAGCATAGCAGCACCAGGAGGTTGGAGAGCAGAGAGACGACCAGCACCAGCACGAGGAGCAGCGCCAGCAGCACGCCTGCCAAGTCCATCTCTCAGCGGGTCGCCTGGAGCGGGCGAGGGCAGGAGGAAGGGGGCACCCGCGCCGGCACCGCAGCCTCGCCTGCCGCCCACCGCGGCCGCCCGCGCATGGTGCCGGCGGCGGGGCAGGGGCCGGGGCAGCGCCGGGGGCAGCGGGAAGGGCAGCGCCGAGCAGCGGAGTCGAGAGAGGGGCGAGGGGAGCGTGGCCGGCCGGCGGGACGGGGCAGAGGGGGGAGGACAGGGACAGCGGGACCGGGGTTCTCTGACAGCAGTCAGGCTGCGGGGGTGGGGAGCGGGGCTCGGGAAAGCGTGGCCGGAGCCGAGGGTAGATGCTGCGGGGCACGCAGCGACCGGATCGGGAGATAGGGGGTAAGGGGGCTACCCAAGAATCGGAGCTGGAATAGGGGCCCGAGGCGCCCGGAGCCGGGGGAGCGGGGCCGGAGGCGCGGTGCTCCTGGCGCTGTCCGCGGTGCTGAAGCGGCGCTGCCCCGACGGCCGCCCCGCTCTCCCTCAGGCCGCCGAGCGCGACCCCCGCAGCGCCCGAGCCCGCGCCCCCTCCGCGCCCCGCCGCCGCTCCGCTCCGCCGGGCGCACGGCCTCCGCAGGCTCTGAGCATCTTCCCCGTGCCCAGCCCCTCAAATACTCCAGCCGCCGAGCCTCCCGCAGCGACTCATGCGCAGACGAGCGGCTGCGAGGCACAGGCTCAGCCAGGGATCGCGGCGTCGGGCTGATCCACTCCCGGATGGCAGGCGAGAGCAGCAGCAACCCAACTTTCCGCTAGCGTGCAGCTCAGGAAGGATCAGACCTGGAGATGAGTTACTGGGATGAGTCTGATCCCTGCGCTGTGTTCAGGCACACCCTGAGTGCACCAGCTGTATCTGGTGCTCCTGAAACCTGTTCAAAATCTGGTGTCTGTGCCCCTTGGCAGGCATTCCCCTTCCATCTGAGGGATTGTTTGCCTTTTTCCCCCTGCAATGCTTGCTGTGATTGCCCTCTGGGTATTCACACCGGCACGCTGCTGGCCAGTGAGGGATGTTTCTCAGTTAGAGACTCCACTTTGAGTGCTTGGACTCACCAGCTGGTTGAACAAGTAGTCACATTAGGGTGATGCTGGCACACTCTGTGGAAAACTAAAATCTCTCTCTTTAGCATTTTCCAGTCACACTGATAACACGGTAGTGTGGTGGTCAGAAACGTTTTATCTGTTATCACATTCTGACAAAAGCTGAAAAGACAGACAAGAAAGAGGACAGAAATTCCCCCCTGCAGTTTTCAGAAATGTAGATCACGTGGCTAATTCCAAAAAATGTTGTGAATCTTTGTCTTAAAAAAAAAAAAAAAAAAAAAAAAAGAGAGAGAGAGAGAGAAAAGAGACTAAGTGACTAAGTTTTGGTGCATCAAAATACTGGTACAGAAAAAAGCTGCCATGTCTAATCACTGTCACATTTTACAGTTGATTGCCAGAACTGACACAAAGAAAAAGGAGAAGAAAAGGTAGCTTTCCTACTGTCCAAAATTACTGTTAATATCCTAAGGAAATGCTGTATTGTACATATTGTCCCTTTAGTGTAGCCTTGTCACGCAAGTGTGACCCCTGTGTGAATAACTGTACATAAAACTGCTTAAAAGAGCCTGAAGGCAATGTAGGTTTTGTTGGGCTTTTCCCCCCAAGAGTAGTTAAAGTTTTGGATCAGGCCCTAATTGAAAAGCTTGCTATGGTAAATTATATGTCTTAAGGAAAGAGCAAAGCAGCAAGACATGAGATGTGTTATTTGGAAGTGAACCAGTGCAGTACTACTCCTCAGGATGGAAAGAAAGTGAATGTTTTCTTTGATCAGAAAGCTGCCATTTCCAAAGTTTAAAAAGTGCAGATACATTTGACAGGGCTTATGCTTGATGAACAAAAATCCAATATATATCTGTGTAAGCATTTGAGGGAAAAGAAATCTATAAAAGCATGACAATACCAGTTTCCTCAGCGTTCAATTGTTGCACTTCTATCATCAGAGAGCCAAAAACATTTGGGAAGGGTTGGGAAGAAATGAACCATCATGGGAGAACCTGACTGTATCCTTATAGAGCAAAGGTTCTGCAATTACTCCCCCCCCCACAGCAGCAATTCTTACAGCTCCTACTAGTCAGAACCCATATATGACCTACCTTTCATTTAACAGTATCACAAGGTAATGGGGTTTTATGTTAGCCATCTGGGAATAGAGGCTTTCTGGTAGTGGTGTCACTGTTGGGGCTATTTGATATCATCACAGAGACAACCTAGATGTGCTGTTCCCCTACTGGGATAGCTACCTGAGAGGCAGTTTCCTCTTGGATGCAGAGAGAGGACAACTTCTGTCTCTTTCTTTCTCTGTCTCTTCTACACATACATGCATACATAATTTCTCCCATATGGCCTTTGCAAATGAAGAACAAATTGTTTCTCAAAACTGATGCAGAGAATACATTGAAATAGGACAAGAAAATGCAAAGAATACATTGAAATAGGACAAGAAAATAAAAAAGTGGCAAAAAGATGGGAGAAAAATTGTTCTGATTTTTTCAGATGTATAGTGAGTTTTACAGTACCCTGCAACAATATTCTGGGCGCAAACAACCCAGTAGAGATGAGTTTGTTGGATTTCTCCTTTTGCTTTCAGTGGAACTTTGTCAATATGTGACAGGTTAAACGTGCACATAACTTCCTTTAGGATGTGAGTCCTCTGCTGACTCTTTCCCATTTACAGTCAGCAACCCTGTAACACTTCATACCAGACACCTTTCAGTCTTACTTGCAGCTTATGAGGCTGGGAACAGTCACTTACTTGAGACCAGAAGGCTCAGACTTGCTGTGGTGGGCTTGCAAATGTGGGCACTGCCTCCTTAGCCCCTGGAAACACAGATGCTGCCTTTTCCCATATCAGCAGACAAAGCTTATATAATTCCAAATGCTCACAGCAGTCATACTAAACACATGTATTTTCCCAATCAGGATCTTCCAGTATTTATCAAAGATGCTGTTTTGGTGGAAACTGGGGACTATAGAGACTGCTGCAGTACGATTAAGAAAAGGAAAAATAAAGATGTTCTTGTCAATAATTATCCCTTAATAAACACAGTCTATTTAGTTAACACAGATTAGGTAAGTACTTGAGACTTTCATTCTAACAACTGCATCATTCATTAAATCTACACATTCATCTGTTCTAAATGTTGACCACAACTTATTTGATTTAATGGTGAATGGACTGCATTTGTTGGAAAAAATAGGGTAAGAATCAAATTCCTTTTTTAGTTTCACTCCAGGAGAGATGTGTCATGCAAATTTCAGTGTACATCAGAACTGCCTATAATTCAGCTCTAATCAATGTATTCTGCAAAGGCTAGGAACACATTTAATTTGGTTCTAATTTTAAGAAAGCACCATGAAAGAAGGAAACCTCAAACAAATTATATCAATTAATTTGAAAGTACAGAGAAAAGCAACCCTTTTCCTCTGATTCTCTTATGACAGGTGAAGAGAGGGAAATTAAATTATATTAACCAATATGGGGGAAATGGAATGACTCATGGAACTGATGTTACGAAAAAAGCTTTTTACTTCTAGGGCACTTACTAAAAAGTGACCCATTTCAAAAGTGAGTAAGACTGGTTAATACTCATGAGATTTTTCAATATGTCCTGTAAATAGGTCTGGTACTGATAGATCCTGACAAGCACAGAGATATCTCTTCTCACTTCCACAATGACTGCAGGTATGTTATTGTTATATTTAGCTAATGAAGCTTTAGTGAAGTCAGAGTCCTTCAAGTCTCAGCAACAAATTTTTTTCCTTATTATTCTTTTGTTCTTTTTTTTCCCCCTCTTTCTTTTCAGAGGCCTATTTTATTAGGATTTGAACTATAGAGTCCTTGAGCAAGCAGGGCTTGTGTAGTAACACAAATATAGATTTTATGCTTTCTGGAACAATGAGACAAATAAGCAAGCAGATAGTAGTATTGTGACAAGTGACATCCTGTTAGTCCCTAAAGAAAAGATGTGAAGCCTGACTCATCAGTCTAATACAATTCTGAAAGACTGTTCTGGTGGCAGAATTCCAGTAGGCACATTTACCACCTGTGGAATGACTTTGTCCTAAAGATCTTCCTAAAATGGAACAAAGAAAAACTCCATGTGTGTAAAGCCCACACATTCCTTCACTAAGCCTCTACTTTTCAGGGAAAAAATTTGGAGCAGAAATATGAAGCTCAGCCATGCCACAGTTTTGCAGACTGAAATTGCTTCAAAATTGCCTAAGTACTATAATGAGTAATCTCAAAGTTCAACAGATAATCTTGTAGCTGTATCAAAAGTCTACACTCACAAAAATCTTTTGAGTGATATTTCTGTTTATGAAAACTAGATAGATTCCTACAGTCTGCAAAAATTGACCTCAAAATTATTCCAGAAGACAATATTTTTTTTTGAAAGATGGAGGGCAACAGAACTGGTGAAGGGTCTGGAGCACAAATCTCATGAGTCGCTGAGGGAGCTGGGGTTGTTTAGCCTGGAAAAATGAGACACATGGAGAACCTTATCACTCTGTGAAATTACCTGAAAAGGAGTTGTAGACAGGTGGGGTCAATCACTTCTCCCAGGTAACAAGTGGCAAGATAAGAGGAGATGGCCTCAAGTTGTACCAGGTGAGGTTTAGATTGGACAGTAGGAATAATTTCTTCACCAAAAGCATTTTCAAGCATTGAAATGAGCTGCCCAGGGAAAGGTTGGCACATCATCCCTGGAGGTATTTAAAAGACCTTTAAATATCTTTTAAATATAGGTGGCACTGAGGGACTTGGTAGGCCAGGGTTAACAGCTGTACTTGATGATCTTTAGGGTTGTTCCAACCTAAATGATTCTATGATTGTATTCTTGATATTCTTAATGGAAGTGCACAAGTACTGGAAGATGACAGGAAAACAAAAACATTCATAGAAACTCAGCCAGTTTCAGCTGACATGAAGTTCTAAAAATAGTTATGTATGGATATGTGTCAATGCTTCCTCTTTCTCCCACCAATTCTTTTTGCCTTTTTCCTCTTACACAATGTGACACAGTAGGTAGAACCAGAATTCTGGATTGCAAAATTTGGCTTTGGAATCAAGCTGGTTCATTTGTTGATTTGCTTGTTTTTTTGGTTTTTTTTTTCCCTAGAGAGCAATGCAAAAGTGTGAAGGCAAAAATATGCTATTCTACTGAGCAGCAAAATATATTGATTTCAATGAAGTTTGTGTCAAGAGATAAACAAACACTAACTAGCTATTATACCCAGAAGCTTTACAACTATGATGCAAGTCTGAAATATTAATGGAGGAATACTGTTGCCTCAAGCAAGTGGCACAGGTACTTGAATCTCTGCCTTTCATAACTCAGGGACAAGTTCTTCAAAATATCCAAAATATGTCTTTTCTTTCCCCAGACTGGTTCTACAATAGAGTTACTCCTGATTTAATTAAATATTCAGGACTTGGGTTATACCCAGAATTTTATATTTTGTGAAGATACAATTCTTCTGCAGTCTTCAGAAAAAATAAAATGGTGAGTGGAATCTTATTGAATATAAGATTTTTGCAATGCCTACCATTTTCATGTGTTTTGTCTCTTTTTAAGGATTTGGTTATCCATATATTTTTAACCTGACAGGAATGAAGATTAAAGTGCTTTTTTTTTTTGTATTTTTTCAGTGCCTTGCAAACACAGTAGTTCTTACTAGAAATGCTGTACTACACCAGATTGTTATAAAACTTATCAAAGCTGCAGGCATGGGGATAAAATTCCCAGGAGCCTTTTCCTGGCATTTTCAACAAATGTGACAATGTTTAGCACTTTCAGCGGCCAGAAAACATTAAATGGCATTTTTCAGAAACTGCTGAGGCAATTTATTTAGTGTTGTGGTGAAGTTCCAGGAGCCAACACATGAAAAAACCAGCATGTGTTCTTTTGCTGTACTATTGTAAGTCTCCTTTTCCTGCCTTACTTGTTCAAAATCTCCCCTCCCATCTAATAAAGACGGTTTGATTCTGTTTTCCCTGAGTCAGTGCAAATCCAAGATAAGTCTCTTAAAGCTACTGAGAAGCCAATGCAGTGGAAATGAAAGCAATCAAACATAAGACTGTAAAACAGTATGAAGCATCTAAGATGAGGCCATTTTGATTATAGTTATTTATTATAGAGAGCACTCTAAGCAAGCACATCAAGAAAAAATTAACCCCACCTTGTGCAGGGGAAGGGCTGACCTGCAGGGATCTGTGCTGAGCTGCTCAGGGACAGATGCACAAAGCCCTTTGGATGGCTGCAGAGGAAGGACCACAAGCACACAGATGAGAGCTCTGTCCTAAGCTGTTTGCTCAGGAGCAGTTTAAGCAGATGCTGGATCAAAAGGGCAGAAAAAGCTGGGCTGGACAAGCCACCTTGGTTTGAACTCACATATGAGCAGTGGCTGCAGCAATGCAGGACAATATTCTCTGGCATTACTGCACAATGCCTCTGGGCTATGAAAATCCCCTCCTGCAGGATAGGAATCATTTATCTCATGGGCATGCAGCAGAGCAGTGCCCATAATTCAGGGTAACAGCTCTGTGTTGCTCACCCTGCCCCAGCCCTTTAACCTTCACACATTAATCTTTCTACATCAGGATCTTGCTCGAATCCCTTGGTTTGCCTTTCCTCAGCCCCTCACTGCAGAAATGTTTCTTCACACCCTCACTAACAGGTACAGCTCCTTTTGGTGAAGGTAACCAATGAGCACCATCTGCCTCGAGGAATAAATAGCCAAGATATTTTTTACAGCAATATCTAGGCACTGTCCTCCCATCACACCCATCCTTTTCCTCTGCCTACCCACCCATCCACCCACCCCCACATCCATCCTCAGGAACATGTTTTTGCAGAAAATACTCTGGCTCAGAGGCAACTCCACTCTAAGAAATTGAATTGGCAGGTAATAAATAGGCCTGCACTATGTTTCTTTCATAGAAACACTCAGGGGCTAAGGCTTTTAAATGTGAACACAGGTTATTATGAGTGCACAGCTATCTTGGAGCCTCTATTATCATGCACCTTTCACTGTGTGTTTCACTGAGTGTATTAAAAAAAAAAAAAAACAACACCAAAAAGCCCCTCTTTCTGTAGGGTAAAGAAAGAAAATCAAGAAATTGCCAAGACAAAATTGATACTGTATAATGCAAACTCTGTGTGCTGGCTTAGCAGGGGTTCCTACAGCAAGTGAGTTGCTTAGGAACAATAATAAGATGTAGCCCCCCAATCATCCCCTCCAAATATGCAAGAGAGGCCCAGTGTCCCTCCAGAAGCACAGCAGAGAAATATCTATACCCTCCCTTGGGTCTCGCTCTCATCCTTACCTGGGACGGGCTTTCATCTGGTGAACACAGGACAAATTATTCCCCAGTCCTGCTGGGAACCCTTCCACAAACAAATGCTATCAAAGTCAGCAAGAGCTGCAGAAATTCACAGGAATGGGGAAACTAAGCACAAATACAAATAATGGCTCTCCAAATCCTCTGCTCCTACACCTGCTACAAGCACCTTGGCCCACCTGTGGGGCAGGCTGGAGGAAGGGCTCTCTTACCCCAACAAAGGGATGGAGTGACCTTGCCTGACCTGTGTCTGTGGTGGCAGAGGCTGGGTGACCCCTGGGCTGGATTTATGACACACAGGGGTTCTTTTACTGCCACCTTTTTCATTTGCATGCTGCCTCCTCAAACCTCGGTCTCAAGGAGGAATATGGGAATGAAGGCTTTTCACAGACAGATGGAGAAGAAATGCCATGAGCTCCTTCTCACACAAGGGTTCTGGGAGATCACCCTCATCTGAATCTCTCTGTTGTACCTCACTGCTCATCAGAGGTACCCCAACTCTTACCCTGTGAGCCCAGTGCTAATCAATTACTCTCAAAACAAATTTTTTTCTCCTCCTGTTGATGAGGTCCCTCGAGTTTTGTAACCTCTGCAATTTCTTTGCTGATGTGTTCAAATTAATAATTCATTCTGAATTCTGATTTTTTTTTTTTTGTAGTTCAGTTCATTTTTGTGCCTCTTAAGGTAATTTAGAATTTTGTCTCTCTCATGGATAATTGTTTTCATTAACATAGCAGTAGTCTTGGAAACAGATAAGCAGAGCTTTGTACCCATAATCCAGCTTTATGCTATGAGTTAGGCAAGTAAAAATATGCTGTTCTCATATGTGTTGTCATACACAGAGCTGTTCTGGGAAACTGGTGTGTAGAGCTGCAGTGAACTCTTGCTGCCACTCCAATGCACACTCAACTTCTGTATTTTTGACACAGCAGTTTCAGAAAAAGGTAAAGCATAATCTAAAAAATGTCTTTAATTCCCACAAAGAATGTTCTAGGATTTGGAGAAGCTTCCTTACTAGTTGAGCTAATTGAGTTGCAAGTCTAAGACAGGAAATTTTTGGGTTTAATTCCTAAATCTGCCTGAGTAATCCAGGGTAAAAATTCTGCCTTGTTTTAATATATCTGATCCTTATGTGTTTGATATGCTAATTGCTGCTAGATTTTGTATTTGTTTATTAGAGCAACCTTCCACTGCACATTTCCATGGAATCTTTTCTCAACATTATTTAATAATCCTTGATTTCAGCATTATATGATTTGTCTGAAACTGTGTCCTCATTTTTATCACATTCCTTACTGTATTTCTCAAGCTAAAAAGAACTCCACCAATTTATTCTGAGAAACTTTCAGGTGCTGGGCTTTAGCTTCTCACAGGAATAGACACAAGGTTGGGATTAAAAGCAACAGAACCCCCAAAGTCATTGACAGAGCTGTTATATGTGAAACTGAATTTCATGAGGTGTTGGTAGACTTGAGATATCTCAGTAAAGCACATTGTTCTGATATCTTTTTAAGGTAGAATTCCTCAAATTTACTCATTCAAGCCAGCATTTCTCAATGTTTATGAAGGGATATGTCTAGTAAAAAGGTCCCAAGAGCAGCCATTATGTTCATTTTGTAAAATTCTCTGTGTTCTTTGAGATTATGTATGTGCTATTCCTTTCCAATTATATTGTATAATTGTATTCAAAAGCAAGGTGTCTTCTAACTTTAAATGGGTTTAATCATAGCCTTGAAAGTTGTGTTGTTTCGTTTTTAATTAGATAATGTTAAAAGTCAATAATCAAGGTATATTAAGAGGATATATAGGTCCTCAACCCAAATAAAGGGAACAGCTGTGATGATTTCTTCTGAAATTCTTTCAGAAACAGGTATGCAATTATCTTTCTTTTAGTACAGCATGAGTAAAAATTCAAACTTGATGACAAAAAAGGGAATTATGAGGGAAATCTATGGCAGGGGACCCACCACATTTGTTCTGGCTAATTTCTTTCACTGCTAACAGGGATATGGCTCATGTTTGAGCTTCAGAATTAACTTCAGCTAGGGGATGGTTTATACATTTCCCCACCAGATTAAAGAGCCAGTAATCTAAATTCTGTTACTCTAAGCAGAGAGATTAAATCCACCAATGTACTTAATTTGAGCCCTCTCCAGTTCAGCATGTCTTTAACAGGGAAATCACAATCAAGCACAGCCTTCCAGATGCCCTCATAGGTAATACCCACCACACTGATTATGGAGCAAAATAATCTGCTATAAACTGAAGGTTTGTACTAAACAATGCTTGTTTGCATCTGTGACTGATTTCAAAGTTACCTGGAAATTCATGCTGCAGCACTTTCTTCCTGGGTTCAGAGGGAAGACCTTCTTTACAACATAAGGTAAATTAAATGGTTCTATAAGTATTGTTTTACACTGTCTGTTTTAAAACACTCACTGCACAGTTCTTTTTATTTAGCTGACTGATCTGGACCACTATAAGGCCCAGAGCACTCCTCTTCATTGTAATTTGTCTCCATTTTGTTTTTGAGATGAGTCAGTGATCTAATGTTATCTCCCAAGTCTCCGATCAAAGTATTAAATATCACAGACCAAACCAAATTTTCCATGGTATTCTCTAAGAAACCTAGTAATTTGATGGTATTTCTCAACTTTAAATTGCCTTTTATGTAAATTGATTTCTACAATAACTAGGTCACAAATAAAAACTGACAACCTTATTATGCTGTTGAAAAAAAAAAAACAAACCAAAAAAACAAACAGCGAACATTTATTTAAGTAATGATTGAAATCTGGCCATTTCTACATTCAGATTCCCTAAACTATATTTTTGAATATAAGGGACAAGCAGAACATTTCTGCAGGGTATGAAGAGCAATCCTGTAACACAAAAAACTGCTGGAGCTCAAAAAACCAGTGTGCACTGTTTGATAAGACCAGCGTTTTTGAGATATTCTCAGGGGAGGATGGAGCTATCAGGAACCTGAGGAGCCCCTCTTGAATTTGGGGTAATCCCAGTTGTGTTTGCTTGGTTCCTATTGAATTCCTGGAGGTTGCAGGTGAGAGCAGGACAAGGTGCAGACCCAGGGGGGGCTTTCCCTCTCTCCCTTTTCTCCTTTCTGCTCTGCTGGCCCTGCAGCCTCCTGGCAGAGCTCAGCCCAGCAGCTCTGCTGAAGCCTCAGGTTCCTGCTTCCCCAAGGCACTCAGGGAGATTAAACTGGAGTGACTAAGCATGCACCTTACTCTTCCAAGCAATTCTCCTCAGAAAAAAAAAAACAACAAACCATCACTTCTGGTTAAACAGATAGTAGTACCTTTGTTTTAATAGCAAAACCAAAAATAACTCAATGAAAACAAAATGAAAGAATGTTTAAATCCAAAATGTTAATTATGGAATAAGAATCTATGTTAACTGAGAAAATTAATGTCTAAGTGGTCCAGTTTGAGGGTTTTGCTGATTTGGTTTATTTGGTTGCTTGCATTTATAAAAAATCTTTCTGCAGTTTGATTTATCATTTATATTTATTTTTTTTGCTAGCACTTTCCTATGTCTTTGGATGGTACAAGTACAGAAAAAAACCAAAAAACCCTAGGATTTTAAGTAGTTTTTTTTCCCCTGAGAATCACATATTGGGGCACACTATGAATAAACTGCAGCATCCTAGTTCTTTCATCATTGATTGCCTTTAATTACACTAAATTTATAGCATTAGTGCTGCAAAGCAAGGAGTGCCCTGTTCAGAGCTCTTTTCAGCTGGCTAAGCATTAATGGATGATGATTTACAAAAAAAAACCTCTATGCCTTGCCAGTCCAGGCTAAAAGCAAATTGGTAATTTGGCCAATGTGTGTGTTTGTTGTCCACATATCTGAAAAGACAAGTAGCATTAGTGATGTTACTATAGAAATGTATGTTGCATTAATTACTAGACCAACCCAGGCTGCAGTGGGTTTTCTTTTTCTTGCCTTTTTTTCAGATTAAATTTCAGTTCCAAAACTGTTTCACAACCATTTGGTCAAGCTGAATCCATTGAAGGTTCATTTTTTATCAAACTGTATGTGAATAGCCACATACCAGCTGGTAAGTGCTGTAACCTATCGCCAGATGGTTGAGATTTGGGTGGAGGATGGGGCAACAGTCCGAAGTTAACAAGTAAGGCCATAATAGATCAAGACACCTGATTGGCTCTAGCATTTCTCATTAACTTACATTTGAACCCTTGAACACTTGGTAAAAGGCTGCAACCTTAGTAGCTGCTATAGAACACCCAAGATGCAGATGTAACAAGTTTTTGTGCATGGTGAAATAAGATAAGAGTGAAAATATATAGAATGTCTTCTCTTATGTCATGCTGCACAGTTGCCAGTTACCCTCAGTAGAAGTCATCTATTTATGCAATATTTTGTAAGTAACTCCCCTTTCATTGAAGAAGAAATTAAATTTACCACAAGCTGAAGATTTAACATTTGGGAGTATCAGATGAAAAATTGATATATCATAAGGCTATGTCAAAATAAAACTAAAATGAAATGATGGTAAAATAACTCTTAATTAACCTTCTCCTTAGTCCATGGATTGTGTTTTTGTTTGCAAAATACATATTTTGGAATCTCAGAAAACTCTCAAATATATTTCTTTTTAAAATATAAAGGTTATAAATATAAAAAAATATTTTTACTCCTAGGTTTTTCAGTGTATTTCAGTGAGCCTGTAGTGGAATAAAATGGCTATAAATATTTTCAAGAAGGAAAATATCTAGTACTCCTTCTTTTTAGAAAAGGTTTGGTTATTTCATCAGTCAAGCATAGTTCAGTTTGTTTATTTTACTTCTCTGAATTTCCTTGGATGTGTTTGGGGTAATATGAGCACTCCAGTCCTTAGGAAGGATATAGTCACTAGGAGCTACAGGGAAAAAGCATCTCTGTTACTTTCTGTACCTCTGCATTGGCAAGAACTGGCTGAGAGCTTCAGTGTCCAAACTGCTGTTCCACCACCTCACAACAGAGGAGCCATTTGATTTTTCATGTTCCATAGGAGAAAGATAATTATTTCAAGCAGTAGTAGTAGAAATAATTCTGATCAGCACAGTTAGTAACTAATATCACAAAAAAAATTAGTCCATTACATCATGACTTTGTATACACATTCTGAAATCACTGTTTCTTTTTTTTTCTTGTATCATATTGCAAGGTTTCGTATAACGCACTTCTGGATTATTGTCAATAAATCTTTACACCTTTCTAGTCTTTTTTTCCTTCACTGCATTTTAAAAATTATTTCTAGGTTCCTTGGGTAGGTTTTTATTATTTTGTTTTGCTTTGTTTAGTTTTTATTTTCTGTCCAAGTTAATCTCATTTCTAATCTCTTAGCGCTGTATTTATAAACTTTCTGGGACTTCTGATCTTTAGACTTTAAAAAGATTAATCAACCTCTGAAGCTATATATACAGTTCAGTTTTTCCAGATTTGGGTCTCTTTCCAGTTAATATTGTTTATACTCATACTATAATGAGATCTGGATAGTCGGAGTCCCTACAGTATATGCCACCAGACACATATCTTCAACACTGTACAAGGAAGACTCTTTATCACTGCCACATGTTTACAATTTGCCAGGCAGTTTCCAGCCCACATGAGTATGCTGCAATCCAAGCCAATCTGAATTAATTTAACAGTAAGATTTCATGAAACACACTGCCAAATGCTTTACTGAACTCTAAATATTCCACATCCTCAATTTTCCCTTCACATATTTATATTAGAATGGCTGGTGAGGGAAATTTTCAGAGACATGCATATTTAAGCATGGAAGCCATTAACTTTTACTTACAGTTTCACTTTGATTTACAAAGGCATTTAGGGACCCAATTTCCATTGGTGTCCTGTTGTGACTTGGGAATAAAGATTCTTGTATCAAAAAAAGAAACTACATTTTCAGAGCAAGTTATTCTTCCTAGTCTTTCCCTATTCAGTTCCTTCCCAGCTATGCTAGAAGAAGAAAATGGACTATCCAGTGGATCTTGGAATAATTTCAACTCATAATAATGTTTCATGTCCTCATAGGAAGAAAGGCAATTATTCCTGGTGGATTTTTTTTCCATCTGCTTTACAAACAGGTAATAATCACTGGGGCTCATGTTTTGGGAAAAAAATCTCATCAAAAGTGCTTTTGTCTCTCATTGGTAGCACTAGAAAAGATTGTTGTGACTTCAGTGGTCCCTGCAGGGAAGAGGAAGCAAAGTGCACAGTAATCCCACTGGACTGCTGTGTCAGTAGGGAATATGCTTCATAGGTAATTTTGAACAGCATGGGTTAAAATGGGGTAAAAGTAATGAAATAATCCCCTGATACCTGAGTGCATTTAAGGTCAGAGCTCTGACAGGGCACAACTATTTGGCTGAGTCCCACAGCTGTTCTTGGAAGGAGGAGATTAAAAGGAAAATAGTTAAGCAAGTGCAACTTTTAAACCACTCTGGCTCCTAAAATTACTAAAACTGCCTCTGTGCAGTGGTTCATTATCAGTGTGCAATTAAAGTAATGGACTTCAGTTACAGCTTCACCAAGTTCCCTTTGCACCACCTGGGCAGCATGAATAGGTAGGTCTTGAAATGAAGGCACAGGTAATCACCTTCTATCTCTTTAACTTCCCAGAGCAGCAGAAAGAGGTTTTGACAGGAATGCTAACCAACAGCCAGCTTCACAGTGCCCTGGTTAGGAGAGAGGGTATTGTGGAGATGGAAGAAGTGCTCAAAGATTCAGGTGCAGATGTGTGGCTCCAAATGAACACTGTGTTGAACATGAGCCAACAATGTGTCCTTGCTGCAAAGAGGGCATATTTTATCCTGAGCTTCATTTGACAAAATACCTTCCCCTCTACTCAGCTGTGGTGAGGCCACACCTGAAGTGCTGTGTCCAGATCTGGGCTCCCCACTGCAAGAGAGACATGGGCAGTCCAGAGAGAGTCCAACCAAAGTCCACAGAGATGTTACAGTGGCTGGAACGCCTTTCACATGAGGAAAGTCTGAGAGACCTGGGACTGCTCAGCCTGAGGAGAAGGTGGCTATGGGACCATATCAGTAAACATAAATACCTGAAGAAAGGGTGCAGGGATTATTGAGCCAGGACCTTCTCAGTGGTGCCCAGTGACACCAAGACAAGAGGCAATACACACAAACCAGAAAACAGGAGATTCCCTCTGAATTTCATGAGACTTTTTTTTTTTTTATTTTTTATTGTGAGCACTGGCATAGGTTGCCCAGGGAGGTTGTGGAGTCCCCATTCTTGGAGACAGCCAAATGCCATCTGTACATGGTTCTGGGCAACTGGCTCCACCTGGCCCTATTTGAGCAGAGGTCACTTTCCACCTCAGCCATTCTGTGAGTTTGTGACTCTGTGACCACTGGAAATTCTCAATACACTAGAGCAAAATTGTTGGCAGGGTTGTGTTTGTTTTGGTAAGATTTTTAAACAAGGAGGTCATCAAGGTTTTCTATCTTTAGCTTTCCCAGGTAGAAAGATCATCCTCTCCCTGCTCTGCTGGGACTGAGGTCTCAGATAAAAAGGGAGAGAGATATTTAGACTTCTCTGTCTGATTAATGTTTAATCTCATATCACACTGATCTGACCTGAACAATACTACAGGTGAAGTTCTCTTCCTCCACCTTCACTTGAAAAATAAAATCATAAATGATAGCATTTACTTTCAAGACTCATTTACTTTCAAGTCTCTCAAGATGGAGACAAATGTTGAAATCTCAATTTATGCTTGAGAAGTGTTTGTTCCTTGGTCATCTGCATTCATGACCTATTAGAGGCTGTGTGCTCCTCATTTTCAGGAAGTTCTATATGCTAGAACTATATGCTATATGCTAGTTAGTTTGATATGCTAATTTCTGCTGGATTTTATACGTGTTTAGTACAGCTACCTTTTATTGCATTTTTACTTTTTTTTTTTCTCAACACTGTTTAATAATCCTTGTATTTCAGCTCTGAAGCTGTGTCCTCATTGTGAACACATTCCTACTGCATCCCGTGAACTAAAAAGAACCCCACAAATGTTTTGTGAAACTTTCAAATGCTGGGTTTCCTTCTCATAGGAAGGGACCCTAGGTTGGGGTTAAAACCATTAAAACTCCTGAAGTCATTGACAGAGTTAGCTCACATGAAACTGAATTTTACAGGAAATCAGTGGAGTTGAGATATCTCAGTAAAGCACATTGTTCTGATATCTTTTTAAGGTAGAATTCCTCAAATGTACTCATTCAATTCAGCATTGTAGATAAAAGCATACTGCAGAGGAAACATTGGGTCAATAGTTTAGCTGTGTTCTTCAGCAATGTAAACAAGGCACAGGAAGGCACTGTTTTCTGCAGAAATAATGCAGATGACCACATCTGAGAGAAAAAGAAGAAATAAACAAACAAGGGAACAGAGCAGCCATAATATAGACAAAACTCTGCTTGACAATGGTTTTCATACTCATTCTGGAAACTTTTGTACTACAGGGAGCCTTGCTCAGTGGTCCTTTCCAAGCCAGTTAACCTTTCAGCAGCAGGAATTTCCACTCGGATCAGACTGCCAGGCAGGTACTGGGGTTTTGCCTTGCTGTGCAGAATGAGAAGGGCTCACTCCCTGAGGCTGGTCTGCGGCTCTTCACCTAACAATTTTCCTGTTGTTGCAGCTGTCTGGGCAATGGTGATTGATGTCCTTGATGTCTGTGCCTCTCCTCCCATGCTACACTGTGGTTTTGTGGCTGTGGCCCTTTCAATTCACTGTTAAAATCAGGAAGAATTTTCTGACTGTTACATGTTTGAGGGGACAGGTATAGAAACTGTGAATTTATGGAGCCTCCTGGATGTGCACTCCATGCATGTGATGTGACAGCAAGGAAGACTCATGGGATTCCACATCAACCTGAGCAGAGCAGCATTCTCTCAACTTGGTGGTGATGGTCTGATCTAAATTACTCACAAATCCTTTAGCTTTTTCCCAGCTAGTGGTCATTGCATTATTTAGATATTTCATTTCCAGGAAAAATCTTTTTGAAGTTCACCTATATATGTGTTAGCCTCATAAATCTGGACTTTTCTGTGTAATTCTTTGTAGAGTTTTCCTCATGATCTCCACCCAGAAAAGTGTTACCACCATTGAAAATACATAATTTTTTAATAATTGAGGTCTTTACCACTTTTATTTCTCTCTATATATCTATTGCTCTTGCTGTAATAATAAGCACAACGTTCTGTGTCTGACCAAGTTTTGGCATCATTGGTTTCTAGTAGCTGTGTACAGATTGAAAATTTTAGGGCAGCTAAAAGACATTGGCAAGAGTCATGCATACTAAAAAACAAGAATAGGAGTCTTTTAAAAATGGTTGTTTTAAAAAGGGCATATGCACAAAGAAAATAAATATCTACAGCTAAAATGTTCCTGCTTCTCTAACTTGACATTTTCCCCCTCAAAATTGCCACCAATTTTCTATTCCTTACGCTGGATATTAATACTTTGTTCCTTTCTTATTTATTGAGATTAAAAGTTATTGGTTTTTTCCTTGATAGCACTGTGGCTAGTTGGATAGAAATCCATGGCAGCTGGAGAGCCTGGAGTTTTGCCTAAGCACGTAAGGCAGCCCAGCTTTTCTCTGAGCCGTGCAGGGAAGTGTGGCCGTGCTGACTGACCTACAGCCCATGGCAGAGTTACCTTCTGCCTATCTTTCCTCATTGGAGACAGTAATTTAGGCTATCTCTCCTTACCCTTTTTAATAGAACTAGTAAAATCTTAACTATGGCCAAGACTTCTTTTTTATTTTTTATTGAAACTAAATTTATTAGACGGGAAGTTAAGAGACAAGTAGCATCAGGGCATCTCCTTGGGAAAACATGTAAATTGTTAAGAAAAAAAAAAAATCAAGTAAAATGTCAGGAGTAAGGAATATGCATTGCTTTGAACATGCTGAAAAATTCTTCATGTTTTCTTGGGTTGCTGTTCCATTCCCTGGTCTGGAGAAGGAAACTGAAATTTGTCAGAGCCTGGAAAAAGTCTGTGTAGGGAGAACCAAAGAATTAATGATTCCTATGTGAATATCTTCCAGATATGACCATCCTAAATGGCTTTTAAAAGTGCATTTCTCCAGTGACTTTGCCTCCAAACAGGAATTGAACCCCTTCTGGTTGGGTGCTGCCCTGCCTCCTGCTCACAGAGCGCCTGAGCACAGAGTGTTCCCATCCTGCTGTGGCAGCTCTGCAGCTCCCCGAGCATCCCCCATCCAGGCATTTTGGACAGAACTTGACTTACTGTGTGAGACAAGTGCTGGCAGATGCTCTGGGCTGTTGTAAAGGCTGGCTCTGATGTTGAAAGCAGGAACTTGTCTCACATAACTTAAGAACTGAACAGCAAGGCAGGGTCTAGGAGGCAAAGCAACTGGTTTGGGTGTCAGGGCGAGAAAAGCCAGAGCCAAGGAGATGAAGAGCAAGTGGGCAGAAGGAGAATAATGAGCCTATTTATTGAATTGATACCATGTAAGATCATAGAATCATAGATTCAAGATGACTAAAGGTGACAGAATCTGGAGTAAATAATACAGTAATCAAAGCATTTTTATGAATTGGAAAGCCACCAAGTTAGCTGTAAAGTCCCAAGCATGCTAACATTAACACTGGGGAGCAGATCAATTGCCAGTTCAGGAAGCAGCACTTCCCCACTTGTGAAAATGCCAAGAAACACATGGCCAGGACATCATGCTGAGAAGTGTCCTTTACAGTCACACAGATTTATACATTTGACTGCTATTTCATAGTGCAGTTCCTGTCCTTCTTATAACACAATTCCTGCCTGCTCCACTCAATCACCTCCTTTTTTCATTAGGTCACTGATATATGAGCTCTGATGTGCAACAAAAGCTCACCTCTGTAGAGAACTGTGAATTGAGGAGCGTCTGCTTCCCTTCCCTCTTGCAGACATTTTCTCTTTTGATTTTTTTCACTCCTTGACATTACATATTTTCAGGGATACACAAACCTCCTGAAAGATGTTATTAACTTCTGTCTGTACCATGTTAGAAGAAACTGTAGCTTAGAAGAATTACTTTTTCTGTGAATTGCTATTAAGTAATTTTTAAATGAAATTCAAATATTTCCCCCACCTTTTTTTCATGAATGCATCTGGTAAGAAGGTAGGGGCATCTTTTCCCTGCCTTAGGCTAATTGCTTGCAAGATCTTATTGAAATCTCCTTTTTCAAGCTGCTGAGTTCAGTCAGTGAGAAAACACAGGGCTCTCCCATTCTTCCCATGCCTTTACCCTCAGAACAGACTCTGGGTAGCAGCATGTGGGGTCCCAGGACCCCACATCTTTCCCAGATGTGAGACCCAAGTCTGCAGCTCTCACTGTTGGATCATCTATTTTGTCAGCTGTGTAGGGAGGTTCTCCCCACACTAAGACACTTGGAGAAGGCATCTGGGAGGTCAGCAGGTTCTATTTGTTTGTTTTCATTCCCCAGGCTGCTGTTTAAGGACTCAGTCTAGCTTCCAGAGTAAACTGAGAAGTGAGATTTTGGATTGACTGTGAATGTCTGTCTGTGCTGTAAATAGAGGTGCGTGTTTGTGCTTTTGTGTGTGTACATATTCCAAAGAATTCCTGAAGTTCCCCCTTTTCTGAAAATGAACATTATATTCAATTCATAGACAGATATGTGAATTAAAAATAAAGGGAACAGTCAAGCAAAAGGAAATCTGGAAGACAAGACATCCCTATGGCAGGTCCAGAGGCAATCAGCAAAGGCTCCAGTCTATGTATGTACAATATTTTCCTCTTCAATCACAAAAATTCTTATCTCTTAAAGTTAAACTGTACACCAGATTAATGTATTTTTACCTGTTTTGGTGTTAAATTATTAACTTGGAAGTCAGCCCCCAGTTTTTCTAAAAATATGTTTACACTAATGCCTCAAGAGTTCTTATAGAAGACTTATACAATTCATGGAGTTGAACAAAGAATTTCAGGATATTTTTTAAAAATATGATAAATCAAGTGTGCATCTCTTTTGTTCATGGTTATTTTACAGAAATTTTAAATAAAAAATTATGAATTTTTTAGTTTCTTAAAAAAAAACTTATGCCAAGAAATCACACCTAACCATAAGAATATGTGAATACAAACACACAAATTTATGAATTTTCCATAGAATTTTTAAAACCTTTGTTAAGAATGTATGGTCTATTTTATATCTTCAGCAGCTTAAAACTTGTTTCAAATGTTAGATATTTCACAAACAGGGAAAAAATCCCCAAAGAATATCAAGAATCTTTGGGTGAACTTTTGCTTTGGAGAGTACATTTTTTGAGCAATACAACTTGGGTGAGCAGTCCAACCCAGCTTTAAAAAAAATGTATTTTTCTGAGGAGCTACATCTGAGTCCTTGATGCAAACACTGTTTTTTCCTCAATCCCTGTCCTGGCAGAGATTTAGCACATTTTACTATCCAGGAGTGTGGGGGGAAGAACTGCTGTTATCACTCAGCAGCATGCTGGGAGATGTAAGTTGTTAGCAATAAGTGATGCAATTAAGTATTTCTTGGAGTGATCTTCGTGCATAATTACGGCTCCATTTTGAACCACGCATCACTAATAACACTGTACCTGCTCTGTAATTAGGTGACTACCTTGTATTTGTGATGTACTCATGAGCTGTGCAGCAAGAACAAGCCACCCCACAGCACTGTAGAAAGCCATCTCTCACTGAGACACAATAGACACCATCTAGTCAATAGAAAATGTCTTTTACGTACTGTTTCCAGAGTTAGCAGTGATCAGAACTACTTTTTCTCCCCCAACAGTATAATTACATTTCAAACTTGAACTTCTTGTGGATTTTCAACAAACATTTTAATTGCAGCGTGCAAACTCTGATAGTTCTCAAGTGCACAGAGTGGTTCTTGTCTGCTATATACATCACAGTGGACCCTACAAAGAGACCACAGCAATCTGCCATGGCAGCAGCTGCTCCCACAGAGCACCAGAGACCCTGCACCTCTCTTGGTGGTGTGAGACCAGGTGGGACCTACCACATGAGGAGGGAACCCATACGATCTATATAGCCATGATTTATTCATAGCTGCATAAGACATCTGTTAACTTTCAATGAAAAAGTCAACTAACCTGAGAAAGACAAAGATGTTGGAAGATGTATTTTTTTATAGAAAGCACCTTGGTTGCATAAAAGGCTCTCTGTTTTTTTTCTGGGAAGAGTGAGACCATTTTTCTAGAAAAAGTTGATTGACAAGAAGGTATTTTTCAAACAGATAAAGATTTTTTGTTTGTTCTAGCATTAAACCAATTCAATTCCCAATGCCAAGACTGTTAGAGTCACCTAGGCTTCCCCACATCCAACAAAGCCTTGGCAGAGCACCATTCTCCAACCTCTTTCTGCACTCTCAGGATTTGCATCAGCTGGCACTGCAGATCTTCCAGCAGTGACCATTTGGAGTGAATTTACCTCATGCAGGAACAACTGTCAACATGAATGACTGGAAAAAAATGTCCACTGAGAAGTGTCAGGAGTGAGGTCTCTTCTCCTCTAACTATAACCCTGTTAAAACAAACATTCCTGAGCTGGGGGGATCTGCTGCAGGCAGACACTGTGTGCTTCTGCAGCAGGAGCACTCTTTTCATCCTGTGATGCTTCTTCTCCCCCACACTGCACAGCCCAGTGGTGGTCACTGTGACCTGAGGGTGCCTGGAGAGAAAAGCACATCTCTGTTTGTGTTGCCTGCCTGAATCGTGTGCCTCAGCCCCCAGTGCCATATTTGCAGGTGCCATAAACATTAATAAGAGCAGTGAATATGAAGACAGACTGCTGCTCTGCTGGTAATTAAGGGTTTTTCAAATAACATAATTTCCTAGTTAGCATTAGAAAAGTGACTCAGAATTGCTATAAATATAAACATATGGATGTGGGTGCCTCTTTCCTGATATCAGCATTTTCCTGAAAGCAATTTATATGAGAGAAGTGCAAAAGGAATTTATTTTTAGAGTGTGCTTTCCATAAGTGTTTATAGAGCTGAATGAAGTAATGTAGAAGAAGTTTTTCAGAATAAAAAGTGCAATCACCTTGAAATGCACACTAATATGAATTTTAAATAGAAATCACAGCTCCATATTACCACAAACACTTTGCAAAATACTGAGCTTAATGACAGAGCATTATCCAAACCTTCCCAATTTATTCTTTATAACCTGAACACTGGCATTTTTGTGAGTTCCTTGGTTAGACCTCCACACAACTTCGAGTGTCACAGCAGATGCAAGGGCATCCCAGTGCTTGTTTGAGGTGAAAGACACCTGATAAAGGGTTTTGCTCTGACCAAGGAAGATTTTACTGTGGCCTAAGCTATCTGCCTTTCTGCTTCCTCTGACTGCAAAGATCCAAATGTATTTGCACAAATGCACTTTAGTCAATGTAATAATTTAGCATGTGGGAAGAACTGAGATATTGGCTCACAAGCCTGACCCCAGGCTGGGATGAGATGCCCCTTCATCATCAGGGACTCCTCATGTTTGGGTATCTGAAGAAAAGAAAGGCAGTGAAGTCTTAAATCCAGAGCTCAGAGATCCTATCTGGAACCACAAATATAAATGAATTTTAGAATATAAGTGACCAGAACTGAACTGCAGTTTATAGAGATTCTCTCACAGGGCAACATATGGACAGGAGGCCCTGGTGAAGACAGTGGCCTTGGTTTGATATCTTGTAAATTTATTTAATTTCACCAAGAAAGCTCTTATGGTTGAACACAGACTTTGTAAAAACTCTAAAGGCCTGAAGGAAGAGTTTTGCAATAGAATGAGTAAAATACACCCTGGGGACAGCATGCTGGGGAAGAAATGTGATTGCTTCACTTGTGTTACCTCTGGAGTTTGAATTATTGAAAAAACTAAACCACAATTTTGAAACAGCTTAATCATAGCAATAACTTACATTGAATCAACATAGCTCAGGCATCACTGGAAACATTTGCTTTTATTTCAGCAAGTTTGGAATCAAATCTTCCATATCCTCATCAGACTTGTTGAATAATCACATTGACTGAAAGTGAACTTCCCAGAAAGATTGCAATGTCTTGGGCTTCACACAAGGATTCACCTCTATTTTACCCAAGTGCTTCCAATGACATGTTTGTTATAAAATTCACCAAACAATAGCCCATCAAGTATCTTCAGGTGCTTTTTGAATCAAGGGAATATTTTTGCCTTTTGTGGTATTTAATTTATTTTTTCCAGCAGTGATCAGCATCAGGTTGAAGTGCCACTGTAGAACCTTTTTTTTTTTAAATAAAACCAGAATAAAAAAGGAAATTGTTAATGTTTTACTAAGAAAAGTTATGAGTAATAGGAATATTCAGTGCCTAATTGCAGTTTTGCTATTCACAGAATAGAGAAACAAAGTCCACCCACCTTCTGAGGATGAATGGGCTGATGCTGTAATAGAGAGAGCTGCATGTGGCAAATCAAAATTTAGATTTCAGGATGCAGAGATTGCATCAGTGAAGGTGGAGGCGAAACTACTGTTGTGCAGGTCAGAGAGTTTTTCAGAAGCCCTCTGGGTTCCTGTGACCTGGTTTCCCACCAGGGTTGAGGGCCTTCAAAGAGAAACCCAAAATGAAGGAGCCTTACTGGTTTCCAAACATTACCTTTTACTTCTTCCAATATAAGCAAAAACTGTGGGGGATGCCATCAGTCAAGCCAATGTTGAGCCCATGTCCCTTAGCAGGAATCTGACTAGTAGGTAGGGAAAAGAAAGAATAATCTGCTTGCTGTATTGTCAGCTTGTAATCCATGGTGAAATTGGGATTATCTGAAACTAGCCTGCTCGTATAATGAAAGGAAAATAGAAAAGGGCTTTTTCTGGCCACCCCATCAGATGAAGTTAAGCTTCATTTTGAGGGATGAAAAATCTGTATTTTAAATCTGAAAAAGAATGTTTGTTTGGTGGCACATTGTGGGACAGAAACACAGAGAAACAGAGGCTTCAAGGCCATACTGACAAGATGTAAGAAAATTTAACAATAATATCTTCAAAGTGCAAAAGACATGCAGCCCATTTAATGGTCTTTCACACTAAACTCAGCTGTCCTCAATAGCAGTGCTGAGCTGAGCTGAAAGGCCATGGAGCAAAGCTGATGTTCTCAACTCCTGACTTTGGACAAGCCCAAGCCCTCTGGCTTGTCCATCTCTTCTGAGAGAATATTCAGTGGTTAGGCAATCATCAGTCAGTTAAATGAGGTGTTCTGGACCATGGTCCGCAGGAGCTCTTCCCATTCCCTACTTGCACACCCTATATTCCTAATTAAGCTACAATGAATATCAACCTGAATTCAACTTCTTACTACTGGGCAATTATGAGCTAGGATTTATTCTTTTAGAGTCTTCTGTAAAGCCCAGAAAAATAAATGCTGCTCCCAAAGATAGCAGTGTATGACCCCAGACACCCTAGTAATCCCTTTGACTTCACTGAAATGGCTTACATGTATAAATTCTGTCTTCAGCTGAAGTTAGGAAAGTGCTTCACAATCAATAAAGTATGAGTGCTTCCTTTTTCCAGATAATAGTTTTCCTCAACATCCACAAGTAGCACTTATAAGTCAATCTATTAATCCAAGAGAACATTCTACTTCTCCTGTAACTATTGATAGGATGTTTGTTGGGTTTCATTTTTCCAATAAAATTGTAATTTTGTTTCTTTGATATAGTTTTACAGTTCACTAATGAACTGGATATTGTCCTGGAATGAAAAGAAATCCATATTCCGTTCATCTGGTTCATCCTGGTCATCACCTGTTTCTCTCCTATTTTTATCTTTTTTCCAGAGAATCTATTCTCTGCATATATGCACAGCAAGTTTTCCTGGGATGTTCACCAATGATTAACTTTATTTACAGAAAAAAACAGCCAGACAGTGAGACTCATGTTGAGATCAGGCGTGGGCAAGATTTCTTGGCAGGAGCTTGGCATGGCTGCATCACACAAAAGCCTGAACTTCTGCAGAATTTGTTTGGATTTGAGGCACAAATATCTTTCAGTGAAAAATGAATTCTTGCTTTCCAGTCTACTTTATCAAACTGCAAAACTAAGTGAAGCCAGTTCAAGGTGATCAAAAAGATAAAATTAAAACCAAATACATCCTGTCAAGATGGCATGTGGAGCATCCATTTGTAGTGCAAAGTGCTCCAAGAATCATTGCCATTTGTTCTCTACAGCTCCCACGCTCTCTATAGAAAGAAAATTTTTAAAAATTCTTGATGAAAGAATGACTGGCAGGAGCTATGATTTCTTGAAGTGCATGCTTTAAGTGCATGTATTCACCAAGCACATTCAGTTGCAGTGATGTTCCTCTGTGCCAAGTTGCAGCAGTCAAGGGAAAGTTTTGAATTTTCTTTATGTTTGTGCCTGACACCACTCTGGATGGCCACAGGGAAAAATATTTGGTTTTTTTTCTAACATAGGAAAGCCAGGATGGAAATCCTGATTGTGATTTCAACCTTGTCTTGGAGAAAGAACTACACTGTCCACTGTCCCTCAGAAAAAAACTGGTGGGCTCCAGCTCAAGGACAAGCACTGCTGGCAAACAAGCCCACTCTTAAATTACTTAATCCTATTTCTATTAAAAAAAAAAACCACAAAAAACCAAAAAAAACCAGTAGTTTCTATAGTTTCTTCTAGTTTCTTGTTTGTTTTAGGTTTTAATGTATCAAGTCAGTTGAAGATGTTAGAGAAGTTATATGAAGGGTTGGAGACATACACTTGCCCTGGAGACACTCAGGGCTTCTGTGCCAGCTCTTCTGAGGAACCCATCTGAGTGTGGCCTAAACACGCAGGGAGGCCAACCATCCCTTTGGCTTGTCCACCAGATAAGCTGACACTGTGTAGCAGCTGATTGCAGAGCTTTAATGTATTTATCATCAAAGTGGAATTTCAACCAATTTTTTATTTTTTTCATGTTTCTTCTCAGAGTTTCACTCGGTAGTAAAAATCTCATGCTATGTGCTCTCAAGTAGCTTATTATCATTCTTAACACAATTCTTAATCTACATGGACTCCTATTTCTTTAGAGAAAAATTAAATCCACTGATTTATTCAAATTTCAAGGGAAGAGGAACAAATTAACACTTGTGCTTTCATTTAGTGTCTTGGGTAAGGCTGCAATGAGAGCACATCAGTTTGCCATTTCCTTCCAAGCTGGAGGCAGATGAAATTGTAAAGGAATGCTCTTTTACCATATTTTGAACCTTTTAAATAAAGCTATAGAAATTCCTTATGCTGTGAGATTTCTGTCACACAAAGTGGTTTGTATCTTGAGAAACTCAATGAAATAAATTTTCTGGTCTTGTAAGAGCTGTGTGACCCAGATGAGTAGGGATAAGAATTTATTGGCAAAACAGATGATGCCCCAGAATATCTGGTGAGCATCTGTCTGCCGCTGGATGGAACCTAAGCTGTCTTTTCATCCTCCCTGACATGCAGAGATGGAGTTCTGTGGCACCTCAGTTTCCTACCCCACCACAAAGGTGTGCGGCATGTCCAGCACAGCCAGAAATAGCAGCTAAAGCTGGGCTGCAGCTGCTTTCTCTTTAAAACTCAGTCACTAACAATATAACGCACCAAGATCAGAATGCCAAGAACCATGAGGTCTGAGCTGATATTTTTCTCTGCTTTTTGTTGCAATTGAGCAATAGTGTGAAGAGGCCCATGAAATTGCTTGCTATGAGGAGATGGGGAAGTGTCCTGCTGTCTCCTCATGATGCAGAGTTCTGTGGGCCTGGGCTCAAAACATGAGCAAGAGATTTTGGATACAAAGGTTAGAAACCCACCTTGGAAATAACTTGGAAGAGGAACACAAACTAAGGACTCAGTGTCTTAAACTCATATGGAAGGCAAATCATCAAGCCATATTCTGCTTCTTTCCCCTGCAGGAAATGTTATGACACAGCACTCATAGTGAGGTGGGGAATATCCCATCCCATAATGGCACCTTTCCTGTGGCCATTCTGGATGGCTGCAGCTGTGAGTTTGTTCCTCTTTCAGACTGAAGAAGGACAATAAAGGTACATGTATTCCATGAGAGTTATTGCCATTTCACAGCTATAGAGGATAATTTAAAAAGGCATCCTAGGGGAAAAAAAGAGAGAAAAGCCCCAGTCCTCCTCTAGTTCCTGCAAATAACCATCAAGAGTTATTATTTATATGGTAGGGAGATCAGCATGGATTTCAGGTTGCTGAAGGCCTGAGCCAAGCTAAGATTTGAGGAAATAAAGGATTTTAGGGACCTTCCTATCGCCATTTTTTTTAGTATCTAAATTCAAGCATCTTCTCACCAGCTGTGTGGGGTTTTCAGACCACCCAGAGGTTTTGTGTAGACAATATAAAAGATTTGTAGACTATAGATATATATGTATGCAATATATGTATATAGATAGATGTAGATATATATATAGATACACATGTATGCAAATTACACACATAAAGATGTTACCAACCTAATTCTAGGTGATATCTGTGGAATAGGTGCTTAAAAGCACTGGTATAGTCTGGTTTTACTCTGCATCCAATGCACATTTTTATTTAACCATAGGTCTAATAACCAAAGACAAGTGAAGAATAAAGATGTGTATGAAAACAAGCACTCCCTGTAGGTTTTACGGAGCATTCTATGCAGAATTTTTTCTCCTCAGCAAGAAAAATCTAATAAAAATCAGCAAGAGTAGAATGTTTTCCTTCTCTTTCTCTTAATAAGCAGGCAAAAAAAAAAAAATCTGGGAGTAGAGTGGGGAGACTTTCTTTCCTGACAAAATATTTTTCAGCTGTCAGACCAATAAGTGTCATTTATATACAGGTTATAATGTATAGACAGAAAGAATGAACATTTCAAAGTTGAAAAATTTAGAGTGGAAGTAATAAGTCAGTCATATGGCTTTGCAAAAGTCTCCATTTTTCCAGTCTAGTTTATGCATTCAGCTTTAATATTAGGATCAAGATTACATCTTATTCTTTGAAAAATAAAGTCTCTGCTGTCTGTGAGCTTGATAACAGGAATTACTTGATAATATTCTGTTGCCTGTATTTTACTTTTGTTTTTTCATGCAGGAAATCAGAGTAGGTGACCACAATAGTCCTGCCAGACTTTACGTTTGAATAGAAATGAACAAATCTGACATTATAATGGATTTTCTCTTTTTTACTTGAAAGGCAAAGAAATGCTAATTCAAACCTAGAACAGTGCAAAGTTCAATGACTAAGCAGTTAACTTTCTTATACTATTAAAATGAGTTGGTTCCAGTTTTTGCACTTAATAATCTTTTCACATAATAATTTATTTCTTCAAAACAAAAAAATACCTGCATTGAAACAAATCACTGAAAAATAATCAGGCAGAATTTTTATTAAATGGCATTGTGGCTCTCTATAGTGGGTGAAACTTTTTGGGTCTCAGGGGTGTTGAAATCTTGTTTCAGCCACTGCGACTGCAGGTTAGGATCCAGGGACACTTGTAGGGTGAATTTTTTGTCAGCAGGAATGTCACCATAGGATGGTGGTCAGAGTGGTTTTCGGTGAAGACATAATTCTAGAAGATTGTTTCTCACTGCCTATTGGATATTATAGCCTTTTTTTTTCAGGATATTAACTTAGTAGAGTCTGCTCTTGTTCAGTGCAAATACTTCAACAGCTCAAGCCTTCCCTAAGAACTTTAGTGGGGACTAGATTTCCAGGAAAATCCATTATTTTATTTTCCAAGTAAATTTCTTTAGCCAGATCTATAATCCCATGCAATGCTACAGGCCTGGGACAGAGTGACTGGAGCCCTGACTGGTGGAACCTGGGGCTGCAGGTGAACATGAGCAGAGTGTGTGCCCAGCTGGCCAAGCAGGCCAATGGCACCTGGCCTGGATCAGAAACAGGATAATCAGCAGGACCAGGGCAGTGATTGTCCCCTGTACTCACCACTTGTGAAGTCACACTCAAATCCTGGTTTTGGTCTGGGGTCTGTCACTACAAGGAGAACACTGAGGTGCTGGAGAATGTCCAGGGAAGGGCAGTGGAGCTGGAGAAGGGTGTGGAGCAAAAGTCCAACGAGGAGCAGCTGAGGGAGCTGTGGGTGTTCAGCCTGGAGAAGAGGAGGCTCCCTCTCTACCAGCCCCTGAAAGGAAGCTGCAGCCAGGTGGAGTTGGTCTCATCTCTCAGGTAACTCGCTACAGGATGAGAGGAAATGGCCTCAGCTTGTACCAGGGGACACTGAGATTGGGCAGGAAAATGTCCTCACCAGAAGGAGGCCCGAGGAAGTGGAAAAGTCACTATACTTGTAGGTGGATGTGTAAGTGTGATGCTTGGGGACATGGTTTGGTGGTGAACTTGGCAGTGCTGTGTTAGTGGTTGGACTTGATGATCTTAAAGGTCTTTTCCAACCTTAATGATTCAATGATTCTGTATAAGCACAGTTGATCTAAACATTAAAAGATTGGAAATAACTCTATGTATATTGTTTAACACTAAAATCAGGGAGCACAGATCAGTCTTTCCAGAATGATTAATTGACTATTCAGTTCCTTAACTCATTCTGCCTTGGAAGCTATCTCTCACTCAAACCAGGGTTTGTATCTTGAATGTGTTTTTTTTGTTTTTAACTAATTACATCATGCCACTTTCTTCAGCCATGTAAAGCTCCCACCGACCTCAGAGGTCAGGCACAGTGATGTTAGAAACACAGGATTTGACTTACAAAACATCATCTGCAGCTGCATGTCTAAATAATGTGGCACCGCAGACTAAAATCCCTGTCCCAGGAACCCAAAGATTTTAACAGTTAAAGGAATATTTGAGGATGTTTTGTACATTTACAGCTCATGCTATAATAAGCGAATTGAAAATTCAGCTATGAAGGTTTAATCCTCAATACAATAAAGACGGACAATCCTAGTAAAGGTCCCAATATATTCCTTTTCCTTCAGTGATGCTTTTTTCTGTCAAACTTTTATTGGCTTCTCAGTATATTCTGCAAATGGGCGTTTGCAGAAGTACGCTGGTAATGAGAAAAAGTGGAAAATATTTTAAAGATGAACAAACTTTGGAGTGTTTCCATTGGTGAAGGATGAAATTAAAGCAGTAAGTAGAACCAAAAATATTAAATACATTAAATGCAATCTGAACATGTGAGCTACTGAGTCCATTTAAGCAAGGAGGGGTACATTATTTTAAATAACAAATTCAGACATGTCTAACTTATATATCATTGACAGCATTATTACCAAATAAAATCTTTACATTTCAACCTATTTTGTTCTCTTTTTCTAGAAACCTCCTGAATTAACTAGTCACTTTTACTATGAGAAGTAAGGACAAGGATGAACACAAATAAGGCAAAATCTCAGTAGTCCTTCAAAAAATAGGAAAGTAACAGCAAGAGACAATGAGGTGCAAAGGCTGAAGTTTTGATTTGCACATTTTTCTTAGCAGGATAATGTCTCTGAATCAATACTGCTTGAGGTCTGAGACACATTTGCAAGGGTACATGGTCTGTTGCACACTTCCCACCATCCTCCCAAGCTCTAGTAGAAACCACTGGAAAACCTGACAAAAGTTGCAGAAGGGTTGACATTTCTTCTGACAAACACTGTCTCCGAGAGGTACATTGTTTTGCTGAAAATAATTAATATTTTTAAATGTTTCTCTTTGTGTTATTGTATTAAATTTGTTTTAGTTTTTAGTAATGGGAAAGACGTTCATGGATTATAATCAACTTTTAATCAATGTGCCTGTAAAACTGGCATTGGAAGAATTTAAAAATGGCTAAGGCTGTAAATAGTGCTAAAAATATTGATGTGGTAATGGACGAAGTGGTATTAATTGTAGTCAAAATATAATCTTCCTTGCTTTCTAGGGACAGTTCCAGAGGAAGCAAGGAGACAAGCTGACAGCAATACATGGCAAGGGTCTCCAAACCACAGGAAAATCCTTTCCCTATCTTTTCCTGTATAAAGTTGAGCAACTTCCTCCTACCACCTGCAACTTCCCCTCCTACCACCACTAAGTGGCACAAAACCTGCTGTTTCTTGATGGCAAAACACTCATTAGGATCATGGCTAAGTTTCTGCTGTTTTCAGTTGTGGGACAGAGAATTTAAACATCGTCAGTCATCATCTCAATGCCATCCAGCTCCAAGCTCTGCCCAAGAGGTCGTGCTTCTACTGATTTTAAAATGGAAGGTGTCAGGTTTTATATCCTACAAAGAAAATTTCTTTATCTGCAGCTATTAAACGACTGTTTCCTGTCAGTCTAAAGTTACAGCTTTGTGGCCCAAAGCCTACTGGTCAGATAGGTCAGGGATTTGTATTTGAGGGTTTTTGTAAGGTGTTGAAAATCCTCTAGAAAGTCGAGGCAGGGGGACTGAATGTTCAGCACACCTTTTTGAGTTACATGCCCAGTGCAGGGCTTCCTGCAGGTGCAGGGGACAGGATTTTATGACTTTTGCTGTCCTTTTTGTTATGATGTTCTCAAATGAAAAAGAAGTGAGATTCTTTTCCCATGGACACTTAAGAGCTAGTATGAACTAACAGCAGAAAATATGTTGTATTTATAGAGAGAAACTTGGTATCTAGTGTGCAGAAATAGGAAGAAGAGCCAAAAGTAACCCACATGGCAGAGAAGCACTTAAGGGAGGAAAGATATGAACCATGCAGCGGGTCTGACAACCAAAAAAAATTAAATTATATTTCTTTATAAGAAATGTGACATCATTATATCCTAAAAATATTGAAGAAAAATTACATGCATTTGCAACTGCTATAGTTGCTGCAAGTTGCTGCAAATTTACAAAGATATGAACCTGGGGATTTTGTGGGGTTTAAGATATTATCCATATTGTAGTAATTTTGGAAATTGCTGACCAACAGCAGGTTTACAAGATGTCAAAATTACCTTTTCATGTCTGTTTACTTATGTGTTCTAACTCTTTGGAAATGTCACTCCACAAGACAGATGCTTATGTTTTTTATATGTAATCAGTGTGTTTCTACAACACAAATCACAAAGCACTTTCATTGTACCCATCACACCAAGCTACATAGAATTTACATAAAAAAGTTCCAGCAGCAACCCCATCACCTCCTGGTGCTGTACAGCCGGAGAGAAAAGCTCTGAAGTAGTTGTAGCTTATTCATGGTAATTTAGACATGATCAAATTTACTACTTCAACATTGAAACTTTTGATTCCAAGCATATTTTTAACTGCAAGTTTAGGATTTACTTCTCACTACTCACTGAACAATAAGAGTACAAATAAAAAACAAAAAAAAAAAAAAAAAAAAAAAAAAAAAACAAAACACCGGGAAACCAAAACCAACCAAACAAACAAAAAAAAAACCACAAACAAAATGAGAAAAAAACCAAACCAAACAAACAAACAAAAAACCACAAAACCCCCCACAGAAAACAAATAAACCACCTAAAACTAAAGAAAGTTAAACAAGACCCAAAAAGCAGCTGAAGGCTTGGTACAACCTGTGAAGGCTTTATGCACAGTTTTCATGGAGCACGTCTCAGAGATTGTGAGAAAAAGCCAACACAACAAAGTAATTTGGGGTTGGTAGACCCTTATGCTTTCTCAAACACCTAAAGTTAACCTGATTTTAACATTTGTTCACTGCTCACTGACTCCTGAAAGGGCCTCATGTCTTCATCTCTGGAAAAAACAAACCTACTTGAAATTGCTGTCCTATGACTGTGAATATGCATTTTCTATCTTTTCATCTTCATGGCGTCCTAGGGACACCTGAGGCTCTAGTTATTATCAATATTTTCCAGTTATAATAATGTTCTGAATGCTGAATTTAGCTAAAACTACCTTAACAGAGCCCAGCTTTTTCCTGAAACAGGATGAGAATAGATGAGATATCTCAGTGGTTTGAGACAGCTCAGCTAACCTTACAGTGTATCTATAATTCAACACATTGCACAATAAGTGGAATTTTGACAAATAAAAATAAATAATGCATTTCCCTGAAAGCTCAGGGAAATGGAAAAGTGTATGGAACAAGAAACAGCATGTTTATGGAAAAGAAATTAACCAGATGAAAAAAAGGGAGAAAGATTTTTTTACTAAATATAGGGAGGTATTGAATAGTGTAAGTTCAGAATCCTCAAAATAATCTAGTCATAGCCCAGAAAATGGCATAGTACTTACTATGTAAATATATTTATATATAAAAAAATGTGTTACCAAAAGTGAGAAATATTGTATTTAGTGGAAATTTAATCCTTCCCCTTAGATGGTGCAAAATTCACCCTTAGATTCCTGCCAAAGAATCTGAGCTAAGCTGATCTTTTTGCACTTTCCCAGCATGTTTCTGACTTTCAATGAAAAGCTGAAAGTGCTAAATTCTTGCCATTAAACACCTGCTTAATTCCAGATTAATAACAGAAATAGATACATTAGCTTAAAAAATCTCCACTCTTGATGGTTCAGAATTTTAAACTGCTGCTATTATATAAGAAATCAAGCTGGTTCTGCCTTTGTGGAACTCTGTGACTAACTAGTTTACCTGTTTTCTAGGAAAACTCTCTGCATAATGGATGTGACTTTTAAACATTAATCACATATTCAATTACTCATTATTATTCAGTACTTAATGCAGGTGTACTTAAAAGGGAAATTAGCATCTGGTACCCAGCTTATGCAGCTTATATTTTAATATGGGTTGAATAGTTCAAGAATATCAGTCACCTTTTCCAGATGTAGAGATATTTTTCATATATGCTTTCCCAAAGTAAAAATGTGTCTAACAGTTGCATCTCTGCAGTATATAACAAGATGGAAACAGCTCATTTCAATAAAGCAAAAAGGATAAGGAAAAGCAAATAGTTTATGCATGAGGACTGATAAACCTGATCAGTAACCTATAAATCGAAAAGACAGAACTAAGGAAGAAATACAACAGTAAAATATGTTTCAGATGGGAGGGGACAAACCTACAGAATAGGGGTGTAAAACAACAAAGCAAACCAAATGGAAAGAGTATATGGCAGGATGGAAACCACCTGAATCAATACCAGAGGAAACTGTGGAACTCCTTGTCACAGAGGAGCGATCAAGAGTGCTAGAATTTTGACCTCATTCCACAGGAGACCTTAAAAATTAATAGAAGAAAACTACATGGATAGGTCTTAAGGAAAGAAAGAAAATACAAACCACTGGAACTAGAGAGTAGCTTGCTGCAAAATCACTGAAGTTCTGTCTTGTTACAATATGATTTTCTGTTGAGGGTCAGAGGAACCTGTGACCACTAAACCTGGATCTAATATCAAAGGCAGAAAAAACAATTCTAGGTGGTATACAACTCAAGGAGAACATTTTGGATGGGTTTCAACTGATTTGAACTCCATGCTTAAAAAAAATTTTTAGTTCAGGCAGGTGAACAGAAAGGATTCCAACTTCATCCTCAGTGAGCAAGGTCAAAGGCACAGACAGAGCCTGAATATGAGAGTCACTGCATGTGCATGTGCAATAACTACATGGTGCAATAGTTGTTTCCCTTGATGGCAAATTCCATGAAATAAATTTGGGCAACAACATATAGGAAAAAAACCACAATGAGACTCAACAAGACAGAAAAGACATGAAGCAGACTGGAATTCAGAGTGGTTTTTTTCTCTTTACAGACCAGATTATTAAAATGAATCTGTTGTTGGTGAGATAGAGCACCAGTGTTCCTTGTAGAATAGGTTCTGTGTTGTTTTATGTATTCATAAGACAATGGTTGCAGAAATACTGTTCTTTACACTGCCTTGTGGAGACATTTATGCTTACTCATTTTATCCAAACTGAGACTGAACTGAGGAAGAATCAGCCAGTGACCAACTCCTTTAATTTTGTGTCCAAGCTCTGTCTTAGCCGTTAGATCTGAGCAATGAAGTGCAACTGCCTGTTCCTTCCCTCTGGCCACAGTGAATTATTAATTGCTGTTTATCTCTGAGTTTGTCGCTCCTTGGAGGATTTCATGAAAGAAAATGACAAAGTGAAAACAAATACATGAGATACCAAGTCCTCCACTTCCAAGGATGCTATTCAGGCACATCTGTTCTCACAATAATGTAATTTCAAAGGCATTAAGCCTTGAATCAGAACAGTTTTATAGCTATGGATCTCCATGAAAATAGCAATTCACACGTGTAAGACAAAGTTGATTAAACCATAAGGAATGAACAGTTTAGGGACAAATTTTGAAAGAGCAAGAATGTAAATGAATGTCATCTGAAGAAAAATTTAGAGACTTCTTAGTTTTAAAACCCCATTTTTCCTTAGATTAAAAGCCAATGTCCTTAAAAAATTGCCTTGTTTGGAAACTCAGGCCCATTGTATGCAGAACTCTCTTCACTTTTCAATAACCTGTTGTAATATTTCAAAAGGCAGAGTCTTTCAGTCTTTCAGCACACATTATTTTCCAGTGTTAAATTCATGATTGTTTGTACCTCCAGAAATGTAGATCATCTCCTTCACAAAACTGAGCTAACTTCAGCAGTATAGGGCACTCCCTCACTGTTTCCTAAATACATTGCAGTCTCTGGCGTCACTAAGGATTTAGGAATAAAAAACACAGACTGGGAGAAATATTCTTGTCAAAAGAACTGTTTTCCCACCACTACCAAAAAACCCCAACAGAAACAGCTTCAGAACTGTCTCAGGTCCCATTTGTAATCCAGTTTGCTTCCTGTCTCCAGTATTTCTGCAGGCAAGTCGCTCCTCAGGCACACTTATAAAAACTAATGCAATAATTGACCTCATCAATGCATTAATACCTACATTGCCTTCAGCTTAAATAGCATTTCCTTCACACAACTGCCACTTACTCTGTATAAGGGCTGCATATCTCTCCTTAATGTGTTTACAGAAGATAATGTTGTCATCTTTTAATCTTTACATACCCATATTGGTAGGAGATATAAACAAGGCCTTGCGTCATAAAGTAGCTTTACACTCCCCATCCCTGGAAGGGCCAGGCTGGATGGGGCTCAGAGCTACTTGGTGCAGTGGAAGGTGTCCCTGCCCATGGAAGGGGGTTGGGACTAGGTCATATTTAAGGTCCTTTCCAAACCAAACCATTCTAGGATTCTATGGTCCTGTTAAATATCCACTAAAGGCATCTACCTGAAGAAGATTGATCTAAACTAACATAACAATACATGTACCATTCATATGGGATGAAAGTGGGGTTATTGCAGTCACAACCCATAAGGGAAGACTGAGAGGAACAGATCCTTGGTGTTTTCATGTGGGAAGAGACTTGTGCTTGGCTGAAGCAGAGCACAACTCCAGGGAGGTCTGAAACTCTTATGGTGGCTGCAGAGACAGAATATCTTCACAAGACACATTTGAAACACCCTTTAGATTAAACTGGTCCACAAAGCCTCATGAACCCTTCTGTCTGGTTGTATAATGACCTCTGTTTTCATTCACCTCCAAACCAGCATGAATTCAACTGGAATGCAATGCTTTTGTAGACCATACCATGGATTTAGTGGTATTTCCCATTCATGCAGCTCTGTCAAATAAAACAGCCCCTGGAGTGTAAAGTTAGAGGATTACCTGTGAGGAGGGCCAGGTGGAACAGCCCTGAGGAGAGGGCAGTCAGCATTTTAAAACATATGTAGAGGAGCCAGGTTTATGATAAATTCTGATGAAGTTCAGACCAGGGGGCTGATCAAAGGTAAGTACATTCACCACTCAAACACAGAGGAAAACAAGGAATATACCATGAAAGAACAAAGGGCTTGTTACATTGCAGGGTTATTGTATGGGAGTTTTCATGGACCAAAAAATATTGAAGGAGCCAATTGAGAGTTTCAGAGGTTGAGGCATATGGAGGAGGGAAGATGAAAAATTGAGGAACTAACAAAAATTTCAATGGCATGGGGAATGTAGTCATGTCTTTTACATAATTACAAAACTCATAAAAGACTAAATAAGTCAAATGTATAACGTACCGACTAAGCTAAAAGAACAAAAAAAGGTTTAAGATCAGTCATTCTGCTATGTTACAGAATGCTGGAACAAATAATAATGTAAAAGAGGCCATTCTTCAATTGATTTCAATTTCCCTTGGAGAATTCAGTTGCCAAAATTGACTGACCTCTGAAGTGACCCAAATATGCCACAATCAACTCTTGGTTTTATGGTCTGTAATTTCTGAAAAAGAGTGCCATGGGAGCCTAGTCAATGAGCAGAGACACAAAATACCCTATATTAATTACTCAATTTAGAGAAAGCCCAGCAGAGATCTAAGTCACCTTAGCTGTGGATGGCTGTGAAAATCAGGGATTAGAAGTGTTTTACCTCTGTGTTTCCAACTCCACTGCAGGTTAATGCAGTAACATGTGGACTAAACTTTCCGTTTAATATACTGATGGGGGATTGACTTTTTGTCTGTGTGTATGAAAGAAATGAGCTAAAATATTCTGTAACTAATGAATAAAAGCAATTAATTATAACCAGCAAAGGAGCAAATTGCCACAGAAACAACAATCCTGGGAAGGGCAGAGGAGATTTTACTTTTTAATTTGATCTCAGCACCATCTTGAAAATGAATAATGCTTTTCTTTTCTCTTATGCAATGCTTTCTTATCAGCAGAGCAAAGGCAACATCCAAATGGAAACAGATTTTGTATTTCAAGGTTCTTTAATGTAAATCAAGAGGAACAGATTAATTTTCAACATTCCTGTTCACTGAGCTGCTCAGTGGAACACAGAAGTTGAGCACTTAATTCTTCAATGCACAGAATAACATCCTGTTGGCTGGATTTGGCTGGAATTTCAGAACAATTAATGATGCTTATAGGACTCAGCAGCAGTAGTTATAGCACCAAAACACTCTATCAAACCATATGCCATGTCTATCTTTAAAAAGAAGAGCTGCAAAGAGGGTATTGATTAGCCAGCTGTGACTTAGTAAGGAAACAAGGAGCATATAACACAGAGTTGTTAAGTATAATCTTTATTTATTCTAGCAAAAAAAAAAAAAATCTCTTGTATAACAGGATCATCACTCTTTGTGGATGGAAAGACAAAGTATGAACCACATATCTAGGTTTTACAAGTCTATTAATTTTGCCTTAGGGCAGATTCTCAGTGTTCTAAATGAAAATGCTAAAAAAGAGTTTGGCTACTCATTTCCAGAGAGTTATTCATTGGATTCACTGACAGAATGGAAAGACTTTTCAAGCAGGGTTCTCCAGAAGTCTGCATAATGCTTCACTTCATAATCTGGATGATGAATGTTCAGTAAATCCTTTAAAAATGCAGATAATGCAAAGGTAGAAATAACTGTGCATGGGCTGTAGGAGGGGATAACAGGTTAATAATGACCCTGACAAACGCAATGGTCCAAAACTAGGATGAAATTCTGGGTATATGAAATTCATCAAGTGCAAGGGTCTAAAGATAAAAAAAATGTGGTAGGCTGGGCAGGGTGGGGAACAACAGATTGTGTTATTCTTATATATGGCAGATAGGACAAAGAATATTCAGATACCAGGAAAACTTGATAATTACAACTCTGACTTACAAGGATTTTCAACTCTCAATGAAAGGGAAAGAAACTCTGAAAGAAACACACATTGTTTCCACACTGAAGGTAATTGTAAAAGTTAGGCACACTTCTGTGAAGGATGACATTGTTGATCCTGTCTTTAGATAGGGAGATTAAATGAGCTTCACATGTAATTTTCAACCATGTTAGCTGTACTCTAAATTGTTATGTCTAATTGTGAATATCCCATTTGCCAGAAAATAAATAATACTCGGTTCTTTGATGGACAACTGTGAATGAAGTAAAAAACAAATCATTTGGTAAGAACAGTGTGCAGTTTTCATTCCTTGGGATATATTGCAAAGTCATAAAAACATTGGGACCACTGTGAATACAGAGAATTTCAGCTGTCTCACGGTAGCCTCTCCCAGGAACTCTCCTGCAAAGTAGTTCACATGTTTTGAATCACAGAATCAATAACTGACTTAGGTTAGAAAAGAACCTTAAGATCACCAGGTCCAACTATAAATTTTGAGAAACTAGTTATGCCAAATTTCTTTGTATTCTTCAAGAGCAAAAGTGTGCAAGTGGACAAGTTCCATGGACCAGCTGATAGTTTTTAAGCACACAACCTCTCTTATCTCACAGTAATTTATTTGTGTAGCCATACCCCTGGGCTCCATGGAGACACAAGGTAATGAATTCAAGACTGACAGAGACTAAATAATTTATTTGAATAGTAAAACCATGCTGAACTCTTTATCATGCACCTGGACAGGTATCAGGGACTGCACAGAGATGTGCAGCAGAGGCACACAGCAATTCTAGAAAGCTTGCATGTGGGTCACCCTGTTTGGAGGTCACAGGCTCACTTCCTATGCACTGCTAGTGCACAGTTACCTGAAAACTTCTTCAAAAGAGGTTTTTTTCTTAAAAACCAAAACAAAAAACTCTCAAACAAATAAACAAAAAAAAAAAAAAAAACCAAAGAAGAAGTGACCAGATGCAATACACATGTGATTCAAAAACTGATTTATTATGTTTACAGGCTATTAATATTCACCCAGATAATAAAATTTACTCAAATTAAGTAGCACAAACCCCCTTAAAAATCTCTGGGATTACTTTTTCAGAAAGGGCATCATTCAGATTATCATGCAAATATTAGAGTCATCCATATGAAATATTGCTCTACTATAAATTGAATATACATATACACACACCTTATAAAAGCTCCTGAGAAATTTAAAAAGCAGGTTTTCCAATTTTTTTAAAAGGACACTTTGATTGCAAGAAAGAGGCCTTCAGAATGATAAGGATTCAATACAGAACTGACATTCTGCCTAGAAAGCAGACAGGCTTTCATATGTAAATTCTCCAGTGTGTTTTGATTTTTACTTCTAAAAAGTGTATTGTTCCGTGTATAGAATGAATATTTTTGGAATAGTTGCATAATATTAAATTTTGCCCTTGGTGAATTTTTCTTTGGTTGCCTGAAAAACTATTGCTTCATTTTAGATCTGAACTTAGAGATTCATAAGAGCCCGAAGGCTTTTATACATTAACTAGTTAATATGAGATGTCATCATGATTAATGAATGAGGGCTCTTTTTAAAAAGCAATACTTTCAGTCCTGGTTTTCATGGCATGAGCCTGAAATGACAGCACTTAGTTTCATAAGAAGTGGAAGAAAAAGACTTCAAATCTTTTCAGATAAACCTGAAAAAAAGCCAACAAAGAGAAAAATGCCAACATAAGTGGATTACCATGAGATATGCTTAGGTTTATTCTAATACGTAAAAGAGTAATTGTTTACATTAGATTAAAATTTTTTGGGAAAAGCTGATGAATATTCTGTGGACAGGTGAACTGAAAACAAGGCAAAAATGCACTTTTAGCTATAATTATCAGCCATTATATTTAGAGATGAGTAGAGGAAACAAGAAAGCAAGTGTCTATGGAGGATGCTGTGCTGGAAGGAACTAATGGCTGACATCAGAAGAGTTTAAGATCTAAGTCTCAGATGAAAAAAACAGGCTACAGGCTGACTGTTTTCAAGCTCACAACAAGCATTCAGCCCATTCTGTTGTTAGAAGCAGCTGTGGACAGGAGGGCCAGCTGTGGAAGGAAATACACCTGTAAAAAAGAGAGAGTTTTATCAGGGTTAGTAATAAGGACTTCCACAGTTTCAAGAACATGACCCAGGGTTTTACATCACTGTAGGCAGCAAGTCAGTAAAAGGAGAGTATCACTGTGGGCAGAGGTGGATTTAATGGAGGAGAACATTGCTGGTGTCCCCCCACACCCAGAGAGGCGGTGCAGCAGCTCTGCTTGGCACAGCAGGTAGAAGCTGGGCTGTTGGAAGTCTCCTCCATTCACCTGCCAGGATCCTCTTTACACACACAGCCCACATCAGAGACACCACAAAGGATATGCCAAATTCTAATTTCTGTCTTCTCAATGTCCATCATAAATTGCTTTATGGCAACTTTTAGTTTCAGTCCAACCACTGGGGCCATGTAGGGGAACAAGAGGGTGGGACTGTCTGACAGTCTTCTCTTGAGCTGTTCACTGAAAGGCTCTTTGCCTTGCATGGCTTTGTATAATTTTGAAGCAAAGGTATTATGCTTTGCAAAGTCATCCTGCTGAAGAAGAACAAGACAAGAGAATGAGGAGTTACACGAGAATAATGATCAGTAGTTGTATGAGTAAACTTGACACTGTTACCCCACTTCTCTCCTCTCTGGTTATCGTCTTCTACAAAAATTGCTGGAATTATGTTCTATTTGAGACACTAAATAAGAATTAAATCAGCCACTGGTTTAACATGTTCCTGAGAAGAGGACAGATTGTTTCTGTAGGAGACTACAAGAGCAAACTCAACAGTGGTCACTTTGGGATGATAGGAAAATTCTGGACTATTAAGCTGCTTCCCCCACAGTAACGGAATAATGGAAATGTTCAGGTTCCCTAAAAAGAAGGAAAATATTACTTCCAAGAAATGGCCTCAAATTAGCATCAACCAAAACCCCTTTTCTTTTTCTTGCTCTCTTTGAGGTGTCATCACTATGTGCTACATTGGTTCTCCCTTCATTTTTCACTGTGATCTTCCCTGTTTGGGATCTCTTACTGCAGACTGTGCTTTCCCTCCCTCCACCAGTGTCCCCTCCTGCTCCTCAAGATCTTTGATCCCATGTGACACCTGCTTCAGTGTCACAGCATCACTTTGCTAGTGGCAGAGAGTGAAAAAGTGTCTTACTATCATGGGAAAAGCCAGCACTTCTCCTGCCCTGTGCTAAATAATTTTGTGGGAGGGAAAAGCGGCAGTTTCTGCAATGCTCACTTTTCCCTGGCACACCATAGCTCCCCTCTGGGACCACAAGAAAAGAAAGATAAAGAGAAGACATTCAGCCTGACTCTGGGATGTTTACTCTTTTCAGCAGCAATTTGCATATAAAAACCATTACCAAAAAGATAATGACACTGATGTTGAAATTACTGTATTTTAAGTATGCAATACAAGATTTCCTAGAAATGGGGAATGATGTTTTTTAAAATGATCCAGACCTTTTCATGATTTCCAAAGGCATTTCAAATCATTCGGGTTAGAATGAGAACAAGTTTCCAAATGTCAGAATTTCCTACAAAACAGAAATTCAGTTAAACTGAGCTGTTACTAACATCCTCACTCAAAACAGCTTAGAAAATCCAGTTGTTTCTGGTGTCATTGGTCCAGGAAAATGAATAAGATTTCCCCATTTGATGGTCATGTTCACAAAGAATGTATGCTCTGACTTTACAAGTGAAAGTTGAAGTCTTAAAAAGGGTTCCAGAGCACTAGTTAATAGCAATACAGGCTATGTACATGCTGCTTCATCACCTAAATAAAAAAAAAAGATCAAAAAAAAGTCTGATTATAATGATTACTGAAATTAAAGACCAACAGAGGTTGTGGTGAATGAATTGCCATCTTTCTGCAGAAATAAATTCCTTGGAGAACATAATAAGCAATCATGGCTCTGTAAGAGTGCTTATTCATACACCTGCATAATGTATTTATGGCATTTTTAAAAATACAAAAGTTCCAGTTTGTACCTATACTGCCTGAGCTGCATGATTAAGGTTTTTCCCTGGAGTTCAAAAATGCATGGGTGAGTGGGAAGGCAGCAAAGAAATTGTAAAGGCTACTTGTATGCCATTTTTAAATTCAGGTATTTGTAGACATGATTCTGCTCAAAGAAGCCGGCTTAAATCCGTGATGCAGATTTTTACTTGCGCCCATGAAAGAGGTGCTTTAACTCCTTTTCAGACAACAGTGTTTTTAACTCCTTTTTAGACAACGCCTTTTAGGCAACAGTGGAAATGTTCTCAATAGTTCATGGATGTTGCCTGCTGTGATCTCAGGTTCCTGGCCCAGGCCACAGCTGGGTGTTCTCTGTGCGTTTTAATGCCCACAGGGGTGGGGGCCAGAGCATGGCAGGGCTGTAGAGGCAGGAAAAGCCACTTTCCTTATCTGGGGTCATCAGCTGCCACAGGGGCTTGGCTTAGCACAGAGAGCAGCCCTGAGCTGTGTGTTCACAGGTAAGGTGACATACCTTCCTTCTGGGCGCAGAGCAGATGTGTCAAAGCCAGCCCTCTCCCTATGGCCTCTTCTATGGTTAATAGGGAGCACTGGAAAATAAATCCAGTAAATTACTGATTTGTTTGCCTTGATGAGAAATGACTTAAAAAGCAGCTTTATGGAGAAGAGATAGTCTGATTTAATTTTGGGCATCAATCACCAAATTCTGTGGTTTACAAACCAAGATGGTGTTTTGTTGAGGAAATCTCTGCTTACCAAGAGCTGCACCCCTGGGACTGCAGCCAAGGGCCCTATTAACTTTGACTTTTTTGTCCTTGTGTCCTTGACCTAAAGCAGGAATAAAGCTCCTGCTTTAAAGCTGGTTATACTGGCTTGCCATTAGGATGATGGTGTGCCCTTTCATCATTTGGAAAGATGCTGTGAAGGCAGAGGGCACCCATCCCTGGCTGGGTTTGGCTGCTGGGGGCTGGGGCCAGCCTGTGCACAGGGGTCTGTCCTGGTTCCCAGCCCATGCAACCCCTCACAGTGTAAGAGAGTCTGTACATATATAATGTAAATATATATACTTATTTTCTGCCTTGCTCTGCAGTGGAGCAGTAAGCACACTGCCCATTAAGTTGTGTTTACCCTCAGAGAGCTGGAGGCAATACAAAAGAACACAAAAGATAATCAAGGCAGGCTCAGAGCAATAGCCAGAGACACAGGCACAGTTTTAATGAACAACACAAAGCTGCATGACAGAAGAGGATTGTGTTCCTACCTTCACCTCTCTGAACAGCCTTGTCCCAGTGAAGGACAAGCCAGGGACCACAGAAATAATTCTGGCAACTTGTCAAGAAAACTTGTGTAGAAAATTGTCTCTCCTAAGGCCTGTGCTGCTGCCTTCACTGCAGACCCATTTTGTTCACTGCTGATATTTTTATACACTGAGAGAAAAAATTCTGGCTAAAATCAATCTTGTTGTTCAGCCATAAGTTCCCTACCACACATGTCCATCCTAATGAGTACTTTACTGGTAGACATCAATTATTTCTGCTTCTTTCCCATGAGAGAGCACCCAGAGCTTGAAATCATGTTTCTTTTCCTAGTGCTTGTCATTCTCATTTAGTCCAGAGGAGCTGAAAAAGAAGTAGTCAGTTCCCACTTCCTTCCTTTGCAGAACTGCAGTAATAACCTAGAATTACTCTTCGACATCCAATCTTTTTCAGCAGATGGCTTTCAGCAAATAAATATGCTCAACTTGCCAAGCTTTGTCCCGAAGTACAAAAGCTAACCACATCAAGTCAGGATTTTAAGAGTTTTCATTTTTGTATTGTGATCTATATTTTGTTCATGAACCATAATATGAGATGAGAAGTGAACTCTTATTTATTCAAATTTACATTATATATCTCATATCAGGTGCAGATTGTAGAAATAGAAGGTAGAAGCACAAGAATGTGAATAGGTCAAACTCAGCCCCAGTTTTTACAGCATCTGCTCTCAAGTGTTAGAATGAGTTAAGAAAAAACAATCAGCTTCCCTTTACCTCACCCCACTTTATACAAAGGATCTGTCCACCTTTGAGAAACATCAAAGTGTTTTAGGAGCTTACCTAGCAGTAAAAGATAATCCAAATGCCTCCCAAAACAAAAAACAAATTTACTGAGGGAGGAAATATTTTTTTATGGACATGAGACAAATATATCAAAACCAAACCACACCAACCAAAAAAAAAATCACCCAAGACCATACAAAGGTACTTGTAAGATCTGTAAGGCATCAGCTGAAAAGCACAGTACTATTCAGTGGCATGCAGCTGAAAGTTAAGTTTGGAAAACTCAAACCAGAAATGAGAATGTGAGATTTTCAAGTGAGGTTAATTACCAAATAAAAGAAAATCCACACAGGACTGGAAATTCTCCATCCCTCAACTGGCTTTAATTTCTGGTCTCTTTATATTGCTAAAACATCCAGGTAGTTCCTTCCTTACAAATGAATCCACAAAGACTTTTCTGTCTTGTTGTCTACCCCCACAGTAGCAAGTGGGACTTATCCTTAAGAAGACTGAGCAAATTCCTGTTCAGATTTCTGGGATTTTTTTTTTTTTAACCCAGATTGCAATAAAGTCTCAAAACTCCTGAACATCCACTCCTCTCACCACCATCCCCAGACTCTCCTTCATTTCCTAGGACCACCCACAAAATCACTTACACCCTCCTTAGTGTGTTGTGAACACCCACTCCTCTGGCAAAACATCAAAGCACATATTTACCTTGACAGGCATTTCTTTTCTCTTTCAGATCTTCTTCATTCAACCCTGCACTTGTCCCAGCTGAGCAGATGTACGGTATTGCTGGTAAGTTCTCTCCCTCTTCTACTCCATTCTGGCCCTTTTTTGTCCTATGATCTTCTCTGGGGCTTTTTTTTATTTCCTAAGTTCTACATCCAGGGGACCTGTGCAACTGCTTTGAGAACTACAGCACGTGTTCCTTAATTTCCAGCAAAAGGTCTTGCTAGAGGACAGAGAAACTGTGAAGATATTTTTGATGGCAATTTGAATAACCCTCCAGGGCTCCTCCTAAAATGTCTACCAGCACTTGCTCAGAGCTAAACAAGAATGTGGATACAACATTAGTACAGGGGAAAACACATTGTGTGAAAATCTGCATTGTGTGGGCACAATTTTCCCTTTTAAGAAAGAAAGGTAATGAGTATTGAAATTCAGAGTGACAAAAATAATTGTGCTCTGTACCTGATTTGACTTCATTTTTAATTGATTATGGAGGTATTTTGTCCTTGTAGATCCCAATACCGCAAGACTTTCTCATTTTACTGTATCTTATAAAAATTATACATTTTTTTAGATGTACATTTTCAGCATGCTATACATGAATACATGACATATGAGCAGTGACCCTGACACACAGAGCCCATGCTGTATCTACAGAGATGCAAGATTGTTGAGCCGGACACAAGCAGAAGCCAAGTCTGAGGCTCCCTCCCACAGGGCTCTGAGCTGCAGACAAGTTCCTTTCTTGCTGAAAATCTCCCCAGGGTGTCCCACATTGGGGAGCTTGCACATGCACAGCTCAGAAAGACAAAATCACAAGTTCCTTTATTCAAGTATGTTTTTTCCCATTTGTTTTTAACAAGAATATGTCTTCATGTCAGAGGAGATATATGTGCCTGAGAGACCTTTTTTACTGAAAGGTTTTACATACTGAGGTAATAATTTAGAGGGGAAGGAATAGGTTTAAGGCAGACAGTAACCTAAACATTTAAGGATACGATCAAATGAAGTTTACAGAGCAATACATTGTATTTAAATGGCCCTGTACACGGAAGGTCCTGTAATCCCAGGATGGACATTCACTGGGGTGGTTTCTGTGTTCCTTGTTAGACCTGCTCTCATTTTCAGCTCAGAGCTCTCAAATGCTGCTCTAGTTTCCACCAGCAGGACCAAAGGGCCAAACTGCAGCTGAGGGTCAGAATGGCTCAGGGCTGCTCTGGGCATATGTATCACCCTCTCACCTCACCTGTCCTTCTGGCACTGAGAGCAGAAGAAAGGACCTCCCTCATCAAACACCACATGTGCAAATATCAGATACCTTCTCTCCAGAGCTGGCTTTCACAGGTGATACAGTCATTACACTTAGATCTGGTATTAGCTGTGCAGAAGATACCTGAGGTTCAAAAATATTTTTACACACAAAGCAGATTCCCTGTGAAGGATTACCTCAGATCAACTCAGGTGTAAAGATGGACAATTTTGGTGAGTATAGACCCGATACAACTCCTTGGGGACCAAAGCTCACTGGATATGACCCAGCCCTGCCCTGGAAATAACTGAGCTGAGAGAGCTGAGCCAGTATTATGGTTCTGAAGATAGCAAATACCCACTGTTCACATGGTGATATTCACTTAACTGCGTATATATCACACAGAGGTTGTAGAAACAACACTGGTGGACTGATGAAGTCTCCTCTTGATTTAGCTAGGACAAACTCTCTTCTCTGCTCCATGTTCTTTTTCAGAAGTTCAAACAAATCCTGAGGCTGCAGTGGGCATCTCTTGACATGTAATATCAAAGTGAATTCTCAGGGATACCTTTTCAAGATATATGTGAACTGTTCTCTGAAGATCTGCTGGTGTACAGAGCCTCTGTCAGGGTAATGTTCTTGAAAGAAGAATAGAGACTCTGTGAATTAATAGAAAAACAGTTTTTAATAGAAAGAAAGCTCACCAGCAGAACTGTGAGGACCTGACAAAGGACCCCTCTTGTCTCCATCTCTTTTTCTTTCTTCTGAGAAGATAAAAACAATTTTTAATAATAGAAGGGGAAGGGAAGACTCCACAACCAAGTCACCAGCAGCCAGTATCCTTTAATTATATGCTGTAATCTTTCTTCCAACACCCCAAACACAAGAGCAGTCACAGTGATCAACTCCTTCCACATACCATGGGAAAGCATGTACAGAACCTGGAGTCGATAGGGAAAGTAACCTAGATCAAGTGATTTCTAGAATTGCATTCTAGTTGGATGGCTTTATAGCAAAAAATGTCACTGAAAATGAACTGATAAATCTGATTTTTTTTTTTCATAGCTCTTCCTACTTTTGCCTGAAGAAAGTGAAATGACCAGCACTGCTCCTCTCCACCCATATTTCTAGAGAAAAGGGACATGTTTCCCAACTTCAAATTAAGATATTATGGCAGCAACTCACTCTGTGGAGTGAGGATGGAGAGCAGGAACATGACTGGGAGGAGAGACTCCTGTCTTTCCATCAGTTATTCAGGTTCCAGTTCCTCAGTGCCTGTGATCATTTTCTGAGATAGTAGTTCAGTCTCCAGTGCGGTAACTGTAAAAGTTAGGAAGTCATCCTTATTTTGCAGACCATTAAGTTTTGAACTCCAGTTCTACACAAAGCCATATTTCTAGTTTTACTTGCTACAGGTCTGCAGACTGTCGTTACAGAAGTTTGCTGAAGCAAACATTGATTAATGAGACGAGGCAGCAGTCAATGAAAGCAACAAATGGGTGGACTCAGGAGGACTGACTCTTGAGAACCAATTAATGTGTGGACATGCCATCTGGGCTGGCAGCATGCAGGGCAGTTCACTACCTGCTGCCACTGCTGGCACTGCACCAAGAAGAATCAGAGCATCTGTCAGTCCCCAGGATCTGAAACAGAAAACTGCAGCGCAGAGAGCTTCAAAACAAGCCTTGAACATCAAAACTCTCTGGCAAATCCCTAGAAGAAAAAAACTAGAGATAGTGTGGAAAGAACTGTATTAAAAATAAAATATTGTATTGTTTCCTGTGCAAAAAAATTTCATATAAATGGTCTTTTCTCTTTTGTCTTCGACTGCAGATGCAACTCTTTTCTCAAAATTTATTTTGATTACCTTAATTGACATCAAAATCATATGTTTTCTCTGTGAATATCTTAAAGTAAAATTTCAGATTTTCAGCTATAGGCTTCACATTTCTCTCCCATTTCTCCCAGTTAATTTTATTAAGGTCAAGGTTCTTTCCAAAGAGGTTATGAATCAGTTAGGAAAAAGTATAGTAAGCAAGCCATATCTCACTTAACTGTGTATCATTGGCCTTCAAGGGTTTTTCTATTGAAAAACAAAATTTCTCTAGCATTGCTGGTTATTTAACCAAAATGCAGGGAGGAATATCACTAGTCTGCCTCTCTTTTTCTGCTGAAAGAAACACAGTTTAGAGATGAGCTACTGCCAGGAGTTGATACCATCAGCCTTAAAAGGGGAAAATTGATTTTGCAATCTCACAGTGAATCACACAGAAGCAGCAAGTTAACCAGGGCTACCTTGTGATCTTGTGCCCAGTAGAAGCCATTATTGCATTCAGTGGATAGGTTTTTATGGGATGGGAAGTGAAATATCAGGAATCAGTGTCAAAAATTAAGATTTAAGTGCTTAATCACCACAATCTTCATTTCAGAAGAGATATTTTGACTTTTGCTTCAAGACAACTGTATTGCGAAAAGGCAGACAATTCAGAACTCTGTGAATAAATTAGAAAATAAATTAACCAAATCACCATGTTTAATCTTCTTTCTCCCTTTGACATTACTTTCTAAAATATCAGACTTAACCTCAGCATATAAATATAAACTTTGACTAAAATTGACTAGGCACTGAAAGATGTGCCTACATCTGAGATGAATGAACTAAGTGTTATGAGGGGTCTTTTTGCAGGTCCTGCATGACACTTTCTCAGGGCCTAATCCAAATTATTGGATCCTTCGAAATTATTAGAAAATATTCTGTTAGCTGCAGTAGGCACTTGGCTGGGTTATCAATGAAGAAGAAAGGCTATATGTTTGGATTAAAGAGTCTCTGCAATATTTGCTTCAGAGAATGAATTACAGAAAACACAATTTTCAGCTGAGGTGTTCATGTCTATGTTATGCATCAGCAGGCTTGATCATAGTGGAACTTTAATGAGACATTTCTGTAGAGAAGCTGAAGTTGTCTAATTACAGATTGTTTAGGAGCATCTCTTGTTCCCAGTGGGACCTGGCCTATTTTCAGAGTAGTCTGGCTGGAAAGAAAAGATTGGTTTACCTGTCTCCATTACTGAAAGGTAACATGACTGAAGGCAGTGACACTTTGTACTTGTCAGGAAAATTCTCTCCTACTAGACACTAAGCTAAGCTTAATGCTTTAATTGTTGGACATCTAGAATGTGTTTGATTGAAGTTGAACAATAAGAAGAGTTGATGAAAGTTTGTGTCCTCACTGAAATCTAGAAAAAAAATTTGAAAACTTCTGTTATTTTCAAGCAAGAAAACTGCAAATTTTATCTGAGTAGATTCTGCCATTCCATGTCTTCATAAATGAAGACATCATAGGGTGAAGACACCATGGTGATGGAACTATCTCTCTTATACACAAACTGTTGGCTAACTTACAAGCCACTATTTTTTCTGAGACTACTATCACTAGTCAGGAAACCACAAGGGAAGTTCCTGGGAAGAAAGCTGAGTGTGTAGTCAGGTGGTTGAGCTCTGAGTTGTGTGTGGAAGACATGAGATGTCCTAAAATAGTATTCAAAATGTTCATAAACCCAAGATGGGTTTAGAAGATGGAGTGATAGACCAAGAGATGGACGCAAGTCAAATTTCAACAAACATTGAGTGCCTGCTCTACAATGGCCCTTCTCCCATCAAAATGTTGGCAAGCCTAGGAACTTTTGTGAAGAGATAGAAGTGAGGTCTTACTGCTTGGTTTGTTTTGTGTCCAGGCTTTTCTATCCATTTTACTATTGCTGCTGGAGTTTTGGAAACAAATTTTGAAACTTTTGTAGACTCCATTAATTACCAATCTGTGGACAGAAATTTTACAGATGTCTAAGACCAATCTTCTTGAGATTCTAATAACAGCTGTCCCAAGTGAGCCCCTTTGAGCTCTCCTGGACCACAGGCACCTCCCTTGGCCTGGGACACCTCTTGGAGCTCACAAACCCTTCAGCTGGCAATATTTGAAAGCCCATTGCTGATGACAAGATTTAGGATGACACCCCACAGGACATTCCTCAAGGTGCAAGTCATGCCTGATGAGAAACACAAAGGGATTTGATGTATTTCACCAAACTCAAGGTGAGTTTTTGATAGGTACCTTTGTGCACAAATAAAGATCTATACCTCTCTGATTCTTGCCCCTTTATGTGTCAGTATCCTTTGGACTCTTACCCTTTCCCATCCTGGTCTCTATGTAAATGATCACGAATCTGATTTTCCTATCCATGCTTCATCTATATAGAGTAACAGAGTGAACCTTGTCATCGAGGTCTGTTGAGGTTGTACTTTCATAAACTCCTATTAAAACCTATTCTTTGTCAATCACCTTGATGGTGATCCTTTAAGTGGCCAAAACCACTCATTTGTAACACAGATCAAGATAACTTTTTTTAGGTCAGTGACATTTGTGTCCAGTGTTGACACTGTGAATTAGAAGAGAATCACTTAAAAAACTTGATTATGATCAGTTAACCATCTACTAATTCTCATGACTCTCATCCAAAACCTTGTAGAATGGTGTGATGGTGAAGAGAAAGGCAAATCCTAGCATTGGCATAGATTGCACAACCCTGATAATAAACCTGTAAGCACCAATAGCTATTAGGGAAGAAAAAAACCAAACTGAACAGAAAATTGCATCAATGATAATGAAATCAGAAAGCTGAGAGTCCACTACAGTGTTTCAATCAGTCTGCAAGACAATATAGCATTAGAAAATCAGTATACATTTTTTTCTGATCCACCAAGTGAAAACTGATATCTGCCTAATTATTAAATTGACAGACATGTTTCCATAAATAGTAGCATACTTTTTTGAAAGGCCCATAGCTGATGTGCAAAATATAGTAATACCTCATTTTTTACCAGAAGCTGTTTAAGCAAGAAAGGAAATTCCCTATGTATTGGCTTTTAAAATTCATCTGAGGAGACCTAGGAACATCCATCTTTTCTTGACAAGTGATAGTATAGAGAAAGGTTATCAATAAGCACATTTTGATTGCCACAGAAATCAGAAAACACTCTCTGGTAGACTCGACAGAGGACCAAATAGTAAAAGCAAAAGATTTCACGTGAAAACTCTCTATCCCCAGCAGGACTCTGTACCATGAAAATCAGCAGCTGTAATGTCCCAAGCAGTTATTTTGAGATCATATGGAGTACTAAGTGATCTCAGCGATAACCAGGAACAACATATGCACTGATTTGATATGAAATATTTTAATTGTTCTGAGAAAAGGAGTGGGATGCCGATGTCGCAGCCTTATTAAATATAGCCTTTACATTGAACAGGAGAACATTCATGCTTAGATAAAGTAAGAGCTGTGTGGCAGATTACCTAATTGGGAAAAGCAGTTGGGCTCATATCTCCCTCTACATGGCCACATCCTGCACATTCACACCCAGCTCTCCCTGCAGCCAGCACCTCCTCCAGCATTCATTAGGTCTTGTAACGTGGTCCTCACTTGTCTGCTCACTTAGTCAGCCTCAGCAGGGGAAATATTTGCAGTAAGGGTGTCTTCTGTAATAATCCAGCTGGTATTTAGAGCCTGCAGACCATTTTTCCCTCTGTTGCAGAAGTTCAGTTGTGCGTGGGTAGAATTCATCTTAGCCAAATATAGTCCACAGAAAGAAATAAGCACTGCTGGGCAAGATTTTCCTGCTCTATTTTAGGCACTGACCTCAGGATGAGATTTCTGTCACCAAGCACCTATTTCTCTTCTCTGACAGTACAGAGGGCCTGTGATGACTCACTCAGATGTAGGAGTCTACAGCTGGTCTGATGAATGCTGCCTGGAGGCTCTGGAAGGTAAGGGCAAGACCTTGGACTGGAGGTAAACCCTTACAAAAAGCAAATGTAAAAATCAGATGTGAGTGGCAGGCCAGACTGCTGAGGAGATAAACTGCATCAGGACTGAGGCATCCACTTATTGCTGGTGGTGGATTTTAAAACAGCCCTGACACAAATGTTCTGGGATTCAGAAATACCTGAGCTCATACCTGCTACATTTAATCTTGTTCAGGTGTGCTTTTGACCGAGTTGTTGTTACACATTGCTAAATCAAAAGTTTGATTTTTCAGCGATTAACAAGGACTTGCTTAAATTTGATAGCTGTTAATAATGACAAAATTCATTAATTTAAAAGGCAATAGCTACTCCTAAATAACAGCTTATACAGAAGAGAGATAAGTGTAAGAGCATATTATTGAACATCAGCAACAATAGGAGGTGGAGACTTCACCTGCCTGGTAAATTTATCTGATTGAGATTTCTCCCAGCATCTCATTTCTAATAATCTATATCAATGTCTCTAAAAAAACCTTTTTTAATATATATATTGGGAAAAATATTAGTTTATTTATTTTACACATTTTAGTTTATTTATCAAACTATTATATTAAAATACATTAATGCACTCATTCCAATATAATTATTTGGGTTTGAGTTTTCTTGGGTTTCTGTTTGTTTTTGTTTTGTTTTTAAATTAAAAAATCTTTCAACTTCCATTCTATAAAACAACAAAAAAAAATCTTTCTTTCATGACTGCCAATTTTTCCAAAATGTTTTTGTAAACTGTGGCATTCTCAGCACTCATCAAGTGTGTCACCAGTGCCAGCAACCAGAGCTGACTGAAGACAAGGCATTCAAATTAGAAGTTTCTGACACAGGTAAACAAAAATTATCATAGCAATCCAACAACAGAATAGAAACTCCAGTCGGCTATGGAAAAGGCTTTAGGACTGATATCCAAGTCCAAACAATAATGAAAAGCCTAGTATTCCTGAGATGAAAAAAATTCTTGAGCTGTCCATTCTTTCAGAATAAGGGTGAATGTATACCTTGAATGGTAACATACACAACCTACATTACAGCTACATGGAATAAAAAACATTTCGCACAAATTCAGAATCATATTCTGTCATTAAGATCTCACTTCTGAAAACGTGTAAGAGTTTCTTTAGAAGAAAGTTGGAAATCTTTTTGCAGATGCTGTGTACCTTTGCCTTATTCCAAGGCAAAAATCTCTTGTGTTTTGGAAAGCAGAAGCTGCAATCCCCAAGCTAGATTCCTCTTCCTCCAAAACTTCATTGCCATCTCTGTGAAACTTGAGGCATGGCCCAGCATAAGGTAGAAAGATGAAGTTTGAAATCAAACACTGTAAAGTATTAGAAGTTATATTGAATAGTCAGTTGAATAGCTTAAAAATTTACATCGTTGCACACTCACACATGAGCACCAGTTGATGTTCCAGTACTATCAGACAAAAAAGCTAATCTATTTATTTCTATTTTGATCACATCACTTCTCCAACTGTACAACATGAACAGCACTCTGAAATCAGTGAGCATTGCACTTGCTTTGTAGCAGAAGAATTTGGCCTAATTTTTAAAGAGCTTTCTAAGAGCTTCTTCAACGGCAGAAATTGGCCCACTTTCCTCATAGTCTAAATACCTGACAGAGACATTTTTTTTGCCATAGCCACAATACAATTTGTAAGATATTTTTGCAAAGATTCAACTTTATTTCCTTAATTATACATTTGATGGGAGCTTGGCATTCCAATTTAGTTCCTGAAGCCTTAAGATTGCTACAGCTACTTATTACAAACTGGATTATATTCCCATAAATTTTGGGGATAACCTACAATCAATTGATTTGATTTGCAGAGTTCTGAATAAAACATTGGATTCCTTTTCATGCAGAGCTGCATTGAGTGCTCATTGCACAAGCATGACCACACCAGTGCATTCAGGTTTGTTCATCCAGCCATGGATTTCTGTAACTGAGGTTTCTTCAACACCAATGAATATTGGGTTCTAATGCTTTAAGACTTGTTTTATGCTGCTTTTTTTGATGCTTTTATTTACATTAAAAATTGGAGTAAATGAAGACTTGTATTAAAAATATTGTCTCTTTTGAATACTAGGAAGCAGTGACTGAGTACAGGAAAAGACATTCCTGCAGTATAGAACAAATTCATTAAGCTTTTACTTCTCTAAATCTATGCACAGTTTTGTGCATTTATTTCACAAGCAAAGTTTCATCAGTTTAAAGTCACCTACTCCCTCTCCTGTCTCTGGGCGTGTTTTCCAAAATGAAGTGTTTCCTCTTAGGCTTTGACATACCTGACCATTTGATAATGGCATTTTCTGTGAATTTCCTTCCTTTTATTCCATATTTTACCGGCAGTTATAATGTTCATACTTACATTCTGTTTAAGAAAAAAAAAGGAAAAAAGAAGACATGAAAGAGGAGAAGAGATAAGAGAGAAGGATGAAGGAAGAAAGAAGTAAGAAGGAAAAATAAAAAATTAGGAGGGGAAAAATGTATTTTCATGAAGAATCATTAAGATTTGAATGTAGCCGCATTTTTATCTCTTATAAGAAAAAAATGAATTCTATACATGACTTGTATAGAATAGCTCTCCAAGGATAGCACTCCAAGGCATGGAGTTGAATACTGATGTCACAATATTTTCCCTTAGAAAATTGAATTGAATGAATTTGGCACAATGCAATATCACAACATTCACTTTTTGTCATCTTTCATATTTTTGCTTAGCTGAAAAGAGAAAATTATTCTGTGGAGCTGAAGCCAAATACAAGACAAATGTATTTATTGCACTTGCTTTATAGATGTACAGGTAAATTACTTTGAATGCCCATGTAACAGAAAGTGATTTGTTCAAAAGGAAAAGCTTTTGTGTTTATTCTGTGAGACATGAAAATGTATCACTGAACACATGATTGTGTAAAAGTAAGAAGTATTTGAAGCACACAAACCTGCCACATCTCCTGGATGGGCAGGGTTCTTTGATGCATTTGCAAACACTCAATATTTCAGAGGTATTTCAAGTCTTAATTCATGGTCTTTTTAAATAATATTGCCCAAAAAGCAGCACTTTTAAAGAAGTTTTAAGTCACAAGTGAGGCCTTATTGACAAAAAATACCAGAAAGCAACTCAGTATTTTCATCAATAGCTATTTTGAAAGTCCCCAGCTGAAATATCTGTAGTCATGATCTGGCCCCAGTGACTCCATGAGCTCACAGTGGGCAGTGGGGGAGAGCAGGGAACTCAGCCCCCCACTCAGCCATCTGCAACTTCAGCAGCCACAGCCCTGTCAGCAAAGACTCACACCAGGGAAACTGCCTTGCAGAGAAATTGTAGTATGTAGCCCACTACAGTGCAATTCTAACACAGCTCTGTTACTGTCAGGACTCAAAATCTTATCTTTGCATGCTAGTTTGCTTTAAACTCATTTGCACATCACAGTGATTAGTCTAGACACATTCTCTGGGTTTTAGAAACTGCAAACAAGAAAATATCAACATTTGCACAAGCACTTAGACACATAAATGCACTTGAAAATCCAGCTCTGAGACTTTTGCCAGCAGCTCAAGTCAGCTGGTTCAGTTCCTTAGCAGCAGAAGTGTTAACTCACTCCTCTGGGTGTGTGCATCAGCTGCCTACAGGTCAGAGCGGAGCCATTCCCAGGGGACACCCAGAGCAGTGCAGACTGTGCGCCAGCCTCCTTTCCCAGGCAGAAATCAATGCCACTGATAATATGTTCCATTAATAAAGATAATGCGCAGAGACTTCATTCAAAATCAAATCATTAGGAGTTACATTGATTTCTTTCTGGAAGACCTGAGAAAGAACTTGCAAACCCTACACTGTAACACTCCTACCATATTCAAGAGGTTAATACAAATAAGATTTGCTATTACAGTGTCTGTGTCAGAGGTGATAGACTCTTTTCTGATGAAAGGGAGAAACAGGGATTAGTAATTCTGGGAAAATGACCTCTGTGTTGTAGATTTACACAGATTAAGAGCTAGCAGTGGAGCAAAACCAAATATAGATAACTAATAAAAGCCATTTCTAGTTTTAAAGTTACCCCAGTTAAAAATTGAGTTTTATGGTCAGACTTTTTTTGACAGGCATGTTCTTTACAAAGTTTTGGGGACTGCATTGAGTAAGAATGTAGAAAGAGTAAAATTAGCAGAAAGAAGAAACGGTAAGGTTCCTAATGAACTATATAAGGAAGTGGCAACTGTCTTTGCATTGAAGAGAATGTGAATTGTTCAATAATTTTTCCTTCAAGAGGCAAATATGGAGTGAAATAGGAATGACCACTATTAAAACTAGTTTAACTGCACTTCTAAACACTTTAAATCTCTGAATGACATGAAAAGATTATTTTGCTAGTTCGAGTTAGTGAGGAGCAAAGTGAGGCAGGAAGAATGTGCGATAGTTCTGTATTGTGTAGATGTGCAGTGTGTGAACCCTGGCTGGATTCCAGGCATGCACCAAAGTACCTCTATCCCTCCCCTCTGCAGCCCTGTGAGGGGGGGGAAATACAATGAAAGGGTCATGGTTTGAAATAAGGACTGGGAGAGATCACTCACCAAATACCATCACAGGCAGAGTAGACTTGAATTAGTGATAATAATTGGATTTATTACTAACAAAACCAGAGCATGATAATGAAAAACAAAACCTTAAAAAAACTTCCCCTCAGCCCTCCCTCCTCCCCTCCGAAGCACACAGAGACAGGGAATGGGGGTCATGGTCAGCTCATCACACACTGTTCCTGCTGCTGCTCAGGGAGAGGAGTTGTGCCCCTACTCCACCCTGGGGTCCCTCCCATGGGAAAGAGTCTTCCATGAACATATCCAACATGAGTCCATCACCAGGGCATCATTCCTCCCCAAAATGCTGCAGTGTGGGTCCCTCTTGGCCCAACGTGGGTCACTCATCTGTGCTGGCTCTGCTGGTCATGGGGGAAGCTTCTAGCAGCTTCTCACAAAAACCACCCCTGTATCTCCGCTGCTACCAAAACCTGGCCATAAAAACCCAAAACAAACCCAGAAGCTACTTGATATCCTTCTTTGACAAATAAGCAGAGAGAAATAGGGAAATATTCTATGAACACAGGTTTCAAAATATGATGGAAGGACCTGGTACATCACTCTGTGAGATTGGAAAGCTTCTGCACAGCTTTCTGGTATTCTGTCTTGTTTAGTCTTCCCTGCAATCAAGGGACTACAACTACTAACCTTAGTAATAAAAAGGAGAATGCTTAAGCTTGAATAAGATAGTAAAAAACCCCACAAGAACCAACCAAAAAAACCAGAAAATACTTCAGTAAATTCAAGTTGTCCATGTGAGCTGGGATTGCAGTAGATGAACTCCAGACTTATTTGCTGCCTAAATTATACTACATTTCTCTAAATAGCATTTCCTGGCTCAGTCTGACCCAGTGAAACTCACTCTGACATGCATCAAGAATTGAGTGATGCAATCTCAAGCAGTTCACAAGTATTGCTTTTGAGAATTATGGGGAACAGGTGAAAACAGAAACCTTGGAAAGAGGTTGATGCATTTCCATTTTTTTAAAAGTGGGTGGAGTAGGAAGGCAGAAATGCCAGAACATTAACCTTGTCAGGCTAGCTCTAACACTAAAAATACTGCAACAAAAAACTATTTTACAAGCCCCTAAAAAGCCAGCAACAGCAGCATGAATATCTCAAGGCCAACTGATGTCAAACAATGCATTTTATGCTAAAATAGATCCAAAACACTTAAAAGAAATAGATGTGATATGCTGTGTTTTTACCTTAAAGACCATGAAAACCTACTAATTTGACTTTTTGCTTAAATCACCTTGAGGAATGTCCTGTAGATTACAGGTCCCAGGCTCTGTTTCCTAAGATAGTCCTGCCATTAATAGCAAAAAGTCCCTGACTCTTCTCCTGAGCAGCATGTGGGTAAACAGGAGGCATTTTGCTGTCTAACATTAGGGGATTTAAAGTAGCTTGAATATCCTCCTAAAGGTATTTTTTTCTAAATGACTGCTCTAGCTGAAATTGTTAGAAGCTATGTACAATTGCCTGAAAACCTAATGCCAAGAGCTATCAGTGTTCACTGTCAAACTAGGATGTCCTGTGACTTCCTGCAAAAATCTGTCCCATTTCTGGCATTTCTCAGTATTTCCATTTATGACTCATACAAGAGCTAGCAGTGCTCCTTATGAAATTTGTACACAATCTGAAGTTTAATGTGAGTTTCAAGCTCTACAGGTGTAGAATTAAAATTCATCAGATGGAGCCTGAAATAAATAGGATGCACCTTGGCAAGGACAGGTGAAAAGGTAGGAAGAGTCAGCTGCACAAATAGAAGATGGAAAACCACTGGATGAAATTAAGTTTTGGAGAAAAGGCACAGATCTGCAAATTGAAGGGTTTGCAGGTGTCACACACCTGCACTATTTCTACCTACCTCCTTCTGACATTTAGAAGCAGGTGGGTTTTATGCAAGATGTGAAGCAATCCTCACCTTCCCTCCAGCTTTGGCATGGTCTCAGCAGTAATCCTGCCTCTCATCCAGAATATGATAATTAGAGAAAGATGGGAGCGCTGGAATACAAATCGGAGAGTGACGAGGATAATGAGAGCCCAAGGAAAAGTGGCTTCTCAGGGGCAGTTGAAAGAAATGCAGTTGTTTAGGCTAGAGAACACTAAGAGAGAACAACGATTGTGGGATGCATAAAAGGCTGTTGCAATTACTTTGAGAGCATTTCCCAGAGAGGGACACATCTTCCAGGACTCTGTAACACACTGTTTCTGGTAAGCAAAGCAAGTATTCACCTAATACAGGCCTAATTTTGGGAACTGAGTGGATCCATTCTCCTCATCCTAAATGCCTAGCAGCGCTTCTCATGGGTCTCATTGAGAGGTGATGTACAATCAGTTACAAAATACAAATGTATATGCTCAGTTACAGGCAAGTAACCAAACAGGCAGGTGGAAACCAAATTTTTCCAGTGGAATGCTGTGTATGGAAAACACCTTTGCCTCAAAACAGTACTCACATATTGGAGGTAAAGAGGACACAACTCTCAAAGGTTGGTGATGTAGCAGTGTATTCAACTGATGGCAGAAATTGTCTTCATAGGCCTCCAATCCATTCCAGCTATGTACTTATTAAACCATATCAAATGAAAACTGAGAAGGGGAGGAACAGGAGAATGAAATACATGGCAAAAATTCAAGTACCAGGTAGAGTGGCTTAGACTCACCAGCCTTTTGTGGCAGAAAACTCCAGGGCAAATGCTTTCCCTCAACACCTCTGCCTGTCCAGCTGCACAGCCCTCTCCCCTACATTAACTTTAGTAGGCTTTTAAATACCTCATTCAGACAGAGACAACAACTTGCCAGTGATTTATTTAGCTGGGGTTCTGAAATCCACCCTGAGTGCTTGCAGTCATTGTTGTGGTCCACTCACACCTGTTCTGGATATTTTCTTGATCTTACCTTTCCAGTATTTTCTCTTCATCCATTTGCTTTTCATGAGTACAAGATTTCATGTGAACAGCCAACAACCACCACCCAGGTACTCCTTGCTGTAGTAGAGACCCTTGATATCCTCCAGAAAGGAACTTAATTACTTAAAAGAGATCTTAAATAAACGAACAGACATCCTTTGCTGAAGAACTGGTGAATGTGTATATTTTAAGAGCATGTTTTCTGTTGCTGGGTATGAAGGTGGTGAGGATGAAGGTGAGCCTGCCCAACAGCTGCATCTCTGTCTCTCCACTTCTGTGGAGAGGGAACATCTTGCAACAATTGCACGGCAAAGAGCATCCTGTCTCCATCCTGAGATGTCTGCACTCTGCTAAGATGTCTCCTGCCTTCACATTCAATTCATTTTTTGTAATTGAGCAGCTTTTGTCTGTGCTTCCTCTTGCCCAAGCATCAGACAGAATAGCTTTGCCTTCCATCTTTTGTAAAGACAGCTCTTGTGGTTTTGTAGATGATGCAGGCTTCTGGGGGAAGATTAAAATTTTCCAGCAAAACAAAGAAGAACTTCTGACTGAAGCATTTAAATTCCAAGTGTTGAGAGAGGGAACAAAGTGTAAGCAGATAAGAAAGTGCATTCTCATTCTGGGTGCATTTTTCTGCAAATATTCCTCGTAACCCTGGGCTTGAATGGCAGCTGAGTAGCAGTGTTGCTTGCAGCAGTGTTTATTACCAGAGGCAAAAGCTTTTGCTATAGCTCTCCTTTTAACTTTTGCAAAAAAACCATTGTCAGTCACTGTGGAGACATTGACAGAAGCATCAGAGAACGTGTAGAATGCAAATATTTTGTGTTGTGGCTGTAAAACAGACAAACTAAAAAGGCCTAACTTCTCTGAAGTTTTTTGGGCAGTGAACCTCAGATCTGTGAATCCACTGGATGAGCTGCTCCCCAAAATGTCTGTGTGTAGGGACCAGCTTCTTTCTTCAGCAGAACAGTAATAATCATAATGAAAGCTGATTATATTGCAGGTAATAAGGGGTATGCTATCACAAAATTGTACACATGTACAAAGATCAGTACTTTCCCCCATTTCTCACAGCACTTCCTAAAAAATCCACCTGCAGAAAGGCTCTTGTCTGGCAACCTTCCAGATTGGAGTCTGTCCACACAGAAGCCTTCTACAAGAAAACACAAACAGAAATGCTCTTGACAAATGACTTAAGAGAATCTGGCATCTATGCTGTGACCCAGAAAATCTATGCAAAGGCACCTGTCAGACTATTTGAGGGGAAAGGATTAGCATATCTTATAAACACATGGTAGGAGGGTGATTTCCTAAAAGGTTGCCTAGCAATTTTTAATAGGACCTATTCCCCTCTAAGTGAAAGTTGGACTTGATGATCTTGGAAGTCTTTTTGGACCTTAATGAATCCATGATTCTGTGAATATGCATTAAATAATTTACATTTTCAGCAGGAACACGCTGGTTTAATTCAGCCTTGCAAGGTAAATGTCCCTGCCCTTCCACCACCTTGTCTGTAGTAACCATGGCAGAACCTAAAAGATGCATTTCACAGGACTGACAGGCTCCCCACCAAGCAGCCAGGTGTCTAACAATCCTGGAAGTCTGATCTTGACTGGTATTTGCAGAAATTCACCTTCCATAAATTCGCCTTTCAAGTATTTCGGGCTCAGAATCACTGGGGCGCCCTCTTCATACTGCAGTCAACTTCATACATGACATTTGAATCCAGATCCATATATCTTCCAAAAAGAATATTCCAGTGCAGACAAGAACTGTCTTCATGGCAAGAGGAGTCACACTGTGGATCCTATGGGTTCAGACCGGCCCAGCTTCTCAGGGCTGTTACCCATCAATGGGCAGCTGAGAACAAGAAGTGCATAAAAAAGCTGTTTGCTTCAGGAGGTGCTGGAATCTCTCCCCCAGAAGACTTTTTAAGGTGGGGTAGATTTGTCAGAAAAATTATAGGAAGAGCTGAGCTTGCTGCAAGACAGGGCAGAGACTACCTGACCTCGGCAAGCTCCTCTCTGAGCCATGTTGATTCTTTTCCAGGTCACTGGACAGAGCACTGCCTAGTTCCATTTCAGATTTCTGGGTGCTGGTTACATCCTCTGCATTTGAAGCTGTTGGGATCCAGGCAGATTTTAAGCACATTCTTTCCAAACCAAACTTACAAAAAAAGGGCATACAGATTAAATGAGCAGTTTGTAGAGGAAAAGCTTTGTGCAACTCTTCTGGAAATCCTTGCATTAGCAGTGGAATAAAACTGCTCTGCTTGCCAGGTACTGACAAAGGGGAAAAGTGCAAACAATTTAAATAAAAAGGTAGAGATGAGAAGGGAGAGAGGCCACAGGGTCAGCTGCCTCAAAAATGCATTAACATGTGTCCTGCCACTTAGAGCAGGTCTGAAGAGGCTGAAGTACTCAGGTCTTTCACCCTAAATATTTGTGTCTGAGTAGCAGCTCAGTGTCAGAGATCTCATTTAAATGATGCAAAACAAAAATGTATGCCTCCTGAAGATGCAGCCTGCAGTGTACTCACAGAGCTGACAAATGAGGAAAATTCCAAAGATGCTACCTCCATGGCCAATATGGCCCCCCAAGAACAGCTCCCCAGCATCACTTCAGCCCTTTCTGGGGTCCCTCAGAAGCCAGCTGAGAGAAAGATATTTTCTGGATAAAGCATTTTAGCCACCCACTGTCTGCCACCTCTTCCTTGTACTAACAAGAGGTGGGCAGAAGTAAGAGACCTCATCCCAGGCCAGGTGGGCATGGATTTTTGTGATGGGATGTTCATGTCTGCCAGTGAAATGCTTGCACTTTGGTCAGACAAGAGGCCCAGTGAACTCAGTGGAGTAGTAGGAACTTCTTCAGTGAAGGCCTTAAATATTTCATTAAAATTGAAATACTTCATTGTAATAAACTTCCTCATTTACTATTAGAACTAGTTGTTTCTTTATTGTTATATATAGAAAGCCATACTTCCTCCCTCAGCTAATTTTTGTTAGCATACCAATTTTTCATCCTTAGAGCCCAGTTCTGATTACCTTCACACTGATGGTACACATTTATGTAACAACACTGCTCTAACAGCAACAGCTCTCTATTCATGGTGATATAAGGAAGATAGGAATTTGGCTATCAAAGCTCTATTTAAACTTGACCTGGATGATTCATGCCTTTGAGATCTCAAAATGAGATTACTGCAAAGTGCTTTATAGTGGGCTGCCAAAAGGGCTAATCCATTCCCTGAAGCTAATGCACGGCACAGCACCTTGATTGTTATCAGAGGTGGGCAGAGCAGGATCTGCCTACTCACTACTTGTCTGTCAGCATTTTCTGCTTTTTAGTGCCTAGAAAAGGTCTACAGTTTTGCTTTTAGCTTTTAAAGCTATTAACAGGCTGGAAATTGATGTTGCCAAGGACATCTGTAAATGTGCCTTGGGGATGTATAAATACTTTATTGTATTGAATTGTTCCCCTTTTTGTTAGCCACAGGAATCCTATCAGACTGACGAGGGTAATTTCCAGTGGTGTCTCTCAAACTGAACATGAAAACAAGATGGTGACTCTGCCATGCCTTTCCCCTGGAGCCCCCTCCACAAGATCAGATGCCCTCCATGAGCCTTTCATGATCAGATTTAAATTAATTTGAATTTGGACGATCCCTTGCAAACTTTCTTCTTTTTCTACAAAAATTGAAACCATTTCTATCATAGCAAAGTTCTCCTCACATGATTTTTTTTTCTGATACATAAGGATCAGAACAGAAGCTCACACAACTTTGCATTGTATCTACAGACTTTGCAATGTGCTCCACAGGAGTAGCCAGTGCAGCAGAGATGTATTTCTGCCTGTCATACAATTTTCTCAGAAATCCTTTCCTGTGAGTCCTGGTGTGCAGCATTCAGCCTTTGCATGCCTGTGCAGTGGCATAAGGCTTCATGTAGCTGTAAAAGCACTGGGAAACATACAGGAAGAAAAGATAAGTGTGTGCTGCAATACAGAAGACCAGAAAACAGTGCTGAAGGTAGTAGAGATTTGCAGACTATTGTAGTGCACTGAATTTCCCCAGCTCCCTGTACACATGATGACTCTCTGGGAAGCTCCAATTAGTGTGCATTTTATCAGCCCATATTCTTTAATAATATCTCTTTTAATAGGGACAGCTGGATCCAAGGCAATCCCATCAATCAACACTGACAGCTGTGGCTGTGATATTTACTCCTCTGACTCTTTGCTGCACTTGCAGACCTCATGCCTGTGCAATTACACGCCTAGTTTTAGGCTTCCAAATTAGAAATGTTTGACAGCAGGAGATTGGCAAGATTTGCTGTCCTTAGAAGGGTCTAGGAGCAGTCACAGGTGAGCTCTTGGACATACCTTCACTTCTGCTTTACTGAAAGGAGGTAATAAACTGATGCACTTAAACAGTGGCTCTGATCCTCACACTGGCTGGCAATTTGCTCATACAGGTTGATAATTTCAAGAGTTAATGGTTACATTAGCCCTTGGTGGAAAACATTGCCTGTGAACTGTAATATTCCCATGATGAAGTCAGAAAAGAACCTATCTACTTTTATCTCCATTTCATAAATGCCTGAATTTAAAGACCATGCTGTCATATCAGTGATAATGCCAAGCATGCAAACTTACCTTTCTTCCACATCTGTTGCTATGCTTCCTACTTCATGTTCAATTTGTTGCATTTTGTTGGCAAAGCACAAATCCTAAATTATTTTGATTATAATCTCCACTATTAACTAGTTTTTAATCACAGAATACTTTGTTCCTGTTATGAAAGAAGAATATTATGGCACAAATTTTGGAAGCCAGTAAATAAAGCTATGCTTTTTTTTTCCTTAGAAACCTTCCATGGGTATGTGTTTTTCAAAAAGTAATTAAAAGGATTCAATTTGTTTATTAAATCATATTTTGGATCATGCAACAATCTCAAAAGAAGCAGTTTGTTACTGCTGCCTGTTTGGCATTGATCAGGCCACATCTGGCAGTCTGTGTCTATTGTATTTGCAGGGATGCTCCGATGAAGGCAGGAATGGTGAATCTGGTGAATCTGACTCCATGTTCTCAGAAGGCTAATTTATTACTTTATTATACTATTTTATATTAAAGAATACTATACTACACTATAATAAAGAATACAGAAAAGACACTTACAGAATGCTAAAAAGATAATAATGAAAACTCGTGACTCTTTCCAGAATCCTGACACAGCTTGGCCCCAATTGGCCAAAGAGTCAAAACAACTCACAGCAGAATCCAATGAAACAATCATCTGTGGGTAAACAATCTCCAAACACATCCCACATGAGCACAACATAGGAGAAACAAACGAGATAAGAATTGTTTTTCTTTTCTCTGAGGCCTCTCAGCTTCGGAGGAGTAAAGTCCTGTGTGAAGGGATTTTTTCAGAGGATATGAATGCCACATTGGGCTCCAGTTCTGGGCTCCCAGTACAGGAGGAATCTGCACAAACCTGTGCAGCCTCCCCTGCAGGCAGCCTGGGGCTGGGGTGCAATGTGTGAGACAAGGCTGAGGCAGCTCCCCCTCCTCAGCATGGCCAGGAGCAGCCCTGGCTGCTGGGATCAACTATCTAAAAAGGAGGTAAGGAAAACACAGAGCTAGGTTCTTGCTAAGATGCATAACAGCAGGACACGAGGAAACTGTGACAAGGCAAAAAAAAAAAAAAAAAAAAAAAAACAAAAAAAAACCAGGGAAACTCCAGCTAGATGCTTGGAGAGAAAACTTACAAGGAAGGAGATAAAATGTGAAAACAAGCACTGAGACTATGGAATATCCAGCCTTAGAAATACTCAAAACTCAGCTGTATGAAACCATTAGCTCACTGATCTCTGAAGCCAGGCTTCTGCTCTGAGAAGGATGTTGGAGTAGACAATTACACAGGTCCCTTCTGACCTAAATTATTGTGTGATTCTGTCTCTCTGACCTTTTTGCTATAAGTACTCTTTGGGATCACTATTTGAAAAAAAAAAAAAAGCAAGGAGAAACGTAGGTCTTCTGTGTAGAAAGCAATCTCTGTTAACAAAGCCAACCCTCTTCATGTAAGGGGCATGAAGGAAAGCCCAAAAGTACATTCACACACATGTATCCACCAAAAGTGAAAACAGGGAAAAAAAAAACAGCAGACTTTTAAAAGCAAACCTGAAAGTCCTGTGATTTCATCAAGTCCAAGGAAAAATGTAAAAGAACATTGTCATCTTTTTGCAGGGGTTCCATACTCTTGTCTCCTTATTGCAAAAGTTCTGCACCTTCTTGGTGCCTCTCATGGACATCTCCTCAGAGCACACACTCTTTCTTCTTCACAAAGCAGCCAACTGACTCCATTTCCCTTCTCAACAAGCCACCCCTCTCTTTATAGCACTCTTCTTCTCATTGCTTACAACTGTGGCCTGTTAAAGTCAGGCCTGTTCCTAATCTTTGATAATTGGCCCAGCTGCAACTCCTTAGGGGTAAGATTACTTTCTACACTACCTTTAATTTCTTGTATTCTATCCCCCTACAAAAGAATTTGGCCATAATTTTCATATCATAATTTTGCATTGTCAAATCCTCAGACGAGCCTTAAGACTAAGGAGGAGTCACGTCTGAAAGTAAGGCTAGAGACAAAGAGCTATCAACTCTGAATGTGTATAAGGGATTGCTGGAGGCCTGAGATTATCTCCAAAATGTGCTAAGTGCTTCAAAACTTTTTGGCTATATCACTTTGTTAATCTGCTCTTCCCTTCCTCTCCCACCTCTTTTTGTGCCTTTATCCATGGAAGGTGTTTCACAGAGTTGTGCCAGTGTCAATGTCTGCAAAGCAGTGAATGCACAACTCCCAGGGAATGAATCACCTGCAGTAAGCTTTGACTGGAATAGCAGTGAGTTCAGGAGTCCCAGAAACAGCCAAGGTCTTCCTGAGAAATGAGAGACAAAGGAAAATACAACCTAGAAAAAACATAGGCAAAATATAGGGTTGTGAAAAGTCCCACAGCATCTCAGACGGATGTTTTTGTTTTCTACAGATGCTTCCTTTGACATTCCTCCAAAAATTATGAGCATTCACTCCATAATAACTATTATTATCTATTATTACTACTGAAGGCCTGGATGGCATTCAGAGGTTTCAAAATAGCCATCTCTCACACAATGTTTTGCAGTTTCTTTCTCTTCATGTTTTCAATTTTTTCCAATGAAGTCTCAAACTCTCAAGGAACAGAATGACCTGAGAGGCCCCTCGCATAAACCCCTCACACAGATGGTTTTTTAAGTGTTAACTTTCACATAACTCACCATGAAAGGAGTTAAAAAATACCTGAATATGAAAAAAACCTTGGCCTGAAACAAAGACAGTTCCAAACTTTAGCTAGGCTAATAGATACCACTTCTCAGTTTTCCCTAAATTTATCTAACAAGGATTTCAACAGCAAGCGACGGTTCAAAGACAACTTCCACAATTTTTTCATGGTCTCTGCTGACGAAGAACAGAGCAATGGACTCAGCTCTGCTCTGCCCTTCAATAGCAGCACACAATACACAGGATTTTTCAGAGAATGTCATGTGTTCCAGAAACTGAGAAAATAGCACTAGTGTAGTTTGTGATGATCCTAAATCACTTGGACTTTCTCCTGTTCTTTCCCAACAGCTCTTGAAAGGATTTCTCCAGGTTTCTTGATGTCTTTTTGCATCCCAGGCACACTTCTTACATGTCCTCCCACTCTGAAGCTATTTATTGTAGCAGGCTCTGTGCTTTTCTGCCTGAAATTCCTCCACTTTCTGAAGAGGGATTTTCCTATTAAAAAGATCCTTTCATGCCAGGAAAAGGTTAAAGATTACCATGCATCAGCTAGGCTGTGGTAGCTTTCTATGTGCATGTTTTTAGTTTGTTTTAAACAGAGTAAAATCTCAACAGAGCTTGTTGCCACCTCATATGACCCTTCTCCAATAATAGGTTAAGCATATGCATGAAATTACTGATAATTCTTATCATCTGCCAGTCCTCAGAGAAAATATTCTTACCTGCACATTGATTTATAACTAATGATTTGGACCAGGTTTTGCACTTGCTTTGCACTGGGGAGAAAGCCTGTACTCTGAAATCATTGCAGCTATTTAGGTGAGCAACTGCCTGCCAGCTTGAACAAGGGGTTCCTCGCAGAGACTCCTAATCCACCACAATCCATCCTTCAATTTGGTAACAAACAGTGATTTTGAAGATTTGACTTGGTTTGAAATTCAATGTCTTTCCGTCTGCTAGCCAAATTTGTACAGTAATACAAACACACTTGGTATCTAAAGAGTATTCATTGCTTGCATGTCACTGTCCTTGCACTTTAATGTCCTGGAGATGATTTAGGGGCATCTGCCATTTTCCTTGATTTAGGAAAGATTTAGAGATTTAGCAAAGACTTTAGTTTTGAGGGCTTAAAATCCCTTTTAAAACCCCAGGTTTTGTGTGCCTTGTACTTAAACCAACATCCTTGAAGAGCAGGTATTTACATCAATAGAGGTGAAGGTACCTTTTGTTTAATGACTACAGAAAGAGATTTAGGCTATATTTTTCTTTTATGTCCCGGGGACCATAAGTTCCACATAGCTAGGAAGAGCTTCCTGAATTTTTTTTTTTTTAACTTTTTAACCTGCTGGTTCTCCACTCCCTCATCTCCATCGACAAGAGCTGGAGGAGCAAGAGATAAATGCAAACACACAGAAATGCAACTTCAGGCCCCAGATTTCCTTCTGCCTGTGGAGAAACTACAATTATGCCTCTCTGATTAAAAGAAAGTCTGCAGCAGCCAAGCACTGATCAAGTTTGAACAGCCTAATGACTTTGCTAGCACATGATGTTTGATAACAATCTCCAGCAGACCACTGATGACACAGATCCCTCTTTTTGGAAGAGAGTGATAAAGCCCCCTGTTCCAGCTGATTAACTTGTACATACCAGGCCATGATCCAACTGTTCCTCAGCCACCTGTGCAAGTGAAATGAGGCTCTGCTCCTGCACTAATTTAGCTCCTAATATTTTCAGGCTGATAAAAAGCAGACCACTTCATCTAATGGCAATTTTTACATAATCCTTTTTTTTTTTCAAACCAGCCTGCCCACCTTATATTGCATATGAGCCATGGCTGTATTTACTACCACAATGTAAGCAAACACATAAGCAAAATCATGCCCTTGTATTCCCACAGATGAAACTTATATCTGTATTTTAATTCGGAAACAGCTGTGTCTTCATCTAGAGAACAAGTAAGTTCTAATAGATCTTAAGTTCATGTAAACCCTGGGTAATTTAAATTTGTTCTGCGATGAATGTTTACATTTATGATATGATAGAAGTGGTTGGGATTCACACCTGCACAAGTAGCTACCAACACATGGACAAGAGTTCTCACCTTTCCAAACATTCCTGCCTTTGCATGGTTGCAATACCTTTGCATGGTTGTCTGAGCAAAAAGCCATGAAAAAGTAATCCCACAGTGACTGTGAACTCATTCAATCCCTGCATGGTTCAAACACACACAGAAAATGTATACAGCAGTCCCCTTGCTAGTTTTGCTTCCTAAGCTTCAAGTTTATGTTCTGGAAATGTACTCACTTTCCATCATATGAAAAAATCTGGAAAAAATCAGAAGTATGGAGTGAAGTGCTACTTTCATCCTTCATTTCTATATCCTTTAATATAGCAATTAAATTAAAGCAGTTCCAGGCTGACAACCCAAAAGCTATGGGACACTAAAGCCAATTAAATGGCAATCAAGCCTTCAAGTCACAAAGCAGATATGTCAAAGGCCTTGACCTGCTTCTAAGAAGAAAATATTCAGTAACTCTCTATTTATACTGTTTGAAACATAATAAGCATTTTCTCCGAGGAACTTACACAAACAAAACCTTAGCAATTCACTAAGTATTCAAACAAGGTGATTTCAAAAATCAGACAAAACCTAAATATTTATTAATTGCACTGTTGAACCTCAAATGCACATTTTATCTCCCTAAAGCAAATTCTGAAGCTAGCTAATCAATACTCAAGCAAACTACTGATTTGTTCCATAAATATGAATGCACTCACATGCTTTGCAATGCAAGGAAAAAGTGACATTCCCAGAAAATGAGTAAGTTCAAATACTACATCTCCTGGCAAGAAAAAGTTTGAAATTCTGCCAGCTGTATGCAGAAGATAACCTAGCATGACTTTGATTTCTAGAGGTAGTAACAGACTGATTTCTTTCCCTGCAACAGATTTAGCCAAACAGTTTTTATGCCAATTTTTCTACTGAAGTAACTGGGGGGGGAAAAAAGCCAAGAACAAAAAAAAAAAAAAAAAAAAAAAAAAAAACAAACAAAAAAAACACATACTCATTTGGCAGAAAAGAGAGAAAGTTTGGAAGAAAGATGATTAAAGAGAAAGTGAAAATTTTAGATACAGATAAAATTATGACTGTATTACCTCAGGGGCTTTTTTTCAATAAGAGATAAGCGTTAAAACTTTCATTCTGCACCTGAATTTGCTGCCTAACAGCTTAAACCTTTACATTTGGCCAAAATAAATGCAAAATGCCACCATTTTAATTTGATGCTATTTGAAAGCCTCACAGATGGAAGTAATTCCACAAAATATAAAGCAATTTGGAAACAAAAGCTGCTGGTTTACATCCCCAAGTGAGCATTCGGGCAGACTCACCCAAACAATGATGCTCAGTTTAACCAAACTACCTGATGAGGAGAGATGCCCTTTCCACCTGAGAAAACTCACCTCCACAAGTATTTTAATCAGTTTTTAAAACAGCAAAAAACCACAAAGCAGGACTTCCTTTGTCAGAAAGAACCTACCCCTCTTCTGGGAAGGTAACCCAGGAAGGAGGGCCAGAGGAAGGAATTCACTTTGGATCCTGCCACAAAGTGGAGAGCTTTGAAATACTTTCAGGTTTGGTCACCCACAGCATATTGTTTCTGCCAATATCTCAGTTTATGCACAGAGGGAAGGCTTTTGCAGCAGCTGGTGAATGCAGCACCTCCTGAGTGCCTGCTGGAGACCCTGCTAAGTTCCTTGCAAAGTAAAGCCCTGAGATCCTTGTCGGCAGGTCTGCACTTTGTGCTTGCCTGGCAATTTTCCAGCTCCCTTCCCACCCACCCTGGAAACCTGCCCAGAGTGTAGGATGCTAGCAAGCATCATTTGGTTTGTGCTGTTTGGCTTTGTTGTCAACAGTTGGGTTTCTACTCTGCCCTGCATCTGGCATGGTTTTACAGGCTCATGCTGCTGCTCACATTTTCTCAGTACCCTCCATGTTAAAGGTGGGAAGGGAAAGAGTATTCTCCTAGATTATCCATGTTTGAAAATTTTTTGTTCTTCTCAGAATGGACATCCTGTCAGAAATCAGTTTTTCTTTTTTCACTGTGGTATTTCCCCTCCCAGGAAAGCAGAGCATCAGGAGGCAATAACCAAGAGAAATCTCCATAGAGAGGATCCATCCTCTGGCCCTTTTGTGGCTCCTTCTTTCCTTCACATGAAAGAAAGAAGGGGGAAAGGTGCAGGAGAGCTGCCCTCTGTGATTTCCTCCTGCAGGCAACTTGCTGGTCCCAGACCAAGCTACAGCCTCCATCCAATCACTGCAGACACCTGACAGGAGCAAGCAGGGCTTACCATGGTCTGGTACCAAGGCATATGGGCAAAAAAGGTAAAATGCCCAACCCTAATAATAACTGAGAGCAGTAGCTGCTTTGGTTTGGGGGTTTTTTTCTCATCAATTTCACAAGATCTATGTCTGAATTGACTGGACCTTCAAGAAAGCATCATTTACCTATGACCTGGTACCTGAAAGATGTAGAAATGACATGAAGAGCCCACCAAACCCTCTTGCTGCTCACCAAGGTGTCTCACTTCTAGGAAAGAAGGAGCTGATGATTCTCCTGGCAAGCTCAATCTTTCCATGCCCATCTTGGTTATTTTGCCTCAGCCATGCACAAAAACTGTTCTGCCAGTGGCAGGAGTTTTGGGGAAGATCCAACAAAATAGTTTTCACCACAGGACATCCAAACTATACCTCTGTTACCCTCCTTCTGACCTCCTGAATCAAGGAGAGGTTGCTGTCCTGCTGGTCTAGTCTAACAGATACTCTATTGAAACCAAATTCCACATCCTGGCTGGATGTCTTCAGACATCTCCTCATGGCTGCCTGAATTTCTGTTACAGACTGTTTTCCTCCACTCCTTCTTTCTGACATTTTATCAACAATTTCCCCAGCCTTCAGTGGCTTATAGCATCACTTCTGGAAAAAACCAAAAAATTACTTTGTTCAACTGAAGCAATATTTCTGTAAACTATTTATAAATCTGTCTTTGAGTTTAAGTGGCTGTAAATAGCCAGTGCCACGAACACAGCTGTGCCACATCTCAGGCTGAAAATAAGGGTTTTTCTCTAACCAGAGACCTACAGGCAATGTTTTCAGTTTTTTAAGTGCCTTTATTTATGGTAGGCATAAAACCAACCCAGAGCCCCCAAATATTTTTGCCTTGTTGGTGTGTTAAACCATGCCTGATTTGCTGCACACCTCAAATTTCAGTGCAATATGGAGGGATGAGTCAGTAAAATTGATTAACACAAATAAATTAATTAGTCCAAGTAACTGTCTTGTTTTCCTTTGAATTAAAGTAGAAAACAAAGAGAAGTCCATCAAAAGTTCTTTAGGAAAGGCAAAGCACATTCAATCAGTCTTTACAGAAATCAGGTGTAACACAAGTCACACAGCTTTGAAGATTCTTATTTTTTGTGAAAAACAAAAATTATCATGAGGAAACCACTGTGACTGCTCAGCAAAGCAGTAACTTACCTCTACCATAAGAAAAAATTTTTTTGGCTTTTAGTGATGAAACAGATCAACTTCAGCACTGAGGTTTTTCACCACCACTGAACATAGCCCAAGCCAACAGGATTTTAATTGTCACAGATCCAGATGGCAGAGGGGCATGAAACAAGTCCCAGGCAGCAAAAAGACACTTCCCCAACTGAAGGTGAGTCTCATCATAAAGCCATATGTGAAGTACCAAAAACACATGGAGCACACCAATAGGGGATCAAGTAGAGCATGATGATTTAGTCTTTTTTTTTACCCCACAAAAGGCACAAGGTGACCCTGCGAGATGCCTTAGGGGGAAATCAGCTGAGAGAACTCATCCTGCCAGCAGCCTGAAGCATCATGGCCATCCCTGAGCTTCCCATGGCCAGCATCAGGTGACAGCTTTCCCTTTCCCACCACAGATGCACAGATGGCTTATTTATCCCTGCAGTATTTGTCGGGAGCTTCCTACCTTGCTCCTACCTCACGTCTGTCTTCCAAATGCTCATTACACTATGACCTCACAGCTGTGCTGAATTCTGTAATGCTATTCTCTGTCAGCACAGGGATTTAACAGAAAATCCAATGTGGATAACCAGAGATATGCAATGTCTGACATGAAAATGGTGCTAAGAGCAGCAATATCTACATTGGGCTGGTGGTGCAGAAGAGGAGAAATTTTTTTCCACTGAATGTCCATAGGGTCCATCAAGAAAAAGCCACCACATTTTGAGAATTACCAAACTCTACAGCAGGCCCACTCAAAAAGCAAGTCCTTCTCTTGATCCAACAATACCGGGGTTATTTTATCAAGGCAAGGTTTAGCTGGGAGCAGCAGATAAGGTGTGAGAAAGAATTACTCTGATATTCCACAATTCTGCAGCAGGTTTTGCCCACATCTCTAGCAAACCTGGAAGTTTGGAGGTAATTCTCCACATGAAGATAGCTGCCCCTTTTTCACAGTCCCACATGCACAGTTTATTCTTTAATATTTTTGAAAATACCACAGCCTTCATTAGGGGCTGCATTTGGTATCTGGGAGAGCCCTTTTGAGACACAAGGAAGAGTTCATTTGTATTTATCTGAGAGAAAACTGATAGACCAGATCTTTATTAATCAAAGTCAATGAAACTGCATGGTTGAGAATGTGATCCAGTGTTTACAAACATACGTTTTGCAGGCAGACTGTTTTGGTGCAGTTTCTCCTCCAGAAAGGGTATTGCCATACATCTTCATTTATTCTCCTAACGAAATTAACGAGGTATTTAGTTACACAATTTATAGGAAGAAAAGTTAATGGCATTGCATTCTCAGCTTATGTGAAAAGGAAGTGTGGTACTTCAGCAAAACAAATAGAATTCCTCTGCCCACACATAGTAGAGTGCCAAACTAATTAAATAGGCTTATCTCAGATATAGAATTCAGGCTTCATCTTTCAAAATGAGAGGTTTAAAGAGGGAAGAATATTATGGTCTATCAGCTATACAGATATATATAAGTGTCTGAATTAATCTTTGGATGTCTGCCAGTGAAACTGAGAAGGTTCTCATGTCTGTAGAATACAGAGAGTAACCATAAATGCTTATAATTTGTACTTCATTAACAGGACCTTGTTCAAGTTGTCTGTAAGAGAGAAGACTTTTCTGAGGCAACACAGTTCCAATTTACATTATCAGTCCTAATCCCACAAACTGCATTGTTTTGAATTTAAATATAAGACTTTTTTTTAGATGGCAAATGCCTGATCATCTTTCTTCTACTATGAGAACCAGGAGAAGCATGGTGAGAGTAAATTAAACCCCAAGGAATACATCCCCAATACTGTGTGTTCAGCCAGTGTCACGTAGAACAAAGACCAAGTTCAAAAGCATGCAGAAAACTTACATTAGTAATGAAGTGACAACTTAATAATTATAAAAGGAAAAGATCCTAAGGGAGTTGGGAAGAAACTAAACTGTAAGCAATACACAAATAGTCCTTTTGTCTTTTATTTCCTGGGCCCTCTCTGTAGTGCCTGGTACTGTGTCTTGACAGGAATAAGTTACTGTAAGCCATGGATTCCAGAATTTAATGTGCTGCTGAAATTATTTGAGAGCAAGAGTGAGCCTTTACAACTGCCTAAGATCTGAACAATTCTTAATATCTTTTGCAGTTCCTCAGCTCTTTCATCACTTCTTCAGCAGCCAAACTGCCCAGCTGCTGCAGGGATTCAAACTCCTGACTGCTGTGAGCGTGCCTTGTTTGTTGAGGTTTGAGCACCAGGTTTGCATCTTCCCTTGGAAGCTGACAGGAAAACTGGTCAGAAACAGAGGCAAATCCAGGGGTAGTCTTGGAAACATGAATCAGGGAAGAAAACTGCAAAGCTGCTCTTCAATCATCTGGCACAAATTATTGTTTTTTGTGTCAGATCTGGCCAGCACCTTGATGATCTGCAATCAAACAGTCACAACAGTTAAATGTAATGATTTCACAACATTTTCTAGATATATGAAAAACAGGCAGGTGTTATTTAAATGCATTAATTCAGCCACCTTGAGAGTTAAATTGACAAGAAACGGTATGAAGAACTGAATTCCTTATGTTCCTTATGAAACATAAGGAAAATAACAAGAAATAAAATTTCTTATTGATGTGCAAACAAATCATAGATAAGAAGAAAATAACTGCTTAGACTAGACCTTATCCAAGAGGCTATGCTAAATAAATACATTTAAAGCTTTTAAATCTTTAACAATCAAACTCATATGGGACTTCAGCATACAATGAAGTTTTATGTGGCATCCTCAGAAGAGAGGTGCTCTTTTGCATTTGGTTCATGAGTTACCACACAGAACAAACTGAGATTTCAGAGCTCAAGTAATAGCTTCTGTAACACTATAGATATTTAAAAATCTATGCTGTATATAGTGGAACCTGTAGTTAAATGGGTTTAGAACCAGACAGTACCACCACTGGAATGAAATACCCACTTGGACTCGGGACATCCACCTTTATGTATTGTGAGATAGTAAAGGGTATCAGGGCATGGAAAATAAAAGCTCTCAAAGAGAAAAGTACAGGTACACAAATGTCCACAAGTGGAGGACAAGAACAAAAGGCAGCACCGTACAGCAAAACAAATATCGTCCTAAGAGATACCCTGGGGGAAGATCCATCAAGATGCAAAAATACTCAAGAATAATTTTTAAGTGCCAATTAGTGAGATACCCACTCCTGTAGCAGCATGCATCTAGTTCTAGGTAGCTCATGCAAAATCATCATGGAGTTATGCCCACTGGGAGCAGGTGCTTCAATTAGAGGTTACATTTGTAATGTAATTAAATGCCTAATTTATTAAAAGGAATGCAAATCACCTCAGTTTCTAAGTGGCAGCAGTGACATTTGGAGCACACTACGCAACACCTTTGTTTTAGGAATTAAGCATTGTATGCCCTCAATGACAGCAGCTCCAAAATGGCCTGTTGCTCACTGGTCTCCTGAGAGCCCCAGTGAGCATAAAAAGTGAGAAATGGGATCATAACATTTATGAGAGACAACTTGGACAGTCACAATAAACAGTATTTCATTGAGGTTTTGGAGGTTTTTTAATTTTTCCTTTTTATATCAACAACTCAACACAATTATTTAATTTTTTAAAATATTTTTATACAAAAGCTTTTTATTGGGTTTTTTTAGTATTTCAATGGTTTGCAACCATAGTGGCTTGCCTTAGCTCTGAGAGTAGAGTCACCTCTTTGAGCTGTCATGCCTTTTGTGCCTGTTCTTCAGTAACTCTCTGGTGTGCAATTGAGCATCTGGTTGATGGCTACCATTCCCATTGCTAGACCAATTTCAATGATTTGTTGCAACAGTGAGTCCCATAATGTAACAGGGAAAGATTAGAAACAAGCGGCCCTGCAGAATTGCTAAAATACATAATCATTTGTACTGGTGTTTAACTCATATTCCATATGATCCATTGTTAACAAGAGAGCTGCTTAACCACAGGAAGTTATTTATACATTGGATAGACATGCTGGAAAAAAACACCACCAAAATATCCAATACTATAATGAGACTTACATAAAACAAAAGAATTCCATGTATCTTTTCACAGCATTACTTAAAAATATTGTTCATTTAGTAAGGCTTTTTTTTTAGGTGAGAATATAGGACAATCTCTCACTGGAAAAATTCTGAAACAAAAAAGAAAAACAAGGATCAAGCACTGCAACAGCACCTCTCTCCCCATAGCCCAGGAGCAAAACATGGCAATACCTCCATGCAGTGACACTCCTTCAATCCAGAGCTCCCAAAGTCCCTGGTGAAACAGTTGTCACATCTGATTTTCACCTTTCGTCCTCTTGTTTGGGAGTGAATCCTTCCAGGATTTAAGGTGTGTGGCTCAGTGGCTGCCCACACAGACTCCAGTGAACTCAGCTGGGCTCTGATTTTGTATAGGCAAGTATCTCCCAACTTGCTGCAACGTTAAAGCCAAATTCTGCAGCCTGCGAAACAAAATAAGGACATCTTTCTTAATGCTTTCTGGTCTAATTTTCAGCTTGTTTACCCACCTGTCTTTCCTCACTTGATTGTTATTATATGATTTAATAAGAACACAAATAACCCTCACCAAAACAAAAGTAGATGGAAAGGTGTCCTGGTTAAAATGTTTTCTTCTTTGAACTCAGGTAATCATATCTACTCAAATTCTCATCTCCTGATAAAACATAAATAGTCTATTGAGGCCATGAGAAGAAATTATTTACAAGCGCTTTTTCAAGTGCTTTATTAACTGCCTGCAATGTCTATTGAAATAACATTCTTTCCTCTAAATTTGTAAAGGCACAGAGGCCTGATACAGGAGGCTGGTGATTTTGGCTGATTATCATTTGATTATTTGGGATTTTAAGAACATATGTGATAAAGATCATTATACTTTTGTGTATACATTTGTCTGCTTATACATGACAGTATTTTCTTTGCCTATTTTGGTGTATTTCCAATACAATATTCTTCAGAGAGATAATATTTTCACCACTTTTTTATGTGTGGTATTTCAAGTAGTTACTTGTAAACAGCCACTCTGCACCATAATGTTGAGATCTAACCAGACAATCAGAAAACCAATGTGAAAAAATAGGGATCCTTCATACCTAACATCCATCTGTACATTGAGTTTAGACTAAGGAACTTTTAATACTTGTTTATTTCAAATGCATTTTTCTTTGTCTCTTACCTCAGCCCAGGAAAAGCCCTAGAAGTCAATTTAATTCAAAATTATGAATAGAAGTTTGCTCTAGAAAACAAGCAAATGTGGAGCTCTGTCAGACCTCTGGCTGGTGCCGCACTGGTCCCATAGAGTAGTGTCCATGAATATTTCTCAACTCTTTTTACCTTAGTTAGGATGTTGCTACCACAATGCACAATTTTACTGCTTTAAGAATTTCTTAACTTCTACATGGTAAGGTTCTTTTTTTTCCTACCCATAAAACACTTAGAGAGTTTTATACCATCTGTGCAGAAAAACCTAGGCAGGTCACCTGTTGGCTTCCAGATGGAATATAAATATTTGGCTTGGGATATTGCAGTTTTAAATAAAACTGCAGTGGCATACTACCACTGAACTATTCTTCTTTATTTACTGACCTGGCATCAACCTTGGAAAACAGCTCTTCTTCTGTGCTGATAAAACCCAAGCAAGTTGTTCCAAATTATTTCATATGTTCATGCACCTTGCACAGACAGGGCTTTTAATTTGTCAAATATAATTGAGTTTGCATTGAATAAACATAAGAAATATGTGAAGAATTTATGAACAAGAAGGAAACAAAGAATAGATTGTTCTTAAGGGGAATGGCCACTTTCTCACTGCAAACTCATATTTCTGTCAAGGGCATAAAAAATCTGTTTTCAGGCAAATTTTCAAGTCTATGCAAATCACATATACTAGCCTAAACAGCTACTTAAGTAAATAAAATCTGCTAAACATTTTAGACAATCATTATGGGAGGTTTACCTGTATGCACAAACATGAAGACATCATCTGCTCTAACAGGATAAAACCAGGCTGTCCCCATGGCATAACCAGGTCGGAAAATGGACTGATAGCAATACAAGATACTGCATACTATGACACTGGGAATTTTCAAAGTAATGAATTTTTCCATAAGCAAGAGAAAAAGTCAACACATATAAGAGCTACTAGTACTGTCTATGTATTTACAAATTCTTCTGCAGCATTTACCAGTTACAGTTAAATGGACAGTAACTTCTGCAGCAAAAGAGTCAGATAGCAAATAAAAGCACTAAAACAACTCCTAAAAAAAACCCAAAAGAAACAATACAAGGCTTGCCACAAACTTGTTTAATTCTTTGCTGGCATGTACCTCACCCCAATTAGAAACATTCCACAAAAACGGGAACAATATAATTTGGTTAGCCAAGACTCTGGTGCAAGGGGTGGATGCTCTGCCTGCCAGCAAGCTGCAGCCCCAACCTCTGCTTTGTCTTGTCTTTCAGTCAGAGAATGGACTCCCCTTCCAGCCATGGGGTCTTATAAGGTTACATTCCCTCCATGATTAATAACCCTGTGACTTCTTTAGCTCCTAGAAGTACGAATTACACCTTTACCATAACATCCCTAATGAAAAGGAAAATGATCTGTCTGAAAAGTAGGACACAGAGCCAGGAAATTAAGAAAATGAGATAGCAACTTATTTCCAAGAGCTGCTGAAAGCACTGCCAGGAGCAAAAGTTATTCTCTCTCCCTAAGAGATTGTTACCAATCCTTCATGGTGGTTGATGGTCACCTAGGAATGGTCACTTCTCCTGTCTTAACCATCTCAATGAATTATTCATCTCATTCCCTAAATAGGGCCTGTAAATTTTCTTCCTTCCACATGAATAGCATTGTAATATTTAGAAATTGTCTCTTTGGAAATGTGTCTGGTCAAAGTTTTCCTGAGCTTCACTGGAATATCAACATTAAATAATAATAGTGAAACTTTTGCTGCCAGGAGTCTGTTATCTCTGCTCAAACAGCACAGCCTGAAGCAGATCCCATCAACTGTTATGATGCTGGTAATATACCAAACACAGTCATTCCACGTTTAAGGGATCCAAAAGAACAGAAATTGCCTTCATTCATTTGTACTATGAAATTTAAAGAATGCTTCTTTTTTCTGTTTCAGTGGTATCTTTGGACTTGACATCAGTCAAGAAACTGTGACTCCAAAGAGAAAATGACTGAGACAGAGTATTTCTCCACTACCCTCTAATTTTAAATGACAGGTGCAGATATGTCTCAAGAGACTGACAGTTTTCTTATTGTGCTTTGCATTTGAAAGGCATGTGGGGGTTTTATTTCAGAATATTTTTATTTCTTCTCTTGCTGTGTCAGTGGCCAAGTTTGAAAGTCAAGCCTTGTAAATCACACAATTCCTGGAAATGAGTTTCAGACCTCTGAATGCTGACTCACTGGCAGTTAAGTGCTTTTTCATAAGTAGCTCAGTAACTTTCAGAGCCAGGATTTTCAGAAACAACCTTCTGTACTACAGACTGTTGGCAGGTAAAATTATGTGCCAGTTTAAGGTTGAATAGAGGACTTTTTATTACCTGTCTCAATTGCATTCGCTGCCCTGATTAATTAAATGGCCAGAAATATGGGCAGTGTATGCCCTGCTTGTAAAGGCTGGCTACATACTTAATAGAAAGCATTCTAAAGCAGCTCATCCAATATTCCCACTTCCAGCACAGATTAAGAGGGTTACATACAGCCCCCAAAAACTGCTCACCTGATCTCTGCTGCTGTGGTACTAACCACCAAAAAGCATGGAAGAACTGCCAAGACTGTTCATGCACACAAACAGTGGCTAAGGCATCCTAGTGGATGGAGGGTGACCTTCTTGAGAGCAATCTGGGAGGTGAGGTGTGTAAATCTCATGGCTTTAGCTGCTGGTGATTGCCTTCCCTTGGCTTACACGTGTAAGTTACACCTTAGGGTGAAAGCCCTTTAATGAGGAGGAGGGGCTTATCCCACTCAACACTTGAATTACTCAGGGAGTTCAAGGAGATGCTCAAGAAGCCACAGCAACAGAGTTCTTTTGGTTATGCACTGATCCCAAGTCCCTCTGTTTGCCCTGCAGCCCTCAGCTGTGGGAAGGTGGGTGTCATTTGACATGGGCACAGTGATCTGCTGGTTTCTGAGAGATTCTGGTGTGGCAGCTGTTTCTAGAAGCTGCCAAGGACACTGGTGCTGCACATCAAAGAGGTTCAGCGCATGTTCCACTGCTGAAAGGCTAAGTGCCACTAGATGGGTTTTCATGTTTGTACTGGCCTTTCTCTTCTTTAAGTATTTCTGCAATGAGGAAAAAGTCTGTCTGAAGCTGCACTGGGTGATGACCATGCTCATGACTGAGAATGACAACCTCTTCCACCTGGAATGCCTTCTCCAAGTCTGCAGCCACTCTTGGGCTTTCACCCTGAGGAGCAGTGAAAGGAAGGGACTCCTGCAGGATGCTGGCTATTCTGACAAAATACAGCTAATACTCCTGTGTGCTAAGCTGACAAATTTTTTGCTACCTCTTTCCCCACCATCACTTTAAGAAACCTATCCCTGCCCATGCCAAGACACTTGTTTTGTCCATTTAGGAAGAATATTTCCCTTTTTCAAGAAACTGGTCTAATCAAAGTGGTAGCTCACATCATGACTTTTCAGCCAGTGACTCACAAAGGCAAAAACCTGAAGAGCTGAACATGCAGAAGGGTACAGGTGACCTTTAGCTTTGCTCTTTCTGGCTGGATCACGTTGTTGTGCCTGAGCTGAGCTGACTCAGATGTTGCAATCTCTCACACTCTCTTTATACTCCTTACAAATCACAGTACTGACAGTGAAGAAAAAGAGATGGTGACAACTGACCAGAGGTCTGGAAATAATTATTTCATTACCCTGCAATCCATAGCTTCATATTCCTCAGGCTGGGAATATCCTGATATCAGATATCCTATATTATAGGAATAATCTTGTTATTATTGGATTTTTTATTATATATCCTATCCTATTATATAGTGTTACAAGAACCATATTATACATGATATCCTATAATGTTGGATCTTTTCACTTCAAGAAAATACCTCACTTCCAGATTCTTTTCCTGGACTCCCTGGAGTGCCATAGGACCTTCAAATTGCCATACACAAGGGACACACGTGGTCCTTCCTGGCAGCCTCCAGGTGAGCCTCACCCCTGAGAATTCCCATTTTCCTGGGCTTCAGGAAGGTTTTTCCCAGACAGCCCCTTCTGTGAGAAATCCTGACTCAAGAGGAATGAAACAGTTTGGGCATTTGGATTAGATGAAACGATTAGTTTCAGTTCCCACCATTTACTTTTGAAATTATTCTATCATGCAGTTATACTAAGAAATAATAACAAGAATTTCCCCAAAATAAATCAAAACTTTTTTTTCCAGGGGAACTAAACTTTTACTTGGCTCCTTTACTCCACACTTTTTACCATTTTGAATGGAGAAAAGAAAATCCCTCCAACTTTCAATTTTAAACCAAAGGGAATTATTTTCTCAATTCTCTTTTAGCTGTCCACAGAAATTAAAACTATTTATTTTTCATTTTGCTCTATGAAGAATCTAAAAGCCCTAGATTTTCTCCCTTACAAATCTAAATCTAAGACTAGCCTAATCTGCTAATTGAGCAGAGCAGAATTTTCTGGGTTTTTTTAGATTAAGTAGGTGCAGAAATAAGGCTACTCTAAAGCTTTAGAGCAAATTAATGTACTTTAAAATGAAATACATTCTAAGATACCATTTAAATACTTAAAAAAAACCCCAACCAAACAAAACAAAACAGGCTAATACCAAAATATCAGCTTGTAACAGAGCCATTTCATGTTTTTCCTTTTGCAAGGTACCTGAATTCTCCTAGTCAAAGGTAATTTAAGTAAAAAGACACAGTTGGTTGGCAGGTTTGGAGTCACAGAAGGTGTGGTTAACATCTCAGTCACTCACATGAAAAATGTACCTATAAGCCAAATAAGCCACTGATTCCTTGGACTGCGTTTTTCAAATGGGTAGAAGAAAATGCATGGAAGCTCAACAGTGTTGCAGAGGCAGAGGGGAGGCAAGCAGCCCTTGCTGTGCCTCCAGGGACTCTTTCTGGGTGGCTGAGAGGGACATAATCCCAAAAACCCTCTGCCGTTCATCCTCAGCCTGTGCCACTTGCAATGACACCATAGCCTGTAAGTGCTTCCCCTCCAGACCCTTCACCTCCTTCAGGCAGGAGAGACCTCTTGTGCCCTGGCTGTGCAGAAACAAAGATGGATTGGCTGGAGATGGATATAGGGACATAAAGCATCAGCTGTTATAAGAAGGTAGCTGCACTCTGCCAACAGCCAAAAAATAATGTATTTCAGGAAATCTCTTTTTACTGTGCCTTGACAGGGATAGATCTGGCTGGGATAAGTCCTGTGGGAATGTTTCTCCTGCCTTAACACTATGGAGTGGACTTTGAAAAGTGCAAAAGGGAATTAGCATCCAAAGGACAGCCAGCAACTTTGAGTTGCATTTGCATCTCAACCTTTTTGAGGGGGTTGGAAAACTGAAGAAATAAGAGAAGACAGAGGATTCACTCATATCAAAGTATGTTCTTAAAACTTCTATTGTTTAAGGACTCATACACCTAGATTCTTACCAGTAACTGCAAGGTAGGAGTTGCTAAATTCATTCCCACTTAAGAAATCCTTTCGGAAGCCAAAGCAGCTTATCAGTGTCATTAAAGGATTTCACAGATCTGTGGGTTAAAATGAGAGTTTTCTTGCTAGGAGTATTGCATTTTAAAAGTGCATTATCATCTAAAACATTTTTTGGTCCACTTTCATGGGTAATTATTGCTATAGCAATGAATGGAGTCAGGCTGCACTAGCTTCCTCAGTTCACTTTCCATTTTCCACTGGCTGACATTTTCCCAGTCTTTGCTGAATCCCTATAAAATCCCTATAAAATTCCTGTCAAGGAGCAGAGTGAGAGGGTATTTCACTGACCAAAACCTTCTCCTCTGTGAAGGGTGAGGGCCATTTCCTCTCCTCTGGGATTCCTGCTCAACATTCACCTCTTTTGCTGCATTTTGCTGCAAGCATCAGTTTGCCAAAGGAACACACAGTAACTGTTGTGGGGTTTTGGGATGGACTAGGAATGTTTTATAGTTAGACATCTCAGTGGACTGACTCCTCAAAGTGCTGTGAGAGGGGAGATCCAGCATGTAGGGGAGAAGCATGACTCTCCCCCAGTGACCACTTCTGAAAGTCTGGGCATGAAATTTATCTGCCAGCTAACGCAAATTTATAGCAGTTCTTTTGGGGATTTCAGCCTAAAAAAAGAATGGAACCACTGCACTTTCATGAATTATTTCCTATAATAGTTTTGAGTTTCATTTCTAATTGTAAAAAATGAGCAGAGATGTGGGCTTGCACTCCTCCAAAACAAGTTTCATGGCTGAGGTTTTCCCTGCACGCATTATCCCCACATTTATTTCCTGATGATCCATTATTTTCAACTACCAGCTTCCCTGGATTTCTTGCTGAGATAAAACAGACCCCTCCAGCAGTATTTAAAATGGGATTAAAACAAACTGCAAATTAGACCAAGAACAGCAGGAGCTGAGCATCTAAAAGCTACTTCAGTTCTCAGTATTGATTCCCTAACTTTCCATCCCTGGTCAGCACACTTCTGCATGGAGAGGCAGAAACACAAACATCAGAAAATCATGGCTTTCCACTTTATGCTTTGAAATTAAAAGAATAATTTGTGAATCCAGATCTTTTTTTGGTTATTATTCTAGCCCACTGCCTTTCTAGGCTTCCCAATGATCTTTCTCTTGAAAGCAAGATATGATTCGAAAAAAATCTATTAAAAGTCAAACTTCCCTGCAGACTCATTTATTTGTCATTGACCAGACTTTGGTCAGGTATCTCTGCAGAGCATTTCACGGAGGTGCAGGGTTAAAGTATGTTTAATCTCATCTAACCTCAGGGTATTAGGAAAAAAAGCAAAAAATTATACCATTTTCCTTCTCATACATTGATTGACAACCTGGTAGAAGAAAGGAAATTAATTTGATTTCTCCACATGAATCTCTCAATTCCTAAGACTAACTGAGGTGATGAATTCCCAGATAAAGCTAAATTTTGATCAAATAACTGCCTAACCCAGGAGAAATACAGGTGCTTTTACCCAGTGGCTCCTTGGCAATGTGTGAAATGGGAAACAAAGTCCATCAACTCAGATGCCTGAGGATCCAAGCAGAGCAGTGCAGAATGGATGATCCCTCGCTGGCTCAAGTGGGAAGTGAACAAAGTGGGGTCACCCATATTTACCTACAGCTGCACCACGCCTGCTCGCTGCACTTCCCTAGCTGCTGCAGCAGTGCCGGGCTCCTGCTACACCCTTTGCCACTACTCTGGATTTCCTGGCTGTCAGCAGTGTTCCATCAGCAGCTGTGCAGTGCTGCCCTGGCCCCGCAGCAGGTCAGGACAGCCATCCTCTGTCCCCTGTCACTCCGGTCACTGCCGGACTGCTGTCGCCTTCGCACGGTGCCGCACCACTCCAGGGTCTGGAGCCAGTCAAAACATTTTTCAGATCTGCTCTGACTGCTCTGAACCCTGAAAGCTTAAAAAGTCTCTACAAACAAATGTGGTTTCTCCTCTTTACCTAAATACATGGCTTAAAAAAAAATATTCAACAAAACAACAACAAAAAACCTCACCTCAAACCCACAAAGAATTAAAATGAAGACAATGCTGTATTGAGCATTTCACATGCAGGTGTGCTTGCTTCAAGGACCATCCTGCATTTCTCAATTCTTTAATTTCACTCTCAGCAGCTTTTATTTCATTTCCAACCTTTCACTTTTATTTTCTTCCCAAAATTATATTGTCCCAAAAAAGCAGAAATATCATTCCCAATTTGTGAACATAGTGGCCCCAACTCTAACTCTCTATTTGCAAAATGCACACTGATAATACTGAGCTTGTCCCTCACAAGGTCACCATGGAAATACATTTAATTTGCTCAAAGAAACCTTCCTAAATTATCTTTCTAAAAAGAGCCAAGCATAAAACTTCACATGCTGAAAAACATATTGTATTTTTAGCTTGTTTCACAATTGCTTAGGAAATTGAGGACCCCGCTCTGCTCTCCTTGAATGAAAATAAAAACATTTTCAGCTCCAGTTAAGCTGAAGGCACAGCATTTCCCATGGTACACGATTTTCCAGCAGCATGATGCTGCTTGGACCAAACAAATGTGCACTTTTCAACGCTGTAGTATTCTTACTAATGGAAGGCTGAATTCAAATATTTGTTCGGTTAGATTAGCTTCCATTCTTCATTAATTTCGGAATGTAGGAGGGAAAATTTGCGGGACGGCACCACTAGAGGGACTCGGTAGGTGGATGAAGAGCTGCCGGGCAGGTCACTCCCGCCCGGGCAGGGGAAGATGGGCTGCTCAGGAGGCCAGGACACAACACCTGCTCTCCTTCTGCTAGGGGTTTAAAACAAACAAACAAAGAACCAACAACAAAACCCCCGTTTCCCAGTTCTTTGTAACACATCGAAGAAGCTAATGAACTCGGCATTAAAGGAAAGGCAGCACCGGAGAGAGCACCCCTGAGCAGTGCTCTGGGAACAGCTTCTTCTTCTTCAGTGTCTTGCGGAGCACTTTATGTCTTTCCAAGAAAAAGTCTTTTCTTCCTTTTCCAGGTGTTCAGGTAATTTAATATCTTACAAGTTTCATTCCTCAGCCACAGTTTCAAGGATCTTTTTGTTAATTTACTGTCTTTTCAACCTAACTTCTAAAAGATTGGTTTGTTGGAGCCTCCCACTGACTTTCCTGGGCCTTGATTCATGGCTTTAAAAATCCTCAAATTCTTGATCTGCAAAACTCCTGTTGATGCTTCAACTTCATGTCTGTCAGTTGTTTCAGTTAAATTAGTGAGAAAATGTGTGTTTAGTTAGCAAGAAGTTTCCTATACAAAGCTTTTGGATTATACTAGAGGCTGTCTTTGTTTTGAAGCTTTGTATAGTGCTTAGTGTGTATTTGGCACCAAATAGTACTGAATATAAAATACTAATATATAATACCAAAATACTAATATTAGCCTGTATGGCTATTTCTTAAGTATGAGAGCAATTATTAAAACAGTGCATTTTCAGAAATCACTTTGTTGGTTTAACTTAAAGCAGAGGAGAAAGGCAGCCCTCTCTTTTCTTGGGAGCCTTTGATGAAGTTTCCCATGGAAGGAAACAGACTTGCCTCAGGCATGGTCTGTCTCTCTTTAGAGGTTGTACCTCAGTTATTCCCCTTAAAACTGACCTGAGACAGCCAGCTGTGCACACCAAACAGCAACTGGAGAGTCAAACCAATGCAGAGTTTGTGGAAGCAGATACTGAGAAATCTTGAACTCCATAAGAGTATTTCAGATTTTACCCAGTGAAATATGGAACCAATTAGGGCACTAAATGTGACATCCTCAAACTGTTCAATTTTTTGCAATCATACTGAAAAGCAGTAATGACAATTACATGCCATGTATTTGTCTTTGCCTGAGGTCAAATGCCTTTTTCTTTTGAGCCATATTCCTTTAATCTACTGAAGGCTGCCAGATTGGGCTTTGCCAGATTCCGTGGAGCTTTGCATGCTGTGATGGGGGTGTGAAAGCAGGCATTTGCTTTTTGGTTTCCTTCCAACACTACCAAAGTATGTTCTTGGACTGACACACTTGGAACCAACATGCAGCTGGAACAGGACCTTGGTCAGAACACCCAGGTAGAGAAAACCAAGCCCCTGGTGCAGCTACAAAAGTCAGGGTGCATTTCGTGGTTTCCAGCATCCAGTCTTGTTGTCTCCAGCATGCACCCAAAAATCTGCAGAGAGGACTGTGAGAGAGCTCTTTTACATTTGTCTTGAAGTCTAAGGTTTTAGGTTTCAGGATTTACACACTTAAAGGTGATTCTTAGCATGCTATTCAGATAGGATCATGATAATACACAGCACTTGGCATCCTAGATACAGATTATTCTGCATAACCCTTCAGATGCTTCAGTGAAGTCAGAAGTGACTGTCCTGCTCCCCAGCATTGCAGCCAGGCTTCCCCTGCTGCATTCCCAGGGGCACGTACCAGGTCTGGTATCAGAGGCTGAAGGGGAAAATTCCCACTGCACAAATCCAGCCTACAGCCTGGTGATCGGGCACAGCTGTAATCCTCCCCCTCATGGAATGGATTTTGAGCTCTAAATTAATCAAGCAAAAAGTGGCTGGCCCTAACTCCACCACCAGAAATGACACAGACTAAGAAGGCATCTCTTCTATTTGTACTATATGCTGGTGCAAAAATACAACATTAAGCATCCAAACACCAGAGAACAGTGAGAGTTCAGGGATAATTTGTACCTAATGCTTTCTGTTAGCTACTTGTAGGCAGGTCTGAGCCTGTGAGAACAAACAAATTGGGTTAGACCAGAGAATCATCCATTGGAGGGTAACAAGCAGCATTTATCAAGGACTGTATGTGCCTCTAGAAGGACTTGGGTCACCATGTGGACAATCTGGGTCACTCTGGTCCCCTGTGTCTCTGTACTGACTGTAAAGAGTTCTGTAACACCCTGTTAAACCCCAGGCCAGCAATGGATTCACTCATATGTCTCTGCAGAACTTCAATTTGTCCTTGAGACGCATAAATCATATAATGGTATATTTTGCTGGCTGATCCAACAGCAAACAAAATAACTAACCTCAGAGTAGTACCGAAGGCAATACATCCCTGTTCCAAATAGGAAAACTGCTGGAAAAAAGCCTTTGTGTCATGGAAGAGAAGTGTTCAGCCTGGGACCTGTGCGTTAGAGGAATAATTTTAAATAAATTGGTTCTTATCCTCTCTAAAAATACATAAAATTGTTCCTGCTGTTAAATTATCATTTTCTGGTACCTGGCAGACTCCTAATTGATTAGAAAAAACTAATTTAGTGTGATGAATTATTTGCAAGTGAAGTATCTGAAATATCTGCTTTGTTAATATTTTTGATGTAAAATTACTATTTTATTCAGATGTCTCAGCTGGTTAGAGTTCAGAAAAGTACCTTAAAGGAAAGCTGAGTGAAACCAATCCCTGGTGCAAAAGCAGCTCAATGAGCAGTCATGCCAAGGATAAACTCATCCCAGGGCAACTGTTCATTTTGTTGGCATTGCTTCATGTTAAACTTATCTAGATAGTTCAGAGTTATTCCCACATGGGAAAAAATAAGAAACTCATTAGAATTTGGCAGCAGCTTTTTTTCCTGCTAAATTATCTTGACCTTTCCTGTGAAAGTTCAGAATTTGACAGTTAGGAAAAATTCAGCCAGGATTCCAGCACTGAGTTCTGCATGAATTCAGGTTTGGAGTCCTTCCCGCCTGAGCCCTGACCTTCTCCTCTGGCAGAGGTCACATCATGCCCTCCTTCACACTCGTCACCTTTTCATCCAGATGAAGGCACCTTATAGCAGAGAAGTGGAGAATATTTTTTTGAGGGATATCTGTTGTTGAATATCCAAAGTCTCTTGTATTTACAGTCCATATGGATGGCCACATGCAAGACTGCTTGATTTGTGAAACATAATGAAAAACAGCTCAGTGTTTGTGGCTTTTTGTAAAACGTCTCTTCAAAATACTGAAAATTTCATAAACTCTGAGTCTACTCAGGCTTCTCCATCAACACTTCCATCTAACCAGGCACTGTTACATTAGAGTGGTATAAAGGGTTTCCAGCACAGCACATGGTGTGCAAGAATCTTTTGAAGATTCTTACAATCTTCCAAATATCTTCTTAGAAATTTCTTCTAGAAATAGGACATTTGAGGCAAGGTTTCCTGACAGGCAAATAGCAAAATTCAAAGCTTGAATACAAACCTGCCAAGAACTTCAAAGACCACCTCCTCCCTGAACGAAGTAAAGTATCCAAACGAACAAAGTATCCAAACAAAACAATAACCATTAAAAAAATCCCAACAAAATCAACAACAGCAAAACAAACAAAAAAAACCACCAAAAAACCCCAAACACCCACAAGACCAAAAAATAACTGAAAGTTCATCTCAAATTTAGTCCTGTTCAATGACTGACACCCTGCAGTTCTGCTGCAGGACAAGTTTCAGCACACTCTGCACTTCCCTGGGCTTTTCTGTACAAGACTGTCTCTTCCCATCCATCGCCACTTGCTGGTTGTATCCCAGCTTGGTCAAGATGCAAACATCCTGAAATCTGTTGTTCCCTTTTCCTTTCCTTCTCAATATCACTGATTAGAGAGCTGCAAACATGAGAATGAGATGTATTTCACTCTCCTTTTCTTTCCTACTCAGGAATTCTGGTTTCACTTAAAATCTTGAGGTATCTGTAATATGAACATTCCCCACCTCTCCCCTCACCCCTTTTTCTCTCTTGCCATCTTACTTTTAGATCTGTTTTTATCATATTTTCCACTAGCAGTTCAGTCAGATCTTTTCCAACTTCACGTTATTAAAAAATTGTCTTGAGAAACAAGAACACCTCAACAAAGCATCAGACCCTGCCTTGTCCCCAGTGTTTCAGTGATCAAATGTAATATAGCAACAAGAGAAATTATAAAACTGGGGAAGGGGAGACTAGGCTGAGTCACACTATCCCCACACTTTGTGGTTTGTTAGATTCTTACATTTACTTTGTATTATTTCCTATTTATAGCCTTTAGTAGTGACTCACAAAGCATGAGAGCCTTAAGCTGCCTGAAGCCCTTACTACCAACAGCCTGAGCACCCTCCTGCCTAACCTGATGCAAGTGTGACATCCAGCCCTGCACAGCAGAGTTGAAAGTAGCAAACTTCATCTACAAAAAGCAGTGGGAGTTTTTCACTTGAACAGCTCCATGTAGGATGAATGAGACAAGCAATGAATATGCTGCAGTCTTGGCATGGCTTCTTTCCTGTCTTTTTATGGTCTCAATGGTCTTAGAGGTCATTTTTCAACCTTAATGATTCTGAGGACAAGACAGATTTGGCCATAAGTGTCTAATGAAAGCAGCTCCCAGCTGAACTGCTGGAAACAGGGCAACAACACTAAGAAGTTTCAGTCAGTGTGGGATTCAGCCCCAGCATGGTCCTCTACCACTGCTTTTGGTCATCAGCCTCCACCAAAAACAGGCATAAACCACCATCCTTCAGAGGGATTCAATAGGATTCATCCTTCAGTAGGATTTTGCACTTCCATCCTGCAACCTACACCTAAAGATGTGTTATGGTCTTGCCAAGGACACTGTGTTGTGTTTATCCAGAGGCAGCTGCACAGCACATTGGTTTCAGACACAAAGTTGATATGAGTAGCTCCTACTGGGGTTTTCCCTTGGCACTCTGCATTCCAGCTTCAGTATCCATTCTCATTTGTGATTGACACACCCAGAAAAATTTCCCCAACAGCCAGATCACTTTAACCACTTATCTTGACTGAGCCAACACTCTGAAAATCCATGGCTCCAGCAGAGTTTCTCCATGTAACTTGTACTTACACCAGATGCATCAGAATAGTCAGTACTTGAAAAAACACTGACATGCACCCAACCACATTAAGACAGAATAATACATTTTAGCAGGAAACACACAAACTGGAAGTGACCTTGGCCCTCAGATATGATTTGCACTAACCAGTGTAGTTATCCTGATAACCTAGAAATTATTGCATGGACAGGTTGTTTTTTCTCTAAGACTGAATTCTTATGATGTGGTGCAAAGAGAGATCATGCAAAGCAAAATGCTGGTTTTATATCCTGGAGCAAATCTAAGATAGATAAACTAGTTTCAATGGAAAATATTCAGTCTTCCCTAATATTTCATGTCATTTATATAAGAGAAAACAAGGCTTATGGCTTTAGGCTTTTTTTAAGAGACAAAGATTACCTTTGTGAAGATTTTTAATATAAGGAAATACCCCAAGCAAAACTATGTTTTCAGAAAGCTTAAATACTCAGTACCAAAGCAGTATTTCCAATGCTTAAGGAGGCTCCAGTTCATTCCATCTCCCTGTGAATTCAACATGAAGTTTCCTATCAATGCCTAGGTGGTCCATTATGTTTTCATCCAATGAACACTAAGATTTCTTCAATTTCTTCTCCATTATTAATATATGTTTGGGGTTTTTATTTTAAATAAACCTCTTCACTGACAAAAAAGTTGGACAATTTTAAGCAGTCTGTAGCTCATGATCTATGTTTGTCCTAGTTATACAGGCAGCATAAAACCCACTAGTTACAGAGCCACCAAGTCTTGTTCTGTCAGAGTTTAGTGAGCAGGGAAGCCACTTGCAGAACACCAACAAGCCAGCTGCAGTGCAGCTCTGTAGGGATGCATCTCCCCAGGAATATCCCAGCAGCTCAGTGGGGTCCCAGGGTGAGGCCTCAGCTACTCAGAAAATCATATATTTACTTATAGAGTTTTGAAAAGAAACAGATCAATAAATTAATCAGTACTATCAGAAAGAAAAAGCTTTTAGCTTTTTAGCTCTGTGTCAAAATTTGGTATAGTCTTGTTGACTGTATAACTAAGCTTTGAGTGGAGATTCAATTATAGTACCTCCACCAGGATGCTCTGGTGATGAAGTCCAGCTGAGCTTCTCATTTAACTAATAATGTACAGGCACAGAAAAAAAAAATCAAATCATTTCATTGAGCTGAAACAGGCAAACACACTAATATGCTACAATACAATGGTTTGTTGTACATTTACATGTGGCATAAGCCAGCAGGCCATGAGGCCTGAGCAGTGAAATTTTCAGCCTGTTCTTCCCATTGTATCACTTTCCTCCATGTTTTGCTTCATGCCCCAAACTCAACTGCAGCACTCAATGTTAAACTGCAGACTTTCAGGTAGCACTGCTAATTCCACAGGTCACAGCACATTCTGACTCAGGCTGCAGGTCCCTCTACCCCTGTGTTTCTTTGTGAAGTGCTGCAAAAGCTGATGCCACAGAAATAGGGGTGAGAGACTTAGAGCTGTTTGAGACAGACATGAAGGAAATCACATGGCATCAAAACAGGGCTGCTCAACTGCAGTTCTTGAGGTGAGGTCTGCCCATCAGATCAGTGCCCATATGAAGGCACACCATGGCTGAGACAAGCAGGCAGCAGTGAGAAAGCAGAACAATCTACACGAAGGAAATCCTAAAGGTGCAGGAACAGGCTGTTCCCATGTCCTAAACAATGAATCAGCAGGGAGGAAAACCAGCCTGAGTGAGCAGAGAGCTTTGGCTGGAACTCAGGGAAAAAAGTTTATCACTTTTGAAAGGAGGGGTAACCTAGGAGGACAACAAAGATGCCATGAGATTATGAGATACAACAGTGCAAAGCACAGGGTCCTCCGCCTGGGTCACAACAACCCCAGGCACTGCTACAGGCTGGGGCAGAGTGGCTGGAAAGCTACTCAGCAGAAAAGGACCTGGAGGTGGTGGTTGAGAGTGACTGAATATGAGCCAAGAGTGCCCAGGTGGCCAAGAAGGCCAATGGAATCCTGGCCTGGATCAGCAATGGTGTGGCCAGCAGGACCAGGGCATTGACACTGGGCACTGCTGAGTCCATACCACAAGTATTGTGTTCAGTTTTGGGCCTTTCTCCCAGGTAACTGGAAATAGGATAAAAGGAAATGGCCCCAAGCTGTGCCAGGAGAGGTTTAGACTGTCTATTAGAAAAAAATTCCTTGTGGAAAGGGTTGTCAAGAATTGGAACAAGCTGCCCAGGAAAGTGGTTGAGTCACAATTCCGGGAGGGACTTACAAATGTAGATGTGGCACCTAGGGACAGGGTTTAGTGGTGGACTTGGCAGTGCTGGTTTAATGACTGGACACAATGATCTTAAAGATCCTTTCTAACCTAAATGGTTCTTTGACTCTGAGATTTACCTGGACAGGGGACTGTTACGTGAAAGACAATAATGAAAGCCTTATGTTCAAAATAGAATAAGAAATAAAGACATCAATTTAAGGTTTGCCTTTGATCTTTTTAGGAATACCTCAATATGACAAGTTGGAAAGAGAAAAAAGCATACCTTAGATCATGGAGCAGAACCCATAAACATTTTAAAACCCATCAGCAATCAAATACTTTTTGCACACACGACATTTTAAAACAAAGAGAAATATGCACACAGTCCAGGGCTGTCTCTGGTCTTTGTCCATCCAGAGATCCACATCCCAACAGACTATGCAATTCAGAAAACTAGAAAATTCACTCCCCCAGTAAAATCCTGAGCTGGCACAAAATGTAATTCAGGAAACCTGTGACCAATTTGCAATCCTTGTCAGGTGTAAGGAAATTACTTTGTATAAGATGTGAGTTAAAGATTTTCTTTGATTTCCGTTGAAAGAGGAACTTCCCTGTCCAATTTCAATGCACTTGGAGCTACTTTGCAGCCCTCCTCTGGGCTCTGTCCGGCAGGGCAGGCCCATGTCCCTCCTGTGCTGGGTGGGGTGTCACAACAGTGGAGTAGAGGGGCAGGAATATCCTTGTCCTGCTTGCTGAGCTGGCAACTATATACAGATGTGAATGGAATGGGACAATCTGGACCAGCGCCGTGAGCTGTTTATTTCACACATCAGTCTCAGTACATTGTTAGGACAATGGAGACAGTATGTTCACAGCTCTCTGATTCAAATGGAATGCCAAGGAAACGCCATGTTACAGGGTAGCATAAAGCCATCTCAGCTTAGGTTTCAGCTAATCACACATAGAGCAAAACATATTGACAATAATTCTATCTAATCATATGAAACACACGTAATGGTAGTTAACACAATAGGGACTTATTTTCTAACACAATGGCTCGTTTATGAGAGACAAAGCACAGAGACTCATTCATACTAACCTTCTAAAGATATACATTAAATAAACTTGTTGCAACTATAAGGGCAAGTCACAGGAGCTTATTGTTCTATTTCTCACATCTGCTCTACTGCTTAGAAAACTTTTTGCTATATTAGCAGTGTTCACAAGTCTGCTGTCTGAGGCCTGCCTTTTTTACCACTTTCTTAAAACCCTCTAATTTTATGAATCCCAGCACTGCTGGCCACATTGGATACAGCCCAGGAGACATTTGCTTTTTTGGGCTGCAAGTGCACATTGTCAGCTCCTGTTGAGCTTCTTGTACACCAACACCCCAAGGTCCTTCTTCTCAGGGCTTCTACTTTCTCAGAACCTTGAATTGGGCCTTGTTGAGGTTCACCCAAGCCCACATCCAAGTCTGCTCAGGTCCCTCAGAATGGCGTCCCTTCCCCCCAGTGTCAACTACACCATTGGTAGTAGTAGATTGGTGCCATCTGCACACACCATGGGCTCAGGAAGAGACAGAGAGCTGAGGAAGGAAAGCATTTCTGAAAGAAAATGGAGTTCTGGAAAACAATTAATGGAGCAGATAAAGTTTTTCATCAGATTTTAAACCTGGCAATATTTTGAGAGACTTTTAAAATAATTTCCCCTGTGGTCAAACAAAAACCTGTTCTTGCAATCTACAGAGGAATCTATATTCCTGCAGATTGGCACAAAGTAAGAACAGAGATGTTGAAATACAGAGTAATTTTCACTGCTGGATTGCTGAACTTTTCCAGCTTTCTCAAAACTCTCCTTGGCCCACCACGGATGCCAGGAGCTGATTTTTGCTGACTCCTGACAACTGGATGGGTGAAAGAAGTTGCTCCCATTTTTTTTCAAATTACTATTTCAGATATATCTGAGAAATGAATGTAAAGAGGGAGGAAGTCAAATTTTGATCCAAGAGAAAACAGATAGTTTCCTTTAAGAAATGTAACCACTCATCTGTCTGGGACAAAACAGTCCTTGCAGGGAAGAGCCAAACCATAAGCAGGCAAAAATTTATTTTTACTGGAAAGAATTGGACGTGTGTATTTATAATAACACTTCTCAGAATTATCTCAAGGGAATTGACTAACTGAAATGTCATATATAAGCTTATAGACCAATCTCTGTCATATACAAAGGTCTAAAATGACATATTTTTATCTGTTTTCTTCAAATGGTTGAGTATTACACCTTCTACTGAAATAGCTGATACTGCTTCCACCTGAGTGTTATATTACATATCCCATGGGTACAATCAGTTCTGCAATTCCTGTGCAAAGCAGAATGTTATTTAACAAATCTAAAACAGAATTAAAGTCAGGGAATAATGAATAAATCAGAAAATGTTGATATATATTGACCACTTGCGCTAGGAAACCCTCCCTCCAGATTTAGTTCCAGCTGATACCATGACTCATCTTTCCATATAAAGATTTTATTTTATTACTTATTACTTGGTAGACATTCACAGTTAAGAGTGGATAAAGAATGCAAACCACACTTTTCTGGATACTATAAAACAACTTCATTGCATCACTGTGGGATTACTGTGGACAGAGGTCCAGAGTCCCAGGGAGGAGATACACAGCACAGGGGGAGAGCAGGGCCCTGATTCTGGTCTGGCCCTTTCTCTAACTGTCTACTCTGAGGGGTCTAAAGCAGGGGGTTTCATTAACCATTGCTGAAATACACTTTTATTAGTCATTAATAGACAAGATAAAGAACATTTTTACTGAATTTTTAGAAGAGCTGGTTTAGCCTACAGCTGCAACAAGAAAAAGGCCAAAACTGGGCAGTTTTTCAAAGCTGAGAATGGCATTGAGGAACACATCTGCAGTTAGAAAAGAGCTGCAGATGACAGCACCAAGCAGACAAACTGAAATGCCAACCCTCAATATCAGGAGGTTCATGCATCTTCTCAGGCATCAGAACACTGTTCTGAAGAAAGCCAGGAGCCTCAGTGAGCAGGGTCCAGCTCCTCACAATTTTCTCTCCTGCATCCCACACCACCCAGACACCATTTGGGGGCAGTGCTACAAATCTGGATGCAGCACTAGCAAACAACACCACTGTCTTCTCCTCTCTCCTCTTGTACTTCCAAAGATGTGGTGGTTAACCAAGTTCTCAGAAAGGTGTTTGGACTGCACACACATATGCATGATCTTGTATCTCTTTAAAGAACTACTGCTTTTAAATGCTAAAACATAATTCATAGCCCTTGGGAAAGCTAAAGATTCTTCTAAGGGAAAGGGATGATAGCAATTTGAAACCTTTTTTCTTGTACTCCCACAATCTTCAGACAGGCAAAACCATCACAGAGATCAAAACAAAGTCTTAACACCCAGATAAGTCAACCTCACAGAGAGAAGAGAAGAGAAGAGAAGAGAAGAGAAGAGAAGAGAAGAGAAGAGAAGAGAAGAGAAGAGAAGAGAAGAGAAGAGAAGAGAAGAGAAGAGAAGAGAAGAGAAGAGAAGAGAAGAGAAGAGAAGAGAAGAGGACTCAAACAAAAAACAAAACAAAACACCAACACAAAAAAAATACCCCAAAAAAACAAAACAAAAAACCCAAACAAAAAAACCAACAACAACAGAAAAACCCTCCAAATCTAAACTAAATAAGAGTTCTATATTTCAGACACCAGGATTTCAGGAGAAGCTGCTGAGTGCTTTTCAAAGTGGTAAGTACATGTGCTTCTCAAAACTGGTTATTACTGTAAACTTTCATCATTAACCAAGGAAATTTTGACTCACAACTGATCTAAAAGCTGCAGCTTTGTGCACTTAACAAGGCAGCAAGGTCTGTCCTTAATCAAAATGCAGAAAGGACAATTTACTCTGTGCTGCATCCATGTTTTTTGTCAATTGCAGAAGATGCTTCTGAGTGTATAACATTCTTACAAAGTCAGAATGTTTTTTTTGTTCATAAATATTAATTCAAAGCACTCAGCCTCAAACATTTGAAAGTCTTGGCTCTTTTCTATTATTATTCATTGCACAGTGATCTTTTAATTGGAAATAGACAATTACCAGAATATTAATTCTGTTCTTCTGTCTTGGAATTAATATGAGTTTACCTGCACACAAAGAAATGCTGCAAGTGCTTATTTGGCAGTATCTTAAACCAGACAAATGTCTCACTACACTGTATGTAAATACATATTTTACATCTAGATGCCTACTGTCATAACAGAGATGTTTTTATAGGGCGAGAGCTCTGAGAGTAACTGAATTTCCCCTGCTGCAGTCATTTAAAAAATCAAAGTAAGGCAGAGGCTCTAATTAATTTCAAATAAGAATGAAAAATCTGTTGGGCTTGACAACAGCATTTTGCAAAAAATCTGATGTCATCTGAATTTGACTGATAATATGTTAACTGTCCGGTTTATCTCGGCTGTTTGAGGGGCCTGAAAAGGCCCGGGGTGGCCTTGGGGCAGCCCGCATATCGAAGGACGAGAAGAGGCTTCAGTTCTTCTTTCTGGTTTTATGTTTATTAATTGTTTATCTAAAAGATGTTCTTTCAGCCACCAGAGATCTGCTCAGCAGTCAGCCATGGGCACACTGTCTCTCCCCTCCGGGGCAGGCACCTATCTTTATACCCATTGTGACGTGTACAATATTTATCATTTTTCCCCAATACCATCTATTGTTATAACTCGGTGTACTCTTAGTAATAACCAATCCAAAGGTGCCACCGTGGCCAAAGAAGATGGAGGAGAGGAGGAAGAAGAAGGAGGGCAGGACACACCCCAATTCCTCCATCTTACTCCTCTAAACCCCCCTGTACATAAATCCTAAACCCTGTTTCTCACCCTCTAATTAGCTAATCTTTCCACCCTTCACCCCGGTGAGGCCCTCTTATCTTCATAAAGGTGTCGTCTCCCATGTAGGGTCAAAGTCCTGCCACCAGACACTTCTGGCAACATTCCAGGACTCTCGGGCCCCCCAAGGGTGGTCTCGGGGGCCCTGCATCCCAGGACTCAAATCCTGAGATCCCACAGTTAACAACATACTGTTTCAGTGAGATCCCTTGATTTTTGAAGGATCAAATTATCCCTGTAAGAAAGCCTGGGTTTGAGAAAACTAAAAGAGAAAAATCAACAGAAAATTGAGCAGTTTTTAGCAGGGATGCCTCGCTGAGCCATTGTTACAAGATTTGCAGTGCTGGAGGAACTAGCAATGCCTGGAGTGTTCCTCAGAGAACCCAAATGTTTGCCCAAGCAATGGGCCTAAGATAGCTCTCCTTCAACACTGATCCAAAATATCCCCTGGGTATGTGACTTTTTTCCTGGGTGGAAGAGGACTATTTTTCTTTTTCTGAATTCACTTAGCTTCCTACTAACTTTATTTTAAAAGCATGCAACTTGCAACATAAAAACAGAGAAAGCAACATCTTCATGAAGAGTGATTTTTCAAGAAGGACTTTTTACAAGGGCATATAGTGATAGGACAAGGAGTAATACCCTGGAAGATAAACTGAGATTAGATAGTAGGAAGTTATTGTAAATGCCAGGTTCACCAATGAGGGGAGAGAATGATGCATCTGACTCCACCTTATCAGAAGGCTAATTTATACTATTATACTATAATTTATACTATTATACCATATTATATTAAAAAATAATATAATATGCTAAAGAATACACTGTACTAAAGAATACAGAAAGGATACTTACTGAATGCTAAAAAGATAATGAAAACTCATTACTCTCTCCAGAGTCTCAACACAGCATGGCCCCAATTGGCCAAAGAGTCAAAACAACTCACGCCAGAATCCAATGAAACAATCACCTGTGGGTAAACAATTGCCAAACACATTCCACATAAGCACAACACAGGAGAAGCAAATGAGATAAAAATTGTTTTCCTTTTCTCTGAGGCCTCTCTCACTGCCTTTCAGCTTCCCAAGAGAAAAATCCTGGGCAAAGGAATTTTTTCAGAGAATGTGAATGCCACAGGAAGATATTCTTCACTGAGTGCTGATGAGGCACTGGAACAAGCTGATGTGGCTGCCCCATCCCTGGGAGTGTTCAAAGCCAGGTTGGATGTGGCTCAGATTAGCCTGTTCTAGTGGAAGGTGCCCCTGTCCATGGCAGAGGGGCTGGAACAAGGGGATCATTAAGGTCCCTTTAAACCCAAATCCTTCACTGGTTCTATTACAAGTTATTCACCACCAGTGCTGAACTGTTATCCTTTAAGAGCTGCCTCTTTCCTTTTAAAAGTAGTTATAAAATAATTCAATTCTCAGTGGGCTGAAGATCATGGCAGCTATAGATGGTGCATTCCTAACATTCCCTAGCAAGCCTCTGGTGTTTCTGTGCTGATTAGTGGATTACCCAGGCAAAAGGAACAAGCTCTGGAGGGGCAATCAGGAGAAAGACACCAAACGCCTCTGTCCCAGATGATTAAGATTGTCTCCTGAGAGATAGAGAAGAATCACTCCAAGCCTTTGCAGCAGGGCTAATGAAGACTGATTTCTTGAAGCTGCAGCACAATTCCCCAGCTCCATAGCCACCCCCTCCCTCCTCCCCTGCAGTAACCTCAGCTTCCCTCCACGTCCTCAGCTGCCTCTGCAGGAAGGCTCAGGCACACGCCTGTGCCACTGGAGCCAGAGGTGTGCTCTGGGCCAGCTGGCTGCTGTTGGCATCCCTGGCAAGCATGGAGCCAACAGCCTCAGGTCTGCATAGGGAGGGGGCATCAGGCAGACCTGAAAAGATATTTTTCTCTTGTCAGATTTGAGCAAATCAATGAGCTGGGAGTATTATTGCTGAAAGAGTTTCTGAGATAGAATGTGAGTATCTTCTCTTTTCTAAAATCAAGAGAGGTAGGGGGAGAAATTGGCACATTATGCACAACCTACATAAAATTCCAGGCTTTTGGAAACTGGAAGAGGGATTTCTGTCTGTGTAATGTTTCTGTGCAGAAGTTCAGGCATCAACCTGCCAGTGCTGCTGCTCTGCTCCTGTACCTTACTCTCCCTCTGCAATAGTCATTTAGAGTAAAGAGAACTTAATGCTGCTGAGTTCTGAACTTCAAATGGTGGATTCCTGCTTAGATTTGAAAAACATACATTTTAACTGGTCATTCACCTATGACAAAAACTCATCAAAAATCTTTGCTGGCAGTAAATTAATCATGTATTGAAGTATTTCTTGAGCAGATGAAGCCATTGCTTTCTTTCATAACAAGTCAGGTTTGATGCAAGTAAATGCATGGACAAAATATATCTCCAGCTGCTCTTTTAATTCCAAGTTCTCCTCCATTTTTACAAGGAAATAAAATAAAATAAGAAAAAAGCCAAACCCTACCAAGCCTGAAAGCAGAGCAGCACCATAACTTCACACGTGTAAAGAAAAGCAGTTGGCTGCATGCAAAAATTCTGACATATGGTCTCTAAAATTCAAATAGTGATGATAAAAACTATAGACAAAGCAAGAGCTATTAGTAAAGGCATAAAGAACTGCTTCAAGCAGCACTCCGAGAAAGTACAATTGGGGCATTTATTTTGTTCCAGCTTTGGTGCCCTTGAGATGCACTGCAAGAGGGGAGATTTGGGAGTGCCAGGGCCTCAGTTTAGTAGGGAGCTGCCAAAATGCCACATGCAGTTCATAATCTCAAGGCTAGAGAGGTCCTGCTGGCCTCATCCCTATTTCCCTGCAGGATCTAGTATCTGACTGATAAAACCATGGGTTTCAAGGCTTTCCTGTCCCCTTACCAGGCCTACTGTGTTACCCAGCAGTCCCCCTGGTCATGGGCAAACCCTATGGTATGAACATGCTTTAAATGAACATGGGTAAAGAATTGCCCATGGATTTCCTGCTGTAGAGTTCAATACCCAGTAGCAGGTCATATTTTTAGTCCTGAAAATTCCTGATTTAGGAAGTACTCGTTTGGCCAATGGAGTCACAGATCCACTCCTTTGGTCAATGGATCATCAGTCACAGATCCACTAATCAAAGTGTAAAAATCCATTAACTGGGGATGTTAATCTCAGGAGCTCTGGAGTCACTCCTGTGTATCACCATGAAAAAGAGGTTTCAAGTCCTGCTCCAGGTAGAAGAGATGTGCAATGCAGGTGAGGTGAAGCAGAGCTGCTGTTTAGCATGATCAGGGTATACAGAAACAGGTATGAAACTACTTATACAACTACCAAGTAAATTAAGGAGATTTATTTATCGTTATTTTATGGATAATCTCAATGCTGAATCTTAATTTATAATAGTAGTCTGGAAATATACATTTAACAAAAACTAAGTCATTAAAAATCTTCATGAATATGAATTTGGAAAACTGGCCATACTTCTGCAGGAGGATTTCTTTATTATTTCTCTAGACTAGTTAAAAAAATGCCTTTAAAATACTGAAACTCATTTTTAAATTAATGAGTACAACTTCCAAAAACATTATAAATTCATTAAAGTATTAAATGCAACTTCTTTACAGATTACCAAGCTACTCAAGTTCCCATTTATGAATATTATTTAAAAGTCCCATTTTCTATTTGGTTTTAGAAAAAACTAGATTTAATATTTCCAATTAAATAATTCTCATGTGAATTCTTGTGAGGAGAAAGAGTCTCTTAATACTTATTTTCAGATGAGGGAAAAAATAAGCTATTTTATATGCAAATATAACAGATTTCATTTAATTGTTCCTGAGGGAAGAAGATGATTTGTATGCAAACCTCTTGCCAACTGGAGACTTCAACCTCCAAATTTCTTTTCCTCTCAAATCAATAATTAATAACTGCTCCTTCCTAATGGGAGAGAGTGCAGTTCCTGCAGGGCACTGCATTCAAGGCCTCTATGTCCCAAAAAAGTCACCAGAAGCTGGGAGTGGTAGAACTCAACTCTGTTGAGTTGCTCCAGTGGAGAGACAAGTGCTCAACATATCACAAGTCCAGCAAAGCAAAAGCAAATTTTCACCAAAGAATAGGGCTGCAGGAAGTATTTATTAGCCACCATGAGAGAATTCACTTCCAGCAGGCATGCAGTGATCAAAATGATCATTCCAATGTATCTGTATGAAACATCCTTCGCTGATCCCTGTGTTCCGTGCTGTTCCCATGGCAAGGGCTGGAAGCCCTCGGCTCAGTGGCACAGCTGGGCACTCAGGCGAGACAAATCATCCATCATCAGGCCACTTAAATTTCATCTCTGTCTTTTACCCTGTGGGAAAAGTCTACAGGGTGTCTTGTAGGGGAAAGCATTTTAAAATGGCATTGTCACAAGCACAGAAGCCAGGCCACCTCCTTGCAGAGGCAGGTCTCACGCTAGCACAGCTGGGTTTCAGGCTGCATCATGGAGACCTTTTTCTGTGCCCTCTCATCCTGATGAATATCCCTGAATTTTTCTCAGAACAAGGTGTTCTTGACCCTGCTTAGTCAATGTACCCACTTGACATCCAATTTATACAAAAATTCTCATCTCCCCTTATCTAGCTAATCACTTAATGCAGTCTAAACACTTTGTTAACCAGCTGAAAGGCAGATTTACAGAATCTCAATATACATAAACCTTAACCACTAGTTTAGAAAAGAGAGACATCCAAGCAGCTGAGCATAGACAAAGCTAGGGACACCCACTCATCCTTCTGTCCTTTTTGCCAAAGAGGTTTGCAGTTTTCTGTGTCACACTCCTCTGTATCAGTAGATGTGCAGAAAAACAACAAATGGTTGGGCTTTTGTACTTTTGCTCCTGAATTTGCACTCCAGTTTCTTACTCTCCACACAGAGAATTTGAAAAGCACGTTGTGCTCACCAGTCCTGTGATTTAATAACCTGCTCCTCTTCAGGTGCAAATTATGGTGTTTGAAAGAGGTGATTTCAATTGCCTCCAGCTGCTCTCATGCCCACTCCAGGCACATCCAGGCCCTTGCCTGTTCCCACACATGCTTCAACCACCACTCTCACTGTGTTGTCTGGCAAGGCAAATGAGGCTCAAGCATGATTCACAGCCTAATGGAGTAATTCTAGCATCAAGAAAACCCTGATGTGTGTTTGGGGGTGTAGTGAATTTACCACTAGAGAAACAAGAGTAGTGTTCCAGGTGCCAAGCCCACCACTCCAAATGCTGTACATAAAGATATACTTTTGGGTGCCTTCTGAAGTACTAGTACATGTACCAATGTGTACAAAATATTATTCCACATCTTATGAAAAACTCAAGATGTTTTAAAATAAGCTTTCCCTAAAGAGGCAACAAGAGGATGGTTAATTAAAAGAAAATTTTTCTTTTGCGATGTTACTCATAGTAGCCTTAAAGAAGAGTGCTTTATAGACATGCAAGAATTATAGTGCAAAAATTAAGTTTTTTCCAAATAATAGATAACATCAATCAGTTCCCAAAGCACTGTTTGAGGTTGACTGAAGGACTCAGAGTTCGTTTCTCCAGATGAGTTAGAGCTTTCATTCCATGATTATACTTTTTCTACTCAGAAGTAGAGCAGCTTTGCAGATTGTTTAGATTAATAATGCCAGTACTTTTTGTTACTTGTTACACTAGGATCTGCATTCAGTATTAGCTCCAAGTAGAGATGGTACATTAACTGCACCTAAAGTCAAATTGAAGAACCATGTTAAATTATTTTTTGCTCAAAATTATGTAAAGATATGGTTCATGATTCAAATTTTTGTAGCTATTACAAAGTCCATTACATTAGATTCACAATGATGGTCTTAAGCTCTTTAATTATAATTTGAAGAGCATAACTGCCAAAACCTGCCAGCCAAAAGCAAAAAGTAGTCATACTCTATATAGGCACTTATGGATAAAAGCCCCTGTCAACAAAAGCCAATATCATGTCATTAAAAGTATTGCTGAATTAGAGATGGAAGTTACTCTTCAGCTGGAAGTCATAGCAACAAAACACATGCTTTTCTTTCTCTTTGATTTATCTCTCTTGGCTTTATCATTGATTTCAGGAGTGAATTTTGCATGGTTTTTTAGCTGTATCTATCTACACACAGAGGTTTTGGAAATTAGCTGAAGCTCTTAAATTTCCTATTAATGGAACTGAGCATACAAGAAATACTGATTTAATGAAGTGATAAAAACTGTGTTCAGTATTTTTCAGCAAAATAGATAAAGGAACAAAAGTGTAGCAATTCAGTAGTCTAAATTGAAAGAAATAATTGAATCCTATATCTAAGAAAAAACTTATGTGTCACATCACCCTTCTGCTTTAAGCCTCTTTCCTGACTCCTTGAACTTCTTCTAAAATAGCAGCTGACAGGACATCATCACTTGAAGAAGGTTCTTGTTAATCTGACAGTCATTATAATTTGCTCACATTCCAGAGCTGCACAGTTTATTGTGCCAGATTATATTTTATTTTAATTCCTAAATGCTCACTCATAACAACAGGTTCTTCAAAATGGCTTTATATGTTTCCAATATTTCAGTGTTGGCAGTTTTTTGGCACAGGCTAGTTAAAACCGAGAAATACAACCTAAAAATTCACATGACCCAATTACTGACCAAAGCAGAAAAATTTTGAAGCTGACAAGTCAACCTGATTGGAAAACTGACAACCATTGGACGATCTCAGGTAGTTATGTGGCAATTATAGAAAAGAATTGTCTCCAGGACTAAACATTAATTGTTTGTAAAGTGCTTTAGAAGTCAATAACACACTCATCAACTCATTAAATCTGGGGGTTTTTACTAGTCTTTCAGAACTATCTTACAATGAAACACTACAACTCTTGTAACTAAATTGAAGAACTTTGATACTGCTAAATTAATGTCAAATAAGTCTCTTTTAGTCTGAGATTAATACATTTAAAAAAAGTATTTTGTTCTAGCAATATGAAAAAGTAATGAAATTTTGTAATGGATTTCATGATAAAGAATTGAAATGTGATTTAATACTTGACTTGCATGTGAATTCAGCTTTTAGCAGCTGCAAAAGCTCTTTTCTGCCAATTGGTTGTAACACATTCACTGTACTCCCCCAATTATTTGACTTCCCACAGCTTCTAGGTCATCACTGCTGAGGCAGAAGTGCAACCAGGATAGAATTTGTCCAAAGAGCTTCTGTTCGACATTTGGGAGAAGCATGTGAAAACTGCCCCCAGGGAGGGAAGTAAGACTGATGGTACAGTGCAGAGGTAAGGCTGAAACCCTCAAGAGAAGCTCAGACATGAGTAAATTTGGGCTGTGAAACCATGCTCTCTCTCTCTCAAGGGATGCAGGCTTCTTGTCTCTTCTCACTTTGTTGTTAGGAGTCTGGTGGTGTGTCATATTGTCCCTCCAGATAGGATCCCCAGATAAGCTATCAAATCACCAGTCTCATGTGACAAAGACCAGAGCAGTAACTGTATAGACTACATTTTGTGATGACTGAGGTGAAGGTCAATTTCATTTTTTTAAATTTTCACATTTTATTTCTTTTTAAAAACAAAAATCAACCTCTATTAAAATAGAATTATGCAAAGTATTCAATGGTTATGAAAATCCAACACTTAATTTGCTGTTGCACTTATTCCGGTTATCTTCATCCCATGAGTCCATGGTTTATGATAATTACATGATGAAAAAAATCATCCTTTTACCCACATCATGCTCCATTAAGCACATATATGGGTCATTTCTGCTGACTCCTCTCTACTGCTCTGCTCATTTTTTTAGATGGAAAAAGACAGGAGAGGAATGTTATTCTTTTGAATAACATTAAAATGTTATTCATAAATAACCAAAATGCAGCTAAGGAAAAGCAAAAAACTAAAGTTGTCTACATGTGTTGTTCTTAGTTATGCTGAGCAAGTCAATCCTGCCTTTTGCCTTAAAGTTGCATTTATATTTGGGGCCTATGCCCTCCATCAGTAAACTGGGAAATAAGAGAAGATGTTACTGCAGGAGATGTACAAGTAAATATGGTTTGAGGTTTTTGCTGGGTTTTGGGCTTTGGGTTTTTTCCAAAATGCTTCTTTTATTTCCCAATTCAGATTCAGTCACAGAATCACAGAATATGCTGAGTTGGAAGGGACCTACAAGAAAAACTGAAGCTTTACTGATAAGCACTGTCTTCTGTCCAAATTCAAGAAGTAATGGGGGGGTAAAGCATCTTTATGTGTTTTATCTGACTAACACTCATTAAAGAAAAGCTATTCACCAAGGCATTAACTGAGAATGCACAGGTAATTTTGTTCTGCTGAGTGTTTGACTCCACTATCTACATAATGTTACTCTGACCATTTCTGTGAGTATATGATGTACCTGATGTGCTCTTCTAGGCACTTACATCAGGATTAATGTACCTCCAACTGAAGCTGGTGAGCCCTTCAAATATACTTATTAAGGTTAACAAGACAGCTTATTTGAATTAAAGCTTCATGAACAAAGGAATGCTATTCAGACCTCACATTATATAACAGTTATCTTCAAAATACTTTTGGAAATGTATCTAACTGTGGAACATTTTTAGAGTATCTTTCTACTTCTAAGAACATTAGAAGTTTTTAAAGTTTGTAAATGGAATTTGAGTTCAACAAGCTTTCTCATTTTAAAAGGTTCAGTAAAAAATATAAGACTGCAGAATTGAGAACTACATTTTTGTCTTGCAAGACTTCCTTCCCATTGACTTGTGATGAGTCTGAGTAACCTGTCAAATTAATATACACTTCCTACATGGACTTCATTAATCTACACAGAATACCTAGTCCATCAATATTAAAAGTACCTTAACAAGGAGAGGGGGTGGACAGGGAGTGGGGTTCTATCTTATCAATTGCTGTGCAGTGGGTCAACATCAATAAATGATTATGGCAAGGAACAGACCATTTGTACAGTGAGCTGTTCCTAAACCCATTAATTTAGGGAGTAAGAATGAAATGCAATTTTTATATTTCTTGTCCTTATCTCTGCTTGGTTTAATTTTACTTTCCTCTCTCCATCTATATTCCTCTGCTCTCCTCAGCAATTGTCATTTCTGTCTGGAAAATATATGTGCTGGAGATTCATCTTTTGTCATTCTATTTTCTCTTTTGTTTCTCCCTTTTCCCTTTCCTTTACAATACTTTTTATCTTTCCTTTGTAATACATTTCAGCTTCACTTTTACTTTGTTTTTTCCCTCCCTCCTTTGCAGCTTTTTCCCTCCCTCCTTTGCAGATTTTTCCCTCTTTTGTAGCTTCCTCCCTCCCTTATGTATTTTTCCTCTCTCAGATTAAATTTTTGATGAAATAACCACTTTACTTTTATAAAATACAGGTGATTTACTTATTTCTTTAAAGATCTGACCATTGTATAATTTTGATCTGGTTTTTAGGTTGTAGGAAATCTGCACAATTTTTTCATCATGTTTGAATTCTCTAAGTTTGCCTTTTTTTTTTTTTTTTCCTGGATCTATCTAGATCTGTCCATAAAAAATGAACTAGATTTTAGTACAGATTTTCCATTCTTTGGCCACTGTCCCTCTTGGCTGAACATTTTCAGAAGAGGAAAAGATTTTTCTCATTGAATAGTTAGTAACTGTGGAGACGACATTGCCCCAGCCCAGGGTATCCTGGAATGGAAAGGAAACATGATAAACCTTCCATCAAATGCAGTTTGTCTGCAGGAAGAGTTATTGTGAATTCCCAAAGATTTAGAGAGGGGAGAAGAAGGTGGCAGCATTTTACAGCTGATTCATCAGGCTTAATTTAAAGCAAATTCTTTAGTACTGAGAGCTGTCATCAGAAGGGGAAGAAAAGAGAAACCCCATGGGCATTCTCACTTCTTCTTTTTAGTAATTTCCCTGAAACTTTCACAGGGCAAAACTGAGCTTGATGAAATTAAATAATAAAGGCATCCACCCAATTAGTGAATGTAGAAGGGGAGGAGCATGATTCCTGCCTTGCTGGATTAAGAATGCTTGAGATAACAAAAGAGGATGGGAGGTGGGAAGGAAAGTACGATTTCTAAGGAGAGGCTACTAAAAATTCAAGTTTTTTTCATTCTTTTAATAATGAGATTGCTCCTGCTGTCCAATTTGGGAAGGTAAAGGCAATCTCTCCTAGCAGAACAGCAACAAAGCTTTCCAACAAGTGATATTTTTGAAAACAAGCATTTTTCACTGTGTTTTTTCACTTTATTTCTGGCATAAAGCAGAACTAATTGTAGGGGGAGGTTGAGTTCACAGAGAGTACATATATATTTAGATTGTATCTGTACTTGAAATACACACTCCAAAGAGCTTCAACTCTAAGCCCACTGCGGTAGCAAACTTTGGTACCTCTGTGTGTGCCTGCATGTGGAGGCCAGCTTCTTGTGCTGGTGGTTTATTACAAGATATGGGATGTGCTCTTCAAGCCAAACAATCCAAAAATCTTTCCAAGCTACATTTCATTACTTAAGTAAAGCCAGAGATTTTTCAATTTTTTTTGATGCTGCCAAAGTTAGACTCTACTAATGCTACTTCATGAGATCCATTTAAAAAAAAAAAAAGCTTTTCATATATATCCCATTTCTACACAAAATGAATTGCACTGGTCTTGGTGTCCCTGGTTTCCACACCCACTATCACATCAGATGGATGGGTGACAGGATCTCTCCAGATCCTGTCCTCCCTTTCAGCATAGCTGTTGTAGCCACTCTGATCCGAGTGGGCAGCCAGGGTTTGGGACCTTCCTAGGGTATTTCTGCCAGAAAATGATACTAATGACACATGGCTCATACCTCTGATGGAATCTTAGGTGACAAAGCATGCTTGTGTGTATACTTCTCTTTCCCTTTATACAAGAAAAAACACAAGTTGCCTCCCACACAGTTTTTTTTTTCTGATTATTATGAGGTAAGGGGATGCAGGAAGGGAGCACAGAAGAAGGAGAGGAAATTCTTGTGATTGTTCTCTGGGCAAGAATCTTCAGTAAGAACATCAGCCTACCTCTACCCCTAACCTGCTGCAAAGCTGCCAGACCCCAGGGCAGTTTGGACTCCTGTTCTGACAGTAGCAAATGCCCAGAGTGCAAAGAAGAACTCATTGCTACACTTAAACTCTGATTTTTGCCCCCTTAACCTTTAGCTAATAACTGGTACAACATGCTTGCATGAAAAGGCAAGTGGTGCCTTTCCCTGCCACCATCATTTCATAGATGTGATGAGACTTGGCCAGCTAAGTGTGTTCAGTTGGACATTGCTCTTTTGATAAAGGCATCATTCAAATGTAGCAATTAATGACAGCCTAGGCTAGAATAAGCTCTCACATGGAGCATTAGGGCAAGACAAAACTTAAAAAATTGTCCTCCACACCTGTAACTAAGGCAGGGAAAAATACCTTGGAAAGATCATATAATCACCTAAGTTGCTACTTCATGGATCTTTAATGCAAGGCACTTAAAACTGTATAAAAAAAGGAGTTTTGTAATATTGCAGCCAGCAATCTAGTGCTAATATGTAAAGTGCTTCCAGCATACCCAAGTTCTCCTTTCAACTGACATTTTAGGAAATATTTTTGAACGAATATTCTATCTGATGTTACATTTTCAGGCTAGACTACAGAGGAATTATCCTCCTGTTGCTTTAGTTTCCCCTCACAGACTTCTGCAATTTTTCATAAATCCAGATGATGAGTACAGGTCCTGGGGAAGATTTAGTTTGGCACAGGGAATATATTCTTAGAAGAGATGGTAGACTTCCAAGATGCTGCTAAGAAAAACGATGTCTGACAGGCTGTTTAGGTCTGTGGGAGTTGATCTGTCACCTTCTTAGATTCTTATACATTGCTGCAGGTGAAAATCAGAGTAAAATGTCAACATTTGTCCACAGCATCTTAAAAGTCACTTTTAAGAAGTGGCTTAAAAATTTAAGTTTTTAACCCTGGTAATCACCTGTCAAAAGTTTCTCTAGTCTAACTTCCTTGAATTAATAGAAAAGTCTTTATTTATTTACCAGAAGTTAAAAAGTGCTTGCCTTTGGCCATAAAACTTTGCTGTCTATGAGGAATAAGTCTTGGAAGTGGCTTGCTGGACTGAGAAGGGATAGTAATGGATAAATGCTCTGACCTTTATTAGTGGTTAAGTTTGAAACTAAGCATGGAAGGAAAATGCTCTGGTCTCAGGAAAGGAGCAGTGAACACATGAATTATTTTTCCTTCCAGAATCTGTGCCAGTAACAGGAATTTCCTCAAGCAGTTCCATCTTTGCAGATCAGGAGTTCATATTAAATATTCTTGCCTGGGCTTCAAACCAAACCTCATCCTTTTTGCCATTATTTAATATGTTGGCCATCAAAGATTAATTTAAGGAATGAAATATTTATTGAGCTTCTTACTGTCCTTTTGTGATACAAGGCTCTATGTGGGTGGAAGGACAAAAAATATGATACATGAAACCATAAATCTTGTTTCCAAGTTTCTGTTGTATATCAGATTGAACATAGAGGTATCACACTTAGCATCAGGGTCACAGAAATTCCATGAAGATCCTGCATGTACAGCAATGTTTCAGGTTTTCCCTGAACACTGTGGAAACACACCAGCTGATCCCAGGAAAGGTCTCGTATGTGTGAAGCTTTGAAAAAAATTTTCTGAACTCTAAAAGGGGAAAAAAAAAGAAAAAGAAAAGGCTGAGGAATCTGGGGACTCTGACAGATATCTCTCCAACTGGTCTTTATTAATAATAGTTTCGTGCTGTGATTATTCGCATACATTTACTGAGCACAGCATAGCTATTTCCCTTGTTCTGGTTTTGATCTAGAAAACCGCAAAATACTGGTGTGAAACAATTTATCTAAAAGCAAAGTGGCTTAATTATGCCTATGCTTTATCTTTAATAGGTGAGTTTAGGATAAGCATTTTTGTTTTGTAGCAACTTTCAATTTTCCTTTCCTTTGCCACTGTAGCAGTAATTGCTCATGTGCCTATTACCTCTCATACAAACACAACTCCACAGAGGGGTGGGGAAGGCTGTGCTCAAAACCACTCAATGTATTTGGGAGACTCAGCAAAATACTCACAAGCCTGGTTTTAAAGGGTTTTATTTATGCCAGCAGGCACGTTCTTATATGCAGCAGGCACAGGGTCTGCAAGGCCTCCCTGGCATTCAGCAGCCTAAGATAGGAAATGCCCAGTCATGATGGCTGGACCTAAGTCCCTTTTTCTGCCTTCAGACCCTTTCTCTGTAAGTCTATAGGTCACTTCCCTTTTGACCCTTGCTGTTGGACAATTCCTAAAACTCCTGTGTCCTATACAAAGAGCTCCTTTTGCCCAGCTTGGCAGAGGAACTGTCCCTGAGGCCTTCGCAGAAGGCCAATAAAGACAATCCTGTGGAACCTCACACGGCCTTCCTCCTCTCTCTCCCTGTGTCTGCCCAAGGCACTTAGCAAGCAAAGAGCTGAAATCACAAATGAGCTGATAATCACAAAGAGCTGATCTCACTAAGAGCTGAGCTTGCTGAGGTAGCCTGTAGCTGGGAACAGCCTGAGGGGCCTGGATAGGCCATGCTTTATTGGACTTCTCTGTCTTGGGCACCCACACAGCCGGGGTCAGGGAGACCCCGAAATGCCAGAGTCACCTCATACTTATACAGGGGGAGCAGTAGTGTGCTGATCTCAACACAGCTAATTGGTTTGGTGGGGGCTAAAATCTGGACCTATGTGTGTGTGATTCTCTCCTGTTGCTGATGCAAGTATCACCACTGTGCCTGATAAAGGTGGAGAAAGGTCTCCTACTCTCCTCTCTCTGGAGCCCAGTGACCCTACAATGCATTACACCTTTGCTTTTGTTAAAGGCTATCCATGCTGGGGGGGCAAGCTGCATTTATGGTGGGCTGTCACTCACTGTGGGAGCTGGGATGCCACAGGCTTGGTGGCAACAAGGGTGTAGGGGGATATAGTATGGATAAATGAAGGTGGTATAGAATGTCATTTTACCCCCTAAAGAGTTGCAGCTGAGCCAATTAGTAAGGATTAGGAGCAAGCCTGATTTTAACAGGCCACACCTGTAGCCAATGAGAAATGTGTTATAAAAGAGTAGATTGGTTTGTTGAGGGGAAACTGGAGTCAGTTGGCTACTGCGAGGACAGGGAAGTGGAGCTGCATACAAGAAACATTAAGGAGGTACAAAATATGGCAATATGGAACTCTAGCAATATGGAACTCTTGCGCTATAATGGCAAAAAATGGTGACCCTGATGTGATTTGGGATAAAGGACTCAAATGCTAAACTATATGAGCAGAGCTGGAGTCACTTGGCTACTGCAAGAAGAAGAGAGTCAGTGCCTAGAGGAGATGCCCACAAGAAACATCATGGAGGTATGAAACTCTAACCATCTGGAACCCTTGCAATGTAATGACAATGGAACTCTTGCACTATAATGACAACACAAGGGCACAGCGGCACTGGAATTGCTACGCCCTTGTTGCTCGCACCGGAGTCCCTGAGCTGCCCTGCTTGTCCAGCTCAGCCCTGCTGCCACCCTAGATTGTGCTGGTACCAGGGCTGGGTTTGTCTCTGCACACCCAGAGGCTGCTTCCCTTCACTGTGCTGAGGTTTCAGGAGTCACTCTGATCTGTGCTTTCTTTTCAGCAGTGGCTCATCATGCTCTATTGACCTGGCTTGTTCCTTACACAGGACAGCAGGAAACCCATCCCTGTGCTGCTGCAATGATTTATAATTTGAAGTGCATGCTCTGTTTGACCAGCAGTCCATCTGGGCCAGCTTTACATCTCCAGCTGTAAATGTAGGTCAGTTGGCTGCTATTGCAGCTTGTTTGTTATCCTTTAGAGCATGGGTCCTCACACACACAAGTTCCCTGTCCATTGCGTTTGACCATCCTTTAGAAAAAGCTTATTTTACTAGTGTAGCAAGTGGTTCAGCTGCTTGTGACATTGGCAGTCCTGCCAGAACAGCAACAAAAAATTCTTCAGTCTAAGTATTGCACACTCATAATGAAGGTGTTATCAGCTGTTTCACCTGAGGGTTTTTCTAACAATGTTGTGTTAAGGAGATACTGATCTCAGCCCAATCAGTGAAATTCATTATCAAGTGTGACATTTGATGTCCATAAATCAAAGCAAGTCCTTCAGCTTTTCTGCTCTGCTCACAGACTGTCTTCAGATGCTAAACCTAAGATTTGTTCATTCCTGAATTCTCCAGAGCCCATCATCAGACTTCTGGAGTTTACATAAGAAAAGGATTCTCATAAGCTTCCACCAGCCATGTGGGTTCAGGTGAAAAACCTGCTCTTTCCTTTATCATATAAATTTGCTACATTGCTCAAATAAGGGAGAGGGTGGTTTATATATGTATCCCTGCAGTCTTTAATCTTAGATATGATGCTTTATATCCAGTGAATTTTTTTGCATGAATTTTTAAGAAATTGAGGCTTACGCAATCCTAATATACAAATCCCAAAAGATTTTCCAAAAAAAGACAGCACAAACCAGCCAATGGGATCCCAGATCAGAAAACTTATTTTGAGATAAACTTTACAGAGAAGGGGAGTTGTGTGGAGCGAACTTTGCATGAGACTTCAGGGACTGTCCTGCTGCTCTCAGATCATGATGTGATACAGAGGAGGTGGGTGCTGCAGAGCTCTCTTCAGCCAAGGCTGTGTCCTTCTGTAGCCCTTAGGAAAATGTTTATGGAGGATATCCTGACACTGCCCAGCCTCAAGGCAGGGAACAGTCTGTACTGGGAGCTCCTTTTATTCTGATCAAGGGCTGAGGTGAAAACAAATGGAACAATCAGCCCCTTAAAGGCCCTGGGCTCCCCTAGAACCACACTAAGAATGACCATTCATAATCTTCCTGACAGCCAGCCTGGGTCAGCCATGTCACCAGCCCCACTGGGGTTGGGGATACCACCACAAAGGCTCTGCCTGCTGGGATGTGGCTTCTTCATTGCCAGGGTTGTTGCCAGGAGCTTGTGTGGCACCCAGGGAAAGAGGGTGTGGAGCTGCAGTGTTCTCAGGGGGGCATCCACCTTCCAGTTAGACCATGACAGTATCAGCTGTGTTTGTCTTTTCTGCCCCATTGGCAGTTGTCCGTTTGAGTGGCCAAGGAGGGAGGGGACAGATGGGTGCCATGATTTGCCAACATCTGTCACCTCTGGCTGTAACAGGAGAATTAACAAAAGGAATGGCTTTCTCTGTGCTCATGAGCAGCCCCTGTGTGGGAGCTGAGTGACCAGGCTCACCCATGTCTCAACTCCCTGACCGCTAGGAGACACCCATCCCATGCTAACCCTGTCACCAGCTCCACTGCAGCTTGGCCTGTCACCAGAAAAAGCTGAAGTATCACTGAAAAATCTCCTTCAGGGTGTAGAAAATGAAAATCATTAGACTGGCTTCAGCACTGATCCAGTCCAATGTGTTCATATCTATTCATCATAACAAATAAGTTGTACCTTTTTAATGTTTTATTTTTCTCTGTTTCCTTCCTGTAGACTTTAATCCATTGTAAAAAAATCTGAGCTGGAGAAGACAACCGTCTGATGACATACTGAGGGATATATTTGTGAAATCCATAGTTTATCTAGAAGCTGGAGAATATCTTTTAGAAAGGGACAATTATTAAGTTAGAGAGACAAATCCTGAGGAGAGTTTCTTCTAAGTTCAACTGTTATCCTGATTAAAGATGCATACATTATTTCTTGTCTGAATGTATTTAACTTCAGCTAGATCTGGCTGTCAGGTACTGATATAACTTTTCTTCTAAAATAGAAAGTCTTATTGTATCAGGAATATTTTTTTCTCTCTGGATAATTCTAGGCTGTGATCATATTAACCTCCCCTTTGCTAAACTGCTGTGTAAGCTCCTGTAAACTCTCACTGAAGGGAGATGAGACTCCTCAAGCACTGGTAAAAAGCTACCCTGGAATATTTACAATATTTTTACAAATGAAAAAATATTAATAAAGAGTATTCTGGATTATTTTTTTCTTCCTTTTAGAGGTTTTCCTTTTTTCCTCTCACTATCCACATGTCCAAATCCTGTATCTTGGTTGCCCAGGCAACCTCTGCTGGCTGAGCCCTGGGTGCAGTTCTGGGTTTTCAGCTCTGCACAGAGAAGGAGGAGGATGTGAAAGATGGAGGAACAGGTAGCAAGCTTTAGTGGGATAGGAAAGCCCAATAGATGACTGATGGCAGTAATGGGGGTTTTATTTAAAGGTTAAGAGCACTAATAAATGCATTTATGCAGATAATTTTAAAAAAATCCTATGACTTGCAGGAAATAGGAGGGGGGATTTTACATCAGTGCATTTCTAATATCAGATGCAGTGTAACAGCTCAAAGTAGCACAAAGACATGAGTGACATTTGATAAGCATGTTACTTAAACTGAAACTGATACTGCTCATCCTTTCCTTTGCATTTGGAAAGCATGATCAGAAACTACCACCCAGGCAAAATAAGAATATTTAAAACATTCTGAAAGTGCATTGAGACTTGACTTAGATGCAGAAATCATAAGCAACAGCTTATATCAAGCCACTTCAGGTAAATAACAGAGGTTGATTTGCTTTACTGAATTTGTTTTTCATCACCTAGCAGTAGATGTTACTTTACCTCTCCAAACTGACATTTACTTGCTTTTGTAAAGGCAGCTGGTCAGGAGACTACTCACTCCAACAGAGGAAAAGTTTAAACATTTCAAAAACCCCAAAAGGATGTTCTCACACTGTAACTTGCTTCTTATGTGAATTTCAGTGCTTCTTAAGCAGTCAGCATTCCTTTGGCCCAGCAGAGTTGAATTACATGTAAATAACTCACCTCCAAACAGTCAGACTTGATGTGGGTGCAAATGGGGATTAGGTCAGTTTGTGCCACTGTGTCACTGACTCCAGGGTCGTAGCAGTGACAGAGCTGCTAGATGTGGCAGGCTCTTGGTACGTAGGTAGAGTGTAGTCTTTGAATTATAAGTTTCAAAAGCTTTTGAAAGCTTTTGACACTTTGCACCTCCCACTGATAGATGTGGGTATGGTACTTCTAAGATCATTTGTCTCACTGTTTGTTAGAAGAACAGGTGACTCATTCTAACATGGGAGGAAAAAAAAGCAGAGATAAAATAATTTTAAAATCTCTAAACAATAAAATATAAGAGATAACAAGCACATTCCTGAAAGAAAGCCATTCTGAAGATCCTTTTGTAGTGTTAAAATGTTACCAAAGCAGAGAAAAAAGGAATCTGCACAAGACCTTACTATCACCTGAATTAAAATATTCCTCCTACAAAATAGTTCATTTTCTCAGTATAAAATAATCAAGGCTACTTCCACTTTTCTTGAAGGAGCTCACAGACCCAGAAGGTTTTGAGGGATAAAGTATTAGAAAGATTCCAGCTAATATTCAGAAACACAGAACTGTTCACACAGCTGGGTTTTTATTGAGAGCTGAATCTCTAAAATGTTTGACCACCAAAAAGATGCTCTGGAAATGTCACTCTGCTTCTACAGCTGCCGTTGCCAAATCATACAGTAATAAGGATTTAGTCTGAGATTCTGTGATTTCTGCTGTAATGAATGATGCAGGCTAAATCTACAGCTGCAAGCAGGAATTATCATAGAAAATGTTCAAGAGGAAAGGCAGGAGATGCAGGATTACACAGAACAAGAGAAAAATGCAGATGTTTTTGAAATCAAACTGTGGAGGATAGTTACAGAGATTATTGCAGCATTGTCAGCCTCAGGGGTATGTGCACTGGGAGAAGCTGAAATCAAAAATAGTCTTTCTTCTCTCCCAAATAGCAAGAAGGTGCTAGATGGGCAACAAAGTGGCTGTGGCAACAAAAAGTCAGCAAAGAGAGTTTTCAATGAACACTTCCATTTCAGCCATCCCAGGCTGAAAGCACAGACAGCTGCAGCCTTTCCTCAAGGAGACAGGGTGATGCTGCTGTGATCAAGGCTGGTTTGGGGATCACTCTGGGACCCCCCATCCACTTTCGGCTCCCCCAGGTTCTCTCAGAGATGTCCTGCCCCAGGCTCAGTGCTTGCAGTGGCTCTGTCTCCAGGGGCTGGATCTGAGAGTCTCAGCTTTGCCAGGAAAGGCTGCTCAGGCTCCTGAGGCAGATGCTGAAAAGCCTGAGCTTCTTTTGCCAAGGACACTGAAAGTGCTCCAAATGTGTCCTGCTGCTCAGGGAATGTTTGCTCCTCCCAGGACCACGGGGACATCCATTTCTGTCCTACTGCACCAAGTCCTGCCCCTGTTCCTGTGGGGACCCCTTTGCCTTGCACCCAGCTGATCCAGGCCAGACTGTCCCCACTACTTCCACTGCATTTGTATTTCATACCACATCTGAAAGAAACATGATGGGGCATTTTTTGAAGACCTTTTCCTAGAGTCTATTGTCCCATAGGAATGCTGTTTGGGAAAATGAGGAAGATTTCTTTAAGATGAATCTTTCACTGCTAGATTTGGTTAGGGTTTCATTGTGATTAAAATGATTTTACTGGAGCTCCCAGAAGACTAAATATTTTATACTGTCCTGGCTTTCATGAGGAAATGAAAGACTGAGCTTCTGAAAGTTTCAATGAAAGCTAATAAAAAGAAAAAAAGAAGATAAAATTAATTAATTGCCATTAATGTATGACTTGTGAAGTTGACCTATTATATATACATTACTGTTTTGCTTCAATATGCTGGAGAAAATAAATTTGAGTTGTTTACGTCATCTTGCTACAAGTCCTTACAATAATAGCTGTAGATAATTCACAAGCTTAAATTAAGTAAATGAATTAATAAAAAAAGCCCCAGAATTTTCATATTTTCTGATAAATAACCTTTCTGTCCCAAATTTGAAGGTGGAAGGGATGAAAGATTTTTACTTCCAATCTTGAGTTTCTCTTTGGTATTCTCTATAGTATTATGAAGATATTTAGCTATCTTCATTGTAATAGGGTCATTCAGAGAGAGGAAAGGGAAAACCAAAATCTAAAATGAAAAATGGAAACTTAATTCTTCCGTAGCTTCATCTTAATTTTAATTTTAGTGAAAATTCACTTGAAGTGAAAAGAGTTGTGTCATATCTAAAGCATTTTAAAAGTTTTGAGTAAAATTTTATTCCATTTTCCTCTGATTAAAAGTGTAGTTTGGATTTAATGTTTCCTCAATCTTTAGTTGCTGTCTGTCCTTTTCTAAATGATCAACACTTATTCGATGATGATTTCTTAATGCTGATTACTTTTTGAATGATTGGTTGATTAAAAGTGACTTCTACAACATTTCCTTTAAAAATTCTTTAACTAGACTGTAAAATTGCTCAGACCACAATCAAGGCATGCATTTTCCAAAACCTGTCTTTTTTAGGAAGGTTTCCAAACTTTCTGATCTACTGTTCCTCTGTACTTCCCAGTATAAATTGAAGGGGGTCCCTCTGTGTTCAAATTCTTTTGTAGTTAAGCAGTTTTCAGGTACTTCTTCTTCCTACTTTTTATAGCAGAATTTAAGCAGCTGAATGTGCAAGATTTCCATTCAAGACAGTATTTACAAGTGGGATTATTGTTTCTCTGTCAACCTGGACTAGTGTGAAAGCAGGCTACTAAGTATTCAGGAATAAAGAGAGTCATGAAGGGAGACCACATAGATGTGTCAGTTCACTCTCAAAACATAAAAGGTGAAAACTGGATGTGATCATCCTCCAAAAATACAGGAGAAGAAGAAATGTTTCTATTAAAGGCTAATATTGACAGAGGAATAAACAGATAAAAAGATACCATAAATACATTGTGAACATATTTAAGCTGAAAATAAGATGAAATTATTAAGTGCTAGATCATGGAGAGTCTGGTCTGATCAATGCAAAAGGAGCAAGATATTAATTAATTTGAAGATATAATAGGTGCAGAATAATCCCTGTTATACTAGAAATTTGTAGTTGTAGCCCAACAAACACACAAATGCCTAACAGAAACTATATGGTATGACTGTGGGAATGGAGTGGGTGATGTGATTTCCTTTTCCTGGTTCTGCTGCAATTTCAGTCCCAGAAAAAGGCAATTTCAGAAGTGCCTTAAACCATGTATCTTAGTTAGGGTCTTCTTAAAAGCATTGTCCAGGCCCAGAAAAAAAATATCTTCCTTTAAAAAATGGTGGGACTCTGTGATGCCTCCCACATTATAAACAAGTATTTCTCCTGTTCCTCCCTAGCTGCTGAACTTTATTTTCAGAGGTCACAGAAGTGCTCTCTACAAAGCAACCAATCCATGGGTTTCCCATGTAGGTCCTCCTCTCTGCTCCCAAGCTTTATCTGGTCAGAAAAGGAAAATCTCCCTGGAGGTCCAGTGAGAGAAATCACTCTGCTGCTGTAGGGTTTCTGGAGATCCTCAAGGAATGGCCTAGGTCGTGGGATTCCTGTGTTCTCAGAATTCTGCATGCCCAGAAAGAAATGCTTGTACAAAGCCAGTCAGAAGTGTGAGCCTGAAACCTCTGAAATTGCTCAGGTGGGAGAAGAGGGAACGAGTGATGGAGAAGGGATAGGGAAAAAACACAATACAAATACAGCTTTTATTTATCTTTCTGTTTTGGGGCTGCTGGAAAGTTTTTGAGGCATTTTAAAACCCTAGAAGCAGCTGTAGTTTATGTGCAGAGTGTGGGTAATGGAGTCAGGCTTCAAGAAAGAGCCATTGCATGGCTGCCTGGAGCACATGGTAAATATTTATGGACATGCCAGTCCAGAAGCAGTGGCATTTCCAGGTAAAAAAAATACCACAATGAGCATATCTTTATCAAACAGCTCCAGTAATAACCTTTCCTAGCCACTATTGTGCTCATTTCTTTTTTTCTTTCATGAATTTTTATATGACTTTCAGTGTTTTGTCCTCTGGTTTGTAAAGGAAAATTGACAGCTCTACAATTATAAATTGAGGAATGAGGCTTTAAATTTCCATCTTAAAAGAGGTAACAGATATCTAGAAACACCTCAAGGTGTGTTCCTGTGGGGCTGTTATTTAAAGACCCATTTTTTTAATCCTCTTTTCTCAAGATAGAACATCTATACAGAGTTAAAACATAGCAGATCCTTCTGTGATAAATCTTGATCAGGATTAATGAAAATAGAGAAATGCTGCGTTAATCTAGATTCTTCCCCTTCTCCTTTATAATGGTATATTTATTCTTCTGTTTTCATTAAATATTCTTCTTTTTCCTTCCGGCAGACAAAACAGTAGCACATTCCGCAGACAAAGTGTGTAGGTGTGTTGCCAAGGACACCAGTTTCAGACATAAATTGCTTTTGAACCACAGACCCTTTCATTGCTCTTTATTGAAGGCCATCTGTATGTTGTTATGTTAATTGAAGGTTTTCAGCCAACCCCCTGAACACAGGGATTCGGTGTGTGAGCAAACACCCATGTTACAGCCTTTTTCACAGGGTGGTGGCATTAAGTTTCACTGCAAATAGGTGTGTCCCACACAAGTTAAGGTTTAAAACAAATTTTATAAAGTAGGACAAAAACTGTTCCTGAAATAGTAGTTCCTTAAATGCTACTAAAAGGGAATTATAGGGAGCTGGCAAAAAAAAAATACAACTAATGATTTCATCTTATTGATTAAGTGTACACAAGAGAAATAAAGCACAACGCATTGCCTGAGATTGCCCACTTTTCAAATTACAATTTCATAGTGGTTGCCTAGAATCAATCCTTCATCACTATCAATTTGATCTTTGCCTTTTCCTAATGAAGGTGGTGGAGCTTAAATGAGTTTCACATTTGCTGAACTTTGGACTATTTTACAAAAAAAATTGCCTGACAATATGAAAACATCAGTCAGTTGGAAAGAAAAGTTATCAAGGCAGAAAGTTCCTTTTGCTTTGCTATCAGCCTTGTCCCTTGACATTGACTGAAGGTAAAAATGAGTCATTTTCAGGGAAATAGTGTAATTGATGATTTTATGAGTTTGCAGTGGCTTCTGCCATACTAAGACTCTGTTGATCTTTGTTTTGTTTTTTTTAGTAGTCACAAGTGTAATCTGTGTCTGGTTGGATCCAATTACAAACTTTCAGGTACATAAACCACATGGCTTTTGCTCCTTTTATGTTCCCAAAGACACTTTTGATGCTCAATCAATTATAAACATTATAATATTAATGGTTTAGCTGCAGAATGCTGCAGAGTTTCAAACACCAACGTCAGAAAGAGGTTTAATTAAATTATTTAAGTCCATCCATCCATCCAGCCCTCAGACCTGAGATACTATTTTTTGGGGAAAAAATGCCTGAATGGCCGACAGCAGCACTATACAGATCAATAACCAATATCCATAGAAGAATAGCACTCCAAAAGAAACCCTTAAATTATGGCAGCAAAGAAGGGGTGGCAAAATGCACAATTCTTGCATCTGATGCCTAGTTTTATGTTTTATGAGAACTTCATGTTGATTTTGAACATTGATGTCTCTGTTCTCTTAAACACTTGTGGAAACTCAGAGCAGAGATCCAAGCTGGTCTCTCAGCAGCTGATAACACACACCAAAGACCAGGGCAGTTTTCTCTGGCTGTGTAAGTCCAAGCACCAGCGTCAACACGTACAAGCCACATATTGCTGAGGACAGCCCATTTCATAAAGAACACAATTCCCTGGAAATGAGGACTATGACTAAAAATAGCCCAGGGAAGCAGATCCTCTCTGAAAATGACCCCATCTTTTTTTAACTTGCATTTCCCATGATCTTGAGAAAGCTGTAAAACTGGCCTTCCAGTCTGTCTTTGAGGTGAGATTGCAGCGCAAGCTCTGGTAAAGCACATTGTTGGGTTTCTGTTGTGACACTCAGAGACAGCTTGTTCTCAGCAAACATTTGACAGTTTTCTTTTTTTGTTGTCTAAATTGATCAATGAAACCAGGCAAATTATATAAAGATATTTTAAATACTTCTAGAAGAACTATTTTATATCTGAGGGCAATAAATAACAGGACAAAGACTCTTTGCTCACCTTGCTGGACTTGTCCAGGCCAGAGACTGCAGGGTGTCTCAGCCCCTGCTGATCTCTCCTTCCTGCAGCATTTGGCCCTTGATCCCCCAAGTTCCTACACCCCATAATTGCAGTGGGCAGTGTTCTGAGTGCCCCAGGCTTTCAAACACTCTTCACAAAGTTACCCCAGGGCAAAGTGCTCTGCAGTGTGAGGCACAGAGAATCCCCAGAGATTCATTTTTCAGCCTGTGTTGTAACTAAGTCCCTGGCAGGTTGAGCTCCTAGCCAGATACTCTTCAATAAAAATTTGGCTCATCTCTCCAAAGAGCTGATTTGAGACTCTGGTTACTGGGCTCTGTATTGGCATCTCTGCTTCTCTTTTCTTAGAGCAAAAGTCAGGGAATCTCAGTGATCAAATATCCAATCCCTACCCTCCCACCAGGATACAGAGTATAATAGGAGATTCAAGTTAATAAAAGATAAGGTAAATAGAAATATCTCATACTTGGTAGATAAGGGAAAATGACTGCAACAGACAGAATAGAAAATAAGGAAAAGAGAATATCATAACACAACAATAGGATTTCTGGTGTCAGAATAAGAAAAGGTGCTGGGCTGGTAGATTGTCAGCAGTGCATGTGCATCCAAATGTCTGTGGAAGTCAATTTATATATCAAAAGGAGAATGAGAACATAAGGGAGAGAAAATAAAGTATTTGAAAATGTTATAAAGATAAAAATATATGTATTAATGTACATGATTATTGGGGAAAGACTTGCAGAAGTATCGTTTGGAAAGGACTTATAAAGAATAAAAAATACAACAAAAGGTATGCAAAGTTACTTTGTTTCTGGAGTATCTTGGATAAAACTGTATAAAATACACAATTACAGAAACTTGTTTAACCTTGTGTAACTTTTTATGTGGGTATTGTCATACAGATTACATCTTTCATGTGCACATGGAGAAATCCTATATTTCAAATTATTTTTCAAATGAGCTGTTTGAAAAGGAATTTTGAAATAATAAGAAAGAAAAATGCTAGCATTTTACTCAGCAGAGATGAAATCTGAGGAATTTGAGGGATTTCCCTAATTCACACCAGTGAAAAGGATCACCTGCAGAGCCATGCTTAACTCATTTGATAAAGCAGAACTCCCTGAATAAATGCCTCAGCAAAGCTGGGTTGGCTTAAACTATTTAAACAAAGGAGATGAATCACCAATGATACAGCCATAAGGAACAGAACAAAAGAAACACAGAGATTACTTTTCAGGAAATGTCGTGGCAACATGGGCATTAGTCAGTCAATAGAAGCAAAAGAATATTCAGTAAAAATTAGACTGTAAAATACAGTAAATGATCTGAAAGTTAAATCCAGCCCTTCTGCATTGGCAAGGAGCACAGCAGAGAAGAAATCTCTTCTCCAGCTCTGGTGCTGTCATTCCTGTGCTTTCCTTGCCAGTTTTCTTTAGCAAACTGATCACACTCAGCAGCTAACACACATCTTGCATGTCCTCTTCAGTTGTGCTAGAAACATGACAATTTTTATCTGTGAAAATCCATATTTTCTTTTGTCCTTCCAAGTCTTGTCTTTTCAGAGTGTTCATCACAGTAAAATTTAAGCCTTCCTAAAGTGAGTTAGATCTGTATCACATGAGCTTTTAATATTTGCATGTAAAACAAAATAAATCACTGTGATATTTTCATAAATATCTAAATCTCTTTTTCATCTATCCCCAACTTCTGAAGAAAAGTAAGAAGCTTAGAAATAATTGGTAATATTATTAAATTAATAATTTCTGGGCTTTTTATATCAATAAAACAAACTAAACACAACAAAAAAGTTAAAATACGTGATTTTTATTTTTAGCAAAAAACCTATAAATACCTTGCTAATCAACTAAGACAGCTAATAGAGACTACATCAAAATGTATCCATCTTCCTTATTTGGGGCTTATTCTTTTAATTTCTGTAGGAAAATATAAAAACAAATGTCATGTGGAAATGTATGTACTTCCTCTAACTGCTCAAGTAAATTTTTTTCTTGCTCTTTAGCTCTGCATACTCAAAGCAATGTGAATGCCAACTAAGCCCATTTTCCTATTTTATGATTCCACTTTTACAATATAGTGCAAATAACCCAAATTTTCCTCCAGGAAAGGAAGTACACACTCCCACGTAAGATTTTCCCCAGTTTCTCCTTCTGGCCTGAAGTCAGACTTCACCTCATGAGTCACAAGTTCTTCACAGATTAAATTGTTTGGCATTTGCTTGAAAAGAGACAGCACAAACCAGTCAGGACTGTAGAAAACCCAATGACAACAGCAACAAAATTCCTTTTTGAGACGTCTGTTGTGATATTGCCTGGAGCTGCTATGTTGTTTTTTGGGGTCATCTAATTAGTGCTGAATCTAAACTTCTCATGCGTCAAAGTCTTTGTACATCTAGAAGAAAGTCTACTAGCTGGCTCTCATTTTGACCCATTCAGGGACCTGCTTGTCAGAGTCCTGTAGGGTACAGGCCTGGAGGGAAGCTGGGTCCCAGTGATTTGGTTTGTGCTGCTATTTAAAGGGAGCTCAGGGGGCTGAAGAAATGTGCCAGGAGAAATCTCATGACATTTAATAAAGAGAAATAAAGAATCCTCTACCTGGGGAGAAATAGCCCCTTGTACCAAAGCAGGCTGGAGGCCAGCCAGATGGAAAAGCTCTGCAGAAAAGGGTCTGAGCAGAGGGGCTGCTGGGCACCAAGTTGATCATGAGGCAGCAATGCACCCTCACCCTTACAGCCTCAGAAATTCTGTAATTTTTCATGTTGACATGTTTGCACATCCTTGTGAAACATTTCATGTCACATTTTCCTCAGACTTAGCAAAAATCTATCAGGTGCCACTCGTGCCAGCTGGATGAGGCAATAGGCTAAAAACAAGAGGGGACTTTCACCCATTTTCTTGCGCCTCTTTGTAGCCTGAATGTGAATCTGTGATTGTCCCACACTGGTTGCTCTGTAATGCAGGTCCTAAGCACCACAAGCATACAAATTAGAACATTTGTAAGTACAATAAGCTTGGCAGAGAAATTATAATGATGTGGACTGATCAAAAGATGACTTGCATTGTGCAGCTGAGAATACTGCAATTCAAGAGAAATTAAAGTCTTCAAAGTTGTGACTGTGCTGCTTAACAGATGGGCTTCTTCAAAGATTCATTATTAATCTAACAGAAACTATAAATACCAGAGTGTGAACTGAACAACCAAACCACACACCTGCTGGTTTAAATCCATCAGGAATATGATCAGATCTCTGCAGCAAGAGCAATGCAGGAAAAAAGCCAAACTGCCTGTTGGCTAAAGAAAGCAAGATCAAGCACCTTATCTTGATAGGTGAGACACAATGGTTGTTTTCACCATATAAATGATTACAGCAAATGGGATGCAATTAAATTTCATTACATTTTTAGAGAAAGAAAAGCATGAATGAAAGCACATTTTTACACAGAGGTTGTCATTCTTGAGAACAAGGAATCTTTAAAACCTGTGATTAACCTATGGAGAAAAATTTCATCCTTCCTTCCCTGCATTATTCATGCCTCTGCTTCTGGTACTCAGATTGTAGAAAATGGCTGCTTCTTTTAGGTCTGAAAAATGCAAAGCAGAAAAGGGAAACATAGAAAAGCTGTGTAGCAACACAGCATTTCCAGATATACCAAGGGTAGATAAATGCCAGTTAACAAGAAAAAGTGAATATAATAGGTTTCTTCAAAATCACCTCCTGCTTTGGGTTTAGAAGAGCCCATCCTGACAGCCATGTTGCTGTGGTTGCCCAGCTGTGAGTACCCTCGCTACCTAAATGAGCACCAGCTGCTGCCCTGCATGTGTTGAAGTCTCACCATCAGTTGTCATTAACCTCAGAAATAAACCCCTGTACTCAAGAGCACAAATAGTAAAAGCAGCGGAACAGTCATGTAGAAAGTTTGTATTGGACCTTCCTGTGAGTGGACATGGAGGTTTTTGACTAAGAAAGGCTTGGAGCTGATGGGACTGCTCCAAAAGCAGGCACAGTGATGTCAGCCCCCTTCTAGGTTCTTTGCTACTCCCCTGGACAAGGAGTGAAGGTCTGTTCTTCATCCTGGAGGAGAATCTCCCTTTGGCAGCAACTGCTGCTGAACAAGAAATTTTTCAAAATTACTCTGTGTCCCTTGCACTCTATTTGCAGGCACAGGAGCTGTGGCCCTTGTTGTTCGGTTGCCCATGTGTGGTTCCATGCAGCAATAATCTCCATCATGGGCAGCAGGCACAGAGGAAATTACTTTCACTTCTGCTCAGCTCTCACCCCACGTGTTTTTGACTGCTGCACTGTATGATTTCATTTAGTAGAGTTCTCCTGCGCAGTGATCTGCTGCATTTCATCTCTTGGTAGCATGCTGGAGATTACACTAAAATATTTTAGCTGAGGTCTGGTAGGCTTCACTTTGTTTTCTCTTCACCACTTTTTATCTGTTGTAGCTCCTGCTTTCATTCCTACAGCCTTGCTACATCATGGAGTGGTAAGCCTCACTCTCCTTTGAAACCAAAAGGGAGTTACCTAGAAAACAAATTATGGCTTTCCTTGCTCATAATGGGTCACCTCTCACTCCTGAAAAATAATCAAAATGTAGATTTTTGTCTTCATCTCTGAGCTGTGTGTTATTCCAAGAAATCCAGCATCTCTGCCTTGTCCATCCAGCACAGCAGCTCTGGGAGTCTCTTGGTGAGGCTGGGTTTTCTTGTGTCTGCAATGCACAGAGCAAAACTGTCCCAGCTCTGCACTACCTACATTTTAGACCACAGGAGACACAGACAATATGTAATGCAGATGCAGCCACAGCTTCTCTAGGTAATTTAGGTTAATTCCACAGCTGGGATCTGGAGGAGCCTGGAATTACACAGATTTTCAGAGTCTGGGCACAGAAAAGTTAAAGTATGATAACAGAAGGGTCCTGCACACAGACACAGCTCATGCTTGAACTCAGCTGAAGATACCAGCCTGGTGTTAGGCTGAAATGGCTCCTTCTTGCTGAAAGGCTAAATCCTCCTGGATAATTCAGCATTTCTAATCTAAGCTGTTTTGCACCCAGATGGTTAAAAAGCTTACTCCTCGATGGATGTGAAAGACCACACAGGCATCCTCTGTCACCTGGGACAAGCAGCCTCTTGGCTTTGACTGTCCAGCTGTAAAATAAAAATAAATTGCCCTTTTCTGTGAGGTCTTGTAAGGATTGCCACATTGAAAATATTTATATACTCAATTAATATGGAATATAAATATAGTTAAGGGAAAAATCATATTTAGTAATATAAGTAAAATTACATTTAAATGCTGTCAAGCCTGATTCAGGTGCAGACATTGAAAATTCACAGAAACATAGAATATTCTGAGTTGAACAGGACCCACAAGGATCATCAAGTCCAACTCTTACACAATTGGCCTGCACAGGGTTTAAACCCATGACCTTGGCATCGTGACTTTCATGCATCATGACCCATGACCTTTATGCTCAAACCAACTGAGATGGCCTCAGGGACATTTAGAGGTTTATATTTGATTTTGTAGCTGTCTGAGAACAGCTCCAATCCCTGTGGTGTGGAACCCAGCCATGGTGGAAGTGCTGTGACTTCACCCTCCCACCTCTACCATGACTGTTCACATTGGTGTTCACATAACTCAGGCTCTGCAGCTGCACAGGCTTTGGCAGGAATCCTAGAGGAAAACAGAGGCTGCCATTTGACAGGGAAAAGAAGGATGGTAAATTTTTGTGTAACATGTATTTCCACCAAGACCTGTCACATCCCAGTCGCCATCCCCATGATGTGCTTTCTCTGGCTGATACCATCATTCTGCTCCCTTGCAGGGAGGAAATTTGCAGTAAATAAAAATTAGTCAGATTTTTTTAGCTAGGCTTTAATTATTTAATTACTTTTTCTTTGGAAGAGCTTGTTCACAGTTCCCTATGCTCATGCAGGGTTAAGGTTATCACAAGTGTGGGGAAAAAAGAAAAGAAGTTTTGTGCAAATAGTGTAGGCAGGGAGAGCAAATGAAATTGGCTGTTTGAACTCAAAGCTGCTCATTACTTTGGAGGAGAACAAAATTAAAGGCACATGAGGAAAAAGACCAGAAGTTTCTGAAGAATGTTGTGTGCATATATCCTCCAGAGCCTCCTCCAGCACCTGGCTGGTTATATTTGGAATGTGAACACACACTGCTTTCACTGGAGAGAAAAGGTAAAATGACAAATTAATAAATTAGCAATCATCTGAAGTTAAAAAATATTTTTACAGAAAATCAAAGATCTATTCCTCTGCCTCACACAAAAATAGACCTATGAACCTGAAGAGATCTAGTCTTCTCTATAAACTGCTTGAGCTCTGGTATATCGAAAGCCACTACAGTGACTCATTTCAGGCAGTGTTATTTGAGCAATGTACTATTCTAAAATATATTCTTTATCTTTTCTTTGGCTTTTGGATGCTCTAAACAATGTATACTCTACCTGGTGAGCAATGCAGGCATCATTTTTAAGAGAAGCTGAAATAAATGTTTCTTTCTTCCTAATGTCTTGTAGCTTTCCTTTTTAATAGAAGAGTTGTGATTTTTTCTTAAGGTGCTTCATATACTCTGACAAGCGTAGTCTCAGACAGAAAGGAAAAAATTCTTTCTTCAGGAAGGCATTTATGTCAGTAAGGTTCCCTGTTAATTTTGATTGAGAAGTGGAGAAGTTTTGCTGACAAGAAAAAGAACCCTCAGTGGCTCTTGGAAATGTGAAAGTACATCACAAGTATAACAATAGTGTTTGGAAGTCACACTCGGTCAGCAATACTTGTCTGAACACAGTGCATGCCATAGCTGAACAGGGTAGAGAGGCCATTTTATTTTCAGAGTCCCTGGAGAAGCTGTAAAATCTCCTTTAAAGTTCATAATTTGTCAGGCTCCATGTGCTTCACAATATTCATCTATTGTGTATCCTATAAATCAGAAAGTCTTGATGTGATTTGAAAAGCCCTAGGTGGAGATTTTAAGAGAGCTGGCTGTGTTTTTTGGCTCCCATCCCTGTTTCCAGATGGTAACACACGTTTAAAGACATTACACACATTTCCACCCACAATATAAACAAATAAACAACCATGCTAAAATTTCTAACACAATCCAGGACCAGAGGTTAACAAATGTGCAAAGGCAGGGTCACCAAGCAGTGCCATCTCTGGCTGGCTGCACATTCCTCACTATCATTCTGGCCCATGCTGGGCCCCTCCCTGGGGGTTTCCCTGTCAGGGGAAACCCTCCTGGAGCAGTTCTGTGTTAGGAAAGAGAGACACACTGGACTTCAGCTTGTTGTTTATAGTCATCAAAATTTCAACACGCCGTCTGCACCAGACCCTGCCTGCCAGAAAAGCACCACAAAATGGCTAACTATGTCTTGTTACCAGGTCTTTTAAGACTAAACTATCCAATTAAGAAATGACACCTAGATTATTTCCCTTTTAACCCAATAACTGATCCCACAGAACCTGCAATGTGGACTTTTCTGCCCAATTACAAATCACCACCCAAACCCATGAAGAAGAAGAAGAAAGAAGGTGAAGAAGAACAACTTGTGATAAACTGTACTATTCTCTAATATCTATTTCACACTCTTGTGTGAAGAGTCTAGTCTATCTCTAAGTCTTGGAAGCTTTCTCCATGGGTGAGGGTCAAAGTCAGTGTTTCTCTGGGGGTCAGGATCCCTCAGAGCAGACAGAGAAATATTCCCTGTGCCCTGGGTTCCCCCACTTCACAAAGGAGTTCCAGCTCCTTTCCACCTCCACAGCCTGGGAGCAGCGACCTTCTTTGGCAGATACCTGAGTCCACCTCTGTGCTAGTTTTGCTCATAGTTTTGCTTCACCTGCACAAAGCCAGCCCAGGTCAGCTCAAATCAAGATGTTCAAGGGACCTTTTGCACTAAGCTGATATCACCTATTGCCTTATTTACCTGGGGCAGTTCTTTGCCAGTCTGATATTGTTTATATATTAAAGACTTGAGATCTCTGTTCTGTACTCTTGCAGCAATACTCAGAGCAGCCTTAGGCCAGGTTTGCACTGACTGACTACACATATTTGCAGAACAAGTTTTGTTCATTATACCTCACTTTAGAAAATCTGGGCTAATCTGCAGCATACACAGAAAAACTTTTGCTTCCTGGAATCCTTATATAGAAATATCCTCCCATTTTATATGGTTTAGCTTTTGTTTATGGTGCTGAACACAAATTTCCATAATGGCATTGATATATCACTGTCTACAAGTCATTACCATGACTGAGTTATTTATGTCCCTAAATGTTTACGTATTCCATTTCAACCACAAACTATTTATCAAACAAAGGCAATCACTGTGAAACAAACTCAGCCTTTTGCTTGTGAAGAATGATCCAAATATAAGCACTCTCTTCCGACTACACATTAATCTTCTAGAAAATAAAAAGTCTGTCCCTTCTTCCAAGCCAGGAGCAGCAAAATGATTTCAGGAAGAATTTTTGAAGTACTCTGTAGAAAATTGCTCTTTTGAGAAATCCTGGTCAACATATTTAGTTCCGTGTGCATATTTCATAGCATAATAGATTGGTATTAAATGTACATAACAGCAGCATAAGAAAAATAGTTATTAAAAGAGCAGTAGTTGTTTGATAGCAATTTGCCTTCAAAGAATAATGTACAATCAGTTATTACTTTACATGCAAAACACTTCCTATTCCTATTTATTGGTAAGATGACTTTCTTTCTTTTTAAGGGTTGAATTGTTCATCAAGAGCTTTGCAAAGGACATGAGAATAAGACTGAATTCCCTGGAGTGGGGCCCAGCTTTTGTTCTGGCTGAGTAATCTGCAGTCATCCTGCAGATTCTATGCCAAACTGGACCCTGCAGGCTGATTTGGCTGCTAATAATTTCAACATGGTTTGCTTGGACCATCACTTCTAGGCTGTCCATCACTTAAGCCACTGGAGACAAATCTACTGTCTGCAGAGGGACCCCCAGAAAACAGGGACATCCCAAGTCCTACCCTCTGTGCTAAAGCAGGATCATCCATATTTAAATAATTCCCCACATGTTTTATCCCAACAGTTCTTCAAAAAGTCTCAGTAATGGCCCCATCAACCATGCCACCAGTAAGAACACACTTCTCTGATTGTTAACAGAGTGTTAAACACTGCATTTATACCAGGTGCTAAAGTAATTTTGATAGCAGTTAAGAATTTAATACTCCACATCACTTAAATGAGGCACATTATTTTAGACATAGTTCAAAAAGCAATTTTAGCACGTGAATGTTTTTTAGCAATTGCTGGTTTTTCAGCACATTTTTTATAGTAACTAAGTTTGATTGGTCCTGCTCCTAACACTAACACTTAACCCTTCATGAAAATAATGTGAGGTACCTATCTCTGTAGTACAAATCACAATTTCTGAGGCTATAAAACATACATACAGACCTGCACCATAAAGTTAATGGCCAGAATAATCTCTGAGTTGTTGTTTATCCACACAAATACTCTTCTACTGATTTGCATATGAGCAACATACACATTTCTGGATTTTATTGTCATCATCTGTTTGCTGGCAACTAGGAAACATGAAAGCACTAAATTCAATGAATAAATTATTTGCTTTCAACAGTCCACCAAGCAGTCACTTTTTGTTAGAACTACAATACCATTTGTTAGCTTCAAAGGAATTCTTTTTGTCTATTTTTTTCTTTTTTCTTTTGAATGGATCAAGTTTCTAGAATAAATCAGCCAAAGGAAGCAAAACAAAAAACAAGAAACAAACAAAAAACCCAAACAAACAAAAACAAACAAACAAACAAACAAAAAAAAAACAAACAAAAAAACCCAACCAAGCCATAGAAATGATTGTCCAGTGGTGTCTTGGGCAAAACAATATATGTCAGCCTAAAAGTGGGCTGGCAATGTTCCTTTGCCAGTTCCTGCCCTGGGCCAGCCGCTCCAGCTCCCAGCAGGCTCTTGATGGAGATTCCTCTAAATTCCTCTACAGGGCTCTCCAGGAAGGGTTCTCCTCACTGACATTTATGCAACAAAATGAAAAGTAAGGCAGCCTTTGCTGTGAAAACTTACATCAATTCCCAGAGAGATGCAGAACGACAAAGCAGCAGATAAAATGAAAACAAGAAGGGCTTTGGAAGCCTAGGAACTGTTTTCCTGGTAAACAAAGGATTTTTGTGGTGGAAGTCACGGGGTAAGAAGTGGGGCTGGAAAAAACACCACCTCCAATGGCACATGAGTATCAGTGCATCATTAGGAGCAGTGCTTCTTTCAGCTCTGTACAAGCATGTCATTCTCTAAAGATTCAAGTCCCAAGCAATAGATTGTAACTTCCACTGCACCAAGAAGACAGTAACAAATTAGAATTTTTGTTCAAGATGTCCTCAGAAAAGCAAGGAGCCAGCAGGCAGTGGTGGATGAATATGGATGGAACACCACTTGACAGGAAATGACAGCTTTTCCAGTGTCCAGCTGGAACACTAATATCCACCAGACCCAGAAAACCACATCACCACCAAAGCATCTGAGCCTCAGCTACTTAAGCTAAGCTTTGCTGGATAGTTTTTAAGACACAGCCACATGGTCACAGTCAAGTGTGGTTTTAGTTGCAACCCAAATCTGTTAAGGGCCATTTAATTGATATGCATCTCCTGTGCACAGGGAGCTCAGCTAATCCAAACTATTTCAGGGCTTTTTTAGCTGGGCTGTCTTTGAACAGAAGTAGGTGAGCAAGAAATACCTGACTTATCTGTGTGGCTCAGCCTTGAGACAGTTACCTCCAGATGGTACAAGCTAAGGACAATTTTCCTTAAACTGTTCACTACTTCTGTAAAAGGACCTGGACTAGAAGATGGATTGGAAACATCTGAATATTTGAAAATTTAGATTATGTGAAACATTGCTTGTTAATTTTTTTTTCCTAAATTTGGCTGGAAAAGGAAGATTTGGGAAGCTCTCCAGGCAACAGACTAGGACAGGAAATCTGGAACCAAACCATGGAATACAGACATGTGTTGTGCCTTTCTTATTAGCAGCATGCCAAATCCAAAGGTCTTCATCAGACTCCTTGGCTCTGAGGGATTAATTAACAGTTGCTGCTAGTGAAGAGGTATATGATATTATAGTACATATCCCATTTCTCTTGTAGCAATGTAAGCTTATTTCAGTGAGTCCTGCTTTGTTTTATATCTACTTTTCAGGAACTGAAAAACATATATTCTTGCTCAAGCTCACAAAGCAATTTTGTTTGTTCTGGTAAAAGAGAAAGGATGAAGCGGGCTTACCTGTAAACAATTTCTTTTTCTTTTATCACTTCCACATTTTTCACAGATTACTTGTCACAATATCAGAAAGACACCACTTGAAAAATAAAAAAGAGAAGCCTGACTCAGGTATTGGACTGCTGAGATAACACTACAGAATTAGGTTCCTGGGAAAATAAAAGCAAGATAACATATCAGAAGTTCAGCTTGCTAAGGTTTAGCTAATATTATTTTGTGCTCCTAAAATTCCTCACACTTAGATACCTTTCAATTAAAAATATCTACTACAAGAGTAGTTATTACACCAGAGTGCACTATTGAAAAAAGACCATGCTAGGGACTCTTTTTTTTCTTGCCCCTTAATTCATCACCTGCTAAACCCCAAACTGTCAGTACAGTTCTTTAAAGCACATGTGTGACTCTGTGTGTGTGAGTGAAATGCTTTTTACAATTTGTCAGAGCAGAAGCACTAATTTATTCCCAGCTCAGCTCTGCTGCCACATTCAGTGCAGACAAAGAGCCCTGCACTGGGTGAGCAGTGAGGCTGTGGCTGTCCAGGATGCCCAAATTTCCTGTCAGTGACAGCCCCAGACAGATCCTGGCTCTGATGGCAGAAGCAGGGCAGGTATGCCCTAAATGCAGATAATTGGGCAGGCTGGTAAAGCCAACACGTGCTGCTGGCAGTGCCAGAAAGAGCAGGCTCCCCTGACTGCCCATGTACCCATCAAACCTGGCCTTTTTCAGGATCTGAAATTTTTGGCTCAGTTGTACATTATCCCGGCAGTCACAACGTCTTAGCTCTGTCAGAAAGAAAACAGGAGAGCCCCACTACAGCAAAGGCTGGGCAAGAAGCATAGAAAGTTTCCCAGTTTTATTAATTAGAAGTGGTAAAGAACATATGACTCTAACTATGACTCTACCTGTGTTTAATGGAAATGTGTAGTTTATATTGTCAATATAAGTATCAGAGTTGTTCAAGAGTACCATGAAATATTTTTCAAGCATTAATGGCATAACATATTCTGTTTAGTACAATTTTTATTGTGTGGCTTTTCAAGGTAACATGAAGAATATTTGCAATCAAAATAGGAAATCAAACTTTTTTTTTAAATCTAATAAATACATCTGAAATTTACTTCTCATCTCTTGTTGCATGCTGAGGCAACATGGATAACCTCTTATAGCTTTCTCTAAAAATTAGTTAAAAATTACTTAAACAATGATCTAGAATTTTTGATTCAAAGTAGCTCACATTGACACTTTAATGTAATTATGATAAAAGCATAAATAAAAGCACACCTCTTGAAAGCTAATTTAATAATATGAAGCAATTATCTCAGTTTACATATGTACACAATTAATTTTCCTACACAAAATTAAAAAATAATTTTCAAGCAATAAATTATAAAGTAGATTATGTTTAAACTGTTTTATAGATACATGATACATGATACATAGATGTAATACCATATCATATAGGGTTTTTTATATTACAAAATACTAAGGTACTGATGTTTAAAATCTTGAAAACTGCAAGCATGTTCCCATCCTCATAAATTCATGCTGAATTTAGGTTTCAGCATGGTTCAATGGGTTGAAAAATACCCTAGAAAAATGGGCGAACTTCTTAAAAGAAGAAACTATATGAACACACTCCTTGGTCTTCAGATTCCTTTCTGACTTGAATTTTGATGGTGTGCATGGCTCTCAGCCTAACTGAGTGGATAAGAGAGACTGCAGTTTAACCCTTGCTGTGCTATGGCCTCTTCCCAAGGAAGGAACAAAACACCCCCTGGCAAGGGGAAATGATGCTCTGCTGAGGTGGCTCCAGCACTGGTGGCTGATGAGTGTGGCAGAAACACTGAATGAAGTAAAATGCAGAAAGAACGGGATTCTGGCTGGAAGCCTGTCCAGAGCTTTTTTAGAGAGGCTAAAAAAATAAAAATTTCAATCATTCCCAGAGATGTGTTGGTACAAAAACCTTTGTGCTATTATGTCCCCACTCATTTTCAAATTTCACTATGCTGAAATTTTAGCATTTAATACCAAATCTGTGTTTTCTCACCCTCTCTTCACCCTCTCTTCTTCCCAGCTATCCATGAGAGATTTCTGTTAAGTTTTATTTCTGCTGAAGGATCTGGTTACCCCCTGCCCAGTCTGGAGCTCAGCTGGGTGAAAAGGTTACATCCCCCAGCTCAGCAGTAGCTCCTCACCACCACCTCTCTTGGAAACTGCGGCACTTTCAAATCACTCACTGCAAACTGCTCAGCTGACAGCTCCCTAACCTGATTCAGTCAAACCCATCAGGTTCAGTTAAACCAAAATCAAAAGCACCCACCCAGGCCAGGGAATTGCCAACCCCAGCCCCTCCCACTGTTCTCACCCCACCTTCCTACCTGAGGCCACCAGCTCCTCAGAGCTCCCAATTTAACTGATGGGTTTGGAGGTTTATAAATACCAATAATTGCAGAGGGTTGTTTGGTTTTTTTATTTTTTGTTTTGCTGTTAAATGCAGTACAGTGAAAGACAGAAACCAGCTCAAAGTAGAAATGGGGGGAGAAGGATGACTTCTTAATAAGGGATGGAACAAACATCCTTGTAGGCAAGGATGGGGGGCAGCTGGAGCCCTTCATCCAAACCTGCCACTGCTTCTGCAGGGTTGCAGTTCCTCTTCTAAGCCAGATTGCACTAGGGAGCCTTGCTTTCAGCTGGTGTTTAGGGTAATGGGCTTTTCCATTGCTTGAACTGGCCACAGCCTGCTCAAGAAGAAATTTGAAAGGCTTTACAGACTGCTCAGATTTCAAGAACACCAGCAATACATTCTTTCCTTATAAGGGTTTTTTTTTTCCTTCACCCAGAAAAGAGTTTAAAGCCTAATACTGAAGATGCAGTGACTATTTATAAGGCAGCCTGGTCAGAACTGTAACAGCTATTTCTGTATCAGGTAGATGGTATGTAGAGGTGGTAAAGAAGGAAAGGACTATAATTATTATGCAAAACCAGAGGAAAAGGATTTGGGGAAAGGAATGAATTATCACCCTGAAATTCAAGGACAAGATAAGATATCCCTAAATCTTAAAAAGTGAAAGCTATTTAGGAAGAGTTGTGGCTTTGTACTTTTCCCTGGTTTTGCAGTCCCTGTCAATAGTTATATTTTATTTAGTAAAATGCATTTGTTAATTTGCATTTTGTCTATTTGCAGACTGATCTGATGTTACATTCCCCTTAAAAAGAATCCCAAAACAACCAAAGGCAGTGTCCACCACCTGTCCTCCCACTACTACCCAATAAATCTTGTTCAGCCTGGGTTATTTTCTCTGTACCTTACAGATTCATTTTTACCACCTCCACTTCTCTCAGTAACTCCTAAATATTGCCAGGCTACACTGCATTTATTTAGCTGCTAGCACCAGAAAGGAGGAATCAGACTTAAATCTTTACTGCAGGTTTCCTTGCAGTTTAATCCAAAATAGCAATGGGGCATGCTTTTCTAATTAAGGCATTAATTTTAACAGGCAAACATGTGATTCCCTGTTCTACACTTCAAAATAGCTATAACAAATAGCAAATGCTAAGCTGTGTGATCCATGCTCTGTGCTTGACAGCCCAAAAGGGAATGGCTCTCATACTTGCCATTCCTTTACTGAGCTATTTGTTGCTGCTAACTTTTGTGGAGCTTTTTCCTCCTGCTGGAACCATGATATGGCAGAGCAAAGGAGCAAGCAACACTGCCAGCACTGAGACAGCAGGCAGAACACATTCCACTGGAAAAAAAAATCCTGAAAAATATGGTTAAAGCAAGACATATTTCCAAAGCTGCATCTGCACAGAATAGCTGCATGGAGGTATTTCTGAGTCTCTGAAGAGCTGTCCTGGAATAACCTCTCGTGCAGACACCAAGGCTTCATCTACACTGTGTAGGAAAAGCAGGCGTGCAGTCAGATTCACAAGCTGTCACAGGCACACAAACCTCAGTCTGCTCTCAATTTTGAAAATATGTCTTCATGTACCAAGGCAGCTTCCAGCTAGTTCAAAACTCCATTCTCCTTCAGCCTTAATTCCAGTGTTAAATTTTTACCATCAAACTAATTCACCTACTCTCCCACGTACCTCTCCCAGCTGTATCCCAACTCCACTCCATGATGTTTTCCAGACTTTGATTGTTTCTTTTCAGTTTCTATTATACCTCAGGAGACAATGGTTTTATTCTTGACTATCTGTTATTACAGACAGAATCTGAAAGGCAACCAGGTTCAGGTTTACAAAGGCAAGATTTGGGGCGGCACTGCAGATTGTCTCTAGCCTCAAGCCGCTCCTAGAGCAGCCATCTCAGTACAGTAGGGATGGTATGAAACATCCTTTAACTATTTTAATTTATCCAAATCAGAAGGACCCCGCCCTCTTTATGCATTTTAAGAAATTGCAAACATGCACAACAGACACCGCAGAAGTTATGATCTCATCATGTAAAGAATCATCACTGGGAAGCCCAAAATCAAAATGACTCATGGAAATCTATAAAGACTGCAGAGCCTGGTTCTTCGATAATTTAACAACTCTTTGTACAAAACTAAAGTACAGCATGGGGTAAAATGCTCTGATCATCAAAGGTTCCAGCAAAGGAGCAGCATCTCAGAGCATTGTTTATTTTTGTTTAACTGGGTCACTAAAAACAGTTCTTGTGAATAAGTTGGAGGATTCTCCTTTCTTCTGAGACATTGAGTCCATTAGAAGCTAACAATTTGGGCAGGACTCTGTAGTTCTCCCGAAGATATTTTCTGAGACCTGAAGATACATGAGCTTGAAAGAGGCAGGCAGGTTTACAAGGGTTGTATGGGTAGGAACCACCAAGAAATCCTCTCAGTTTGGGGTTTATAGAAGCTGTGGCTGCAAGAAATGAAAGCAAATAGTGCTGCAAAAGGTTTCTGCTTTGTTGCTGTTTCTTTTGACATGCCTGTTATTTTGCATCAACTTTCCAACAGCACCTGTGTATCTCCCTAGCATGGCAGAAGGATATACTTCGATCTGTCAGTAAGTTTAACCCAAGCTGGTTAAAGTATATGGTTTCTTTTCCACTATGGAGGGGAAAAAATATCCACATTTTCTTCAGAAAGTAGAAAATTTCACCAAAAAAATTCACCAAAAAAAAAAAAAGGCAAAAGAAGTATAACACACTTTACATGAGGCTCTGTCATGAAGTGGCTGTAGCTCAGCCTTGGGTATATCTGCAGCACCAAAACCTGCCCTTGCATTTAGAGATCCCAGAAATATAGCCCTTCTCATCAATGGTTTGGTCTTACTCCAGGCAGCAGAAGCCATTCTGGAGATTTCCTTCCCCTGAATCAGTAAAGAATGTCCCCGAATCACTAAGAAGAGCAGCTAGAAAATTGCTACAAGAGCTGAAAGCGTAATAAATCACACAGCTAAATCAGGGAGAAAAAGTTTTCTTCCTCTTGCAGACGTGACAAACGGAAAAACATGATACTCTCAGAAAAGTAGGCTTTGTCCATTCCCACTTTGGCACTCATAGCCCTTCTGTGCTGAAAAGATGTGTCTCTGTTGCATAAACAGGGGTTTTTAAGCTTCTGAAACAAATTGGTCTTGCAGCCCTCACTGTCGTAATAACCAAAGAAGAATAATTCCTGAGAAAAGTACAAGTCAAATCTTTTAAAAGGAGAAGAAAATGTCCCCTTTGTTGTAGGAAAATGTCAGCCTCATGTGCAACTGAAAAAGTCAAGGCTAACAATGCTTACTGCCAAGCCACAAAAAAATTACTGAAATTGTGTTCCCTAGTTAGTGTCTCCACACACAGAGATGTCTACTTTAGCTTTGTAATAGATGAAAAATTAACACAAAAGCTACAATTGTCCAGTGCTAAACCAAGCATTTCATTGGTATGTCTAATGCATTTGGGTTCTGTTTAATGTAAATAAATGTATGAAAATTCGTCTGTTGCCAACAGCAGCAGCAACATAAGAAGGAAAAGCTCATACTTGCTGTCACTTTACCAAGTCACTTTGCTGCTGCATTAGAATTACTGCTAATTAACACAGGCATGACTGAGAAGAAAATTAGGCCTCATCTCTAATGTGGATCTAAACATCTTGCTAGTGCTTAACATATAAGTGTAGTTAGGAGAAACTAATTTTCTTCGTCTATACAACCACTCTTACTAAATACATCCTTCTAAATGTCAGTCTTCCTGATGAAGTAAACACAGTGTGAGTCATGAGCTTCTTTAAATGCAATGCCACCACACTGAAAAATCTGGAAATGGCTTTTAATTTTCCCTTTATTGACACTGAAGAGTGCATATCTGTGAGATGACCAAATCTGACACCTGAGGCAGAAGCACAGATGCAGTTTCTTATTGTCTGTAAATCATCATCCATTCAGTACTTCTTATTCTACTATCTTGCCTTAGCTTTTTTCTTCTCAAAATTCAATAAATCCTATCATGAGATTTAATCATAACTTTCTGTATGAGTTATGAAATAATCATTGTCTGCTGCATTATTTCTCCTTGATAACTTTGTTGCATAGTAGAACTCCAGACAATGTCCTTTGCTTCAAATAGCTAATTCTTTATTAACAGAGAAACAACAGTAGCAGCCCATAATAATCCCTTTCATTATGATCCAACACCCCAGAAAGTCCTTGGTGCTTTTTGCATTTTAAGACTCAGGTACAGAAGAAGGAGGTGTCTCATGAGACTGCCAAGAAATAAGAAAAGGGGCGTGGCGGGGAGGGACAGCAGAAAACATTGATTACTGGAGTTTAAACCTGAAAATTAGTATCATGGACTAGAAGAACTATTATCTTCCTGAGAGCAAGTTCTAGAGCTGATCCAAAGCACAGTGGACAGGAAAACCAGATTACCCCAGTGTTGCCTGTTCACTTTGCCTTCCCCAGGCCACAGATCCTTCTCAGAGCTTGCACCCCTCCCTGGCTGGGGTCCCACCACCTCTGAAACAGCCCAGACTCCCCAGAACAAGGCTGGTGGAGATGGTTGAGCTCAACCATGCTCCAGGCAGGTCAGCTGAAGGGAATAACCCAGTGGGAAGGTAGCTCTAGCTCTGGCTGGGTCCTTGCTTGTACAGTCTGAGTGATGACAGGGCAGTGGCCCAAGCAGCTGCAAAACTCTGGATTTACATTTTGTGTGGGATGTCTGTGTATGGTGCTAGACAATTATACTGACTGGTAAAGACAAGGCATTACTCAGTGAAGTGTTGCCTGCAGAAGGAAAGGTAAAACAAGAACAGACAAGTAAAATTTATTTACATGCACTTTCTTAGAATTCATCCCAACTTCCAAGCCATTTACAACTTTGTTAACGTCTTATCTGGCTCTCCAGCTTTGTTTCTTGTTTGTTTTGGCTCCTTTTTGTTTCTTTATGTTCCTGTTTATCTTTTAATTGTGTTTATGATGGCTCATTCTGCTTTTATCGTTGCTTTTTTTCTTTTATTTTGTTCTTGCAGCTTTCCAATGTTCTGTGTATTTCTGACTAGTTGCCAGAAAACAGCTATATTCTGTGCAAGTCGGATGCCTTATTACATAAGAATCCTCTGAAAAAATAGTTGTGTTTGTTTCTCCAGTTACACCTGGGAAGTTCAAACTATACACAGTTCTATTCTAGAATAAAAGATAAGAAACTTGAAACACCTATTTTGCTTGAAACAAAAGAGTATTTAAGAAATGACCAAAATTAGCTGGTTTATTGAAATAGTTTGTATGGTCAAGACAACTACATGAATCACTGTATCTCTGCATTGCATCTCAAATCCACATCAAACACAACACATACTTTGGCACTTCACCGCCACCTTAAAATTATTTTCTGCTACTGTAACTCCACTACCTTTAATCAGTGAGGTAGCACTGATTCATCCTGCATGGGAGTGAAGGAATGAGGATAAAATGTTCTCTAGATTTAGCAGAAGACATTGCCATGGATCTCATTTTGTGCTGACATCAGAAGCCAGCTGTGGTTGCTCCTTGTTGACATCATGGAGTTAAAATACTTTCATGTTTGGTAATAAAAGATGTAACTTACAGAGATGGTCTTAGAGAAATCCATTTTCTAAAGAGACTTGAAAGGTTTTACTGCACCAATTGAACAGCCTTGAACAGAATTGAATGTGCCTGCTCATTTCACAGCTACCATGACACATAAGGGGACACAAATAAAAAGTGACCATGACATACAGCAACATGAAGTCCCAGAACTAAAATAAGGACTTGTGGAGTATTCATGTTTCAAAATACAATTTTTGTCAGTCTTTCTAAAGAAACACATATTTGCAAACTGTGGCCACACCATCTTTACATCCAGTTTGCTAGAGCAGCATTTTATCTGTGTATACTTTAATATTGGAAACAGATGGGGCTCCTGCTATGCTAAAAATGGAGCCGGTGGTTCAACTGTTGTCAGTAGAATTGTTGCCAGCTCCACTGCTCTGTTTTGGGACTGCTTCTCTCCAAACTCAGCTCCTAAGCAATTCCAGGCTTCCTCAATGACAGTGTAGACAGAACTCTGAATGCAGAAATTCAAGGGGAGCTGCATTCTCCTGGGACAGCCTGTCCCTTTCAGCTATGGAATGACAGTTGCTTGTTAGGGGAAATAACCAACAGGAGGTATTTGAAATAACATTTTCTTGCAAAGAAAACAAACAAATTAACAGACAATGAGAGTGAAAAGACTGAAAGTTCATCTGTTTGGGAGCAATAAAGAAAGTCAGTCGGAATTAGTGAAGGCTCTCAACACACAAATAGGATACAAGGGGTGAGATGCAGTGAATTTAGAGCCGAACTTTAACAACTCTTGCAGCTGTGTTTGTACATCTTTCTGCCACTCAGAAAATGGAAGATAATTTACCCCATTTACCCACTGTTTGTCTCAGGGTTTGCACACAGACAGCTGCCTCTGGTTTTTAAATTCCACCTTACCCCGCAGCAACATCTGGATACAGTGCACACCCACAGCAGTAAAGTGATCTGCACATTAAAGTCCTGTGGCAGGAACCCTGCATTTTAACTGGAATTAAAATGTTATTTCAGTTTAGCATAATTAACCTTCGGGGTAAGCTGACCAAAGGCTACTTTATTCTGACTGTAGGTGCTCACAGAAGGACTAAACACTTTTTAATTTAATCAGTCTAAAGTGCCAGTGGAGGCTGGGGATCTGATGCTAACAAGCCCTCAGAAATCATCACATGCAAGCACTCATAAGAAAAAGCAAGCTGCACGTGCTATCCTAACTCCCTCCTTATCTGCTAAATTATGGTGTCCTATTACAACATTTCACATTGTTTGACAGTTAACAAAGTTATGTAAGAACCAGATTTGTAAAACACCCTCATACTGATTTCTGCTTAAGTATTTAATTAAGTGTAAACCAGCCATGAAGCCCTGGACTTGAGGATAAATAAAGGTTAAAGAAAGAAAAGTAAATATCAAATAGAAATTAAATGCAATAAAGGGGAGTTTTATTCATTGTGGTATTTTCCCAGGTTAAGCTTTTGTGAATTTCATAAATGGCATCATCTGTTAACTACTTAAGCCAGATAGCAACCTCTACTGAATATCCAAACAAAATTCTACAAAATCTTACAAGAAGAACTATGAAAAACTGAGTGATGCTGAAATGAAATGGAATTTTTTCCCACACATACTATCTGCATGCAACCAGAGAACTGGACTTAAGTGGGGGTCACCAGTACAGTTGGCATTTTTGTAAGCACATAAGTACTTTAGAAGCAATAGTATAATTGAAAAGTTTTCCTGGTGTTTTCTGAGGCCTTATAAATAGTACTGAAGAGTGCATCCTCAGAAAGACAGGTTCAGCTCTTCAGATCAGAGAGGTTTGGAAAGCCATCTGCTCAGCACACACTTGTACTGTGTATAATCAGGCACCAAGGTGCAAAAGCCTTTATGAAATCTCAGTTTCCCCACAGGGTGGCTTGTCAAGCCTGTGCCAGGACACGCACCTTGGTGAAACCACCAGCTGCTCAGGAGAAGATTGATGGCACAGAAGATACCCACAGGAAGTGGTTCAGACTGTGCTGTCACTATTATGACTGCCTGGGGATTTTTTAACAAAACAGTTGTGGCTTGGAAGAAGTCTGCTTGTCAAAAGTGAAGCTACCCTCTGCAACATGACCACCAATTGAACAACACTACCAGGAGACATTTTCTGTTACATGAGCATCTATCTCAGATCTGAACAGGCAAATTTTTTCCCTGCTCTCCTGAGGTTTTTCCTTGATTTGCACTATGGTCCTCACTGCATGGTAGTAGGAATGAGTTTTCTCCTAGGTCCATCCGTGCTGGATGGAGGTCTTTGCCCCAGGGTGTTGCTGCTGCTCTGCTCCTCCAGGAAGATCTGTGCTCACCTCTGCTGCTCAGCCACTTGTGTGATGGGATCACTCAAAACCAATTCTGAAAAACTGCTATTCAAATAATGTTTTCTCTTTCATTAAAATTAAAAGGAAGCAACTCCACAAATATATTGAGCAGGAGACTTCAGGCACCAGCAGCATGCAGCTGAAGGTTACTGGCAACAGCCAAGACGTCCATCCTGGACTGAAGCAGAGCTGCCACCTGTGTTCAAAGATGCAAGCCCAGGCACCCAGCTCCTCTGCATGAGCCTATTCCTACTTTCCTTCCTCCTTGCAGGAAGGAAAGATTTACTTAAAAGGCACAGTCAGACAAACCTCAGCCCCTCTCCATCACACCAAACAAAAGATTTTTTCTATATGAGAATATACTTTTTCTGGCTAAATTAATATTCATTTATACAACATTAAGTGACACAGCTCAGGAAGTGGAAACAAAGGAACCAGCAAACCTAGAATTTAGTAATTATCATCACAATTTCAAGGTTTTTTTAGGACTTAGAAATGTTTTTTTTTATCCTTCTCAGCTTACTGCATGATCTGCAGCTTCAATTACCTTGAGTTTCTGAAACCCAAGCAGGTACTAATTATGTAGGCAAATGCACCATTTTATTGTTGCTATCCATTAATCCATTTAATTAGTCCATCACTATTCCTTCCTGATGCTCATCTCGCCCTTTTCTTCCCCAAAGCTACAGAGCTGATTTATAAAAGCCTTTCAGTTCCTATCTGTAGCATACAAAATCCTTTAAAAAGCTAAGCTCAGGTTTTGTTTCATTTGACACCAACACATTAAGCCTCTGAGAACTCTGCATTGTGCTGTCAGCTTACATTCCTTAGTGCTATAGGACTGAAAAGATGAAAATTAAGTGGCAAGACAGGGCTTCCTCCATCAGCACTGGTAGGTAACTGGTTCAATCTCACCTCTTCAGCACATTTTTGAAGGCAGCTGAACAGATTTTCTCCCTCTAGGAGAGGCCCAACTTTCATTTTCTCTGTAGCTGTGACACATCCCTGCTCTGAGGTCCCACCAGCATCACACGTAACTTGCAGGAACATCCCAGGCTTTTGGTTCAGGCTGTGGGTACCAGCTCACATCAATATCAGCCACATCTTTCCCATGCTGAGGGAAACAGCAATTTAAAATGCTTCTGTCAGGCTGCAGTGTTGTTTGCTCCCAGCCAGACACAAGAGCTAGGCATATTTGCTTTTGTCACTCATGACAACAGCCTGCAGCTGATAAAAGGTCGTATTTTCAGCTGGCTCTCTTCTGTTCAGACTGCTTTCACAGCATGGACTCTGTGTTCCTCCCTTCTGCCTGTGCACTGGGCCCTCTATTGTGTGAGACAGGAGGTGGTTCATGCTGCCCAAGCACATTTTTGAATATGATGCTCCACAGCCTGACATCACACACCAGTGAAACAGAGCAAACACGTGTCACACCCTGCCAGTGCAGAAAACAGAATTTTACAGAAACTCTGTGCTTGTGTACACCCCTGTAAGAGGAGCAGAACACAAACTCTTTGTGCTGTGTGTTTCCTTGCTGGGGGGATGGAAGAGAAGAGATGTCTTTGCTTTCATTTCAATAACCACGTTGGTTTCTCCAGGCCTTAGCAAAGCCCCAGAGGGAGAGGGGATCCCTGTTCTCTGAGAGCAGCCCACACAAACTCCACAGCAGCTGTGGCAGAAGGACCCCCCTGCTGAAATGCTGTAGCTCCCCAAAGTGCTTAACTTCTGGTGCAGCAAATAATGGGCTGCTGGTAATAACTTGCCTTTGTTCCTGGACAACTGTAATAGTCTAATACTGGTCATCATTTAGTCTGCTAAATGTCACTAACATATTTTCTGAAAAATCCCTTTGCCAGGATTTTTTTCTCCTGAGAAGCTGGGAAGCTTCAGCTTCTCCATGTTTTGCTACTTTGGAATGTGATTTGGAGAATTGTTTACCCAGCATGTGAATTGTTTTTAATTAATGGCCAATCACAGCCAGCTGTGTCAGACTCTCTGAGTCAGTCATGAGATTTTATTATTCATTCTTTGCTGGCCTTCTGATGTCTCCTTTCTCTTTCTTTAGTATAGTTTTAGTATATAATTTTCACATAATATAATGTAATGTAATGTAATGTAATATATCATATCATATCATATCATATCATATCATATCATATCATATATCATATCATATCATATCGTATCATAATAAATCAGTCTTCTGACAACTTGGAGTCAATTCTAATCTCTCACCTTATCCTGGGGACCCTCGCAACAACACCACCACATTTGGTGACCCCAAGTGAGTGAAACCCCAACAGCTAAAAAGTCATCTCACAAGGCACACAGCAAATACTTTGGTCTCTGCTCAGACCAAATGAAAAGATAAAATCAGATTAATTTCATTTGGGTGCTCAGAACTTCCCCTTGAAAAGCTGCTTACATAAACCTGGACTAGCATGCAAAAAATATCACAAGTAGAGAAAATAGATAAACGTATTTCATAATATGCATACTTCTGTATGCATAATGCATAGAGCAAATGTATTCAAATGGCATCAATGTTCCTATAATCAGAATATAAATCAAGAATTTTTATGATGGATTGTCCTGTGATTGCCTGAAAGTCAGCCAGTAGCTACAGGGAACTTAAGAATAACTAATTTGCAATGCATTTCTAAGTAAACTACCCATACCTACACACACATATAAATATTCACACACATGTAGATAAAATGCCAAGAAAATATGCATTATAAACAGCCTGTGTAACAAACTAACCTGTTTTCAGAGATTAACTTGAACAATCACACAGAGACAATAATCAGTAAGTGCATAATTCCTATATTGTTTTCCTCTGAGACCTTTATTTGTAGGATTTTCAGACATATAAACACTTCATCAGTATTTATAATATGCAAGGAACAAAACTTTCTACAAATATTTATGCTAATGAAAAGAAAAACTAAAGCACTTCTCACAAGCTGGATAGTTCCTTAATGTGTTTTGAGTTGCTAAAAGGAAAAAGGCTATTCAAAAAGCCATGCTCACTGCTGCATGGAAAAATACAGGTAGATCCTAAGAAATGGATCTCAGTATCATCTCCTAATCCAAAATGAATCGCAGTCTAGTCACAGATCACATTAGTGGGTGGCTTGCTTTAACTTGCAAAACTATTCTACAACGTCTCAAGATGAAATTCTTACTCTGTGCAGGAATTAGTGATGCATCAGTGGGTTTGAAATAAAAACAGTGTTTAGATTCTAAAACTGCTGTGACTTTTATAGAATTCATAGCAAGAAACAAAACAGTGTTATGACTATTTTTTGCTAGATTCAGTCCCTCTGTTTATACAACTTAAACAGAATAGATCTCTGGATATTGGTAAGTATGAAGAGGACTTTGCAAGCATATTCATTGTATCAGAACACCACTCACTTCTGTCCTAAGTGATTTTCAGCTTTTCCTGTACTGTAAATGTATCTAGAGGGAAGGAAATCTGCAGTGGTTGTTTCTTTAAAGATATAGAGGCCGGGTCTGCTGTCCCCTGTGATAGAGTAATACCTGAACCAGGCACCATGTGATTCATTCAGAGTTAATGGAGAAAATCAGGCAATTCTGGAATAAATTCCCTTTCATCCAGTAGCAGACGGCTTAACCAGGCTGCAGAACCCTCCCTGTAAAGTGCTTACTGCTCTCCACTCCTTGCAAAAGGAATTTAGGGGAGCTAGTTCTTATGCTAATCACTATAAACGGCAATTAACCCTGGTGAATCCCTAGAACCATGTCCAGTTTAATGAACCTCATTATCCATTTTCATTAGGTTCTTGTGAAGAAATAAAAAACTGCTCTTAGCAACATACTCTGAGATGCTTTTTGGCCTCTCAGCAGAAGGTGGAAGTGAGAGGGAGCCAGCACTACCCGGGCAGCCAGTTTGCCACTGGGCTTCATCCTGGGCCCCACAGGAGGGGCTTGGAGAGCCACCTTTACACAACAGGGCATCAACATTTTCATTGCATCACTGTCTGGGGAGAAATCCTGCAGGAAAGATGGACAAAGGGCTGTTTACAAGCACACAGACGAGGGCTGCTCTGGCACACCTTGGGAAAACAGTCTGGATAAGAGTCTGGGAGGGGAGGAAAAGGCAAAGAAGCACTGAAAGATCCTGATCTCCAACAGTGAACAGACCTAAGGTTAGTCCAAGCTTTCACATCTGACCAACAAATTATTTGCGTTAGGGATGTTTACTTCTGGTCTATATTCAATCATTAAAAGCTCTTGATGTGGCAAATATTTTGTTTCTGGTACAGCCAGATCTCAAACTACACAGAAAACCATTTATTGCTGTTCTTTCATGTTCCTTAACAAACGCTGCATGTTTAATAGTGCCAGTGATTTTAAATATTATGATTAGCTGTGACATTTTCAACAGTGTTCTCCTGCTAGGAAAGACTGCCTGGGAGTAGTTAGAGAGCAGCCACCAGGTCCTGTTCATTCAAACTGGAATAAGTCCAGGAGAAGGGGAATCAACTTGAACCTTTGTGCTAGGCTTGTAACAATATTTTGAAAGGAGGTTTATCCTGACATGAACTTCCTTCAAAATGTAGAGTTTCTGATCCCAAGCGAATTGGTTTTGACATTTAATCAAATTCAACTTTTAGGAGAGTTTATACAAGACTTGAATAGACAAATAAAAATATTTTTCTCTCCATACATCCACATTCATTCTCACAAAAAAATTATTTCATTTGGCTCCAGAGCTGTATTTAACTTCACCAAAGTGTATCAGGAAAAAGCTAGGACAAGAAGAGAACCTTCCCTTATTTTAAATATATGGCTTTAGCTTGGACTGCAGGACTACAGTTTTGTCTGTGAGGGCAGAGATTTACATGGCTTCATCTGTATGCACTAGAGCACACTCACTTTTTTGACTCTCTGAAGTACATGAGAAGTTTCAGAGTGGATAGGCACAAGTTGTACCCTAGAGTTTAGGTCTCCAAGTGCTGTATCATAGATAATTTTATTTTTTATGGCCTTGGAATTGCCTGTTTACACGATCTGCAATACAAATTCCCTCTGGAGTTTTCATTCCATCACACTTAGGACACATGGATGCTCTGCACCTGGATAATGCAGTCCCAGAAGATTCCCTGTCACAGTCCCATCACCTCATCAGCCCCCAGGCTGTGATAAGGCTCCGCTCATCTGTCTGTCAAGGGTGATATTCAAATCCAACACGATCTGGGACATGATTCAGTGAATTTCTTCCTGGCAGAAGGAAGCGGAAGGATCTCAGCCAAAGTCTTTCCCATCACTTCACCTGAATATCTAATGAGGAAGGTGGCAGGTGCTGAGAGAGAAAAGCAAGAAAAGGAATGGAGTATCTTTCTTTGAAGGAAGATGAAAAGAAATGAAGATTGTTTTGTTTTTCTGCTGTAAATCCACACAAAGGGCTTTGAAAACTCCATAAGCTCTGTATCCAGTACAGTTCGCAGATAAAGGTACTAACTGCTAGAAATACATGGCTTTGGGACATGTTAGGATGTGTGCAAGATGCAAGAACAGGGAAACACCTGCCCTGTTTATTTGTCTCCTCCCCCAAGAAACTGTTAGAACCACAGTCTGAGCAAGACAGTTCTTTAGTTTGAACTCAATTTGCCCCTCTTAAATTCTGATAAAAAGTTCTGCTATTAGTTAACACTGTTATGTTTTCAGACTTATATCTTGAAAATATACTTAGATGCTGGAAATCACCAATGAGCAAGGCTGAGCATTTTTTTCCGAAGAGAATTCCATCCTAACTGCAGCTTTCACTGAGATGTTTTAAATATTTAAGTATTTAGAAACCAGATTTTATGATCTAATCTTCCAGGTATAGGTCCCCTTAAGTCTCATTTTAATTAACAGGTGGTGATTTAATACACTAGTAAAATATTACTTCTAGTAATATATTGCTGCTCCTCCTTGATTGCACTGAAGCAAATAGATTTTCTGTAGGCTCAGGAAATAGCCCCATGACTCTTTTATAGCTGAACAGAAGAATCTACAAGAGACAGAGGTCAGGCTGGTTACAGGTCTGAGGACAATACTATTTCTTATTGATTTCTTTCATCTAAAAAAAAAAAAAAAAATTCTAGTCCACTAGCCAAATGTTTGATCTAGCCAGAATACTACTACAGTAGTTGAATAAATGACCCATAAATTTTCAGTAATTACGCTCGTTTTATGTTTAAAAGTCCTCTTATAAAATTTCATTATCCCATAACTTTTCTGCAGTGTGTTGGTTAATACAAGAAGAGCTCTAGCCAAGTAAAATACAGCTTTGTGGTGTTTATTATTCCCCTTCAAATAACCAGGCATAACGTTGAGCCCTGATGTAAGAGGGCATATCTTAATCACAGTCATTAGGGTCTGCCTTTAGCTCTTGATCTGGAAAGCTAGAAAGATGAAATCTGTTAGATGAAAGAGAATGTCAGTGCTTGATGTATAACCCTCCTTTCCTTCCCATTCCTTGACCATAAAATTTACATCCATGGAAAATCAAAACATTTTTCTAGCACTTTTATCAAGCTTTTATTCCCCAAGCTTTCACGTGAGAAATTATGAGGCTAATTTATATTTACTCTAAATCAATATGTTAATTACTCTACAGTCCTTATGTGTCTAACAGAATTAATGAGAAAAAGAAAACACATCTCTTAACCTCTTTATTTTTTCCACATTAAATGTCTGCAGAAGTTGTTTAAATGAAACAAAAGAAAGAATAATTTCAGAAATATTGGTTAATGTGCAGAGGTCTGTGAAGTCAGAAAATCTATTCCTTGATTATTTATATATAAATATGGACATATAAATGTATTTTTTTTTCCCTCTGGATGAGGATTCAGACAGATGTGCACAGTGACCCAGCAAAATAAGCTCCTGATCACAAGACACCAATATCAATAGGGCATGGCTTCAGGAATGGTTCCATTTCCCACATCCATTTTTATTGAGAAGAGAGGAACATTCATGTTGACAACCAGTTCCACAATCATCCAGTTGTAAACTCCCAAACTCACATCAAAAGGAGGAGCACAAATCATCTTTATTATTGATTTACTGTGTATCACAACTGACTGCAAACACAGACAGGATCAGTCACCGTGCATCAGCTGCAGATCCACCACTAAGCAAGCTCACCACTCTTCTTGTAAATACTGTCTGTTCTCTTATTTTCTCACCTTCTCATGTCATTGGATGATTGTTTAATACAAAGCAGAATGGCTCCAAACCATGACCTTCAGACAAAGAACTCTTCATCTCCTTCCTCTGAATTGGAAGCAGATGTGGGTTCAAGTATTTCTTCCAAATTAGTCAGTCCAGGAAGAAGCTGGACCCAGCCTAAACTTCTGGGAATTTCCCCAAGGAGAGGGTTAATAGCTATTCTAAGAGGCCTTTTCTCCTTATGGAAGGAGAAACAAGACTTAAGCAGAAAAACTTAAGCAGGACTTTAGCCAAGTTAAAATGTGAATGAATCTATTGGTTTCTGTCTGGGCATCTTCAGTGCTTCTAAACCACATTCCATCTGGTCTAAGATAATTCAGTTGGGTTTGAGGCTGCACCTATAATAATAAAAAAATAAAAGCCAGACTGAGTTTGCCATCTTTGCTGATATTGCTAAACCTTTGGCTTCCCTAGTGCAGCTTTGTCCTATGCTTAACTACGAATCTCACAGGAAATGTCCAGGTTACAAAACAGGTGATGCCACTTTGGGGAGGGGGAAAAGCTGGATGCAAAAAGTGCCATGTCATTTTCATCAAAGCCACTCTCAAGGCCCTTGCACACTTGTTTAGTAACACATCATAGCTAGCCTGCCTCTCCTTGGATATTTTTCACTGTACTAATCACCTCTTTACATGGCAAGAGGTGATCTAGAAGTTCAGTCCTGCAAAAGATAAATATCTATGGCAAAGCAGTGTTTACTTTCTCTGTGTTTTCCCTCATTCTACGTACAATGGGATAAACTTCAAATCCTTTTCCCTTTATTTGTATAAATAAATACACTAATACATTTGTATAAATTTGTACACTATACATTTGTATAAATAAATACACACTACAATGCATACCCGTCATGTGGCAATAGCCAAGTTGTGTAGAAAAACAGGTGAAAAATTAATCTCAGAAATATGGGAATACATTATCTTGAGGTCTTGGAAACCCAAGAGACATGACCTAAACTTACCTTACTTTCTTTGCCTTAGATACAAAGAAAAATCCTTGAGCATCCATTTAGACACAAGAAAAAGTGGTCAAATAACATGGTGCTTTTATGTTGGCCCGTTGTTGGACCACATGTAAAGATATGTTTGACATAGAAAAAAAAACAAGTGCTATTGATCACAAGACAAAAAGAAAGGATCACTTTACATCCAAGGACATTTGCCAGCAGTGTTACCTCGGATTAGAAAAAAGAATATTCACATATGGGGAAAACAGGTTCACTGGGAACAAGCCAACAAAGTGAAATTAAAACAGCAAGAGTAGGAAGCTTCAACAAATCACAAAGTGAGAAAAGTCAGCACCTTCTCATCAGTGAGGCTGCCATCTGGTGAAGATTTTTATCCTATTCCTTTGCCTGTCTTTAAAGCAACAAAAGATTTTGAAATAAGACTGAGAAAGCAAACAGACAATAATGACTGTCCCTGCACAACACAAGCAGCGCTGGCAGGAGCGCTGCCCAGGACCCTCCTTGCTGAGACAGGTTCCTGGAGGAGAGGGAGCAGCTTCTGGGGAAGAAAGATCTGCTGTGGGGCTGCCCTGGGATAGTGCAATTTGTGTTCCTGAGCAGTGCCTGGGGCACAACACAGCCTGTTTCACACATTTCTCTGCATATCACTATGAGGCACAGCAACAGTCCAGTCCTAAACCATGGTCAGAAGCGCAGCTCAATGCTCTTGCAGAGGGAGGGAGCAAGGGAGAGCATGGCATGTCAGGTAAGTATTAGATCCTGTCCTCTGCAGTGACAAAATGGTCCCAGCAAGCAGACGAAAGTGGGAATGAATATTAAAATGTTAATCAGCAGTCAGGTCTTTTCTTTTTTTTTTTTTTAAGTTTTAAACATTCTTTTGTTTAATTCTTACAAATTAATTTGTTTGATTTCTTACAAGTAGGTCTAAAATAGAGCAAATTAAATTTAGATCTTGCGGAGGACAAAAGAACAGTAGATGATCTCCTTTCTAATTCCACAGAGGTAAAACAATATTAAAAATTAACTGTACATTTTTAATATAAAGTAGAAAAATGCCAAGAAGAAGGACTGAAAGATTACCTGTAGACAGATGACAGACTCAGACACTCCACTTACTGAACAAAGCAAATTTTGATTCAAGTTTCTGCTGCAGAATGAGCATACCAGGTTGGGTCACATCCATGAACCCTAAAAGTGCTCTAGACAAAAAGCCATTGTCTCCTCCATGGGTAAAAGCCTTTCCTGCAACCGTTGCAGCAGAAATCTTGGCTACCTTGAAGGCTAAGGCAATCCTACTGAAACTGAATAGCACTAGCAATAAAGTGTTATTTGACACATATAAACCAACATTGCAAAGGGGATGCTGGGTGTTAACAATTTGAAACATATCTTTAATTTAAGTGCTAATTATCACCAAGTATTCTTAGCATAAATATTTTTCATCTCTTTTGCTAATTCCGGACCTTTTTTTTTTTTTTGCTGTAGTTACTGAAAAATAGTCTGCTTATTTTTGATATTGTCATGTCCAGAACTGAAACCCAAAGTTTTTTGGGCCCAAAAAGTCACAAAAAAGTCAGGCATATCCTCTCAGTCCAAGGGTAAATAGCCTTGCATTTTACTAGTGGAGACACATAAAAAGTCCTTTCTGCCCATAATGTAAACTCACTATAATCTCCATTTCTTTCTTTCTTTTTAATCAAACTGAACAATTCTAGTGTTAAAATTCATATCAGCACTAAAGCAGCACAATTTCTTTTCCTGATGTGGAAAGAGGACCTCTCTGGCTTCAGTCTGGAAGAAGTTCCCATGTCCTCACTTGGTGAATGCCTCTTGAGCTTGTCTGGTATAAGCCAAAAAATTGCTTCTCTTGAGAATGTTTTGCTCTGTGAAGGCTACATCTACATGTGTACCAGCTTCTCAGCTGTAAAATCTATAAAATAATGTCATGGTGTTATAACAATATATTGTGAGGATAATTTCTCTAATATTTTGAATTTGGACGAGTGCTGCTACAAAAACCATTAGAGAAATTCAATCATAAAATAACTGGACTTGTAAGTCTGCCATCCAGTGTTTAATATAAACTTTCTCCCTACCACTGACTTTTTCATTGTTTGGTCTATTTATTTTTCTCTAGAGTTTGACCATATAGAATTAACTCCTTTCTGTCTTCTGCAGGTATTTTTAATTGCTCTCATTTTCCTGTTTGACTATTTCTCTCTTTCAAATTTCATCTTATCTGCAAATATCATGAATATTGCAGATTTCCTTTGTATTTGTAAAACATGCAGGATAAAAGTACATGTGCTTGAAGAGCACATAAAATAATAACTTCCAGTGAAAAAATTCATTCACAATAAAACAGTGACTCAAAATATTTCTGGTACTGCAAAAGAATCCTGGTCATACATAAACTGTTGAGAGGAATGCCAGAAGTGGGTAGAGTACACAGATCCATTTCTTACCTGGAAATATCTGATTCCTCAAGGATAAACCTAGTCAAGCACATCTTGCTGACATCCGCTGGAATTCTGAGGTTGTACACTAACCATCTGTTGAAATTATTTCATTGCATAAGAATATCCAAAGATTCTAGGAAGTAATACATTAAATTTATCAGCACAACTCTTCAAAGGATTTAAGGACAGAAGTTCTGTAAATAAGGAAAGCACATCATTTATTTAGTGAAACAAATGTCATTTGTTGAAGGGGGGTCTTCTATCAAAGCTGATGACTCTTAGATACCAAACTAAGCACTGCAAATCTCATTTTGAAATGGACTTCAAAGGGCCTCTGTCTTGTGTCCCAAACTGGTAAGGTAGAAAGAAGAGCACAAACAAAATTATTTTCAAATATTTGTTTGAAGCTTCTTATATGACTTCAAAATATTATTTTGCATTTCTGCTTAACAAAGCTTATTGTCCCTGCATGATTTGTGTTGTCATTTGAATTCAAAATGCAAGCTGGAAAAATAAGGAAACAAAATAAATTTTGGCTTAAAGTAAATTAGAGACAAAGGTTATTTTGCTTCTTTTTCCACTACCTTAGTTCCACAAGTATATTGCATAGTGATGACTTTTTTCTCCTGTTGTTAACTAGGTAAACATAATGTAATATATGGGGTCATTTTGCAATGAAATAATGGCAGAAAAATGTAAACTAGAATCTGCTCACAAACTGTACTGATCTTTGTTAAATTGTAGGTGCATTTGATCTTGCTAGATATTTGTGACATCCTCTCATCTCCCTCTGCACAATTAACTCTGAAGCAGTTCTAGACACAATGTCATCTGACGGCAATTAAATAAGATCAAACATTCAGAAAGTAATAGTGCACATGGATACCATGATAACCCTTATAACATACTCATTGCTATCTAATAAGCAGTGTAGAGGAAATACAACAAGATTCTGAGAAAAAAATACCGTGTTCTGATTCTGATACTGCTGCTCATGTTCGCTGCTTGATGCCCTTTCTTTTTTTGAGTGCTGCTTTATCAATGCTTCAGGTTGAAAAAAAATATGCTCCTTTTAATTATTTCAGAGTTATTTCAATTGTGATCAAACAAGACAGAAGTGAGTTTAATTGCTTTCATGCTTCAAGTTTTAGAAGATTAGCTCTGGAAGCATCTAAAAGCACATCCTTTCCTGCTTTCCCCTTGCTCCCAGTGAAGAAGGAGTTATCTGCCAGCCTCATCTAGCAATAAATTAAGGTACTCCCCTACTGTCACAACAGTTCTGAAGATTGCTTCTTCACCCCGTTGTTACAAAAAGAGAGTAAACAGGTGCATATGAGTGAAACAGGATATTTTAATAAATCATGAAAAACTATGTATTTTTCAAGTTGAACATGGTTGCCCTTGAAGAATTTGTCATCAAAAACATCATAATTATTGGCATACAGAAGTATGTCTGCTCACTCCTGGAACACGGAGCAACACAGAAGACAAAGTAAAATGTAGAGTGATATTACATAGCACAGACTTTGATCATTCCCTCTTTTCTGCTGTGGGCTCTCTGCTTTAGGGAACACCATTTCCTGATGCCAGCATGACATCTACATACACATATCCACATCCTGGCATTCAAAGTACACAGCCTACCACCATCAGAGCTTTCCCCTTGTTCTGGTGAACACAGGTGACTTGGGTATGGTTGTTTCTCTTCCTGCTGGGAAGCTTCCATTAAGAATTTTAGCCAGATTAATTTTCTGTTACCACAAAATGAAACCTGTGATTCATACTCTTACCTTTCCAGATCTGGAGGAGCTCTGGGTTCATCCTCCCCACACATGCTTCTGCCATGTTCTTCCTTTGCCTCTGATCTTGTTTGTTTAAGGATTTCCCATTGGTGATCTATTTTATCTTGATAAGGCACCAGATCTCTTGGTTTAGATAATTCCTTCACTCATGTGACAGCTGCAGCTCGATTGCAGCTGTCTCTGGGGACTGGGCATTCCATGGAGCTCCAGGCTGCCTCTCAGCCACCTCTGATGATGTCTCTCTTCTGTCTCTTTCTTCGCACCCATAAAGTGCTGAATTTCCCTGCCACTATCTGATTAAAGCTTTTAGATTCAGCTTTATTTTGTGCCAATACAAAGAATGAGCTTGCCACTCTTGCCAGATGCTCAGTCTGTCCTTGAACCAAGGACACATGCTCTGAATTTCAATCCTACACAGGTTGGTCTGACTTCTAAGGGGCATTAAAATGTGGACAAAACCAATAATTATATCATCCTCCTGCCTCCTGTCTTGTCATGGTGCTTTAACTAGTGATTTGATATAAATTATATTTAATTTGCTTTATTTACATGAGACAAAGGATTTCAATGAGAGGAGAGATGCTTTGATTAAGCTCATATTAAGCAAACACATTAACTATTAACTAATAGTACTTCATTTAATTTTTTCTTCCAATGAAAACAGCATTAAAAATGGTCTCGTGACAAAAATAATTTCTCCAGATTAGCCTTTTAAAATATAAAATATTTTGACAACATGCTCAAAATTTTTCTTTCACTTCAGTGACAGGCTACAGCTTCCTAATGAGGTAACTGCCTCTGCTGTATATTTTTAACAAATTCAGAAGATTGCTAATACATTTAGAAAAAACAGGTAAAACACTCAGCATGATTACAATTTAACATGGAAAAATCCTCATTTAAGTCCAATGTTGGGATATAATTACAGCCAGGGATGATGACTTTATAGAAAGCAGACCTTATGGACCAAATCTTATTTATGTATGTGATGAGGTCAAGATTTTCTTTAAAGAAAGATATCTGTGAAGATATATTTAAACTTTTATAGGGTATTTGACTTACGCATAACCAACTGATCATATGATCTAAAAATAAACACTATGCTTTTTTAATAAAGCACATAATAAGTGAACTAAAAAGTGGCCCACAAACACCTAGAAATAGTCATGAAAGGAAAAACACTATGGAACTCAAGTAATTTTAATATGAACCCTTAGGATTGGCATGGATTTTGGAATATAGAACATTTTCATAAACAATTTTGAAGTAAGGCTAATGCAATCTTAGAACAATTACAGCTGACAAAAACAGGTGGGATGATAAAGGGCAAAGATGGAAGAGTTATATAGAATGATCTGAAGTAATTCAGCACATGAAACAATTAAGCCCACAAAATATTTTAATAAAATCACATTCACATTATATCCATAGAAAAAAAAGTGCAAATCATGCCTGCAGAGTGAAAGGTGTATTGTCAAAGCAATGACTTTAAATTAATCTGGAGTTTAAATGGACAAATAAATGATAAACAGAATTATCTTATCATTATTCTCAATGCTATAAAGACACAAGGAAGGTTATTATATTCCTTCAGTATATGAACTTGGGAAAACTTCAGTGCATTTATTGATAGCACTGAAATGGAAATGATGCTTCCAGTTCTAGTGCCCACATGTGGAAAGTCATGGCACAAAACTGAAGATACAACCATGAGTAAATTTAAGTCATATTGCCTACCTTTTCTAGAAGAGACCTACAAGGATGCTGAGCCATTCCAGGAAAACCAGGAATCAAGGGAATACAGGTCAAGTTGAACACATTCAAATTGGAAACTCAACTAATTTTCAACTGCAAGAGTGATGAAGTACCAAGACCTTCAAATCAAGACAGAGTACATCTTTGGGAAAAAGTCACAGACCTTTTACAGCCCTCAGTTCTATCAATTTATTATAGCTTAATGAACAACCTGTCAAAAGTAATAGGAAACCAGCTTGAAGCTCATTGTCATCTGATGACATCTCCCATTCAGCCAAGGGCCACAAAGAGAAAACCGTGACATTTACAAAGTTTTCAAACCTTTAAAGTAATACTTGAAATGGAAACAGATGGTTCCCTTCAGCTTAACCCATTCTTTTCCCTGCCCTGGGACACTTATTTGCAAAAAGCTTTAAGGAAAGACCACAGCATAAATGACACAAAGACTCTATGTATAAGAAAAATAGATTAGGCCAGATTCTCTATTATCATAAATTATTGAAATCACATTTTTAGGCTCAGTCTCACAGGAAAGGTAGAAATTCCAAACAGCAGGGTTTTGACAGATATGATTCTCCCATAACCTAGAAGAAGAATGAACATATTGCTCAGATAATTGCAAGATGATTCAAAAATATTTTGTGATGCTGTTGAAATGGCTTGGAAAGGCTTTTCAGGTTAGAAAGTGTGAAAGAAGCTACATAAAAGTTTTTAAATGTGCATAGGATCTATAAACTCAACCAAAAAATCCAACTCAGTTTACTGCTTCTCACTTCTATAAAGCTGAAATTACATCAGAATCATCCCACATCTGATGTTTAAGTTGCACCTTAAAAAATGCAGAAGTTAAAATCCTCTCAGCATTCCATTTTGATCTTTTTAATTCTTACATAATTAGTTTATTCCAAGGAAGGATCTAAGGAGGATCACTGTAAAGAGCCAGTAAGGGTGAAAACCTAGTTTCTCCTTTCAGAAGATAACATTTCCTAGGAGAAATCAGCTGAAGCTTACTTATCTTGTGACTGGAATGTTGCTCCAACAGCATTAAGCTATTAGAAATGAGTCACTGGCAATACCACAGAGCAACATGTAGGCTTGGGGGCAAAAGAGAACTACAAAAATTTAATCATGGTATTAAATCAACTCCATTGAGATCCACACAAGCAGACTAGTGCACAACCTTGCTGAGAAAGCCATCCATTAAGAATGCAGGGCAGTGGTTCCAAATCTTGTTTCCCTAGCTGTCTTGTTTTCTCTGACTGAGTTTTGATAAATGACAGACAGCAGCCTCATAATCACCACACCAGCACCCTCAGGTGAATCCTAAAAACCTTTACATATTTCTAGAAAATCAGCTTTTCTGACCAGTCTCTAACCTGTTGCTCCCTCCTCTTGGTTGTCATCTCCTTATGGCAAACTACGGCAGTACATGGGGAAGCCTGGGAGCAAGTTTGCCTGTGAATAGTGAGGAAAAAAGGTCTTGAAAATTTCAGTTTTCTCCCAATGTCTGTCATTAGGCTCTTTTCAACCAACACTTCTTATTGTAAGTTTTCATCAGTAGCTGGCATAATTTTTGAATCTTACAAAAGATATTTCTTACCGTCCTTAATGTTCCCTGCTGGTTTTAGCTGTAGCTTAGGCATTGTCATTTATAATTTTGTACCTAAGCACCCAAGCTTTTACATTCTTCTTTTGTCATTTTTCTTTATTGATGTCCACCTTTTCCTAGATAAAACCTTGGAGAAACCTTTCCTCAATTCAGCCTCTAAGAGAAATTAAACACATAGCTACATAAAGAGTGTTGAAACAACAGACCATGTTCAGCAGGCAGACATGAATACACAGACAAAAATAGAAGCTTTTCTTTGCTGTTTCCTTTTTAAATAGACCTTTCAAGTCACCTTTACAGGGGTTAGCTGCAGGAGCACAGAAATCAGATTAGGAAAAGCACCATTGCCAGACTCATCCTCCATATGACAAGGGTTAACAGGAGATCTTTCAAAGTCAGACAAGCCCACTAAGGGCAACCAGAGGAGCACATGAGCTTTGACAAACCAGCTTCCTCCATCCAGATATATGAAGGGTGCCTTCTTTTTTGAAGCCCATAGCTTTTTGTGCTTTTTTTCTTCCTACAGTCTTTTTATTTTAATCTCCTCTGATACATCAGGAGACTTTCTCATTATCTATTACCCTTCTTTTGATCCTATTAAGCTTCTGGCAGTGGTGATATCAAGAGACAGTAAGGTTCAGAGGTTAATTGTGTCTTGTATTTAAAAATTATTTCCCTTTTCCATTTTAACTGTGTTCATTTTCAAATAATGCTAAAATAGAAAGTGAAAAAAATCTATGGCTCAGTTTAAGATAAAAATGAAAGAAGAGAGAGTTAAATTATGACACTCAAATAATTCTTTCCTGTAAGCCCTGAGGGAAACCTGATGTCACTGAGAACTTAATGTAAATTGCTGCTGTTAAGGTTAGATTAGCAAGAAAATTTAAAAAATAAGTCATTTAATCAGCTCCTCAGCTGGTGTGAATCAGTTCAGTTCTTTGGGAGGTTTTGAGAATGAAGTGATTTATATCACCTGAAGATCATGCCCTTTGATCTTTAAATATCTAATAATTTTTATGAATCTCCTGCAGCCTTCTTTTTTAAATCGTGGTGTACAGAACCAGATCTTCTATTTCACCAGTGGCTTCACCTCTTGCTTCCTATGCCTCATCTTCTTGTTCATAAATCCCAGAATTAGATTTATTCCTCTTTTGCAGATCCTTATTTAGTTTGTGATCTATTATAAGATCACCCAGTCAGGAACTCATCATGTTGTATTTTTAATGCTCCCTGCTTGCCTACAAACACATATCTACCGCCATGTATTGAGCACCTGAATTTAACTAAATTTCATCTCACTGATTTCAAATCACTCATGCAACTAATAAAGACAATTTTGAATTGTAATTGTGTCTCTCCCTTTCATTTTTTTCCTCCAGGAACTGCCTCCTGCCAGCCAGAGACAGTCTTTTTTAGCTCCAAACTTCTTCTGCATCAAAATAATTTCATTCAAGCAATGTAACAAGCAGCACAACACTGGCTGGCATACTGCTATAGAGCCACCTTAAGACTTGCTACACCAAAGCTCAAACACAAAGATTGACTTTCCTCTTTCATAATATACATATCACTGCATTGAGTATAATAAAGCATATATATATAAAATATAAGGACCATCATCTGTGTATATAAAAAATGATGTTTTATTATTTAGCATGGTTGAATTGGATGATTTCAAACGTCTTTTACAATTAAATTAAAAATTAGCCCAGCTGAAACCAGCACATTTACACAAATTTATTATTCTTCATATATTTTCCTGTCTTCTTATAAATATCACAGAATAAACTGAGTTGAAAGGGACCCAGAGGGACCATCAAGTTGTACTCCTGGCCCTGCACAGCTCCATCCCCAAGAATCACTCCCTGTGCCCAGGAGTATTCCCCAAGCTCCTCTTGAACTCTGCCAGGTTCAATGCTGTGACCACTTCTCTGGGGAGCCTGTTCCACTCCCCAGTCACCCTCCGAGCAAAAATACCTTTTCCTAATATTCTACCTGAACCCTGACACATCTTCAGGCCATTCCCCAGGGTCGTGCACTGTAACCACAGAGCAGACATCAGTATCCGCCCCTGCTCTTGCCCTCAAGAGGAAGCTGTAACTGCGCTGAGGTCCCCCCTCAGTCTCCTCTTCCTTCTCCAGGCTAACCAGACCAAGTGCCCTCAGCCACACCTCACACAGCTTCCCTCAAGGCCCTTCACCATCTTTGTTGCCCTTCTTTGGACACTCTGTAACAGTTTAATGTCTTTTTTGTATTGTGGTGCCCTAAACTGCCCCCAGGACTCAAGGTGGATATGCATTCTATGTGTCAGTGCTTGCTTATGAATAAGCCTGTGTTGATGTGAAGGATGCTTCCATATGGAGGAAGATTGTATTGCAGCTACACTCCTCTTCTCTGAAAGAAACAGTTTTATGCCTTCCATTTGCTTTTGACAGCTAATGAGTCAAAGGAGAATTTCTCAAACCTGCCTGACTTATGCTAAAAAAAACCTTAAAAAGAACTGAGCATACACAGATCTCAACTCTGCCTAAACACCTTCTACTTGTTCAGGGAAAATGCAGAAATGGTTGACACACTCAGCGGCAAAAGGTACAGTCTGTTTTCAGTGTCAGACAGCCAACACCAGGACTAATCTTGTGGACATATACTATGCAATGCAGGCAGAAATTATTTCTTTCAGAAGCACCCAAGCAACACAACTGCTATCCTGCTTTTCATCCTCTCTAAAACCATTAGCTGTGCTCACCTACAGGGATTTATCTTGCCTCCCTTTCTCTTCAACACCCACTTGCAGAAGGAAACACAACCTATAGGTTTCTCTGTCAAGAACATATAGCTGATTCACCATTTGACTCTCCACAGATGCAAACATGGCTTTCTGTAACATGTCACAGTGCTTGGCAGAAATTAGTTACTGTTGAAAGAGCAGCAAAACTTTTCCTGACCCTACAGAAAGTCTGACAATAATCCAGAGACTAAAGTACTTCAAAGAAGCAGCTGGAGCATAACCTGTTTCTTTCATCAGAAACTTCAGTGCCCTATTCATAAGAATTGACCACTGATTAAGCTTTGACAAGTCAAAGGAGAAAACACACATAAAAAGCCATTTCCCATCAGGGCACACATTTAGGAACAGTATTTGCAGCCAAAGCTGATTGCCTGTTGACAAAATTACAAAACACATCTGGATTTTCCAAAATTAAGCCCATAATCTACTAAGTACAGAGATGCAGTGCTGTGATGGATGAGTAATGGCAGCAAAGGTGTTCAAAGGAACTTGAAACTTATCAAGGCTTGGTCCTGTACCTCAAAAATGTTAACAGAAAATAATTCATGGCCTTTGCAGGGCCTTAATAAAGGTTCCTTTTTTTGAAGGAGAAGAGAGGTGATTTTCCCTTTTTCCCTAACACGAGAATCTGGTTGTAAATAAAGGAGGCATAGGAGTGGTGGGGCTTCCTGTGCAGCTGCATAGGTACCTCTGCTCTGTGATCAAAGTGTCCAAGTCCAGCTGTGATGCACTGGCATGGCTCCATGGACCTGCCTCCAGGTTGACAGTGGCGTGTGATAGATCAGCATTGGAACTGTCTTTCATGAACATCTAGTGCCATTTATATGGCTCAGAGTATTTCTTCTTATTAAAGTTAGAATCTCTCTGCCTATAAATCACTCTTACTACATTGCTGTCCAGGGAAGTTCCTTCTCCATTTGCCCAGGAGAGGGGTTGCTACTGCTTGGTTGGCTGTTCTTACAGCAGCCAACATCAACACTACTCATTTCCTTCCACTTTCCTCATCAAACTAATACTTCTGAGTCTTTTTATGGTCATTTCCAAAGCTTTAGCAGCATTGCAATAGGACACAGTATCGTCACAGAGATAAAAAGCACATGGTAGTACAAACGGAAGGACCCCCCCTTAATCCAAAGAATAAACATTTATATTCATCAATGTTTAAACAGAGAAAGTGCTTCAGTGACTGAGACACCACGCCAACCAGCTTTGCAATCTGACACCCTGTGTCAGATGCAAATTGATGCTAAATATCTGGTGGCAAAGAGTAAGAAACATGACAAGCTCTTTATTTGGGAACTTGAGCTACAGTAATTACCTGCCTGAGGCACATTTTAAAAGTTTCACTGGCTGTGTTCAGCTGGCATCTTGCTGATTGTCCTTTCTTGTTGAATGTCCATAAGGTACATTTATTATTATTATTTTTACTGAGACACTTCAAGTTGGTTATTCATTTAGTTTTATAGTATTCTTTTGATGGCACAAGGTTCAAAAACATCTTTAAAACACCTTTTCCTATCATAATGACAATTTTATCACCAAAAGCTGGCACAGCTAGGAAACAAAAAAAAAAAAAAAAAAAAAAGAAAAAACAAACGAGTTCACAAAGGCACTTAATTGAACCATAAAGCCACTTCTCCACATAGGGACCTCCATAGACACTAATTTGTACCAGTGCAAAGCATTTTTGTGATTTGTTTTGGCCACTACAGTCACAGGGATTCCAAGAAGTCTTTAAAAAGAAAGATTTTGACAGCTCTCTGTTTATCAGGAGGCATTCAGGAATTACAATCTCACCAGAAGAGGAAAGCTGGAAAAAGCACCATTATTTCTCATCTACTGCAACACCTAGAACACCATGGGAATTTTTAAAAAGTAAGGCAATGTTTCAGAGGGAGGGAAAAAAAAAGATGCAACATTAAATACTCACCTTCTTAATAATTATTTGCATTTCAGCTTGCTGAAAAATGACTTGACTATTCTCATTCATGTGATTAGGGCAATTATCAAAATAATGCCACTTGTGGTGGAGTTACTTCACTTGGTAATATACTTCAGATACTCATGTTTATTCAGAAGATCCTAGAGAGAAGTAAATTCAGGTTATCTTTTAAAGAGAGAAATACAGGAAGAATTCAAAAGAAAGATTCAACAGCCAATTGTCTACATCATCTGAAGAAATGTAATGCAGCCATCCAGCCCAGTTTCACAGCTGGAGAGAACCCAGGACATCCCTCTGGATGTCTCCAGACCCTGGCCGGGGGCTCAGAGACCTTGGCACAAAGTCAATAGCACCTGTGGCTTTGATTTTAACCCATGGAGAAAATTACCAACTTTATGTGAAGACTTACAAACCACGAGAGTTTAACTGGAATGATAGTTAGCTTGTCACAAGGTGGAAAAGTAGAATTTTGAGCTTTTTAAAATGGGGGTTCAGAAGCTAAGATGGAGGGATTTGGGCGTGCCTTGTCCTTCATCTTTCTTCTTCTTAGCCTCCATCTTCTGGGTGATGCTGGCACTTTTGGATTGGTTTAGAGTAGAAGCAGATTGTCTAACATAGGTGATAGGTATTTGAATATTATTGTAAATAATGTACATGTAATTTTTACTATAAAAAGATAACACCACCCCAAGGGCGGTCAGTGTGCCACGGACTGACTTGCTGGACAGACCTCAGGAGGTCAGAAATAGAATGTTTTAGATAACAGAAAATAAACAGCCTTGAAAACCACAGCCGAAGAATCCTGATTCCTTCGATCTCGGGGCTGGGAAAATGAGTCTTTCCAGCACCTCGGGGTCATCTGGACCACAGAGACTCTGAGAGAGAAGCAGCCCCGCAGACGCCGAACTGGGGATTTGCAGCTCCTGCCACGCTGTCTCTGCTGCCTTGTCCCTTTCCCCACCTGCTGGTCGCGCTGGAAAGCAGCACAGCACCAGCGTGCTCTGAACCAGGAAAATATCCATCTCAAGTGATCCTGTCCTCACACCAGCTACTTCCACGGGCCACTAATAAAATTGTTCTGCTATTTCTTTTTACTGTTAAAATTGAGATTAGAATCCCTGAGGAGACATCAGAGTTTAAAAAAAAAAAAAAAAGGCGCAAAATTCTGATCAAGCTTTTCAGAGAAGAGAAGAATCCTTTCAGTTGAAAGCATTCCCCATCTGCTTCGATTCCAGACACAAGAAAGAATATGGCTGCTGGGCTAAACAATGTAATTATATTCACAGCACTCTCAGATCACAGCTAACAGGTGATGTGTTCACTATGGGATTTAAAGTCACTGAAATAATCTGACAAAACAAACATTAAATAAAAACAAAACAAAATGCCAAACAAATAAACAAACAAAAACGGGAAAAACACATCTAAAAGTACTGTGTCTATGTTGGGATCCATAAAATTAGAGGGTTGGGAGAAAATGGTAAAAAAGACAGGCCTCAGACAGCAGATTTGTGAACATTGCTAATGCAGCATTAAAGTTTTCTAAGCTGTAGAGCAGAAGTGAGAAATAGAACAATAAGCCACTGTGATTTGCCCTTTTAGGTTGCAACAAGTTTATTTAATGTATATCTTTAGAAGGTTAGTATGAATGCGTCTCTGTGCTCTGTCTCTCATAAACGAGCCATTGTGTTAGAAAATAAGTCCCTATTGGGTTAACTACAGTAAGGTGTGTTTCATATGATTACATAGAATTATTGTCAATATGTTGTTGCACTATATGTGATTGCCTGAAACTTGGAATGAGATGGCTTTATGCTATGCTGTAAGGTTACGTTTCCTTGGCATTCAATTTGAATCAGTGAGCTGTCCACATCTGTTTTCTCCATTGTCCTAAATATGCACTGAGACAGATTTTTGAAATAAACAGCGCACAGAACTGATTCAGGTGTCGCATACGGTTCACGGCAGTATAGAGCGTGCTGACGGCAATGCTGCAATGGAGATGCCAGACAGGAAAAGCAATTGGAGAAGAAAAAAAAGAAAATTTAGGAAATTTAGGGAAACTAGTGACTATAAGAAAATGGTCCAGGATTATATCAAGGAGGAAGACACAATCAAGAGGGGAAGATATGAGGGAAATGGCATGGACACATTAAAAAAAAAAACCAAAAAAAGAAAAAACTCTTCCCCTAAGACAAAGCCACCAAAATCCAGGCAGAACATACATCATCAAGTGCAGGAACATACAGCAAAGCTTGCCAAAATTGATCCCCACTGAAGACGAAAACAGAAAAGATGGACGTACCAACAAGCTGGAATCCAGATACCATCAAAGGAATCACAACTGGAGAACAAATAAAGAAAATTTCAGAAATTTTGTGATAACAAGAAAAGGACAAGGATTATATCAGGTGTAATGCAAAAGATCAAACTATGCCAAAACTAAGCTCACAGATGTTGCAAAAGCAGGGGAAAAAGTCATTGAAAAAGAACACCATGGAGGGGAAAATAGCAGGGACAAGGCATGGATACCTAAAAAAAAAAAAGAAAAAATCTTTAGCAAACTCAAAGCCATCAAAAGACATGGCATGCCATCAAGGGAAGGGACATGCACCAAAGAATCCTCTCTTGGTCCCCATTGAAATCAAAAGATTCCTTTTCCCTTCCCGAAAAGAAAATATTATTAACTTCAAAAAGGGAAAAGGACTCTTGCAAATCCAAAAACAAAGGATTACAAACACTCTGGAAAAGGCATAGGATCAAAGGCAATGAAATTCAAAAAACTGAAAAAAAAAGGGGAAAATTGGGAGTTTGAGTGTCTTAAAAAAATATGGTGTGAGGAAATGAGCTGCATTGCAAAGGACCAAAAGATGCCAAAACTAAGCTCACAGATATTGAAAAAGCAGGGGAAAAAGTCAAGGAGGAAGACAAAACTTGGAGGAGAAGATACAAACGACATGGAATGGACAATTAGAAAAAAAAATAAACAGAAAAAAATTTATACCAAAGCCATCAAAATGCAGGCAGGACATATGGCATCAATTGCAGGCACATGTAGCAAAGCTTACCCAAATTGATCCCTACTGAAGGCCAAAACAGAAAAGAAGGACTTACAACCAGGCTGGAAGGGAGATACCATCAAAGGAATTGCAATTGGAGGAGAAAAAAAGAAAATTTGAGAAATTTAGTGACACTAAGAAAATGCCACAGCATTATATCAGGTGCAGTGCAAAGTAATAAAATATACCCAAACTAAGCTCACAGATGTTGGAAAAGCAGGGGAAAAAGTAAAGGAGGAAGACTCAGCTTGGAGGGGAAGATATGAGGGACGTGGCATGGATAGTTAAAAAAAAAAAAGCTTTCCTAAAGTCAAACCCATAAAAGGGCATGGCAGGCCATCAAGTGAAGGGACATGCACCAAAGATTCCTCTATTGGTCCCCATTGAAATCGCAAGATTCCGTTTCCCTTCCCGAAAGGAAATTTCCTTTCGGGAAGGGAAACGGAATCTTGCGACCCCGAAAAGAAAGCCTTACAAACACCCTGGAAAGGAGAGAGGATCAAATGTAATGCAATTGAAAAAAACCCAAAAATCGGCAGATTTAGTCTCTTCAAAAAATGGTCTGTGAGGAAGTGAGTGTCAGTGCAAAAGACCAAAACATGCCCAAACGAAGCTCACAGAGGTGGCAAAAGCAGGGGAAAACGTCGAGGAGGAAGACACAACTTGGAGGGGAAGATATGAGGGACATGGCATGGATACTTTAAAAAAAAAAAAAAAAAAAACTTTCCCAAAGTCAAGCCCATAAAAAGACAGGCCATATGCCATCAAGTGCAGGGACATGCACCACGGCTTGCCCAAATTGATCCCCGCTGAAGGCCAAAACAGAAAAGAAGGACTTACAAATGCTCTGGAATGGAGATACCATCAAAGGAACTGCAATTGGAGGAGAAAAAAAAAAAATTTTGGAAATTTTGCGACTACAAGGAAATGGACCGGGATTCTATCCAGCGCAGTGCAAAGGACCAAAACAGGCCAAAACTAAGTTGGCAGATGCTGCAAAAGCAGGGGAAAAAGTCAAGGAGGAAGACTCAGCTTAGAGGGGAAGATATGAGGGACATGCTATGGATAGTCAAAAAAAGAAGCAAAAAATTTTCGCAAACTCAAAGCCATGCAAAGGCATGGCATGCCATCAAGGGCAGGGACATGCACCAAAGATTCCTCTGTTGGTCCCCATTGAAATCGCAAGATTCCGTTTCCCTTCCCCCAAGTTTAAAAGGAAAAGTGTATTCTGACCGATATTTTTTGTAGGTTTCAATTAACCAGATGTGAATAGAAATGGGAGACGTATAACTGATATATGATGGCATTCTTAATAGAATTATTTTTCAAGCTGAAAACCTTGTTTTAATAGTTACCTGATATGATATTGTTAAAAAAGTGAATGTTAAGTCAAACGCTTCCTGTAAGACTTGCATCAGCCCTTTCTGTTTTTCTTTTTTTGTACCTGTACATTGGATGTGGAAGCCCACCATATTTGTCTTGACTTTCACAAGAGTTAACCTGGAAAACAGAATTATCCACGATCTCATACAGGACAGAAATAAAATTTTCCATGGTTTCCAATATATCTAACTAGTGAAGATACCTCAACAGTCATATGGGCTGACAGCATATAATGCTGGAAGAGCTCTAAGTAATACATTTTAAATCCTTTGAGAGAATATCTGGAATAATTTCTAAGAAAAGGTTCAACATAAGAAAAATAATCAAAGAATACATAAGTTAAAATCGTACATGAATGGCACATAGTGGTTGTGTGCTTTTTGTGTATTCTTCTTCACAAAGTGGTTTTAATTACATGCAAGGGCAATCTTCACCATTCCTGTAACTGGATATTACAAATTTCTGAGCTTGTATTATATGTGAGGTGGTGGTTTTGTGCTGTCATCTCTTCTTCATAGCAAAATTCCGAGCTTCTAAGGTCTGAATTTAAAATTAGGTCCATGTATAACAGCCTTGCTAGAGACCTATGGATTAGAATCTTACACGATTCAATTTTAGGAAATATAATATTTAATTTTAAAGATATTCCCAAATTGATTTGACTATATTTTATCAATACCATGCTTTGGATTGATTGTTATTAAGAATTTATCTAGAGTCTGATCATTAGAAATGTGTTCATTAGAGTCGCCAGAGTAAAATTTTGACAAATTCTACAACACACAATTGTTCTTAGACAAATATATATAAATGTACTTGTCTCTATTCAGTTCCGTAGAAATTGACTTCACCTGAATAGCAATATATGCCAAAACATTAAACAGAAGCCAGGAAATAGAGTGTGCTTCATGTATTGAATGGTACTATGCGATTATATGGAATTCAATAAATATGTGTATAATAGTTTTCACATTTTTGTCTAGATTTCATAGCAAAATGCAATTGTTTTTTTGGGGGTTTTTTTTTGCCTGAAAATACAATGGAATTATAATTATCTGCAGAAAGTTAAAGAGTATTTGACAAATACAATCTCACACCTTCAAGCAGCAGAAAATATATTTTATGCTGCAAGCTGCAGACAAGATGGTGATTCTCAGAACCAGAGTGGTGAAAATGCTCCTGGAGAAAGAGATGTGCATTGTTTGGAAGGAGAAGCAACAGACTCTGTGCAAGCATCCTCCAGTTCCAGACAGCAATTCCAAAGAATGCCTTTTCTGAACAAGACAGAAAGTCAAAATGTCAATCAAACCCACACAAGTGAAATTAAAACTGTGGGGACAATTGTATCCTTAGCTGAAAACAAATCTGCTCAAGAGCAAGACACCAGCAGAGAGTCTCTGCTGTAGTGTGTTTTAAGTTTCTCAGTTTGCTCCCCCATTTTATGTACTGTACCCTCCTTTGTTCTTTGTAAATGGTTCCTCTCTCCCCAGTTTTTCCCGCCACTGCCTCCTTGCCAGTTAAGTTGCCTGGTTACCATGCTATTTTTAGTTGCTAATGTTACAGTTTGTAGAACCGCTCCTCCCTCATCCCACCTTATAAGTGGATGTTTTCTCCTCCCTGGGCACAGTCAATCACCCCCCACTCCTCCCAGGTTTCGAGAACCTTCTCCTCTCTGGGGGTTGTGGTTGGCTGTGGTCCCGGGGCCCCTCCTTTACTTTGTATTCATTGGTTTCTGGTGTATGTCAGTTATGTTCAGTACCTCCCTTTGAGTTTCCCCATTGGATAGCTGAGCTCCCCTCCTCTCTCCTCCCCTTCCCTCTAAAACCTTGTCTCTCCCCCTGTTCGGCGCCATTTTGCTGGTTGGTGCCCCTCCTCGTTGGTGCCTCCGGATCACCCAATAAACCAACTGTTCACCCCCAGCAAGTGGTCACCTCCTTTATCGTCTCTCGTGCGCCACTCCGAGCTCTTCCTCCAGCCCAGCCTGAGGCCAAGACGCCGAGGGGGGCTGGCTTCTTATGCGCAGGGGCGTTGGCCTTCTCACCCCTCGTGCTAGCCGGATCTAGGGCCGCATACGCCCACGCGCAGTGTGGCGCCCAACGTGGGGCCCGAAGTGGACCACTGACCACCTGGACAGCTGACCACCGGACCCTTCGGAGTTGGACATTTCGTTCCCTTGGACGCCGCACTACCCCAGGTAGTAGCAGGCCCTGTTTTAAGGGCAGCGCTCCCTGGGGATCGGGATCGAGACCCCTCGCACCCAGTGAGGACGACCCCGGAGACGAAGATCCCCACCTGATTTTTCTTTTGCTGTCGCCACCAGGCTGGTAAGATCGGGCCCCGCTCTGGGGACCTTTCCGACTTCCCCCCGGCCTTTTTAACCTTCCCCTAGGGGTACATGCCCTGCATTGGGGACCTACCCCCCACCCTCTTCCCCTGAGGCTCTTCCTCACCCCTGCGCCTTTTTTGTTTTATCTTTCCTGTGGGGTCAGTATCCCCAGACTTGGGGCCCGGACCCACCACCCAAATCTTTTTTCCCTTTGCTGAAACCCCAGACTTGGGGACAGTGGGGGGAGCAGGGGCTGGTGGCGAGTAGCTTGTTGTTTTAGTTTTTGCTATTTTTCAGGCGGGTGGTTGTACCACCAGTGGATTTTCCCCCTTTCTAGTGACAGCAGTTCCTGCACTAGAAAGGTGCCATGGGTGCTGGCTTGGGAAAATCCCAAAAGGAGGTATATTATGTTGTAAAAGGTTTGCTGCTTGGGGGTGGTCAGAAGGCCCCCAAGCAAGAGTTGAAGTTTTTGGTTAAGTGGGTCTTTTCAAAGTTCCCCGAGGTCTCCCCGGAACTTGCCAAGCAGCCACGGTTTTGGGCAGCCGTTTTGGCCAAATTGGAAGAAGCTGTTAATTCCGGGGAGACGAAATTAGCAACCGTGGCATTCTGGGCGGGCAGAGTGCTTGTGACACTCCGCTCGTCAGGGGAACCTAAGAAAAGGCCTGCAAGTTTTGGTTTATCCCCCCGTTCCCCTCGTTCTGTTGCCCTTACCCCTCAATCCCTTCCCTCTCCCCTTAGGCAGGAGCCCTCGAGGGGGATTTTGAAGGCCGACAAGAGGCAGAGGGTCCATCCTTCCCCTGCTCCCCCTCGACCTGCTCGGCCTCTCCCTTCGAGGAGCCCTGGCCAGGTTCCTCTTCTTTCCTCACCCTCTACCCCAGTTCCCAAATCCCCAGTTGAAAAGCCCAAGTTTGTTCGGTTTGTTGAGGATTCACAAAATAGCTCCCTGGGAGCCCAAGATGGCGGCGGCCACGTGGTCGTTCCCGCCAGGGCTCCTTCTTCGTCAGTCAACCCCTTCCTCCCTTGCGCCAACCCCTTCCTTCCTCCAGACCCCACCTCCTTTTCGGTTACCCCTCCCTCATATCCTCCCTCCGTCCCACCCATTCCTCCATCCTCCGCCCCTCAATCAGCTCCTCCCCAAACTCCTCCCCCGGCTCAGCCCCCCATTCGCTCCTCCCCCGCTCCGCCTTTGTACTTCTCTCCGCCTCCGAGCGTCACCCAGGGGGCGGAGAGGGGTGGTTGGTCACGCCCACTCCCTCACCCTGCATCATTGCCGGACCCCGCCTCAACCTCCTCCAGTTCCGGTTCCCACGCTCCTCCTTCTGGTTCCCACACTTTGTGTTCCGGGGGGGGGGGGGGGGTGGTGGATGACCGGAAGCCGGAGCAGGCGCCCTTGTTGGAAGCCGCTCCGATTACCTACCACCTAAGTGGGGAGGGGACCCCTCAGGCCCAGTGGGTGCCTTTAGCACAGGCCCGGATCAAGGAACTGTGCAAGGCGCAGAAGGACTACTCCCGGGGGTCAGAATACTTCCGGGGTATGCTCCGCAATGCCCTTGCACAGGGAGATCTGGTGCTGGCTGACCTGAGGGCCCTCTTCTCCAGCCTTGTTAGGCCCATGGAATTTAGGGTCTGGGTGGGGGAATGGAGGAGGGAGATATTGGAGGTTCTCCCAAGTCTTTGGGGGAATCCTGCAATGTCCCATGACGCGGATGGTCTGGCAGTCACCCAGGAACACCTTTTGGGTGAGGGACAGTGGGCAGAGGGGGCAGCTCAGGCGAAGGCCTTATTCCCCTCCCAGCTTGTGGAGACCGCTCGGGCAGCTGAGCAGGCCTTTTTCAAGCTGGAGGTGGTGACCTCCCAATGGGAGGATGATGAGGTCCGGCAGGGAGCGCAGGAGCCATACATGGCCTTTATCGAGCACCTCTACCGATATGTGGAGGCGCAGGCGCTCGAGGATGATGACAGGGAGAGGATGCTTCAGCGGATGTCATTCAGCAATGCCAACGCTGAGTGCCGCAAGGCTATAAAAACTCTCCCTCGAAGTCCCCGGCCCACGATAGAGGCCATGATTGAGGTCGTGGTGCGTCAGGTCTCCCTGGCATCACGGCCTAAGAGAACATCGGTGGCTCTTGCTGAATGCCCCGAGCCGGACTTCATGGAAGCAGAAGCTGCCCCCGTTGCCGGACCCCCAACACCTGGGTCCGGCAGAAGGTCATCAACCACCCACCCCTGCCATCTTTGTGGCAAAGTCGGGCATTGGATGCCCCAGTGCCCGATGCGCCTTGATTACCTGGAGTACAGGCGGAAGCGGGAAAGGGAGGAGAACAAAGAGACAAAAAACTAAGCTTGGAGCGCAGTCCCTCCCTGCGCGATGACAAAAGTACGGCGGGCTGTTCAACAACCTGCGGGGAGGGAGGAGACGGGAGAGGACCGCCGACATACGCTTTGCCGGATTTGACATATTTCTCGGATGTGACCTTATCTACCTGTGGTGCTGTACCTGCAATTAACACCATGTCCTCTGCTTCTCCATACAGGCTGCAGCTGACTAGGGACCTTCACCTCCCTAACAGTAACATCCAGCTGGTGTCTGTCGACCTGCAACATCCGGGTCACTGGAGGAAACTGGGACGTTGCAGGTGGACCGTTGTCAGGGACACCAAGCACACACCGCGAGACATCCACATCGTCCCTGGTCTGGTAACTACCGACCGGGACCGTTTTGCGGTAGGGCTGTACTGTGTCCGACCCCCACTTTTCCTCCCCAAGGGACAGGTCATTGCCCAGGCCATTCCTGTGCCAGAAGAAGATCACTGGACGATTTCGACGGAGAAGACATCGCCTCCGACCGTGGCCTGGGCGCAGCTAGTGGGGAGGGAAAAGCCCCGCCTGACCTGTCAACTTTCGTTGGGCGGAGACAAGAAGATAGTGAGGGGTCTTTTGGACACAGGTGCAGATGTGACGATCATTCCCTCCCAGGAATGGCCGTCACATTGGGGCTTGCAAAGCGCTGTGGGCACGATCTCTGGTGTTGGGGGCCTTCAATTGGCAAACCAATCCAAGAGCATTGTACAAATTAAGGGGCCCGACGGGCAATTGGCCTCGATACGCCCGTTCGTTTTGGATTATACAGAGCCTCTCTGGGGAAGAGACCTACTGGCCCAGTGGGGAGCCAAAATTGACCTCCCAAAGGCTCCCCAGGTTTTTCGGGCAGTGGCCACTGAGGAGCGCCGGACCTGGAAGCTGAATTGGATTTCTGATAAACCAGTACAGGTCAGGCAGTGGCCACTCAATAAGCAAAATTTAAAGGCGCTCAACGAGCTCATTCAGGAGCAGCTACTGAAAGGCAACCTGGAGGAGACCATGTCACCTTGGAACTCCCCAGTGTTTGTCATCAAGAAGCCCAACAAGGACAAGTGGCGGCTCCTGACCGACCTCCGCCAAATTAATGAATTAATAATTGACATGGGTCCTCTTCAGCCAGGGATGCCCTCCCCAGCAATGCTCCCCCAAAATTGGAATTTGGCTGTAATCGATATAAAGGATTGCTTCTTCCAAATTCCCCTTCACCCTGACGATGCTCCGCGCTTTGCATTCACAGTTCCGTCCGTTAACTGTGAGTCCCCAGCCAAGTGCTATCATTGGCGGGTGCTTCCACAGGGCATGAAGAACAGCCCTGTGATCTGCCAATGGTATGTCGTTTCGCTGCTGTCACCCATCCGTACAGCCCTCGGGGATGCCGTCATTGTTCACCATTATATGGACGACATCCTCGTGTGTGCGCCCGACCACAGTCTGCTTGCCCATGCGCTTGACCTGACAACCAATGCGTTGGTTGCTGCAGGGTTCGAGCTCCAGCAGGACAAAATTCAGCGGATGACACCTTGGAAATACCTGGGCCTTGAAATTACAAAGCGGACCATTGTTCCGCAAAAATTGGCTATTAGGACAAAAGTCCAGACCCTAGCAGATGTCCATCAACTGTGTGGGTCTTTGAATTGGGTGAGACCCTGGCTGGGCATTTCAACCGAAGACCTAGCCCCCCTTTTCAATTTGTTGAAAGGGGGAGAGGGGCTCAGTTCCCCTAGGGCTCTCACCCCAGAGGCGGAGGTGGCCTTGGAGAAGGTACAAAAAGCTATTTCGACCAGGCAGGCCCATCGTTACCATCCGGGCCTGCCATTCAAATTTATAGTACTGGGAAAATACCACACCTCCATGGCATCATCCATCAGTGGGACGACAGTCCGAAGGACCAAGGCTCAAGAGAGAAGCTCTTAATCATAGAGTGGGTCTTCCTGAGCCACCATCGGTCCAAAAGAATGACACGGCCACAGGAGTTGGTAGCCGAACTGATCCTCAAGGCGAGATCGAGGATCAGGGAGCTTGCAGGGTGTGATTTCTCATGCATCCATGTTCCAATTGAATTGGAATTGGGCCAATTAAAATTAAAGACCTTTGAAGAACTGCTTCAAACTAATGAATATCTTCAGTTTGCACTTGACAGCTACACTGGGCGCATCGCAGTAGATCGGCCGGCCCACAAATTATTCAATTCGGAGTTCAAATTATCGTTGAAGAAGGTTCAGAGCAGGGAGCCGCTGGATGCTTTGACAGTTTTTACGGACGCGTCTGGAGCATCCCACAAGTCAGTGATGACTTGGAAGGATCCTCAAACTCAGCAGTGGGAGACCGATGTTGCTGTTGTGGAGGGCTCTCCACAGATTGCTGAGTTGGACGCAGTCGTCAGGGCATTCCAGAGATTCCCTGGACCTTTCAATTTGGTCACAGATTCTGCGTATGTTGCAGGTGTAGTGTCCCGAGCTGAGTTCGCAGTTCTTCAAGAGGTCACCAACAAAAGATTATTTGAATTGTTGAATAGGCTCGTCGAGTTGGTCTCCCACCACGAGCATCCATTTTATGTCATGCATGTGAGATCACACACAGACCTGCCCGGTTTCATTGCGGAAGGCAACCGTCGTGCCGATTCTTTGGCCGCGGCTGCTGTTTCGCAGGCCCCTCTCCCAGATGTGTTCAGTCAGGCTAAGATCAGCCACCAACTGTTCCATCAAAATGCGCCTGGCCTGGTTCGTCAATTCAATCTGACGCAGGAGCAGGCCAAGGCGATTGTGGCCACATGTCCCCAATGCCAGCATGACCAAATGCCTACCGTGGCCTCGGGGGTTAACCCCCGAGGGCTGGCAAGCTGTGAGGTGTGGCAGATGGACGTAACACACATCCCATCTTTCGGTCGATTGTGTTACGTCCATGTCTCAGTCGATACTTTCTCCGGGGCTATCTACGCTTCTGCCCACACAGGTGAAAAGGCAGCGGATGTTCAGAAGCATCTGCTTCAAGCATTCGCTGTCTTGGGCATCCCTAGGGCCCTAAAAACAGATAACGGCCCTGTGTATACTTCCAAGGAGCTGCGGAGCTTCCTGCAACAATGGGGAATAGTCCATAAAACCGGCATCCCCTATTCCCCGACAGGCCAAGCCATGGTGGAAAGGGCCCACCAGAGCCTCAAAAAGATCCTGTCCCGACAACAACCGGCAATGAAGGTGGAGACCCCCCACGTCTGGCTGTCAAGAGCTCTGTACACTCTCAATTTTCTAAATTGCTCTTTTGACAGCCAAAATCCTCCAGTGGTCCGGCATTTCGGCAGTCACCAGCAGCTGCAGCCCAAAGCCAGGCCGCCGGTTCTTGTAAAGGATCCGGAGACCTGGCGGACGGAGGGCCCCTTTGACCTGGTGACCTGGGGGAGGGGATACGCTTGCGTGTCCACTCCCTCAGGCCCCAAGTGGGTCCCGTCTAAGTGGGTCAGGCCCTTCGTCCCAAAGCAGAGGACCAAGACAGAGGCAGTACCACAGGTCCGGCAAGCATGTTGGCGTCGGCGGAGGAAGCAACACCACCAACCGTCTTCCTTTTCTCCTGAGCTTCCCCCTGTTTCTGAAGAACCCTCTCCTCCAGCTTCTCCTCCACCCCTTGACCTCTTGCACCATCTTTCCTCCTATTCCCCCCCAGCTCCAACCGTTACCCCTCGTATGTTTTATTTAAATTGGTTGTTTGGAGAGGAACCATTTCTGTGAATTCCATATACTTTTACGGCTCTCTTTTCATTTCAGTTGCATCTCCCCGAATGGCCCCCGCATTGACAATGCTAGCTCCCAACCCTTGTCTGATGTTGATGGTGCTGACGACCTGCGGACTCCTTCTGCCACCTACGGAGCCGTGGGTCATTCCCCAGCCAAAAGTCAACGTCTGGCGTGCCTTGGCTCAATCGCTAGGACAGGACAGCATCTGCCTGGACACCGGCGCTGCAGAGGACCCGATGTCGTCCTGCCTTGTGGGGATCCCTTTCTCTCCAGGAGAGTTCCCCCCTGCCTTTCAGTCTGCCCTTTCCCCTATTTTGGCCCGGAGCCTTACTTTCCTTCCTGGTTTTGAACCTACTCACGCCTGGAGAGACGGAGTGGCAAAGCTGGATCCTGCGCCCTCCGAGCCCACAGAACTACATCTTCTCGGCTCCACCAGTTCCGCCATTTGTTTTCAGTTTGATTACACTATTGACCATGTAGAGAAGGGCAGTGAGGTGGTTCTGCAGGAAAAGAAAGAATATCAAGCCAATCAGTGGTGTCAGGCCGTGGTAAAGATCCTTGGCCCCACCACGACTAAGCAGACCCCTTACGCCCTTCCTAGAGGAGTGTTCTTGATCTGCGGTGACCGAGCGTGGGCAGGCCTCCCCTCTCGCCTGGTCGGAGGGCCGTGCACTTTCGGCAAGCTGACGCTGTTTACCCCCAACATGACTCAAATTATTAATTGGAAGAAGTCTAACATCACGTCTGAATTGGCTAGATCCAAAAGAGATCTTAAAGATCTCACCGAAGATTGTGATGGCGAAATTACGCATTGGTCTCATTCAAAATCCGTCGCTTTTACCATCCTATTGCCATGGGTATCAGTGGCGAAATCTCTAGGTGAATTGGGCCGCCTAGAGTGTTGGGTGGCTAAGCAAGCCAATTATACTTCAGCTGCTTTATACGACCTCCTCACAGATGAGGAAATAACAAGGCAGGCGACACTCCAGAACAGGGCAGCAATAGATTTTCTATTGCTGCTTCATCACCATCACTGTGAGGAGTTTGAGGGCCTCTGCTGCATGAACCTGTCCTCCAGAGCCAAGGACGCCAGGCACTCAATAAAAAGACTCCAAGACCTCGTCCATCAGGTCAAACTGGAGACATCGGACTGGCTGGGAGACATCTTCAAGGGTTGGGGCCTTAGCGGGTGGGCCAGTTCAGTTTTAGAATCAGTTTCTAAGATTGTTTTGAGTTTGATTGTACTTTTGGTTCTGTTCATGTTGATCCGCAGTTTGGTCCAAAAATTAATAGCCAGAGCCACAACTATGGCTGCCAATCATGTCACAATTCCCCAGGAAGAACCTTTCGGGCTGGAGGACCTCTCCTCAGAGGTCGAAGGAGCTGCGGACGAGGAGGGGTCAATCGAGCCGCCCCAAGAACATCTGTGGGCTGGCGAACTCCAGCTCGAAGAAGGCGAAGATTGGCAGGACCGGCCGCGGACATCTTCTTTTTGAGTTATACGGGCATTCCTGTTTTCTTTATTTTATTTGTTAAGAAACGGGGAGATGTTGTAGTGTGTTTTAAGTTTCTCAGTTTGCTCCCCCATTTTATGTACTGTACCCTCCTTTGTTCTTTGTAAATGGTTCCTCTCTCCCCAGTTTTTCCCGCCACTGCCTCCTTGCCAGTTAAGTTGCCTGGTTATCATGCTATTTTTAGTTGCTAATGTTACAGTTTGTAGAACCGCTCCTCCCTCATCCCACCTTATAAGTGGATGTTTTCTCCTCCCTGGGCACAGTCAATCACCCCCCACTCCTCCCAGGTTTCGAGAACCTTCTCCTCTCTGGGGGTTGTGGTTGGCTGTGGTCCCGGGGCCCCTCCTTTACTTTGTATTCATTGGTTTCTGGTGTATGTCAGTTACGTTCAGTACCTCCCTTTGAGTTTCCCCATTGGATAGCTGAGCTCCCCTCCTCTCTCCTCCCCTTCCCTCTAAAACCTTGTCTCTCCCCCTGTTCGGCGCCATTTTGCTGGTTGGTGCCCCTTCTCGTTGGTGCCTCCGGATCACCCAATAAACCAACTGTTCACCCCCAGCAAGTGGTCACCTCCTTTATCGTCTCTCGTGCGCCACTCCGAGCTCTTCCTCCAGCCCAGCCTGAGGCCAAGACGCCGAGGGGGGCTGGCTTCTTATGCGCAGGGGCGTTGGCCTTCTCACCCCTCGTGCTAGCCGGATCTAGGGCCGCATACGCCCACGCGCAGGTCTCCAATGAAAAAGGAAGATGGTGAACACCAACTAGTGATTGTCTCTTTTACAGAGAAAAAAGAGTGCAGTGGAAAACTTCATGGAGGTAGCTCTGTTACTGAAAAGCCTCCAGACCTGGCTTTTCAGGATGCTCTCACAAGCAATGAGGAAGACATTCTGTCTGGGACATTGAAGGACATTTATGACAGAAACACCATGAATTCTTTTCAACAGAAGAAAAAGGAAGAAGTCAGGGACAATTTAAAAGGGCTAGAAAGTGAAGACCACAAATTGACAGAGAAAATGGAAGACAGTAAAATAAATTTTAAAAAAGAGATTTTTAGAAATTAACTAAGTACCTTCACATCTTCAGCACAAACTTATGATCTTCCTGATGTGAATCCTTCTGTGAGTGATTCAGAAGAAGTACAAAAATCTAGATATTGGATGAACGAAGAGTAAGCACATACTCTTTCTTTATTTAGGAACACGTGCATAATTATTGCTTATTAACTTATAAATGTGTGGGTGCAGAAACTCAATATACATGTACTGAACAGATGCTGGTTGTGCACATAACAGCAGTTTACAATTTGAACATGTGCAATGAAGACCTTTCCCTTTGGTCTAAAGTAAACACTAAGTTTCTATTTGCATAATTTTTTTTATGCCAGAGAGGGACTGAGTCACAGCCAGTAAAGTCAATAATCCTCAAATTGTGGGAAATTAGTAGGAAAGGACCACAATTCATCAGTTTTACAGTAATTTATAAGCTGTTCTGAAACAGACTAAGCATAAAATTTTTCATGATTTTCTCATTTATTCTTAAAAATATTTTTTCTGAATTGTCTTCTTATGCTTCCTTATAGCACATCATTACATTGAAATATTTCATTAAAAATACAAAATGCTACCCCACTCAAAATACAAATAATTTTAAAATATATTTCTAGTCAAAGAGAGTGGGGAAAAAACCCTAGGAAATTATTTTATTAAAGCCCCTGCAACTGTTCTGGAGAATCTGAAGTGTAATACACTCAATGACACTAGTTCCTTGGTGGTGGATGATTCTAAGGAGCTGGTCAGCAATGTCATCAGTATGGAATGTTATGATTATGAAAAACCACTTTTCCCTATTAACATTGCATTTACATCATGCTTCAGAGGAAATTATCAGGAGATTATGGTGAAGGTGACTGATACCAACTTCCAGTCAAACTACTTAACTCCTATTTCTTTACAAGGATCCTAAGGAAACCATAAGGTAACTCTCATCGAAGGATTGCAAAAGCAGAGTTTGAGCTTCCCAGTTAAGTCTCTGGAGTTTTTCAAGTAAAGTTGTCATTATTGAATCATATTGCCCACTATGTGTGGTTAAACAGAACTTTCTACTTTCTCAAGCCCTAATTCTATTTGAAAACCAGTATTTACTAACATTCTTTTTTTCACTTACAATGTTAAGCAAATGCTTGATCCCACAATACTAATGGTTGAGTAAAGTTTCATGATTATTGTAAATAAGTGCAATGCATTGCATTATTTGATAAAAGCAAAATTTAGGAGGAATTATTGTGCTTTTAGATCACAACAAAATAACATAATTCCATGAGTATAAATAAGTACAAACTATGTCAAAGGAACAGTTTTTAAATGCAGAAGTGTTGTATTGGACCAGATTAATCACCCAATTTATAATTTGATTTCGTTTCACTGAAATCATACACTGGAATATTAATAACATCACATGATGACTAGAGATCACCAGGTACTTGGGCATGCCGGTGGCAATAATAGTCAATTTATTTTCTTTTCATACTTTCCTCTGTAGAGAATGCTACCTTCTCAAACTGTGAAACACAGCATCCTTTCCCTCCAATACTCTAACCTCACATTCGCTTTAATCAGGAAAGCTTTGCAGAAGTAAAAATTTATCATCTGGGTGTTTTTGCTTTGTTGTCATGCTTAAAGAAGGAAACATTTACTGTTCCAAAGGTAGGACTCTTACAAAAGCTGAACGTGGATTTTCAAATCTCTTTCTGTTACCATTCAGAAACATTCAATTCTCTGGCACCTAGGCAGTTAAAGTAAGCTTGAAATAGGTGATACTTGTTCCATAAGACTGTTATCTGATCAGTTCTGCACTGAGTATGCTAATAATCTCAAAGTGCAATCTCTTCCAATGTCAGAAGTCTACAAAAATCAGAATCTAATCAGAAGTTGCAGCTTCACATCCTGTACATGCAGATTTCCTGTCAGCTTTGTTAAAACCACATATCTTTAGCTAAAAAAGATCTATCTTCCCTTGTTTGATATAGTTCAGAAAATATAGTAATTTTCAATGAAGATGTGTCAACTCAAAACTTTAATTGCTTGGCACAGTGATCAATTTAATGGAACCATTTCTCTCACCATTTCTCTCCTTGGTGCCAGCAAGTGCAACAAAAGGTGTTTATCATATATTAGTCTTAGGCTGAGTATAGTCTCAAATTGTGTTTCAGTTGTGTTTCTCCCTTTCCCCATTAAGATGTTAATTTGGAAGTATGGAGAAATTAAAATTATGAAAAAATACAGATTAGAAAAATCTCAGAAATTTTTCAAAATCTGAGGAAGGTCATGAGTTTCAAAGCTCGAATTCAAATCAGGAACAAAATTATATAAATATTTTAGTCAATATAAAATGATATAAATATTTTAGGCAATATTATATAAATATTTTAGGCAATAGAAAGTTTAGGCAATTCCAAGTTTTGATGACTTCCAAGCATTTTTCTGAGCTTTGTATAAAGTGCTATTACTTGGGTAAGGTTGTTCTTGGGTTAAAAAGAGGAGTCTGATTCTTCTGTGATAGCCTAGCCAACTTCAAAAGATAAACCAATTTTGTAAAACAAATTTTTGTAAAAAAATTCAGGCATGTAATAGAAGAGGGGTTTTTATTGCAAGTTGATTATATATAATTTCTTTCTATATTTAGATTCAGCCAATTGAGCCATCAGTTTCAGCATTGAAAGCAAGACATTATATGTATCACTCAGTGATATCTATGAGTGCACTGGTTCATATCCAACATCCTTCATCCCAACCTTTTAACAGCTCAGTCACTATTACTCTACCCTGTCCTCCGAACCCAGACAAAAAAAGGCAGGAGTTGAGACAGAAGATGCAAGAGCCATTAGTGCTACAGTTAAGAGGGTTGCTGCAGCATACCATCCTCAGTAATACCTCAATTCAAATTCACCATTTTTTAAAACATCAAAATCAATGAATTTTAACAGATTTTGATTTATGATTTCTTGTATTAAAATGATGTTTGTTTTTTTATATAGACTGCAATACCTATGGACTTTGTTAGAAACACTAGAGCAAGCTCTCAAAATTTTCATGCTATAGTTTCACCAGAAAAATAATACAGTATTTGATGTTTATTCTTTAAATATGGTGACCACTACATTTCTAGCAGGAGTCAGAATGAAGACTGTATGAAGTTTTTTCGCCAATAAATATTCAGACATGTTCACCAAAGTCAAAAATTGAACACAAAGAATAGACATGACTTAGATCTGCTGTGTTCGCAGCAAGTTGATTTGAGTCTGACCTTTGAATTTTTTCATCTCTACTTCTACATGTTTCAATGGTTGCCTGAATCAACATGCATGGCACAAGGGTTTATAGTAGGTCAATTTTATGCACTAGATAAAAGTCCAGATTTTTTGAAAGTATGCAGTACAATATTTCTAAAACTTTTTGGCATGTCTTAAAAAGCATTTAAACATGGAGACTCCTGGAAAAAAAGAAAAAAAAGATGATTTCTATGTTTCAGCAGTTTCTGGAGAATTGAAGAAAAAAAACTCTAAATAATGAAATCATTCACATACTCTGAAGTATCCCTCCAGACAGATTTTAAGCAAGGTGGGTAAACCAGAAAAAGTCATCAAGGACAGCAGAGGGGAAAACAGCTACAAACACAAGCTTACTCTTTCTGCAGAACTATTTTTATGGGTTTTTTTTCCTATAATTATTTGGCTTTCCAGGGCTGTGAGCACTTCTGTGAGAAAAAGTGTGGACAATCTCAGTGATACTTCGAAATTATTAGGTTGTTGAAATGAAGAGGGGTGGAAGGTGTTTGATGATGTTATTATCCAGAATGCACAGAATGGGCTTGTATCTTTTGAACTAAATGAGCATTTAGAAAGGTAATATATGAATAATTTAACAAAATTTTATTCACTGAAATATTTAATTCTGTGTTTATAAATAAGTGGAAATTAGTAGTGTTAAGAAACCATCCATTTTTAACCATTAACTTGCTCCTAGATTTGTTGCTCACAATTACAAAAAAACCCTTTTTCATTTATAGAATGTACACAATGTAGTACATAGAACATTGAGAAAGGAAATGCAACTATCAGTCTTAACTGGCAACTGTGATTTAGCTCTCTAACTAAAAAGGCATATTTTTTTTTAATTCCTATTATGAAATATTATCTTCCTTTCATGTAAAATTCATGTGTATTTGAAATCATATCTACATAGTCAACATACTTTACACTACAAACACAAGCAAATTTCCACCTTTTCATATGTAGGAAACAGGGATGAAAAGAAGGTAGCAAAAGTTTCCTTGGAGACTGAGCCCCATATTATTTTTAAGATAAATATATGAGCAGTTGATAAATTATTTTAAATAAAGCATTTAAATTTAATTTTCTTTCCTTTTATTTTTTTTACCTTACTACAGCTTTATGGTTGTTTGCCTTGCATTCCTTTTGGAAAACAGGTATCTTCTCCTCTTTGCTCAGGTTCTGGAAGAAGCTCTCCGTAGAACAAGGGCTAATGTGATACTGTATCAGAAAAGAGAAAACCCATATAAAGTAGCAGTTTTTTCTGTCTGCATCCAGAGAATTAATCAATGAACTTCAAAATCTCTATGAGGAAGGTTATATTGGTCCCCCAGAACCCACACAGCACTTCCCATTAAGACAAGGAGAGCAGATTCATTTTAGATTTAGAGGAAATATTTCTGCTTCAGGTAAGGCAGTTAATTCATGCAAGTGTATGGACATTATCAATTACCTCAGCTATTAAAAAGGCTGTATGGGAACACAGGTAGACTGAAGTTACTCATAGTACATTTAGTGTGTAATGTTAGTTTATTTCAGTGTGCTGTTTCTTGTAAAGAAAGGAATGTGGAGCTTAATGGGAAACTGCTCCAACTGTAAAGAAAATGTACGATCTGAACGAGCTCCTGAGCAATGTGCTCCAGGTGACTCTCCTTTGAGCAGGAGAGTTGGACAAGATGATCTCTTAAACCCTTGTGAATTCTGTGAAAACTGGGTCCTCAGAAACCCAGGGTATTTTAAGAATTATTTTAAAAGGACAGGTTTCTGTCTGCTGCTTTGTCCAAGTACATTCACTTAGACTGAGGAAGAAACCAAGGCAAAATAGTGCCTGTTGTGAGTTGCACTGTGAATTGAGGTGATGAGAGAGTTATGCCATTTCTGTTAACAGCCTAGAAAATTCCATGTAGTGGCTGCCACCATTTAGAGACTTGCTTATAGGGAAAAGGGAGAAGAAGCCTCTGAAAGGTTTTCACCCTAAATTGCATATAGTCTCTTCTGTCTGTCTTAGATTGAACATATAAATATATATTTGGCCCTCTGAACATTTTGTACATAAACTCTCCCATTGAAAACTGAATGTACTCTAAAGAAAGGAATATTCTTCAAAAAGAGAAGTCTCCAGCCTATGAGAAATGTCTGCTTTTACACACAAAGGACAGTGTCTGTAGATGTATCAAATAAATGGATTTAGAAAGCCTAAAAATGCATCTACCCCTCTGCTGTGCCATTCATTTTTTTGTTAAACATAGCTATCTATCCTGAATAACCAGAAAGCATATACTTTTAATTTCATTCACAACACCCCTTTATTTTTATTCTTCTATTCTGTTCCTTGATTTTCAACTTGCAGCACTGCCTTCACCACTTATTCCTGAAGCCAACTATTAAAGGGCTAAGAAAGCTAGCTACAAAGATATGCCTACTACTGAAGCAGGCTGAATTCAGATGTTCAATAAAGTAATAGGAATGATAAAGAACAATCAAGGAACAACCAAATGTTATATGATTACCTTTACTTGACTCATGCTAATGAATTATTTTAGATGCCATGCATCTAAATTCAGGACATTTTTTTTTTTTAATTTATTATATGGACTGCAGGGAATGGAGAAGCTTCAGGAAAGTCTACAGACTGATTTTTCATTCACAAAGACAACCAAGGCTGGAGCTCCAAATCAAAGAAGGGGATGAATTTAGTAACCACAGTTCACCTCATTACAAAGGAACAGCAGTGTTTTATAAAATTACCAGAGAGATGATACCAAAGAAATGGATGATACCAAAGAAACCTTACCATATGATGAATATCAACACCAGTCTCCACTGTGCAAATTAGCATTAACATTGCCAAAGGTGTGTTTCTCACCTGATAATATTAGAGACATTTCCCTTTCTGCCTTACCTTACATTTATTAGAAAAAGGATCTTGGCATGATTTTTGATTTAAAGATAAACACAGAAGTCAGTGATAGACTTCTGGTGCATCATCAATGTACAAACATTCTCAGAATTTCTATTAGCTGTGGGGAAGGACCCACACACAAGTATAAGCATGGAAAAAATTCTAGCAGAAAATTTTCACCCAGCTACTCTCCCCAGCTGGAAGGGAGAAATTATTATGGCACTGTGAAATTATTACTGGAGTTTCAGGTGTATCATTCTTGTTTCATTGTCTTGGGAGCACAGAATTGCATATTGTAGGATCATTAAATGGTTTGTGTAACCTGTCTTCCACCCATCACCTGATTATTCCATTATTCCTGATTAGCCTCTGCAGTACAGTCATGTGGGCAATTATCTCTATCTCTGGTGAAAGCTCATGCCATATAAAATAATCTTTAATATTCCTGCAATGAAATCTCATTGTAAACTTTTCAAAGAGCCTATGTACCAACACATTATGTTGCACAAAATGCTGCCACTAAAATACTACTATCAAAGTTGCATACATTTTGATATCAAAATATCTACAGAAACACTTGGTCTAAATTTCTGGCGATAAATAGTAGCATGTTTCTCTTTTTGAATTTGTCTTTACACATTTCTCAATTTATTGTTTTTCCAGATGATAGTTAAAATAATCTGGAATGTCTGATTTTGGTTGTGACAGAGACAGATGAGTCTTTTTAAGGTGACCATTCTGACTACTACATTTCCACTAATTTCTGTAAAATTCTAATCTAAATTTCTTTTGTAAAGAAGGCAGTAACTGTACAATCATAACCCATTTTCTATATGTATATACCTTCATTATCCACTTACAAATATATTGCTGACAGTGGTCAAAATACTGTTGGTTTACTTTGTATGCAAACATTCACATCAGTTTTTACTTTAAAATATATTTCTACAGAAGTAATCTGATTTTCACTAATAATTCCTATTAATGGTGCTTTTCTTTCTTCAGCAACAGAAAACACCTGCTCCTCTAACCTATTTTGTTCAACACAAGTCAGATAGAGGGCATTAAGTTTTGATGTCAAGTATATGTGTTCATATTTACTGATATCAAATATTTTGTATTTATGTGACACAGTGGGCTAAGGAGATAAAAGATTAATTTCTCCTTTTCTGTCTGTCCTGTTTAATATGCTACTAGAGTCTGGTCATGTCTGAGAGGTCCATTTGACAGAGCACATCAATGTTACTGGCTGGGAATGCTTTGCAAAAATAGATTGCTGTAATACATATAGACATTATGAAATTACTATTCTGCTGAAGTTTTATGTCTAATGAATGTCTAACAGCAGAATAGCATGTTATTAAACACTCCCTATTTAGCTGGGGAGTTTAGCCACCAAGGCTCCAGCTTTAAAAAGCTTTTCAAAAAAAAAAGGGAAGATTTCTTCTTACTTCACTAATTTTTGCCCTTCAGAGGCCCTATGGGACAAGTTGCTGTTCTGGCTTGCACAAGAGCTTGCAGAAGATAATACATCATTGTTTGCTTTATGTTTACCTGTTCGATGGAGCATGTTTCAGCTTGTTAGGCTGAAGTGCCCTGATAATTTAACACACCAGATGTATGAGCTGCTTTGCTGCTGCAAAAAGACCCTTCCAAAGTCAGCTGATAAACAGCAGATCTTGTCTCAGTATTTGCAGAAGAGTGGCAGAAGTGATCTTTCAGAAGAACTTCATTAAAAGTGGCAAAATAAGGTGGTCACCTGAAGAATCAGTGGCAACTCACAGCCCGATTTATCTTCTTTCTTGTTAAGTGTATGAATATTTCCATGATATTTCTGGATGAACAAGTAACAGGGATATCAGTCAGGAGACGACTATTTGTTACTTTGCAACCTCTTTAATAAGCAAAGTATAAAACCCATGTCCTTGCTTGATAAAAGTGAACATTTCTTAAATGGAAAAGTCAGATATTGAATATATAGGTATGAATAATTACAGACTGATCTGCATAGATTTCTGAGGACTTTAACTGTTTGCCCATGCCATACACAGTCAACACAATATTTCTACATATCTTAAACATTAGAAAATATTCATTATATCAAAGTCATATGAATCATTCTATAATATATGTATTGCTCTATATACAGTTTTAATAACTACCAAATTCTTCAGATTATAGCCTGATGTACAGACAGAGGTAACAACTTCTTACTTTCAGATTTTTTAATTAATTCTGCTTTTATATTAATTAATTATGCTTTTATATTTCCCACGAATATTTTTCATCCTTGTGAATTACATACAAGATTTCAGTGTAAACTCATGTGAATATGTAATCTCTTTCCTGAATTTAGGAGATTTGTCACCTCACTTTAAACTCATTTAAATGCAGTTTTTTAGGTTACCATCAAATATGGAAAAAGAACTATTTCTTCATACAAATTCTAAAATGTATGGCTTTGACAATTTGTTTCTTATACTAAGTTCTTGAATTGAAGGTACAGATAGTTAACCACAAGTATTTGTGCCATTCCTTATTCATGTCTTCAATCTCTAAAAACTCCAAAATGCTTAGTAGGAATAATCAGATTTTTAAGTCAGAGTATGAGCAAAGTCGACATTCTCTAATGGTGTTTCTACTAAAATAATATTTAATTTACCATCTTCTGCTATTTACTTCTATATTAAAAACCTCATAAAACACACCAAATATTTATCTAAACACGAAACTGATTTCTGTTAAAGGCAAAAAGTAGCTGGCAAGAGTCAGTGAAAAACACTTCTGAGTTCCTTGGTACTTACTCATATTGTGATTACACAGGCTGTCACAACTGTGTGACTTCCCTACTGCTTCAGAAATGTGCAACAGATGCCTCTTTCTTCAAGTCCACCGGTGCACAATTAATTACTGTTATTCTTCTTCAATGCACTAATTATTTTCCTTTTTCACCTCCCCTTGAATCATGTAATACAAAAGATAAATATTAATCTCAGTCAAAACATTATTGATCTAAATTTTATTCATTTTATGCTATTTAGAAAACCTGTATATCTGGCTGGCAAACCTTAATTGTAATACACAGTCCATGTATTTTATTTATAGAGGTCATATATTTGCAACATTTACAAATTGCTACTGTAAATGAGAAAACTGCATAGTAAAAGAAAAGATAAATAGGAATAGTATTAGTTATTTTTATTCATTTAGTCACTAATGTCTTATGTTATTTTCAGTTTTTAGACGTAAGACAAATCTACGAGTAATTTAACCCCTTCTCTGGGAATAAAGCATAACAAACACGCTTTTCTTTTTTTTTATAAAGAAGGTCTTTCAACTGTAAGCTGACTTCTTACTAGACGAAAGAATTATCACACTTTTCCCAATGCTGAACACTTTTTGCCATGAGGCATTTGTCATAAGTGCCTTCTCTTAAAGACTAAATATTCACTTGCTAGCTCATCAGATATCTTCGGTATGTATGTACGTTAGGATCGTGGTTCAATGGATGATGGTACAACAAACAATACTGGAAATATTGCTAAAAATTTGACTTCGTTTCTCCACCAAAATGAAAACCGTTTGATACAATTTCCAACATTCTGCCACAAGATGGCATCTTTGTCTAACAAAAAATACATACATGTAATATCATTTATTATGCTAGTCGCAGGCTGATATGGCCCAAGAATTGATGTGGAAAGACCAATTTCTTAACTACTATCAATACTGATCTTGGTTTTTCAGGTAATTGTCTCCTAAATGAAAGGGCTCCCTTAGTGAAATTTCAACTCTCTGAAGTGCAAGCAAAAGGTGGAAAAGAATGACAACTACACAAGATAAATCTACTTCTGACCTACGTGATTTTATTGAGTATAAAAAAATATGTAGGATGAAAAGTAATATCTGAGCTTTATGGCTTAGAATGTGAATGTTTTTTAACTCTAAAGAAAAGGTTAAATTCCATATTTCTGCTAAACAGTGAAGGCAACTGAAAGGAAAAGGAGCTATGATAGGAAGCCAGTTGCTCAGAAAGAAATCACCTAGACAACTATAAAAATTTGGCTAAATGAAGACAGTAGTTCATTATTTAAGTACTGAACAGTTAGTCAAATAAAAAAAGGAAGAAAAACAAATATTCCTTTTGTGACATTGTTACAGGATGGATTGCCAACTGCATCTGAGACAATGAAGTACAAAGCCATAAAGCAGACTTTGCATATTCAACATTTAAAACACAAATTTTCTACTTAGTGAAACAGGGCAGGATCAGTAAAACTAATTAATACAACAGATGTTTAATTAAAAAACTGAAGATGGTATTTAATCAGTATCCCATCCAAGTCCCTTTCAAAAAATAGTTGTTTCTTTCTTTAGATAGCTTTCAGGAAGTAGTGTTCACACAGAACTATCTATAGTGAAGTAATCTTCAAGCATGAGAGTCTCAACTTAAAAGCTTGTCCCAAGTGAATCGGGAGGGAGCACACATGCAGAGCTGCTTGGTGGGAGAGCTGGAGGAAAGGCTCCTTCCAGCTTTTCTCAACTGCTCATTTCAGTGAGCAAGTCTTAAATGCAGTGAGATAAGCCCCTGAAAAGGCAGGAGGACTCAGGAAAGTGGCATACAATAGCTCAGTTGAAATAATTCCCTCCTTTCCATAATATCTCTGCATTTTACCTGAAGATACAACAAGTTCTTGCGCATTTCCAATAAAATTAGTAAAACTGTCAAGCAAAGAAATGCAATATTCACAATTCCTCAAAAAAAATTCAACTTTCTCACATACTATTAGAGATGAGCAAAAGACTTATTATGGATCAGTGATCTACTGTAATATTATAATAACTCCTAGAAAAGTTCACAAGACTAGAAAAACAGAGTTCATGTCCACCCTGTCCCTCTGAACAATGAAAATGTCATAAACATAAGAGAAATGATTCTATAATAATGCAAGTGTAAGACTTTGTTCTCATCTCTAGTATATGTGAAAGACAAGATTTCATCATTACTATTGTAACCCCATTCGTAGTCTTTAAATAATATTCATATGCTTTTGAACTCTTCATTGCATATATAAATTCTTAATTTCACAGTGGATATAACCCCTTGACAGATGATTTTCCAAAGCATTGTATGAAGTCTTACATGTCTATGTCTCACTTCCCTTTTTACATCCTTTGAACACCTACCACACCATTGTTCCCATTAAGACCTTTTGTGCTATAACTTCCCAAGTGGAAAAAAAGGGTGCTTCTTCAACTTGTTACTATACCTAAAAATGCATACATAACCTCTTTCATCATTGTACTCCATTTAGAAGTCCAATTTGGATAGTAGGACTTCCAGAAATGTCCTCTTGTCAGATTACAGCCAGAGTAGACTAATTATCAGAAATGGAAAGAGTTTAATAGAACTGGAAAGATTCCAGCCAGTATTAGTATTCATATTACTACTTGGCACTTTCAAACTGCAAGTGCCAATTCAGCCAGCAGATATCGCAGAAGAGCTTCTACAAAGATACTGTTTTCTGTATTTTCAGACCTCAAAGCTAAAATCAGTATGTACAAAGTCATTTCACAAGGACAATGAAAGAAAAACTCCTGAAAGATTGTGCATTATTCCCTTATCTCTTAATGAGTTTACCCACTTTAGAGTATTTTGAGGTCAAGGTATGAAAATAATTTAAGATGCAGATATTATGCAATCAGAAATATGAAATTTTTCATTCTATTTACATTAATATTTTGTTAAAATCAATGTCCATGCTTGAAGAATTAAGGAAATTAACAAAAAGGTGTTGAAGGAATAAAAAAAGTTTGAAGTGATAGAGAATCAAATGTTTAAAAATGTTTTAAAGTTTTCTACTTCTAAAAGAACAATGAAATTATTTTAAAGTGAGGAAACTTGCAACAAAACCAGAAGACCTTATTGTTCTACATAATTCCAAATATTTTAAGAAACTACCAAACTTATTTGAGGTAAGTGAATAATTACTAATGAAGAAATTCATGTTCTCTGAATTTCTCTTATGAAGTTTTGATTAAATGTCATTTTTCATGAAAAACAAGATGCTACAAAAAAATTCTAGAAGTTTACTAAGAATATTTGCAAATAAATAAATTATATGATACAATTACATGATACAACAGTTATGAGCCAATAACTAATTTGATGATACTTATAAAACTAAACTCAAATGGAAAACACTTAAGGTCATCTCTGGTTACACACAGAGAAACTCCTAAAAGTCTAGATTTATTGTCAGGCTGGAGGTAAAACAGTGAAAGCATTCTGCTATTTTTTTTAACCTATATAAACAATTTTCAAAATGTTCCAGAAGCAAATGTTACCAAGAGGGGTGCAAACAGCTGAATAGCTTAGAACTAAAGAGGGATGACATGGTAAAACTACATGGGCTCAACATGTAAAGTCAGCAAAGCTAATGTGGGTTTACTCAACCATTTCTACCCCATTTATTTTGCCCTCAAGCCTTGGTTGGGAGTCTTTTTAATTCACTGGTTACATACAATATAAGTGCTGTGAGTTTTAATCAAATACTTCATATTTTTCTCATAATTGCTGTTCAAATATAAATAAAATCCCAGTAATAATAAGTACTCAGAAAGTATTTCTAAGAGGGACAGCAAACTGTCATTGCCAGTCTAGAAGTTGAGGAGATGTCCTCCATGGTGCATGGTTCTGCTCATGTATTTTCAAACAGAGTGTATTTAAAGTACCAAATCTTTGCTGAGCCCTTCTGCAGAGAAGGAATAAGTAAAAGAGCAAGGTAAAGGAGAAAGGTTCTTCAAAGGAAACTAAAAAAGTTTTGTTTAGCCAGAAAAAAAAAAAGTAATCAGTAAAGTTAGTAAAGTTATTTTCAATTTGATAAATACTGTACTGGTTGCAGAGCATAAACAGATAAAGAATTAGAAGTACTTCCCTAGCTATCACAATCTTCCAGCAGGATTAAAAGGATTAAACACTACAAGCATTTTAAAATGCAGTTTTTAGAGTTCATGACAGGTTTTAGAACAGCAGTTTTCAACAGTGGAGAACTGAAGTCACAAGGAGAGGCATTCTTTGTACATTTTTGTGTTGCTAGATTATACAAAGTGATATAAACTCAACAGGAATTATCAACATATCCTTTATACTGGTTTCTCAGTCCACCTCCTCTTGCAAGCAGGCTCCTGCCACTCCTTATCACAATACAAACTGTGTACATGGATCGACACATATACACACTCCTAAACTTGGCAGGCAGTAGCCTCAGTTCGTGTCTAAAACAGGTATAAAATCAACCTGAATTGTGGTTTCCTGGCTGACAATAAAGCACTGTCAAATCTTTGTCTCTTTTGTTCTTCAGTGACTAGTAACCATGGATACCCAAGGCAATAAAGTTCACTGATCCTCAATGCTGTAATTCGGGGTGTGTTTATTGTAGCTGATTTTGTTATGGACCCCCCCAGAAGATAAAACTAGTAATGCAGGATGAAATGGAAATTTTGCTTGTGTTTTAATATAAAAAAAAAGCATGCTTTGTTGAACAGCATAATTACTTTCCCTGAATAATTTATAACAGCCAGTCTGCCCCATTGAAATGTTCATATTAATTTTAATGAGCTTGTCAAAGCTCTTCTAGCCATTTTATATTGAATAGTTTTAGCGGGGGTAATATTTTAACCCATTGCTCCTTTTAACAAACATAAAAATCTGTTTTATATAAAATACCTTTTTTATTTTCAATTTATAAATTAACATCTATAGTTCATTCAAATAGTAGCAACATTATGATTCTCTACAATACAGATTATATTTCCATATCAATTTAAAGTTTATTTCTGCAGGGAAAAAAAAAAAAAAAACAACTGGAAAAAAGATAGCTTTTTAGTCAATTGGACTAGAGGGCGTAAGTGTTTCAATTACAAGTCTTTGGATGCAATGTTTGCATTCACATTGGTGGTTTTTTCCAAAGCTTAAATTTATACAACCTGTAAATTTTCACTTTATTCTGAGCAGACTGTGATATATCAGATGTGCATAATTTTGTTCTTTCCCACTGTAGCTGTTTATACTTTCATCCAACGATTTCTACTTTAGCTGCTTTTTATCACTAAAATTAATTTGAACGAATTTGAACTATTGTTCCACAAACAGTCGAGAAACTGATAGTATAGATATCATTCCAATTTCACCTTTTTCCTGAATGCCTTCTTCATGGCATTCCTGATGGTCCTCTTGGAACATCAGCATTTATCTGATTAATGTTTTTTTTATCTCTACTTAGCCATGTCAGGACTAAGGGCAAACTCTGGGCTAAAAGATACAAAAAATATATGTAAGAGCTAAGGTTAGCAGGTTTGTGTAGAAATGTAAGGAGCAGGAAAAAAAATGTTATTACTGCTACATGCAAAGGGACAGGAACGTGATGCCTTGCGAAGCTAGAGAAGGAATTGTTTTGTCTACCTATTCTGTGAAGAGAGCTTGCTATCCCCTAATATGAAGCCTAGACTTACACACTAAAGCAGAATAGAATCTGAAAAATATAAAAGCTAAAACCTGAGGCATCAACGTGCATCCTTTAACTGAGTGAGTTTGGATTAGGTGACACAGATCTTTTCCATGAGGATTTATCTATTTCTGTCAACTCTTTCTGAACTACAGGAACAGTTTAACAACTTATTTGTATATTCGTCATTCTTGTCAGGAATGGAAACAATCTTTTTCAAAAGCCCATAAAACTCATTAGAGGTATCTATCTGGCTTGGGTGAGGTAAATTTCCATGAAAAACACCCTGTTAATAAAAGGACAAGGAGATAATTTCTTTCCTATTTCATGAATAAGAAATTATTTTAAAATCTTCTATCTGTAGTAGTCTCAGAACTGCAGTTTTAAAATCTGAAACCAAATTTTGCAGACAGCAGCCTCTATCTTATTCGTCTACTGCTATAGCTTTTCATATTTTTTTAATTCAGTTCCAAATATAAAATTTTATATTTGTGATGTTAGTCCCTGATGATTATAAATTAGTTTGTCTGGAATATGTGGACATATCCTAGTATGTTCCCATTGCTGTTCAGTAAACAGACATTCTGCTACATAAAAATAAATTAATGAGCAAGAATTCTATTCAAGATTAGGTTATATACAATATTAGTCTAAAAAATTTAAATATTAAAAAAGCCAGAATATTAATTTAAGTATAAGGATATAGTACATTTTGAGATAAATTTTATTGGAAAGTGTTTGCATGATTGACTAATGCTGCTTCAGTTTTAAAAGGTTTGGTACCAGCTTAAATATTAGAAGTGGAAAAAATTCAGATCTTTCTTATGGTAGTGCTCCAGTGTTATGCTCAGCAGTAGAATATGTTCAATAAGGGGAGATTCTTTAGAACAAGTTCTACCACCTGTAGTCAGAGAAAATAATCTAGAAATATCTGTAGTGAAGGGAGGACAGAAGGTAATTATACTACCATACACATGCAAAAAAGATAGTTGTTAGAGTACAAACGAAAAATTTTTGAGTCTTAATTTTTTTTAATTTTTAAGTAATGTTGGGAATGTTACATAAATTGTTTCCACTCGTGCTAAAATTCAGCCACTGTGTGTTATAATATCGCACAGAATCTCTTAGTGACACCAAATAAAATTCTGGTCCCTGGCAGATAATTTATTTCAGTCTTCTAGATGCTGGAATCTGGGAGAATTGAGATTACATGTAACAGAAAAATATGCTTTCATGAGATGCTTCAAATATGGTTTTTTTAACATATCTGGTTAATTGGCTTTAAAATAAATTTTAAAAAAATGTATAGCATGCCATGGAATAGAAATTATTTATTTATTTTTCTTCTTTTCCATGATACTACTCCAACACAACAAGGAATTTCAACTTAGAGGCCTCCACAGGCCTCTAAATCCACCCATGACCTACAAGAGAGTTTCTTATTATAAAATTAAATACCAGAGGAAAAAAAATAGATGTACATTTAATTGCCATGAAAATCTGTAAGATATGGAAGGAGGTGAATTTATCTTCCCTGACAATTTGAAACTAAAATACTAAAACAAAAACACTTAAAGCATGAACATTGCATTTTTTCTCTAAAAAAAATTTAGTATGTAATCTCTAAGACATAAAGATTCAAGGAAAATCTTTCAAAAAGCTTATAAAGTAGAAGAATCATTCTGGTAATTTTTACCCTTTTAAATTTTTTGTAGTATGCTAAATTGCAATTCTGACTTATTTTTTGTGCTCCTGATTAATGCTGTTAGAGCTTTAAAATCTGCTGCAGTCCTTCTGTTACTATACTCAAAATTATAGTGGGATTGCAGCCAACTTTATTTTTTGCAATTTTTACATTTGAAATCTAACCAGCAGTTTTTATGAATCTCAAATTCTACAAAACCTCTTTATTTCTCACTAGATAGTAGGAATTACAGCAAGTCTAAAACTGTAAAAGAAGAGAGCAGTTTCGTGATTTTCCTTGAAACTAGAACAAAACAAACCCCTCTGCTATCTGAGATTGAGATTTAGAGAATCTGAAATTCCATTTTGCAATGCACTTAAGACACCCTCTACTTGGAGAAGAAGTGCTCATTTCTGATGGCTCTTTTTTGCCTCATGTTCACAGAAGTGACAATGCTCTGGAGTGTGATCTCAGTCTGTAACAGTGGAAACCTGGCAAACTCCATGTGCTGGAATAGCCAGGTGAATCATATTTATTTGTAATCCCATTATGTTTCTTAGAAACTAGAAAAAAACAGTGTCTGAAGAACTAAACCAGTAAACCATTTTTATTTTTTTTAATGTACTCACAGCACTAGATATAGTAAGAACTGTAATTGCCACAATAAGACTGACATAGACAAGAGCTGAAGCTCCACAAGTCAAAGATATCCATATAAATATGAACATCCTCCAGAGTTATATTAGGGTGAAATGAAATTGCCTAATACATGGCCAGGCCAGGCTTCAAAGTTGTACCACTAACAGATCTGCTTTAGGAAAATATGTCATCACAGCACACCATAGCAATTCTTTCCTGGAGCACCAAATTATGGCCCCTGGCCAATCAGGCCTAGGATCAGTGGTCCTATGCTGCATGTCTGATATTTCTGAGTGGGAAAAGAGCCAACTTAATGAACCTAAAGGTTTAAACACTCAAAAAATAAAGCTTGGCTAAATTTATTTTCTGCACCCAGTTACACAGCCAGGAAAATACCATTCAATTAAACATCTCCCTCAGTAGTAGAGTAGGTTACTACTCATGGAATATACAAATGTTGAGTATTAGAATAAGCATTTCCAGCAGATTGAGGGAAGTGATCCTGCCCCTCTACTCACCCCTGGTTACGCATATCTGGAATGCTGCGTCCAGTTCTGGGCTCCCTAGAACGAGAGATGCATGGAGTTCCTAAAGCAGTTCCAGCAGAGGGCAGTGAAGATTATTAAGGGACAGATGCATTTCTCTTATGGGGAAAGGGTGAGAGATATGGGCTTGTTCAGCCTGGAGAAGAGATAACGGTGACAGGACCTCATCAATGTCTGTCAGTGTCTGGAGAGGGGTCAAGAGGATGGAGCCAGGCTCTGCTCAGTGGTGCCAAGCAATAGGAGAAGAGGCAACAGGCAGAAACTGATGCTCAGGAAGTTCCACCTCAGTATGCAGAAGACTTTACTGTTCAGGTGACTGAGCACTGGAAAAGACTGCCCAGAGAGGTTGTGGAGTGTCCCTCACTGGAGATATTTAAAACTATCTGGACACGATCCTGTGTGTTGTGCTCTAGGATGACCCTGACTGAGTAGTGGGGCTGAGCAAGGTGATTCACAGTTCCAACTGTATCCATTCTGTGATTCTGAGATCTATCATGCCATCAGAAGTATCCACAGCATCTGCACTGAGCAATTTTTTTCTTTCCTCAACATTTTATCTTCATTGTACTTCACAGAACCAGTGCAGAAATGACAGTATGGTTTTGCACACTGTGTTTGTATAGTACTGGATATATTTTAAAAGAACAGAGTAAAGAATGACAGTAAAACCTTTGCTTTGTCTTATTGCAAAATGCTAAGTAAGCTATTTTTATATACACTATATAAAAAAATAATTTTTTTACTGTTATTAAATTAAAGAAAGTCGAGCAAGGAGCTTCCACTATAGAGTGTTAATGTAAATCTGGACAGTGAGTTAATGTTTAGGAAGGCTCAGATAAAGAGAAGGAGAGTCACCAGGAATAAACAGACACCCTAAGGGCTAATAATCAACTCGGAGAAAATCCTTAAGCCAAAAGGAAACTAAAGGAACATAAATACAAATTCAGACGACAAAACCAGTGGAATGTGACAGGGAACAAGAGAAGAAAACTATCAAGGATCAAATTCTATTAAGGATTATTATATATGATAAAGAATACATTATAAAAATAGTACATGATACCAAGACAGAAAAGGTTATAAGTATGACATCAGAATAAAATAATTTACCCTAGAAAAGGTGTGACATAATTCAGTGAACAAGTTTTACATTTGTGGGGAAAAAAAGTGCAAAATTCTCACTTTGCAGAATGGGAGGATAGGCATAAAACTTTAAATATGTATATTTATATATATATTCCTATTTTAATGTTTCAGCATTGAAAGGAAGGCTTTTAAATTTTGAATCTTATCTAGAGTGAGCAAGTCTGTTGAATTTTTATTCTGAACTCGAAAAAATCTTCTCTTGAAAGAAATGAACAAAGCAGTTAGAGTAATAAGTTTCCTTGTTCATGCAGAAAAGAACCTGCTTTATGAAAAATCTCATGAGCAAGTCTAATTCTGCCTCTTTCTGATGGCAACGACTTCACACTTATTCTTCATATCTTCAAATTCTCTTGTTCAAGCCAGTCTCAAAAGCTGTCTGAAAGTTCAATTCAAACATACATGCTTATATGGCAGATAGATCTAAGGTGGTCATCATGTGACATTTCAGTAGATTAGAAATGCTGTGCTTCTGAAGCAAATTCCTTCTTCCTGGAATTTTATTTTTGTTAACACAACATCTTTCCTGAAAACTGCAGTGAGAAACATTTCTCTAAATGGCAAACCCATCCATACAAAATCTTTTCCTACATTTTTGCTCTTAACTTTCCATCACTGCTATTTAAACTAAAGCTTGTGTCTAAAGAATTGATTACCCATAATCTGTAGCATAAATGAAAATATCCTATGAACACTTCTAATCTCTCAACGTTATCCTGGTTACCATGGGTACTAAGATTGGCATTGGAAAATATTCATTGAGCAACTCAACTCTCTGTTACTTCTGGAGAGTGACACACTAGAATGCATACATCTACATGTATGAAAATTTAACATTATCATTGACAAACAGATGTTTTTCCATGGCACAATGCAGCCACTTCCACATTTCAACTCATTTTTTATTTCAGTTGAATTTAACAAGATTCATGAACCACTATGACTCCTCAGCAGTAGCATTGCATTGTGTAGAGTGATCAAACACTTGGTGTGGGAATGGATCCTCCCTGTGTACCACATTCTGCCACCTCACTCAAAGGATGTTCAAGGTACATAGGAAGGATCACTAAAGATGGTTCAAGGTTATTCAGTGATACACAGTTCAGCTTGAACAGAAGTGTTGGATTTTAACAGCCATTGCAAAAGTTCAATAAATAAGTTCTTTCTTCCTACCAGTCAATTTCCCTTTAGAAGTTTTGCAGAGAAAAAGGAAGAAAAAAAACCTCTTAATCTCTAAATAGCTCTTGTTTTTATACAAAACATTTTAGCAGGCATAGATCTTATTTTTCCCTTTTGGTAGCCTCCCAGATTGATGTGCTATTCTGGATTCAGAATTTAGAAAGATTAACACCCTTCCCCATCATCTTCTAAAAACAACTAATTGAAAAAGAAAAACTTTCAAAATAATATTTGAGAGAATATAGAATCACTCAGTTATCAGACAAGGCCTTTTACCTAGGATCATGTGTCTATTTGATATCAATCACTGTGCTTCAAGAATAGCTAAGGATCTAACCCACAGCTCCTTCTCTTTGTAATATGTTCTACATTTTACTTCCTACATATAATTGGAGGTCTTTGGCATCCACAACATTCTTGTCTTTATATGCAAGAAACTTAGTCACCAACCTAATTTCCTACCACACTAAACCACTAAAAATCACATAAGAATAACTATTAAAAAGTATGAATACATGTCATTCTCATGAATACATACATTCTCAATGTATGTCATTCTCTCATTAAGCATCATCATCTCAGAGCACTTACATACTGTTCATCTTTACTCAAGCTCCTGTTGACACATATCTCAAATTTCACTGACATACACAATGCTAAAGAAAGTTCTTACTCAGTGAATTTAAGGTGATACAAAATAATACATTTATTTCTTCCAGACAAAAAACCCAGTGAAATCGTTCCCTGAATAGCAGTACCAAAATACCCAAACATAATCAACCCAAACACACTTATTTTCTTATTTTAAGAAAATAATTATCATTAAAACAATTATCATTAAAAAATTGAATCATTATCATTAAAAAAATTATCATTAAAAAATGGTTTGGCCATGATCGCCACAGGACAGAAGTATATTCCTTTAATCATACACTTAAAACCCATCTCAGAAAAAAATGGTCCGTTTTCAAGAGATTCTTCCAAAGGAAAGAAACCACTTAGAAAAGGATATTAAATACTCACTGATTGTAAAAAAATCCCCAAAATCAAACAGTTTAAGCAAAGTTATTCAGAACAAAGTGTTCTAAAATAGCAGCAATGTTATATATTCAAGTAAATTCAGATATTTTTAAAAAAAATTAGGGGACATCAACCTATAGCCTCAGTATTATGTGCCTCAGCCTAAGTTTTACACTATTTAAGCCTTTAACGTCTTGTTGTGCTGGTTTTGGCTGAGGCAGAGCTCATTTTCTTCACAGTCACCATCGTATACAACAGAGTGCTGCTTTCCTGGGGATAGTTGAACATCAACTTACCCATGGGAAGCAGTGAATGAATTCCTTGGTTTGCTTTGCTGTGTGCAGAACCTTTGCTTTTCTTATTAAACTGTATTTCACTCAGCCCACAGGTTTTCTCACTTTTACCCTTATGATTTTCTCCCCCATCTCACCAGGGGGGAGTGAGCGAGCAACTGCGTGGGGCTTAGCTGCCAGCTGGGCTTAAACCACGACACATGTATAAAATCCAATACCACTGAGGGAAAGAAAAGTACTAGATCCAGTCTTTTAATTAGTCTCTGAATTTTCCAAAGACTCATTTATCCTATAGGTGCTGATTTTCCACTGTGTTTTTATAATTAAAAATGCTAAAAATTCTTTCATTAATTTAATTAAAATTAATGAAAGAATGTGATAAAAAGAACAATTGATCATATTGTATTATTAAAATAAAATCATAGCAAAAGAAAATCAGAAACAGAATTAATTACCTTGAATATCCGTTCTTCAGATATCTGAAGGCATAGGCTATTGCAAACTATTTTACTAACTGGAAATAAAACAACACAATTGTTGGACCAAATAAATCTCTAAGAGTACACAGAAGATAAAAGTATCTAGTTGACTTTGATCTTTAATTTAAGAATTTGTTCTTAATTATGTTATTTACACAGGAGTGCCTTTGATATTCTGAATGCCAGAAATAGATGTCTGCTTACAAAAAGATACAGAAAAACATTTCCCTGTCTCCTGCAGGTATAGAAACATAAGTGATTCTTGGTTTTAAACACGTGGCTGTATACTTGACCACATTTTGTGGACAAAATCTACCAGGGAACTGACAGACAATTAAAATAAAATTTTCAAAGTAAGGTCTAGCTAGTGAGCACATAAAGATATTATATTATGTATGGACTCTAATACTGGAAGTTTAATAAACCTTAAATTGTTAGGAAAAAAGATAGGAGAGGATGGATAACCAATTTTCCTTCCATCCCTCAATCTCTCCATACTATCTCTGTTTCAAGGCCAGTTGCTTTTTCTGGGAGGTGCATCTAAAAATATTAATGAAGAGTCAGTTTGAATTATAGCCCTTGTGGGACCTCCATGACCTTCTTTTCCTTCTTATTTAACATGTGCCTGCATAAGATACATAAAATGTAGTCATCAACTCTTTCAGACTGAAACTTCCAACAGAAAAACACAGAGAATTCTCAAGAATGAAAAATAAGGCCTTCAATGTATTCCTGTTTTAGGAAAAAGTGTTTCATATACTGAAATCTTGCAAAAATATTTTTGACTATGAAAAGCCCCAAGTTTCTAGGGAAGAGACAACTCAGATTAAAGTATTTCTGAAACTTCTGGTCAAATCTTTCACCAAATAAAACATGAGAAAAGACATTATTCAGTTCACTATTATGTTCACACTAATATAACATTTTAGGACAAATAGGTATTTAAGCCCATATCTGGATTATTTAGAGGCTAAAAAGCCACACTGCATTACCATATCTGTCATGAAATAATCTGTCATCAGTCAAAGGTCTCGTGTTGTCAGCATTAAAAAAATTGTTGCAATTGTGTAAAGCCTGATACAGGATTCAAGAAATAAGCAACTAAAGGAGGATAATGTAATTACTTCTAATCAACATGGCTATCTGGAAAATTGATCTTGTAAAATTATGTTGTTATACCAATATATTTCTTATTTTTATGAAATTATAAATGCATTTGATAAAAAGTATCAAGGCAAAAGGATTTAAGAACTAAGTAACATGGATCTCAAATCTCAACATGCTATGCAAATAGGGAATATCACCAATGGCTATTTTTCTTTCATCATATTTTCCAGGGACTGATTTTACATTTATTTGTATTTTCATAGACCTGAGGACAAAAGTAATTCAGTCAATGCTGATAAATTTGGTTGTTGATTCAATAAGTGATTAAGGAAGGCAGGATCCATCAATGAAGGAAAAACTCAGTATGGTAATATCTGCATTTATTACCAGAGTATTATTTATTAGCAGAGGATGAAGGCTTTTCTTAGAATATGACAAAAATAGTTTGAGATGTAGTGATAGACCAAGAGGTAATGTTTTTTAACTGAAAGAGGAAGGGTTAGATTAGATGTTAGGAAGAAATTTGTTGCTGTGAGGGTGGTGATGCACTGGAACATGTTACCCAGAGAAGCTGTGGATGCCCCATCCCTGGAAGTGTTCTAAGACAGGCTGGATGGGGCTTTGAGCAACCTGATCAAATGGAAGGGTGTTGGAACCAGATGATCTTTAATGTCCTTTCCAACCCAAACATGTCTATGGTTTTATGACTCTCTAGGCAGGACTCAGATAAAGAGACACAACTCAGTCTCTCTGCCTTTGCAATCAGCCTGAATATCTGAATATTTCCCAGAGATCTCAAAGCACAATAAACAAGGGCAGTTCACAGAAACACGCCCGGACCCCAGTCCCAGTGATAACAGAAGGGGATGCAATAGTGACTGGCAAGGAAAAGAGGTGATACACAAGTGCAGCTGGGCAGTTCCACTGGTCTGAGAGACTGGAAATGACTGAGAAGATTGCAAGGTTCCTCTATTTCAAGGGAGAAGCTTGTAGTTCTGTTATAGTACTATGCTGAGATCAAAACTGTGTGTCTAAATTACAGTTATAAGGAACATGGATGAAAGAATCACAAAAATAATTAGTCAAATTAGTAGAAGACATTAAATGTGTTATAGAAAAACTCCCAACAAAACCTGAAGATCAGTCAGATTGTCTTAAAGGAGAAGGATGAATTGAGCAGTTAGAAGAATGCTTATACAGCTTGAAAGTTTAATTCACAACAGGTGAACACAGAAATTCAGAGAAAAAAGAAACCAAACACATCTCTTCTAGTGTAGATGGTTAACCACAGAAAATTCTGGCTTAGTTCCAAGTTAACAATCGTACCTGAAGGAATATGGTCTAATCCTAATTCCAACATTATACAGAAAGTCAAAAAGCCACAGTGTCTTCTGGCTAGAAGTGTTTTTGAGCCAAAAGACCATTTTTGTCAGCCAAAGAATTACCTACCTCTAGATGCACTTTTTTTAGTTATATTTTTTCATATTCTAAATCAGAAAATGTCATCTTCATTCATGTGGAATCATCCCATCCTAGATTGTCAGAATCTACTTTAACCTTTAGGCAAACCTTTCCTGTCAAAAAAAATTATTTTCTAAACTGCCATTGCAACACAATCTAAATGTATTCTTTTAGAGTACACAAAGTATGTTTACTTCAGCATATAATCTGGACTCAACACGATTACAGATTTCCCAGTTTCTTGGGAACAGTCAGCCATAAACAGATGATTTTTTTTTTTGTAGTTGTTTTAATTTTATGTGTGTATTGTAGAGCTATTTCAGAGAAATAATCTATACCTCAGAGAAACTTAGAGATTGTTTGTGTATTTTCAGGTTACAAAGTAAGGACAGGTCCTAGGAGGCAAATGGCTCACTACTGATTAAAAAATGGAGTTTAAAAGAAAATTTGCAGTAGTTTATTTTCAATTTGATATAGTTAACCTCAATTGGTTTTAAAAGGGAAAAAACCAAAGAAATAGGAATTGAAGTACCCTTCTGAAAATATGACGTGCATTCCGTTGCCTGCAAGCGTTCTTACAGAAACCTCTCTAGAAAAGAGATGTTTGTTTGTACTTCTACATCTATATCTGTGTTTTGGAGGAATTGGAGATGGAAGCATAGTGGAAATTCACTTTCGGAAAGAAGTGGATGTTAATTTTCTATTGCAGAAGAGACAGTTGGAAAATTTTTTGCAAAAATACCATTTGCTTTTTAAAAGGAAAGGAAGTTTTGTAGATAATTCTCACTGTATGACTGAATTTTATTTCCCCTTTCTGTCTCAGCGCAGCTCAGACCCTAGAATAGAGCTAGTAGCATATTTTCCTCTGCAATGGCACTTCCCAGCCATTCCTCCTCCTGTGGGAGATGTCCTTGAGGATGTCCACCAGCTGTAACCACAAATACAATCTGGATCTATTTTTAAGAGAAGTGGGCAAATGCACTCTTTTATACAAATGCTTTGGTTTTCCATAAACCATTATTATATGTGAATTAGAAGATATAACACAGAGCAATATGTGGAGTGCAACACAAAAACATTTTTCAATTAATTTCCATTTCCAATTTCAATTTCAATTCAATTTTCATTCAACAAAGAAATTTTTCAGACACATGAATACCAGAGAAACAACTTTATCAAAGGCATGGAAATATGTTGGAAGTAAACTTATTGCCTGGCTGACGTTGAGCCATGAACTGATAGAAATTAAGTTGTACAGTGTCACAGACATCTTTTGTGAAAAATCCTTTCTTGGGATTTTTCTCCCTTCTGAGAAGCTGTGGCCTCAGCAATAAAATGTAAACAATGGTTATCTGCTGCTGTGGAATGCAATAGGTGGATCCGTGATTGGTCTCCTGTGGATGTTTGGATTTACTGACCACTCACGGCAGAGCTGCTCTCACCCTCTGCTGGGACACAGAACTTTGTTATTCATTCTTTTCTATTCTTAGCTTAGCTAGCCTTCTGAGAACTTTTCCTGCTATTTCTTTTAGTATAGTCATAATGTAATATATATCATAAAATAATAAATCAAGCCTTCTGAACATGGATTCAACATTCTCGTCTCTCTCTTCACCTGCAACCCTTGTGACCACTGCCACAGTACAGCTTCTATAGCTTTGGGAAAGGAAATATATTCCAAGAATATATCCCAAAAATATATCCCCAGACTAATTTGTCATTAGTGAGTTAATCTGTTAATATTATTGTAATTGTTGTAATATAAATACCTAAAGGAATTGGAGTAAAACAATTCTTATTCAAGCCTGCTTGGAAAGCACAGCTTGCTTAGTATAAAATACCAAAATGTGATTTCAGAAGAGTGAAAGGCTTTTCTGAAAAACGATAAGGACCCCTCTGACCCTCCAGCTTTCCCCGGAGCAGTGCACACAAGGAGCAGCGCTCCAAGGGCAGCACAGCGGCAGCCGGGGCCCGTCCCGCTGCCCCAGGGAGGCCGCAGCGCACCCGCAGCCCGCTCAGCACGGCTGCCTGCCGTGACAGAGAAAGGCCAAGGCCCCGCAGGCACAGCCGGCGAGTGAGGATCTGGATCAGCAGGACACAGGCACGGCACACTGCAGCCGGCTCAGGCAGGGCCCAGCCCGGAGAGCCCGGCAGCCTGAGGCCGAGGCGGCGGGTGCAGCCAGGCCCGCTCCAGAGCTGCGCTCGCCGGGGCCCCGCCGCTCGCTCTGCCGGGGCCTTCAGCCGCGCTGCTCTAAGCTGGCCCTGAGCCCGGGCAGCCGCATCCCCGAGAGGGTCAAGGCAAAATCTGGGCCCTGACAGCAATCTCCCAAAGTGCCTGATGACCCAGTACGGTGCTCCTTAGGCTTTACAAAGGAGCCAGCAGCTCTACTGTCGTGGTGTAGTTTTCACCTTAGGCAGCCTGCCCATTAAAGGATTGCGTGGGAATTGCAGGTGCAGCCATACCTGTTTCCTGTAAACAGTTTTCATTGTTTTCTTAACTCCTACTCTTTTAATCTTATTTTCTGGGCAATGTCGCCCTGACTTTTTAAGATTTTCTAAGCCTTCTGATGTTTACATTCTTGTAAGGAACTTTCTCACACACTTTCTGTAAATAACTTACTGGTTTGCATTCTTTTATAGAGGAGGAGCAATTTGATGCACTGTTGGTAGGTCCAGTGTCATTGGAGAGGTAGCACTTTCACCCTCCAATCCACTGTCACTTTTGGAAATCTATAAATGTTGGAGTCAGAAAATGAACTACTTCTTTTTTACCTCGAGAACAGCACTGTGTGCATGTCATGTTATTTCGTGTCCTACAGTGACAGGGCAATAGTATTTTTCTGATGTTGTGAGACTGATGACAAGATACTCTGATACTAAATGTTTAGGACTACATGCAAAAGACTGAATTCATTTATCAGCTGAGATTTGCTTGCCATCAAAACTCCTGGTTTAGAAAATGTTGCCATTAGCATCTAGGATCTAGATGAATAGAGGATGTAACATTGAATACTTAGAGTTGGGACCAATACTACCAATTTATCATTAAGATTTTCTTAGGTCTCTTCATTGTGAGAGCTCATCTTCTCTGTTGCCAAGCTTCAAATATAAGCCGATATTTTTCAGACCTCTTCCACTAATAGGTCATATTTTAAGGTATTCTATGTTTTTATTTGAGAGAGATTTTGCTATGTCAAAAATAAATGTAATTTTGAAGAATAAAATTTGGAGGGTAAAAGAAATTCTGATCACCTTTTCTTTTCTTTGAAGTCTTTTGAAGAAGGGAACTCAAATGTTCGGCATTTTGTCCTAAGAATAAAAAGTAAATTTCTGTTCCAACAAAAATGGTAATGTAGCACGAAATTTCATGTGGTATAAAATATACAAGAAAAAAAATCACAAGGGGAAAAATCACATGTGGTTAACTGCCAGCTGGAACCTGCTTAAAGCTGCAGGGAGCTCAGGAGCAGGTTCTAGCCACCCAGATTACTGGGTGTACTTTGCTGTGAGGAAGATGCTTCCTGCTGTTACTTAGTGGTTCTTAGCCAACGAAGTAACACCTGAAGAGCCCAAAGATGAACGACAACCCAGTGAGACAAGCTGTCAAAGTTATTTGCAATATTGCAATAAATAACTGAAATCTAGACTGGAGTTTTTCTGGTAATAAAGTAAACTTTTCTGTCGCAGTATTAGGTATGGAGCCCTGTGAGGTGGAAGTTTGCTGGAAAAGGATACTAAATCATTGGTTTAAAATGTTTTATTGGCAGTTTTCTAATCTGTTTGCATCTGAATGTAGGTCTCACATGATACTAGGTACTCTCTTTAGACTAGGCTGTTCTAGGTTTTGTTCATTCTGTATTGCCTGAATAACACCCATAGCTCAGTTGCAGAATTTCTCAGAAGCCAGAAATCCACCTGAAACCAAAGATATTTGTAATTTAGATTTACGGAATTCATGTACTTTGGAAAAAACCCTACATCTTAGACATCTCCAGTTAAATAATCCTTCACCTTGTAGATTTGACACTAATGCTTTTATGTCTTTGATCCACAGTCATAAAATACCTTCCTTCTTTATCCCTGTGTGTGATCATTCAAGAAATGCACATTCTGTAGTGAAGTGATTCATAGAAAAGAAATGTAACAATAGCTGTATTAGAGAGAGATGTTGAATAATGCATGGCAAATAAAGCATAGGATCATGGGCTTCAGAATGATTAAGCTGAATCATAGAATAGCTGTTCAGTAAGACATAACTGAACTATGAACAAGTATACTGGGAAAATAGCTATCATTATTTTAAAACAATATTGTAATTCAAACTTGTTGGTTTGTGCTTATTGCTGGAACTTAATTTTGGCAAGGCGTTACTTTGCAACTTCTAACTTTTTAATGTAAGTGGTATTTGAACAAGATGCAGCACACTTTAGTCTAGTGTTTTATTAAAGTAACTGTAGTTCCTTTAATTAAGCTAACGTATTGGGAAAAGAGGAACTGAAGCAATCAGTCAATTTTTGATCACATTTGTGTTTTAATGGGTGGCTCAGCTGTTGACAGCCTGTTGACTCAGGTTCAAATAGTCCAGCATAACTGAAGGCAGAAAGTCTCACTGTTGAGGTAGATCAATGCCACACAGGTAATGCTTAAGTACAATAGTAACGAAACTAGAAGGAATTAAAAGATTAAGTTATAGGTAAGGCACACTACCAAGCACCAGACAAATTCCTTCTCTCTTTGGCTGGATATTGCTTATGACTAATGTACACATCGTGGGCAACAAGCAGGAGCCAGAAGCCACTGTGCTGGAAAGATATGACCTTGTTGCCATTACTGAACCTCGGTGAGAGGAATCCTGTGGTTGGAATATGACTATCAATGGCTACAGACTGTTCAGAAGAGAGGTAGGAGAGGTGGAGGGATTGCCCTTTTACATCAGGGGCTGAATTGAGTGTGAGGAGCTGTCTTTGAAGAACAGGTCAAAAGGCCACGGGTAAGAGTCAGAGACCAAGGCAACAAAGAGAACCTCACAGTTGATGTTTAGTACATGCCACCTGATGCAGGGGAGCCTATTGATGAAGCCTTCTTTCTCCCACCACAGAAGGCATTGTGCTCACAGGCTCTTGTCCTGCTGGGACACTTCAGCCTCCCCAACATCTGCTGGGAAAGTAGCACAACAAGCTGCAGGCAGTGCAGGACAGTCGTGCAGTGCATGGAGAATAACTTCTTAAGCCACGTAGTAGACAGCCCTACCAGAGGGGAGGCCTTACTGGGTCTGTTGGTCACCAACACAAGTGAGCTAATCAGGGATGTCAAGACTGGAGGCAGCCTGGGATGCAGTGTGGAGTTTGCAGTCCTGAGGAATATGGGTCAGGTAAGGAGTAAAGTCAGAATCATGAACTTTAGGATCTTCAGGTCTTCAAAGCAATAGTCAATAGGATCCCTCTGGGAGACTGCCTGCAGCAACAAAGGAGCCCAATGGAGCTGGAAAGAAAAAAAATCTTTAAGAAATCTTCCATTGAGAGCAACACCTGGCAATTCCAGGAGCAAGAAGCAGGGCAAGGAAGGCAAGAAACCAGCATGGCAGAGTAGGGAACTGCTGGTCAAACTAAAGGGCAAGAGGCATTTAAATGCACAGGTGGTGGAAACAAGGACAAGTACTGTACACCACTGTTAAGCTGCGAGCTTGCTGGGCGAGTTTAAGGGGGAAGGTAATTGTGTTCACTCTGGTGGTGCGCAAGAATCAAAATTCTCAGGACATTTAAATACAAAGTTTTACTTGCAAACTTTAGAACACAAAGATAAAATAAGGTACTTGGCAAATTTAGAAACAACCTCCAATTAAAAGTAAGTCACTTCATAAACCTTATCTTAGGAAATTTAGAATTAGCCAACTTCAAGTTATCCAGACTAAACAGGGCCCTTACTGAAGCATTGACTGGAACATTTTAGTCTGGCTTGAGACATATTTTAATAAATTAGAAGAAAGAGAGAAAGAAAAAAGGAAGAAGAAAGATATATACACTCAATGCCTTAGGTCTACCATGGCCTCAGCTACTTGTAAATCCAAGGCAGTGGGGCTCATCAGCATCACAACAGTGCCACAGCTTGTTATTTTCTCTGGTCTCCCAGGGCCCTTTCCCAGGTACATGCCTGCACTTTAATGTACCTCAGGGGCCCACATAGCCATCGGGACCAGTTTTGGGCTGTCAGTGTGCCATGTTGTTTGGCAGACATTCTAGGACCAGACCAGAGGCTCTAGGGGCAGGCCATGGAGCACTGCACTGTCCCACCTATTCAGACCTTGCCCTGCCCCTTCCCAAGAACAGACACACAGACACACACACGGACACACACAGACACACACACACACCCACACACACCCCCACACACGCACACACACACACACAGAGTCTACCTAGTTGATTTGAGTCAATCAATTCTCTGGTCTCCTGTAGACAGCAGCCCAGAAAGCCAATCATATCTTGGGCTGCATCTTGGGCCAGTAGGTCGAGGGAGTTGATTCTGCCCCTCTGCAACAGGTATTGCAATTAAACTACGTATACATACATATTTGCCAGAATGTTTTTTTTTTAATTTATTTTTAAAAGCTTTTTATGATATTATTTTCTAATATTCAGATTTGAATAAGAATTGTCTATAAATGTTCCAAACAGCAACCCAGAGAAGAATTCCTACAGCAGTGTGCAGACTGTTTTATATAGCAGGTAAAATCTACAAGAGGAATAGCACAGAGAAGTAAAAGTGCCCTACAACAAAAGAATTTAAATATTTGAATTTTTTCACAGGACTTTTCTTTTATTCATTAACCATGTTCATTTAAAGTTGCTGGAAATCATGCAGAAGGTGATATGATATAGAGGCACAGAGAAGCACAAAACCCCAGACTGATCTACTATTTGAGCTTCAAATACATAGAGCAAGAACAAACATTATATTTGAAGACTATTTCTAACTCTAATCTTAGAACAACACATAACAGCACCCCTCTAAGGTTCTAAATAAGCGTCTGCTACGTTTATGAACAAACAGTACACAGATGCTGGAAATCATCTGGGAAGCATGATTCAGAGTTAATAAACTGAAATAGAAATTTGCCCATAGGGAAAAAGAGAAAATGTGTTTTTTTTTTTTTCTCCAGAGAAAAAAAAAACTTATCTTAGAAACTTAGAAAGGGTATTTCTGATACCTAACTTAAGGCTATCCATTTCTTTAAGATGGAATATCTAGTTCTACTCAAAAAGAGAAAATATACTTTGTCTGAGAAACAGTTATAGAACTGCCAAAGACAGAATTGTTACCTGCATTAGAACCAGAATTGTTACCTGCACCAAAAGATAGTTGTGTCAGTTGTCTAGCAAAGCTGCCAGCCTAACACAAAAAGTAGCTGATTATCACACTTCATCCCTGAAATATTACACAGATCTGCTACATATAGAATCCTCGAAACATATAGTTTTTGGCTATTTCATTTTTCAACAGCTAAAATCCAAATATCATCCAGTTTTTCTACCCCAAAATATCCCCTTTTTGAAGAGGACATAGCTTCTCCAGACTTGGACGCCTCTCCCAAGCTGCAAAGGTTTTCATGGATATCCTCCAACTGCATTAAAGATAGTTCATCTATTCTCTAAGCATCCTGCAGTAAATGTCATCAGGCCTAGACTATTTAATACTGCCTTAATTAGATTTTTCCTGACATTGCTAAATGCTTCACCTGATTGAAATATCTAAGTTGTCTTTTCTGCAGCTGCATCTCAGCAGCTGCCGCTGTCTGACTCAATACTGCACAGACATGATTCCAGCTGCTGTGTTTAGCTGCAAGGTTTTGATAGCAAAGCCAGTCCTCCCTGATCTGTTAGTGTACCATCTTGTACTTTGAAATTTTATATTCATTTCCTCGATTTTATTGGTTTTGTCTTCTTCAGTTCTTCTTTACTGAAGAACTTCTCTTGTTATTTTATTAGTGTACTTGTCATTAGTGTACTTGTCATTACCTCTCATTTTTCTATTTTACTCTGAAGCCATCAGTTGAAATATTAAGCAAGATCTTTATTCAGAATAGATCCCAGGGGCTATTCGTCTGATGATGACAGAACAGTTCAAGCAGTGTCTGCATTCTCAGGAATCTACATTTTTTGCCTTGTATCTGTGTGTTTATCTGTGTCTTTGCTGTTATCCACAGGACAGTCTATTCTGTTTCCTGCCTGCCAGCTGCACAGTTAGTCAGGCTTGATGGGAGAGGGTCACTGAATCAGTCAAATGCTAAAAGTCAAAATGTGCCTTAAGACCCTCCTCATGACAGTGCCACTGTTTACTTACTGACCTTCAGAGAGGTCAAGATTTGATGCTGCTTTGCTCCTCTTCTCTTGTGGCAGCAGCCAGTAAGGATTCTTCTGAATTATTGTATCTACTCAATGTTTTTGTTGGAGATGGATGAGAGATGGTCCCAAATGAACCATCTCAACTGATGAACTCCCAAATGGTCTGGGAGTTCATGTAAGCAAAGGTCAGTAGCAGATGCAGACTAATTCCTTTCTTGATTGTGTTGGCTCTCCTGTAAATATGTGGGTTGATGTGAAACTTTTCACTGGAGAAAGAGAAAATGGTAACAGCCTTGAAACCTATTCCATACCCTGGATCTTACAGCTGCACAATGAGATTGATGCTCCACTACTCCTAACTGTTGCAAACCTGAAGAGTTTTTTGATCCGTTGTGTCCTACACAACACCTGCCAGCTTTGTTATTCTTGGGTAGCAGGAATAGGACTCTGGCACTGAGTGTGAACAGCTCATCTCTATTTTAAAATAAAATAGAAAAATCTTTTATACCTTATTTTACTATCTTTTCAAGATGTAATTCTCCTTGAACCTTGCCAATTCTCATTATACCCTTGCATAACTCTGAGACTTAGCAATTTTTCTCTGATCAGATGACCTTTTTGTTCCATGTAAGTTATCAGCTTGTTTGATACTTCACAGATGGTAATTCAGGCTAGATCTCAATTATGCAAGTTCTTTCCACACCCCCTTTGCTTCAAATCCCAACTCCTTGTAGTTTTATTGATTTGTATAGTCTGGTACAGTTCTGTACCAGCTCTGTACTAACTAGTCCTTTAACAAGTTGATTCTAATTAGTTCCCTTGATGAATGAAAGATTGCCTTTCAAAATTGAGAACTTCATGGAAGGGGTGTATGAATAAGCATAAATTATGCAGTAAAGTCCAGCGTCAGCCTCTCCACAGTAACCAGCTGCACCTTGCACCTGCCTAATCCTTCACTAAGAGTAAATTGATCTGACTCTACAATATGACCATAAGTAAAATTGACTACTTTGCAAGTTTTCACTTCATTCCACTATAACTTGCATGTCAAGATTTAAATATACTTCTTCATTTAATGTTCCAGGGAAATTAACATTTATTAACTCATAATTATATTCATACCATACTGTGATATTATTTGCTCATTGGATTAAAAGATATTTAATGTTGAATTTTGCAAAAACAGTCATCAGTGTCTACAATACATTACTATTTACTACTACTACTACATCAGTGTCTATTACCATATTACCAATTCTACTGTCTGTGTGGAAGAGGTTTTACAGCAACTTCTCTGAGTTAGAGGGAAGTTTGATAAGAGGATCCATGTTTACCCTTGAAAGAATTTCCTACCAAGGTCGTTGACATGGAAACCAAGAAAGAGAGAAGGATAAATAAGAGAAACCTGCAACTGTGTATTCCAATAAGCACTTTGTTTTGTCTCTTCTGACCAATGAGTAAAGTGTAAACTTAGGAGTTTTTTAAGAGTGAATAAAATCATGCATGCTAGAATAAAGATTGTTTTGAAGCCTTCTGAAAATGGGGTGTGTTGTTTTGTGTGGTCTCCATCTCAACTACGACATCTATGCATTGTAGCAACATTAAAAAGTCCTAATATTTCTCAAATATCCAAATATAGAGCTTCAAAAATTTCATATAGAGCTACAGAATAGTTTATTACAAGCAAATGTGGTGTTAGAATACCACAAAAAATCCTTAGGTTAAAGTAAAAATTTTATTGATTCTTTCCTCAAATTATACAAACCTGCAAAGATCTTTATCCCATTCTGTCTTGTTTCTTCAGTAGGTTGTTACAGTGTTCTTAACTCAATCTAATCTTTACATTTCATTTTTTTTGTCTCTGTAGAACAAAGGCTTTAAAAGTAGGAACATTGATTATCATTCTATCACATTTTAGTTACTCCTTTAATAAATCCCTTCATGTCATGCAATATTTCAAATTCTTCAATGTCATTTCCTGGAAGAACCATTTAACAAAGATGGAATTCATTTAACTACTGCTTTCAAAAATATTAATATCATTTTGGATGATGTCTGGTCAACTACTCAGGGAAATCTATCACCCATTTATTAAAATTTTTTGTCAACTTTTCTCTCACATTAGCCCCCAATTTCTATAATCTCTGAGCCTCATGATGAGAAGGTAGTTGGAATACACTTTTTCATTCATGCCTCCGAGGTATGTGAGCTGCTGCCAAGTGAGGGGAGATTGGTTTATGTGTAGGTTTATCTGTAGTGAGAGTCAGGATTGCTAAAGCTGGACTTAAAGTTAAAAGAGAATAAGACCAAGCAATTAGATTTCTTAACAAATTAGATTTCTAAATAAGTTATGACCACATCTTGTTGGTAAAGTAGCTAATTCTTATCAGGATTGGAGACCTCCCTGAACTCAGGCTCGGCACTGTGTGGCTGTAATGATCAAACTGTGATTACTTGCTCGGAGAGCAGCTTTAAATGGGAAACAGTTTGGCTACCCCACTTATCAACATTGTTTAAGACCTCTGAACTATCCTTTTAGCCTTTAGCTCTGCAATGACTGTGCATAGACAAAAAGGAAGGTGGCAAGCAGAGATATCACCCTATAGCCCTTGAGTGTGCTGCAGACATAGTTAAACAATCTGCTCTCTGAATTGCCCTCGAGGAATATGTTTGTGCACATGGTATCTATATAAAGAAGATGAAATTAATCTGATTCTCAGGTTTCCTTTGCTTTGTGCATTCATCTTCATCAGGAGCAAGTGCAACATTCAGCTGAACCCAAGGAGAATTGTTCAAACCCAATTAGTACTCTAAAGGTGTGAAATTATTGCAAAAGCACCAGAGCAAGGTTAGAAAAACATTTAAGACAGTTTGAATCTGAAATAACACTAACCTGATGCTTAATGGGTATCTTTCACAGTGAAAGATTACTGGCCAACTCTGTGATTCAATTATAACATTATTCTATTTGTATTACAGGGAAGGCAGTTTAAAACACCCTTTCTGTGGTTAATGAACGCTGGAACAATGTTCTTCATTACCACAAGGTGTCACTTTTACAACTGTTGGATGAACAACAAAGTTTAAGAGTAAAATATTAGATGGAATCATTCCCTACTTTTCCCTGAAATTGCTATGTTAGTTTCTCTGATTTGCTTATTACATTTGGTATGAAAATTGAGTTAGCTACATATTAGATCTGAGCAGACATCTCATGAACAATAGTATGTGTAGTTTAGCATCTGTTTCTGCTTTTGAAATTTTAGGAACAAGATACAACTTCCTTACATTTGCTAATTATTTAGATTTTTATAATATTTGTGATATAGTTAATATTACCCCAAATTTAGGCATTGCACATTGGGTATTAGTTAGATAATACTGCTAATTATTCTGCCCTTTGGCTAATCACTTGTGCATTTATAGAAGCATAGCTTAGAATATTTTAAGATAAGGCTGTGACTACTGTTCTTTTTAAAAAATTTTGGCAGTAATCCTTTTTTAATTTACTCAGTTTACAAATTCACAGACTCACATGCTCAGACTCACCTCGAGCTCACCCAGAGCTGCAGCAGCCTCACCCCTGCGAGGCTACTGAATTCAGCAATCCCTGACAATTGCAATGAAAAATGTGTGTGTCCTAAGCCATTGTGGGTCAGTAAAAATGTCACCATGAGCTTCAACACACTTCAAATAAAACATATCTGAAGTATTAAATAATTGTAGTTTATTTAAGACCATAGAACAGCTTAAGTTATGTCTTAAGCAAACCTATCTAAATAGTTGAATGATTTAAAATTTCAGTCTAAGCCAGAAAGACAAATAAAGACAATATATCACTATTGCTGTTATTTTTAGAAAACTGATAAAACTGGAAATGTACAGAACTGTTTTCGGGGAAGGTCTTGATCTTCAGTGGACTTGTTACTGCAACTTTAATGGAAAAACCCCAAATATTTAATTGTAAGGGTTTATTTGGGATTTTTTTCCTGTGGTTTCTCACTCAAAGAAAAAAAAAACTTAAAGAACCCCAATACATTATTTTAAGAATTTAAACGTTTCTTTTTTTATTATCAACATAACTTACTAATCTTCTCACAGCATACTTTGTAAAATTATCAGCTACAGTGATACTTTTAACAAATCACGCATATCTATAACATTTCTCATCAATTTTAATAAGCTGGTGCGATTTTATAATTGCCTTGTAATCACTAATGTGGTAAATACCAGTGCATTTCTACTTGGTAAATGCACTTCAGTTGCTGAAGAGAACATTTACTGTGACATCCTCTTTTATAAATCTGGAAGGCCTGTTCTTTTACTTTAATAGAAGTAAAACCTTTTCATTATAATAAAACATTTAACTTTAAAAAAAAACACTATCATTTGTCTTGAGATGTGCCATTTCAGAAAAATTTGTTTTCAAATTTGACAGAAGCCTCTGAGGGAAAATGCAAATTAAATGATACCTATCATAAAACATTTATGCATTTTTAGTGCATGTTTTAAAAAAACCAAAAACTAAATCAAGGAGTATCTCTCAAACAAAAGGAGGTCACAAGAACCAAGAGGAAACTGGTTAAGTTAGTTTTGCTAATCAGATATCTTGAATGCATTTTGGCATATTTTAAGGCACTACTCCAGGGTGACTGAGATCCATAAATGCACTGACAAAGACTTTGGGGAAATGAAATGAAACTGACAGTTTTTCCTTAAGTGATCATCTAAATTTACCACAAAGGTCATTTAGCAATATGCACATTTGCATAATGATACATAGCCTCAGACAACACGCAAATAATTCATAGATGAGTAGCTGGTTTCAAAATCTGGCTGACAAAGTAACTACTTCTAACAGATTAGGCTATGAGTTCTAGAAAGAAAAATAATTGCTCTTATTCTGCTGTTATTTCTCTTCTTTTTAACAAAAAGAGAAGTTTTTTTCTTTAAATCATGGTGGTTTTGTGAGGTGTTGCTGGTGAGAAACTGATATTAAGTCTCAGACTACACCATGTGATACTGTCTTTGAAAGGTCACAACCTTTTAATATTTCTGCAATACAAACATTCTGTTCCTGTAGGATTCAATGCAATTCAATGCACAGTGTTAGCATATTATACATTACCAATAAATCCAAAACCAGGAAATTGGCGTATTAAACCAATGTGTGTTGAAATTCCTCACTTATATGAGGAACTTATTCCATACATGTTACATATTTCACAAAGTTATTTTGGAATAGTTGGAGTGTGATTCTTGGACCAAATGCCTGTCATCCTAGAGCTATGAAGCCACAAGGCATTGTTACCAAACAGTGAGGAAATTATCCCAAAATGTCTTAGCTTATAAAGATTTGCAAAAATGCTGTTGTATCTTAGCTTTGATTAAGTTTACTGGAGAAATACAGGGCCTACTGATTAAAATTCAGGCCTGCATGTCAACTTTTCCCAGGATGAAAGTGTCCAGATCTTTGGTTGTAATTCAGAGCAATATACACTTTATACCCAGTTACCCATTTACAACAAGGGACAGGCAAGGAAGAGATAATTGGATACTGTCCTATAGCATACTGTTGTATTAAAATTTCCAAATGATTTTTAAATTATTGTGTTCTAACTTTGTGAATAGAACTGTCTGACTAATTCTTTTGTTTTAAATGAAAGGAAAACAAATATAAATCCACTAACCTTCTTTCTCAATGAGTAGCAGTAGAAATTGTACAAAAAATTTCATGAAAGATTTTGGATTAATTTGCTTCTGCATAGGTTTTTACTGAGTGCAAACATGAATAGGACAATTAGTTCAGGTTGCCACTTTTAGTTTATAATAGAAAAAATTAGAATCAGAACATCTTCAAAAATACATAATAGCTTAGTTCTTTCAGATGTGAAGAAACAGTCCATATTTGAACACTGACATTTTCCATAACTTATATCAATCATGTATCTATGGGAAAAAGGAGGCACTAACTCTAGATTACATGGGTAGTTCAGGAAAAGAATTAAAGGAAACCATTAATGGTCTGGAAGATTTACTTTGGATATTTAAGAACTTGTGGGTTAACCTAAGCATGTGTGTCTTTGCTTAACAATTACAAAGGATGTGGTAGAAACATGGGCATTTAAAATCTCTAAAAGCCAGGACTTCAAAAAGTGTTTTTTATTACTTGGGGTATATCACAAGGATTTTTTATTACTTGGGGTATATCACAAGAAATAATAGCTCAAAACTTCAGAGATAAGTTTTTATTTACTAGATATGTAAAAATAATTTGTCAATAAAATATCAAGTAAATTACCCAAGTATTCACTCATATTGTCAGCTGGAAAACTGGCAGTTGTAGTTCCCAGAGAAGACCATTTCCATTATCTGACATATCCATGATTTCTACTGAAGCTGAGAACTATCTTTTAGGGCTATCTGGTACCCTTTGGAGGATGAACTCATGTCAGATCTCCATTTAGCACCTAATTTAATATTTAGGTCTATCCTTTTTACTTCTTTACGATAACTTCTACCTCTCCTTTTGACAGCAAAGAATAAAGGAGTCCATGGTGGTTGGTTATCTTCTCAAGAAAATGTGTCCATATAAGTTTTTGCAGCTGTATTCCTGTTGAACAGTGAAGTTAGACATAAGCCAAGTACAGGCAGATGGTTCAGACCTATTCCTCTTCTACTTTGTCTAAATAGCAGCCCAATACGGTCATCCAGTGCTTCTCTTCCTCCCTTCACACAGAGAATTCAGTCAGGCTTTGATGTGCTTCAGAGATGAAGGACAGAGTAAAATGGAGGGGTTTTTTTCCATTTCAATACCTGTAAATTAAAATACACTATTTAAAATACATTCATTAATTTAACTGCATTTGTTCTTAAAAAATTCTTGAGTTTGGGATTAGAATTTCAATGAATCTACATTAGCATGGTCAAAACATGCCAGTATTTCTACCATATGGAGCAATTGTTCATATTTAGCTCTCTGCTGTGAGGATAAGGTTCTCTGACATTGATCACACAATCTATATGAACACGACACATCAAAGCATGTAAAATTCAAATATATATCAATATGATTTAGCCACAATGGCTTCAATTTTTTTCCCTTTAAATGTTAATTTACATCCTCATCTCCTCCCACAATTTATTTCTTGCAGCAAGAATCAAAGAGGTTTTAAAAGACTGTTGCAAATATAAATTACTCACCACTAAACCATAATTCTTGCTCATCTGTGAGATATGAACACTTCCAACTAAATGAAAACTTCAGCCTCAAGATCTTTCCTTCCTCTTCTAGCAAATGATTTACACAGGGGTTTACACACTAGTCTGTGGCTTTATTGGCACTGCAGTTGTAATGCACTTATAAAAGTTGTTGCACCGGCATGTAAACAGTGCAAACAGTGAGCCGCTGATGATAAAAATGCATAAATTAGAAAGACCTGACAGCTTTTTTCCTTACATCTTTCTCAGTAATTCTTATTTTAGAACAGGTTCTAATAGGATAAATAGTTTTCTTGAACTTAAAATTATAACAAGTGCTCTTCTCTCAGGCGTGTTAAATCTCACAGCATAGACAGATTCTTGATTATGAGCAAACTGGGACATCTGAACCTGAGCAAGCAAAACAACTTTATGTAACCAATCTGTTGATTCCATCAAAAGCAGAAATAATTTTAGCATATAGTGAGAATAAAATTACAAAAGGTAAATGTTGATTTTACTCCATTAAATTTGGTGAGAGCAGACCTATATGCACTTAGTCTTAATGTTGGCAGCATGAAGAAATAGACATGAGCTTTAAAAGGAAAAAAGGCTTTCATTTAGTAAATCTCTTAAAGCACTTTAGAGGCATGCACAAGATAAGAGAAATGCTCTTTTGAAATATAATAAAAAGCTATTATAAGAATAGTGTATATGAATATTAAGACAGAAAAATCTATCTTGAAAAATATAAAATAGGTCAAAATATATATAATGGTGTAAATGGTACTTATAATCCTAATATGAACACCACAAAGAATGCAATTATACTGCGTTTCTGCATTTCAAACTGCATTTCAAACCCCATTAAGTGTGTATTACAGTCACTGAAGTCAATGACAACAATAAGATATTTACTTGTAACTCACAGTATCTTTGAATTTCATTTGCTTTTAATTTCTTGCTTTCTTCTGTTGCAATTCTGCCATCAGCAAAAATTTTTGGTGACTACTAAATTCATCCATAAAGTATGATGTTTTCTATTTCATATCCAACAGATAAAAATCAATCACTGGAATTACAATCCCCAGCATTCACACCCAAATTCCCAAAATCTGAGGCTCACAGGAATTATTTCACTTTGGTATTTGTTCTTTTAAGTTTTAGATTGCTTTGTCTCTTTTCCAAGAAGAATATCCTTAATAAAAGATAATCAATTGCTCCTGGTAATTAATATGAGTAATTGCAAGACAGGTAATTAATTCAGTGCAAGTTAACTATGATTCATCAGTAAGCAAAATTTATATGAGATACACAAAGAGTTCTTGGAAGACAGAATAGTAAATTGTCCAAGTAGATGAACCCAAACCATAAGTCTTAACTGCCACAAATAATTTTGCATTTCTCTTTTACAGTAACTTCAGTTGCCTTTTTCATGTTTAATTTAGTACCATAGGTGGTTTTGTTTTAATCTCCAACATATAGAATTCCTATTATGTATTTGAAATACCTCATTGGTCTGTATTTAAGCCTGCGTTCTCTTCTGTGTCTGATTCTACAAAAGAGGTAGAATTTTTCAAATATTATTTTATCTTTTCAATCTTTTATCACCATTTCTTCAATACATTTTTTTTCCTGTTCATTTATCTGGATTTTGCAGCAGGGAACTTACTTTAAGTATTTTAAATTGAAATTATATACTGTGTCTGGAGCAGGATGTCAACCACTTCCATGTTTTGGTGTTGAGATTCTGCATTTATTGAACTTCCAACCCTTACCAAGTGCAACAGCAATGAACATATCTGAAGTCAACTTACATGACCTATTACTCTTTCATTTTTTGCTCAAATATATAAATTGAAAAACTCTGGACAAAAAGAAGGCAGTGTGTGGTGAACATTTGCGGGTTCAGGCATTGGAGACAGACAAACTTGAAATATATATGTGATAAAGCAGCAAAATGGCACAAAGGAGAGAGAAAGCAATGAAAGTCTTCCTGAGGGAAGGCAGGTTTAAAAGTTTCCAACATATCAATCAGCACAGATATTTCTGATCCCTTCCTGAAATACTGCTGGCAAATAGTTTATAGAAGTCAGAACATCTTCCTCTATGTGAAGCCCTCCATGTGTGTTGAAAAAAAGTCTCCCAATTTGTTTTAAAGGAAAGCAAAAATGCATTGAGAACCATATAGATGGAGGGGAAAGGTTTAAGGAAAGAGACAGCAAATTACCATGTATTGCATTGTTTTCACAAATAACTAAAATTCACATAATCAAAAATGAAAGTTGCATTGCACAAAATGTTGTTTACTGATTAAAAGCCATTATATTTGCTGCTATATCAAGATAATTTATGACAAGACTGATTAGGAGAACAGTTCTACTCACTGATTTGTGGAAGATAGATGGGATCATTATGAACATATAATTTTATTTCATATAAAAAAGCCAGAGAATATCTACCTATTATTGAGTAGATCAAAGATAATCCAAACAGCCTTTGACCAAAAAGAATTAATTAAATGTCATGGTTGGACAACCTTTCCATCCACTAGTTTATTAGGTAATTTTCATTTTATGTATATTCAAATTTATAAAGTGGAAACTCACTTCTGAAGTTGATCAAAACTTGCAGTCATCCTTGGAAACCTAGTTTGTCATTATTTCAACCCATGTTAATGCTTGTTTTTGAACTGCAGCACCAACTTGAACAGATTCTGTGATAATACCTTTTTGCAGGTGGCACAAGACATGAGCACAATTCCTCCAACCTTGGGCTGGGAAGTCTTCCAAATGCAGGAGGAACAGGAAAGTATTGCCTAAATGTGCAAGAAAACTTTGAAATTCTCTATATATTTTAAGTTACAAAGTGCTAATATCAGTGTGCATTTATTATAAGCAATAGATTTCTGCTGTACTGAAGGAGAGCTAGAGCTTCAGCAATTTAAACAGGCAGCATACTTGGAAATAAACTCCACTGTCATCTACTCCACTGAAAACACTGGGACAGTACCAGTAGTAGTGATTAAATATAATCTCATATCTGAGTTGATTGAAATCTCCAACAAAGAGCATGCTACTGTGTGTTTCAGGAGGCTTCTGAAGATTATTCTAATGCTGCGTTTCCTGGGACCTGATTAAAACTTAATTGAAGTTTTTGAAGGTGAAATGTTACATTTCTGGATTTTCCCAGACTTACTTTTAGTTTTTCAGTACTTTTTTCCCTGTAGAAAATTTTAGCACCTACTACAAACAAGACTTTGTCAAAGCTTAACACATCAACTTAAATCTTCCTTAAAAAATGTTAGTTAGAAGATCAGCATCAATAAGGTGCTATCACATGGGACACCTCAGCTGGATTCATCTATGGAGAAACCTTCAACTGACCAATTCAATATCTACTTTTCTCTCAGCTACAGCTGAGATTAGCAGCTGGCCATAGAAAAGATATATTTAGTGGCATTTGAAGCTTAACATTCAGACTAAACACTGCTTTTCTGAGCTTTTCAAGTAGAGGAAATATGATTTAATTAAAGCAGAGCCTTTCACTGGAGACCTGTCCTAGAAGTCAGCATCAGGGATCCCACATGTCAGGACAGATAAACCCTCATCTGTGCTGCAAGTTCTGAATCTGTTATTTATTTCCAAGGCACATGTCAGCTTTCAGATCCCATGAGCTAACTTCAGTGTATCTGCCAATATCTACTACCTGTTCCCAAGTGAATTTTATCCCTTTCTAATCCTCCTTCCCTGTTTTCAGTGGGCCTGCTTCTCATCAAATGTACCAAACATAAAGCTGTTAAATACCACTTATTCATTCTACTAAACTCATGACTCCTGCTGTGTTACTGGCTCTCTGGAGATGCACACAGGCTGCATTGCTCAGAACTACACGAGGCTCTGCAATTTTCTATGCCTACATCTGAAACGAGATGCTGAATATGCCAGTATAATAGATTGCTCCTAACAAAAACCAGCACTGTACTCCCTCATCTTTCCCAGGTTCTCATCCAGCCCCAAGGTGACCTCATGCTGTTATCTTCTAGTTTATCTAGGTGGCTGAAGACTGCCCCCTGGACGAAGAAAGAGATTCAGTCCATTGACAGTGGGGCAGGAGAGATTGGTGTGAGCTTCCTGGGTTGTCTTCAGTGAATTCTTAGATCAGCTGGGCCAGTCTTAGATACTGACACCAACAAAACAAGTTTCTTTTTTCAGTTTCTCTTTGGCTCTTGTATTTTAATCTGTGCCCATTGTCTCTTGTCCTCTTACTGGACACTGCTGAGAATTTACATCTTCCCATTTGGTATTAATAGAATCTGGTTGGTTAATTGCATGGTCTCTCTTGCCCACATTGTTGTGTGACTTTTCTTGCCAATACAGTCCAATTCTGTTGCTTCATATATTTAAATTTTGCTTCTCACAAGTCTTACCCCACAAAAATCACACTTTCTTTTTACTATGGAAAAAAATAGAATGATTTGCTTCCTAAATGTTTATTCACAAAAGATATCAGTAATGTCAGTAAATACAGTAAAAGGCTTGTAGGACTGAAAAATCGATGTTGTCAAAGGCATAGGCTATTTGAGTGCGATAGAAATATCTAACAAATTTTAAAAAAACAAATTCTGTTTTGTATACTTGTCTTGACAGCTTCTTTACAGATTATTCTCCTATGTTTTCCCGTTATAGAGAGCTGTTTATCAAAAATTTTGATACTTTTGTCCTATGACTGCTCTTCCAGTGTGACATCTTCTGGTTTCATAATAACTGAATTTGATTAGATGTTTTAATCACACCGCTTTTTTCCTGAACTCTGTATGTGGCTGCATCTGTATCTCAGAAGATACTTGTTCTGTACAAGACACTATATGCTTATTTTTCTTTATTTTCTTCAATGACACCTTTAAGACAGGCTAAAGATAGACAAATACACAATTTGACAATTGTATGCATGATGGTCATATATTACAGCATTCTGCAGAAAACAGAAAATGAAAAGTTCTTCCCAATAACTATGAAAATCTGTCACAGGGACGATTTTAGACTGAGGTAATTGGGCAGATGCCAGACAAAAATAGTACTATAAATTTCACAGTGGCATTGGCTTTTAAGCTGCCTGGATTTTACACTCAAAAGATCAGTCCCTTACACAAATTCAACTTCTTCTATGTGTATTTACAATGGAAAATTGAAATTCTTGCACCATTGGGGCTGCATAAACAATGGAAAGAAAAAAGATTTTAATAACATCACTTAGCTTAACTGCATAGACATTGAGTATTTTGTTTAGTTTGCTCCATGTCTTTGATCTCTTCACTGGCACAGCTCCCTAGCAAAGTATTTTGTCTCCAGGATGATACTCTGAAATCTAAAGCCATGAACTGACAGAACAATGATAACAAAATAGACAGTCAGATGATAATGGAAAATAGTCTATGGTACCATCTAATAGTAATTCCTTCTCCTAGGAGTCACAGAATCAATGCATTTTCTGGAAAGGGAGAAGGAAGTCTTTCTTTACAAAAGAATAAGAACAAAATTATTTTTTAATTAAAGCAATGCAGGAACCTCACTTGTAAGGATTACTGGTGATACATGATCCTGGCCTCTTGCATCTTTGTTTACCCATATAAGTATGATCTCATTTTGGGTAAGCAGAGATGAGCAGTTCTGCTTTCATCTTTTTCTTTAACATAAACTTTGGTTTACAATTCTGAGCTATCACATTTCTTCTCCTCCCCTCACAACAATGCAGCTGTCACCCAATACAGTATATTTGTATGAAAAAAATAAAAGCAATGCTATTGCAATATGCTGGTTTACATAATAAGCATTTGTGCACAGCCAGCAATGACGACCTCATTTTGAAAAGATTAATATGACCCCCACCTTGCACTTTGCATGTTACCTCAGTGATATCAAGAACTAAAATATTTTGCACTTCTTATCAGCAAAGAAATTAAGAACAAATAAAACCACATTGTTTTATCCAGTGACATTTACAACTCAAAGATATTCTACTTTTAGTTTTAATTAGTAGAATTTCTTCCCAAAGTTTTAGTTTTTTCAAGCTCACCCTAAATCCTGATTTTCATTTTACCCATCCTATGAAAATGTAGCCTTTTTTTTTTTTTAAGGAAGGGAAGCAATGTGTGAAATCCATCTTCTTAGTAAAGCTGAGTAAGTAACAATGTCTGAATCCAGAGATCACTTTTCTAGGCTTTTTCCAGACAGTGCAGTGGCACTAACATGCAATGCATCCAGAACAGCTTTTGTTTTCAGCTACGTGTGACATTGTGCTCTTTCTGCAAATACACATGTGCAAATTTTTGCAAAGCAGTAACACCCTCTTCAGCTAGAATGCTCAAACATCCTAGCAACGTTTCATTTCAAGATCTTTACTGGTTCAATTTTTTTCATATGTACACCATCAACTGCTCCATTTCTAAGAAATGTGCTTGTGGCTTGTAGAACTGGTTAGAAAGCTACCCACATGCATGACATCCACATATGTACCACTTAATACTTAATGTGCCAAATTAAAGACATGATGTGAAGCAACCTCATGACTCCTCATGACTTATGCATAAAAATGCATGTACAATTTAAGACAGGCAGGATAGAAACTTTTTTAGCTGTGATTGTAGCAAGAGATCACTGGGACAGGGTTCCCTTTCTGCTCCCTTGTTCTCTGAAAGTGGCTTGCCAAGACTGCTTCAGAGAAAGGAGAGAGGTGGGGAAAATAATATTCATGTCAATGAATCCAGGTGTGCATTCATGGGAAGAACGGATTCCAGGCAATTATTTATATGTTAATAAAGGCAAGTACACATACCTGGCAGGGATGGACTCCTTAGGGAGCTTGTTATCTGACTCAGCTGACACTGTGGAAAGATCCTTCTTGGTGGAGCCTGTGGGAGCACCACATCCAGCATCAGCTTAACTCATTGCAGATAGACAGCCTTCCAACAGAATGGATTTTCCTTTTGTTAGGATAAACTTAACTAGATTTCTCAAAAATATATTAATAATTTTTCATGACACCTGTAAAGTTGTTTTTATTGGATGATTCCTGACAACTCAAAAGGATGATTTCACTATGAAAAAGAAATAGTCATAAGAAAAACATATAATTATACAAAAAAAACTGAGCCTGCAGGTCTTTTCAGACTTTTTGAACAGCATGTTAAGTGAAAATTAATTTGTATAAGAGTATATTTTATTTGCAAAAAAGCATTTAAATGTGGAAAACATTTGTTTTGAATTATTGAAGCTTGGCATTTTTTGTATCCTATTTTTGTATTATGCTGGCTGTCGAAGAGTTCTTGAGACTACAATCACTAATATTCATATCAGCTGATCCCTAGAGATCAACTGCAGCTTCCTTTGCATAAATGATGATTATCTTCGTTAGTGACTTGTTTAATTTTCACAATTCCTTGCCCTTTTTACAGTTGGTTTTGATAATCAGAATGGAGATGGAAAAGTGAAGCACTGAAAAATAGCTCTCAGGAAAATCCTGCCATTTCAGGTGCATACAAGAGGGTAGAATTAAGTCTCTTTTAACTTGTAAACATTTCATGCAGTTGTACTGCCAATTTTCTACATGTTTGCTCTAACAAGGACATATACGAAGAGTTTGTTGGAACGTTTATGCACTAAGCTTCAGAGGATTGCATCTGACAATCAACCATGGCGTGACAGGAGATTTTTCATTAGTGACAGAATAATTGTGGTTTGTAAAACCAGGCTTAGGGCCACTATTAGAATTATATGTGTGTACAAACATCTCTTTAAGCCCTTTATTACTATTATTTGGAACATGTATTAATCATACTTTTACAAAGGTGTTTATTTAGTCAGATACCAACCTGTCTGAACAATCTGTTGTCTTTTTATTTAAAAACTAACACATTTAGTTCGTTCTGCATTATGGGACTAGAACAGATTCCATTGGAAAACCAGTGCAGGCACTCTGCCCAGGCTGAGGTAGAATTGGTTGGCATTTAGAGATTACTCAATCAGAACATTTTATTTAAACTTTACATATAAATTTACCAGTGTAATTTTCTGCATAGTTTCACATAAGCTTTTTGACTGTTTCTAGAACAGATTTGGACTACTCTGAAACCCCAAGTGCAAGCTGATAAATGCCTAGTTACTGTTATACTCCACTAAGTGTTCCAACACAGACAAACTAAAATATGTGAATGTACTTTTCAGTCGCCTCTCCGTGTGTATGACAAGAACTCTTTAATAAAGATTCTCTGAATTACCATAATCCTACTTCACCATCCATGTGGAAGTATTCACAAAATAGTCTCCCAGCTGAGGGGCAATCCCATTTGCAATCCCTGTCTGCAAATGACAGTTAATATTTCATCACAGGTCCTCTTCCCTGCCTCACTTCCAGCCTTTATCAAAATTGTGAGAGTTAGGACATTCTTCTTTCTTGTGCAGCAGATTGGAGCACACAGATTATGGCTTTCCCTGTATTCAAAAAAATTAGCTGTGGTAATTTTTATTATTTACTGATTATGGTCTTTTCCAAAGGAGAAGTTTCAGCTGTGACACAGAGGTATAAAGTAACTACAAATTCTGTTCTGCACAATATTTTTAGTTAAATCATAGTTACCTAATTAAGAGACTGAAGATAAAGAAAAAACATTGTCTGGAAAAATTTAAATTCTTAGAAAAATTTCTTTCAGAACTGGCATCAAAAAGATTTGGAGAAGGAATCTGTTCCTTCTCCAAAATAACATTGAGAATTTGAGGGAGAATTTGTTGGGATATATCACAGCTGATCGGTCTGACTGGTCTAAAAGAAGCAGATACCCTAAAGGAGGTCTTATTAGAGGATGGAATTTATGCTATCACATTTCTGTGAAAACATAGAAAAAAGCCCCTCCCTTTATTCAAATGTGATACCCCTGCAACAGGCTAAGGATACAATTTCATTAGTGTATTAGTTTGCATCAACAGTGTCCTATTCAATCTATTGATGATCAACCCACACGTGTTTTTGGGTTACAATGTGGAGTGCACTTGGAGCAAATAAAAACTTTTCTGAGTTGGAACAGGAGCGCAAGATCTAATCCAGGTGCTTACTTACTGGATTCCAACCATTCACTCCACAGATCAAACTAAAGCTAGTATTAAAAAAGAATTTTAATCTGCATATGAGGTCCTCAGCATCAACTCTTTCGCTTTGCAGATCTCCTCTTGTAGCAGAATTAGTGCTAATACAGATGGAATCAATATAAGAAAGGTCAGGTCAACTTCGCAACAATTCTCCAAAAAGCTTTGTTATCCACATTTACTTTTGGGAGGAGAAAAACCAAGCAAACTATTCCAAATCGCAAATCTCACAGCCTTTAAAAATTTACATTGAATCTGAGATGTGCAGTTGATAATATTCTATTTTGTGTACTTGGAAATTTGAGCTGAGTTAACTGGCTCATTAACATCATACAGGTATTTTTGTATCTGAGCTAACTTGCTTCTTCCAATTCCCAGTCATATATACAAGGAAAGGTGTCTTTACCACAGCTTTAGAGAATTGAAACTCCAGTATGAAAAACATGCTTGTCCTCAGAAATATTTACATATCTTGCATCAGTAAGGCAAAAGCATTTCTGCTCTGCACACAAAAGATGAATATATATATATATTTTCTCCTCAAATACATGTACAGATCTAAAAAATTTAGAAAATGGACCACTAGCTATAATGACATAGTAATATTATAATTCTCCAGGGAGGGAGTAAGACACCTGTGGAAGTACCAGTTGTCGGTTTCTCTGGGTGTGGATTGAAGGCACTTGAGAAAGTAGTTCATGTTTGGACTCAGATGTTTATTATTTCTTATCACTAAAACAGTCTCACTACTGTGAGTTTGGCAGTTCTTCATCAGAAGGCACAAAATGGCCAACAATCTCTTGTTACAAGGTCTTTTAAGACTAAACTATCCAATTAAGAACTGACACCTAGATTATTTTCCTTTTTAATCCTATAACTGATCCCACAGAGCCCACAATGGGACTTTTCTGCCCAATTACAAAATGCCTCCCAAACCCATGAAGAAAAAGGAAGAAGCATGAAGAAGAAACCCAGGACAACACCCTGTCCCTTCCATCCACAACATACTAAAAATCCCAAAATCTAAATTTCTCACTAAGTGATACACTTACACTACTCTATATCATCTATTTCACACTTTTGTGGGCTCTAGTCTATCTTGAAGTCTAGGAAACTTTCTCCATGAATGAGGGTCAAAGTCAGTGCTCCCCTGGGCGTCAGGGCACCCCAGAAGAGAGAGAGAAATATTCCCAGTGCTCTGGGTTTCCATGGACACAGGTATTATTCTTTCTTTCCTGGTCCCAGAGATGTTAGATTCTCCACAGCCTGAGGAGATTCATACTCCTCCATTACCATGGAGATATTTTACCCTCAGAGTTGCATGCTTCCAAAACAGTAAGCCCTGTTTATCTGGTTGCAAGAATGACTGCCTTTTCTAAGGAGTGATTTTGGAAATTTTGTGAGAGTAGAGGTGTTTTCTCAAAATACCTTCTGCTCTGCAGAGAACAGTAGGGTTTCAAACACACCTTTTGTGCTTTTTCTTTTGACTAGCTGTAAGGTGCAGTATTCATGTTTTCCTCTTCTGCCAAGAGTCCATCCCTAGGTGCCTGTCTTACCACATTTGAAAGTTTCACCAGTTAACAGAGGGAATAAAAAATTCTAGAGGTCAAGAGCCTGAAAGGTACGCCTTGTAATGTAGCATAGCTAAGTATAAATCTTTCCTTTAGGATTTTCAGGAATCAGACCAATTACATTGTCAGCTCTACTTTGTGTGTTGAAATAATGACAAAAGGATTTCAAATAGCAATTACCCAATGGGAATGCACTCTCTTTTGGCATAATGTAGAAAATCTGGCATTATGGCTTCACATGTAGTATCAAGCTTTTTTTCACTTACAGTCAGTGTCAGAGATGAAATAAAGTTACCCAATGCAATGGGGTACTTATTTTACTGATTCATTGTCTCCACTAGCATTCAGTAGAATGCCAGTCTTTTCACAAGAGGCAGCACTTTTCTTCTGCACTAAAAGATTGTTTGTACAAATCTCTCTCTATTCATCGATGCATAATTTTTTTTTCTTAACTTGCTTTATTATAAGACTTGCCAGTATGATGCTGGGGTATCAACATTTCGTATGGGTTGTTTCTTCATATTTCTTTCAGAAAAGAAAGAGGAAACCTGACTGGTTAAAATTTCCTAGTGTGCTTCAATAGTCACAGGATATAAGACTTACAACACACAAAATAAAGTTTGGAACCTGAAGAGGTTTTGGTCTTAACATTGAGTCTTAATTTAGTGTGGTGAACTTGGCTTCTGACTCCTTGAGTGCAGTCTATAACCCTAAATACCCTATGCACATACTTTAAAATGCATCATGTATCAGCAGAGACAGTCAAAACAGATCCTGAGGAGATATTTCTTAAATCCTGCCATTTTGGGGGCATGTCTTGGTTATATCTATGTCTGAGCAGGCCTTAAAGTCTGTATTTTAGGATACAGCTCTTTCAAAATCAGTCACTGTGCCCAGAGAATTCATCTAAGGACAAAGATCATCTGTCTAATTTCAGCTCCTTACAAGAAATACTCTCAGGTAATTAAACATTCCAACCTTCTTGTAAGGTTTTCTAAGTATCTTTGTTCAATCTCAGTGGCTAACTGTGGATTTTGGGGTGAAGTGGGAAGCATCTTTAAACACAATCTGCATAAACAGAGGGTGACTTGAAAACACCCACAATTAGGGTCAGCTTTTACCTAAGAGCCAAGCTGGCAGAACTGTTCAAACCTCACTGATATTTTTGTCATTTTGTACCACTACTATCATGAACAATAAGGCCAAGGTAATTGTAATATGAGCATAATGTTTAGAATGGGGAGCAATGTAGGGTGGGTGGGATTTGTCCCATGTAACAGGTTTCCTTTCCTGTTGGGAATTTGGCTGGCTAAAGACCGGAAAAGTACAAAACCGTGGCTAATTCCAAGTCCTGCACCTGCAAGATAGTGTGTCCTTGGGCCTAGCTGTAGTATGATAACAAATAGTGAAAGAGACATGAGAAAAGAGAGATGTAACCCCCTAAGGAATGGGGAAGAGCTGATGTTGTGGTGTGGCCAAAGGACGGTGTAAATTACAGAATATTCATGAGCTTATTACTTGCTGTATAAGTGTCTAATGCTCTCTTCAATAAACGGAACTTGCTTATCACTCATATTGAGTGTCTGAGTCTCCCCTCACCGACAAATGGCTCATCCCCGACAAAGGCCTCCTTCTGCGACACCTTCCCATGACCCTTTTTTCATAAATGTTCATGTTAGTAGAGTTCTAACTAATGCAGTAGAAAGCTCGTGAGCAAAGTCAGTTGTAGTGTGAATTTCTCTAGTAATACAAGCTAAATAATAAAAAAAAAAACAAAACAATAATAAAAAGTAGAGGGATATGTAAGAAAAATTTACAACTATTTTTGATTTTCTAATGTCAAGCAAGAATCTTTTTGTTTCTTTGGATAGCAAATAACCTAAACTCTTCATGTTTTCTGTTTTATTGTTCTCCTAATTCCCTGGTACAATATTCACAAGGATGTATAAACACAAATTTACTTCAGAGTAATCCATGGAAGTCCCCAGAAACCACACAACATTAAAGCTGCTACTGGTTTAGTCCCTGGATGAAGTATGGAATTCCACCAGAGGCTCAGTGTACAGTTAAGTTATGAAAGAAAGCAAAGATCAGAAAATACAGATATAAAACAGTCAGAAAGGGTTTGTGAGAGTCAAATGGTGGACATGAGAATTATTCTTCTCTGTGAGGAAGAGATGAAGGCAAAGAATGTCTTGTCTAAGGATCACTTTAGAATTGAGACCAAGGAAAGCCCAGAGCTACAAAGGAAACAATAATAGAGACTAGCTGTCAAAGGAAATTAAGCATTTTTAAATAACTATCATTTTGTTTCTCGATGAGTCAAAGGGCCTTGGCTCCCTGTAGTTCAGCCTAGGGTAAAGGGTGAAGATTAAAGAGAGTGGATGCTTGGAGCTACATACAAGGCTGGGAACTGGAAAGAATTATGTATGAACAGCCAAGGGCTGATGCTAGAACTCTCCAGTGGAGAGTTTGGTTCCTAGGGGGAGAGGGATCCCCTGGGGTATGATAACCTATATATGGTTAGATATGGGGTTCAGAGCAAAAGAGCACTCATAGTTACAGCTGCTAATGGGACTTGGGAAAGGGGCTGCCAGAGGAAATATCACTGAGGAATTTTTTTGCCTTGCAGAGGGCAAAGGTACCTTGCCCAAATTTCAGTGTAGCAATTGGATCCAGGGAAAGAATAAACCCAGAACTGACATTTTCGGGGGGGTTATATAATACTTTCCAATGTAAACTAAGGGTTGATTTTCATATGCTTTTGTGACTGTGTCTTCTTCAGACAAGATAATCTATCAAGGACATTTTGTTGCTGGACACTTTGTTGTGCCACTGGACCAAGGGAACTAGCACAAATATCTGAAAACTTTCATAACAGCAAATGATGTACTTCCAACTGAGAATGGAGATGAAATTTAGGAGGCAGAGGCAGATTGTGGTTTTAATAACTTATTAAAACTTATTATGTTATTCCAGTTTAAAGTAGTGTTTTGGCAGATGTTTCTGGGCCTTCACATTCTGGCTCATAGCAATACACTAAGTTTGGAAAGCAAGAAAACAAACCAGCAAAATGATATCACTAACTAAATAACATCTCATTAAGATAGTGGTTCAAAAGTGGTGTGAAAAAAAGAGTCATTTTGCAGTTAAATTACAGCGGGATTCTATAGGCTTCTTCTGTTACCCCAGCAATAAGATAGATGAGGTCATATTGATAGGAAGGAGAAATGGCATGCGCTTTCTCTGTGGTAGAGCAGGAGTGGTGAAAATAACACAGTGGATCTGACTACCACCTGATTAATCTACAACCATTCCTGAGAAATAAGAAAGGCTTTAGGAAACCATGTATTTTGTGAATAGACTGTTTTACCTTAACTGTATAGAACACTGTCTGGGATTATTCAATTTACTTTTTTTCTTGAACTGTAATACAATTTGTAATACTACAGATGGATCACTATTTTAAAGTGTTTTTCCCCAGTGATTTTTTAGAGAAAAAACACATAACCATTACAGTTTCTTTTCCCAATGTCAACACATCTTTTTCTTATATATTGCATCATTTCAGGGAGCTTTGCTACTGGCATCTGAACATCACTGGATTTCTAATTAATTTTCTTCTGTCTTTAAAAGTGCTGTTTTGCTGCATAAAGACAGTGATAAATTTTAGACCACAACTGCTAAGATTTTAGGAAATTACTTTATTGGTAACAACTTGGCAGTGTGAATCCCTGAATCAATAGTAAAGTGACTCATGTGTCTCGACTTTGTCTTTGGAAAGGCAGTGCAGACTATTAATTTCTTGGTGCTGCAGGTTGTGCTCATACATATGGAAAGGACATTCAGGCACACATGAGCACACTCTCAATGAAAGCATAACACTTCAGCCTTATTCAGAACACAGAAATTATATTAATTTTAATTTAGCTCATACAAACATCTATATGTTATTTTAATAGTAAATAAGCAAATAAATTAGTAGGAAGGACTACTCTTTATTACTCTTTCTGTACCTAAATTCAAAAGGCCATTTAATGCAGCAACTTTGTGAATTGTTTTGACTTCTGGTTCAACTGAAGAATGGAAATTTGTGAGAAAAACCTTTAAGCATTTTTCTATTTTCTAACAGGAATACCAGCTAAGTACTAGTATTCAGGAATGGACAGAGGAAAAGTATAATACTTTATATTCTCAGAAAAGATACAGTTTCTCTTGACCTACAATGTAAGAAGTAATTGCTGTTATCTTTTGGGCTTGACTTCAAATGGTTTGGGGTTAAAAATGTAATATTTGATTATATGCATTTTTGTGATTCTTTCACTACTCAAAGCAGTTGTGTAGCTTCAGACTCTGGAGATGTAGGTAAATAAAATTTAAATCATGAATACATGAACTTAGCATTTATTATACTCATCTACTTACAATGATTTACAGTTTCAATAACTTTAATGAAAATGGGATAGCTACTGAAATTTTATCATTGAAATCAAAGCAAATTCAGGTAAATACTGGAAATTCTATTTCCAGATCAAGGTATGTACAATAAAAATACCAAATTAGACTACATATTCTTAAGTAAGCTATATCATTCAGGTCTTTAAAACCGATATTTTACATTGTGATACTATGAAAAACCTACAACTGATCATTTTAAAGTGGAAAAGATCTATCTTTGAAATAAAATTCAATGAAAATTCAATGAAAGAATTCTTTTCAGACTGAAGATGAAGAATAAAGAAATAAACAAATCAGTTCTCATTTATTACATTTTGAATTTTCTCCTGAAAGAATATTTCTAAAAGTTTTTTTATATCTTTTGGGCTCCAATTGAATTTTATTTGGGTCATGAATGTGAAGGTTAATAGAACTTTCATATTTTTTAATACTTGCATACCTTCCAGTCTGACTGGAAGTGAAGATGATCTTTGCTTAGAATAATCTACGGACAGCAGTATCAAAGTGACAGTGCAAGATGAAGCAGGGAAAATTGATTAAGTAAAAAAAAGTACCTGGTATCTTCAGCTGGATGATTAATAGTGTATCACAGAACTCAAGGAACAGATGTTTATTAATGACAAGAGGAATGGAAATGCCAAACAGAAAACTGAAAGGAATACTAACTCTTGAAAGCAGAGCTGTGCCAGGAGACAGGGGGACATAAGGGAGCCATGCCAGGAGAGGAAGGACAGAGAGAAGCTGCTGAAGTAGAGGCATATCTGTCATTATAAATGTTAGAGGACATTTGGACTTACTTGGGGTAAGCAGTGATTAATGTTCAGAATAGAGAAAGCTGTTGGACTAATATAAGACAAGGAAGCCTGGGAGATGTGTATTCAGACAAGTTTAGATGATGAACTACAACAAAAACATTCAAAGGCAGAAATACCTTTGGCTGGATCCTGCATTTAATTCCTCAATTAGTAAGGTGTAGGAAGATACAATATAACAAAATAAAGATAGTGTAGAAAGTAATCTTGCCCCTAAGGAGTTGCTGCTGGGCCAATTTTCAAAGATTAGAAACAAGCCTGACCTTAACAGGCCACAGCTGTGACCAATGAGAAGAAGAGTGCTATAAAAGAGTGGGGTGGCTGGTTGAGAAGGGAACTGATATTAGTTGGCTCCTTTATGAAGATGAAAGTGTTAGTGTTCGGAAAAGCTGCTCAGGAGAAGACACCATGAAGGTATGAAACTTTTACGATAAGGAGACAACAGTATGGAACCCCTGCAATAAGGTGGCAAGAGTAAGGTAATTAGAGATGCTCTAAGTAGGGCCAAAATAAGCAAAGCCAGAAAGAACGAGGCCTTTTTTGGACTGGAAGACCTGAAGTCTCTACAGTGTTTTCCAATTCTTCTTAATCCTTTATTGGGAGGAATAAATTAGTTTCACTAAAATTTATGAATCTATAAAAGGGAAGTGCAAAACTCGCTAAGGTGGCACCCTGATTCCTGGAAGCACAGGGCAGATCTGCAGGATTCAGAGAGAAAAAATGTCTGTGCACAGGCAACCTTTAGTACATTCACTCAGCTCCAAAACTCTCATTAGGTGTGAAAGCTGAAATTAAAGCAAAATTTTCTACCATAGCTTTCTAGAGGTAGCAAACATCCAGCACACTGCTGAGGCTGAAAGGACACATCAGCCAAGGCCATGAACCATCAACCCTACCCAGATTTTCTAAAAATACATTCAGTGCTCAGTATCTGCGTATTTGATGGTATTTAAAAGGGTTATAAAAAGTTTTCAGAGACAGGAAACAACACTCAATCTATATACATCATGCATCAAGATTTTGGTACGTTTTGTATCGTGTCCATTACATTTGGAATATCCAGTGTGAAGTTTGTGGGCTGTATTACATTTGTAAATATTACCTGGTGCAGACCATTGCTGGTTTTTTCTGACTCATTGGGAAAATATTGCAGTCCTATCCCTGGACACCTCTTAAACATGTTACTACAACTTAACTATTGGTATTTCAGTGGGGATGAATTGGGTAAGCTTTGGTCCAAGTCCCTGGACTTCATGGTATCCCATGCCTTTTCATGTCTTTCACTTTGGCGATGATTTTTTTTTTTTCAGTATCCGTGGCAGGTCTCTCATATCTTCCACTGAAAGCCATGTGTTCCTCCTTAAATTTTTCCCATGCCTTTTGCAACATCTGTGTGCTTAGTTTTGGCATTTTTTGGTTCTTTGCACTGCAACAGATTTAATCCTGGTTCATTCTCTGGTAGTCACTAAATTTCCCAATTTTCTGGTTTTTTGGGTGTTTTCCAGTTCAATATTGATCCTATCTCCTTTCCAATGTGTTTGTAAGCCTTTCTTTTTGGGTTTGCCAGATTCAGTTTCCCTTCCTGACAGGAAATTAAATTCCATTTCAGTGGCGATTTCTGTGGGGACCAATAGGGAAATTTTCGGTGCATGTCCCTGCCCTTGATGGCATATGGCCTGCCTTTTGATGGCTTGGACTTTGGGGAAGATGTTTTCTTTTGGTTTTTTTTTTTTTAAGTATCCATGCCATGTCCCTCATATCTTCCCCTCCAAGTTTTGTCTTCCTCCTTGACTTTTTCCCCTGCTTTTGCAACATCTGTGAGCTTTGTTTTGGCATGTTTTGGTCCTTTGCACTACACCTGATGTAATCCCAGTCCATTTTCTTGTAGTCACTAAATTTCCAAAATTTCTTTTTTTTCTCCTCCAATTGCAATTCCTTTGTGTGTATCTCCATTCCAGAGTATTTGTAACTCCTTCTTTCCTGTTTGCAGGATTTCAATGGCGATAAATTTTGGCAAGCTTTTGTTCATGTGTCTGCGCTTGATGGTAATCCCATGCCTTTTGATGGCTTTCATTTTGGCAAGTAATTTTTTGGTTTTTTTCAGCATCAATGCAATGGCTCTTGTGTCTTCCTCCTTGACACTTTCCCCTGCCTTTGCAGCAACTGTGAGCTTAGTTTTGGTATGTTGTGGTTCTTTGCACAGCAACTCGTTTCCTCACAGACCAATTTTTGAAGACACTAAATGTCCTGATTTTCTGGTTTTTTAGGGGTTTTTTTAAATTGCATTTCACTTGATCCTATCTCTTTTCCAGAGTGTTTGTAAGCCTTTCTTTTTGGATTCGCAAGATTTCAATTAATTTTAATTGGGCAAGCCTTGGTCTATGTCCTTGCACTTCTTGGCATCACATGCCTTTTGATAGCTTTCACTTTTTGTAAGATATTTTGGTTTTGCTTTTTCAGTACCTATTCCATATCATGTCGCCTTTCCAGAGTGTTTGTATGCCTCTATTTTCTGTTCCTAAGATATCCACACAACCAACAGAAACAGATCTTATTTCTTACCACACTTTATGTACCATAATAAATTTTTGCTTTCACATCACTGTATCTTTGCTTTTGCCAATGACTTTTTTCCTTTTCCTGTATAATTTTGTGATTTATTTAAATCTGAAATTATGCAGGTCATCTGAAAAGTCTCTTTAATTCCAGTTTTCTTCCAATGTAATAATAGCTTAGGTAGTCACTTAACAGAGTGTCTCAGCAGAACTGCATGCAGAAATGAGATCATTTTGTATTCACTTGTGTGTCAAAGCACAATGCTTGTTCAGCTTATTCCCCAGAGATACTGAAGTCAAGCAACTTCAGGCCTTAGTCATCTTAACTGCAATTTTCATATATTACAGGTAAAAATAGAATGCCATTCTTTGAAGTGCTGGAAATTATATTAAAGCACCTTTTGTGCATGAAATAATTGTAAACTTCAGGTGGTTTGAGATTCTTGGTATTTGTAAGCAATATTTGTGTCTTTAATTATTGTGCTTGCATCATAACTGAAATGAATGTCATAGTTTGATTATATATTAATTTTTTTTAAATTTAATAATAACTTGGACTGTTTCAAGAAAAGTAGCAATCGACTGATATAATTCTTTATCATTGCTTCAGGGAGTTTAAATCTAGGCAGGTAATATATACACATGTGAGGGAAGGCCATACAAGAATTTTCAAATATGATAGCAGCATGTACAATGTTAATTTCTTAGGTAAAAAGAAAATAGCGTATGATGGCCAAAAAGTCACAAAATGTGATGTGAACTGAAAAACCATAACAGATATCAGAGCAACTTATATGATATGGCTGAAAATCTTCTTATAAATTGCCACATGTGGCTTCATAACCCAACACTAGTGTAAGATCTTCTTTGGGAATGACAAAACTGAAAAGTCTTCTTTCAAGAAGGGTTATTCATAGAATTTTGTCCAATAATCTGTTGGACAATCTGATATAAATGTCTAACATTTAAGATGAAAGTTCAAGGGGATTAACTTTGTATTAGAACATAAAAGTTTATTATTGCTTTATCAACAGTTCTTTCTTCAGGTCCCTTACACTGATATTTTTTATGTCTGACTACTAGAATAATTTTGACTGGTTAACAAACACAAGAATACAAGGAAAACTACTATTCGAACTTTTCTATAATTATGTTTTAAAAGATAAGTCTAATGATTCTCAGTACGGAACAGAAAATTTAGGACAAAAGACTGAGGTAACTATTGAAGTGGGCTGAAAAGCAAGGAATTTGTCTTTAGAGTACTTTTCTTACTAGAGTTAAACAAACTTTCATCTGAAGAACATGGGCAAATGGGGAAAATGGCCCCTTGAGCATGCTGTGATGGCCAGAGGCAAACACATGAAGAAGAGGTCTGGAAGAATTATTCTAGGAAAACTGACATAACAAAATGCGAAGCAGTTGGGTAATTGCAGTGCTCCAAATACATCCATTACAATGATGAAATCCCATATGGTGGAACAGCAGGTTTCTCTGCCTTTTCCCTCTTTTTAAGAGTAAAAAATATTGCTTTTATTTACAGAGCATCCCAACAGATGAGTTTATCTGAGTAATAGCACGTGAGACCTTGGGCTGAAGGTTTCAGTTTGTTTGACCTCTCTCATAAGAGAATTCATAACTTGTTTTCCAACACAGATGCTGCTCTGATAATTGTAATGAGCTCTGGGGAGCTTTTTAATCCTGACAGAAGCTGGAGCTGGGTACACGAAAGTTCACTACAGTTACAAATATCAAAGAGGATAAAAAAAGATCCTTTAAAATTTCTAAAATGTTAGAATTTCTTATTGTCACCCTCAACATACAGTCCATATATATATAATCCATAGTAAATTCTCTGAGCTAAATCATATCAGCTAAGGTTTACCAGGCTTTTTATAGTTCATTTCCAACTTAAGATTTACATTTCCAGCAATCTGTGTTCACAGTATTTTGTGCACTAATGTTAGATGAGTCCTGCAGCTCTTCTATCATAGATGCTGTATGAGCCCTTGCTGTGAGGAGACAGTCTTCCTGAGAGAAGCCAATTGCACTGACAGATGCATGGATGCATTCACTATAGGACTTCTTTGCTGATATTGTTTTATGAAAGTGCCTGCAGCAAGGTCTTCATACATATATGCATACTTACATGAAGGCCTCAGGAATAGTAATTCTGTTGTAATCACAAATCAAATGCTATTCAAGAAAAACTGTGCCAGGTTAGTTGTGTTTCTTTTGGGAGATAACTACTAATAGTGTTTTTTCCTTGGTGACTGTTAAGTACAACTACTGACATTTCAGTGTTCCTTGTATTTCAAACTGCAGTTCATATCACTTCCACTGATTAAAAGTTCTATTTCTCTTGCATTATAGAATATTTTTTTGCTTAAGAAACTTTCTGCCAATGATAGTCTTTTCAGGATTCAAATATAAGCTTGGGTGTGACCCAAATTCAGCTGAAGCTGACCAAATATTTTAATTTCTCAATTGATTTTACCTGGATCCTTTGTTTCTCAACATTTCAATTCTGCTTTTGTCTAATAAACTTAATCATACTATTGTTTCTCAGTGGCATTGGTGCCCAGTGGGGCACTCAAATATAAAACCTCCTACTCAAAGCAGGTGGAACAGATTAAACATATGGCTAAATGGCCCTAGATGAAACTTAAACTTTATCCATCTGAAAAATTACATTGGGATTTGTACTTGATGCAATACCATGTGCTGCAGTATCTGCTCAAACATACTTACAGAGTTGTTCCACATAGATAAACATTCTATTTCCCTATAAAGGAATTATGGATCAACAGAGTAAAAGTGTATGATTTGCAAAGTAGTTTGCAAATTTCTGGACAGAGAGAATTATGGTTATGACAGATTCTGTTCCTTTTATAAATTAATGTTTTAGTTGTGAAAGTAAGTAAATATATCTAACAAGAAAAGATATTCAGTTGGTTTGCATTGTCATTATCTAATTTTTCAAAGTAAAAGCCAATATTTTTATAAAGAGTTTGTAGGAATAGTTTTGCTGACTTATCACTACATTTTGTATGGTATTTTCAAGGATTATATGTCATAATCACAACTGAAGTTACTAATGTATATTAAGATGTAAAGGAATTAAGAGAGTAATGGAAGTCCAATCCAATTTCTTTGCTGATGGGAGAAAATTTTTTCAAGTTTGTCTGTACAATCTGTGCCATTATGCGGTCATTTTTTTGTAGAGAGCCCCTTCAACTTATGTTGTCTTTGACAAGGAAATAGTCTTACTGTGGCATGAAGAAAAGTAGCAGTGTGATACCAGAAGGAGCAAATGCCTTGTTAATGAGAAATGTACTACCTGTCAGGTTCACAGTTGCAGAAGCAAAGAGTTAGAAAAATTAATTCAGAAGACTACAATGGCCAGAAGAAAAAGAAAGGAAATCTCTTGTTTCATTCAGGAGACTAGGCAGGATCAAATATGAGGTTTGACAGGCTAATGCAAATGTGAGTGATTTTATGCAAGCTAATAGAATAACATACTGAAACAGAATTTGTCTATAATTAGAACTGGCAAGCAGGAAGGAAAGCCCATTAAGCTTGGAAGCTTGTAAGGTTCACAGTGTGTTAGACCATCCCAGAGAGAATTAAATTTTCAAAGACTTTCTCCTCTTCTAGGAGTTATCCCACATCAAGAACAAAATTGTTCAATTATCAACTATTTAGAATATAATTGAAATATAATTATATATTCACTTTGTATCATGATTGATTAATCCTCTGGAAAAGAGCATAGTCTTTCATTGTCTGTCATTTTCCCTGACCATCCACAGGAAAAAAGAGTCTCCCACAGAGCTCAGCCTAAGTCACTCATCAGTAGCCTTCAGGTCTGAGGGAATGAATATTGAATCAGATCATAGAGGGAATCAGCAACAATTTAGAAAGGAATAGAACAAACTTACAGAAATTATAATTCTCGGTGGAACTATACAAAGACAAGTGAATTCCATCTGAGAGTCACTCCTGTGAAGACTGAAAATTTGAAAGCAAATCTTAGAAATCTGTGCTTAACTCTTTTATACTAAGTAGTGAAAGCCATGAAAAATAAATGGAACAGATATTTTAAGAGCAGATAGCATATCTCTCCACAGATAAGGAGATAGATGGTGTTTCCATTAAGCTTAGCAGTTTGTAATTCAGAACTGCCCAAGGAAGGAGGAATACAGACAGCCTAGCTAGACTATTTAGCTGTTCAGCCCAGAAGGAAGACTTTTAGCAATCAGACCTCATTTGTCCAACAGAGCTCAGCCCTCCAGCAATATATGTATTTGACAAGAGCATAAACATGTCTAACCTTCCATAGGCAACTCATGTAAATAGCCACAAATGCTGTGTCATAGTATTGGTTTAAAAATGAGCTTGGTTTTCTCCACAAAGAAAACAAACTGAAATCCTGGAAAAAAACTTTCTGGCAGGGCTATCACTTTCTGTAGTTTTCTGTCAACAGCAAATTGATTATAGGTGTGGTTTACTGAGGATCACCTTTGATTCTCCTTCCTCCGTGATGCCTACCTGATGTCACAGGCTCTAGACATCGCACAGACTCCCTCTCTCCTACACTCCAAGATTATACTTCAGCTATCCTTGCCGCACAGACTCCCTCTCTCCTACACTCCAAGATTATACTTCAGCTATCCTTGCTGCACACTCTGGAACTCCTCTCAGTCCATAAAGAGGCATTGGACAGCTAGGGTGAATAAAGATCTGGAGCTAGAGCAAGGGAAATTACAGCTTCAAAATACTGCCAGCAGAGAGCAACAAGACAAGTGAGAAGGCAGAAGACAGGCTCCACAGGGACTGTGAGCAAATCACCTGTGGTCACTGTCAGGGATCCCATTGACAGCATCTCACTGCTGGTTTGGGTTTCAAGCTCCTACTCTTACACTGCCATCTATAGGGAAAGTAATTCAAGATGGGAGCTGTAAGCAAACATCATGCACACAAGATGCTCTGAGCAGTTCTGGAGGTGTCAAAATGAGCCTGTAGTCAGCTGCTATCCATGATGTAGCTCTGCCCTTGGGCCTGACCAGCCAAAAGCGTAGCACAAGGCAGTTGTACTGCAAAAGTAGCTAGCATAGCCATGGTAATTATCCCCCTTTTCCTGTAACACCTGGAGTCTCAGAAAATATTGGACTGGAATCATCTACTAAAAGACACTACCAGGGTCATTACCTGCTTTGTGGCAAAGTGTGTTTAAGGTTCCCTAATCCCTTCATCTCTGAGAATTTAGCCTTCAGGGAAAACATTAGGAAATGCGCTATTTGAAAATTATGGCAATCAAAGGGCACATGTGTGTATGCAAATCAGCCATGTTCTTTCCTTAAGAAAAAAGCAAATTTAATCCTCCTCCATCGTATGGCTGGCTAAACATTTAGATCTAAAGAATGCAGCTCCTTATCTAGTCAATGTAATTCCACATGAAAAGTTTTGGATATTAGGAAAGTTTTGGGTATTAGGAGAAAATATTTAAAACCTCAGTTTACAGAGAATTGAAATAAATAAATAGCTTTGGTTTTAATCAGAATCAGTTACCTCATAGGTCCCAGAATGCCTAATTTTAGAGACAGTAATCTGTATAAATCTTAGACTATGAAATGCTAAATTGTTAGGAAAGAAAAACATAAATAATTTATTTAAGCCAAGAAATGTTTAAAACATTTTAAATTCTGGTTTATATATAATTATGTTTTAATCTATGTGGCTGGCCTTTCACATACTGAGGTATTATTAAATAGAAGTTTCTATGAATTTTACATGTGAAAAATTACAAGCATTTGTGCCTCTGACAGCAAAAACTTTGTTTAATAGACTAGATCATTTAACAGAGATGTTTAACATTTCTTATGATTTAATTTCTTATAGGAGAAAAAAACATTTATTAAAACACAAAAAAAAACCCCTTTTGGCCTGAAGAAATTTAGTTGTTCACAGCTATGTTAATGAAGAATACAAGCTAAGGTTCTAAGTAATTAATGACATCCAGAATATTTACTTAATAGATCAATCAGAGTCAATTACATGAAATAACTGACAGGAAGTTTCCTTTTTTTTTTTAAGTGAGTAACTAAATGCAGTTTTTTGCCAGAAGTAGTTCTGGAGTTGACAAGGGTTGGGACATTTGAAAAAAAAAAATTGGCTTCACCTCTTTCAAAAAGCAGCTTAATCTTTTTGTTTGTGGATAACTCATCTGCAATTGGGATCCCTAGGAAACTAATACCCCTTAGATACTCCTTAGGAACACTGTGGTGGTTGTCTGGTTTCAGTGTATTATAAACTGTAATTTGTTTTCAAATGTGTGTATGAGGTCCTTTTTCTTGCTTGTTTTGTCCTGGGTCAGGTGAGAATCTCTAGAAGAGTTTCTCTTCTTGGAAGAAACCATGTGTCTTGGTTTAAGAAAATTTCAAGAGACGGATTCTCTAAAATGAGTTACATCCTCTCAGTTTTAACCAATCCTTTTCCACCAATACGAATACGAGTAGATATAAGTGAAAAATAACAATTTAGTAACAAGCAAATGAGCAATGGGCAAAGAAAAAAAAAATAACAGTGAATAGTGAATAATCACTAGATACAAAATTGCTAACTCTCAGAAATTCCAGGGGAACAAAGAGACATGCAAAATGTTTGGATACCACCCTTCCAACATGGCAGCCCCCACTGCCAATGGTGTGTAGGAAGACAAAGAGAGAATGGCGCCAGCTCTCTCCCCTGGTTGGTGCCCTCCAGGCAACCACATGGTCCGAGGTAAAGGGAAAAGATGGTGCACAGAACTGTCCTGGGAAGGCAGGAGCTTACGGAGCAGTTTTGGAGGTGGATGAGAAGTGCTGGAATCTGTGAGGTCAGCGCTGCCCCCCCTCAGCTTCCTCCTGCCGGAGCCCGCGGGTGCTGGTGCCGCTGTCCTCAGCACTGTACGTGCGTCGGGAGGAGCAGACACTCCTGCCCAAGCACCCAAAGGGCACCCCAGACCCAGGTCCACACTGCCAAGCCTGCTTGGGCAGCCCCAACTCTTCAAAGGGACTGGTACGTCCTGGCCTCACAATTCCAAAAGCAGTTCTCAGAACTGAGAGAAAGGGCGACTTTCAAGGCATTCTGGTAAGGCCACGTGGAATTTGTGCAGCTAGGAAGGCCTTTTAAAATTTGACTTTAAAAGAAATAGATAAAGACGGTTCTGCCCTAGAAAAGACACAGGTGGCAAGTAAAAAGATGTTTTCAGGCCTTTTGTTAAGGCAGGCCTCTCTCACCTTTTTGTCACATTACAATCAGTGCAACTTTAGGCTCTGATCTAACTTTGTAATTGGTCCTGCCTTGGAGCAATAACTAGAAAAAATGTCCAAAATTCCAGTCAAACTTATTCAACAGTCCTATAGTGGAAATAAATGAATAAACAAATCAGCTCTATGAATTCAATATGTGTAAGCTTTTCCAAGGATCTGAAGAACACAGGAATTCACTTATTGGCCCATAGTAAAGCCTCCTATCTCCTACCACCTGCCACTACTAGTGAGGATCTCCCAGCACCTAATAGTAGGTTACCTTCCCTACCACCAAAACGACAAACAGATTCAATCTTCTTAACTGAATAAGGTGGACAAAATTCCAGCCAAATGCTTACAAGCTGTGTTATGTTGGTGTACTAGAAACTTTTGTGTAAATACTTTCTCTTGAAGTCACTGCATCAAAAAAAGGAAATCAAGAATCTGTTAGACAGGTCTATTCAATTAATTTCATTAAAAATGCCTGTGAAATGTTGCATGCTGAATATTCACTTCTATTATTGGAAATATAATTGAGACTTTCAAAGCTCTCTATTTTTAATCTGAAAATCAGCCATGCCCTGAAAGGTTCCTCAGAAAACCATTGGGTCAACAGGAAGAACAGACAAATTAAGAAAACTTTTGTTTTAAACTGTCAGTGCAATGATGGAGTATTTTGCCTAGTATAATTTTAAGTTATGGAAGACACAGCAATATGTTTCTTCCATTAGAAGACTATTCTGACTTGCTGGATCAGACTGTAAGGAATATTTTTCTGGTGCCAAGTTAAATTCACACGGTTTCTTCCCATGTAAGAAGTGGAATTAATTAAAATATTCAGGTAGAGGTATTGGAAGAAGAAGCAGTGAAGCATTACCTTGTTTCTCAGAGTACGTTTATAGAAATTAGAAAGGAAAACTTGCAAAGCTTTAACACTTATGCATGTGGTTTAAGCATAGCTTTATTTGATGTTTACATCCTCTATGTTTTCTCTCCCCAGAGGAGAAATCTATCCCTAGATAGCTCTCAGGAACATATGGAAGGGATAGGACAAGGTCCATTTTAAGGACCAATAAATTGCAGAGCCAGTCTATGGTCTTGGCAAATGTTCACCAGTAGAAAGCTGAGAAAACTCACTGAAATTGCTTCTACACATGGAAGCAATAACTTACATGGAAAGTAAAGCATATGGAATAAGCCCACCAGCTCAGGACAAGAGCCACATCCATAAACCCCAGTGACAATGACTGTTGAGTTGATATTGCCTACATTCCTAGATGTCAGGTTTCCACAGCTGTCTCCAGTCTTTTGACTAAATGCATTGGCTCCCTACTTTGGTTATGTAGCAATGTGTCTCAGAGAGGGAAACATAACAAGTATGTAAAGCAACAATTTGCCAAGTTTCAGACATAGAACCTGAAAACAAGCTGAGCAGAATTACTATATCTGCTTTACTGTAAAGTTTCTAACTTAGTGCTTCAGAATAAAAATAAATATCAGTTTATTGTAGAGGGTCTCACTTGTAACACAGAACCAGGCATTTTTACAGAGAACTGGTATTTAAAACCTATTTCTCTTCTCAGTTCTTCACTAATCAATTTACCCTGTCCTTGAAACATACACAATGGATAGCAGAATTCCTCCAATCACTCAATGAAGCCAGGATTTTTTTTCTTTTCCTCATTCTGTTGAAGAGTGGAAATATTTCAAAAGGGAGTCTTGAGAGTAGTGTATGATCTTAAGTTTCACCTCTGTCTAGGGAGGTGGAGATGTGGGCTTGAAGCATTCAGAGGCAAACAGTATTCTACCCAGGTCTCTTGTAAGCTAAAGGGCTATTTGGAAAGAGTGGATAATAGTCCACAAACTCCACATTTTTAAAAGAAGAGTAATGCATATGTAGACTTACTGAGTTTGCTTGCTTTCCTTTGCTAGCTTTCACACTTATCTGAAGGGTGTGTAAATAGGTGAGAGGCACTGTCTTCCTGAATTGAACATCAAATACATCATGAACTCAGATCAAGACTGTAGAATAGATATTTTCAGAGCACATTCATTTGCATGCATTTTTCAAGCAAGAGAGATCAAGAACTACTCCATTTTCAGATTCAGATTTGTCTTATGGGGAGGTAAACTATGCAGTCATGTCAAGTCTGACAACATTGTCACAGCATTTGTGTTCCTGACATAGCTGTGCGCTGTCTGAGAAGCAAGGTAAACTGCTTGCACAAAAATTCCTTATTCTGTGACTACTTTGCCAATGGTGACTTACATCAGCTTTAACTTGCAGCTTGCTCATGTGTCTCTCTGAGACACAGCAGTCACTTTTCTGCCTGCACTGTGATGCCTGAACAGCTTTGTATCTTTGCAGCACACACAGATAAGGATCTCATGGCCCTTCAGAAACCTGTGTGATCCTCAAGTGCACTGTGCTGCTTGCAGGTTCACAGGACTTGGCAGCTATTAATCAGAATGTTAAGGCTCTTCACTTGGGATTGAGGGATCTCAGTTCTTTTATCTAACCTCTAGCACTGTGTAAAACTGAAGCTGAGAAAATGTTAGATACTCTCATTAAATTATAAAATAATAGACATTTTTAATAGTAGAGTTGAAAAGGAATGGGAAGAATCATACAGTCCATCCTATTCCTTTAAACCAGGATCAAGTCTAAATGTACCACTTTTAACATTTGTCAGGAGTGATTTTAAAGTTCATCCACTGCTGAAATTACATGACATTTCTATGCAGTCCTATTTCAGTGCTTGGCTGTTCTATCCATAAGAAAATGCTCATTATGTTAAACTAAATCCTTAATGTGACTAGGGACTATACTCAATAAATTAAATAATTCATATTCTTTATCATGCAGACAACTGTTTTTTTGGAATAAGCTTTGCTTCTTTAAAAAGCTGTGAAGTACTTTAATTCTTGTGCATTTCTTTTATACAGGCTTTTTTGATGTGATCCAAATTATTTCTTTCAGAAAGTTTCTTCATTTTATTAATGGAATGCCCTCAATAAAATTTATTATTTTATGCCAATGTATTCTCGTAATGTCCAGTGCAGGCTTGCATAAGAAAAATAACAATTCATGTCCCAAAATAGATAGATAAATGCATAACAGGCATTTCAATAGTGTTTTCATAAATTTCTGAAAGTCTGATTTAACATCTCCATTTCTTTTAGGATTAGCTGCTATCTAACAGCCTGTCAAAGGGGTGCAAAACTAAGATCTGATTTACTTACTGAGCCATTTTTACAGTGTAGATGAAAAATGTATTTTTCCTATCTCACCAATGTCATTACACATGTGTACATTTTCATGCCCATCATCTCCCTCAGAATTACAAGGAACCTAGTCCTGTAATCTCTCTTTGCATAAAAGATGTTTAAGTTTGGGCAGACATACCTAGAGTCTTTTCTCCTCGGTAATCCAACAGCTGTAATGATAGGTCCAAATATTCCCATGTCTTGTTTCTGAAGAAAGCCAGTAGCAAATAATTGGGAATATGTGAATTAGGAAAAATACAGAACTTTTTTTTCATTTCTCTGTCCTTTCATGTCACAGAAGTAAGACTATGGCTCTGCCTGGCCTGCATTACATCGCTAATTTGCTTAATCCAGCTATGGTTTCTATTTATTCTTTTAAACACCACAGCTTTATGAACAAGTTTCACAGTGAAAGTCTAGATTTTTCAAAAATAATTCAGATTGTTTACTTAAAATCTGCCTGGGACCATTCTTTCATACAACCACCTATCTCATTTTAAGAAGCAATAAATATATTTTCTGTGTAAACTCTTTTCCATATTTATTTAATTTTTCAAAGTCCTTTACTACAACTTCTCTCATTCAGTTCTTTTACTACAACAATTACTAATTCATATACCTATTTAGAAGAATGCAAAGACAGATAATTTCACTTTCAGTATCTATCTTGCTTATCATCTTGTTATTGTAGCTTTCCTTTTATATTGTCACACTTTGTTGAAGTGAATTTGTACTTGTTTCTAGCTTTGTTGTTTTGTTGGTGTTTTTTTTCCAATTTTACATGGTGATTCAAAAAAGAAGATTAATAATTTCTGCTATTGCTGTGCTAGTGAAAAAAAAAAATTGTAAATGAGGAATTTGGCCATAGTTTTTTTAAAATTTTATTGTGGTATCTGACTGGAAACTTCAAACATGAGAATTGACCCTGTAGCAGAAGTTTAATATACTTATTATGGCTGAGTTTTGCTTTAGTTGTTGAACTAAGAACTGTTATTTACTTAAATAAAGAATTGCACCATTTGATAAAAAAAAATTTAAAAGCTATCAGGTTTTGGTCATTTGGAAGCCATCTATTTCCCTATTATCTGTAACTGGTTTTTTTACAGCTATAACTGTAGCTCTAACTTACCTATTAGCTATAAGAACATTTAAAATGCTATTAATATCAACAAAACTCAATTTCCCACGAAGTCAAGAAAATATGAAAATATCCATCTCCACTGCTGAATCTTAGAGAGAACAGATTTGGTGTTCTCATTAAGTTTTTCTAAAAAGTCAGTGTTAACTTCCTTGGAAACGGCTTCTGGCAGTGCAGGGTTAAGCGGGTGTTCTACAGCCAGTCAGGCGCACCTTGGCTTGTGTGTGTGAATACATGCAAGGGAGACACTGAGGCAGAAACTTCAATGAATTAATGAATCATTCTCATCCTGAGCATACAAGAACAAATTAACCAGGCACCTCACACTTGAGAGAGAGTACCAATGCCCCCTGGACTTCAGCACTGTCCACTTCTCAGTTTTGGAGAGGAGAAGGAAAGGCTATTCCTGAGGTAACAAAAAGCACTTTTACACTATTAAATATTATATGCAATGTCCTTCCTAGCTACTTTCCTTCACATAAGAGTGTGCAGAGGACTTTATAAGCTTTGGGGCTATTTAGACCATCAGATCAGATGACTACTAGCTATAAAAGAAACAAGCCTGTCCCATTCAGGTGCAATATAGCAGCAATTTCTCTCCCAGAGGTTTTGGGAGAGAAACCACGATGATCAGTCCAATTTCTAGAATATTGATTGGTTTGTTGTCTAATGTAATGGTGAAACTCAGATCTAGAAATTCTCCAGCAGATTACAGTTGCTGCTTCTCTCATTCTTCTCCTTTCACTCCCCACTTGGCTCCAATCCAGAAAATCTACAATACGGAAAACCTTGTATAATCAGTGTTTTTGTGTCATAAACGGCAGAAGAAATTGAGTCAGAACAGTAGAACTCCTCCAAGAGACCTTTCTCATTACTTATATATCAGAAAGACAAGTCTGTCTCAACAGGGCTGTAATTTGTCCAGTCAGTTGTTGCAGAAAACTTGGAAGACTGGGTATAAATTACCTTGACATTACTCCAGTAATTTTTATATGTGCCAGGGTGAATATTTAATGTTGAGATCTGCTAGTGTAGATATTTTTCCATTTCAGTCATGATTTATAATGAATGTTTATGTATAGGGATCTATTTTTTAAAGATAATAATTCAGAGGATACAATAACCTGCTTTATCTAGCAGAGTATTATCAGGAAGACTTAATTTTAACAATCTCAAAAAGAAAAAACATCTCTTCCAAGAGTACACAAGTAGAAAAATATGAATTATGTAATTTTTTTATCTCAATAAACCTCTTTTTTGTCTCATTAATCTCATTTTCCTAAATTGAATTCAAAATGCAGGATGTATTATGCATGTTCAGAAAAACCCCCCCCTCCAAAAGCAGTAGGTAATGAGGGGATTCCATCTCTATTTTCTACTGTTCATAGGTTGTTGAGTATGCTGAGAAAATAACATCAAATTTGAGAAGGTATGTTAGAATTTAATGGCCTTTTTTAAAAGAAATTATGAACAAAGAGACATTTTTTTTCTAAATATTTTCACAATGGACTAAATCACTAGAGTACCTCTGGTCATTTTTTAGTATTCTGCTATCCACAAAGCAGTAAGTCATTGTAAGAAACAGTATGTATTAGTTTTCATGGGAAATTGATAAGAAGAAAAAGTATTTTTAGAATTCTTTTCTAGGCTAATTAATCTGCCTTGAGCAGTCTATGTATGTAAGTAGGAGGCACTTAATCATCCTTCTGAAGCAGAAAGTGCAAGTTTTGTAACATGCATCCACTTGTCAGAATCAACCACGCACCTTTGAAACAGAGCCTTATTTTTAAAGCTGAAAAGATGGACACCCCTGTATTTCACTTAGAGCTCTCTAAGTGAAATACATGAAATTGAAAATACACCCAAACATAGTCCACTTAAATAAAATTAAGCATTCAAATCTCTGCAACTCCATTCTCATTGCTTTCTACACCTCTACTATTCTGAAAACTTCCAGTATAAGGAGGGCAAACCAGAAATATTCACTGGTTTATTAGAGAATGGAAATGCCCTTAGCTTATTGCCTAATTTACCATGTAAAAGGATTAATGTATCTTTTTGTATCTCATGATGTTGACATAGACAAAAATAGTACATAGATGTGTTTATTACAATTTAAAGGAAATCTCTGAAAATACCAGTGGCATCTGCCTTCAAGGTGTGTGTGGATTACATTCATAAAAATTACACATGTTCAAATAAATAAAAATCTCGTTTCACATAAGCTTCTGAATTTAAAATTTTACCACTTTAGCTTTCCTGAATTTCTGTATAAAATCCTATTATCACTCTGGAAAGAAACACCAGCCTTATTTTCCTTCAGGTCATACAGGATGTGAGGATGGTGAGGACATACATAATTCCAAGGCAGCTCTCTAGGATAAGATGCAATTGGACAAATAGATACAGAAAGTGTGACTTTCAGAATTTGAAAAGCAGAAAGAAACATTCAGGTACTATACACTTTTAAATGTAATCTCCTATATTACAGAATGAATTTATTATTTATTAAATACTACAGCTGAAATGTCAAAAAGGTTAGAGGTCAAATATTTTGATAAGGGACATTGAGACAGATGAACCCATGTATCTGACTTCTCATCTATCTGCACTATCTCTTGAAAACTTAAAATAGCAGAAAAGAGTAATTATTACAAACCCAAGGGCATGGATAAATAGAGTGTCTGCCATCTCACACACACTAAATGTCAAAGAAGAAAGACTGAAAGTACTGACTACAACAACTGATTCTCATCCTGTCAGAACTTTGCACATATTGAAAAATGAATATGATTTCTGTAGTAATCACATTACACCTCTTCTATCAATTTTTCATTAAAAAGTGGTACGCAGAAGAATTTCAGGGGTATTGTATGCCACATCCTTGTAGCCACAAAATCCTACACAATAATGAGGCAGATTTTTATCTAAACAGGTACTAATGTTGTTTTCCTTTAGTGGCCATACCTGGTAACTCCATTGATTTATGTCTTAAACTATTTAATTTCTATTTTCTTAACATGATAGGATTGTTCAGACACTAAAGAGTGACATTCAAAATGTGAGCTTACTCACAAAATTACTAATAAACTCCAGACACTGCCAGGAAATTTTCCTGAAAAAGCCTACTAATTATTTTTCTTGATTTTATTGGGTTCATTCTTCTTTGGTTAAACATTTGTATAAATATTTTTTCCACCCTGTCATGAAACACCTCATTTTCTTTAGATTGCATTTTCTTCTGCGATATGCTAATAGGAGTCTAAAAAAGTCATGCATATCAACCAGGAGAAAAAAATAGGATCCTTTGGGGAAAAAAAGAAAACAAACATTATGATATTTCTTGATAATGCAAATCAATGAGCATTTTCATCCAATTCAACTTTTACCTCTATGTTCTGCCAGGGTGTTTCGCTCATGTGTTGCATGACAGTCTGGAAGCCTTGTCATCATATATCCTGTACTTAATGCTGGAGCAGGACCAACACCCAGGGATATCATTTGCAGTACCCAGTGACATAATTTTCCTCTGCATCTTTCCCAGAAGAAAGGATAGTCCTTACTTCTCTTGTAGCTGCTTGTGTTTACCAGAAATAGCTGCTTATGCAATTAGATTTTCACATTGTATTTTCTGTATTTCCCCTAAAAGCAGGATCAGATATGATCTGTATAAGCAATCAACCATTATATTTACTAACCATTGCAGCTAGAACATTTTTCCTTACTACAATGTAAATGATCCTGACTGAAGCTTCATTGTGTATAGAGCATAAACTCCAAACGCCAACTTGCTAGGATCCAGTGCTTCTGTGCACTCTTTCCTTAAGCTGAATTCTATCCCCATGTCCTCTAAATCAGCATGAACACATGGAGCACCAGATATTTTCATTTTATTATTGTCCATTTCTAGTGTCTTGATTCTAGCATGTTGTTGACCAATGTCATGTCATGCCCCAGCCATACATGGCAAATATTTTCACTTTTTCTACCGACAGAATTGTTAAGTAGTTGATTTTGTAGACAGATATTTTATTAATTAGACTTAATTAATAGTTATTAGTTGTGAATGAAAATTTTTCACTGATATAATGGAATGGGACGGTAATTAGAAAAAACACAGCAGAATTTTAGGGGAGAAATGTTTACTTCGAGAATGAGAGTGTGATTAATCTTTCTTCAGTACAAGAGAGCAGTGCATGATGTGACATTGAAAGAATAAATAGTTACTCCTTACTACAGACAACAAAACTACAGATTAGAAATTAAGTGGGGACTCCCAAAATTTCCTTCTTCAACAATAAGGGCTAAAGTAAAAATTTAACAGAAGTAGTCGTGTTTATGTTTTACTTTCAAACAAAAACTTTTATTACTACACTTGTGTGTCAACTTTACACTATGGTTTTACTAACATGACAAAGACTGAACCAGTTATTCAGTCTCAGTCAAGGGATAGAGCAGTAGTTTCAAAAATATGCTGATTTAATAATCAAAAAGTACCAATAGGCTATAGCAAATTCAATGTGTAGCAAAGAGATCAAATTTACTCTAATGTCTAGCTGTCCTTTTTTTTCTTATCTAGTTATTGAAGAAAGAATTATTTTGGTTGTATCTATCTGCACTAATGAAATAGGGCTACTAGCAAGCAAGTGGAGTGGTCATAGAGACAGCATAATGTCTCTTTCAACAACAAAAAAAAATTAAGCATCCTTGATGCTTTGCAGCTTGCAAAGACCAACTTCTTTAAGGAATAAATCTTGTATTTCCATGTAAAATCTCCATGCTCTTCCTCACATAGAAAAGCACCAAACTGGAGTCTCACCTGTCTAATGAAGCTAATTTTGGATCATTGGTTTAATTTTTTGGTTCACAAGAGCTATTCATCAAACAACACTGTAAAGCAAAACAAGGTACATAAAATATTATTAGATAACCAAGTCATCTAACTTTTAAAAATAGAATTTTCTGAAGTATAAGCACATTGATCAATTAGGCAGTTTAATGAATCTGTCATCTTGCATCAGTAATATTTTCTAAATGAAGTCATATTCAGTATAAAAGCCTTATTATTATTCAGAGCACTTTTCAGCTACAGCTGTAAGATTTGATTAAATCAGTATGTGCCTAGTAGGAACCAGTTGAGAAAGGCAGTGTGAAAACACATGCAATGTTCACAGTTCAAGAGGAACAAAATGCCAGGCTAAATTCCACAGATAAAATCAAAGTAGCTATTAAACTCTACTTTTCTGAGATGTTTCCTATATTAAAGCAAAGTTTTTCTCAACTATTTAAAATTGTTAAAATTTAAAATGTTTTAAAATGCTAAAATTACAAAAATAATGCAATTTTTTTGAGATTACTGTTCATATAGTCCTGCAGCAGTCTCTCTGGCTGTTTTTGCTTCCTGCATACCAAAGCATGAAAGCTGATATAAAATCAGAAGAATGAGAAATGAGAGGTCATAAAATCACAGAATGGTGAAAATTGAAACAGACCTCCAAAGGTCACATTGCCCAAATCCCCTGCTCAAGCAGACTCATTTAGAGCAGGTTGCTGAAAACCATGTCCAGGCAGCTCTTTAATATCTCCAAGGACAGAGGTTCTTCAGAGTACCCATGCCAGTGACCAGTCACAATGAAAAAGTCTTGCCTGATATTCATCTTGAGCCTTCTCTGTTTAAGCTGGCATTCACTGCCTCTTGAGGCAACAGTTTCAATTAGCAATGTCAAAATTTTATTTTGATCTGCAGATCTTTTCTTATTTTCATCAAAATATGTCTTATTTATGTTGAGAAGGCAGAGTTTCTGGCATTTACTAGAAAATAGGCTTTCAGAAACAGCCACCTGTAATTAAAAGCACCCATTCCTAGGTGCAGGTCAACAGGACTGATACGTATTCCTAAAAGATCAGCATATAGAACATGTACATTCTAAGAAAGGCTTATCAATGTGCTATGCTAGTAGGCCTTAGAATCTCTTCCAAAATGGGTATGTATTTTTTGAATCATTATGCAGGAGTTGCTAAGAAACTGAAATATATTCTTTTTATGTTTAGTATGCAGAATCTAAAGTTTTGCATTCCCTTTTCATGACTCCTCTATTTTACCATTAAGTTGCCTTACCCACAGGAAATTCGAATCAAACAAAAAACATGAGATGGACATTATAAATTTCAAATGACAAAGCAACATCAATTTAGCTATCAGTTTTTTGAAAGAAACTCCATATGTGTAGATAAGTATGTACACAGAAAAATGTTTTTCTGCAGATTGAAAGACCGGGGAAAAAAAAAAGATACAAAGGAGATATAAAGGAAACAAACATGATTCAATATTGAAGAAAATATCAAATCATAAATTTTTAACATATTTTTTGCATCAAAGGACCCCCTGAAATCCAAAAGAGATTACAACAAATTGTTCAAAATGCAACAATTTGTTTATAACCTCAATGAAGAGAGGTTGCTGTGCTCTGGGGAGTTGCCCACAGTAGAAGTACAAGTATAAATTAGGTAGGTACTCATCACGTTCCTGCCCCTGCACTAGAACAAGGATTCTGCCTCAGGAAAAGGAGGTCTTTGGAAATCAGTTCATGATGCATGTTGACACTTTGGCATGGCCTGCTGATACAATGGGAAGAGCAGAGCTGCTCAGATATACAAATAGAAACCACTACACACACCCTTTTACGTCATGGTTCTATAAATGCTTCACTCTGTTCCTCAGGATATATTATCTGGAGCATTATAAATTCAATAAATTCAATTAATGTGAACTATTTCTAGGTAGACTACTCTTAAAAATCATGGATTTAAGTCTAAGTAATGTCTGCTTTTCCAGATCATGTTCTCTTTTGTATCGGAGATAAATAACAGATTCTGACGCAAAAGAGGGAGCTAGTATTCTATTTTAAATTCAAGTCTAATTTAAAAATATAACCTCCAGCAACTTCACTGTCACTACAATCAATCAAAGTGATAGCCTTGGAACTGCAAACCACTTCCTAAGTCACATCGGCTACTGCAATATTTATGAATTGCTTTCCTCATCATAGCAATTTAACTGGTACTGTTATTACAGAGACAAGAACAGTCTCTGTTCTTGTCTCTGTAATATGATTAGCTATGATACCAGCTATCATAACTAATACTATTATTTTCAAAACATTTTAATTTCTCTTGAATTGCAAAACATATAGGCTACTTTTAAAGTATACATACCACAAAAGATTACATACGCTCTTGTACATGCACATAAATATGCTGAGGTGTACATTTTTTTCTGTCAGCTGAAGGTCAGTGCTGTTTTTAAGCTAAAAAGGCTCCTCCATTCTCTTTTATTGAGAAGGAATATGTACAATTTACAAGCTAGAACAGATGAGAAGGAAAGCAATACTCTGTGTCATGAACACGACATAGGCATTAAATCCACAGTACCACCCAGCAGTTAGAGCTACCTTCCAGGAAGGACACAATTGCCTTCAAGACCAGTGATGAGAACCCTAAATACTCCATGTCTGATCCTTGAAGAGGGTTTCCAAGCCTGAAAAGAGTGCACAAACGGGCCACAGGGACTGGACTAATGTATATCTGGACAGGAGAAAACACACAGGGCTGCTCCCAGGCTTCATGCTTGTGAATGTGCCTGAAAAGAGGTGTAAAACTGGAGCTATGACCAGAAGACATTCTGAGCACAGAATCCACTCCAGAGGTAAACACTTGAAAGCTCAGATTTCTTGCCCAATTCTTTTGAGCCTAGTTATAATCTTGGATTTTTATTCTGGGAGGTACTGAAAAACACCTGAAGAACAACACAGTCATTAGTCACAGCCAGCCCAGCTTCATGAGAGGAAATCCCAGCTTAGCAAACCTGATTTCCTTTTATGACCAGGTAACCCACCTAGTTATCAAGGGAAACCAGTAATAAGAGGTAATCTGTTAAGAATTCAACAAAGCTTTTGATACTGTCTCTCAGGGGATCATTCTGGACAAAATGTCCAGCACACATCTGAATAAAAACATCATGGGGTGGGTGAGCAACTGGCTGACAGGTCATGTACAAAGGGTTATAGAGAATGGGGTGATGTCAGAGTGGTGACTTGTCTCTATGCTCCACAGGGCTCCATCCTTGGCCCTGTCCTCTTCAACCTTCATTAATGATGTAGCAAGACTGGATGCAATACTGAGCAATTTTACAGGTGATACAAAAGTGGGAGGAGCTCTTGATTCCCTCAAAAGCAGAGAGGCCCTTCAGAGAGACCTCAATAAATCACCAACCGCATGAAGCTCAACAAGGGAAAATGCTGGAGAACATGAGTCAGCAGTGGCAAACATGAGTCAGCAAACATGAGCCAGCAGTGCCCTGGAAGCCGGGAGGGCCAACCCCATCCTGGGGGGCATCAGGCACAGCATGGCCAGCCAGGCAAGGAAGGGGATTGTCTCACTCTGCTCTGGGCTGAGGCAGCCTCATCACAAGTGCTGGGGACAGTTTTGGGTGTCACAGTGTAAGAAGGACATTAAGGTATTAGAGAGAATCCAAAGGAGGGTTTTGCATACCACAAAGATGAAGGGCCTTGAGGTGAATCCGTAGGAGGAGTGGCCAAGGGCACTTGGCTTATTCAGCCTGGTGACAAGGAGACTGAGGGGAGACCTCACTGCAGTCTACAACTTCCGCATGAGGGGAGGGGCATCTTTCTTCATGGTGACCAGCAACAAGACCCAAGGGAATAGCCTCCCCTGTGTGAGGGAAAGTTTAGATTGGATATTAGGAGAAGGTTCTTCACCCAGAGTGTGGTTGGGCACTGGAACAGGCTCTTGAGGGAAGTGTTCACAGCACCCAACCTGAGAGAGTTCAAGAAGTGTTTGGACAATATCCCTGGACACCTGTGTGACCCTTGGAGATTGTGCTGTACAGGGCCAGGAACTGGTCTCAAGGATCCTTGTGGTCCTTTCCCAGCTTGTTCTGGGATTCTGTTGTGACGGTGTTCACAGGGGTTCTTGGATGAGAGAAGAGACGAGAATCTGACTCCATGTTTCAGAAAGCATGATTTATTATTTTTTGATATATATTTTATTGATATTTGTTATTTTATTTGATATTATATTTATATTATCTATAAATTTTATAATTTATATATATTAATTTTATTATATATATTATATTAAAGCTATACTAAAAGAATAGAATAAAGGATTTCATCAGAAGGCTAGCTAAGAATAGAATAGCCAAGAATGATAACAAAGGTTTGTGGCTCGGCTCTCCGTCCGAGCCAGCAGGGCTGTGATTGGCCATTAATTACAAACATATAACATGGGCCAATCACAGATCCACTTGTTGCATTCCACAGCAGAAGATAATCAATGTTTATATTTTGTACCTGAGGCCTCCCAGCTTCTCAGAAGGAAAAAATCCTAAGGAAAGGATTTTTCATAAAAGATGTCTGTGACATTCTGTGATTATTTTTATTGCTTGTATCTGTCTATTACTTACTTGCAAGTCCCATAAAAAATTGCAGGAATCCCACACTATTCTTACAGCCATGATTTCTGGTGAGTACAATTTGCAATATTTATAAGTCATTTGTGAACATTGGCAGTTTGCTGAATAAGGATTTTACTAGAGCTGCACACTGCATCTTCTTGTTATGATTTAAACATGCATAAGCCAACCAAAGACTGATCTGTGGCTTAGGCTTCAGTGGAATAATAAAACATAATTCTCAGTATCATTGCAATTGTCACACATCTAAGAAAGGACCCAGGCAAAGAATGAGAATTGCCCCTCTCTTCTATTTTATCAGACTTTTAAAAAATATTACATTGGGATCTTATACCTCAGTTAAACACAGTTGTAAGTTTTCTCAAGACAGTAGAGGCTGCAGGCATATTTTTTTTTGCTTTTCTAATTTACTCTTGCTTCTTTGAAATTATTTATAACCACAAAATAGCTTGATTGAAATCCAAAAGGGTTAGTAAAATGGCTTGGAACCATACATAAATGTTTTGACTTGCTAAATTTTTGATTCCTGTGCTTTAGCTCTAGCCTAACACAAGTAATACAGTTGTGTGAACTCAAGCAAGAGCTAGGATGTGCTCCAAAACTGGAGTGCTATCCTGATTATGCTCTGTTCACAGCAAAATCATACAAGCAGAAAAACAAGGCTTCCTGTCAGACTGGCTGCTGCACCTGAAGTTTTTAAACTTAAAAGCCTAAATTTAAATAGGCTGCAACAGTTCCACCCTTCCTTCTGGAGCTAAGTATATTTAGACACTGATGACAGTCCCTTTGAGAGCAGTCCCTGAAGTACAGTCTTTTTTCATTTACCAGAAATAGTATGATAAGCAGTGTAATACATAAATACTGCCCTGATATAATCATATAATTATTAAAGTTGATTTGTATTATCTGCAAGTACACAGGCAAGATCCCTCTGACCCCAGCTTCATATACCCTTGCTTTTCTCAATAGATGTTGAAAATATGGCAGCTTTAAAAATCTCATTAGTGTACTATTGATGGGGCCCAAAGGAAATTGTCTGTGACAGATCATTTCCCCCTCCAGACCTTGTTGAACAATGGAGAATAGCAGTCCACTTCTTTGAAACCATACAAATTATATATCTTTACAGTTTAGCCTACTTTAATTTTATAAACCAGAGAATATGACCTAGCCCAGTCTTAGCTCATAAAAAACTGTGAACAGTCACAAGTCAAAAACTATCTCATGGCTTTTTTCAAGTAAGGAATATTATGGCAGATCAAGGGAGATTTTCCTCCCCCTCTACTCTGCTCTCTTGACACTCCACCTGGAGTATTGTGTCCCATTCCAGGACCTTCAGCACAGGAAGAATACGGACCTGCTGGAGTGAGTCCAGAGGAGGCAACAAAGATGATCAGAGGGATGGAGTACATGTCCCACAAAGACAGGCTGAGAGAGATGGAGTTGTTCAGCCTGGAGAAGAGAAGGCTCCAAGGAAACCTTATAGAACCTTCCAATACGTAAAGAGGCTCTACAAGACAGTTGTGTAGCCATGATATTTTCTGAAAAATCCTTTCCTTAGGATTTTTTCTCCTGAGAAACTGAGAGGCCACAGGAACAGAATGTAAACATTGGTTATCTGCTGCTGTGGAATGCAACAGCTGGATCTGTGATTGGTTTCATGTGGTTTTTTCTAATTAATGGCCAATCACAGTCAGCTGGCTTGGACTCTCTGTCCGAGACACAAGCTTTTGTTATCATTCCTTCTTTTTTTTATTCTTAGCTAGCCTTCTGATGAAATCCTTCCTTCTATTATTTTAGTATAGTTTTAACATAATATATATTATGAAATAAAATCAAGCCATCTGAAACATGGAGTCAACATTCTCGTCTCTTCCCTCATCCTAAGACCCCTGTGAACACCATCACACAGCTGGAGAGGGAATTTTTACAGGGGTGTGTAGTGAAATGACAAGGACTAATGGTTTTAACTGAAAGACAGTAGGTTTAGGTAGGATGTTAGGAAGAAATTCTTTACCTGTGGGGGTGGTGAGGCACTGAAACAGGTTGTCCAGAGAAACCATCAATGTCCCATCCATGGAAGTGTTCAAAGCCAGGCCAGGTGGGGCTCTGAGCAACACAGTCTGATGCAAGTTGTCTCTGTCCGCTGTAGGGGGGCTGGAACTGGACAGTCTTTACTAAGGCCCATCTTGACCCAAAACATTCTGTGATATCATACTGCAAGGAAAACAAGATAGAGAACACACTTCTCCTCATTTTTGCTTCAGCGCTCTACTAAAGCTTGTTTGCCACAGGCTCACCATAACCTTTTTTCAACACATTTGACAGAATGTGCTCTATCACTGTTGTTATATTTCAGTCCTTGTAGAAAGTGATGCCCTAAGTGTAAAAAAAGGTAGATTTCAAGTATAAATTCAGGGAAGAAAAGTACCAATTCTTATGGATAGAAATGTTCATTGATATTATCACTCAAATATCCAACATTTAAATACTTTAATTATCACAATTTCCAGTGAACTAGTTGTTCTGCCCAAGATTGGCAGTTATTTGTTCCCTTGACAGTTCACAATTATGTAAATCAATTATTCTTAATGAAAAGGGAGTTTGTTTACAATACCTACCCTTTTGTATGTGCTCAGTTTGATTACAACTTGGCATTTCAGAACTTGCTTGTTCATTATGATTTTTTGCCATTGTATCTAATAACTCTTATTTTAATAATATATTGTAAAAGAGTGACAGTTAATAGAGAGACTATTCCAGCTTATTCTGATTTTTTATTATTATTACTATTTTAGTAATAGTAACATAGTAATAACTTCATGCATGCTTTCAAAAAGTTTAAGTTTACAGTTCTCATATTTCTAGCTCTTGGCTATTCAACTCATGTTGAAGAAGAAATCTCTCAGGAGCCCCAAAACCATGAGTAAGCATTCTTGTTACTAATGTCTTTCTTGTGCTGTTACTCATGGCATAAAAAAGCTACAAAAATGAGATGAATCACATAAGATAGAGCCTGAAAATAAAACAATAAAACACCAAAACCTTCAAGAATTTACTTTCTACTTTTACAAAATCTCAAAGGGGGAAAAAAGATTAGTTTTATAAGAGATATTGGTTATATGTAAGATAGAAAACATAGGAAAATACCAACATGATGCTCAGGAAAAGAAACCTAAAATTAACTTTCATTTCTGTTTTCTGTTCATCACTTGTTTGGTTCTTACATTCAATTGTTTTTCCCAAGAGTGCAAATGTCCAACGCCACTGCTGCATTGGAAGACACTTTGAAATGCTGTTCTGAGAGTTGTCTTCTTAGTATCACAGCCATCTGAAAGAAGAAATTCAGATCATTTTGGTGACTCCAGAACAAGAAATATCATTTTTCTGTATGCACAGGTAAAAGCGAAAAGTTTTTGTACTTCATCCTTGCTCTTTATTGTTTTTCATCTACAATAAAATACACACCTGCAAGAAAAAAAACCAGAAATATGGAAGTAGGAATACACATGACATTTCAATTTTACTGTTTAATTTCTCTGTTTGCAGTATGTGTATGTGTGCATACACAGATACAAAAGAGGAAATAAAAAAATTAGTGAAATTGTAAGCTTTCTGTTCTGATAAGGATAGAAGTGTGGCACTAGAGGATTTCTGAGCCTGCATCTTTCATCTCTTTTGCATCAATATTCACAGAAAATTTACTGCTCAAACAGTGGACACAATACAAACTTAAGGCTGAGACCAAAGATACATTTTCTTCTTTCAATATTCACAGGGCACCTAACAAAACACGGGCATGCTTGTTCAGGTCCTCTTGGTGCTTCTATAGTAACAGAAACAACAGTTTCTGGTACTGCAGTGCAATACCTACTAGCAGAAATTCTGGGAAGCAATTTAGAAAATTATGCTATTTCAACCTGCCTATTTCTTTTATAAAGTAAACTTAAAACAAATTGACTGATTTTTGATTAATTTTCATATAGCAGTAATTTTTTGTTTCCTTTTCCTATCAACTGTTAAAATGGGAAAACTAAACTTTCAGTTTTAGGCTATTCCATCTAACTTCCAGTACAGACATACACATGCCTGAAAAAAAAGTCATTGTGCTAAATTTGTCTATCTGATATCCCCCTGTGTGGTAGTGTGTTGTTAAGTTTCTTGTGTTATTCCCCCAATTTATGTATTGTTCTCCCCTATTAGGTGTAAAATGGGTTCGTTCCCCCAGTTTTTCCCGCCAGTGCTAGCCTGTCAGCTAAGTTGCTATAGTAACCGCTATTCATAGTTGCCGATATGTAATTGCTCCTCCCCTGGTTTCCCTTACAAGTGAAAGTTGTTTCCTCCCTGTCCAGTCAATCACTCCCTTCCTCCTCCCAGGTTTCGAGAACCTTCTCCTCTCTGGAGATGGTGGTTGGCTGGGGTCCCAGGACACCTCCTTTACCTTTTGATTATTGGTCTCCATGGAGTGTCAGTTCTGTGAAGTTCATCCCCTCACCTTTCCCGATTGGCTCCGCCTGTACCCACCCCCCCTCCTTTATAATCCTGTTTTCACCCCCTATGATTGGAACTTTTTCCCGGATGGTTTCCCAGTGTTTGGATGCGGCATCACCTTCAATAAACCGATGTTTAACCCCCGGGAAATGGTCAGCTCCGTTCCTCTCCTATAACAGCGGTGTACGCCAGTCCGCAGCCAGCACAGCCCGAGGCCATCAGACGCCGAAGGGTGCTGGCCAGGAATTGCAGAGGGGCGTCGGCCTTTCGCCCTCAGCTAGTCGGACTCTAAACTTCGGGCCACATATGTTCCCCTCCGCACCCCTGGGTTCAGAGTTCCCAAAACTAAAGAGCATTCTCTTTCAGCAATATCTCAATGCAAATTAGTTTAATTTTAAGGGATATGTATATTAGGAAACATGGAGGCTATTCTTAGGTTTTCAGGCTTTTAAGAACTTTATTCACTATTGAAAGCCTAGTTTCAATGTCCATTGTAGAATAAAGGGATAAAGAATGATCTCAGTCTTGAAAAATTTGTGGTCATTTTGTCTTCCTTGCTGCCCTGCTTTCTGTCAAATCTTGCTGGCAGTAACATCTGAGATATTTCTGTTATTGTCCAGCATTAACCTATATAGTGAGTACACTGAACTCAAATCATACATCCTTCAATTTTGATGTGCCTTTTTGGGCACCAGATAAAAGCTTGCATATAACATCAGCAGATTAAGACTCATTTGTCTATGGAGCATAAGACAGTTTTCATTCCCACTTCATGTAGCAATGCAGTATTCAGTCCCAGTGTATCATAAGATGACACAGATAAGTGAATGAGATGCCAATGAGCTGTAGCTTTTTACACAAATAAATGTAAACATATCTTTTATTTGCTTTTCATGTCAGACTGATTAAAAATATATTAACATTTATTTCTGGTATATAGATGAGTGAAATTACTAGATAACAGCAATAAAATAGAATAGAGCACAGTATTAGGTTATCTGATAGGAAATCACACAATAAAATTATGGGTGTGATAATTTGAAAACTATTATTACCTATCAATTCTTGACTGAAAAAAAGTGCAGAATCGAATAATTAGTATCTAACATAATATTTTAAAAATACACCACACATTACTGTATATGGATTCTTAATGAAGCTAAATAAAAATTTTTCATTAAAGGTAAATTTTTGATACTTCAGTTCAATTAATACTAAAAATTAAATAACATTAATTTACTTTTTGTACTGTAATTAAAAACATAACCATATGGAAATATTTCCCTGAATTGTGGCATACAAAATATGTATTAGCCTTATTAGAATCTTATTTTGGCAGTTCACTGAATGATTTTAAATACCTACAGGATGTGTTGGCTACCAGAGAAGTTAGACTTCAAGTTGTGGCTTGGCAATCCAAATGCCAAAATTACATTCCGTTTTGAAAGATATATGGGAAAATTAATCAGACATGGTAAGCAGACAATTTCTCTCAGCAGTATCTTCTGTAGTTACTGAGTTCTGTCATACATCACTGGAAAGATTTTTCTTTTCTTCCTAAAAAAAAGGATACTAGGACTACATCTAAGAATTAGGATGCTTGTCTTTGCAGAATACTGTGAACTGTTTTTTTTGTCCTACAATCTGGAGTAAAGCAGGAGGAATTTCTATCTTTTTCCAGCTACAAAGTGTTTCTGCATACTACTTTGCCATGGATTTGCCACAGGAAAAATAGACACAAACATCAAAGGAATCACAGCAATGAAACACCTACTTAACAAAATCATTTAATGGTTTTTTTGATCTCTAACAGCATTACACAACTATTACAGCCTACTCCTGAGTAGCCTGGATCCATCATTTGGCCTCCAGCAGGTGATAGAAACAGGAATAAAGAGTTTAGCTAAACAAACATGGCATTGATTGATAATGGGGATAGGTGCTTTGATCAATTTATAAGAAGATGAAGTATTTGAAGCATCATGAAAAGAAATATTTTCTACAATAAATCTCTAAGAGGCTTTCAGAGCTTACCAGGGGGATTATTTCCTACTGTATCATACAATAGACTTTTCAGGCATTTACTTGAAATTGTAAGTACTTGGAGCTGGACCAGAAGCCAACAACGAAGGGTGCCTTGGAAACAGTCTATATGTGGGTTTTAAAGCTCTTTTCATGTATCTGTTTTTACCTATTTGACGTTACTTTGGTTGGCTCTGTGAAGTTAAATCAAAGGAATCTGCTAGCCATAAAGAGCAGAAAACAAACTATTATCATTAGGATATCTTCAGTCAGAATACTAGAACTCCTCAGGGGAAGGAATTGGTGAATCAGTCAGTAACAAATATCTTTCACCAGCCCATTTCTCAAGGTTAGAAAGGCACTGATCTGTAAGGAACTCAGCCTGGAGGAAAGCAGAGGGGAACATGCAGCAGGAAGAGGAAAGTCTGTCTCTCAGTGCCAAGTTAGACAGAGGCCATTGCAATGGTGTGGCAACGAGCTAAGGCCATTTCTCAACACTGCAGATCTCAAATAAGTGTTGCAGTAGGTGATCCCCAGGCTGTTTGCATCCTGTGTACTTTGGGGTAAATAAACAGTACATCTATTTGAAAGACACTATTTCATGTCTCTGACACTGCTCTCACACCCAGGCATCCTGGATCAAAGTGTCCTTTAACATTAACCATGTTGCACTTTCACAGTCAGAGGATTTCAAACACAAGAGAGCTCCATACTGAGAGGGAAGATTTGTGGGGATCCACACGGAAAGATTTGAACATATCAAGGACTGATACCTCAGGATTGTTTCTTCTCTTAAAAAAATACAAAGAGTACAAAGCCCTCTTTTACCACGAATCAGACTGAGGACAAACAGTGTTATCAAGTCATCTGTCTGGGTTAGAAAGATTCCCCCAGTAGGAAAACCCACAAGAGAGAGTATAGAAGAGAGCTCACAGGTGCAATTTACCCAGAAGCAGTCAAAAGAAAAAAGACGTGAAAAAAGAATGACTTCTTATGAAATATTTTGATATAACAGAAATTAAACAAAAAAGTTAAGCAATTCATTTTGACATATTCCTGTCAAAAATGGTGTTAGAAGTGATGCAGGCCCACAAGATGGTTCAGTTTTCTTTAGAAAGATGCTGTTTTGTCAGAATTGCTCAGTGTGACACTTTTTATCCAGATTTACAGCTGTGGCAGTAACTGCCTCTTGACATTAATGTCATTCCTCCATAACATCTGTCAATCTCAACATGCTTTGCTACAACAGTATAATCACTAAATATCATCACTACTCTCTTGATCTACAAATGGAAGAAAGAGAGACACAGACAGAAAACATCATTGTTATACCGGGGTGCTTCATCAATGGAAACAGAAAAGGAAACAATATTTGTGCCACACCCAGGGGACTAGACCATGGAGAGAGTGTCACAGCTGCCTTGTGGGCAGCAGCTGGCTCTACAAACACCATTTACTCTGCGTGCACCTACATGCTACTGTGGCTTCCATGTCACCAGGGACCCCAAGGCCTCTGACTACCACTCCTGCTACTGCCTCACTCCTTGAGCAAAACTACTTACACCAAATATTAGTAAGGTTTCCTTCAAAAAGAAAAAAAGCTTTATTCACAATCAAGGCAAGAAAGAAGACATTCTTGCCAGTTATAGTAAAGATCATCTAGAGCCATGTATCATTCATCTTAGTTCTGTAAATATAAAACAGCAGAGGAAGTATTACTGGGATACATGAAACACAGCACCTCCTCTAGCCATCTCCCCATCCATCCAACACTACAGCACCCCAAAGGGCAAAACTCCCATTTGCACTTGAGTTCATGCAAATATTGGTACTCAGAGCCTGGAACTACATTAAGTCCAGGACCATGTTAAATATCTAATAATTTAACTGTGTGAGAAACCATACAGCAGACCCAGGCGACATCCGCAGCCTGTACTCACTAGCAGAGAGAACAAGCATCACTAGTTTATTTCCATACTTATTTTCCTCTAGAAAACTCTCCAAATTCCTTAATTATCTAAAAAAGTTTATTTGTGGACACATCTCAGCTTTCCATGCTGAAATCCCATGACAGGCATTATATATCTCTTGTTTCTATTCAGTTTTTTTTTTTATTTAGACTAAGACATGATATGAACTTACATGGTGCATTAAGCTATGCAATTCCAGATTCAACTAAGCCCTACAGAGTTACTTATAATATTGTTAGCTATTATTTTGATGGTTGTTTCTTAAGTGACTGTATTAAAAGGGAGATTTCACTTTTTTATAATAATTATTTTGGTGAAATTTCTGCCAAGGTCTAAGAAATGTCATTATCTATTTCACAAATTTTATGTGTACTAGCCAAGCTAGATCAGGATACTCCTTTTAGCATCTCTAGATTTGGTTTCTACATTATAACATCTCCAGATCTGTAAATTAATGTTCTAGCATATCTCTTCCCTTAGTAAGAAAACAAGCTCAAGTTTAAACCATACCAGAAGTGTAAAACTATAAAATTATCATATTGAAGGCTGGGAGTCCTATTAAAATCAAGAACATGTTGTAAATTATTCTGGAACATTCAGTTTTACAATTTCACTTCTCAATGAGAAAAGGCTGACATGCTATAAGCAGAGAGAGCATGAAGCACCAGATACAGGAGAGTAAAAACTGTGAAACAACAAACAGTGATCCTTCTGATAGCATGGGGCAAACATGTATAGAAATGTCAAATGATAGCCTGGAGATTAACACCCTCTACAAGTAAACATTAAAAAAAACACATGGTCAAGGTAGAAAAGCTAAAAATCAGACACTAGAAATATTTGAGTACTCTTTTCATCTTTTGGATAATAATTTTATCTGACAGACTTGTAATCTTTTTTTTCTTGTTGTTGTTTATGCATTCATAAATAATATCTGTCACAGTATGCACCTTCAGTGAAGACCCAGAACCATTTTATTTTTTGATGGTATTGTTAGAGCTGGTCTCATTTGTGTCTAGAAATGTTTTGGTTGCTATGGAATACAATGCATTAATTAGAAATTCCTCTCCCAGTTGCAGTGCAAAAGATTTGGTCAGCACTACAATAATTTATAAAAGAACTTGGGGAAAAAAAAAAAAAAAAACAACAGAAAGCAATTCAAACTTAAGAATAATCCACCATTTTTCAAATTGCAGTTCATCAATATATGTTTTACTAAACTGACTGCTTTATTCTAAAAGGCCTTTCTAGAAGGGCTTGATGCCACCCACAGCAAGGCAGGTGGTGCCAGTTCAGTCAGCTTGCCATTGATTGCTGCTTCCTTGCCAGAGACTGCTATAGGCACTGCAAAAAATACACATAAGCTGACCTTTTCCTTAGGGGTACTGAAATGTCACCCATCAGATCTAGGTATCCAAAAAGCAATTTAGCTTCTGGAAGCATAGTTTGGACAGATGTCTCTCAAGCTGAAGCTGTGGTCTGAAAGCTGTTCATGCATGTCACCAATGCTTAGTGTGCAGTCATAGCAGAGATCAGATACTGTTGGTTTTCCTCATGTTAAGTTGGAGAAAGGATCAGAATCCTTTCTCCAGGTCTATCTGTCTCTGGAATTTGGAATGATCACTAGGCTTCAGCATCATGTTCCCTATCTCTGAAATGTCATATTATTTGTTGCAAAAGGTTCCATCCAGACAGGATAGTTCAACTTTTTTGGGTCAGATTACTCTCCTGACAGAAAATGTGAGGTTTACCTCAGTCAGAGAAGATATTGAATATTCATCTTCTACATCTTGTGGCTATTTGGGGCTAAAAGTAAGTAGTGAGCTTTGGTCAGTTATTTGAAAGATCAGTAGAGGTCTCAATTTTCAACCCTGATTAGTGTATCTGAGAAGAAAAGCAAGATCTTGGACCCCTTAGGACAGTCAGCTTGTCTCGCTGGCTACTCATGGTTGCTACCCGTACTGATTCTAGCTCACCCAGGTCTCTTCTGAGGAGCTTCAGAGTCTGCCTACATGGGTGGATGGAATTGAGCTTTGCCTGCACCTTGAGCTCCTCAGACATTACTCAAGTCAGTAAAGGTGCTTTATTTCAGTGCTGTGGTGTGTCCACATTACTGAGCCAGGCTGAACCAGAACCCAGATCAATCACTAAAATGTTTCAGCAGAGCCAAAATTAAAGATTGTGTGTCCTTTCTTCATCTCTAACCATTGTGTGCAAGTTCAAGGCACAACCAGCCCATTTAGTGGTAGGCAGCACTATGCCATAATCCATTAGAGGATGTTACCTTTCCATTTAATTAAAGTAATAGAGAGATATATTGCAGTCAGGCATACTAATCAGTCACTGTAAAAATATCTTGGCCAAAGTCCTGTTGCTTAACAACGGTAATAGCCTTGCTTTCTTCTGAGCTTCTCGGATAATTCACAAAACAAATCTAATAACTTTAACCAAGCAAAAAGCAATACTTCACTGAAAGTAGTAACTAAATAGTTACCATGTCTTCCATTACACAAATGAAACATTTTCTTTTTTTTTCCACCATCTTCCTAAGGAAGCAATGTTTCCATTTCATCCCTATGCATATGCACAAACAAGCGGGAATATTCACATTTTGTCTGTTGGTTCCCTCCTAAATTATTTCAAAACTGTAGGAAATCTTAACCACACTGGGACAATCGTAAGAGACTGGGCAGGTATTGCAATTTTACAATCAGCAACACAGTGGAAGAGAATGAGCCTTGGGGGGATAAGCAGAGCATGAAATTACTTTCCCTTACATCACATAACATCTGTACAGGGGGAAACATTTTGAGTGCCCCAAACACAAGGACAGCTTCGATCAGCTGCAAAAGACTGCTGAAAACCTGACTACAAGACATGCATCTGTCCATCTACACCCTCTTTGTCCCACTGCTGATGAAGGCACAAGCAGACATGAAGACATGATGGATATGACTGGATGACTGGCTTTTCTCTCTTCCTACCCCTAGCAGGAATGTTATGTCACCAGCACAGTGCCTGTAGTTCCTGAGCTGAAGAGGACTAAGGGGAGATACTGTTACCTGGCTTCTGAGGAGGTTTTCTCAGTCTGAACATAACATTGAGATGATGTTAGTGAAAGTGGGGTCTTAAAGATGTCAGATCTGCTTTCTCATAGATGGGCAGAAAGAGCAGGAGATATGACAGATAAAGTCCTTTATCTGTGTCCATCTCTTGTAGCAAGCCCACAGAAAAGCAGGTTTCTAATGTAATATCTACTTCATCTGTTAAGAAAATGCAGAATTCTGAAAATATGACTGGATATAATACTCATGTACTGTCGGGTTTTCGGCTGTTTGAAGGGCCTGGAAAGGCCCGGAGTGGCCTTGGGACAGCCCGCGTATCGAAGGACGAGAAGAGGCTTCAGTTCTTCTTTCGGTTTTTATGTTTATTAATTGTTTATCTAAAAGATGTTCTTTTAGCCCGACAGAGATCTGCTCAGCAGTCAGCCATGAGCACACTGTGCCGCCCTCCATACAGCCCCCTATCTTTATACCCATGGTTACGTGTACAATATTTATCATTTTTCCCCAATACCATTTATTCTTATTACCCGGTGCACTTTCAGTAATAACCAATCCAAAAGTGCCACCATCACCAAAGAAGATGGAGGAGAAGAAGAAGAAGAAGAAGGACAGAACACACCCCAATTCCTCCATCTTACTTCTCTAAACCCCCCTGTACATAAATCCTAAACCCTGTGTCTCACCCTCTAATTAACTAATCCCTTCACCATTCACCCTGGTGAAGCCCTCATCCTTGTCGTCTCCTGTGTAGGGTCAAAGTCCAGCCACCAGACACTTCTGGCAACATTCCAGGACTCTCGAGCCCCCCAAGGGTGGTCTCGGTGGCCCGGCACCTCAGGACTGAGATCCTGAGATCCGACAATGTACTATCTACCAAAAAAAATCCAATGGTAAACAATTTCTTCAAACATACATATTCTTTCTAGAAACCATATTTTAAGGGATATGAAGACTATGTGGCTTTCCTTTCAGCACTTAATAGAAATTTAAAAGATGCTAAAGGGTGAAGCCTACATGCCATAATTGCACAGACTGCCATTTGTATGATTTTACACTTTCCAGTCACAAACCGTCTTCAAGGAGAAATGCTACTGCTCACTATAATGAACTTTAGGAACAATTACTGTTACAGTATTTTTTAAATAAGAAATCCTACATTTAAAAAAATAACATTAACAGTTGCTTAATTAGATTATAAAACATAAGAACAAGAGACAGAAAAGTGATTAAAACAACAGAACATTAGCATTTTCTTCCCAACAGAGCTGATCATTTCAAGCACTGCCTCAGTGGTTGGAAATAGGTAATTACAGTAGTAATAGAGAAAATTACCATTGCTACTGCCTTCTTGCAGAATATTCACAATTGCTTAAAACAGAATATTAAACATCCACAGTAATAAATGACAAATAATTGCTGTTTCAATATTAATCACCAATGTTGTAAACAGTGACTTACAGAATATAAATGAAAAAGAGTAATTTGAAAGATCAGTTACAGAAAATATTAGATTATCCTTTTTTAAGAAAAATCCTAAAATATCAAAGTGACTTCACACTTGCATCTGCATTTTGCAGCTTGACAATATCTGACCAGTTTTTCCAGCAGTGCAATTACTTCTGACACCTCATCCATTAGATCAAATGTCCTCCATGTTCTTAAGGAAATTCTTTACCTTTATTTGGTAAATTTATGATATCATCCCACTTGCACAAATTTTTCTCTGAAATTTGTGGGGATTTGGCCATGGTTTCAATAAAAAACCAAACTTGGCAAGACAGAGCTGGACCATTCCTTTTCTCCCAGTCTCACCCATTTCTCTGCACATTCTGCATCATTGCTTCCTGTGCAATTTTTTTAAAAATAAAACTTATTCAGGGTCACATCCAACTCTGTCTGCATCTTAATAATATTCTGGACATTTTCCTCTTTGGCTGCTGTTCAAAGATAAATGTCATCAACGGTTTTAGCTCTATTAGGTAAAGATCTGAGCTGCATATATTCTAGGAGAAAGTTCTGCACAATTTGGACCCGGAAGACAGTGGCTCTATGTATTTGAGGATTAGTTATTTTTTCTTATCTTACACTCCAGGAAGAATCTCTAAATAACTCCTTCTCAGCAGCTATTTAATACTCCTCCAAGACATGTAAACATTTTCTGTTCACTTCCCATGTGCTAAGAGGTAGTGGGGCTTAGTAGAGGTGACATGAGATATTTCAGTTTAGCTGAGGTTTCCTGAGTGTGAAAGAGGAAGTCTTTCTCTTCCACAAGTCACTCTCCTTTCAGCCTTCTCCTATACTCTAACTCCTGGATCACTCTCAGGAAAATCATAGAACTCTATTCTAGTAGTTAAAAAGGGAAGTTTAATAATCTATCTGATTTACCATGCAACCAGCTCAAGAGAAGCAGGGAAATCTGCTCCTGGAAGGAGGACAGGGAAAGAAGATAGCAAGTAAAAGAAGACTGAAAATTCTCTTGAACTGTTAACTCAACCTATGCCATTGTGTTGTGCAACTTCATCCTAACATATCAAAATATACTTCACTTGGATCATATTGAATGAAGCACAGTGGGCAATTGCTGCTCTTTTCCCAGAAATTCTGAATTAATCTCTCTTGGCTTTTATACCATTCTGTTTAGAAGCAAGTAGAAGAGGCTGTAAAATGGCATGAACTCACAATCTGATCAATTTACAAGTCCCTTATATCAGAAAAAAACAAAATGTTAGCAAAAGCCATAAAGGCTTCCTAAACATGTAACTTTGTCCTTCCATTTCACTTTAAATTTAAAAAAAAAAATCTTTGCAGTGATCAAGGCAATGTATGTTTCAATATATGGTTGGATTTTCATATTTTAAATCAAATGAAGTAAACTTTGAAATAGCAGAATCTTTTATGATCTCTCGAACAATAAGAAAATACCTCAAAATTCAATAAATTCCCCAGTGACACTACTGCTGTTCTATATCTCCTGAGACTAATTTTCAGAACAATAAATGTTTAACAGGAATTTATTTCTGCTTGTAAACAATACTCTGTCAGAAAGATTGCACAGTAAAATGCACAAGCAGTGAAGAATTATGAATTAAACAGTACATTTATCTCCATAGTCTGAGGAAAGCATGTATAATGTAGAAATTTCAGTTTCAAAATTCTATGCCATTTTCCTGCAACCTGGGCATTACACATATGCATTGCATATACATGAGACAAAAGAATAGACTGATGGTACCACAGCTAAAATACAGAATAATGAATGACAGAGAAAAGACTTGGGAGACTCTTATGCACTGAAACACATGAACTGAATGCCATAAAATATGAACTGATGTCCTTCAATTAAACTTGTTGCTGCTCCTAGCAATGTACAGCTTATTGCTTTCCATGGGCTGCTTACATGGAGGAACAGAACATGCTTGCTTGTAAGACAAAACTTGAATTAAAAGGTATTTTTCAGCAATATATTGCAACAGTCGAAGTCCATGTTAAACTTTAGTTAAATTTCAGCAAAGATGCTACTTGTTGCCATGACGACAGCTGAAGTGAGAGATATTGACAAAAGAGAATTCTATGTTCCACATAAAGCATGAGTTTTGTGTTAGCACAGACAAAAGAATAGTAAATGGCCTCTGTCTTCTGAACTTCATGGATACAAACACCTCAGAACCAGACTAGAAAGGATAGTTTTTCCGCTCAGTATAGAGAACAATATATATGAGAAATCTTTGACATTGCAGATCGCTGTTCTCAAATAGCTCACCCCTCACACTGGATCTATAAACACCATCTGTGTACACTGAAGAAACATTTCCAGAAATAGATGAGTCATATACCATTATCTCTTGTCAGAACACAGCAGATAGATTTGTAGCAAATGATAAACAAAACAACAAGCTAATGCCCTAGAATCTATCCCAAGACTTATAAAATAATTGCTTACATAGGATGGATAAAAAACATTGTGAGTTTATTTTCATGCTGATGACCAACTAATCTAGCTTTTCAATACTCCCTGCTTGTTTATTACTTTCCCACTAATCATGCCTAAATTGACAACTCTCAGCATACACCCTTCTGGGATTTTACTCAAAGTCTTATTGTTTGAACATATACTAGAACACCTCAAAGATACTACTGACATATTACCTACCATGGCTTTCAAAGTGAACAAAGGAAGAAGAAAAGGGAGAAGGAACACCCCCTAAAGCATACCAAATCAGAGATTTTTTCACTAGCATAAGTAGAGAGGTTTCAGGATCCAGTGAACATGGGGGACCTGCACCTGTGCACATGGTTCTTGCAGCTGATAGTGCCTTCCAGGATAAAATCAGATATTGGATAGGAGCAGCATGGGCAAAGCCATGCACCTGTGCCTACAAGGCAAGCATTGTTCAAAAGACCTTACAAAAGCAGAAAGAAAGATAAAAGGTGGCAGACAAGGACACCCAGAGGAGTAATTTGCCTGGTTGGACCCATCATTCCTTAAACAGTTCAATCACTTCGTAGCCTCTAAGAGAACAATCAAATGCTCAAAGGACCTTTCTTAAAGGAAGCAGCCATGAGCCTTCTGTCCGGGCTAAAGCACAGATGACTCCTTCTTCCACACATGGAATTTGCTGAGCTGAGGTCAGTTGAAATCTGAGCTTGATGTATTTATATCATTTTACTTTCCTTAAATGGTTTACTTTGCATGAGAATAATTTTTTCTAATTAATATTTCTATGAATAACTGTCATGCAAGGAATTATATACATTGAATAAAATGCTGCTTTCCATGAGGAAAAATACAGTGGATATATAAGGCTATGCTACTCATATTTAAAGTGTACTTTCCAAAGGGCTGTTTCTGTCTCCAAACAGCAAATATCCTCAATAAGAGCTAGAGTAAAGAGTGAGAGTTGATCAGAGAGTACAAGAGTTGATCTTTATTTCTGAAAATCATAAATATGTTTCAAATCTTCCTCAACAGAGAGTGGCCTTATGAACCAACCCAGAAAAGGTTTTGCAACATGGAGACAGAAAGCATGGACATGACTCTATCAGCAAAAAAGAATGAATTGTTGAGAAAGACATCTTTTGCAGATGGCATACAGTAGCAACATGAAGACAAAACTTAGACTCTTGGAGGTTCATAGTTATGCAAGGTGCTTGGAAAAAAGATGTAAAAAGTATGATATTTTCTGCAGGATGAGAAAGGGGAAGGGAAGGTGCAGGGGAAAAATAAATATAGTCAATCAGGTGGCACAAGGAGATCCCTGAGTCTTTGTGGGAATAAGTACCTATCAATGTGAGTAAAATCTGAAAAAGCAACAGTCCTTTGCATGAAAGATTAAACTCAGCTTTCACCTCCAAGGACAAGGTCTGACTTTTCAGTATAAAGGTTCTTCTAGAATGAGTAAAAGTGGGGAGAGAACTGTGATTCCATCTGTAATGTTAGCAGAATTGATTTGGAACCAGAGAGATTTAACGTTGGGATCGGAAGGGAAGTCAGAGAAAGACAATTGAGCTTGACAATAAAGAAGCATTGGCAAGAACAGAGTGCTCAGCAGAAGTAAGTGAAACATTTAGAGATGGTTTCAACAGCGCAAAAGTGGAGAAGATAGTCTTCTGGAACAGAAGTGACAGATTTGAGTGAAGGAGAAAGGCTTCACATGTTGCCTATTCTCGAATAAGGCATGACAACAGGGTCAAGAGGAAAATAGGGTGCAGAGGAGAACATATGTGGCCCGAAGTTTAGAGTCCGACTAGCTGAGGGCGAAAGGCCGACGCCCCTCTGCAATTCCTGGCCAGCACCCTTCGGCGTCTGATGGCCTCGGGCTGTGCTGGCTGCAGACTGGCGTACCTCGCTGGTATAGGAGAGGAACGGAGCTGACCATTTCCCGGGGGTTAAACATCGGTTTATTGAAGGTGATGCCGCATCCAAACACCGGGAAACCAACCGGGAAAAAGTTCCTTTTCATAGGGGGTGAAAACAGGATTATAAAGGAGGGGGGTGGGTACAGGCGGAGCCAATCGGGAAAGGTGAGGGGATGAACTTCACAGAACTGACACTCCATGGAGACCAATAATCAAAAGGTAAAGGAGGTGTCCTGGGACCCCAGCCAACCACCATCTCCAGAGAGGAGAAGGTTCTCGAAACCTGGGAGGAGGAAGGGAGTGATTGACTGGACAGGGAGGAAACAACTTTCACTTATAAGGGAAACCAGGGGAGAAGCAATTACATATCGGCAACTATGAATAGCGGTTACTATAGCAACTTAGCTGACAGGCTAGCACTGGCGGGAAAAACTGGGGGAACGAACCCATTTTACACATAATAGGGGAGAACAATACATAAATTGGGGGAATAACACAAGAAACTTAACAACACACTACCACAATAGGGAATTTCATTTTATAAAGGTAAGGTTTTATAAATAATTTTATAGAATTTTATGAGGTGTGAGGAAAGAGTATTACCTGATAAATTATGAGCAGAAGTAAAAATTCAAGAGTGAAAATATGTTCCTCCACTGATACCAAAAAAAGATAAGACAATCACAAGCTAATTTTAAAGAACAGAATTCAGCATTCAAGTCAGACTGCCCTCAACAAATGGAAAAGTTTATCATTATCAAATAGAAAGTATTATATTCAGAAAGTACAATGTCAGTGAGAAACAGTGGTCCGACACTGTAACTTTACAATATAAGGTCTCATTAGTGCAATCTCTCTCAATCTGTGCATAATTACATCTTTCACTTGTTTGTGTGATGTTGAGCTTTTAGATCCAGCTTTTGCTTTTTTTAGCTTTCATCTCAAAACATTATTTTCTGCGCTTCAGTTTGATTTTTGTCATTTTTATTACCAGTCTATCCAAAGAGAGCATTCACATTGTTCTGACCAACAACTTAAAAGGGAACCCATTTGTGAGATGTTGAATTCATACTTTTTGTTCTGGTGGAAAGGAGAGTTATAAAATATCACCCTTATATTTTAGTTTTATCCTTTAGCAACAACAACACTTCTATTTTTGAAAGTTCAATAAGTGAAAATGGGGCAAAAAAGGTTTTCAAATTATAAGACATGGTTTTCTTGATACAGAATATTGAAAAAAAATCTCAGTTTTTCTGTCAAATAATCACTTAACACTTTAAATTCTTTCTCTGTTCTCCCCTTTTCTTTTTCATCCACCTATCTTTTTATCACTTCAAAGATGAATTTAAAACTCCTGAAAGACTGTGAAATATATAATACCATCAGAAGCTGTTATACCACATACCATTTGATACCTCTAAGATTTGTGTAAGTAATCATGAATCTCTTCCTACCATCTAGACTCGAACGTCTCGTCTTGACAGAGACTGCTCTAATCACCTAGGCTGTCAAAGGGGGCATATTAAAGTGTTTTAACAAAAAATGAAGAAAAAAAATAGAAGGTTAATGAGTTGTGATTATCAGTCCCTCTTCAAAGTTTTTTGTATTTTAATTAATGGATTGGTAGTAGATCAAATGCAAATGCCTCCTTCCCTCCCCCCCAGTAAATTATGGAAATATCTTGCAAGGCCTGAACCCTACATTCTTTATCATCATGCGCAAATTTTCAGCATGTTGTCTTACACTTTCTCTTTGCATGATGAATGTTTCAGCATTTGATAGAAAATGTCACTCTGTCAATGAAAGAGCTGGATCTGAGTCCCCTTCAGAAAAAGAAATTTAATCTTCTATACCTTTCTCACGCTTGATAAGAAATAAGATAGCTATCCTCCTGCGGCTGTGCTTTGTGCTACTGACTACCACCTGCTGGGCCCGATGCAGAAAATGTTTTGGTTTTTATCTCAGGTCAGGTTAGGTGTGAAACAGATGTTTAACTCAGACAGAGTTGTTTATTGATGTGCCCAAAAAAAATCCACATCAATTCTGCATTGAAACTGTTACCTGTGCACTGCCTAGCAACTAACTGGAAAGAGAAGCCTCAGGACCACAGTTTTAGATACAGACACTAAAATAATCACTGATGGAGAAGCCACTTGGAACCACTTAGCCACAATAGAAACTGGTTTTTAAAACCAGTTCTTATTGCATATGTCATGCAATATAATATATGTATCTGACAGCTGTGAAAACTATGACTTTCATGTCTGCATTTTCTAATTTTTTTCTTAATTCAGCTTATGTGGAATAGCCAAAAACAAGCCTGAGTCACTGTATGGCATTGATACTCTTTAGCCAAAGGAAACTGTTTTGGCTCAGCTACTGAAAATGTTGCCTAGGAGTCATAGGCATTTTTTTTCAATTCATGATTAATAAAGACCACCTTGTGCACACACCAGAGTTAAATCTCCAGATGGGAAGGATGAAGGCTTTGCTAATTAGGTAGGTCCGTTCTCGTATCAGTCCATCACTTGGCAGATGTACAATGATCTACTCTAAGCTATTCTGTGGTTTCTCAGCTCCTGCAGAATTTGTTTCTGCCATTGGTTATTTCCCAGACTCTCCTCATTATTTTATCTGGTGGAGCATGTTCGGGCTCTATCCTCTGAGACAACCACCACACAGATTAATTACATTGATCTATCACCTCAGACCTGGACAACTTAAGATGATGATTCTGTCTTTAGTCTTAAATCAGAAATGTATCTTGCAATTTATGTAACAAATATCAATTACATAAACCTCATTATTGCATTCACCAGAGTAATTTAATCCTGTGCTAATGTAATCAATCAGTTCACCTTCAGATCAAGAAACTTACTATCACTATTATTTGACTTTAGATAGATTTTAAAAAATCCATCTTTATGCTATAAAAATGAAACAAGAATTTCTCTTTTTAGTTCAACAGAAATATTTTGTGTTGTTTGACAGCAGTCCTGTTAAATAAAGCCTGCATTTAGTTCTCATATATCTGTAATTTTTAATATCTGTAACTAATATTTATTGAATCAGCAAATGAGATTTTAATCCTACTACTTTAGTCTTTGGATTATTGAAGGAGGAAAAATTGTCCAATATTTACACTGTTCTGTCTTTATACTTTTTCAAAAGTTTAAAATTCACATCTTAAAAAGAACTAAAACAATAAAAGGGCTATTTTTTGTTTTCCTTTTTGTATTTTTCCATTAAAAAATAAAAATATTTTAGAACTTCTAGCACCTCATAAACGGTTTAACTGACCTAACCAGATACTATTCCATAGAGTATATATCTCTGGTTAGCAAATTAAATTCTTAAGTTAGAAAACAGTAATGCCTGGAAGCATCAAGGCTTGTGTTGCAGTTAGAACAGAACTGGATACAGCAGCAGCACCTATAGCTATGTCAGCATTTGCCAGAAATGTACCACACAATAGTACCTGACATACTGGAGCTCACCCTGTGTAAATTAAACAGAGTGAAACGCTGAGTGCCACTCTTAGCAGGCCTTGGAAAATATTTGCTTTCATTGCTCTAAGTGCATTCATAAATACAAACACACTCTGGCTCTGAATTTTCTGCTAAAATATTCTCAAAAACTGGATTCTAAAGAATACCCTCTTGGTTGCACAAATCCCTATTCACTTGAAATAGATTTGTTTACAACCATTATGTCTTCTTCTATGTTTCATAAAGGCAGAAATGGATGTTGACTAGGAAAAATTTCAGTAGCTAAGTTCAGTCCTCAAAAACAACTGATTTCTACAAAATAAACCTATTTGGGTATTCTACAGAGCTGTATGTATTTTTATTTCAATGTTCTTTCATTACTTTTTGTTTCAGATGGGTTTTTTGGTATTGTCTTCTCTTCAGTTACAATGAGGTTCATAGATATAACATGGGGTAAAGCACCTCTGGTGACAGATGGCTGATTAAAATCATGGACAGAGATTAAGCAAGAAAAAAGTTGCAGGGCTGAAAGAGACAATTAAAATGGCAGCTTGCTCAAGAAAGCAGAAGAGAGGTCATTTTTGCCCTTAAGAAATGCATTAAACCATGCTACAGTGGTCAGGATTACCAACTGCTCAATGGTTAGTGACAGAAAATCCTCTCTTTATGTCAGTATTTTTCAACAAAATCAGTTCTCAGATTTGATTCCAGTTATATGCTGTTCTTTTTTCAAAACTTAGAGGAGTAGCTCAGCCAGCTCTTCCAGAAAGGCCACACAAGTCTTAGAGTCTTTGTTGCAGTTCAAGTGATCCATTTTAAGTTCAGGAAGCACCATTATTTCCGCTTTTAGGGTGGTGTGTCTTCCATTTCATGGATCTTTTAAACTTAAATATTTCACCCTTTTATTTGTTTGTTGCTCTGTTTCTGGGCTCAGGTGCAGCCAATTGACATGACTTTTTTCAAATGTGTTTCCAGTTAGAGTACAGAAATTGCTCTCTAGTGTGCTTTGCTATCAATCTTTGTCCAAAATATTGATTGGATAAAAGACTGCTGAAAGATGTGTGTGAACACACAGAGTAATTCAAATATGGTCAAATAAAACTTCTTCTTTACCACAAAAAACAAGGAATAGGGAGTGAAGGAAGGCTGTGAAAAAGGAGTCAAATTCAGCTCCTAAGCAGAAAGCAAAATTTATTTTTCAAAAATATCTAACATTTAAACAGGCATGACACCTTTCCTACAGCTCATCAATTTAAAGTACCATTCCCTAACAATGCTCAGTGCTATACTACAGTAGCATAGCAATACACACTTAAGTGCAAAATGCTTTCAGTCACCCTTTTACCACCAGAAAAAGATCAAGACAGAGTACAAGTAAGACAGACCTACTTAGACTCTTACCAATTGTTGCCATGGGTTTATTTAAAGTCCTCTCTTGTGAGGAATTAAAAGATAAAAATTAGGGCACACCTCAAAACAGATTAAGGACAATAGAAGCTGATTATCTAAATGAAAACATGCAAAGCTAGATGAATTCTCACATCTAATACAGGTATGGATCAAGCTAACAGGTTTTTGGAAACAAACACCACCAGCTCAAGTTACATCATTTATTTATAAAATCTGTTGCCATTCTTGCAATACATCATTATTATTACGCTATCATTTGAAATTTAGTATGGGGGAAAAAGCAGCCCTGTACTTCAGAAGTGAAAACATACAGCCTGTGTAGAACACCAGCTAACTGTTATAATTAACAGCACAATTAATAGCAATCTGTGCACAATGTAGGCTGGCTGTCAAGATACACACAGCACCAGGGTTTCAATTGATCCTGGTATCAGCAGAAAGACTGGCTCACCAGAAATATGAAAACTTTAAGTCAATTTTTTTAAACCAGAGTTATTATAGAGTGTCCATAAAAAATCAGGTTCAAGATCACTTGCCTGATATTCCCCTGCCCAGAACTGGTGCTGATAAAACACATCACTCTAAAGCAGCACATGTGGGAAGGCAAATGGAAAGCTGCAGACCCACCTCTTTTTTTGGACATGGAGAACAGTGCTGGGGGTGCACCCACTGAATCAGCAGGGAGAACAACACAGCTTGAAACACTTCCTCAGTGTCCAGCCTTCCTTTATTGCCTCTTGCTCCCTGGAATAAGCCACACAAACATCAAGCAGGTGCCCATGCATTAGGTCTGTGTCTTTCAAGTCTCTACATTTTTACTGTGTTTTACAGCACTTCAAATAAAATTCAATGGATTTTAGAAAACTTTAAGTATTACTGCCTTTGAAGCAATAAGCAATATTCAATCACCATGGAAACACAGCTGCTGGGAGTTTATCTAAAATGTCCACAAAAGTAACTGCAAGGAAGGAACACACTGTATCATTGTAGCACAGGTCTTGTAAAGGTCCATTTAAATAGGTAAACTCATGTAAAAATTCCATTAAAACTTTCAGTTTTATTTGCACAGTTAGCCCTCCTCAAGATGCTACAGAAAAACCAAATAACCTAGGGATGTTCGCTTCATGTAAACTGCCAGATGTTTGCTTGATGACCAAAAAGTAGCCTGGCCACACAAGAAATAAACATTTTGGAGCATTATGCATATCCTAGTACACAAAATTGTATTAAAAACAATATTTTAAATAGAATTGTACAGGAATTACTTAGCTCTGACCCATGACTGATGCAGGGAACAAATGACAGTGAAAGGCAGAGAGAAGTGTTTTATACAAAATTATAAAAGTTAGGAGGCAAAGAGAATGATACAAAGTTACAGAGTGTGGTGAATGAAATTTGTCAAAAATTTAATAACCATTTGGTGGATTTTGATCTAAATTCAAAATTCCTTTTTGGAAACTTTAATGTTATCAAAAATAACATAGTAGTAAAAACAAGAGACAACTTCAGTTCCTATTTGTTGTCTTTCTCTTCAGAGGCAGGATAAAGCACAGACATTATGTTGTAAAGATTTCTCATAGAAAAATGCTAAATTTAAATTATCCAGTGTAATGGATTCCTTATTTGTTCCAAGTTAAATGTTGGTACATCTATTAATTTTTCAGAATCTTTATGGCACATAGATTGCTCTCTGTCAATGACTCCTTCATTTGTAATTGCTGTGCTGCATCAAGCATTCATATTTCATGCTCAACTTTTCTCCACCATCATTTTTATGTGGTCAAATTTAATATATAATTTGTTTTAAATGGTGAAGATTTTTTTTCTTCTATAAAAGTCCTTCTAAAGAGGACACAAGCAATTAAGAATTTTTAAGAATTCTATTTTAAATTTTTTTTTTCTCTGTGCAAATTTTTGCAAAAGTTATGAATGTACAATGCAGAGCTTTTTTGAGTTTCAAATCAACTCTTTTAAATTAACAAAATTAATTTTTTCACTACTTTTTATATTTTTGACTACTTAAATTATTATTCGTTTTTCACCTTCTAATCATATATATATAAATTCTGCAAATTGCTGAGCAATTTCTGGGAGATAAATTACGTTTCATTCCTTCTTTACTTATGGAGTATGTGATATCCAGTAAGTCACTCAATGTTTCATTCAATTAAGTTAGAGTAAATAGACATCAACTTTTTAAAGCAATGTCTAATCTTCTGACCTCCATTACAGTTATTGCTTTGGCAAACACACTAAAAGCTGCATTCATAACATGTATTCTCTATTTTGCAATTAAGTTTTAGTAGTGTCCCAAGTGCATGAATTAGCAAACCTAGAGCTCCAAAGTGTGATTGATTAAGCTTCATGATAGATGGTTTTAATGCACTTTGCTTTAATACTTGGGTTTAAATTATGGCAAAGCCATCAAGGTGATTAGTTGAGGTGTGGCAGCTTCTAATAAATGTACTTAGCATAATTGATTGTCTGTGTGACTCAGCTAATTCATGAATTGATTATGAAATGCTAAAACAGCACTGCAATGTTTTTAAAAGGAATTACTTTTGCTGTTTTCTTTCTACAGATTTTACTTTATGTAAGTGAAGTATTGGTCCCTTCTTGGCTGGCACCGATAATGCAGATCAGCTTAGCAAATGGAAGGCAGAGTGTGATTGTGCCACTTTGCCCTCTCTGGGATCATACTCACCTCCCAGGCAATCTCTAACAGTATCTGTGAGTACTAACATCAGACAACGTGCCTCAGGTTACTCACTGGACAACAAAAGAACGACATTGTACTTTGTTTAGAAACACAAGGTGAGAAAAAACTTGCACAGCCTTTCCTGCACTTCCCTTCAAAAAGCAACTAATAGAAGAGACTATAAAATCCCTGAAGCAGAAGCCTTGATTTATAGACTGTGAAGCAGATAACACATTTTTATCAGTTTATCAGTAATAAATAAAATTTGTGACCTCACTGAGGGTCATAGTTACTGTAACTCAAGCACTGCGCTGTTTCTGAGGACTTCACCCTGTGGAAGGAGGAGTTAATGAACAAGGGCAGCCCGTGGGAAGGACTCACACTGAACAGGTTGGGGAGGACCCCACCCTGGAGAAAGTTCCCCCCGAGGAGGAAGGAGCAGCAAACAAAACATGTGATGCAACAACTATAAGCCCCATTCCCCATCTGCCCAGGTTGATGATGGGGAGGAGGCAGAGAACTGGCAATAAAATTAAGCCCAGGAAAGAGGGAAATAGAGGGAGGAAGATGTTGTAGTTCTTTTACTTCTCATTATCCTGCTCTGATTTCGATTGGTGATAAATTAAACTGATTTCCCTAAGTTGTCTGTTTTGCCCATTGGTGGGCAAAACATTATTCCATTTATTCCTCCCTGGCCTTATCTCAACCCGTGACCCTTTCATTGTATTTTCTCTCTGCTGCCCAGATGAGGAGGGGGGTGATAGAGGCTTTGGTGCATCCCTGTCACTCAGTCGGGGTCAAACCACAACACACCATTGCTAAGAACAGCAATTTATGTGAGTTCTGAGCTGGATGGAAAGGAAAGAGATCCCCTTGGATGTATGCAAAGAAGGTTTGGAGAGTAAAGAAAATAACAGAAGTGAGAAACCCGTGAGGTGATGTGTGGATGCTAAGAGCAAAGAAAGGAAATTGTTTATTTAGCAGTCAGTGGAGATTCAAGGTTTAACGTGGTGCTTTATACAGTCATTAGCATTTTTCCAACAGAATTTGCAAGGCACTAAAGAAAGAACAGGGAATTGCCATAGCAAAAGTGGTACTACAAGCCTCATGAGTAAGGTAGAAATCAGTTGTCCATGGGGGGGAAAAGGGGACACAAATATGTTCATTATTCTCTACTGTGAGGGTGTGAGGATGGTGAAGTTCTGGAACTGGTTGGATGGGGTTTGAGTAACCTGGTGTAATGGAAGATATCACTGCACACAACAGGGGGGCTGTAATTAGATAATCTTTAAGGTCCCTCCAAATCCAATTCTTCAGTTCTGTAAATACATTATCTTTATACTACATATAAGATATTATAAAATTATTATTATTGTTTTTATTTTTATTATTGATATTGCTCCAGATATAATATTATAATTATAATGTAATAGAATAGATTATTATTTGATTCTATAACTCTGAATAACCATTTGTCTCTTTCAATTAATTTTAAAACACTTTTTAAAAATTTTGATTTGGATAAACAGTTTTTCTGATGTTTTCTTTGTTCAGACTTAGACTCATTTTCACTCACAATGCTCCTCTTTCTTTTCAGTCCTCAAGGTCTGTATGACAGCCTTGGACTTCAGTGAAGAATTTTTCATTTACTTCTGTAAGGAATTAGGGAATAGAAAGATTTATAAAGGAATGAATATGATTTTCCTTCTTCCTACCATCATGAGTCCCCTGAGAAAGAGCACTGTATCATAAAAATATAAAAGCACACCTAATATTTCCTAACTATTTTCAGTACTTGACAGTAAAAGATAAAATTGTCAGTAGGGAAATTCATAAAAATAGTGTGAAGCTTCAGACTCATAAATGTATTTACTTGGTAAGCCTCTGCTTGTTATTTTATTACTTGGAGTAGAAAGTGTTCCTGTTTTATAGCTCTATTGAAGTTTCAGAAATTTAAACAAATTGTATTTTTTCCCTTCTATGACTATATAATTCATCAAGCCAGGGTCTTGCTCAGTTTATTACATTATTTTTCCATGCATGAAAATTCATTTGCTGCCCTGGTTCTTATTGAAAACGGTAATTTCCTGGGTGGATGCACATCTGTTATCATTTCAGAGTCCAGTGTGATGAGCCTGAGTGCAAAACCTCTTCTCAATGACACTAAAGCAATGGTAATACTCTTTTGGTTTGTCATTTACTCAAAAAACCCAAGAAAATAATAATAAAATAAAATAAATATAACTTTTTCAACACTGGAAGATATTGAGCATCATTTCTGCTCTTTTCCCATTGCTAGGTTTCTTTTCTAAGTCATGGAATCATACGACTACAAATGAATCAATGAGTCAGGTATATACACACCTCACAGCAGGAGAGTACACCAACAGAATAATGGAGGCCCAATCAATCATAATTTTGCTGCTGACATCATGGGCAGAAATTCCCTAGAACCACGGAGAAAACAAAAAACAGAATACAAAACTTTTTTTCATATTAAAAATTTGTGTCTGTGCATGAGTGTTAGGTGTGCATTAGGAATAAAATAGGAAAAAAACTTCTAAAAAAAAAATATCTTTAGTGAAACATTTTGTTAAAGCAACTTTTAGAGCAAAATTCATAGAATCACAGAATATCCTGTGTTGGAAGGGACCTGATGAAGATCATCGAGTCCAACTCCTGGCCCTTCAGGACACCCCCAGGACTCACACCATGTGCCTGAAGTGCTGTATAACACTCCTTGAACTCTGTCAGGCTCAGTGCCATGACCACTTCTGTAAGGAACCTGATCCAGCGCTCAACTACCCCACGGAGAAAAATCTTTTCCTAATATCCAACCTAAACCTCCCGACACAACTCCAGGCCATTTCCTCAGGTTCTGCCTTGGGTCGCTATAGAGAACAGACCAGTGTCTGCCTCTCCTCCTCCCCTCATGTGGGGGCTGTAGACTGCAGTGAGGTCTCTTGGTGTCCTCCTCTCCAGGATGAACTGACCAAGTGACCCCACCCACGCCTCACATGGCTTCTCCCCCATATCTTTCATCATCCTGGGCTTTGGACATTCTCCAACAACTTGATATTCTTCTTAAACTGTGGTGCCCAAAAATGAACACAGATATCTATTTAAAAAGTTTTCTTATTTCTGAAGTCAAGAAAGTTTTCAGATGAAGGAAAAGTAATGCATTTTCTTGTATAGCACTGCATGAAGTGGTAATCCAATTTATATTCTGCTCACACAGACTTTATTATTTAGTGAGAAGTAACACATTCAAAAGCAGTGTGACCTTCAGTAACATATGGAGATATTTTTCAAGGAGAACACTGACCCCAAAAAGGAATTTCATTTTGTTGTATTTCCTTCCATTCCTTCAGAAAGTCAGAATGATAGGAGAGACACTTCAAGAGGTTTCTGTACAAAGCCACATTTTGGGCAGAACATGGTGCTCACAAATATGTAACAAGTCATGGTGATGAATGAAATTGTCTAGGAAACAGAAGGTTAACTATCTCAGTGCACAATCTTGCAGCCCTGCAGTTGCTTTCAGCAACCCAACAATTAGTTTTAATAAGACAGCAAGCATTCCATGGGGAAATAAAGACCAGAATAATTGACAGCATGCACCTGCTTTGTGGAAGAGGAACTCCTACCTGTATCAAGGAGAAAGATTGTGAGTTGGACTACTGTGTCCCCAGAGTGCAAATGAGCAACTTTCATTTTATCTTTGATATTGGGTAGTAGTAATTCCCTGTGTGAATATAGAGTACATTTTTAATTACTGAAAACATTTTTTGCACTAGTCTAAAAACATTAGCTTGCTAACAAGTACAGTTCCATCAATTTAAAACCAGAATATATTCTAGTCCTGACCTTAAAAAAGTCAGGTTTTTTTCAGATGGCAAATTTGTCCTGTATGGTAACAAGATAACTGGTTTTCCTCCTGCAGCAGAAGTATAGGGAATTTATAAAGACCTTGCTTCTTTTATACTATATAAAGAAACTATGAATGACCTTTTCCAAATTTGCAAGCCAATTGCACCACAGGAAATCACATGACTTGATAATATCAAGTTGTTATAAGGAATATAGTGCTAACATAATGCAGAGCATGCTCTGTAAAGTATACTGCTTCTGGTTTGATCAAGGTTAGTATCTGAAAATTTACTTTAAATACATATTCTCTATTCTATTTGTGAGACAGGCCTATGTTCTCAGACCAGCTTACTCATAAAAATAACCCTAACAAAAGAATCAACATACCTCTTACATCTTCTGACATGGATTTCAGTTATGCTGGAAAATTAAATTCTTCAAAACAGTGTTTTGAAGATAGAATGTTATCTACTATTCAACATGTGGACACACACAACTTTGATCTTTATATGTTCTCTGGTTGAAATGTTAACCTTATAAGTAGCCAGACCAAAAATGGTTCTTTTATTGGTGTGTGTTTTCTCAATACACTTGCAATTGCTTCTAATTTCACTGCATGCACTTCTGCAAATCCATAACACTTTCTACCAAAACAGATTTATTCTGGTCATTTTTATGATAATATTTTTATTTGTCTTATTGTAGCTAGAAAAGCATTAAATTTAGCACAGCTGCTTTTCTCTTGTGTTTCAACACATTGTCACTTCTGTCAAGCAAATTACAGATGACAATAGTGTCATTAGACTTTACTGAAAGATTAATGGACCCATCTGTCAGTATATTTTTTTCCTAGTCACATACTAGCTTGAGTCCTGTTATCTACAAAGCATCTCAATACACTGAAGTTTATATTGACTGTACATCAAAGGGAAAGGAAGGAATCCTAAGAAAAAGGGTCCTGCCATCAAGAAACCAATACCTGTAAAAAAAAAGGTTTTTAGAAAGTAATTTCCTGTATTACTTATTAAATACAGAGGAAAATAGTAGAAAAAAATATCTAAGTTTAAACATAGTGTTGGGACAATTTCGTTATGGGATGTGTGACTTGCAGAAATAGACTTTTAGACAGAGAGAGCAGAAACTACAAAAGCTGATGCCCTCTTGTACATTGACAGAGCTGAGATCCTACAGCTGCTCAGTCCCTCACACCCCACCCCATGGACACACAGCTGAGACCTGTTCTCTTCCATTCTTCGGGGGCCAGAGGCAGCAGGAGGACCAAGAGCATTTTAGAAATCATCTTCAAACAAACCTGAGGCAGCAAACAGTGAAGTATTTTCACTGGTTCATTGTGACTGTTCAGTTCTGTCCTGCAGATCCTATGAAAGTCAGTGAGAACTGGGAGCCTAATTTCCACTTTTTCTCACAAAAAGCTCACTGTCTTGGGCGATGCTGTGCCATTATTATACAAAAAAAAAAAAAAAAAAAAAAAAAAAAAAGGTCCTTTGCTACACATATTTAAATTCCACAGAATTTCAAGACAAAAATAGACCAAAATACTGAGAAAATCATATTGAATGATTATCAAAGTGCTGTTTCTACCACTGGAGTTTTCTGAAGTCTAATTCTATCTTTCCAAAGTCTGATTCAATTTATTTTCTAGTGGAAATATTATTAAATTTCCATATTTCCACATAATACTATGATATATTAAATATTGAGTTTAAGCTGAGAGAGCATGAATACTGTAATTATGTCAAAGAAAGGTTCATAAGTCAAAGAAATATTGTACTATTTCAATGCACAATCACAATGATAATAACAAACCTGAAGTTCAAAGAACTTGAGTGTGTGAACACTGTAGTCTAATCCTGTATGGTACTCATGTTACAAATAAGTACACTATGGAATTAATGAGATATGCATTTTAATATGCAAGCTCTGATCAGATGAAATAATTTTTTAAATAATTCTATTAAGGAGGAGGGGAAAATAGTTTAAATTTTCCCTTGTAATACACATGCTACACTTTGACTGTCACATCTTTAATCTCCAGTATCTCCTCAGGCCAAGTAATTTACGATTAAGAAGGCCCAGCAGAGCTCTTGCTGAGTCAGCTGGTACATTGCCTGACACATGAGGCTCACAGCTCCTCCCAACCAAAGAATCACATGCAAGCCGCCTACTGAGAGAGGTCAATGGCTGACTGAATCACCTGCTGTGCCTCAAAACACCTCAAGTAAATACTATACAACACAGCTGAGACAAGGAGAAATATATCCATCTTCCCAGTGTTCATTTTAGGCTATTAATTTATCAACCCCACCTCCAAATACTTTCATTTGCTGCCAGTGGGGAGTGGTGGGGTTCCCAGAGATGTACTGGACTTGTCAGTCCAGCTGCAGCTCCAACGTGCTGCCTCAAGGAGCCTCTCCCTCTTCACTGACAGTGAGGGGGAAATGACACAACCTAACCTCCTCCTAAGCTTAGGTGCCTACAACAGGCGTTCCTCAAAACCATAACCATGAAAAGTTAAACTACTTTGATCTCTTCCATCCGTAGATCTTTTTCAATTTCAGATCTATTTCAATCTTACTGTTGGTGAACTCTCTCCCTTCCTTCCAAAGTTCTACTGGCAAGTTCTTTATTGTCCAAGCAGTCTTGTATCTGATAAAGTTTTGATAGCTGTGCAGCCATTTTTCAGCTTACACTTTTATGAACTGAAAAAACTCAAGGCTCAAGAAAGCTTGAGTTTTTTCATCATCATGCTTATTATACAGGTTTAAACATCAAAGGGATATCATCACAAGTGCTTAATTTTGATCATGCACTCTTGGGTGTGGTTTTCTCTCTCATTCAACTGTTTAGCATCAAAAATACTGTGGTTTTGCAAGCTGAGAATCTATTTCCACTGCACTTCAGATAATATAAGGTACAGAATGGAGTCCTAGCAAACTAATTTCAGTTTAGACAATGAACAGTTTTCAGTGAAGTACTGTGTCTTTAAAGAAATTTAATTGCTTGGAATACACTGATTTTATGCATTACTTCCCAGATTCTCATATTCTGCTGGAATAGTTCAGGCAGGCAAAAAAGTTCATAATTTAAAAGATTTTTCATTGTTACTTTGTATATTTAATGTAATTTTGGGACCATGTGTGCTCATTTATGCCTGTATAACCTAATGCCTTTGGGTGTTTATTAATTTGACAGTAATTCCCAGGACAATTATTTTGATACTGCTGGCACTTATCATTTGTCATGGAACTAGTGCAGTAATTCACCTCCAAGAGTAGTTTCCCCCCTACATTTCACAGACATCAAACATCTTTTCATTATCTCACATTAAAATCTCATCAAGAATACTGTAAAAACAGTTTAGAGTCTTCCAGTCAATATGTTACGAAACCCCACAACACCAAGTTTGCTCGTTATGTAATATATTACTATGGAAGAGGTGAGAATTGTTGAGAACAAATTGGATCACATTTTGTTTCCCTGCTCTGTTGGGATTCTCTCATGGTTCATAACTAGATAGCTACAGAAAGCAGCAATCCCAGAGATCATACTGGAGAACATAATTTTCCTTAATTATTCCTTAACTAGCCTGCCCAGGTTGATCTTGAGGTGAGGGTAGTAGACTCCCACAGCCTGATATTTAAGTAGTAATTTTACTGGCTTTCAATTTTACTTTTGTCCTGCTGGCACTAATAAGTAAAGTTTATTATTCATAAAGTGCATTTACATTTTGTACTAGCACACAATAAGGCCCTTTTAGACTCTACTGACATGGACTGGAATTAACATATATTCCCTTTAAGTTGGCATTTCCAGGAAGCAGCAAGTAATAACTCAAAAAAATTGAAAAAGCTTGAGGGAGTACTTCAAATATGCCTATCTATTGTTCTGAGAAAAATTTTGGTCCAGGCATGAAAGAGCCTAAGTGTTCACTTATCAAACCAATAGCAACATCAACTTTCGTAGTGGGGTGCAAAAAAACCCATAATAGCTTTTCAAACTAATAAAATACACAAGTATAAGCTTTCAAGCTTACAGTTCAGCAAATGAATCAGCACTTGGACAAAATGGTAAAAAGAAAACAGGATCAAAATAATTTTTATTACTGATTTTTTTTAATGAGGCAATTTTTTCACATAGGAAGGGTTTTGAATATCAAAATCCATTAAGCAAGGACCTTGGCAGTCTACAGGTGGTTCCTGTGAAATGGAAAAATTATTTAAGGCTTATAAATTAAATATGGAACTTCTTTTGTTTGCTCTGATGATACTGTTCTCTTCAGTGATTTTGAATGAGGCTGAAACATAGACCATTCTTTTGATGCAACAGCAACATCTAATTTCAAAACGTCCATTATGCCAAACCAAGGGCAGAATAATTCACTTGTATGCTAAACATATGTCAAGAAGCATGCCACAAACAGCTTTTAGACAAATAACAATGGAAAACACTTTTATTTCCCTGCAGTTCATCTACGTCTTCTCTTTGCCCATGAACTTACAGTTTTGAAGACATAAGCTAATGAAAATTAGCTTTGAAATTCATTTTTGGGCACTTTTGGTAAAAGACTGAGAAATTATTGTAGTTCAGTGCTATCGGAAAATAGTTTTACTTACCCTGGTATTACCATGAAGGTAATTTTCTTAAGTTTGGATCCTATATGCTAGCATTTTAATAGTTAATTATTAATAATTTAATAGCAAGTCCCACTAAAGATGAAGCCCTGTGATAGACAGTTTAAATTCAACACACACTAAACAAGCTCTAGCTCTCAGCTCTGAGTGCCCCATCCAGCAGGGGATTTACTGTGCCATGCTGCAGACAGACACAGGGGTTTGCTCCATGGGAAGTCATCCCTCCTCCTGAAGTATTGCAGTATCTGCCATGGATAACCCAGCACTAATTCACAGTGGCCAAGGCAAAGCACTTCCAGAGGCCCTGAGCTCCAGCAAACGCCGTGGCCAGCACAGTTCAGCCTGGCTGGCACAGGCCTTGCATCCTGGATTAAATCCTCTCTTTTTCAAAGCTGCTCTGGTAGGTTCAACTGCATACAAGTTACCTCTGATTTAAATAAAGCAGTTATAAAGCACTTTGTCAAAAGCACAAAGGAAACAGAAAGGATGAGTTCAGAGGACAGCTGAAGAGATTACTCATCTGGATGTTTATAAAACATGGACACAAGTGTTTAAAGCAGAGCTTATGAGACAGGCAAAGGCAGAAGGATTGCCCAAAGTAGAGCAGCTTCAGAACTACGGCAACAACACAAAACTAGTCTGAACAAACAAATTCAAAACTGCCACCAAAAAAAAAGTCCAGAAAACACGATCACCCCGTTCTTTTATCCTTTTCTGTTGTGTTTTGGTCTACATGTCCTTCTCCATTAACAGACCTTGCCTGGAAGATCAGAATATAAATAAATCAAGATGTTCTGCAGCTGAGAGTAGTCTCCATGTGCATGAAGCCTGTTAGATTTTCTTCATGTGAGGTAAAATGAATCACAATTTGCACAGGACTCACTCTTGTCTCTAATACAAGGAGACACAAGACCTTCAGGGCAAGAGTGTTTTCTAATTTGTTTTGCCATTTCCACCCTCCCAAACCAGATAGCACTTGGTTTGAGAACCCAACAAGCTGAGCAACTCCCTGTGCCCTCCCCCAGACAGGGGAAACTAGCAAAGAACAGCACACAAAATGCCATGGACCTCTAACCTATGAGGAACCCAAACAAAGCACCTGCTCCCTCCACAGAGCCCTTTACCAGTGAATCTCACTCAATATTTAGGATACTCATAAGCACTCTTTGCATCTTATTTCCTGAAAGATACTGGATTATTATTAATGTGCTCATTATCAGTCACTACTGCTTTAAAGTAACTTAATTTGAGGCAATATTCTCTCTTTCATCAGGACTACTTTTCTCACGAGAAGTGTGCTTGAACAGGTTTGTTATTATGAAAGCTAACACATGCTTCAGCTGGAAACAATACCCAAAGTCACAATTTTGCGGTTACCTAGCCAGGATTTGGAGTAGATGAGGATATAAAAAAAATGTGCTCCTTGATTAATTCATAAACAAAGTTGGATAACTGAAGAGAGGCTGACATTAAACAAAGCAACCTTCAGGGAACTTCCTGGGCTCTTGCTGCTCTACTGGGAAATATTCTGCAGGACTCTAAAAACCACTTATTTATCAAGGTAAATATGTCAAGCAGGAGTTATTCAGACATAGCCTGAAAACAATACAGCTTTTAAAAATAATACACTTGAGGTATTGTGAGGACACTTCCCCAGAGAAAACCATTCAAAATGTCATACAAGAAACATATAAAAGTAATCAAGTTGTAAAATGATAGAAAAACAAACAGCAATAAGAAGACAAGGACAAATACACAGCTGTCTTTCAGGAAAAAAAAAAAAAAAAAAAAAAAAAAAAGAAAAAAAAAAAGAAAAAAAAAGGAAATACTGAGTCCAGAGGGCCTACACTGGCACTTTTCTACCTGCATTCCTATGTACCCTTCTGTCTTAACAATTCCACCACTACTTCTACCACCATTTTGCAGCTTTAACCTTTTCTTCTCCCCTTCCCCACACATGATGGGCCTGTTTTTTTGTTACCTTACACCTATATCACAGCTGGTGTCATCGAAGTGAGGAGGAAGAGGAGGAACAACCTGAGAAGATAAATAGTCTAGAAGGCCAGGGAAGGCTTTGATAAGCAATGCTGGTGGGGGTGGGAGAGCTGAGGCAAGCAGCAACCACAGCCCCACCTAGTCCTCCCTGGCAGGAGCTCTGAAACCTCCTTCCCATGTGTCTGATAGGTACCACAGGCTCTCAGACACTCCCTGACTCAGCCTGTAAAGGAAGAAAAAGGCAATTATTCCCAGCAACATCATCTAGATTCTAAGCTATGACCTACTTAACCTAACAAATAAAGGTACATGCTTTATCTGGAGGTTGTAAATTCCTGGCTGAAGTTCAACACCAACAGCCTCTTGTTACCTTACCAGGAAAGTACAACACAGAAGATTTTTATTTTTTTTTAATTAGAAGTGTCATGGTTTGAGCCTGGCACAGAGCCAGTGCCCCCCCATGAAAATGCCTCACCCTGGTGTCTGCTGTGAGATGTGACCAGGAATAAGCAAAACAGGCTCCAACTTAAACATAAAGGACACTTTATTACTTAAACTACAGGAAAATAGGGAAAGACCATAAGGAAAAAGAAGAAAAGAATTGAAAACCTTACAAAACCACTTTCCTCCTCCCCACTCCCTGACTTTCTCAATCCAATACATTCTCTCAAAAACACCAACTGCCCAGCCCGGCACGACACTTTAGTATACTCAAACTGCAGTTCATGAAGAGGAAAGGAGTCCTTCTTGTTCCATAGGCTTCTCCTGGAAACACACTGAAACCTCGGATGCTTCCTTGTCACTTCGGCACCGCCCGGAAAAAAAAGTCCTTTTGCCGCTTGTGACATGTTCCTTCCATGCCCAGTGCTCTCACCACTGAGACATGGCCAGAGCTGCTTTTAGGGTTGTCTTTCAAGGATGCCTTGTCTCACTCCAAAAAGGCACAGTCTCTGCTTTTGGGACATCTGTCCCCCCCATATTTTTCCAACCCCCTGGGGCCGGGGGGTCCTCACGAATGAACCCTCCTGGTTTTGAGGCACTGCTTCCCCCTAAATGCAGTCTGTGTCACAGGAACAACTGAGTCCATGGCTACAAGAAAAAGTCCAGCCAAAAGGCCACTCCAAATCATCTCTCCCCATCCAATCATCTCCACATTCTTCGGGCCAGGTCCTTGTCTCATCTCATCTCCTATCTCCCTTCTTATTCAGCTTCGAGGAGGATTAGCATTTTTGCAAGGCCCCAATCATGCAAGAAAGGGTTAAAAGTTTTCAGTCTCTGTCGGTCCCGGAGCGACTCCCACGCACGCTGCCCACACGCTGCCGCTCCGGCCGGGCAGTCTTCCTCCCCCCTTCTCCTCCTGGCTGGCTGCTCTCCTGGGGGAAGGGGGGGGGGGGGGGGGGGGGCTGGCTGCCCGATGTCTCGATGTCTCTTGGGGCTCCTCCACCCTTCCATCCTTGAAAGCCCCTCAACCCCCACCTCTGTCCAGGCCCCGGGCCTACCGCATGGCCGCCCCTCCCCCGCCCAGCAGCAGCGGGCTGGACGGGGGGAGAGATCTGACCTCCTCGCCGCGATGTCCAAAAAGAGAGAGTGCCAAGGGCAGTGCCCTGCTTTTAACCCCTGTGTATTCTCGGAGGTGTGTCCAAACCCCACTGGCTACACCGGGTGCCAGTCTCAAACCCAAAACCTTCATTGGTTTGACCACAGCTTCCCAGAATTCCCACTCCTTCCTGGTCAAACCACCACAAGAAGATACCATTCTAAGTGTTATGTCAATAACTGTTTAATGTTGACAACACAGCTATCAAGACTGCATAGACACAATGTGCAAGCACGCGCAAATATTCTTACATCCGCTTCTAAATGCAGCAAGTCTAGAAAATCAGCACTAGCATTTGATTCAGTGCAGAGAGTAAAAAAGGCGCTTTCACTTCAATGTTAGTTTGTCCAGTTTTTTATACAATGCAACCTGAAACAAATATAGGTCATGCAAGAACCTTAAACTGAAGCTAATAGGCTTTTACCCAAACTTTGGTTAATAGTGAAACCAGAAGATATAGCTTTCCCAAAGTAGATTTTTGGCTAGCCAGAGATGAGAGTTTTTTAAATACCTGCTTCTTAATACTCTCATCTTCTTAATTTTGGACAGTCCTATTAGGCCAGCTCTGATGTTTGAGGTAAGTGATGGAGGGTAATAAGACACACAATGTGTATAAAGAACACATTGATCTGTTGGGAGTTGCTTTCTTCAGACAAATGCTGATAATATTTTTGAAGGCAACCTCTCAGTAATGAAAATTTTAAACTTCAACATTAAGAGAGAGTATGCAATGCACATCCCAAGATTTAACTCTATGATAGGATTATTGTCCAGGAAAATCTTTACAAAAACTTTACTGCATTAGGAAACACTTTATACAGAGCTTGAGGACTAATTTATTGGAACCAAAATAATGCAGAATGCCCCACAACATTTTCAGGGAATTTGCAGGAATCAGGCAGCTTGGAGCAGAATCAGGATCAAATTTCAAACCTACCCAAAGATCACAAGTCTGTGCAGCAGTTCATTATACATTTTTGCAAAGCTAAGACTTTGGATTTGTCTAGAAAGGAATGTGGAAGCGTTTTTAATACAAGGCTCCTCCAACTCATCCTCAAAAATAAAAGCATCATTAAGATTGCAAAGACAAATCTGATTTTTAAGTTGCAGAACAAATCTAACTTCTACATGAGCTGTAGTGTATGTAGGTAGGTATGAGACATTTATTTCACCATCACTTCTCTAGTTCAGATTTAGACTTATAAGAATGGTCTTCAGGGGTAATTTTTTTTTTCCTTTTCAATTCTTGTCTTCTTCCTTTCAGACATCACATGAGGAGAAACAGTCTCCTCATCTCAAATTTGATCTGTCCAAACGTGACCTTTTCTACTTTAACAATTCTTGTCTTTATCTTTTCTAAAATATTTAAAAATTTCACCACACTTTCTGTCTCTCAGGATCTCTCATAAGAACAAACAAGTAAAAACTCTCTTGTAAACATAATAAAAAAGGAATTATTTTTCTTTTCCACCATTATCAAAATAATGACAAAAAGTATGTCAGGCTGAACTGAAGCTCCTTAAGTCCTTATGTGATATATTCTGTAATTCTGAGAGGTTTTCACTGGCAGACTAGTTACCAATTAGTCTAAATTAGCAAGCCAAAAAGATCAGGTCATACAGAAATTTTGTTGTTTTTCTGATGAAAAATAATGCAAAATCTCACACTCCTAATTCAAAAAGTATGTAGCTGTCATTTGCCAGTCACTATAGCTTTAACTGAGAAGCAATTGTTCCTTCTTCATCAGGATTTATGGGATTAACTGGCATCCCACCCACAAATATAGATTAGTAATAGCTATTGAAAGCAAAATCCTTATTAAAGAGATTTCCAAGAATTTCAGCTAGCAGTAGAATCATTTGGATATATATGATTGCTAATGTCCTTTAGAAAGTAAGATATGAGCCTTTGCTTCACTAGTCACTAAGGGTTTTTTCCATTTTTTTTCTGTTATTTTTCTTCCACTTACTAGGTCATAAATGAAATTACCAGTTTATGATAATACAGGCTTTTAATAAGTTACTCTCTCCTCTACCTTTTCTTCTTCCTGTTCTCTAGGATTTCTTTTAAAAATAAAGCTTATTTCCTCTCTAAGCTAGTTTCTTTTTTAAACTGCTTGGTTTTCCTTTCCAATTATTGAATTGGGGCTTTGGGGGCATCTAATTAAATGTTCTTAAACTGCTCCCAATTAATATAATTCTATTTCAGTTTAAATTGTCTTCCACCTGAATGGGATTATAATTGCTTTCTAATTGCTAAATTAGTCTTTTCAAAACACCAAGTAGATATCCATTAGTGATGTGAACTATGGTGTATATTTAACTCAAGTTAAATCATTGTCTTCATAACTTAGATTTTTCATTTTTCATAGATTCCATAGAAGGAATCAATTTTGTAGTTTGCCTCAGTGATTTGCTGCAGAAATCAGCTTGCATACTGCATTGTACTACAGTTTTTTTAAATCCTGATCAATGTAAACTAATGAAAATAAACACAAGGAGTGTTATTTTTCTGCTTCATTTAAATACATGTGAAACTGTGGGTTGGATACCAATATCATCTTGTTAAGGAAAAAGGAGAAGTACAGTAGTTGCCAGTTTCCTTTCCAGCTACCTTAGAAGAAGAAAGGGAATTTCATTACAATATTATGACACAGGAAAAGCATAATTTTAAAGCTATTCAGCGCTTGTTATAATATTTTCATTTCAGAATAGACACTGTTTCTCCAGATCCTGACTTTATTAACACACTTGTGAGTGACTTTAATATTGAAAGACACACAAAATCACATTGCACGTTTTTATCTGTGTGCAAATAAACACTATAACTGGAATTCTTACTGCCTCAAATGACTTAGTTACTTTTTTTTCTTTTCCTTCAGAAGTGGGGAGTATTTGAAGCCCTCTTTAGACTGAAGAGCAAAAATCATCCTGTACTTTTCAGAGTTTTCACTATCTAATTACTTTCTTATTACCATGATCAAATTCTAATAGAGAGATATGAAAAGTTAACACAGGAGGTTTCTTCAACCCTCGTCCAGTCACAAAGTTTGAAGTTAAAATTTCTTAATACACTCTTCATACCAAAAACTCTTCATACTGCAATAATTCATAATTTGAATTAATATTAGAAACCATCACACTTCAAAGGAATAGAAGATTAGTTCAGATTAGTACACAAAATCTGAAAGCTCAAGTAGACATCTTAGTGCTGGAAAATCCTCAAATATTATGGCTGACTCTAAAAAAATAGGTGTTAGAGCAATACAGAAAAGCTCCAGAAGGATGAGGCACCACTCTCATAAGAGAGCAGATTGTGACAAAACTCTAGTAGATGGGAAATCTCAAGGAAAAAAAAAATAAAAGGGAAATTTAAAGAAAAAAGCTGAAATGTAAGTTAACAACCCAAAGTGATCTCAGTATGGCCATGGTTAACTTCCTTTCAACGCTCCAGGTAACTCAGGGATTTAATTCTGCTATGTACCACTGACTTATTTTGTATCATTATTTTAGCCCAGTAGTAATAAATTTAGTCAACAGCTGAGCTTCCACCCCGTGGCAGTTTTCAAGGAGCATTGGGACCAAGTTTCATCATGAAGAGGGGTATCTGTTTGTGTATACTGAAAAACAGACAAGTTCGAGATGTGGCCCTACTGGAGAAGGCGCAGCATAGGGTCACTAAAATGATGAAAGAACTGGAGCATTTCTCCTGTGAGGAACGGCTCTGAAGCTGTGACTGATTAGCATGGAGCAAAGAAGGTTTGGTGGAGTCCTATCAATGTATAGAAAGACCTGAAGGAAGAGTACAAAAAGAACTTGTCATAATGATGCCCAGTGACAGGACCAGAGGCAATGGATACGAAATTAAACACAGGAGGTTCTCTCTGAACAACAGAAAGCACTTTTTCACTGTGAGGGCAGCTAAGCACTGGAACAGGCTGCTCAGTAGATTTTGCAGTTCTTCATCCTTGAAGATATTCAAAACCCATATATAGCAGGGCATCTTGCCCCAGAAAAGCTTACCTGTTGCTTTTAGATGGTGAAATAACTCAGGGCATCTCGACCCCCACAACAGCTTAACAGCTGCTTGCTAACTGATGAAATCACTCAATCATGACAACATGTCCTGTAGGGAGTTAATTTGGCATCATGACAGTAACACTTCCAGCTAGCAATAAACACCTTGCTGTGGAGGTGAGGTCTGGAAAGATAAAATGAATTTCTGACTGACAGACACAAACTACACCAAACTTTCAAAAAGCAGAAATTTTCTGGATGTTTCCAGGAAGTGTTGGGATTTCTCCCCAAAGCTGGGACACCCACTTTGTGGTTATTTCTCTGGAGGCTGAGTAAAAGGACTTTGTGTTCGCTATTTCATTTTGGCAGTAAATTACACTGACTCTTAATCTGCACTATTTCTTTGCTAGCTTCAGTAGAAATACCTTGATATTGTGTACTTCCATGTCATCTACTAGCAGTTCTGTACTGTGTAGTAAGTAACTCTGTTTGAGGCCTTTTTCTGCTATCTCCTATCTATTCAATAAATAGAATAGACAGTCCTTTTATAATTGACCCGATCTGCCATCCTTAGAACTTGCAGGCCAGAAAAAATTTAGGTGCAGGCCACCTAAATTTAAGATGCTGCCAATAATCTGAGGCTAAGGCAGGGCTTGCCTGAAGCTGCCGCTCAATTCGTAACACATCTGAACTTGGTCCTGGACTATCAGCTCTGGGTGACCCTGCCTGAGCAGGGAAGGGTTGGACAAAATGACCTCCGGAGGTCCCTTCCAACCCCCAACAATTCTATGGTTCTAATACCATTTTATTCCAGAACATTCTGGAAGAAAGAAAGTCCAGTAAGAAAGAAGATTAGGAACCTAAGTGGTGGAACACAAGTAAATGTCAAACCCAAATCAAAGCTTCTGCTGGTTCAATGTTTCATCTGTTTGAAAAACTGAGAACATTTCCATGACTGTGTGGTTGCCTCAAGTTTTCTAATATACTTCCTTCACACTCCATACATGTGCACTTCATCATTTAAAAACAGTAATCTATAATTCAAGAGAAAAGTGAACTTCTTCATTACATAAGATATTAGCAGTTCCTAGTTTGATATAGTAATGCTCTCAAGTGTAGAACATATGTTTACATAAAGGGCTAAAAAGACCTTTTATCCTTTAAAGAAAACAGCAAATCCCAACCAAAGAATCCTCTCAAATCTAAGTTTCTTAGTCCAGACTTTTAATCTGAAGAGGTAGTTTTATTTCTGCAATAAGACCTGCACTTTTAGCACAGGCATGTGCCTGTGTGCTTTGCAGAAATACAGTTTCTGCATTATTAATAACACAAAAGCTTTCATTATCTGTCATATAGGATTTCAGTTTTCAACATTTTTCTGATAGCAGTGCTAATTTCCTGAAGTACCAAGACATTCTTGATGCTCTCAGCATTTCAAAATGCATCTATCAGCACTGAACCTAGCTGTAGAACTGATATTAAAGGTCTACATTATGTACTGTTGAACAAGACCACATAAATCTAACCTGGCATTTCACAATTTCTTTAACCTTCTCTCTGACAAGACAAACACAAAAAGAATGTTACAACTAAAAAGGTGAAGGCAGCAATGCACTTCCAGAGTTTAGAAGAAAGTTAGGTGCTATTCACTCCTGAGGAAGGTGTTATCCCAAGACTGATCTAATGAGGAACGTTTCTTTAGTTGCATTCACTTCAAATAATACAGTGGCTGATTTTCTTCTTTATTCAAGACATCCTCTTTCTGTTAGGCACAAAACCTGTTTAAATTGAACGATGTTTTCTGGTTTTAACATTTTTGATCATGAGTTATCCTTCACCCAAATGTTATTAATTTGTGGGTTATGACCTTCTAACAATGTTTCAGATAAACTATTGATAAACAAGGGGACACCAGAAGAGCAATGCTTACATATTTCACTTGAAATAGGTGTAAACACCTGAATGTGTGAATATTAGGATTTTCCAGCAACTAACTGGCACTTCCAGTAACTTTGGCACATATCAACAATTTTTTTTTATGATAGAAGTACTTCAAATTAGTTTCTACAGAATGATTTTTCTTACACTTCAGTTTCAGTCTTTGTCTTTCCAAAGACTGCGCACTGCTGTATGTGAGTGCCTGCCACCCTTAGGAAAGACCTTCAGCCTTCCTAGTTATGTGGTATTCACTAAAATATTATTCAAGATTCTCTAACTTTTATTTAGTTATCATTTCTACCTAAAAGCTGGATTAAGCCATAAACCCATTAACAGTCAGCAGTTAAAAATCTAATTGAATAAGAAATATTGAAGCATCAGGATAAACTACTCTAGGCAAATTTTACTTGCAAATTGGTTCATTAATTTTTCTATATAGGAAGAATTTTAAAGAAAGTTTGGAAGTAGAAATAACTAATAACTTTTTATTCAGGGTGGTATTCCTCTGGATATGCTAAAATGACAGAAAGACATGTGTTTTAAATAAATTTTAAAAAAAAGGAACAAACAAACAAAAAATCCTACCCAAACTATATGTTAGAAAAGCCCTTAATCTTCTCATTTGAAATTTAAATTTTGATGTGGATTCAAGAAATATAAATTTTCTCTATTATGCATTGTCTTGAACAAAATTTCATAGCAAAACTTGGCAAGTTTTCAGTGTATTTTTATCAGCGTTATTTCCAATCTGTTTAATGAAAACACACATTTTCTTCCTGATAGTTATTTTTAATTTTCCATTATTTTATAAGAAATTTAAAATACAAAAACTCCAGGCCAACAAAATAGAACTCTCCCCCAAGCCTCAGAATATCACACTCATAAATAGAACAAAATAAACTTATTCCAAGTATTTTTTCTCTCTTCATCTCTGGAGTGTGATGCTTTAAATATTGAAATTGTATTATTATTTTAACCTAAAATCCATGCACATCTAAAACACATATGTCACGGTGTATATCACCTAGCTAGCCACAGTCAGGCACACCAAGACTTCAGTGAGGAAAATATTTGTAAAACTTTTTTAAAACAATTTAAAAATATGAGTAACATCTCAGTGTGTGATTTGGGACTGAACACTAAAGGGTTGGTAAGGACCTTTCCCTTGCAAAAAAAAAAAGGGATACTTGGATCTTATTTTTCTATCCTCCTTTGTTAAGAGTTACTTTGCTATTCTTTTGCATCCCTAAATTGTAGAAGGCAGTAGAGACTTCTGTCGGCCACATGCAACAAGTTGCAGGTGTAATCCGGGAAGGAAGGTGCAGGTAAGCATGTCTTGGACGTCCCAGCTCCAGCTCCCTGCTCTCCACTGCTCGCCCAAAGACAGAGGCTCCTCTCCAAGGGTAACGGGGAGAGGGAGAGGTAAGTGCTACTCTGCTTCACAGACATTTCTCCCAAAAGGAATATATGCCAGTCAGGTTAATGGGGCTCAGGTACCTTACATCTGACAAGGAGAGGAAAAAGAGATGAGAGTGCTATACAGCTGACTCAGGATGACAAGTAATGGTTCCTTACAGTGCAAGATTCTTATGCCAAGAATATTGCAATGTTGGATTCATAATCAACCGTAACTATAGGATTTCCCCAACACATTTCCCTTCTTGCAATTTACAGAAAAATCACAATGACATTGTCATCCACTTTGCATTCAATTGCCATGAATATTCAACAGATAGACTTTGAATTTAGGAAACTTTGGTAGAAAGAATTCTCTTGGAAAGAAGAGAGAAACCCATTCAATGACTGGTGTATCTATCCCACAAGCTAGGTTTTCAGGTACTGGATAGAAACAACAGATTTTTAAATAATTATATTGAGTCCTGTAATGATTGGCAGGATGATTCAGGAAACAACTTGGGATAGCTAACTGTTTAAAAACAAAAATAAAGTCATTTGTAGACAAATAAGATGACATTAGAAATAAATATCAATTTTATGTTCAGACCCTTTAAGGGTACACTTAGACCATCAAATAGTTCAATTTCAATGCAAATAAAGCCTACTTTTACTTTGAAACTGAATATTCATTTTCCCTGAAAGAAATTAAATATGCTTAAATACAAACATTACATTGTCATCAACTGAGAAAAGTTTGAATTACCTTAGCCTTCATCTGCCAAAATCTACTTTTCAAAATATACTGCTAGAACTGAATGCAAAAACTGGTCAAAAAGCATTCTAAATCCTTGAATACCACTACAGAATATACTCTACACTAACATGTAAACATTAGCTTATAAATGTTAAAAGCTTTTAAAAGTTACATTCTAGTCAAATATATTTTTCAATGAAACTTAATTTTTTACATTTTGAAGATTCACTGAAAACTTGAACCCAAATTTTTCCACTCATAATCAGAAGTTCACAAATTAAAAATACAAAATTACTCAAAATGCAAAATCGCCTTACTAACTCTATCTTCAAAAATTGCAGTCACTACATAAACTATGGTTTTCTCAATAAAATGTTGCAATCTCCTCTTAAAATTGGAAAGGTTGTGTGGGAACAAAAACTGCATTTCCAGTAGTAAATCACATTTGTGATTTACAGGCAAGCTTTACAGTCAATAAACCTGTTGAAACTAATAAATGATAGCAAAGTTCTTTCATATATCTTTAAAATATTGTCATGTCACTGGAAACAGAAAAAAACAGTTTCAACAGGAAAACTATATCACTCCTTAATTATATTCATTGCATGCAATTATTTTTCACAACTTGCAATCTTGATGTGTAACTGAAGGAACACCTGAGCGTTAAAAAAGTTCTAACTTAAAGAGAATTAGTTCTCAATCACACTGTGAAAGCTCCTGTTGATAGTTCTTGGTCACAGCTCCTGTTTACATCATGCACACAAGTTGACACAACTAATGGGAAACTATAAAAGGAATAATCTCCACTCTTATTTAATGAAATTTATCTTTCATTTTTGCATAAATAGATTGTCTTTTAAAAAAACCACACAACTGTTATTGTGGGATTCCACAAAATTTCAGCATTTCCTACATAATGCATGCAAAATTATTGCATAGTTTTGCATCTTATTGCATTTTGGCTCTTATTTTCCCAAGAAAAACATATATATACACACTTGATATTCAAATATACATAGTATATGTATCAGAAAGAATAATTTTATGTTGAACCTCAGTATAAAGCTGAGCCTCTGAAGTGGACGTGGCCTGGTTTTATTAGGGATCTCCTCTATTTGAACATATTTACATCCATTGCATTTCAATGAAAAACTATTCTTTGTCATAGGTAGAATATTCATATCCACCATTTTAAAATGCATTGAAGTTATTTAGATTTCCTTAGGAGGAAAAAATACATTAGCCTGCTTAATGTCCATTTCAGCAGAGCAATTTTCAAAACGTGTTTAAGATATCATATGTCAAAGACATATGTTCATTCAGTTCTATGCAACAGATTCAACAACAGATAAAACCATTCCAAATATATTTCTAGCCCATTATTTTTCATGGATGGTGAAGAATCAGAGAAACCCTAAAGCCTAACTGCAACACTTTCTGTATATCAAGAATTATGATTTTCATCCACTATAGAGAGTTATGAAGCAGATCAAACTTTTATTAATGTCAAGGGTTTAACACATTTCTGTTATTTGACAAGTGTACATGAAGGATCAGAAATGTGCCTTTTTTTCAAGGCAGTAATAATTTTCTTTTGCACTGATTCATTTCAAATAGACACTTACAGAACAAAAGAACTCCAGACATCACAAGGCAAGTTCTAGTGCATGTCTCCCTTATGGTGTTGTAGGATAAACAGAAAACCTCACATAAACATTGCCACACACTAGGATATGAGTAATTGAAATATTTGCAAATGGTGGGATTGGTGTTTTTTCCTTACTTTTTTGTAAACAGCCTGACCAGACAAGTAAATTAACAACATGCTAAGCTAAAATTCTTGCTGATGATTATCTGAAGTGACACCAAAAACACTTTTAGAAATAAGGTGGACCTCAAAGCCTGCCTTCTTCCTCTTCAGATAAACACTTTGGATAAAAGTTGGGTCTTGTAATACTCAATATGATAAATGTCATCGCATGGGCACATTTCAAAATTCACTAGGCTGTCTGGAGCAGATGAAAGTGTATTTTTAACTGATGCATGGAACAAAAAGTACATGCATATAGCACGATTCATTCTGCTAAGAAGCACTTTTACTTCTGTCCTAAAAAATGCATTTTGGTATGAATGCAGAGAAGCAAAAATCCCTGACAAAGGGTATTATGCAAAACCTTGGATTTCCATATTCAGTCTATAACCAGCAGTGCTCAGTAGGTATTTCTGAAAGTTTTCACAAGGAGACATAGGCAGGAGACATTTCCCTCCCTCCTTCCTTTTTGGTCTTTAACAGCATTTACCCATCCATCATTTTCTTGTTTCTTTGAGAATATTTTCATCTCATCAAAAAGATTGATCTTCAGTCTGATCAATGGATGGAAGGATGAAAAGACCTTTTCCTAAATAAAAGGATGAAAGACCTTTTCCTAAATAATACAAACACAAGGACCAGGCTGAAATCTGACAGAAGTATAACTGAATTCACAAGTGAAGCATATCAGGTAAGACCAACAGGTAGAATGCTTCTCCTGAAATCAGACTGGAGAGCTTCCAGATAGAGAGTTTAGATGTCACATGGAAATTAAGCAAAATCAAGCCCATGTACTGGCTAGAACACACAGGAAGAAAAATTATTTCAGAACTAGCTTTGAGCATGCTTAACCACATTACTGGAGACTCCACTATTATTAAAAGGCAGAAAAGGTATTTCTAAAAATTTTTGTGGAAACACATTTGAATTTTAAATGTCTCTGTTAGATTCTGGGTTTCAGACTGCAGAATAGACTTTCATTCATTCATTTTTCTGAGGAAGTGATCTCTTCTCTTAGATTATTTGAGACACTATATAGCTCGGTCTTTCTTAACCTAACATTTTTTCTGATGGTTCTTAAGCTATGGAAGATGAAAGTGTGTGCTATTTTTTAACCTAAGTGAGATCTTCATATAAATCTGATTTATCTCAGACACTTAATAATTGTGGTCTTTGACACAGCAGGCTGTTGGAGTTAAATGTTCCTATTTAACTGAGTGTTCCTCAATGTTATATGAATGTTATTTTTTGTTTATTTCCTCTGCCTTGCCACACTCACTTTGTATAATGAGATGTGGCACTTCTGCAAGTTCAAACCCCAGCTTATGGATTGCATGAAAGTAACTGTCACTTGTAATCATTATCAGTAAGGGCTGGTTTGGGGGTTTTTTTGTCTTATATGCAGTGATAGCATTTTGTTTGCCTGCTTCTATTATTCAGAGCGGGTAACTTAAGGTTGTGATAGTGCAATTCATGATGATGCCTGGAGACATTTAGAGAATTCCATTCAAGGAAAACTCAATGATTATTTATTTGTCACTAATTCATTCATGTACTGAGGCAAAGAGCATTCTTAAGGAGAAAGAGAATAATTTCCCTTTTTTTATTTTTAAAGGGTTGCAAAAATTCTCTTGCATCAAACACTGTCCTCATAACCATCTCATTTAAACTTCATATTGCTAACTAAATAATAACTTGAGATCATTAGACTATTTAGGGCATAATAAAAAGAGGAAATATACAGCTTTCAGCTCATTATGAAATTTCTCATTATCCTGGCTTTGTTTAGGACAATTGCTTGAATATGCATTTAGGACAGGCAGGAAGCCAACTATTTGTCCCTTAAACTGAATAGGAACTTTGGCAAACTTCACCCTTCGCAGCAAATGAGTTTTCAGAAATAGCTGTTCTCCTTTGAGCAGACTAACTGGTACAGTGCCAAATTTGATGCATCCTGGAAGAGGATGAGAGGCAAGGGCAGGGGAGGGCAGGAAGTGCAGAGAGGAGAAAACCAGCAAGAAAAATAGATAAATTAAAGCAAGCATTAAAAATCCTCAGAGAATTTCAGAAGATAATATGCCAGAAAAAGAAGGCAGGAAGACAGAACAGTGTGGTTTAGCACCAAAAATGTTCAGTTTATATATTGTCAATCAGTTAGAGTGCTTGCACCACAGTACCTGACTCCTTCCACTCTGAGATTGGGTTTGCAGTTTCCTATACCTCTGGCAACTTTTTACTTTACAGAGTGAAGCGTTCCAGTTGGAACTCTTCTTTTTGAGTCTGTATCCATACCTTCATTAGGCCTCTTTCTCCTATCCTGTTGACTATCACAAAAAAGAGTTGAAATACAATACGATATTACAAGCATTCTTACATTCAAAAAAATATTAAAATTAGACTCCTATAAAATAAGCTTCTATCTTGACTATGAAGATTTCAGCCTTCTACAGAGGGGAAAAAAGTCAGACGTTTTTCATGTAGGGAAAGGAGAAATATTTGTGCCTTTATCCCTCCTTTTAAGACATCAGCAACTTACAGGCAATCTATAAGAAGATTTGCACTCACATGTGCACAGGACACATTTTTTAAAACTAAGAGATGTCCAATTTTATTCCTACAGTGTATGTTGCAGCTGCTCTGCAGATATCTAGTATATGACCATTCCATCTTAAGTTTTCCAGCCAGGCTGGTGGGGACCTGAGATGCCCTTGTCAATAGCCTGCCTTGGCTCTGTGGGGGCCCTCATCAATGGTTTCTCTCCATTGGTGTCATGTGCTGAACTCCACCCTTGGATATCAGGAAAAGGATTGACCTTCTGTAGGTCCTTTCATGATGCACACAAAGTCTCCTCCAGGCTACACACAGGAGGAGCCTGTCTATAAATGGTGAGATGGCAGAAGGATTAAGAGTTGCAGACATTAAAGAGCAAGTGTTACAAAAAGGGCAGGTAGTGAACTCAAAAAGGAAAAGAGAAAAAAATTAGTCAAAACCAAAAGAGTGAAAGGAAGATGAGACTAGTGAGTGTACAGCAGTAAATCATCTCTAGCTGTGCACTCAGTGTCCAATGCTAACAGAGTTTGAATTCAAAATTCCTAAGCAAGCCTATTCATGAACTTACAGAAAGTAACGGACCCATTTTGGTTTTCCTTCTCAGAACAAAAGTAACATCTATGGATTCAACTATCTGAATGTGTTATACATCACATAATTCCATGGAAATATTTCTCCTTCTAGCTTTCCATACTCTTTTCTGTGACCTCATGCATTATTTTTAAAGCAGACTAGAGAAGAAATCCTAAAACTTAGGCCTAGCAGGAAAAATATTGCACTGGAACGGGTTGCCCAGAGAAGTTTTTGATACCCCAACCTTGGAACTGTTTAAGCACATGTTGGATGGAGCTCTGAGAAGCCTGGTCTAGTGAGAGGTGTTCCTGCCCATGACAGGAGGGTTGAAACAAGATGAGCTTTAAGTTTCTTTCCAAACCAAACCATTCTATGATTCTAATATTTACTACTTTTTCAAAGACATTATAATGAACCTTATTTGACCCATTATTTTAATTAGACCAAAAAAGTATTTGGCAAATTTTGTCCTGTTATTTTCCAAAGTTTGTCAATTTAGTTTTTTGATCTTAATATTTGCATATGTCTTTTCTTAGGCTATGAAGGTGAATCAAATAATTTGGCTACAGAGTCCTGTTCAACTTTCTGTTTACTGTGCACAGACACAATGTCACTGGCTCATAGTCAAACAGACAGTCTGAAAATTGTATTAAATACACAGCTTTCCAAAATCTGTGTTCATCCAAATTCAATTTCTAAAATCTAATACAGTCTTGTCTCTCAGTTTCTTAAAAAAAAACTAATGAAATGTTACACAGAAGAAGTAGAATATTGTAGAATGAAGTCATCACAATATTCAGGCTGAGACAAATTCAAAAGATTCATCAACAATGCATATTAAATCCTCACCTCATTTTTAAACTGCACTTAGAGATCATTACAATGAGTATAATATATTAACTGTTTTTTTTTTCTCTGAGGGCATAGAGCAAGTGGAGCTGTATTTGATGCTTAGTCTTGTATATTTTTAACTGTAAAGTGGATAGATATTCCTGCCCTGTTTCATGCACCCCTTTTTTTCCTTCACTAGCAAAACAGACCTTAAAAGTGCAAATTAGTTGGTGTAGAAGGATGTATGAAAAAACTACACACTAATTCACATTACTGGAGCAGTGAAGCAGGGTTACCAATCTCAGGAGGAAAATGGTAGCAGAAATGAAGTAGAGTGATGTTTAGCACTGCTGGTGTGGGGCAGGGTCACCAAAAGGCACACTCCAGAGTGCTGCAGCAGGATCACACCCAGCCCTTGAGATGTGTGTTGCAGAACAGGGAATGAAGCTGCACATTTCACAAGTGAGGGAGAGGATGAAGCCAATGACTATGTCCTTCCCCTTCCACAGATCTCAGCATTTTCCCTCTATCACAAAACACATAAAAAATCCACAGAGAAGTATCCTGGGGATGACACACAATCAAAAGCCTTATGGATGGCCCTCTGAATTAATGAAATATGGAGAAGAATCCCTGTGAGTGACTGAAACAGATAATTGCTAAAGCACAGCACTGAGGCTAATCTGAAAGGAGCTCAAAGCAATTGGTCAGTTGAGCTTGATAGGCCAATGTGGATTTTACTGGCTGACATCTCTCCATCATAATCTTACAGTTTCTAGGAAGAAGAATCTGGTCCCATTTCCCTAGCATCTAGTCAGTCAGTAAAGATAAGTAACAAGTATAGGCAGAGATTTGTCTATGGAAGACAATTTCATGTGCCATGCAGAATTGGTATGTTCACTGGTTTAATTCTGTATTTGTTTAGGCTGATGATCTTTGCTGCTTCTTTATACAGTCCTTTAATTTGTCCCATTACTGCAAAAACATTCTTTCAAAATGCTTTAAACAATCATTTAACAAGAACAAGGTATATTTATTGGCCTACCAACATGTCTACAGAGCATCTCCCTAAGCTATTTGTGGTTGATATCATACCACCAAATTGTCTGAATAAGTGGTAATAACATGCCATTACTAGTAATAACATGGCAACCTACAGTTCTTCCTAGCCAGAAAAAAAACACTGAAATTGCATGTCATATATATATAAAATCTCTAATATAAAAAGTGGAAAGTAAAACATCAAAATAGCTAAAGACATAAAGAACAGACTAAAACTTAACTGACAGTTCAAATATTAGTGGATATGCTGCCAAATAAAATTAAAATAAAAATAATGTAATGGCAGAAAGTGAAGTCATTGTCATAATAAAATTTGCACATATATGAAATTCACATTCAAACTGAGCCTGAGAATTTTGAATTCCTTGCAGAATCTTGCATGGATTTGTTTTTCAGGGTCCTGCACGTCCTGGTACCATGGGACAAAGATTGCCCCAGTGAGTAGCTGTGATCAGGAGCAGATCAGGATGAAAAAGCTGTTTTGCTTTCAGCTGGTAACAAGGTTTACTAAACATCCTGGGAATTCTTACCTAAAGCATGCAATTCCTCAGAGTCCCTGGGAAAAGTGCAGAACCTGACAGTGATGGCTCAGAGGAAAAGGGACAGGAGCAGTGCTGGTTCAGGTATAAGAATTACTGAGAGCCGTGATAGTGCCAGAGGACTGCTCCATCTTCAGAAAACAACAAGAAAGTATCAGCACCAAGGCCTTCAGCAAGCAATCAAACCATTTAAGAGACTAACTGCTCTCCAAAATGTTGTGGGGCGTCTGAATTCAGCAGTCAATGATATTTCGTACATTGCAGAAAGTCAAATACAGAAGCAGTGAGAGGGCTTAAACTTCATATTTCATTAGGTTCAGCATTTGATTATTGTTATTTCAGCTGTTTGGTACTTTCTGTTAGTATATTCAGAGTTCTTTCCACAAGAAAAATAAATTTCTTTATCTCCTGCAGAGACCTGGGTATTAGTAGTACTCCAGAGCAGGAGAGGTAATTCAGACATGATGCTGCTCCATACCAGAGTAATAAAGAAGCATCCAATCAATAGCTTTGTCTTCTATATAGAATGAATTTAGCTGTGCTCTTTGCATCCTCACAGGTCTCCATCATACCCCAAAATATTTCTTATTTCCAGCTCATAAATAGAATAGCTAACACAGTTTAGATTTTTATTCCGTATTTCCCTAATAAAGGCTTGTCTTGTTTATAACAACATAACATACAAAGCACTGTATCCTAAAAACTAAACCAGGCTGCCATAATATGCTGGGGATATTCCACAAACATCACTCTGCTGAAGAGAATTCACCTCCCAGTGCTCTTCTCAACACACATCTCACACAAATGGAATCACTACTGGAGTAGAGCAAGAACACTCATCATCATCTACTAATACAAGATGATGACATCATCATCTACTAAAACAAATATGAATAAACAGCCTCCACAGTTTAAAAGTCCAGTGTAAGATCTAATAATGATTTTTAGGGATGCTAACTATATCTCCAGTGTCCTAATTGACAGAAGTTACTTTATAATAGGTATCATATATTGAGTATTGGGATTAATTTCTCTTCCATTCTGTGCTTAGAACTGTTACATATCTGCACCATGAGCACCCATGACCAGCTCAGAGTTTGTTCTGTCCATAGTTTCAGAGTACTGAGATGCAGTATGGTGCTTTGCTCTCTGAGCTTTTATATGATAAATGGAAATTATATACGAATTTTGATAAGACAGAATTATAATTAAATTTCTTCAATAATAAGTATGCATAATGTATCAATGTGCATAAATAATCTTAAAATATACATATTTTAAAAAGGAACAAGAACATCTTTCTTTAAATACTCAAAAGAATAAAGATCTTAGGCAACAGATTGGATTTTTTTTTGAGGCTTCATGAAAGAGGCAGAAAACAAAAAAATTTCTTCAGAATCCATCACTCAAAAACCTATAAACAAAATTGTTGACAGATATAAAAGGTCAAAACATGTTTCTGAGAACAAAATATGTTTTCAGAAAAAATTATACAACTGACCAAGACGAAATATTAAATTGCAAAGATACCCTATTGCAAGCAGAGTTCAAGCCACCCTTTCAGAGCATATTGCCACATCTCTGCTCTCATATTTGAAGGACAAAAATCCAGGATATTTTAAATAAATTGCATTTAGCTTAGGAAAGAGAGAAAAACAAATTTAATAACAACTCCAAAGTATCAGATTTACATGCACAAAAAGTTTCATAAGCAAGTAGGCTGAGATAGGCAAGAAGCTGCAAGTGGACACAGAGGGGACAGTTGATCTGATCTGGCCAAAGGGGTATTCTGTACCATGAAACATCATGCACAGTGACAAAAATTGTGTAGAGGAAGAAAGGAGGAGTGCTTCCAAGTTAGTCATTGCTCAGAGACTGGCAGGGCATTTCTTCTTGTATGGGAGGTGGTGAGTGGCTGCCTTTGCATTACTTGAGGTTTTTCCGCCCTTTCCTTCACTTGTTTAAACTGTCTTTATCTCAACCCAAAGGTGTTCTCCTTTTTGCCATTCCTACTCTGTCCACTGTCCTCCTGGAAAGGTGGGGTAGGGAGGAGCAAATGACACTGTGGGCACCCACCTTCTGGCTGGGGTCAATACACAGCATAGCAGAACATAAATACGACTTGTCTACCTACATATTTTATAGTAAAGCTCATTTTAAAAAATTTTTACTCTGTAGCTATGCAGGAAACACAAACATCCTAAACACCTTTTATCACTTTTCTGTATTTTCTTCTTTTATTTGGTGATGGGGTGGGTGGATGCTATGTTTTAAGAATTGTTGTACAATTCTGTAAGGTCATTTTTAAGTATATACATGTGATGCATTTAAGTTTTTAAAAAATTCAATACTTTATAATGAAAGGTGTTTTCACTGAACTGGATATACTTCTTTTCAGCCATTGTGGGTCAGTTTGCTGTTGCATTCTCCAAGGCAAGATCTCAGAGGTTTCTGATTTTCCTTTCCACTGGGTCCAGTAATATTCTGCACCTCAGCCACTAGAGTTTCCAAACTAAAGACTTGCAGGCAGCTATTAAGTTAACAATTTTCCATCTTATATGTTGAAATTTACCTAAGCAGATGAAGGATTGTGAAGTGGTTTGTTTTTGAAACAGTAATGCTCACATTAACCTGGTCAGACTATCAGTTTTCAGTTCATGTGAATGGACAGATAGGAATGTCCTGTGGATAAGTTAAGATTAAAATTAAAACTTCAATTAAAAAAACCATTAACCAGAAAATCACTTTTATTCACTCATCTTAATAATTAAAATGCCAAAATCCAGAACTCTTTTTTTGTATATAGCAGAACACAACCTTTACTTACATATGCTTGCAGCATTCTTAAATAAGAATCAAGCTTAATTTCCTTATGAAGAGTGAACAGCTTTAGTTTCCATACTTTTTTGGTTTTAATTGAGATAAAACAAATATATTATATTGGATATGGTTTGAAAATAACTGAGTGTTATTAAGAAACAGATGACTACTTACATATCCTTAAAACTTTTTTTTCTAGTTCAGAAAAGGCTAAGTACTACTCTGCTGACTTCATCAGCAACATGGAACATTCTGCTGCAATATCAGAGCTTGGGTGGGAAATGGCCAAAAGTACAAGCTCTGGTCATCAGCATTTTCATAGGAAAAGGAGAAACAGAATAGTTTCCAGGAGAGAAACAGCCTTTTGTTTCAGCTTGAATCATACTACAAGAACTAACTCAAACATTCATTAAATTGAAAGCATTAATTCTGCAGAGTTCAGCTCAAAATACCAATAATTTCATTGACAAGCTTTGTCTTTCTCAAAGAAAGTGAAGTCGTCAGATGTTAACTGTATTCATAGGTTAAAAGACAGTAATTTAAAAGGTAATCTTTTGCACCTTATCAGTACGCCACAATAGACACTTGACTGATCAGGAGTGGATTTTAACCCCAGAATTAATAAGGCTCTGAAACTCTTCAGTGAATAATTCAGGACTTTCAACAGCAATTCATTAAATAGTTGCATTTTTCATAGATGTAGTATATAATGGGTTTAGGGACTCAGGGGCACAGCTGGAAAAACATTCCGGAGCCAAAATCTCTCTCTTGAAACCAGAACTCCGTCCTGCACTATCTCAGATACTTCCTAACCCTGAAACATTCCATTCCCACAGGCATTTCATATTTCAATATGGAATTTCAATCAGTTCTTACTGTTTTTCTAGTGAGAAATTCCAGAATCTCTACCATCTTGCAAGCACCAAGCAGTTTGGTGCTCAGTTATGTCATGACCCAGGAGCAGACTGAGGGCGTCGCCTGGAGGGATTTTATTTCCACCTGCAACGGGTGGTAAATTGTTCTGCTGGTGGCAGGTGGAGAGGGATCATCTCTGCATCACTTGTTGGGTTGTTTCCTTCTTCTATTAAACAGCCTTCATCTTGATTCATGAGTATTCCTTGCTTTTGCCTTCCAGGGAAGGGGGGATGTGGAAGGGGAGCAGAAAGCAGGTGGCTGAGTGGGAACTTAGCTGCTGGTTGGGTTCAACTCACCACAGCAGGAAATATTCAACATTTAACATTTCAAAGTGTAATATTACAATTACAAAATATTACAAGTCAAGAAAGCAAAAGACAGAGTACTTCATTCTGACTTCAGAACTTCTGTGTGGTATGTAACAGAGTAAATTTCTCCAGTGCTTCCCCCAGTGCAATAGCTATAGCAGAGTAGTATTTAAAAAAATAATTTCACCAACACTGAAAATTGTTTCTGGTTCCCTCACATCACAGTTATTCTAACTGACCTTCACTGCAGCATTGGAAGCACACAAATAAGATGGTAAATACAACAGGGTCTGGAAAAAATTCCTGACCTTAAACCAAAAAGCAAATCCTCCACCTGCTGCCAAGCCTGTTAACGCATGATTTTTGGCAACTGGATGGTACCTCAGAGCAAGACCACAACTGCTGTCACACAGGAAAGCGTGTAATGCAGTTTCCACCTCAGGCTGAGGACAGAAAGACATCATTCACAGTCAGCAGCTGCCCAGCCTGCATGTTCTGAGAGGTCCAATTGGAGGAGAGTCTTTAGTCCTGCTGGGCAGAGTGTGTTCAGCACAAAACACAGCAGCTACACTGATTTCCACGGAAACTTGAATTCAGTCTTTAGCTATCCCAAGCCTTTCTTCTAGCCTTTCAAACTAGCACTCTAACTACCCCCCTGAGGTCCTTGATACAGACAAAATCCTCATCTCCTGCACCACCCTGGAGCACAGGCACCTCCTTTGCTTGTACATTGGCTGTGCTCTGTTCCGCTCTGTTTGATGCCATCATGACAGGGCTCTGATGCTCAGGAAGTGCATGCAGCAGTTCTTCCTGCTGCAAAATACTTCACTGATGCAGGATGGTTTTAAAACCATTCTTCTGGTCTCTCACTAAGGGCTAAATTGTGTTTAATGCACAGTCTGAGGAATTTAGCATATTGGTGGGCTTTTTTTCTCTCCCACATTTTTAGTTCTTGTAACAAATGTCACTAACTGGATTAGTTCAATTGGAAAGTCTCATTGTTTTAGCTAGGACCCAAAAAAATCCACCACAATGAGTATTCAAAATCACCATGCAATTTTAAAAATTTAAGTGTATGAGAGCAACTTTGCACTGGACAGCTTGGTGTTATCCACAAGAGATTATTCCAGCACTTGCAGGGTATGAGAAGGAATACACTTCAATCACTACAATCTCTTGAGTAATCTCTGCTTCAACATCCATGTTCTATAATGACAAACATCAATATTTGACTCTAAATTGCATGTTTCTGAATCCTATAGCATATTTTTCCTTTTGACAATGGCAAGGCCCCAGCTGCAATTTGATAACTGTGTCACAATTCAAATAATGCTTCATCTTTAGATTTTGAACCCATTTAGTTTAATGGTTTGATTGTAATAGGATCACATTGTCACAAATCACAAAAGACAAATATTTTTACCAGGCAACTTTAAATACATTCTAGGAAGTCCAACTAAGTATGGATTAAAGCTGACCTTTGATGTTACCATTTGCATGATTTACTTGTCTAAAATAAAAATCTTCGTGAGAGAGTGACACCTGCAAAAAAAAATACAATGGAAAAAAATGCTAGGAAGTGCAGATATCCTCCTATAACTACCATTTCTAGACTGATGCTGTCCAAAAAGACCTAAATCCTACTCCAAAATAATACTGTGCCTAACATTGTACAGCTAATTTCAGTTCCTGAAAGAGTTTCCAGCTGGGTACACAATAGCATTTGTTATTTGCCTCTTATTAGTTAATCTCATTCTCATAAATAAAATTACAGGATAACAATGAAACAATTTAAGTTACTAGGATTTATTCTGCTGTAATGAACTAAATGCATGGACTAAAGATATGGATGGAAGCTGTCTCTTTGTAGTTTTATGTACTGAAAGATTATTAGAGATATCTAGAACTGTAAGTTATTTTAGATTGTGAACTACAATAACCTCAGAGGCAAAATGAAAATTCTGTGTTGTGTTGCATACCCTAAGGTGTATTTCTGTACATTCTTCCAAGGTGTTACTGCATGTGCTTTATCATAGCCAATTCTGCTAGACTAGCAAAGTCACCTGGTGATTCCAAGTATCAGTACTCTTAGATAAAAGAAGAATCAAAAGAGAATTTTTCAGAAGTTTGTATAACAAATCATTACTATGAATCGTGTGGTCTTCAGCTAAAGAAACTCCCGAACTTGCCTAATTCCCAAAGTTCTGAGTTATCTGCTGTAACTGCTGCTGAAGCTTATAAATACTCAACGTAAATACAACATTCTGAACACATTTCTAGAAAAATCAGGCCAAATATATGTGGTTTGTGATACATTTTAGTTATTCCCTTGAAGACTGAAATACAGTGGGGATGATTACAGCATTCCTGATGCTGATAGGCAACAAGAAGTAGATAAGAATCAACAAAGTCCCATGGAAAACAAAGCACAACAAAGAGTTAACAAAAAGTTATTTCTGCCATTCTTAAGAACCAGGTATAAATCTGGAGAGCCGTTTTCTAAATATTTACATCAAATATTACAGTAAGCACAGAACAAATAGTAATCAAGAATAAATACAATCATGTTCCTTCCAGCTAAGTTATCAGACATTTATTTAATTCTGTTACAGTTAAGACCTGAGAGAAATATTCATAATTATCCACATCCTTTACATCACCAGAAAAAAATGGCAGCAATCAATTCAGACTTTTTGACTGTCAAGAGAATTATTATCATCAAAGTAAATGCAGAAAAACACTATTAGTCCATGTGTTTTAACCATGACAGTATAATCCCTTTATTTGATGGGGGCAGCACTATTATTATTATTAAACAGAATTATGTAATTCCTAACTTATAACTAAAGGAGCAGAGTTCAATAATATATTTGTTCTGTGTAACAAGATTTCAAAGGCCTCTAAAGATACATGAATTCAACTGAATTGTCCTATATTAACAGATATAATAATTAGAGACAAAAGTTGCCAGTCCATCATAAAATGAGACCTTTTTTGAAAGATGATGCACATTTAAAATTATGACAAGAATAAGGAGCAATGCATGACTTAAATTACTGTTCATTCCAGAGAAGTCCTTAAAATCACTTCAAGGGTGATAAAATAAAGACAAAAATTTACAGAATCTGCTTATATTTTAATTTGCCTTTAAAATTTGTTCATATTTGTAAATCAATTTATCCAATATTTTTATGGCATAAGATAAACTGAGGTAGCTAAAACAAAATTTCTCAAATCTGATGAAAGTGCTCTAGCCTTAGGGCTATTGTATAAAAAGCAAGTACAGAGACCATTTCTGGAGAGCAGTAGCTTCTAATCAACTCCTGAAAGCTGAGCTGGATGGGTGCCATAGTGCAGTTTTTCCATGGGCTTGATTCAGGGCTAAAAGCACAGACCTTAGGTAAAGTAATGAAATGTCAGTGACATCCTGTTCTTCCCTTTATCCAAATTTCCCATTTATCCAAATCTAGTGGTCCTCTCACTCAGATTGCTGACTTTTAGGATCACTTTACTGTACAGCCTAAAGCATTATCCCAGCAGTCTGAGCACAGCACCTTCACTCCAGGGTCTGGACATTAATAGCCAGAGGCCTAAAATCTCTAAATTACCTAAACCTAGACTCTGCAGAAACAGAACAAGATCTACTATTACCATTTTGTATAAAATTTATAAAATCTGCAACGTAGAAGTTGCCTCTTAAGCATGCAACAAGGCCTCCAGGCAATATTCTTTTTCTTGTCATCTCCTTGGTCATTACTACAGAAAGGAAGGATAATCTCACTCAACCTGCTGGCAATGATCTTCCTAACACAGTCCAGGAGGCTGTTGACTGCTTTTGTCACTGAAAGACATCGCTAATTCAGGTTGTTTATTGACCAGGATTCCCAGGCCCTTTTCTGCAAAAATGCTTTCCATCCAACTGGTCCCCAACATGTATTGCAGCCTGGATTATCCCTCCCCTGGTGCAGCACTTGGTATCACCTTTTGTGGAACATCAGGACACTCCTGTTAGTCCATGTTTCCAACCTATTACAATCTAGCTGAATGACTGGTCTATTGACCACCCCTCCCAGTTTTGCATCACTTCCAAACTTGTTGAGGGCGCACTCTGACCCACCATCCAAAAAATTAACAAAGATATTAAACTGCATAGGAACCAGTATCATCCTTGGCTACTACATGTGAATAGTCTTCGACTGGATTTCGTTACCACTGGTCACAACCCCCTAAACCCTGAAGTTTAACCACTTTTCAATCTCCTTGAATGTCACTATATCTAGTTCATAGTTCTTCAGCTTGTCTGTGAGGACATAATATATTAGAAAGCCTTGCTAAGTTCAAAAAGCAGTACTACACTCCATCCACCAATCCAGTCATCTCCTCATGGAAGGATGACATTTGCTATCTACCCACAGTCAAAAGTCTCTCCAAGTTACTGCAGCCTCTCATACCCAATCAAGGTGCACAGCCCCTCAGTGATGTTGGTCAACTCTCTTTGCACTAGTGAGTACCTCAGGCTTAAATACAGCCCATGTGTTTAGATATTCTCTAAACTGATCCCCTTCCACTCAGGGTAAATCCCAGTGCTCCAGACTTTCCCACCCATCTCAGGGATGTGGGATTCCCAAAGGCAAAGATGTGGAGTACCCCAGCTCTGTCCATACCCTTCATCACCATGCCCTCAGATACATTCAGCAGCAGGCCCACATGTTCCCTCATGTTCATTCGGCTGCTAGTAAACTGGCAGAAGCCATTATTGTTGCTCTTCCTGTCCCTTGCCACATTCAACTTCACATGGCTTTAGCTTTCCTAACCCTGTCCCCAAGCATGATTGGGCCAGGTCTTCATGTTCCTCTCAGGCCATACATCCCTGCTTCCACCCCTTGTATGCTTCCTTCATTTTGAAGGCCTCCTTATATATGTATATATGTGATGGATTAAAAAAAAAATACTTTATTTACAATTATGTGTGTGTGTGGTTTCAGTGCCACAAAAATATTCCCAGCATTAATCAACCCACAAGAGATAAAGTATGTATTAAATGCATCCTTTCAATGCTCCTGTAGCAGGATTCAACCACTAACAACAAATTAATCATGTTCTGAGGTTAAGCAATTATGCAGTTCCCCATGTAATCAATAATCAGTGCAATCATTTACAACCCTAACTTCTGAGGTAATCCTGATTTCGCTAGAAAAAACTCTGCACTGCTAAAACTAGTGTGACTCATATGCCAGGGCAATCACTTGCATCCTCAGAATTGCTGGTTGTCTCACTGAAATTATATGACTACATAAATGTTTGAGTAGCTCATTATCATGAGACCTCTGATTTTTGAATGGTCTTGGGAATCCAAAGAGATGCCCATCAACTGGGAGCTGCATGTCCTAATTTGCAAGAAGGTCAAGAAGAATGTTCCTGGAAACTACAGGCTTGGCAGTCTAACTTCAGGGCCTGGTAAAGTTACGAGAAGAATATTCTAGGAGTTACTGGAAAACACCTGAAGGGCAATGCAGTCATTGTTCACAGCCAGCACAATTTCACAAGACCAAAGTCCAGCATAATCACCGATATTCTTCCATGTCTTCATAAACTTCAAAATTTTCAAAAAGTATACTAAATAAGTTTGCCTATGACAGATATTCTGGAGGAGCTCTTGACTCCCTTAAGAGCAGAGAGGTCCTGCAGAAAGATCCTGCCAAATCAGAGGGTTGGACAATCACCAACCATATGAAGTTTAACGAGGACTTATCCTGGATTCTGCACTTGGAATAAGGCAACCACGTTGTACGTACTGACTAGTGAGTAGGAGGCTGGAGAACAGTCCTGCAGCAAGAGACCTGGAGATCTTGGTCCTTGACAAGCTGAACAAAAGTCAGCCAGGAGGGCCACCCATGTAGGCATCAGGCACAACATCACCAGCCAGGCAAGGGAGGGGATTGCCCTGCTCTGCACTGGAGCAGCCTCACCTTGAATATTGTGTGCGGTTTTGGGTATCAGAGCATACAAAGGTTGCTTGATTTGTTCAACGTGGAGAAGGGGAAGGGGATACCTCCTTGCAGTCTACAACTTTCTCTCAAGGAGAAGCAGAGGGGCAAACACTGATCTCTTCTCCCTGGTGACTAGTGACAGCACCCAAAGGAGCAGCATGAATCTTCATCAGGGAATCTTTAGGCTGGATATGAGGAAAAAGTTTCTCACACAAAGGTTAGTTGGACACTGTAACAGGCTCCCCAGGGAAGCAGCCACAGCACTAAACCTGCCAAAGTACAAGAAGCATTTGGACAAAGCTCTCAAGAACATGATCTGATTCTTAAGGCTATTCAGTGCAGGGCTAGGAGTTGGACTTGATGATTCTTGCTGGTCCTTCCTAACCCTGGATATTCTAAGATTGTGTGAATATGTACAGAAAAATAACCCCTACAATGTCTAAAAGATGCAAATCCAGGGTTTTTCAGATATGGCTTCTGCATTTGTGATAATTTTTCCCTACTCATTTTAGGCAACATTTGCTTAGCATTATTCGGAAACATTCACAAATGTTATCTTGTCAAAGCAGCTATTGCATCTTCTTAAACAACAGCTGTAATAAGTCTGTTTTTATTTCCACTGAGAGTTCCCAGAGGGATCTCTGAGGAGCATTTACTCCAGCCTTTGATTTATATCAGTTCTGGTTTCATCAGTTTCTTCAGATGTTTACCTATTTAAGATTTGGATATCCCCAAGGAGGAAAGTTCTATGCGGTGCTTCTCTGGGAAATATATTCCTACATTTGATCATTATAATGGTAAAGCACATGTTTGATATTTAATGGAATTTTCTGTTGTTGTACCTTGTGTCCTCATTCCTATTTAGAGTGCACAAGAAGGGTCCAGCTTCACCTTCTCTGTATCTTTCCATCAGGCAGCTGATAACAGCAGTAAGGTCCCTGTTTAGCTATCTTATGACTGAACAAACCCATCTCTCCTGCACATTATACACTCCATTCATTTTAGTACCATCTGTTAGATTTGCTCCACTACATTAACGTCTTCCTCACACTGGGAATCCAAAACTGTAGTTTAGATGGAGATTCACAGCTGATGAGTCAGAGGGCTGAAGCACTTTTTACACTGCTAGTTACCCTACACCCATGTGACACTCCAGCTAGGCACATTTGCCTAAGTGGCACTGACTGGGTCCACCTGCTTCACATATTCTTAAACACACTCCCCTCTCTGCACTTTAGCAGGAAGCCCAGCAGGATGTAAAGTTAGAGCTGTAACCCTAAATTCCACTGTCTGGGGATGGAAGAACTATTTGACTTGCTTTGTTTATTGTTGGTGGAGTACATGTTTTGTGTCTTTTAATTCTGTAATTGCTCCAGAACAATGAGGCTGTTTAGACTCATGCCACAATCTGGACTACTTTCCAGTTCTAAATATCTAAACTACCAACTCTATTTTTCTTAATTTCTTTTATTACATAATATTTTCTACTATTGGCAAAGAGCTGCAGAATATGCAGAATAGGCACCATGGCAAACCTGTAAATCATAAGTCACATGGATGAAATTGCAAGTGAGTTTGCTTTTCTTGGCAAAAATCTAGCTGAAGAAAAACTAATGTCACTATTTTGATAATAAAAACTGTGGAAGAATAATAATTTATCATAAAAGACATTGTATAGAAGTTGGAGTCAGAAGACTTGATTTTGTGGAAAATCCACACAGTAGAAGACATGGATGAGAATGGGCAGGTTCAATTCCATATATAGTCCAGTATGAAGTGGAGCAAACTGAAACACAAATATAAAGTAAGTGTCATACAAATAACTCAACTTTTATTTTTGCTTAAATTAAAGTTGAAGGATTCTTTGAATGGGTTGGTGGTTTAATATTAAAATTTTGATTGGTTCACCACTGTCGGATTCCCGGCTGTTTAGATTGCCTGGAAAGGCCCGGGGTGGCCTTGGGGCAGCCCGCGCTTCAAAGGACGAGAAGAGGCTTCAAATCTTTTCTCGGTCTCGGTGTTTATTAATTGTTTATCTGAAAGATTTTCTCTCGGCCCGACAGAGGTCAGCAGCCAGCCATGAGCACACTCCCTGTCCCCCGGGCGGTCACCTATCTTTATACTCAAAGTTACGTATACAATATTTATCATTTTTCCCCAATACCTTTTACCTTTATTAACCAGTGCACTTTTAGTAATAACCAATCCTAAAGTGCCAACATCACCACAGAAGATGGAGGAGAAGAAGAAGAAGAAGGAGGACAGGACACGCCCCAATTCCTCCATCTTACTTCTCTAAACCCCCCTGTACCGAAATCCTAAACCCTGTGTTTCACTCTCTAATTAACTTATCCCTTCACCATTCACCCCGGTGAAATCCTCCTATCCTCATACAGGTGTCGTCTCCTGTGTAGGATCAAAGTCCAGCCACCAGACACTTCTGGCAACATTCCAGGACTCCTGAGCCCCCCAAGGGTGGCCTCGGTGACTCGGCACCTCAGTCCTGAGGTGCTGAGATCCCACACACCACAATCTTTCTTTCACAGACTCTTCTGAAATCTCTTAGACTCCAGAGAAGAGAATCATGTGCAAGAGGTTCAATATAGACTCCGGGAAAGCCACCTTCTGGATTATAAAATGTGGATTATAAATTCTTTGCCTCTTGCCTCAATGCATCCACCCCACTAAACTTATTTTTTCAAGTCTCAGTAAAAGACCATACGAGTAAATCAGAAAAACAGCTATCACCAGAAGCAGAAAAATGTTGTTGCTGAAATACAGACTGGATAGTAGAGGCTGAACTGAAACAATCCCAAGCACTGTTCCACGCTTCTGGAGTACCCTGCTTCAATAAACATATTCATAAAAGAAAGCAGCAGTATAATGGATCAGAAACTAGAATAGGATACATGGAATATATAAATATCTCTCACATAGTAGCTACTTACATTATTTTAAATTAGAAACAAACTAGGCCTTCAGGTAGCTCTTACCCTACAGAAATAAAAGCTACTGAGCGAAGAGCCATTTTGTCCCATGTCCAACACAGCCCATGGTGAAGTACCAGATAAAATCACAGCACTACACCTGTGAGGGGCAGGAAAAAGTGCTGGAGGCCAGAAGCATGATCCTGAACTTTATCCCTGCTCCTCCCCATCAGTCAGTTCCTGCCATAAAGAAATGTAATTCCTGAACTGGTCTCACATGCAGCAGGCACAGAGAGCTGCTGGTGTGGACCCACCCCAGCGTTCTGCAAATTGTGTGAATGCAGGCTCATCACTGCACTGCACACCAGCGCCTCACCCCTGCACAGCTGGGCCTTCCACCACCTGTGGCTTCTGCAGATCTCTGCACCATGTAACTGATGTGCTGGGGATCATTTTCTTGTAAAAGATGGATGACTATGGAAATCCCCTTCATTCTGTCCAAAATTTACTGCTTTTGGACTGGGGCCTTCCCTGCCCTCCGGAGTGAGAGGGTTCAGTCCCACCTCTGCACCGCCCAGTGCTCCAGCGACCATCTGCAGGATACCTCCCTGTTCATGGGAAGTTGATGCTTTCTCCAGCCAGGGCAGGCACTCTGTCCTTGCATCTCATGTAACTTTAAATAGAGATCAGCTGCAGGGAGGAGGAAATATAGGGAACCCAGCCTCCTCTCACTGGGTCCAGGTCTGTCTCCATAACATGTGCCCTGTGCTGTCCAGTGTAAAATACAGCTCTGGCCTTTAGAAGGATGGCCAGGAATGAAGGAGTAGAAATCCCCTCTGGCCAAGGAACAGCTACAGCCACTACTGTGTTGCATGTAAAAAGGCACTTTGCTCACTCAGAAAGATATGCACTCTGTTTCAGGAGAAAAAGTGACGCAGAGAGAGAGAGTTTCTGCCTTTAGAAGAGTTTCTGACTCCACTTTTTAGTCTTGGTAGAGCCCTGGTGACACCAGCCCAGCGACTGTGTAGAGGTTAACTGGGTGCTGACTGCACACATCTGTCTCAGCCTGGTGGTACTCCTTTGGTACCAAGATTTGGTACTCCAAATTTTGGACTCCTTTGCCTTTGTTGTATCACCTCTTACTGAAATTTTATCAGACTAGTTGCTGCACACTCCTACTTTGCATCCCAGAGGATCAGAGATTCTATACAAAATTTGCAAGAACCAACCTGTCTCTCTATTCTATAAGTTTAATATAAACTTTCTATACTGGGATAAATGCTTGGTTACCTAGGGACAGTAGTCATTAATGTTTCAGCAAAATTCTGGAAAGAAGTTCTCAGCTTTTCCTTTTCTACCTTTTTGTTTGTATTTGTGTTTATGTTAGATTCCTGACTGAATCTTCTATACTGTCAATCAATGTATCAACAGCTAATTAGAAATCTCTGCAACTATATCATGCCATCAAAATTTTCAGACAAAGTCTTAAGATAAAAACACTAATAGATATGGATTTATCTTTTCCAGCATTGCCATATGAGATTGGTTTCATTTCTGGCATATGACAAAGAGCCCTGAAATATTTAAAAGAATCTTAAGAATTAAGCAACACAGACTCAGAAGTTTTTGTTATAGGACAAATGACTGCAAAGTTGCTTCAGCTATTCAGAAAAATTAGTACAAGAATATAATTATTTTCTTGCTATTTTGACCCATCTCCAAGACAAAATATTTGTTCTTTTCATTATTTTGTTTGGAGAGAAACTATGCAAGAAGAATAATAAATTAGAAGCTAGCAATATCTGCTAGTTAGTATGCAATAGCTTCAGACAAAGCATGAACTAAACTGGAGAGTCTCTACACTCTATAAATCAGGTGATGGGCAATTTTTGTGCTGTCAATAGAATAAATGTTTTTATTATGTGCAATTTGTGTCTATATCTTTCTGCAAAACCCATGGGTTACTGTAGCAAGTGTGTCTATTTTGGCAATCTCTTTACTTTTATTAAATCTTGTTACTAGAGATTGCTATTTTTGCTTGCTATTATTGTCAAAAATTTTGTTAGTATTTTCTCTAAAGTTCTTATGAATCATTACACTTACAGATAGCACAGTCATAGTGTTCTAGCTCTGAAAATCTCTAGACATTTTGTACATCTTACTCAAATTGTTGAAGTGCTCACTCGCATTTATTAAAAAATGCTTCCAAGAGAAATGTTTTGCTACACAATAATCAGCAGGTATGTCAGCTATCAGGTGTGTCCTTTCTGTACCTGCTGTATTTAACCCAGTATATCTGTCCTGGCTGTGGGATTCAAAACAGTAACAATATCTGCTAAGGATCCAAAGAGCAAATATTTGCTTTCAGTCTTCAAAATGAAGAGAGAAATATGCTACAGGTATGGCAACCTTACTAAATGCATCTGACTGGGATATGTTTTTAGAAAAACTCAAAGAAGAAAACAAAACAAAAAATGATAATGATGCACAGAATACCAAATGAGGCCCAGTTTTCAAAAATGGAGAAAGGGATTTAGATATAAGGACCCACTTGCAGTGATCCTATTCCTACAAATTAATTTAAACACCATATAAATGTTGCTTTTTCTCCAAACTTGAGAACTTTTAAGGTTTTAAGGACAGAATTCCTCTCACTGACAGATGTTGTTTCTTGGTTTATCTCAGAAACACTTACCTTGAAAATTCTCCAGCATTTTAAATAATAAATAAAAATCAATGTAAAAGTATTTATGTTTCCCTCCACAATTTCTACACCATCACAAAAACATGGCATTAAATAATTAGCCCCTTCAAGGAAGAACACAATATTGGGTTAAGCCTAAGGAAATAAAAAACCCTCAAAAACATACTAAAGTTTTATTTGTTTCATAAGATTAAGTTCCAGATGGTAGAAAAAAATAGCTTTAGCAGTAGAAAAGGTAGCCTGAGCAGTTATCTCTGGCTAGCCAGAATTCAGCATCACCTGGAATGTCTGAAAATACTTTGGATTTGCAAGAATATGCACGCCAAATAAACTACAGCACTCCCTGCTCTCTGTAATCCTTCCTCACCAGATACACACACAACTTGAGGCATAATAGCCATTTCCTAATTATTCTGTAACTCTGTTTCTATTTAGAGCACTCTGAGAGGCTCTGCTTTTTCCATGAGAAACATATTCAAGCCATATCATCACATTTACTGAGAGGCACTGCTGCCAAGATCCAGGCATGTAAAGTTCTTCTCTATACAGTCAAGAACATATTTAGGACTTCTATTTTACCCTGCCTGAGGCTATCAAAAAAGGATATATACAACAGAAGCCAAAGATAAGAAATTGAGTAAAGGTGATGATGTATGAAAGAGTGATTGCTGCTCAAAAAGTCTATGGATGATATTATAAATCTTAGAGCTTTAGACTGAAAAACAAATTTAGACACCTAAACATTTTCTAAGATGATAATTCAGTCTTAAAAGTACCTCCTACAAAGACAGTCCAAGGCACAGAGGGATGATTCCCTTGGCAAATCAGGACACACCCTACACTTGAGAGAAACAGAGGGACTCAGGTGAATAGACAAGGCATTTTTTCTATGGTATGTAACACCTCTGAGTGAATAAATACTGGGTTTCTGTTAGGGATTTTTAGTATGCTCTTTTGAATTAACCACTTGACCCAGAATCCTAGAGGAAATATCCTGCCTTATATCTCATGCAATTTCCTGGGCGCAGCATAGGAGCAAGCAGGGGACCCCCAAACATTCAAGCACTGGATCACACAGGATTTGGGTGTAACCCTGCAGTTTGCAGGTGGGGTGAAAGGCTGCTTATTTCTATGGAATTTTTGCAGCCCAAGTAAAGGTGATCACTCTGTACTACATAATTAGAAATCTTAAAGCTATAGCACAGAGAAGGCAGGGGCTGATGTAGGCAATGTCATGGTTTGTCATTAACAGAACAAGTAGTAGAAATAGAAAAATCAGCAAGTGAATTTGCAACAGAGGTATATTCCAGGAACACAAGTTATCCTGTGTGAGGAAGAAACTGAAAGAGAAAAAGGATGGATATTAGCAAACAGGGCGTGGGGGTGAGGGGAGAAGAGTGATGGAAAAAAAAAATAAGCACGAAAATAGAAAGCCTAAGGAAATGGAGAAGCAGACTGAAATAATACATAGCTAAATTTTTACACACATAGAATGTATTCATAAAGTAATAAGCAAAAATCCTACTGGAAATGAAAGTTTGCACATAACTCAAGATCAGTCATGAAAGATTTTCAAATGAATTTCAAAGATGGAGACAGTATGACAAATCCTTGGAGGGTTTTTAAGGTGACCTAAGAGGGCAGAGCTAAATCTCTTCCCCATATTAGTATTTATCGTTGTAGGAAAAATTAAAAAGAAATGCAGAAGTTGAGAGTGAAATAAGAAAAATATGAACAAATGAGAAGGAATCCAAATAAGATGGGAAATAGATTTCAAACATAGAAATAGACTAAAATAGGGAAAGAAATATAAGCCCAAATACAGTAATGAGTTAACCTAATACATTAGTGATAATGAGGAAAAAGAGGAAAAATTCTGAAGTGAATGCAGTGTATGCATATACCTATATATATTTAATGATATTTATACAACCACTTCAAAAAAGAAACATTGCTTATTTGGTATATTTTAAAAATAAAATCATAAAAGTAAAAATACTTGTAAGTATAGGTCATATTCAGATATTGCTTATTAGGTATTACATATGTAGGTATTACTTCAGCAAGACTTCAGAAAGACTTACATTTACTGCACAACAGAGAAACCATAGAATTCCAAGTAGTCTGATCAAAACTCATTTTCTTACCAGAAAATGAAGTTTGATTTGAGAGTGCTAGTGCTTTCTGCAACATACAGAAAGATAAGAATTTAACAAAGTTGTAGTCATTCACAATAATGGTCCTGGATTCAGCAGTATCACTTAAAGACCTTCTGTTTCCTGATGCTATCATTTCCCCAGATACTGTAGCAAGCTTCGATTATCTTTCTTATTATGTAAAACTTTCCTTCACTTTCTCTCATATTTCAAGTTGTAATGCAAAAGGACATATTGAATTGTCTCTATGAGTCACCCAAGACCCTTTGACTCCTTTGTTTATTAAAATCATTTTTTCATCTCATGAAGCACACAGAAAAGGCAACATGCAGGCTGCCTTTTGACTTCTATCTGCTTTTAATATTTGACTTCTATCTGCTTTTAAGACTTACTAGGATTCATATTTTTGCAGAGCTGTATATACATTTTGGGAGAGCCACAATTTAACAACTCTTTCTAAAGAAATGTCCAACTGAAAATACCTTTTCCCCTTTAATTTCGAAGCTATTTTCTTTTCTTTTCCTCATTTTCAGCACTCCCAATGGTCAAAATCAAGTTGGACTGAGCATGTTTCTGGCAGTCTTCTGGCTTTGGAGACTGTTTTCTGACAGATGGGAGAAACTTTTGACCTTTCAGCTTTGGAATGCTTCGTGATGAATGATTCAAACATTCTTTTCTAACTTTTCTTACACAAATACATCAAAGTTCCTATTTGATGCTGAGAGTTTTATCTACAATGAAAATAAATCATTTCTTCCTATTTATTGCTGTTCCAACTTCACTACACAATTCTTTATAGGGGACAAAAGAAAAGATCTTCTGTGACCCAGTTGCCAGTAACTACCTATCCACAGTAGACCTGTACAAAAGCTCTGTTTCTGACAAAAAGTTTCTAAAAACTTTTACTAAAAGGAGTATGAAAAAAAATAGAACCCTAGGAAGCTGATCTTGCTCTGCTTTACACCACAGGCAGAACTACCATATTATATGATGCTGGAGGATGAGCATATATGAGTACCTCAGACCTAAAACTCAAGCTAAACTGAGTCTATTTTACAAATTTGTAGGCTCATTCAGCTTTTATTTAGTTCAGACAGCAGCTTCTTGAGAAGATAGCAAAGCTGCTGCAATGCTTCTTCTGTGGCATTTTCTGTAGGGTCATAGTCAGAACTGGGATAAATCCTTGGGCTTCTTGGAATACAGTTAGGACTTCTTGTGGGCTGGACTTTGCACTTTTTTGGTCAAAGAAGCAACAGACTCAAGGCAATACAAAAAGACAGAAGATAGGAAGACTGACTTTACTATCCTTATTTTTGTACACTATCTCAAGGAAATCATAATATTGGCCAAAATATTGAGGTTTTTTCCTCTTCAATCCATATCTGTTCCTTTAAATTAGTTGAGAAGAGAATAACTTTTCAGATTTTTAATTTACAGGCAGTCTTCTCATATAATGTGTTGTGCAGTTCATCAAGGATGCTCCATTTGCAGAAGCATCATCCTGTGGCCTGTGCACCAGCTAAATACTGAAACAGAGACAGTGCTCCTGTTACTCCTCCATGGGCTTCTGAGAATCAGTTTGATTCTTTACTAAAACTTGGACAAACAAGAACTGTCCTGAATCATCATTCATTAATGAAAGCCCCTAAGGACTATTAAAGTGGTGGAGAAGAAGTGGACTGCAAAATCATCAGGAACATAGGAGAAAACACTGAGATTTCCATACAGGCTGTCTCGCCTTTTGTTGTTTTAGTGCAGCACATGGAAGGAGATATGGGATAAAGGGGATGCTGGTATACAGCATGTCTTTAGAATCTTTCACCTTCTGTAATGTTCTATCTAGTTTTTTGATTAATATCTACACATAGCCTATGACAGGAAAAATGTTAGTTTTGAAACAGAATAGAGAACTGACATGAAGAAACTGGAAGCTATGGCCCAAAATTATTTTCATTGCATTAATTGTTAAAATCACGGTGTTATCTTCAGTTTATAAGTCAGAATATTTAATACGTTTTACTTTTCTGACAGCTACAACATAACCAACTCCAGCAGCACGGTGAATTACATCTATAAAGCAGGAGCAGAACATTGTTGCACATTATATCCCCATAGAAAAAGTTTATGTTGGAGGACAGCTCAGGGGAGTCAAGCAGTTCAACTTCCTACTCAAAGAAGGGTTAACTTCAAGGCAAAATCAGGCCTTGTCTACTCATCATTTATACCTACACACAGTTGGTAGATGCTTTCTTATTCAGTCCTGAAACTCTCCTGTCTAAGAAACTTGTTTCACTGCTTAAATTATTTTCATTTTAAAATTTAGTCTTATTAAATGACAGCAGTGTTTTCTCTGCACATTACTTCTATTTTTAAAAAGGCAGAGGAAGATGAAAGGTAACAGAGCAAATGAAAGTGAGCAAAAATAAATTGACACACAGAATTTTAGAATTATTTAGGTTGGAAAAAATCTTTAAGATCACCAGGTCCAACCATAAGCCTAAATCTGCCAAGTCCGCCACTAAGTACTACATTTAAGTTCCTAAGCGCCACAGCTCTAAGCACCACATCTACACATTTTTTAAATACTTCCAAGTTTGGTGACTCAATCACTTCCCTGGGCACTTTGTTCCAGTGCTTGCCAAGCAGTGGAGAAATTTTCATAATGCCCAATTTAAACCCCCTCCAGGAGCAACTTGAAGCTTATTCCTACTGCTAATTACCTGGGAGAAGAGACCAACTCCCACCTTGCTGCAATCTCCTTTCAGGCAGTTGTAGAGACCAATATCTCTCCTGAGTCTCGTTTTCCCCAGGCTAAACACCCCCAGCTCCCCCAGTTCCCCCTCACAGGATTTGTGCTCCAGATCCTTCACCAGCTCTTCTCTGGACACGCTCCAGCCCCTCAATGTCTTTCCTGTAATGAGAGGCACAAGCTAATACTGCTAATGATCAGAGTACTACATACCTTGGGACCAGCATGCAAGGACAAAGCTGTTGCACAACACATTCTCATGTTTGCCTGATACTAGAGCATCTACACCATGCAAATGCCAGTAGAACTGGATGTCAGCCACTTCTTGGTGAGAAATCACCAGAGGCATAACTTGAAATCACCTCAGGAAAAAAAAAATACTAAGAAATTTAGAGATATTATCAGCAGGAACCTTCAGTATGAATGATCAGCTTTTTCTCAGCTTTTTGGGGGTGCAGAGGAAAGTCTTTCTTATTCACATTCTTTCATCTTACAGAGAGAAGATTCAATAAAGAGCAGTGAAAGGAAACCTGCTTTCTCTATTCAGTGTCTTTGTTCCACTTCAGACATGAGAAAGACAGATAGGTGCAGCGTCTTGTGCTACATTCCCCTTTGTATTCTGTTTTCTTCCAACTATTCTTTAACATCTTACAGCCTTTTGAATGTCTCATGGTTGTTTTATTAAGCAAAGTACCTGCAGGGTCTGATCTTTAGATATCATGAAGGATCTGGGAAAGAGTGAGCAATGTTTTAAAAACCTTTTCAGATAATAAGATATATTTTAAAATTAGGGCTCAGCTGCAAAGTATCTGGCAATCCTGAGTACCCACATAAGAAATTGCACACAGAAAATTTCACATCAAGTGGGAGAAATACCTCTACCTAAAAAGAGAGAACTTCCTAAAAAAAAAAGTCCATGACCTGAAAGATCTCTGCCTCTTATAATCTTTATATTGGAAATTGCACTGAAGCTTTAGCTGTATAAAGGTTATTGACACCTCTTCCACTGGTAATATTGAAAAGGAGTTAAACTTCTGAGTCCTAGCTTCAACTGACATTTTATGCCTTTGATGCTTTTAGTCCATTTAAAGTTTATTATATTATATGAGATGCAAGGCAGTCCACAAAGTGTGCCTCAAATTTGATGTTTCAAATCAAATTTGGAAGTTGTCATTTAGAAGTTGAAACAATTAAGTGCTTGCAGCTCATATTTAAAACTAAAGATCCCTTTCTGTAAAATGCATTATTAAATTGCTGCCCTTATTACCTCTGCATTTATTGGTTGCTACCTTTCTACAGACTAATCCTATGGGTAACACCATTATTTTTTTTCTGGCTTTTTTCTGCTGTATTAAAACTGTTGTGATATATTTTTATCAGTTTATTTTTTCTGATGCAGTACTTATGTTTCACTTGACTATGACTTGATATGAAATTCAGGAAAATAATCAAGCATACAATAAATATGTTGGATCTTTTTAAGGTCCTGACTTTTAGCTGGTTTAAATAACAGATTTGTGTAGCAGTTCATATAAGCATAATTTTTCAAATTATTTACTGGATTTCATAAATATTTCTTGAACACCAAAAATATTTTACAGCCCAAAAATAAAGGCTAAAATGCCAGGCTCCTAACAGAATTAGATGTGTCAAGTCTCATCAGACTCCAGCAGAAGTGCTCAGAGCACAATTCCAACAAGCAGAGCGGGATATTTCTTACAGATGATGGGCCATGCTGCACTTTTCAGTCAGTTTTCTGGCTTCCTTGCAAGTACATGTTTTTCTTTCACTAAATCCCTGGTTAAACCTCTGTGAAGGTCACCTTTAAAATTAGGATATTGAAAAGCTGAAAGGGGATCTTCCACACAGGACTGCAGAGTCTCTAAATGTATTTTTTAAGTGAATGGGTTCTGTCTGACTATAATTTTTTCCTACATTTCTTTAATGAAAGCATACAAGTTAGTATACACAATTTAGAATCTATGATCCTAAGTGCCAAAGGAAATTAAGCTGTTTTCCAATGACTGAAATCATGAAAATAAAAATTAGTAATCAGATGTAAGGCACTTAAACTCTAACAATCACATCAAACTGGGAGGCTACAGGTATATCTAATTTCTCAATTAAGTTGTGAAAACAGAGAGGGAAACAGATTCTCACATTATTCCTAAATGTTAGAGTTTAGTCTGATTTACAGAAGCAATTTTCTCCTGAGCAGTAATTTTTGATGAAATGCTATTAAGTAATTATTCAAAGATATTTCAGGAAAATAAAATATACAGAAGTAACTTAAGTTGTTGGGGGTTTTGTTTGGGTTTTTTATGAAGCTAGAATATTTTTAAGAAAGCATGATCTGAAAGGTCTAAATGCCACGTAAAATACATCAATATTGCTCTTGTACTGATTTCCACAGAAAAAAATGAGATACAGTGACTTTTCATTATATAGAAAAATAAAAGGAGACGATGACAATTACTCAGTAAATATTCCCATAATAGGCAAGCCCAGGGTTTTATCACAATCAGCAAAGATGGATCTATATGCTTGGTGCAAAACAAAACTAAAGCACTCTAAAATTCTGTGAGCAAGAAGAGTTCTTTAAACTACAAATAGTACTTTCTAGAACTGCGTCTTCAAGGAGTCATTCTCTGTGTGTGCAGCTAAAAATATTCTTTATTGAAAGTCAGGACAAAGAAAAGGATGATTAATAACACAAGCTTCCAAAACTCTTCAGCATGCAAGTTACACAAGACATTACTATTTCCTCTCTACCTATCTTAATACCAAGTCAGATTGTAAATCCTAGGTACAAGATGGTTTTACACTCCTCACAAGAGGTAGTGAATGCTTCTGCCAATATATAATCAGTGTAGTTGGGCTAAAAATAAGCAAACATAACAACAGAATAAGGTTAAAATCAGGCAACAAAGTCTATGAGATTTCACTCCTGTGATTCAAATGTCAATCAAGTGAGTTTACTACCTTTTATTCATACACACTGTTTATTTCATTGATTTTATTTTTAATTCACCATTGCCTGGTGATAGAGTACCAATGTAAACAAAGCAAAGAAAGAGCTTTTTACAGAGACAGGAGGGAAGTAGGCAGATTGTCCACTACACAGAGCATCGTTGTCAATTTCAATGGCATGCACATGTGCAATGCTACATGCTGAAGGAGATCAAAGAATAATGCATTTGACAAAAATAACTATGAACCTCCTCCGGCTTGCCTGTTAAAACAGGCACTACAACTGTAATTGTGGCAGGACTGTTATTTAAGTCCTTGAGGTTCCTTGGTACATAATTTTAAATTAAATAAACAGAAAACATCAATCTTAGATGACCAATCACATTTGCAAATGTTACATTGGCCCGTTTACAAAGCTAAGTGAGCTCTTTGTGCATTATCACTTTACAAAGTTGAACACAATGATCTTGGAGGTCTTTTCCAACCTCAATGATTCTATGAAGTCCATGATTCAGCAAGTCACCCATGGCAGCTGTGACAATGCCCATCAAACATAGTCACTATGATAACCTGCCTACTGAGCTACTATAACATTTATTGGGCAGTATGCAAGACAACTCTAAGACTGCCCTGCTCAACAGCTTAGTCCCACAAAAAAAAGTATCTTCCACAGGTTAAGGTGTATTATGTTCAGAAGTCTTATTTAAATGTGGAATAAGTGACCATAACATCGCTTGATATCCCTTACATTCCCATTTCTGTAAAATTTGCAGAACTTTACTATCACATTTACTCTAAAGCAATTTCTCAGACACAGGTTCTAACTGCCTCTTGCCAGAGGCAGGGAAAACATGCAAAAAACCCCAAACCAAAACTGACTGTAACTGTATTATTTCCCCACCACCACAAGCCCTACAGCTTCCCATAAATCTCTTAAGAGAGAATCCTTTTTGTATAATTTTCATAAGTATATTTTTGTTTTCCTTTCTATCACTTTTAAACAATCAAAACCATTTCATATAAATTTTTTCCATCTATATTAAAAGAAAACAGAATGTATCTAGGAGCCAACACCTAAACTGATCAGGTGAGACTACTCCTTCACAGAACAGCATGGTGAGTACTCTCTTCCCCTTTTGGTCTACCAGAAAGCTACATAGATGCCACTGACAACATGAAGCAATGCATTTCCACCAGGTCTGAGAGGATGACTACTTGTGCTGTTTGTCTGAGACACCCTGGTACCTTCCCTCCCTACAGGCCAGAGAAGCCATCATGACTGACAACCATCAAGAGCAGAACAGAAGAAACAGGATTTACTGTGCTGTCACAGGGTACACACACACACAAACACACAGCTGATTCAAGATAAAATTGAATATCTCAGAATGCAACACATTGCTGGTGGTGCTGCTACCTGGTGCACTGCAATGAGCAAATAGTTATGGGGGAATTATCTAGTTTGACTCATACAAGCAGAGATTGCCTTAATTTCTTTATGTGTTTCTTTACAAAATACAGTAGGGGTGACAAAGTTCACAATTTCTATGTCTAGATTTGTCCACTAGGGATTTTAGTTTCTCATGAAACATAAGGGGAAAACAAACAAACAAACAAACACCAAAAAGCCCAAATAGAAACTGAGATCAACACAGCACAAACAAATGAACAAAGAGTTCACATAATGCACCACAGCACAAGAGTCAAAGCTCATTTCTGAATGGACTCTAATTATGTTAACTAAGCTTTGTAACTCAGAGCTAATGAGTTATAGCTAGTCATGGCTTGTTAAACCAGGTGTCAGATCAGGGAATTTGTGGAGACTGCATGTGGACCTACACTGACTTCTATGCAGTTACCTCTAGCAGCTCTGCAACCTCCTCTGTGGAGGCCTGGCAGAAAAACCACAGATGCCACTACTCTTCCTGGGGTGTATTACCTGCATGTGCTCACTAGAAAAAATTATTTCTTGTTACATGAAAGATGAGGGCCTGATGCACTGAGGTTATTATTTAGTATACAACTGGTTCCTTTATCTTGTCATTACAGGACCTGGTAGATTCTTGCCCCATCTCTCTAGTAAACCCACTTTAATGACAGGATGCAATAAGATCTCTTCCTCAAGTTAAACAAACTTCAGCTCTCTCTGCCTTTGTCCACAGGAGAGGAGTTGCAGCACTTTGGTCAATTTTTTGGTCTTTCTCTGGACCCACTCAAACAAATCCATTCTTTCTTGTACTTGTGGGCCAAAAGCTGGACACAGGTCTTCAGCTGGGGTCTCACAAAATTAGAGGGCCAAAATCATCTCCCTCAACCTGCTGGTCACATTTACCTTGATGCAGCCAGGGTGTAGTTGGCTCTCTGGTTTGTTGGCACACATTGCCAGCTCATTGCCAGCTTTTCAACCACTGGTGTTCCCCAAGCCCTTCTCCACAGGGCTGCTCTCAATCCATTCATCACTCAGTCTGCACTTATATCAGAGACTGCATCAACCCAGATGCAGGACCTTGTGCTCAGCCTTGTTGAACTGAGTTTTTCACGAGCCCACTTCTCCAGCCCGTAACATTCCCTGCAGATGTCATCCCTCCCCTGCAGCATATCAACTGCTTAGCTCAGTGCTGGGTTGTGTATTCGTGTTCTACGAAATGCATTTAGGTGCACTAAACATTGTTTTTGTACTTGCATGCCTCCAAATTGATCTGGCTCTGCCTTCAGCAGATGCAAGCAGGTTATTTCATAAGCTTACAGGTATAGGTGCAATTAAGGAGACCGCAGACTAAGCCTATGCATCAGGCCTCAGCAGCAGTTATGCATGCATTGCCAACCTTAATTTAATGTCCTGGGGGAATAAGCGAAGGCTGATTGCTCTCCTGTATGAACAGCACAGGTAGCTCATTAATGGAGCTGCACTGCCTGTTTTGTCATTCTGCTCACAGGGCCACAGGCGATAGTGACAAGAATGAAACTTAAGAAAAACTAACAATTCACAGGACCTGTCAAAACCCATTACTGTGACTTGTGCAGGTCTGCATCCCATCACTATCAGCTATCAGAGCTCACAAAGGATGGTAAGTTGGCACGTATCTCAGCCTGGTGGGCAGCCAAGTGCACCAAAATCTTTCTGATGCTGCAAAATGCAGCTGATTCTGACAGGAAAATAAAAGAGAAATTGGAAAACTAATGGTAAAAGATTTAATATTAAAACATAAAACCAAATGTAAAAGTGTGAAAGAAGCAGAATGGATATTTCATGACTCTTAATTCTTATGCTTCTCACACTGCTGTATTTAATATAGATGAACTGTAGGAAATATCCACAGTGCTAGAAGCTGCTGTTAACATACTGCTCCAAGTCTATAATCATTATCCATCAAGTAATATAAGGTAATTTATTGTACACTAAGTGCTTAGTGTTGCTACTTTTACTTCTAAAAATAGCTTTGGCTCATTTGGGCAATATATTCTACTTTTGATTAAAATGACTGCTTGGGACTTGACTGATGTGAGAGTTTGAACAGACAGCAATTGCCAACCTGGGTTGCTCATCAAAAGCTGGAATTTGGGAAAAAAAAGTTAATTCACTGAATGAAATACTTTGTGCTCTGTGAAGAGCCGTCATGCATAATGCTGCGACTAGACAGTATTGTCATTCTATACCACGAAGAACCAATGATAATGTGTTAAGACAAAAGAATTTTAATTACACCAAATTCAGCTATAAGGTATCTTTTTCTTGTTTTAACATTCAGAATAAATGGAAAAAAGCAAGTACTATGTACAGTGACAAAATTATCATAATAATTAATCCTCAGAACTCTGAATGCCAACATATTGTAAATTATGGCTGCTCAGAAGGAGGCCATCCTTTGACCCTAATTATTTCATTTTATTGTTCACTGATACACTTGGAAGATAATTAGACCTTCTAATCTATTTGGTAATAAGTAGGAATAATTTCTCTTTTGCCCTATGAACTGCTTTTGTAGGAATATTAGTGACTGCCAGTGGGAGAAGCCTTCTGCTCTATAAAAATCTCAGGTTATAGGGTAGCAGCTGAGGTAGAATGGTACAGCTTCATGTAATTTCATAATAATTATAGATCATAATTACAAGGCTGTTATTCCACCATTATATAATTTTCCACATAGCCTAATGAGATTGCAGATTACAGTACCACCTCTTTAGGAATGCCTATGGAAGTAACTTTACTCATTCATGCATTTTAATGTGATCAGTTCAAGAACTTAAGTACATGTAAGCTTTTGCAGAACTGAGACTCAACATCCTCATTCTACACTTAAAATGAACTCAGAAAACAATTTTTATCTGGAGCTTAGGGAGCAATATGTTGCAATTATGTACAGTCTGTCCTTATAAAAACTGTGAATAAAACAATTATAAACTGAAAGAGAAAACAACAAGGAAAGTGGACTTCTAAATATGCTTTAGCAAAGGATACTTCATTTTTCTTCTATCTATTCTGATCTGAGCATGTTTGCATTACATTTATATAAATTAAGTTACAATAAGACTGTATTAAAAGTATATACTACAAGGAAATTAAGGTAAGAATTTAATTTGCATTTCACCAGCATTTACACCAAAAAAATCTATCATATCAAGAAAGTCATCTCCATTATGTGATCAATTACTGGATTTTAGTTTATATCTTTTTGTTGAAACTAGGTGATCTTTCAACCCAAACCATTCTATGATTCTAGAATTGTTTAACATGAACAGTGATAACTTGTTCAGTATTTCCTGTACAGCTACCTGTGTTAGCCCTACTAAGTGAAACTTGTCAACTGCACTAGTTAGGATAAGAATTTTAAAAAGGTTTAAATAAAATGAGAGTATTGATTACTGATTTTCCCAGTAATTTCACTGAAAAAAAGAGCTAAAGAAATGTTTAAAAATATTAATGGTTGACCAAGTCCTTAAATGTCTGGAAGATAACATATGCTTTCCTACATGCGGAATCTTAGCAAGAAGCAATTGCAAATTTCTGAAAACTACATACAAAGGAAGGTGGAAGGTCAGTGTCACATGCTTTCCTTACAATAGCTGCAAATACAGCCAGTGAAAACAGGCATGTCTTAGCCTACCTTAAAGACAACATTTGATTTGGGACCTTTTGAAAAAGGAGACAGAAAAGAAACAAGAGAGAAACCACTGCCGGGCTTACTGCCATACATGTCAATGATTTCTCAGAAATTATCAGTTGAAAGAAAAAGAATCCCATAGCCAATCCATCACAAGGAAGGAGTGCATGAGAACAGAACATACTTTAAAAGATTTGCTCAGCCAGAGCCACGTTTTAATTAAAGAAAATAAGAGAGACCATAGCAACATACAGCACTCCATAGCTACCATGCATCCCAGAGGAATTACTCCACGTGCAAATCGGTGTCTGTCTGCCCTCACAGAACATTGCAGGTGGTTTGACAGAGATGCTTTCTAGAATGAGCTCAGTAAAGCCACTGACATTTTAATTTGAGTTAAAGATAATTCAGGACTTCTGACCAGAAACTTTGCAGTACTGTAGAAAAATAAAAAAATACTTTTCATCTCTCCTTTCAATAAGGCTGCAAAATTTTGTTTAGCAGCTTTATCAGCCCTCAAATTCTCCAGCAATATCTTGGAGCAGAACTAACCCCATCCTGAATACAGGTTTAATTTTCCATACTCACCTCTGGAAATCACACAATCAAGGTGCCCTGAATTACTGAGCAAAATCTGTTACTCACATGGTATAATCCCAACGCATCCATGGATCTTGCTGACTGAGTACCTATGTGCCCTGTTCAGTCACAATGGATCCAACACCATTCCAGATCAGCTGAACTCATTGTCCAGTCATGCTACACGGCTAATGCTCTTTTGCAGGAGTAAACAGATAAACAGACAAATGTACCATGCTAAGTCACATTAAAAGGCACAGATAAAAAGCAAAATCTCCCTGAAAAATAGAAAAACCTCTTTCTGAATTGTCTTCTACTATGATCCTTCTGGGTCTCTTCCAACTCAGAATATTCCATGAAAGTTAAAGGTTCTGTGAAAGTTATCCAAGCCATAAACTCAGAGCTTGTGCATGAGTCCCTGAGAACTTGTAAACGATTTCTGAATTGATCTGCCCCTATATGTTTTCAGGTTACTAGGTTAAAATAGGATACACTCTCTTAAATCACACTGTTTAGAAAAATCAAGCAAGTTAGGAAACCACTGCCATCCAAATAGAAAATAATACATACTACTGACAACTGGCAACAGTAGAAGAACTGATTGATACGGATGAACAACCGTGAAAAGAGTAGGCTTTGGTTTTTAAACACTTTCCTAAGACATAATTTAGAATGTCAGAAAATGTGAAATTCCAATGATTACCAATTTTTCTTCCCAAGTCTCTTTCTATAGCATTCCCCCTTTTTTGTTTACTTTTTTAAAATTTTCTTTTTCTTTTTTCATTTACAATAAACCAGGAGATATAGCACAAATCCCAGCAAGCCACAGATTAACTATTTCAGTAAAATATACAACTGTGATTGTTTAGGACTGAGATTAAGCAAAACAAACTGTATCTCCAGCAGCTCTCTGTTGAATATTGTCAATATCTCCAACCCTTACGCCTCAGTGGCTGTTGAGGGTACAGCATACATCCCATAGAGAGATTTGTAGAGAACCCTCCTGTCTAGTCCTTGAGCCCTCCAAGCAGGCTCAGCTCTAACCTAGGAGCTGGGTAACCATGCCAACACAGCACTCAGGTGAAGATAACATCCTAGCTTGTAGCAAGATGAATTATTTCGTCCCTGCCTTTGCCTCATCTTAACAGAGCCATTGCCTGCCTTGTTTTCATTCTGATGGTTGCTCTCAGATGGGCAGACAAGGAGATATTCCTTGTTCTTGAGGAGGTTATTCCAGTCTGTAACCAGCCTACATCTGCAGACTGCAAAAAACAGTTGCTGTTTTTTGCAGTTTATTATTTCATTGTCAGCAGCTCTAGGAACAAGCCTAAAGAGTGCTTTGAACATTCACCTGGTGTGAAGGACTAACTTTCTATGAGTGCTCTTGGTAAGACTACCAGTTACATATTAAAAGAGAGAATAAAAACATATATGCTTATAATCTCACAGTGGTAATATTCATTAGAAAATTTGCACAAGCAGTATATTAATACAGCAAAACATGTGAAATTTCACTTTTTAAAAATTTCTTAAATTGAACATTGTCAAAGTACAGGTGAGGTCGTATATGGATATGAGCTATCTGATTTTTAAAAGCTTCAGAAGAACTTTTATATTTAATTTTCATATATTGATCTTCAAAGGTGAAGAAAATCACATACAAATGGCTTTTTAATACATGAATGATTAAAGAGCAATTTTTATTCATTATCTACTTGAACATTACAGCTCTAAGAGAAGGCCTTTTGAAAACAGTGGAGTTTCATTTGACATGTGGAAAAAAACCCAAAAAAATTTGTAAAAAATTTTTTATTTCCTGTACATTCTTAATACTGATATAAAATATTGCTCCTTAAAGCATCTAGAAATATTGTATAACACATTATAAACTAAAAAACACCAAATTCATTGGTTTCTTTTCAGAAAACCAACTGAAACTAGAAAGAAAATATTTTTTGTATTGATATAGAAATTTGAATACTTCTTTTTGATGCAGATTAATTTCTCCTTTTAATTAGACTAAATTCAAGAAAGCATGTAAAAAAAAATGAAAGCAACACATTAGGGGTCAAAAGTAACCTCCTCTAGTAACTGTCAGCATGAACATAATTTCTGAAGGAATCAAATTGTCCCCACAAGTGAAAAGAAGGAATAAAAGCCTTCAAGAGAATGAAAATAAGAATAGGAAACCATGGCCACTTTCTTTAGAGCAAAGCTGTTCAGCTCACAATATCACTATTTTCCACTGCAAAAGAAAAGGCATATTCCTTTCGGCTTACCTTTATGCATAACATAACATACACTTAAGTAAAAATCTTCTCCTAAGAATGGCAAATAAGCAAGACACTTGAAATGAGCCTGGATAACTGAAGTTGAAGATGGTACAGTTTGGTTAAGATCAAACATGGCATTTGCTTGTCACCATTCACTCATCCATGCTTCAGGCTCTGTGTGTTCTCAAGCTAGAGAGAATGCTGTTTACCATAGTTATTGGCAATTCCAGCTTCAACACAGGGAATTATCAATGAATGGCTGATTTTGGAAGAGACTATTGAAGGTCATTGGGTCCAAATTTCCTGCTCTAGCAGGGCCACCAGGGCCATATCCAGATATATCCAGAATATCTGCAAGGGGGGAAGCTCTGCAAAGTCCCTGGGCAGCCTGAGCCAGTGGTCACTCAACCTCACAGTAAATGATGAACCTGCACCCACAGAGACAAACAGCACTTCCTTGCCCACCAACACCAACAGCAATTTCAAGTCCCATCATTTACACATCTATACTCTCCAGACTTTTCCTGGTAAGTTGCTTGGATAAATTGACTGTTTTCACTACTGATCTTTGACATGAATCTAAGATTCATCTTGCCAAATTCAGAATCTGAATAGTTTATCTAATGGCTTATCAGTTAGTAGCTGAAAAACATTACTGCTTGTGGTTTTCTCTTTTATCATCTCTGTGTTGGAAAACTGTGTCTGTATATTTATCACTTCCTGGTTATTCCCTTTGTACTCCATAGTCCTTGACCAGTTAACTTAATAAAGAAGATATTCACATGTTTCAAAATATCATTACAGATTTCATCAGAAACACACCTTGCTTAAGAACAATTTTCCTAACTTTCCATCTGTAGTGATCCAAGAGACATGGGAACTGTAGCCAAAACACCCCTCAAAGCAATCCCAAATTAACCAGCCTCAGAGAGGAATACATTTCTAAACTAGCAAACAGAATTGAAAAGGGTGAGGTACCTGAAACCTGAGAAAACTTACAATGTCATTTGAGTTAGAATGCTCTTAATAATAGTTTTGTTGATAAATTGAAGCTGAACTATGTTTATTTTGATGAATCAAGGGGAAAAGTGTCAGACAATTTGAAAACTAGGAAACAGATTTTTCAGCATGAATTCTATTCAGCACTAGGATAATGTGATAAGCAATGAAAACACACTTATTTTTGTAGAAGTAAGAAATAGGTAGCAGTTCAGCATTTACCGTGCAAAAGCTGGGAAGAAATTTGGGCTACTAGAGACTGCAGTTGCTAAAAAATGCAAATCTACTTCTCATTTTCCCAAAAAGAGATATGAAATTTGTCTAAATTATATGCATGGCTGTTTTAGATGAGATGTCAAAAGCATTTTTTCCATTTCCCATTAATGATAAAAATTACACTACTGTTTCCATAAAATATACCAATTTCCAATAAATTGTTGCTCTCATTAGCACCTGACAGGGAAAAACTTTTGTTATCAAATTATAAAAGGCATAAAAATTTTCTGCGATCTTTTTTTATACAATCAAAAACCACTGTCTGGCAAAAAAAACCCCCAACCTTTTTCTCTTTATAGAGGAAAAAAGTACTGCTTTTATATGAATAATATGTTAATACAGGAATTAATAGTCTGGGAGGAGTAGATTTATAGTCACCATGTCAATGTACCAGCTCACATTTTAATGTATCACTTCATATCTTTCTGAACTGATAAACTGCCAATTTCTAGTTTTTCTTTTTGACTATTTTTACATTATTTTTGCCTTTTTTGCTGCTCTACAATAGATAGGATTGATGATATAAGTTCTTTCCAAAGGTTAAGACAAGAGGATTTACTGGTCAGCTTGAAAGAATAATTATTAAACACTGATCTTAAACAATCTTAAAAGTAGTTTGGGTTTAAGAGATGTGTGAAGTTCCAGGTATGTGCACTTCTGCAGCTACTTGAATCTTAAATTGGGTAAAAGTTTCATCTTCTCACTGGCTACCCAATCACTTTTAAAGACTATGACACTTCCTTTATTTATTTGTAATATCATCAAGTGGAAGAAAACCAAAAGCTTAAAAGGATCTAAAGGTCATCCAGTCTACTGTTGCTCTCCCCTAGCTGAACAATTTTGAAACTTAATTTACATATGAATAAATTTCACTTCACTGTTAAAGAGAGGGTAACAGCAAGAAATCAGATTAAATGAAGAGCATGCTCTTCCCTCCCTTCTTCCACTGATTTAAAACCTTCCTTCAATGGACATCAATGTGCCAAAAACTGCCGTTTACAAAAGCCTATATTGGCTAGCAGTCCACAACATGTAAGGGTAGAAAGATAACCAAGTTCATGAGCCAGCTCCACCTATTAAAACTGTTCCAGATGTTTGTGCAATTTGTACAAAATTATTCCAAATGCTTCTCCAAATTTAAGTCAATTAAACATTTCTGTATGAGAATAGGAACTACTGTGATGGCCAAGAGGCCTTATGCCAAAGAAAAGCTAGGATTCAAACAGAGAAAATCACAGCTCTTGAAAAGGTAATTACCAGCTACTGAGAAGTGCTAAAACACTTCCCTTCTATTAATATCCAGAAAAGCTTCATTTTCCCAGAAATCTCCACAAAATTGCAGCTTCTATATGCTCATTATTAATTTCAGCTGCTCTGAAATCAAACATTTCTAACAATACTTCCAGCTCATCATAAGGATGAAACAGATCAAAACAGAAGGACATGATCATACTAATAAAAATGAGAAAAATACATGAGTGCATGAATACCTTTTTTTCCATAACATTCTCTGAAAGAACAGCCCTTTAAAAGTCCTAAAATAATAAACCCCCTTCATAAACTGAGTAGAGTTGCTCCAAGCAAAGTGGAACATGTATGCAAAAGTGTAGTTTTCAGTGATTATTTTTCATGGGATTTGCATAATTTGAATCATCTGCGATTTATTTATTTTTACCACTGCATTACATTTTTAAAAATAAGTTTGTATTTTGCACTTTGTAAAACAAAGGGGAAATTATATTCCTGATACATTGTAGCTAATTCCTAATCTCATGTGCAAATCACCCGTTTCTTTTTCTGTTTCTTCCCCTTTTTGTTTAATAAACGTTTTCCATTCCAACTAGAAGACTTCTGGAACATCTGATATTTTCTCTCTAGGTGTTTACTTCCTGAAATCCCTCTCTTACTGATGATCTTCACTAAAATTTAAAAAAATAAATAGTAAGCGTGTAGTAGAAAAGCTATTTGTTGAGATGGACCCTTTCATAAATTCCCTTAATAATTTCCTTCAAATTTCAAAAAATACCAAGATCTGGCTGCAAGGTTATAATTTAATCAGGCTTACAGGCATCTAAACTTATATGACCTTTTTGATTATAAAATACTATTTTCCTAGTGATTTAAAATATTTCCATTCTTCCAAAGGAACTTCTAGTAGCTTAGCATTTTCAGTGGTCCTTTAGTTTCAGGTAGTAATACACAATGTTTCTCTTTTTCTCCATCCTTGTCATTGTATGAAACTGAGATAGTTCTTTTGTTTAAATCTTTAAGGAAAGTCTGGGTTACTATCTGGTATATTGATTTACCTAAAAAATTAAGACACATTCAATTTTTACTAAAATGAGATGCCTTAATACACCACCATTTTCTTTAGATTTTCCAGACAACTAAAATTCTTGCCTTTAAATCTAACCCAAGATAACCTGTCATAAAATCCTATGTCTCATCTATTGTGCAATATTTACTATTAATATTTGTTAGTCTGTAGCAGTTAGAAGATCCAAACAGGGATAACAGCTGTGCATAAAAGACAATCTGTTTTCCAAAGAGCTAAAAACACGTATTTTTAATTTAATCAAAGTTGTTATTTTAAACTCTTGGCACAGGCTACTGAGACTTTCACAAAAGCCAGAAATGAAACACATCCCAGCAGGAGAAGAAAAGCAAAGGGAAGAAGCAAGGATGCCTGAAGGAGTATTCACTAGAAAGTTAAGAGGTTGGGCTGTTAAAGACAGGGTAAGAGCAAGAAATTAGATTTAATGAAACAGAGAAGGAAAACCATACAAAGTGACAACTGCTTCAATTTTGAGAATCATTCAAATGCAATACATCAGCTGTGGCATTATTATATGAGAACAGATTTTATGAGAACAGATGGATAGGAAAAACTTGATAGAATAGATTTTTTTTCTCCATAGCATGATTTTCAATCATGTCCCTTGCTTACCTAGACTCAGACACCTCTCAAAATATGTTTGGCTTCCTTCTTCTCATACAGTGTTTTAACAGAGTGAAGAGAAGAAGAGGATAAGGCTGCTGAGAGGTGGGCAGCTGCACCTTGTCCTGAACTGATCATTCTGCTAGGTTCCCCTAATACACTGACAAGTTCAAAGAGGTCTTTGCTCTTACAGATTTAAAAGGTCTCACCTAATTTGTACCTGTCAGTTTACATCTGCTTCTGAGTTCTTTCAGGATCAGCAGCTTGGCTGTTGGGGATGGAGCGTGGAGTTGCTGCTCGGATGGTCTGCACAGCTTGCAGAGATTGTGGTCCTGGGGACGCCCACCCAGGCACCACCGTGCTCTGCTCCAAGTACTGGGCTACAGCACACTCTGAGTAAATTATCCAGTCCACTGGCTTACTGTGCATGGGTTTCTGAGACACCCTGGTACAACGTGAGATGCCATTTAAAAGTCCTCAAAGATATCTCAAAGATTTTTGTGGGCTTTTTGCATGAGTATAACCCCCTGGTTACACTTTATTTCAATTTTGTATGTAACAAATTGACTTTCATCTTCAAAGTTACTTCTAAGAAACAAAGTTAGAAGCAGAGAATTGACACTGTACAAGCAGCAGCAGCAGGCATGGTAATATGCCTCCTACAATAGCATGAATAATTGAAATTGCCCTATCACAGATCATGTGCCACTTGACTTCAGACAACCAGTTCCTTGATTATCAAATCATGACAATCAGTGCAAGGCCCATTATTTTGCCTGGTGCAGTTTTACATCCTTTCAGACTTTTCTACTGATGCATGAGAAGATGAGAGCTATAAAGATGAAATACATTTTTTTGAGGCTTAGCCAGCTGCTGCTTGCTTTGACGCTGTTATGCAATAGGCAAAACTCATTTGAAAAGAATGATTTTTTAGAAGTAACGATAAATGCATAATATCCAAAAGAAAAATTCAGTGCAATCCCTTTCACAGAGTGATTCACATATTTTCCAATGATTAAAAAATTAAATACTAAAGCAATCATATCTAGTGAGGTGGGAAAAAAGTTTTAAAATTTAAGTTCCATCTCTGCTATATTAAGATTACAAAATAATCAGAGAAAGAGAAATTTTCTCCTTTCTTCTTGTTTGTTTCTGAACTCAAAAAAGAGCATCAGATGCTCAGAAAGAGCACCTATTTTACTGTTTCTACAAGAAAAAGGAAAGAAAGGCACCATTAATGATATTTTAAAAAATTCTCAGGAAGTCAAGGTCTTCATAAAGTAGCGTATGTTGGTAATTCAGTAAATTGGCAAATTTACTATAAGGCATTTGAGGGGGAAAAAAATACCTGCAGAGATAATTTCAATTATTTCAACATGACTTTCAGTCTATATGTAGGAATAAATGGCACCTTTCTTTTTTCAGATATTGTGGAATAATAATCATACATAAAAGGAAAACTTTAGTCACACATTTTAAAAAGAGAGACAATCTAAAAAAATACCACTAGAAAAATTAGTTTTAAGTTAGTAACAACAGAAGCTTCAAATATTTTCTGTAGTGTATATATTTCCCACAATGCCTATAAAAGTCACTAGGTTAAATATTGTTTACTTCTTAAAAATATAGGACATATTCTCAAAGATCTAAAACTTGTATTTAACCATTATCCTTCTATTTTGCTGGCTGAACACTAAAGATTAAAGATAACTTGATTACCAGAATGGTTTCTGAAAATGTTCAGCTTGAGATGAGCACAAGTTTGCAGGTCTTGTATTTCAAAAACAACCTGAAGCATTTTGATACAATGCTGAAATATGTCACTTAGTCATTAATTATTTATATAAATAATGCATTATATTTTTATTACAAAATATTTCTGCCTCCTTGTAGGCCAAATGGCTCAACCACCCTTGGGAAAACACATGCATGTTTGCAAAGATAGAGCAATACATGGTCCGTTAAAAAAAAAAAAAAAGAAAGAAAACACTGACCAACCAGATATAAAACATTTTGCCTGCATAGGCTTGACCTACTATATACACCTTGTTCCATCTCTTTCTCCTCCTCAGCTCCAAAGGACACTGGGATCCCTCCTTCCTTCACTCTTTCCTCCATACAGATGCAACCATCATTCCTGTTGTGAACAAAAAAACCCAGAAAATCTTTGGATTTCTGTGAAACTTCAATATTCCCTAATACAAACTACCAGCCTAAGGTTCTGCATTGTGATAGACCTACAATATGACAGGCAGAAAAATCGGACTTCAAAGAGAATTATTCCCTCTGCGATGTATCTGCATTAATGCAACTACCACAGGAAGACTGCACTGCAAATATTTTGTTCCTCCTAGAATAATCCAAATATTCTACAAGTCTGATCTAATTATTCTTTACAACATCTCTCAGAGCCTAAGATCTAATATCATGTCCTGTTATGATTTCAAGGACTACACATCCCCACTGTATCTATATTCCTTTCTTCATTCATTGTGCAACCATCAGATCCTCAACTTTTTCAGAAAGTCCTTTCTGTTTTCCATATGATTTGAAAAGAGTTCACTTTTGCTCTCATATTTCACTGAATCTTTCATCTACTTAAGGACCATATGAGGTTACAAAAAGTTTTCCAATACAGATAAACTTTCCTAGAACCCCACTAAAATAGCTGTTTATAGAATATTAGAGCAGTTCAAGAAGTCAGTCTTCATTTTGGCAAAAGAGTTATCCCTATATAAAGAGTATTTTCCATCTTTCTAATGAGCTCACATAATACTAAAAAGCTAGCATTTGCCCAAGTAAAATGATTTTTTTATCCTTAATTTTTATTAGTCCTTGACTTTTAGAAAGCCTCCCTATCAGCTGTATCTGCTTTTAATTACATTAGCATAGGCAATTAATAGTGAATATATTCCATCCTCCACCAAAAAAGAATGTTCTAACAGATAAAAAATTAGATAAGAAGAAAATTGGAATCGTCTCATGTGCAAGGCATGATGACAATTCAGAAGACCATCTCAGCTATTTCCTGAGAAAAGTCTTTAAGTTAATTGTGTGACACACCAAACAGTACCATTTAGAAATGCCTTATGAACGCTATATGTCGTAACTGAAAAGGAATTTCGTTTACATGTTGGTAAATCAGCCTTTGAAATCCTTAACAGGGAGGTGATACTAGGTAGGAAACACAAATGAGAACATAAGGAACACATCCAATAAACCATGTCATAACAAGATAACCCTTTCTTCTTTACCCCCTGCTCTATTATGAAAAGATACAAAACATTTAAGACAGACCTTCACTTCCCAAAATTTCAGCTTAACCCGAAAAACTGTCTGATGACTCTACTGTGCAGAAATTTGAGAAATCTGAGGGAATTTTAAGCGTTTGGAACTTTTGGAAGCCATGCTAAACCTATTCCACATTACTATTTAAAAAGCATCACTGTTTTATTCAAAGACTTAGGAAACCATCAAGTGACAAGTGTTATGTGGTAGCTGTATTTTCAGAACCTTTGTCTGCAACTACAATAATAGTAATACCCCTTCATCAAGGATTAATGAAGGAATATAACTTTTTTTGTTTAATCATATATATCCAGTGACTTATCAGGCTACCACAGGCATCTGCTTTTCTGTTTTCCACATACAGCTGTTACCTAGATATAATTTTTCCCTGGGGCACTTGAAAATTTCATTACTCTGTCATGTTAAGCACATATCCAACAGAAGAAATGATAGGAAAGACTGTAAGTATGTCCAGATTTTGTCTCTGTGTGTTGAGGGGTGTTTGGGTTTTTGGATTTTTGTTTATATTTAGGGTGGAGGACCTTTAATAGGATAATGAAAATTTTTATCTTACCTATTTTGCACCCAAATGGACTTTCTGACACTGTTCTTAAGGTTTTACAGTGAGAAAGCAGTAGTCTGCAGAACCTTAAGATCTACAGAAGTTACAGATCTCCAAAATCTTTAATTACTGTCCACCATGACTAAACCCTTATTCAAAATACTAGTGACTTTTATGTCAAAAGGACAAAACCTTTTCTCTTTCTCAAACCAAGATAAATGCATTACCCCTTAAGTTTAAAGCTGGGATAAGAAAGCAAGCAAGTCCAGAGATAACTGAATGAGCCTTTAAAACAAATTCCACCTAGCTCCAGCTGCCTATATCTAAGTTTGTATTCACCAGGAGGACATCTGAGGAGTTCTTATGGTCCATTTTTGGCCATCAACTTCTATAGTCCCATACCTTGAATTCAATTCCTTGTTGACGTATTCACATGACTCAGGAGCTGCCATTTTGAAGGCATATTCATTTTTCCTTACTTTTCAAAATTATCTTTAATAATTCTGTCTCTCCTTAATTAATATTTTTAACCAGTAATTAGTATATTTTAAAAATACTTTTCTTCTGAGCGGGAGAAAAGAACAATGGAGCAATGTACATATATACATATCTGTGTGTATTTACACAAATACAACACTGCATGTGTGCACATACACATGTAAACTGCAAACTATGAGATGCTTGATTATGAACATGCATAACACTTCTGTCAATCCCAGCAGTCAGTATTTTTCTGTCGGAACAAATTAATAATAATTTACCATGTTTGTTTTCATTTGCAATCTGACCTGCAGTAACAGTTTCAGAAAACAACTAAAATTTCAAATAGAAAAAGTTGTCAACTAAGCTTTCAAGTAGAAATTCTGCAGTCTTAAACACCAGATTTGAGCACTGTTTTGGCACAAATTTGAACCACACCAGACAAAAATAAATTGCATTTCTGACCATCAAGAGTGTAGAACCCTCCTACAACTACCTCAATTTTCTATACATCTGTGCTCATAGCAGTGTACTCAGCAAAACACCAGCAGTATAAAGTTAATTTTGTTAGTATTTCTGAAGGTGTTTAAAACAGCAGCATATGGTTATACTAGACCAGAGTTTTATATAATTTCATTGAGTAGACTCCTAAACCTGCAGGTGCTCTATAATCAACCTGCAGTCTCATACTGTTGCAACTTATTTCACCCTACCCAGAAGCTGTGCTAAACTAAACTTACTTGAGATACCAAAAATAGAGACCTAGGTGAAAGAAAATTAACTATTTTCTCTCCTGTGATTTTCATCATTATATGAGCCCAAACTACTTTGAACAGCAACTCTCAGAGAGTAGGAAATACTTAGGTAACTTCTCTGCAGGCATTATGCTGTTAAACAATTTGTGTAATAATGTGATTTTTTCACACAACAATGAGAAAAGCTGTTCAATTTTTTTCTGAATAAGGTGGAAAAATAGCCACTAAACATCAGACTAAAAGTTTAGAAGAGAGAGCATACAAAGAGATCTAATCTTTGATACAACAGATGGCTATATAAATGGTAAACTACTTAGATGTTTTTTCCCAAAACTAAGGACTTTCCATTTTAGTTCAAGCCATGACACCATTATGTAAAGTTTTTCAGTGAACTGATTTGGACTGCTTTCATGAAAATCAGCAATTTAAAATATAGCTTCTGTTCATTTAAGGTTACAAATTAGATATATAAGGCAGCACTTCATCTACCACTGAAGTGCAGCCATCTGTTACATTGAAGGCATTTGTACAGAACAGCTCAAGAATTAGGAAAAATATTATAGAAAACTGAGAAGAAAAGTAGAGACAATTTGAACAGAATGCTGAAAACAGCTTCCTCCAAGCAGTCAAGAACTGTGATTCCCACAGTCCAAAGGCCAATAATTACAAACTTGGACCCCAAAAAATGGGTACTCAAATCCATATTGAAACAACTAAATACATTACTGTATTCCAAAGCAGTTGAACACCATCTTTTTCAAGGGGATATTGTATATGGCACTTCCTAAATATGGAGGTAAACAAATTAACTTTGTTTCCCCCACTTTCTAAGGCTGCAAACCTGGACTCCATTGGGGCATGGAAATGTCTGTTGTATGATTTTTCCTGTCCTACCACTCAGTGGCCCACACAGTTTTGTTGTTTATAGTGAAGGGCACTGCCAGGTGGTCTGCCATGGATCCTCTCCGTGCCATCTAACTGTGTCAGTCATCACAGCAGAAATGAAGAGGCACATTGTTGTGTGAAAACTAAAGTACCTAGAAAAACTGCTTTTTATATTACAAAAAAGAGAGAGCTGAGAGAAAAAGAAGAGAGAAAAAAAACCTGAGAGGAAAAGAGCCTGAGAAAAGAGGGGTTTAAGTTCTTTTCCATATAACTTTACAACTAAAAAGGAATTTTTTTTCTTTCCTTCTTTAGCAATATTAAACAACTTCTGAGCAGCTTGTCTCAGAAACAGATGCTTACTGTAAAGCCTGATTGAAAATATAGATGAATATACCATAAATATTTTTATGAGTAACTAGAATATATTTTTAAAAGTACATTAAAAATTATTACTCCAAAGAAAGACAGTGGGACTTTAATAACAGACTTATTAACCAGGAATTTAGTCTCAGTATTTTATTTTTCTATAACTTGTCCTTTCCACCTGTTGGCTACTACTGTGACTTATGACTATACCTTAGCACTTCATTGTATGCATGTCAAGCAATTCTTTCTTTAGATCCCATTGTAACAAGAAACCATTTCAGGTAACCACAGCAGGAGATACAAACTTATATATAAGGGACTCTACTTATTTCTAGAAGCTCTAAACAACAAGTAGAAATTAACATACAGCTATAGAAAAATGGCAAAACTTTAAAACAGATTTTTTCTTAATGAGTTAAGTTTAGGATGGTCACAAAAGTCAGTAGTAGCATCAATTTCGGAATAATGACAAAGCATAAATCTACAGAGAACATACTGTGATGTAACATCAAACAGGTCAAGCTATTTAAATGAACAGAATGAAAACCTGACAGCCAAGCACACTGACCTACGGAAATGAATCAACTGGGGCAACCACAGACCAAAAAGGGCCTAATTTTTAAATATTTTATTGACTAAGAAGTATTTTGCAGACATGGCACACATCCTGGCTGCAAACCCTGTTGTCATTGGCAACCACTTCCAGGACAGAAATTGTGTAACCACACATCACTGATATTTTGTTTGACTGAATAAACTCCTTCTCAAGAGTGTTGTTTGGCTCAATCAAAATATTGTGGTAATAGAGTAAAAATATTCCTTATCAAAATAAGGGGTGGCTTGAGATGACCTGCCCAAATCAGGCCAGCTGCAAACTCAAGTCTGTCCACAAAGGGTGTGGTTTCAGAAACAGGTTAACTCACTCTGGATATATTTCTGTGCTGTTTGGGAAATTTACCATTGCCCAAACTAAATGAAAGTATTGTAATCCCCACTAACAAAGTGTTGATGTAGCTCTTTGAAAAACTAATTAAGTAAGGAAAAAAACATGTCATGTGGTATATATGGGGGTTTTTAGCCAGTCTTTCCCATTGGCTTAGGGCACAGGACTTCTGACCTGGCATGCATATCAACCAAGAGTGTTTCTGTTTCAGCAATATCCAAGAGTAAAGGAAATCCACAAGTCTCAAACAATACGTATAGATAAATTATAAATAAATTAATTATAAATAAATTAAAATTACAGTGCTGAAATTTTTGAAGTTAAGGCTGCTTCAGGGTTTGATGCCTGTTTCAATAGACCTACACTCTTCTTGACCAGAAGATGAGGCCATTGTAACTGTGCCCTCACTCTGCAAGCCAAGTGATGTTTGAGATTGAGAAGTTTGTTCCTGGCTTTGCATTGTATAACCAGACAAAACATAATTCAGCCTGATAAGTAGAATACATTAAGAATATCAAAAAAGAAAAAAAAAAGCAGCACATTCAGGGAACTATACAGGTTTTGTTTTGGATTGGGGGGTGTGTTTGCATGGGGTTTTTCATTTGGACAATCTTATTTTTTTCTAGGTTTTTTTTTGAAAGATAAATTCTTTCAAGCTAAAGAGTGATTCAAAGTTTTTCTCAGAGTTGTTCCAAAACCAACCATTTATTTGTTTTTACAGCATTACAAGACATGAGATTCTAGATTGATATATAATACACAGTGGAATATAAACAGAATTATAATTCCTTTTTCAAAATTCTCATAAGTTAATTCAGTACCAAAAAAAAGCAGACAAAAAGAACAAATAGTAGCAATAACTGGAATAGCTGTAATTGGGAAAGTCTATTCCGAACAGTAGAAGCTCACATTTCACTCTTTCCCCCAAATACTGAACTAGGATGTACAATAACAAAGGAAAAACTTTAAAAATCTTTACTTTTTTCATTTATCCCATAAGCATTTTTCTTATTGCTATAGTCTTACATAAAGCATAATTAATATTAAAATACTAATGGTCTGTCTACTTAAATGATTACTTGGCACAGAGATGCACAACATCAAAAATATACAGGCCACAAAGTGTCACCTTCACATGGAAGGAATTCCCTGCAGTGAAACTGGCAAAGCTCAGCCTGGTCATGAGTCATGCTAAAGATTCATTTAAATTACTGGAGGGCATCCAACCTATTTAAAAGTCTGGCTACAGGGTATAACATGTTGCATTTTTGCCTTAGTTCTGATGCATTTGAGCATAACTAGATCATCTCAACTTCTTATCTTCCCCCATCGCTGCCAAAGTATACTCAAGTGCTATTCCACTTACCTACCAATTCCTTTCCTTGACTTATTGTTTTGCATCTCATATTCATTTAATTTGCACCCCACTGAAGATGCTTCTGCTTGGAAGTCTAAGAACCCTAAAACTTTTAATCAGTTTTTTGAAGTGACCTCACATCTATGAAGACACCAGTTTGTTTTGGGAACATTCAGTATTTTCTGGCCATGTGTTGAAGAGAAAAAAACAAGAACAAAAATAACCCAGACAATACTCCCAAGGAGGCTGTTATCACAAGTCAGCAGCACAATAAGAATATCTTGGATATGAGTGTCAGTGAAGAGATTATCTGCTGACTGCTGTGTGATGCAAAAGTGATTGCTCTGGAGGAAAACAGAAACCATGTTATGAACTACAATTACAAGACCTCTGCAGCTCATTATCTTTATGCCATATCTTTGAATAGATGTGTATCTGGTTTGGCTGAATATTAGCTTGTAACTCTTGGATGTATCTCAGTGTTAAAAGGAGCAAAGCCTTGTTTACCTGCTAACATTTTCTCACAGCTGGAAAAAAAAAAAAGGATGGAGATTTCAAGTTGAAATTAACAAGCTTATCTCAAAGTTTCCTATTCAATAGCTGTATTTTAACATAATTTTTTCCCATGCCTTAGAAATTTCAGCGCATCAATTATTTTTTGTTCCCTGAGGAAAAGAGCTGATGCACAGACTGAAGAAAAGAACCATACTCTGCTCCCACATGAAGGGCAAGATAGAGACAGTCAAAGTGAGAGGTCAGAGAAAAACAGCAGACCAATACCTTCAGCTGATGTGATTGTCCAAGATGCACACAGGCTTTAGACTGCAAAATGCGTTTGAAAATTCCATTGTATTTTACCTCTGGTAATTTTTCTGTCCTCCCTTTCAGCATCTCCAGAAAGATAATAGGCAAGCTCAGTCTTACAGCTATAGAAACTAACAGGACAGAGTACATAAGCAATATACTTCTTAACTAGCAGCAAAAAATTGTCACCAGCAACTCAGTTTCTGAAAATTATTTCTCCAGAGCAACGTAAGTAATTTTCTTAAAAAACAAATGAAAATAATTAGTTATGGTGCCACCTGCCTTACCCAAGTTGAATCACCTAACATTTAGGTGCCTGGAATCTAGCGTCTAGCCTGAGCAATCAATAGAAAAGTATAGATCCATCCCCATTGATTCATCCCCTTGGCTCCTGGGGAACTATTTGTCACTCAGTAAGCTACACAGGACAACCAGCTTCTAGGCAGCTTAAATTTGCTTGGACAAATTCCAAACAAAGCTCTACAAAGTTTTCAAAACCGGGGACAGAAAAACTGTTCCCATTTCTGGAATCCGGTTCTCCTGACTGTGTTGGTTTGCATCAATGTTGTGGGGCTAAAAAAACCCATATTCAGAATACTTAGCAAAATAACTAAGCAAGATTAAGCAAGAGAAGTATATTTCAGTAGTGGGAATGACTGATCATTAGTTACATTCTGGTTCTGTGTTCTTGGCTCTGACCCATACATTATGTTCAAATGGCAAACAGTTGCTATTAGCAAGACTATGCAGTATTCTGGATCAACACATGATGTGCCCAAATCTGAACACACAGAAAACCCTCAAGGGAAAGTAACTAAAGGACTAATATCCTTGTATAATTTATCAATTCTCCCTTTTGTACTCAGTTTCACAGTCTTACCAGTTCATTTGGTAGACTTATAATACCTTTCTGGGAATGATCTATCCATGAATTGAAATAATTTTGCAGCTCCAGAAAGTTGGACAGCAAGCCTCTTCCGCATTCCTATTTATAATGACCTCTACCATGAAGTACAACATACCAAAACATTTTGTGACTAGCACTCAAAACTGTCCATGCTTCTGTCCCATACTCAGTGCCATTCATCTGATTACCCTCTGTTTACATATGTGCAAAGCTACTGTGAAGGTTGAGAAAATTTTATCTTCAGAAAAAATAGTTCAGACTATAGTCAAACAATGAATCATCCGAGCTAAGTCACAGTATTCTCATTTACTTGACTGCTCAATATTTAGTACTTACTCTGGTGCTAATGGAAGTAGTGATAAATCCTAGTAATCCTTTGGGACCTATTAATGCTAGCTTTTCACTGACACAGTCTTTCTCTGTTCTTCATTTGACTCCCCACACAATCAGACATACAAAAGACTACGCAATTTAAGTGCATTTCCTAAGAGAGAAAATTAAAAGCAAGTGTAACAGATAAAAAGAGCAAAGCATTAGAATGGAAGAAGATGAATTAAGACCAGAGAACCAAAGGCAAACCCCCATCTAAATAGGCCACTCACACTGTTAATATGGATAAGTGAACAATTTGAAAGAGGAGCATAAACGTTAGCATGTTTGTATTGCAAACTGGTAAATGCTCCAGTTACTGCTTCCCAAAATAGCAAGGAAGTGGCACATCTCTCCTCATGAGATCTCAGCATCACACTTTGAGCTATGAAGTAAACTAGGTTACACAGGTTTATTGGAAAGTCTGCTTATTGCCATTGGGAAAAGAGCATTTAATGGACCTGGCTAATAAAGAGGCTGTAATACTGAAACAGGTCATATGAATACAAATAAAATATACCTCTCATTGTACTTTTACCTTCACCATGACTAGAAGGGAAAAATTCTCAGAGCTTCCCCCATAACACTACCACAGATACTTAAACAAAAATTAGAAACAATGAAACTTCAAAGCAGAAGTCTTTCAGAGATTTGTGTTAACTGTTCAAGAATTCCACCAGGCAATTTAAGCTATTGCATGCTACTGTCTCACTTAGGGAGAGACATTTTGAGCTTTCAGTGCTGTAAAACAGTTGAGTACATCTGTATTATGAGTGTTGAAGAGTCACTGTAAAAACCAAGTGGTTAAGAATGGAACAACTGAAGCAACCCCTTTTATTCAGGGCTCATTTAATGAACATCAGTTGTTTGGATGTTCTGGGGAGAACCAATCACCATATTTATGTCTTTGGCTATATGGCTATAGTTTCACCACCCTCAGTTTTATGCATCTTGAATAAAATACAGTACAGATGACTCTCCTGGCACTTGCTTCACATTTCTTTACTGTGAAGGGGTGCACTGATACTCTCCTTGACAGAGGGGGCTGCTCCTAAAGCCAGATGACCACAGGATCATTGGCTAATTGAATCTCCAGAACCCCTTAGGCCTCACTCTAATCAGCTGTAATTGTTCTCTTCCTTTCCTAATGTAACACAGAGCACATCTTTCCCATTTCCATTGAAATGGGGATGAAAGATGTCATTATTGAAAAGTCTTATAAGTCATTCACATAAAACAGACAGAAATATAAAGTGAATATTCTGAGAAAAATCTGAGCACACTTACCTCGCATTTTTCTTTAAAAGAGGAGTGAAAACTCTGAGTCATCTTGATTTTTAGGTCATTTGACTTCTATTACTTTTGTCTTCTACCTTTTTGTAATCTCTCCTATAAATTATTTTATTAAAAGTTATAAAACAAAATTTATCTGGAGTTTGTATAGCCTAGGATATGTTCAGGGGAAACTTCCACCATAGTTGTGGACACAGTAGATTCCCTGACAAAAGTGTTTAAAATCATACAAATATTCAGGAAACAAAACTTTTCTTTTCATTAGCTTCTCCTTGCTACACTAATCTGATTAGACTAATAAATTGTAAAGAATGAAAACTGGTAGTTACATCAAATTAATGTCACTGAAACTATTGCAATCCAATCAAAACTATTCAATATCCAAACCCATTTTATAGCTTTTAGGATAATCAGCCTAATAAGAGGTTGATCATCTTCAATTACTTTCAAACTGAATGTCAGAATATTTCTCCTATTAATTCGATTAAAACAGTACCATCATCTTCCAAAGGCACTGTGTTTACAGTAGAACTGCCTTGATCTACACAACTCAGACATTGCCTTTAAAATCCAAAACATGGATTCATGAGCACAAAGCTCAGTTGCTTCTGGTTCCTTTTGCAGCACTGCTGCAATTCTGTCAGCTTGAGCTGAACCTCTTTGGTGTAACAGAAAGGAATCCCAAGCTCTACAGAAATTTATTCTAAAAAATTGTCTTGAAATATTACAGACCAACTGATATTCAATTCTTTCAAGGGCTGTCAGATCTCTTCAGGAATCTGTAAGGCTTCTTTGCCTAGAATGAGGAACTTTGTGCTTGCTGAATTCCCACAGGGCTGCCTAAGAGCAGCCCCCATCACTGCCCAAGCAGGGCTGCAATCTGTGCTGATGCCCCAGAGCTTCTGTGAGAGGGGAAGAGGTCCTGCCACTGAAACCTCAAATCTGCAGTACTGGAAGGAAAGTTACAAATGGAACATGTAATTTCAAGAAGTTCTAGCTGAGTATTATAGTATAGATAATTTACCTGAATGTTTTGTTGGAAGACATTTCTGTATTCCTAAAACAGAACACAAGCAGTGTTAGGTGTAACTATAGGATGAAAAAGTAAATTTCACTACAACTGCTTCCTATTAATTTGTTAAATAATGCCAAAATCCAGAGGAGGTTATGTACCTGTAGCTCATTTACACTTGGGCTTTTTGCATGTACACATCATCTGTTCTGGACTAAAATACAAACAGTGCCTGTTCACAGTGAAATTATTCATGAAACAGGAAATAATCAGACTAATTTTACTGAACTTTAGATAGCCATGTTGATATTTGACATGCTACACCCACCCAGCTCAAGAGTGCACAGCTTGTGAGGAACTGTTTTGGTTTGGGGTTTTTCCCCTGACCTCCCCTGTAGACTTATAGGAACACATTCATGATGGAGCAAGACTATTTATGTTCTTAGAGCTGGCAGTAAAATAAAAGTCAAATTCAGATATCTGCAGCCTCTAATTAAAAGAAAGAAAATGGTGTTTACAAGAAGGAAAATGGTATTTAACTAAAACTGTTTTAGACACAGTTCTGTTTGCCAGTTGAATGAAAACAAATGTTAGCATGAAGCAAGTGCACATCCAGGATGAAGGTTTAAGAAACAAATAGTATCATCCAACTACTTTAAAATTCTTCCTACACCAATAAAAGTATCATTGAGCTATAGAAAAAGAAGATTTTTGGAAAGCAAAGTCTGTTTTTCACACAACTATTTTTTAATAGACACCATGCTATATGTAAAGAGCTAAACCTAAAAATAATGAAAGCCTCATAGTTAAAATCAAGCAAGACCACTGAGAGGAAGCTCAAAACCAAAAAACCTTGTACCATCAGGACAAATACTAGTTGACAGACATGAAGCCTCTTTCTCACCATGAGGTGCGAAGTAATGTGAGATTTTTGCCTTCTATCATTCATGAGAGAATTAACTCCCCCTTTTCCTTTTTGTTTCTAGAAAGAATCCCTACCCCTGTAGTTTACTTTCTGCATGATGCAGAAGAGAAAAGGAGGTGGTGGCAGGAGATTGTTTTCTTCCATCGCAACTAAAGCAGCTTTATAAACACGCCAAAACAGGCACTAGATATCCTGGAGCTGAACTTTGGGTCATTCACCTCTGCTGTTTCCAGAATTATATGCCAACTCAGGCAAAAAAGGAGACAAATAGTATTACAGATTATGTGAGTAGGAGAACACACCAAACTGGATCGAATACAACTATCCTGCTCGGCTTCAGAGGTCAGTGTTTTCATCTTGTTCTATAGACAGGAAGATACCCTGGGAATCCTGCCAGGAAAAATAGAAGCACCAAAGTTTAGAACAGAAAAAGGTTTAAAAAATCTCAACTAGCTAATCACCTCTGACACAGAATGCAGAAAACTCACCCTGACACAGTCTTGAAGCAATAACAGACTTGCAGAATTTCTGATTTTTTACCTATTTCCCACCCTCAACTGAATGAGATCGTTCAAGTAATAGGAAATATATAACGCAAAGCTGTGCTAAATTAGACACAAGGAAAGAGTATTGCCCACAATAGTGAGCCAGCAAGGTACCATTTCCAACATTTGTTAGGTATAGCCCTGAAGGGACAGGTAGGTATCCTGAAGGGACCAAAAAGTTCTCCCTACTGCAGCAGTTTTGCCAGCATGTTCTGCTGCTATGAACAGCCTTATATTAGAGGCAACATATTAATATATTAGACCATGAGGGGAAAAAACCAATCACTTCATCACCATTATGTTTTCCTGTAACATATACAAGACAACTTCAGTCAAGAGCTTCTTTCTTAAGCAGGATCTGAAATACAGTGTAAAAAAAATTCTGACACAGAAAAACATTAAGCAGAGAAAGCGCATACTCTGCAAGCCGTGGATGGATGCACAGACATACAGATGGGAAACTGATGAGTGTCTTTATTGGCAATCTGCCATTTATCAACCAGTACCTCACAAAACCAGTATCAGAAAATCAACATATTAGGATGTTCCTCATAGCTGTACTCATCTTCAAAGGCTTCTGAAGAAAGGTCTTTGCTCCTCATCTGGTGTGTTTGTTTTCTGGCATCTTTCACTTAAGAGATGCCTAAAAAGTTTGCCAGATAAAGTTTATAATCTTCTACATTTTTTAACCTGAGAAAATAGCCTCGTACTTAGAGGTAGAAATTTCCTTGGAAATCTGAAGGAAGTGATTCAGTATGCAAATAGCACAAGAACAGAGGCAAGACACATACTTCATTTTACAAAAAGTCCACCAAAAATTCCTCTATATCCTGTGATCCAATTTCCCAAATGCAAAGAGTCATTCCTGCCAGCATCCTAAATAAGCTGCTGCACAGACACATCACTGAAGGAGATGTGCACAAAAATCTGCCTTTGTAACCAAAAGGGCCTTCAGCAGGTATCTTCAGACCTAGGCCATTGTATATATCCAGTGAAAAGTAAAGCTTTCAAAGTACAGTATCTACAAACAAAGGAAAGCTGAGAAAAGTAAGCAAGAGCCAGAGGATTTAACTATTCATACTTCCTCTTTCTTTTTACTTGCCTGATAAAATGTTCTGTGAAAAAGCCATACAATGACCAATCTAAAAATAAGTGAGTACTATTACAGGATCATTAGAGCAGAAGGCAGCAATTCTTCAAATACTAATTTTGTCTGGGCTGCTGCCAATATCGTTAGCCCTGCCTTTAGCTCAGCTCTGGTGGCATGAGTAATGACATTTGCAGAGCATGGCTGGGCTGTAGCAATGCCCTGCCAGTTGTTTGTGCCTATTGCAGCTACCTAAGGCACATCCAGTAGTCACATTCTCCTATTCTTTCATTGGGTAGTATTTACAAGAGTCAAGTGAGAAGAGAGCTTTACACCCTCCAGCATCATTGCCTTTTTTTTTTTTTTTTTTTTTTTTGTGTGTGTGTGTTTTACGTCAAAATAAAACTGTTTGAGGGATATTCCTCGGTGATTTACCACCAGGTTTCCCTCTTTTCAAGTCTTTCTTACAAAAAGTTATCAGAAACAAGAAGTAGTTGCCAAGATTAGAGATGCTTATTTAGACTCCAGAAGAAGCCTCTCCAAACTCTGAGTCTCCTTCATGTTCATATTTCGTTACTGTTAATTTAAAAGCTGAAAAAGAGTAGGTGTTCTGAAACAGTGAAGAAGCCAAGTGCATCAAAAGCCTCCTCTGACTGCAGAGAATATTTTGGCTGCTACTCAGAAGCTACTACCATGATTCAATTATTTTAGCTCCAGCTAGGCTTCAGCATTTTGAAAGAAAGACTGGCACAGGGAGGAGAAATATAAAGCACGAGAACAGCAAAACTCAGATCCAAGCAGCAGAAGGAGAATGTGCTTACAATAAAATGAAAATATGTTTCATAGCTAATGACCGCAACGCAGGGCTTTTTCTTCTCTAAAGTTCCCACCCTACTTGAAAAATTTTCCAGTACCTTAGACATTAGGATCCAACAGACCACAGAACAGATGTAAATTCTGGATATAAATTCATTAAGTTCTAAATTATACTTTCAGTTTCATATTCTGATATTTTATGAATCTCATTTTTTCTGATTTATCCAAATATAAACCACAGTATTATGTTTGTGAGTTACATAGAGGTTTGATACAGTATTTATATATACTAAAAAACCTAAGCCCTTGACTGTCTTATTTTGAAGCACACCCTTGAAAGAACCTATAAAAAATTAAATTGAGTATTTAGCATTTTACAGTATTTTTCTGAAAAATTAATAATAGAATTAGAAAATATTTGCATTTTTTCTTCATTATTTCAGGTACAATTTTTATTCTTTCAAAGTCAGCAACTAAAGATGTCAGTGGTTTTTTTCTGTTATGAAGCCTATAAACAGTGATTGTTTGTTAAGGAAACCAGAAGTTTTATCTTGTGAGCTGCTTGATACAAACATCAGTTAATGGGGACTTTGATTTGCTAAGCAAAATTTGACAGGAAATTGCATAGGCAGAAGAAAAAAAGAAAAACTCTTTTCCTTTTAATGTCTTCCTCCTCCTCTAATAAAAAAGCACATATAACTAATTAAGATTGTATTTAGAGGGTAAAGCTTTTAGTCAATCTTTATTAATGGCATGTAAAGACACTATTCCCTTCCACACACATGCAATCCTCTTCTACAGGCTTTTTTTCCTGTTCTTTCTCTGAAGCACCTCATTGAGGCTGAGACAACCTTTGGTCAGCTGGACTAGCAGAGCCTTTCATTTTTCCCGGAAATGTATTCTCTCTATTCAATCTGGTTTTGCAATCCTACATTTCTAGTGGCCTCACATATCTTGAGATCCCCCCTGTGAGGAGGTCGCCTCAGTTCCTGCTTCCTTACCTTCCAAGAGGTAAGTCAAAATACTTCTATTTTTTCTAAGCAAACTGCCAGAAGTTCCATCCTGTAAAAATCTGAAGTTTCAACCTCTTAGTGTGTTGGTATGAAAACCAAGCAATGGAAGATGAGAATTTCCCACCAGTCAGACAATATGAGTTTTATTCATTTCTCCTGCATGGGATATATGTTGCTGGCCATATACTGGCAGATTATTGTTTGCCTGAGGGACACCTTTTCCTCATGTTGCTCATATATCTGTGAAAAGGTCAGGTGTCTCAGCCAGGTAGACTTAGACCCTTCTCAGTACCATGACTTATTTGGCCATCTGTATCTGTCAATACAAATACAGCAAATCAAAGCCAACAATGTATTTTGGAAGTGAAAAACAAGTGGACAGGCCATTTTTTCTGTCCATGCTGAGATAGGTGGAACTAATAAACTTTTAATACCAAATAGCAAAAGTGCAGTATTGGTTAGAGCTAATAAGAAGCCAAAAAAATTGTTCTAGTTCTTACTTATAGAAAAACTCTCCCAGTCTAAAGTAAAGAGAGGGAAAGACCACAAAGTAACCATATAGATTCAGAAGATACTCAATTTATCTACTCTCCATTTCTAACTCTTAGCACAGTAGCTATACTAGACTGTGGCATTCCATGGAAAGGAAAATGTCTGGTTTAATCACAATGAAGAAATGCCAAACATCAATAACTTCACGATACAGAATTTTGTATTTCTCACTTGTGAAAGTATTTGCAATCTTTTCCTTACACTTTTTTGTTAAATACTATGCTCAAAAACACATGAAAAACATATACATCTTTCCTAAACTGCATACACTTTACACTGAAATGATTTTCAAAACTATTTCCATGCATTTTATTCACTGTGTTTTCCACCATCTGAAGACAGTTTTTAAGAAAATCCAAGTTCATGCAAAACACTTGCAGGATCTAGCTCATGCTAGATATACAACTGAACCAGTCCAATAACCTTTCTGCACCATCTCAAGCAACTTCGTTCAAGATCCTAAAATAGTGTTATTTTGCCATTATTTTTAATGTCTATTTTGGTGCAATTCAAGTTGTTTGAAAGAAGAGAGTAATTTTAAATGGCTACAAAAATTCAGCCATATCCAGTTGGATAAATATAAGTTAAGGTGAAGTCATCATTACAGGCTTTCATTTTTACTCCTGCTGATGGCAAAATGTCAGCAAAAGGTTCCCAGCAACACTTCTGAAATAAGTGCTATTCAGGAGACTAATTCTTGAATGTGAGAGTGGAATCACATCCAGCCTAAGCAGAAGAAAATCGCTGCCCTTTCTGCATCTACACAGAAAATACAAAACTTTCTAGCTATGCTTAAAAGACTGAAAGGTGCTGGCATCACGCACAAATCTGCAAGAATTGAAATGTCATGTTCACTCTGGGAGAGAAAAGAATCCTCAGGTGCTCATTACCACTAAAAAGTGTTCCCACAGAAACCAAACCCCAGGCTTTCTCTACATGATCAGCTTTTAAAGGTTAATTAACAATAGGAAGTGATAAAAATTTATAACCTACTGCTCATTATTTTTTAATGGTGTGATTTCCAATTTTTTTATCATTGGGCTTACACTTGAAATCAAAGTCCCATCTGCTTACATCTCATGAAACCCTGGGGACAAAAAATAAAATTTAATATTCTAAACCTTTTATTCCATGCTGGAGATACAGAACTCATTCATTTTCCATCCACATGCCCCCAGGATGCAGATTCTACACAACTTTGTAATAAACATCCTTGAAAGCTCTCTGCCATAAGCTACAACACTTAAGCAAAAAAATTTTGAAACAGTATGTCATGGTTTAACCCCAGCCAGCCACCAAGCCCCACAAAACCACTCACTCAGTCCCCTACCATTAGAAGCGTGGAAAGAATCCAAAGATAAAAGCAGGAAAATTCATGGGTTGAGATTAAGAAAGTTCAACACAGAAAGCAAAAGCCTCACAAAAAAACAAAGCAAAACAAGGAATTAATTCACTGCTTCCCATGGGCAGGCAGGAGTTCAGACATCCCCAACACAGTAGGGCCCCATCACAGGTAGCTGTGAACGTGGGAAGACCAACACCAACACTCCAAACATCCCCCCATTGTTCCTTCTTCTCCCACTTCATACATTGAACATGATCCCTTATGATCTGGAATATCCCTTTGGTCAACTTGTAACACCTGCCCTGGCTTTGCCTCCTCCCAATCTCCCTCAAAATCCTTGTCAGTGTGCTGGTATAAATAGCAGAAAAGGCCTTGGCTCCATGTAAGACTTGCTCAGCAATAGCAAAAACATCTTTATGTTATCTACCCAGTGATCAGCACAAATCCAAAACATAACCCTACACCTGCCACTTTGAGAAAAATTAACTCTTCTGCAGCCAAAACCAGAACCAATAATAAAAATATCTATAACCTGTTCACTTTTGCAATTCAAAGTATATTTCCTGTAGAAACTTTGTTCTAAATCACCTTTCTTCCATAAAGTAAATCTTTTTTCCAGGAACTGAGAACTCCAGTCTTAAGGCCTTGCATTTTTTGTTTTATAAAAAAATGCAGAAATCTGGGTTGCACAAATCTTCACTTGGCTGTAAGGCATTGCAATCCAGGTTGCACAAATTTGTACATGGATGTAAGGCATTGCAATTGTGCACTACAGAAAAGCTACCAAAAAACTCTGGTCCGGAGAGAACACCTCTATTCCTCTAGCTCATTGCAGCTACTCATGGCTGGAAAACGTTCATGTACATTATAACATCTGACTTGCACAATGACCCAACAAGCATCATTTGCAAGATAATTTTCAACCTGAAAAATATAGGCTGTGGCCACAATACAGTTATAATTCACTGGAAGCATTTGAACACTCACCACAGGAGGGCAATCCTGGTACTACAGAACAGAACAGAAAGGTGTGTACCTGTGTGGGCTCTCATGCCCATGCTTCTCCCACTTTCAATTGACTGGGTGCAGTTTCCATAGTGGAAGCTGTGTCCTCATCACCAGCATGCTGACCATGAAAAGGAGAGCTTTTTAACTGAGGATCACTGTTATAGCAGACTTTCCTTTGGCTCCCAGAATTGTTTCTAAACAGTTCCGGGCATGAACAGATTAGAACTTCTGGAAGTGTAAGTGATGATTCTGCACGAGTGGTTACCCAAAAATATTGAAAACCATCCTTGTGGCCCAGTTAAAATGCAAAATTTCTAATATTCAATGGCAGAACATTCTTGGTATCAATCCAAATCATAACCAGGATATTGCTATAGGGTAAACAACCCTAGGGCAAAAAAAGAAATGCAGATCTCTGTATACCAGCAATCGAGTTCCCTGAAATGTCTCAACTCTTAGAAAAAATACCTCATCAAGGAAGAATTTATTCCTTCACTATATTTTGATGGGTCCATGGACCTAAGTGAGCAATTGCACCACATTTACTTAACCTGATTAAACAAAAAAAACCCTTTGCTTCTATCTTATCTCCCAAAGACAAATCATAGTGAAATGCGTGATGTATTTTTTTCAAGAACACTAACATTTTGAATCCACAGATATCCATTAGATTTCTGCTAAGCAAAACAGTTAAGTACTTCTGCTGAAACTTTCATAGCCTAAAAGTAACATCACTCCATGCTGCCAGCAGTGATCTCCACTAAACATAGAGTTTGGAACTTACATTAGAAAAAAATACTGCCAAAATTGAATCTCTAAAAAGCAAAAGATGGAAGATTACAGATAGCAGACCAAGTCAGAGAACTGTGAACCAAGAAACCCACCCTATTGTGAGAATGTTTCTCACAATACAACAAAATACATCCAGGACACACCACCTTATTCCACCATGAAAGCACTTAGTCATGCCACAGCAGTAAGAAGTAATATTTAAGAAAGTCTGTATTTGTAATCTTTTATATTCTATTGGAAACAGAAGTTCCGCTTATGATTAATGGCAGAATCCTGGTGCCTGCTGATGTCACATCACCATAATCTGACATTGCCTGACTTCAGCAGAGCTGCTATTATTTGTTTTCCTTTGACTACAGACAGCCCTGTTATTTAAGAATTAGAAGCTACTGCTTTTGCATTGCTCTAATAGGACTACTCAGGAGAATGTCTTTTCATGTTTCTTATCTACACTGTTTTCTTAAATGCTTGAAATTCAGACAAATGTGTGAAATGCTGGCTGTTGGGAGTATATATAGGCACACAAATATACCCACTCACACACACTCTGCTTGCACAGAAGCAGGGCAAGCACCCAAAACAAAAATTTTCCTTTGAGGCACCTTTCTGGTGCACAAACACCAGAGGCTCAATGCAAGTTGTCAGAAAACTGCTCCTGTTCAAGGGTACTGCATTAAGGTTCAATGGCATCTCAATGTCACTTGGGCTCGAGGTCTGTCCACAGGACAGTCATTCCAAGGAGTGTTTTGTGTAAAGTGGGACACATTCCAGTGAACTGTGACCCCTCCTTGTAGAAATCAGGTCACAAAGCAGTGGGGAGGGCTGCAGAGCAAGGAGCTGCATACGTTTATGTTAGATAGGAATCCAGGTTCTTAATATAGGCATTACATCCTCAGCATGCTCCTGTGCTAGGCTGCCTGACAATATCACAAGAGATTCCTCGTACTCAAAGAAACTTTCATACATTTAGGGTGTTTTGCCTTGATCTTGAAAAAAAAATTCAGCTTTGCTTTCCACACAGGTTAAGCATCCTGATCTAGGTGTGCAAGAGTGCTATTTCAAGGATCAGAACAACAAAAATTAGTAAAAAATAAAGATGCCCCAAAGCTAGTTCTTGCATTAGCTGAAATCTTCAATACACAATGATGGGGGAGCAGAGTATTGGACCCCAGGGAATCTTTATTAGCTACTTTTTGGATCAGGAATACTAATCATATTACTAATTTTTTAAGTATTGGGAGCTTTAAACTCAACAGTTGCTTAGTAATGTATATCTTGTCTGTGTCTATTAAGATTCTGTTTGTCCTACAAATCATCCTGGGTTGGGTCAAAGAGTGTTGCCACTGCTAATAAACCCAAACCTGGGCTGAGCCCAGTTTTGAGCTCCTCAGTGCAAGACATATAGTCATACTGAATCAATTCCTGTAAGGAACCAAGAAAATTCTGAAGGGATGGGATAATGAGGAAAGTCTGAGATACCTGCACAATATAGCCTAGAGAAGGTTCATGGTTTATTTTATTTATGTATAGACCTACAGAAAGAGGGTGAAAAGGGGAACAAGTGAGGCCCTTCTCAGTAGTGCTCAAGTAACAAAACAAGAGGAAAAGGACAGCAATTGAAACAGAGAAGGCTCCAAACGAACATCAGGAAGTCCTTTTTCAATGTAAGAGTGACTGAGCACTGGCACAGGTTGCCCAAGGATGTTTGGAATACCTCCAAAGAGGGAGAATTCAAAAGCCATCTGAACACAGTCTGGATCTATGTAGCCATGCTTGAGCAGGCAGCTGGATCGGAACACCTCCAGAAGCTCCTTCCAACCTCAAAGCATTCTGCAATTAGAAGTAGACAGAAGATGCACTAGCAAAATCCTGTTATACTGAAATATGACTCAAAATTTCTTATCTTCAGTTAAGTCATGGAACAATAACTTTGAAAATGCAGCAGTGTTGCTTTTGGTTATGTTGATAGGAAGATCACATTTGTACCTGCAAGTATCTGGAAAGTTTAATTAAATGTAAATCAGAACCACCCTTAAAAATTCAGAAGCATGGAATTCTCAGTCCTTTCCATTCAGCTCTTCCCTAAGGACAAAAACAAGTAATTATGTGATCAATCATCTGAAAATCCAGACTTGGACAAAACAGTGAACTGAACAAATTCCAACATCTTCAGCACAATGCACAAAAGGTGAAAGGAATAAGCAAAATATCTAATACTTAAATGTAGAATTGGCTTATTTTACTGTCCTTTGTGATGAGTGAGAGTTGTCAGGAAGAGAGTGAGAGATATCAGGTGCTCCCATTTGTGGGCACCCAGATATTTTGCCCAGTTCCAGTTTGCTGCACCAGTTCCTTTGTCTGGCAGTTTCACCCATTCTCCCTGAGTTAGACATACAAGTAAAACCTAAACTGTGAATCTGTAACTGTTTAAGAACATTTTTACACTAAAAATCAAACCCACAGCAATTTTGAAGCACAGAGTTCATTATAAGCAACCAATAAAGGTATAGTGGTTGGGGTAGATACAGTGCCTACTTGTACGAGACATCTCCACAAAAAAAGGTTTTCTCTGAACTGGAAAACAAGGATGAATTGAAATAGTGATTTTTAAAAACACAGTAAAAATAATGGATTTTTAATATTTCTGCAAACCTCCCAAGGGAAGATTTGCAAAATGGCATATTTCATGCAGTTCCCCTACCTAGAGTTAGGGTTAATGGTAATAAATAACCTCTACTCCTATTAATGACATCCTGGAAACAGCAATAGGCTCCATAACAGTTCTCCTTGGAGAACAATAAATGCACATTTAAATAGTGCTTTTTCAGCAATCTGAGTTGATTGATACAATCACACACAAAATCAAGAAACAGAACCAGAAGGATCTGAAACTTTCAGAAGGAAAAAATAAAAAAATAAAACAAGCATAACAACAAACCAAAAAACCCACAAGAGCAACCAACCAAGACAAATAAATATTCTAATTTGCCTTACACAGGTCATATTTACAAGGGAACATTCTTGTTTTGAACCACAGCAATATGTTGGTCCTCTCAAGCCCAGAAGAAATGGATTAAGAAGGATTTTGCAGCTTAGTAGCCTCCTGAAGGAAAACAAGAACAGAGCTGTCCAGGAGCTGACAGTGAGAACTATCATGCCAGTAAGGCTGAAACAATTGCTGACAACAACCTATTTCATCAACCAAGACACAGAAAATAGTGACAAAAACACAGCACTCAAGGAAGGAAGACTAACCCAGTGGAAAACAAGGCAGCCATGTGTCCCTGTGGCAGCCAAGGCTAACACTGTCCTGGGCTGCATTAGCAGGATGGCTGCCAGCAGGTCAAGGGAGGTGACCCTTTCCCTCTGCTCAGCAGTGACCACCCCTGAAGTGCTGCACCCAGTTTCGTGTTCCCCACTACAGAGGAGATAGGGGCATACTGGAGAGACTCTTGTGAAAGACCATGGAAATGATGAAGCAACTGGAGCATCTTTCACATAAGAAAAGGCTGAGCCATCCTCTTATTGATGTATAGATGTGCCTGCAGGGACAATGTGTAGAGGACAGAGCCAGGGTTTCAGTGGTGCCCTGTGGAAGGACCAGAGGCAAAAGGCCAAACTGAAACACAAATTGAACATCAAGAGCAACTCTCTCATGGTGAGGAGGAGTGAACACTGGCACAGGTTGCCCAGGGAAGTTGTGGACTCTCCATCCCTGGACATATTCAAAACTGTCTGGATACCATCCTGCGCACCAGGCTCTGGATGACTGTGATTGAGAAGGAGCACTGGACAATCCCCAGAGACTAATTACCCAATGTATTAGGATTAGAAGGTTAAATTCAAGGCTTACTTCTCATTCAGATACTGAGTTAGGCAGCCAGATACTGGCATTAAAAAGAATGGAGCATGATCAATAGCTACACTTTTAACTACTATATATTCTAGGAAAGAGCAGTCTTATTTTTAGGAGAAAAAATATCCAAAATTATTTGGTTTCAATCTTGCCTTCAGAGTATATACAGTACATTTTCACTATGAGGCTTAGGTTTTGGTCTTTTTGTTTTTCTTGGCAGAACTGCAGAACTGACCAGAATATTCTCAATAAAATACTACTTTTCCTTAAGCATTAAAAAACCTTCCTAATTATATATGCACCTTAGAAGCTATTCCATCTTCAAGAAGCACTTAGAATGTCTAAGTTTGCTCACAAAGCTTTCCTTCTATTTCTAACTCTTTAATTACTCAAGTGGTCACAATTGCAATTGAAAGATTTACACTGAGATTTAGGTTCATTTTAAAATGAAATTCTTAAAAAATTCATTATTGAAATAGACTTTGCCAAATGGATTGAAAGTTAAATGGAAATTATTTCTGTAATGTGGAATTTTTAAACTTCTCTAATGTAGTCTATTGCTACCTCCTACCAATTTAGCATCCTAATTTTGCCTCCCGAGATTTTGAGGTTCTTATAAACTCCTGTTGTTCTCTTCTACCTGCAGCTAGAGTACTAATAACTTCACAGCATTTATAAGCGTCCCATTTCTCAAACACCGTAAGGCAGAAATAGCTTCTGGAGGATGTAAAACCTTTGACATTTAGATCCCTTCTTCAGAGTCTTTAATTAAAATTATCATATCCTAACAGTCTGACAGACCAAGTGCTTTTCCTTAAGTTCTCATCACCAAACCTACCCTCATTAGGATTCTAATGGGAGATCTCTGCAAGAAAATAATGGAAATTTGATCATCGTCTTCCCAGATCAATTCACATCAGAAATCCAGAAACTGTCAACTGTCAACTGTCAACTCCAAATCTGTAATATGATAGCAGGAAGTTCTGTGTTTTCTGTACAAGAGGTCAACATTCCAGATTTTACTCAGTTAATTCACAAAGGAAAGAAGCATGCATTTTCCTAACTCTTTCCTGGACCTTGAATATACTAGATGCATTATAAAAAATTACTTCTGAAATCATATTTTCATAAAGATGTTATGTCTGGACAATGAGGCTCTCTGGGTTCTTCACACAATACCCAGAAAAAGACATTAAACAAGCAAAAAAATGCTAGCAATTTTACTTGCTCATAGAATCACATCTGATACCACCTTGAGAGACAGAGCTTTTGTTTGAGATCCACCTGTTTGACCTGTCAGAATAGAAACACAGCAGTTGTAGCAGATGTGACTCAAAGAGAAAATATCACTGACAGTGACATCTTTGTCAGAAAGGACAACTTTCCTGCTGAGAGAGTTATGCTAATTACCTGGAAATTCACAGCTGTTGAATACCAACCTCAAGATGTTTGAAAGTAAAAACAGATATATTAAGAAAAAAAATTCATAGTAATTTTTACCAGTAAATCTGGTTTCAAAGCAAAAATGTAACCAGCTCTGCTTGAAGTCCTTTAACCTTCAGCCAGATTTTACATTGACCTGCAGTATAGCTGATGCCTAAAAAGAAAAACCATTCTGCTAAAAATTAACAATCTCACCTCATTTGCAATTTATTGCATATTTATTTGAAATCTAAGTTTTACTTTCAAGAAAATGCAAAAATAGCATTTAGAAAACAATTTTGTGCACTTGAGAAACCACAGTAAACTTAATGCTGCTGAAACCAGCTCTAAAACAAGTCCCTATTGTTCAAAAAGACCATTACAGGAATGAGTAATGGCCTGTCACAAGTCTTGCTCACTTGACTAAAGAGCAGCGGATATTTGCATAGTCAAAATAATGTAATTGCACGTTATCTCCATTTTAGCCCTGGTCTCAAGACAAAACCAAAAAGAAGGCAGTTTTTAACTCACAGTCCATCACAACACTCAATTTTCCACAATTATAGGAATACATAACTTGAGCTGTGAATGCAAACACAAGAGCACCTAACTGGGGAGAAGGGATGGGGGTGTGTAAGGAGCGAGTGAATATCCAAAGCACAATTTCTAAACTCTCAAGCCAAAGCCTCTCTGCTACTTGCAACCATTATAGGCTGATTGCATATTTTGATAACATCTACACAAAAGCAGCACATCCTGAAATTCACCAACTCACAGAAAAAGAGATGAGACATAACCACAGATTAGAAAGCTCATTACGGAGCGTGCTTCTGCACATAGACTGCCAAAAATAAACAGGGACCTGAGGTTCCCTAAAGAGGCAAAATATTCCCAAAAGCAGTTCCCAAAAGTTGACAAAGCGTTCCCAAAACCAGGTTGTCTAGAAAACAAGAGGAGAGCTAGGAGACACAAAGAAACTGATCAGTGCTGGAGAAAAACCTAAAGATGAAGGATGCATGGAGACAAATGCCAGTGGTGCAGAGGAACCGCAGTCTTTAATACCAGGGACTGAAACTGTGAAACAATGAGCATCCCCACAGCAGCATCCACAACCTCCTGCCCAACCTCCCTGGACCCACAGCAATCTCTGCCAGGAATGGAAGCCAAGACCTAGAGAATGCAGCACTGTGTAAGAGTGAGGAAGCTCATGTGAGCTAGAGTCAAGCTGGGCAAAAGCTCTCAGCTCACCTGTATCTGTTCTTAGATTAACTCACCCCAGCATCTAGATCTGCACTAAATTTACTTTGCCTAACCCATGACAAGATATTTTCCAGCTCAGCTCTAAATCCTACTCATTTTTGCCTTTTTTGTTTTTGGAGTTAAAAGTTCTTTTACTGAAACTCTCACTCTCAGGATATCTGATACTTTTTCACTTTTTTCCCATCCTCTAAAACCTTGGGTTTATCCAGATCAAGTGTATGCAGTGAATTACTAATATATCTGCCTTGCTAGAATAGTGACATCTACACATCAGGTTACAGAATGGCTTGTTTTAATTCAGAAATCAAATATTCAAATTAATATCATCTAGAAACCTTGATAAAAAGATTCAGACATCTGTTTACTTTTTATAAGAGACTCTCCCATTTTCATGTAACCTCTTTTTTTCCACACCTATCTTTCCCCCATAAGTAAAGCCTCTACCGCAGAGATCAAGATTTACACCACGTATCAGACAATAATTTACATGCAGCCAGAATTACTAGTATGTATTTATCACCTAAGGTTATTCTCCATTTTATTTTCAGTTATTTTTCATTGTAATTGTAGACAAAGAAAACATCATGGGGGAGCTTGGAAGACATAGAATCATACTACAAGAAGACCTATTAGTTCTTCTAAATAAAACACCTTTCTAAATCAGAATTCAAAGAGGTGGAATAGGCTACCATTTTAGCAAGAAAAAAAATGTTTTTAGAGAAAAAGGTTTATCTTATGAAAACCTTCTCTTTTTCAGTAACTGAAACTAACATGTATGACAAGATGAGAACTTGTAAAGTATTAAGACTCTAAGATAAAATTGCAGGAAATTCAAAGAGTTTTAACAAAAAATAAACCAAACCATGAATTTAAAAAAATTCATCAAGTGTGATATCTGTAATTATTATTCACTAAAATTTAAAGAAGCTGTAGTACACAGAAAAACATACTAAATTGTTTCTCACCACATCTGAAAACTGATTTGATCTGATGCCAAAACATCTCATGTTTCATTTATTTCATTCAACTCTACTTTGCACTACTTTCTGTGTCTCCATAGATGACTTATCTCATGGAAAATTGCCAGGATAAGTAAGTAAGGATATTTATACTTAGCATGATTATTCCATTCATTCTCTTGGTTACAAACTGTAACTGTAAATGAAAGCTTTTGCCCCAAAAGTGCAATGAAGCATATGTACTAAAGGTTACTCCAGACTAAAGGGTAAGATTTTTTGTTCTTCTAGTTGAACATCATTTCTCTGAAGGCAAAGCCATGTCAGTTTCCAGCAGTTGAAAATATATTCAATATATTTGAGATTTGAAATTGCTCTTAAGGTCTGTGCTTATAAGGTAGAGAACCTGCAAGGCAGATCACTTTTTCTAGTTCTTGAATAACAAAGGGAAGTCACCATAAAACTTCAGAGAGCATAATTTCTTGAAATATCAATTTACAAGCCTCATATTCTTAATGCTAATTTGTATCAAAGATAGCCTGCTAAAATTTAGACTGACCTTTGGTCTTGCTCGTATTATATTAATACCTCTAGTCCTCAACACTATATAATTTTTATTTCCAAGTAATGAGTTGCTGGTTAGCAACAAAGAAATTCGGTTCAGCTACTAGATTGCCTGCATTTCTGGGAAAGGAAAGAACACCTGACACCACGTCACCTATCTTGGCCTCTATAAGAAATTGGACATGTGCCAGCAATGTGCATTCATAGCCCGGAAATTCAAGTGTGTCCTGAGCTGCATAAAAAAACCATGGCCAAAGTTTGAGGGAGGTGATTCTTCCCCTCTTCTCTGCTTTGATGTGAGTCCACATGGAATACTGCTTGCAGCTTTGAGACGCACTAGAAAGATGTGGAGCTGGTAGAGTGTGTCCAGAGGAGGGTCCCAGAAATGTCAGAGGGCTGGAGTGCCTCTCCTATGAGAGCAGATTCAGAGCGGGACAGCTCAGCCTGGAGAAGAGAGGACACCAGGGAGATGTTATTACAGAACTTGAATAAGTAGAGGGCGTGTAAGAAAGATGAAGCAAGACTCTTTACAAGGGTCTGTAGTGGCAGAACTTGGGTGCCAATTTTAAGCTAAAAGAGGGGAGATGTAAGGAAGAAATTCTTTATGAAGATGGTGGTTGCCAAGTGAAACTGTGCATGTCCCATTCATGGAAGCTGCCAAGGTCAAGTTGGATGTGGCTTAGAGCAACCCAATCAAAGTAGAAAGTTTCCCTGCTTATTGCAAAGGTGTTGAACCAGAGGATCTTTAAAGGTCCTTCCCAATCAAATCATCTTATGATTTTATGACTTCTTCCTTTAAGGGAATAATCTAAACACTTTATAGTTCTCCATCATATTTCCTTATTAATAACTTAAAGGCCTTTGTACAATTCTTGATTGTTCTTCATATTCCATTTTGAATTGAACTTGCCTCTCCATATGCAAGTGTTTATATATATATATGTATTAAAATATATATAAATAAACATTCCCATGTGGTCTGCAAACAAACCTTAATTCATCATCATTGGCATTTATATTTATTTCTATTCATAACATGTTTCTCTCCTTATAGGTTACTGCGTGGCGCCACAGCCCACTCAGCACCTCCAGCAGAGTCTCACAACAGCTGTTCTGCTGTGCCTGAGAGAGCTGGTGTTCTAGACAGGAAAAATTTCTCCCTTTCCAAGTTTTTTCTTCATACCAGAATTTGATTTTTAAGAAATGCCTATAAATTAAGCACCTACCACTGACAGGTGCTTGATTTTCATCCCAGATATTCGTGATTCAATATTAAAAAAATGCCTATGTAGCTGTAGGGAAATTCAAGTGCTATTTGGAAGTATTCTTCACACAAGGAAAAAGTTGGGGACCCATTATTCTAAAAATACAGGTTCCAATTTTTCAAGGGACTTTAGGTAGAATTGATTGGCTACTGCTGGCTTTTAACACATATTTTTGTACAAGGGTCAAGTTTCAAAGAGAAGAAAAGTACACAGAATCACTAACAAAACTTCACATCTCCTGTTCACAGCTGTCCCAAAGCATGCAGATGTGGTCCCCCACCACTGGATTAATATTTTTCCAAGATTTCTCATTAGCTTTTCATAGCAAAATGACAGAGTATTTCCAGAAGAGTAGGAGACCTACACCTACTGTTTTCAAACCTTTACATTTCATTCAAGCTCTAATACACAAATGAAAAACACCAGCCCTCTAAAATTGACAGCAGGGTGGTTATATAAGTGAACTGTTGACTGTGGTAAACAGTAATCATACAAACGGAAAAGAAAATCCCAAATTAAAATCAAGCATAAGATTTCCATCAAGCAAGTGGAAGAACAGTCTCCCTCCTGTCTGTTGTCAGACATTTACACAGGTAATTCAAATCTCCATGAAAACCTATTCATTTCCATTGTTTGCAAAATAAACAAGCAAACAAACTAAAATAAAAAATAAAATAAAAACAAACCTGTTGTAAGTCTTCTATGCAACTAATCAAACCATGGGAACAAGCACAAAAAAAAAAAAAAAAAAAAGTACAAAAAAATTAAGATATACAAATTCTGCCCAAAAATTCACACTGTGCTATTATGGAAAATTAAGTCAGACTGGAAAACTGACAAATATTTTTTGTTACATTCAGTTCATTGAATTAAAGTCATCCCACCTTGTTAGGGACAGAAGCTGTTTTCACTTGCCATCTGCTGAGTGGCTTTTCTGCAGCATGCCAGTGATCCCTACCAAATTCAAAAGCTGATGTGTCTGTACCACAGCACTCTCTCAGATGCTATTTGACAAAGCATCTTTTAATCCTACTCAGACAGAACAGATGTTTTAGATGTCTCTTTTCCACCAGTAATTTTCCCAAATAAGACAGGGTATTTATGAGTGAATTACATGTACAGAGCTGTTACTAAGGATGTCAAACTTTCATTGATTTCCCAGGAGTACAAAGCAGAATGCACAGATTCCTCACTGCTCTCCACAGGGTCCAACAATGAACAAAGAATTGTTACAGCCATCACTTGCACAGGACACTGCTGCAGGCCCTTCCTGGCCCTTATCCAGCTGCAAGTGTCACCATGGCTCAGGATTACTAAGGCAGCACCAAATTTTCACACTGCCTTGCAAACTTTTTGTCAGCCTCTAAATCCACTTGAAAAGCCCATATACGCAAAAGTCAGAATGAAACTGTCTAAGAAGATTTAATGGTTTACTAACACTATTTTAAAGTGTTTTTTAATAAAGTATTATGGTACATAATCTTATAACAGGCATCGCTTGAGGCTTGCTAAAAGCCTGTGATAGGCTTGTTGTTTCTGCAGAAAATGGAGACAGATATCATTGACTGCCTTCAGTCCCTTCCCATTTAAACCATATTTTAAATTGCATCAGCTTTATGTCAAGAAATGAAATGACATAAACACACAGCTTTTTTAATTTAAATTAAATGGCAGAAATGCCTCACTGAAGAAAGCAGTTTAAAAGGTAGCCTGGTTTTAACTTCGTAAATCTTTAACAAGAAAACTGAGTGGGAAAACAGTATGTAAAACATGAATTGTGAAATAGACATAATTAAGAATAAGGGGAAAAAAGAAACTATATTATCTAAATTCATAATTGACTTAGTTGGAGTGTGCTCAGGTTCTTCCATCTTCATATATGATTTTTCTTCCAGGAAATCTTCAGTGTTTATTTATATTGAAGTCAAATCATCTGCGCAAGGGAGAGTCCGTTCTGCTTCAAGAAATGCTATGTAATAATTGCTACAGGGCTGTGTTAAATACCACTGTTATATGGTCCTTTAGGGCTTTACATGTGCTTCTGAACGGCTTGAAAGTTTGAGACTGAAGCAAATCACTTGGCTGACATCCATGGTACAAATTCTGATACAAATCCCTGTCTTGATAGAGAGGATTCTTCAAGTACAGAAAGAAAAGGTCCAGATATCAACATTGTTCATCTTGTTCTCCCTAGCTTGAGCTGATCCCCTTAAAAAGGACCCAGTCAAAAACCAGCAGGTCTGAAGCAGGGCCACTGACAGCGTGTGCCTGGTCACAAGAACCACAAGAAGCCAAGACAACACAGTTCTGCTGCAGAACTGCCAGGGGAAGAACAAGACCTCTAAATAGAACATCTGTGCAACACCAGTGGCTTAAAAGGTCTCAACAGCCTGGATATTGCTCCATGGAAAGAAAATACTGACCTAGCAAAAACTAAGTTGGAGGACAATTTTCCATTGCCATAGAGAAATATGAGCCCACAAGGCCTGAATTTAACTACAAGTTTTTATTACTCAAAATACTTCTTTTCAGTTTTTCAGTGTTTTAACAGCTTTGTTTTAATTAATCAAATTGCATTTCAAGCAAAGTATTTATCTTAATACAACACAAGACATATTCATTTATCCTGTGCATGAGTTCAGGATTTACAATACCAGATACAACATAAAGCCTGGGCTGTGATGTGAAAATACATAGGTGACAATGGCTGCTGGGCAGTAAAGTATTTGAAATTCAGTTTTTGCTCTGCCTTGTCCTAAGAACTTACAAGTCTGCTGCTTCTCACCTACTGTTCTTATTTGACAGTCTCCCATCTGCTTTACTCCTTAGATTTTTCATGTCTTTGCACCTATTAGTTTATCTGGTCTCTCCTTTGTCAGCTAGCACATGTCCTGAATGAGTGGAGGCAAGACAAAACTTAGCATGGACAATATATACTTTTTTTCCTCTCTCACATCAACATTTTTCCATTATTATTTACAAACCCTCTATTGTCACCATTATTTATTTTGCAGCACTACAAAGCCTCACACTTTCATTCACATCTCATTCACTAAACTTTTATCAGCTCAAAGGATAGCTAAGTTCTCTTTGTCCAATGGCTTTTAGCACTCACTCACACTCAAGACATTAAAACTGCTTTCTGGGAACTCTAATAAACATCTGTTCAATCTCTCTCTTTATTGAAACCACATCCTCCCTTCAAACCTCTACAGTACTTTCCTCCACGCTTCCATATTAGATCAGGTCTGGTCTTAAAGGTTTACCATCCTAAATTAGCCCTTGGACCTTGCCTCCTGTCACAACAACTTAGTCAGAAACGCCTATTTGTCTCCTCCTCCTGCTACTTTTTCACACTCCCTCCATGCTGCCCACTCTGCTTAAAAAAAAAGAGAAAAAAACCTTCACACTCCAATATGCCATCCCCCTCCCCCACACACGCACTCTCATTCAAAATCCTCCTGAGATCCATTTCTGGGGAATCTTAATAAAAGTCACAGTTCTTCAACCCTGGTGTTGACCTGACAGGATCCTGAAGATCAAAAGGGAAAATTTAGATCTTTCCATTCTGCCAGAGCTTCTCCTTGTAGCTAGCTTCTCAGAAAATCTCTGCTCCATCCTCATGTCCTCTGCAAATGATGCATTTCTCACCTTTTCTGTGCAGTCACTACTTTGCCAATGCATAAGTCACTTTAGAGGACATACTTCTGAAATGCTGCTTATCCCGTCTCAAAACTGATTTGTGATTTAGCTAAATTGTTTTAAAGCTCACTTCCATAACTGGTACTGAAGTTCTGAAAAACTGGAGACGATTTGCCATTTCTTTTGAGATTACAGAGATACAACATGTGTTTCAAGCCCATCACATCTAAACTCTTCCCTCTTTTGTTTTTTGCATTATATAGTGATTAACTTCGTTTTAAGAGGCAAACAGCTATTACATAGTCAATAAAACAAGAGATAAATCAAATTACATTCCCAACTGCAGAGGTAGAGTCTTTTTAAAACTCAGACCAGTTAATGTTCCAGAAAGATTAAGAGAAACAAGCAAGTGTTCCCTCAAGAAAGCCCAGACAGTGCCTTTAGATTAAGTAACTGTATCTTTTATTCTACTGAAGAAAAATACATCAGTAAACAATCAGGTGATCAGTGAGAAGGTGCAGTCTTGGATTACAATGTACAGACTATTATGGTTTTTTTCAGTCTTCCAATATCAAAGCTGCTTATGTGTACTAAGACTAAAGTGAAAGATGTCCTTCCTCATTTGCATTGTAAATGCCCACAGCTACTCCCACAGCCAACATCAAGAGCAAACCTGTAGAGCAAATCAGAATATATTTCCTTGCTGCAGAAAATTCACTGTCACTGCAGCAGACTTTTCTGAAGTGTTACTCAACTGACAACTTAGAACCAATTTTGAAATAATTCCATTATATATTACAATTTAAATCCTGTAATTAAGTCCATTGTTTCTGCAAATCTATGAATTCTCTATGAATTTCCTAATTAATAGTTGGAAGCCACTTTCTTGTTTAATCTCAGGAGGAATAAGTAGTGTGAATTACCTCAGTCCTCCCACAAGTTCCCCAGAGAGGTACAGAGGGCCCCATGAGAGTAGGCTCCTTCTCCTTCCTGGAAGGACAGCCCATTGAAATGTAATACAAACCAAAGAGTATGTTCCAAAAAGAGGATTTCATTATCTCTTTCATCACATTCTGATTCAGAAAAGCGTTCTGCTTCTATTTCTCTTCCTGATTAAAAATAAATGCTATTGCTTTATTACTTCTGGCTGTTGGCTCAGAAAAGCTGCTGAGACCTTATTTAAAGTTGTTCTCATGTATCATAAAGATTTTACTATGACACCAACTATAATGACATGACTGAACTTCAACAGCATTGCACATCACATTTCCTTACAGAAATAGTTTCTGAATGTTTTCCTTCCCTTGTAAGACTAATTTGAACAGTCTCACAATGCACCTAAAAATTGTTTATATCCAGAAATCATTGGAATCTCAAATCAGCAGCTAAGTTGATGCTGTGAGCAGAGTCAATACAAAATAAAGCATTGCTTTTCTGCATAAGTTTTCTGCAGCCATTGGACCACTTTAAAAGATGTCTTCATCAAGAGCACATAGATTCAATACAGACATCTAACCTTGTTTTCACAGAAAAACAAGTAACAGAGCTACTCTAAATTGAAACTTGTAAGAGATGCAATTTGTCTTAATTTATAGCTATATATTCAATTTCTCTCTGGACCAGTACCTCAGTGAAGCTGTGTCAGGGGAGGTTTAAGATGGATATTAGAAGAAAGTTCTTCACTTAGAGGGTGGTTGGGCACTGGAACAGTCTCCCCAGGGCAGCAGTCACAGCACCGACCCTGACAGAGTTCCAGAAGCATTTGGACAATGCTCTCAGGCACAAGGTGTGACCCTTGCAGATGGTTCTCTGCAGGACCAGGAGCTGGACTCAATGATCCTTGTGCATCCAACACAGCTTACTCTGCAACTTGGACACAACCAAACACTTGAGTAAGACATACTATTTCGTATGGAGATATGCAAAACATTTTCCTAGTTGATCTTTCATCATCAAAATGAGTGTTTGCCATGCATAGCCCACTGAGCACCAAGTCCCACAGAGCTGCTCTCACTCCCCCACCTGCAGAATCAGAGTGAATATCCAAAGGGTAAAAGGTAAAATATACATAGGTTGAGATAAAGTTTGATAGGGAGAGGAAAACCCACACACAAGCAAAGCAAAACAAGGAATTAATTCACTGCTTCCCATGGGCAGGCAGGAGTTCAGACATCCCCAACACAGTAGGGCCCCATCACAGGTAGCTGTGACATGGGAAGACCAACACCAAAACTCCAAACATCCCCCCCATCGCTCCTTCTTCTCCCCACTTTATACACTGAACATGATCCCCTCTGGTCTGGAATACCCCTTTGGTCAATTCACGTCACCTGTCCTGGCTGTGTCTGCCCCCAATCTCCCACACATCCCCAGCTTGTAGCGCATCCTTATGAAAAGCAGAAAATATCTTGGCTCTGTGCAAATCCTGCTGAGCAATAACAAAAATTTCTCTATAATCAAACCTACATTCAGCACATATCTATGTACCAGCTACTGTGAAAAAAATTAACTCTACCCCAGCTGAAACCAGCATACCAGCCCATAACCCCCCAGTAGTGTTGTGAAGCTACCAGATGTTTGCAAGAAAGAAGTCAGTAAAAACATTACAAGGATTCATTTACCTCTTGACCCTCTTCCTGACAAGGTCTGAGACACCTCTGAAAATCATTGGAAATGGCCATAACCCTAATGAGATTTCCAAGTAGATAAATTATCTGCAGAGGGAGACAGTACTACCCCACAGCTAAATAAATAAGAAAGCAAAATTCACCTAAAGAAATGGACATTCCTTCTCCCATTAATTTACAGTGAACAGGAATTTATAATGCTTGGCTTTTTTAAAAAGGAAATGCAAGCAGCTGGTTGCTATTTATTTTAAGTACCCAGCATGAAGTTTTCCGTGAAGTGACTGTCTCCTAACAAGACATGAAAGCAGCAGGTGTCGAGACCTGATCTTCTTCCTCCTCCCAGCATGCAGCAATGTTAAATGAAAAAACATTGTAATTTTGAGCTTACAACATTAGAACAACAAATCTGTTACTGTGCTGAAAGCCAGACTACTTAAACAAGAGAGCCTTTAAAGCTCTTCAGGTACTTTCACTTCAGTACCTGTTGAGAAGAGACCAAGAAAGGCAGAGCTATAACCTTCTTTTCATTGTTATTTCTTGGAGCTTATGGCTTTATGCAGCATGGCAGGTTTGGACAGAGAAAGCAGGAAAAATTGGTAGAACATGGACCATCAGTGTCTTTTAGGGCAGGGCTAGGTTTTGTGATCTTTCACATGGGCTAAGAGAGTACGGCATGGTGCCCCAGGCGCACACAGGAGAGGGGCTGAGTGCCACTGGCTCTGCTGGGGACAGCCAAGAGCATATCCATGAACTGGGAAGGAACAACTCTCCAGCAAAGGAAATCTGATCCTGAGACAAGTTCATTAATAGAGATGGATCAGCCTTCAGAAGAAGCTGACACTTGAAATATTCCTATTTATTAATAACAGCAATCATATTTTGGGTTTTCTCTACAATGCTTTAGGCCGTTAGCATTGTAGAGAATGGACGCAGGAGGAGAGCACTGACATGCCATGGCAGCCTTGCTGATGTTACAGATTACATGTTTGTGCAAAGGCATTGTATAACGTGGCTCCTGGCTACAGAGACAGCAAAATCTACATCACATGCCTACAGTCACATCCTGTAACCATTGGAACATGAGAAAACACAAAAACTGAAGAAGTTGTCAGACAACGACTGCCACAGCTCACATCACACAAACAAATGCTGCCTGATGTCACAGCAGATCTCTTGTAAAAGGATTATCCCTACAGTGTAAACTCAAAGAGCTTTGATCTGTTAGAGCAATGTATTGGGCTGAAATTCAAAAGGAAAAAGCATCTTCTCTTTAACTTTGCTACATGTAGAGTTATAACCAGGACTTCATAAAACTTTGCATTGGCCTTTTACCATTTCAGTAAGAGCACCCAGCCTCAGCATTACCAATTCAGCTTTCCTCTTTGTGCCTCCCTTTGAAAAGGTTCGCAGAGCACTAATGATAGAGCTTTTCCTACCACAGAGCTTCTGTTGTCAGCTACAATTTCACAGCTATCCCCCTGCTAGCACTTCATGTGGCAGGAGTTTCATAGAGTCTGTGCAAGTCTTGCTTCCTAGCTGTTTTAAAGCCACAGGAGGTTCACACCTTTTGCAGGAGAAAAATTATGAACTTCAGAAGCAGAGACTTGGCAGAACATATCCTGACTTCAAGGTGTGTCTCTAGCATGATAGCATAAGGTGGCAGCAAGACAGCACTGATTTCCTCAAATAATGGTTTCTACACCTGGTTTTTTATTAAGTTTTCAACACTGAGGAATGCATCTATGTCTTTGTCCATCTCCTGTTCCTGTTCTGTATCCTGTATCTGGTCTCTTACTCTTTTCATGGCACGTTTTACTTTCAACAACACTGCATATTCCAACAAATTTTTAAAAGCCTTGATTTTCACAGCTCTGTCCTTTCTACAAAAATTAGAGCAATATAATTACTTATACATTGATTATAGCATAAGTCAGCCTGACCTTCACATCAGATGCTTCCCAGTATCCTTATTAACTACCATTTATTCATGGTCATAGCTATGAAGCTTCAAGTAATTAATATTTTATGTTTTGCTGTTCCACTCCTGAAAGTCAGTCTTCCTTTTTGCTTTTCAAATATGTGGCATCTCTACTGGAAAATTTCAGGTTCAGAAGAAAGTATTCTTCTTTCTTTCCTCTGCAGTAATCCCTCTCTATCCCTCACATTATCTTTATGCTCTACCTAAAATGTGCATATTTGGTAGGTTTTCAGACACAAAAAGCACTTTTTTAGGAACAAAAAAGAATTTTTATAGAAACTTCATTGTAAATCTTATTTTTTGTTTCTTGCCAATGTCATTACAAGGTCTCAAGCACACAGGAAAGAGAATCCAGGTATGTGCTAACACACAGCAAGGTCCAAGTACCATTAATCCAAGAGGTTCATATTTTACTGTTACAACTTCCAGTGCTGATACGAGCAGCAGACATGTTCAAAAGGTTCTACCTAGAACAGGTTCAGGCATTTATTTGTATTTTAAACACGATATACCGTAAAGATGTAGGTTTTTGCAGCAGAAACTGTCTCAGCTCTCAGCAATATTTTGTTTACAATTTACAGAGCAACTGGGAAAAAAAAGTTTCAACTAGGAGAACAGCCAGAGGAATCTGCCATAAAAGTAAAGTAAAAATCCATTATAAAACAAGACGTAATGTTCTTTATATTGATTATGAAACAGTGTCTACATATTAGTAAGTTACTAAATCAAACAAATATGAAAGAAAAAGCATTTACTTGTAAGCAAAATAATTCTCAAAGCAAGTTTAAGGAAATTAAGAGGGATAGTGTACATTGCTGAAGATGACTCCCTCAGACTATTCAATATAATAAATATAGGAGCAACATGATTAATTCATAACATGAATCAAGAACTCAAGTAAAAAATAAGGAACAGAAAGAAAATTACAGTAGCTGAAGTCGTTGAAGTCCTGAGGGCTCTAAGATTTGATAAAATTTGGCTTGACATGCAGTATCTGTTCTGTGAAATAAGATTATTCAAAGGGCAAACTGAAAGAGTGAAACACAGTACATGTTCATTACACTTATGGCTTCATAATAGCTCAAACAACCTAGATTTCCTTCTTTACATCTCTTACAGAGTCTGAGAAGCAACAGAACCTTGTGCTGTCAAGGAAAACTAAAAGGATATAGCTTCCAGTTTTGAACATTATAGTCAATTTCTAAAGAGTTCAGAGGTGGTAAAATCCCTATTTTGAGCTCCACTTCCAATAAGACATCCCAGTTCTACAGTTTTCACCAGAAGTGAGGTTTAACTGCATTCTAAAATTAAGTATGGTGGGGTTTTTACCAAAAAGAAAAAAATACTTGGATATCCTTCTACACAATGAAACTTATAGATTATTCAGCCTTCTGCAAGCATTAAAATTTATTTATTAATTTATATCCAGGTTAAGTTAGTGGTTACCAGACATTTTAGATTTTTTTCCCCTACCCATGAGAAAATGCAGCAGTAGAACCAACACATGCCTTTAGGTGCAAATGAGTTTGCTCATGCACAAGTAGGGCCATTCCAAAAGTTAAGATGCTGCCTATCTTAGGTCCATCTTGTGCTATGTGGATTTTCAGGGGTTTTTTTGTAAGCTGTCTTATGTAGGTTTATTTATTCATTTTTGAAATGAGATTAGATAGCAGTCGCCTAATGGGAACATACAGAGGAGATGGACCCAGGCTCCACTGCAAAGTGCACAGAAGCATGAAAGTTACAAAAAGGGACATTCTGTGTAGGTACAGAGATTTCGCCATGGCAGTGGTCAAGTATTGGGATAGGTTGACCAGAGAGATTGTTGGAACTTCATTCCTGGAAGAAATCAAAATTCATTTTAGACAAACCCCGCATTAGACAAACCCTGGATTGTCCAGCTAAATTTGGAGCATGTCCAACCTCCTGTTGTTTAAACAGGGTTCAAAGCAACTTCCACAGCTCCTCTTCAAACTAAATCATTCTATGATTCTGCAGCTGACAGGTAAGTTGAAAGACCATTTTGGTCCATAAAGAAATCAAGCAGCTGCAATCTAAGCAAAGAACAGGCCACAGGGTCTCAAAGTTAGACTTTCCTGAAAACATACAACACCTTTTTCATAATCCTTCAAAGAACAGCACATGTGAGACAACCACACTATGAAATCAGACCATAGGGCTTGCTTTCTTTACAAGTTAGATTTCATTTAGTCTTTCATTATATTCTTGTTGATGTTGAAATAAGCAACCTATGGCTTTGAAATAGCAAGTTTAAAAGGCCTTGCAGGTGGTGATTATTTTTACTCATGCTCGCTTTCCACAAGATAGATACTGACAATTCCTCCGTATTTTGCAGAAATGATTCCCTCTATAAATATAAGATCCAAACTACACAACACCTACACAGTCATTTCCTGATACCTAATGGTGAAGCTGTTATGCAAATGGTGGGATGGTTCACACAACAAATAATTTTGGCTGCAAAAAATTAAGTTACATGAAAGTTTTCTCAGTAGTTGGACAAGGCTACATAAGTGTGATCCCCAGAAGAAGTGGTATTAGAAACAGGCCCTCAAGCACACAGCTGGGAGCAGTGGGTAAGCACCTTTGCTGCAGCAATTCAACAGCTGGTATTCCATGCATCCCAACCAGCCACTGCACATCAGATAGCAGCTGAGGGAAATACAGATGCTGAAAGTGTCATTGGCTCAGTCTCCATACAGTACTTTTCCTGCTATCATATGTCAGTTCTCTGGAGTTGAACATGGAACAAAAACTTCCCAGCACAAAACTTTCTACACTATAACAAAAATTGAGTCACAACTGGCAAGACAGAAGTTAAGGCATTGCCAGTAGATTCAAAGATATCTAATGATTTTAATGAGATGCTGTTGTTGTAGTTCAGAATACTAATCACTTCTCACACTGAAGAGAATAGCCCATGTATGCCCAGAAAAGCAGCATGAGCCAATCATAACAAACCAAAATAGCAAAGTTAAATTTGGAATTTCACAGTGATTCATTGACCTGCCTTTTTCAAAAGAGCCTTTGAACAGATGTCATTGCTAAGTCATGTTAAAAGAAGCAAATATTTTAAGAATGCTCACTTTGCTCCCTTATACAATTGATTCAAGCCATCTGTGCTATAGTGGTCCTTAACAAATAATCTATCTACTTAGAAGGTACTAAAAATCATCCCTGTGTAGTTCTCTGAGAAGATCCTTCTATAAGATACACCTCTAGAGTGTTCTCCAGTGAGTTAGACAAAAGTGGAAAAAGCACCAAAAACCCCCACACTTGTTTAAGATAGGAGTTCTGATTATTGTTTTGTTTTTCCTTTCCTGTTCACAGAATGGCTCAGGCTGGAAGGGATCACAGGGGTCATCTGCTCCAACCTCCCTGCTCAGACGGGGTCATCCCACAGCACATGGCACAGGATTGTGTCCAGATGGTTATTGAATATCTCCAGTGAGGGAGACTCCACAGCCTCTCTGGCCAATCTGCTCCAGTGCCTGGTCACCCCCACAGTAAAGAAGTTCTTCCTCATATTCAGGCAGAACTTCCTGTGCATCAGTTTCTGCCCTTTGCCTCTTCTCCTATAGCCTGGCACCACAAGACTTTGGCTCCATCCTCCTGCCACCCTCCCTTCAGAGACTGACAGACATTGATGGGGTCCCCTCCTCAGTTGTTTTTTCTTGAGGCTGAACAAGCCCAACTCTCTCTCAGCCTTTCCTCATAAAACAGATGCTTCAGTTCCTTAATCATCTTTGTCACCCCCTCTTCAATGATACAAAATTTTAACTAGAAGTATTATGTGAATATTTGGAATCACAATATTCCCTGAAGACTAGAAATATCCTCCTAGCATTAAGTAGAGAATTGCATGTTCAAAAGAACCATAATTCTTAAGAATTTCTAATTTCAGAGGACAAATTTCAGTCCTCTTCTAGATACATAGATTTGATGACTTGATTACAAAGCCCAAAAATAGCCTCCGTTTAATGGCAGTGATGGAAAGGCACGATCTTATCTCTAACTGTTTCCAGATCTGCATGACTGTCTCAATTAGCACTGGAGCATTCAAACTTGGCACCCTGGGGTTTTTCTGTGTCTTTCTCAGCAACAAATGTATTACTTTTTCCACAAGACTGTGTTTGTATATATTGCTAGAACAGGGACACAATTATGGGTTCATCAGGGTTTGCACAGCATAAAGCAGTTTAATCGGTATTTTCTAATCCCTGAAAACAAAAAGAAGAGAACACTTTATCAACTCCACCTATGCTGAGACAAAAAACTCAATTGGCACAGCAAAACACAAAGTTATGATTAGCAACAGGTAACTCCAGGAAGTCACCTGGATTTCTTCCAGTTAATCTAATAGTCAAGAATATCTAACAGGTTTTGTAACTGTGTGGGTTTTTTTTTCTTTTCAACAAAATATTTCAGTATTTCCCTTTGTTGGATGATGAATCCTAAAAGTTAACACATTTACAAAAGGTTACAGAAACATTTTCTCAGCATTCTGTGAGGAATATTTTGGAAGCCAAATGAATTTAGGAGAGTAGAAGAAAAACAAATGCTATTATTGAATTTCTCCACACAGTTTTACTTCCCAAGTATCTTCTAATCTTTTTCTCTGAACCGCAAGTGCCAGTTTTTCAAATTGCCACAGGAATGGATTGTGAGAGAAGCCAGTCTCCCCACTTTCTTTTGCTGTGCAATATTGCTAAGGCAGCCAGTTGGCTCCAAGATAAAGCCAGATTGAAGGTCAGTGTGCAGATACCAACATAAGCACGAGGTAACAACAGTGACCTCACGCTAGGAATGCAAGGCAAATGCAACATTTTAATCCGCTCACATCTCTGCTTTCAGATTCTTTTTCTGAGCATGATGTTCCTGCTCTCCTCCAGAGCTGGATAAGCAGAGACACACCCCATCAACAGATCACACTTCTTTTCCCTCTGGGAATCTGGCATGTCCTTTGAGACATGTGCTTTACTCCACACAACTAAATTCTTGTGATTCTGCATTTCCAGAAGAGGATTGTTTTGGCCACATGTGAAAGTTATTACAGTAATGGTGGTAATCAGCAAGAGTTACACAAACTTACTTTTCTTCTCTTTTTTAAAAATCACTTATCGCAAATCAGCTCAAAGCCAGAAAATTGACAAATAAATTAATCCATTTTCTATTACTTGCTAACTTCTGGAACACTATCAGAAAATCTTCAGATTGATTAAATGCTCAAACAAAATGAATTTACTGAGTCAGCCAATCATTTCAGGAAGCTTCAGTAATATATAAACTCATTTCTCATTTTTAGGTGAATGTGTTTTTCCTATGAAATAATTACTATGTAAGTATAGTCCTGATGATACAGAACCTAATCTTATGGGGGTTATTTTGAGCATCTCCAAATTTGATTACATAGTAATTGTTAGACCACAAAAAGAAAATATTACTTTAAGTCTCCATTCAGGCTCAAGTTTTGGAACTGTTCTCTCAATTCCATGCTTCCACAAGATAAAGTTCTAAACCAACCTGCACCTAATATGTCTTTGTGTCGTTACAATGTTTGTTTTAAAGTGTCATCCATGCAAGCAAGCCTATAACACATCCTAAAGGGAAGAAAAAAGCATGTCTCTTCACTGAGGAAAATTTTGCAAACATACACAGATCTCTTTTTTACAAATATTTAAGTGAAAGACTGTGGCAAGAATCAAACACACTAAATCAATGTAACAGCTTCATTAGGTCACAATTTTCTATCAAGCAAGCACATGAAGCAATGAATTAATTCTACCCCCATTGCTGGACATGATGCTCCAATACCTACCTAATAAATTAAAGAGATCTGTAAACTTCCAACTTAAAGCTAAATGAAAATGATCTGGATGCAGCTATCTGTGTAGAGCTCTGCAGTGAAGGGCTCAGGGTACAGTGGCCTTACACTAAGCACATTAATGTGTACCCACCCCAAAGTGTATGTTTGCTTTTTGAGGAGCAGTCTGCTGGCTAACAAATATTGTGCTGTCAAAACAAGACAAGAGAAATCTTTACAACTACCCACAGTGTGCTGCATTCCTCCAGATCCTGCTGGACAAGACCTGTGCAGTAGCCTCAGGCTGATGTGGGTTCAACCACAGCTGCCAGGCTTCAGACAGGAGCACTCAGGATGCTAAAAGTGTGTTTGAGTGCCAAAGTCCCAGACTCTCAGAACAATATCAAGCCTTGAATGAACACACCCAAAAGGTTTTACCAGCTAAACAAAGCTTAACTTGGCTTTTTGATAACTGATATCAATAAATCAAAATATCTGTGCTTACATGATGTATGAAAGACTTTACAGTGGAGTCTACTTCCTTACTAATAACAGAAATTCTTTTAGAGATCACATTTTCCTACACAACACTCCAGTTGAAAGCTCTTTTCCTTGAACCTGATATTCATTTTGTGACTGCCATTAAATAAAAGTCAAATTAAGTTTGAAAATAACATTGAATTGTTTATAATTGTAAGACCTTGTCATTGCTTGTGAATTTATAGTTATGAAGAAGCATAATTCAAGGAGTAGATGTCTCTTTCATCCTAACACTAGATTATTCAAAATTCATTTTCAGCCTTAAATTACAATAAGAAGTTTTACACAAATGTAGGACACCTATGTTAATATGATCCAGCTCAAGTAAAGCCAGCAGAGCTTTGGTTATAGAAATGTGTTTGCTTTTAAAAATTAAATCTTACTAAAAATTTTCTTTGTAGCCATCAGAACAGTTTATTTTAATTCTCATATTGCTACCAACACCATTTCCAGAACACTGCTAACAATAACATATCACCTTGAAAGTAATAATATTCTTTTTATAATTTTACTACGATTTTTTAAATAAAAACTAAGTTTAAGTATTTTAAATGGATATATGTGGAGATGGTAGACAGAAATGACCTTTAGCAGGTTGATTTACACATAAAACCGATCCATTTACTATAGTTAGTACAAGTAAAGATTTACTTATTTACTATTGCATCTCATAATATCAAATAATTTATCACTTATGTAAAATAAAGCCAGTAAAGTTCACTCATCAATAAAACAAAAAAGCGTTATTCACTCCAGGAAAAAAAAATTACAAACTTTCTCTTACTTAAAAGTAACAGCAAAGCAGCTTTTAAAGTTGGTGATCTCCTGAGCTGCACTTCTACTTAAATATTCTTTTGTTGGATCAGATTCTCATTGAGGGAACCTGGGAAATTTTTTAGAAAAATAAGTAGCTCCATAGTTGATAAGAAAAAAATATTTTAAATGTTATTTAAATGAAAGAAGGGTTTAGGGCATATCTGCAGAACAAGAAACCAAAATTAGCACAACACTCCCCTGAATAATACCTTCTGCTTCTCAACAGGACTATTTATCCCAAAGATTATGTGCTGTGATGCATCTCTAACAGTTTGATCATCTAAGCACCCTCATTCAAAGCTCTACAGGGACAGTGCCTCATGTTATGTAGATGCAGCCTAAATGTCAGCATCTGGAAAAGAGATAACACAATACAGGTGTTTGTAGAAAGAACAGCAGCTTCATCCACTGTGTTTTTTCTGATAAACCAACACAAGGTTTAGACTGGAAAATACTTATTTTTAAGAAAGCTGCAAGGACTAAGCATAGCTATAGTCTCTGTTCTCACTAAAACTCCCAGTATTTATCATAGTTTTTTCTGTAATTATGCATGATGTAGCAAACATGAAGTTGTAGGTTAACAATCAATAATTTTTCCAAATCATAAAATAGTAGAAAGACTGTAGGGCCTTTGGAGATGAACCATTCAGAAGCAGAACAGTGGCCATACTCCAGGAGCTTTAAGACACCATACACAGCATTCCATTTGTGGTAAGAGAGCAAGGAAAACATTAAAACACATTTGGTATTCTAAAGTATAAACAAATCTACAATAAGTATGATACTGTCCACAAACAGCATATTTATCACCATGACTGAAAGTCATACTATATTACACTTCTTTTGCAAGCTCCTTTGATCAAGCTTCTGTTACATCTTCTCTAACAGCCTGCAAATTGACTCAAAGCCATTAAATTGAGATCAATAATACAAGACCCAAAAATGAAGATATTTAGCAATGTTTGCATGATATTAGCTTCATGTGACAGGAAAAGCTCACCATTTTCCTACTCTACCTTCAAAGAATAGCAAATTTAATGTATACTTCCTAAAAATCATAGTATTTCCTAAATAGAAAATATTTTCTATCTGGGGCAAGAAGCTATTTTGTAATTCTACATTCATTCTTGATGTTAGCTTCTGAAACAAGTATTTGGAATACTCTTTCAATTCTAGTATACATCTTTACACGTGTGGCTAAGAAAAACAAAACAAAAACCTTTTTTTACTGGGCAGAGAAGTTGAGGATTTCTCATCCTTAGAAGCGTTCAAAGCCAAGCTGGATGAGGGCCTGGGCAACCCTGACTAGTGGAAGGTGTCCTTGCCTCTAGCAAGGGTGTTCGAATTAGAATCTTTCATCTCTTCCAACCCAAATCATTCTATGATTCTGTTGATGTACTTTGTGAGCAAATAGTTCACTGAGTGCCATTCCCTTAAACCACTAGGATCAGTCATCGATTTCTGAAGGTTCAGTCTGAACCTCAGACACAGTCTCTGGACATTAATGTAGCACTGCAACAGATTCATGAAGGTGGTCATGGAATTTCCAGTCCTCACATTGTCCTGAATCCTACCAAGATTTGTCTTCACCACGCAACAACTGAACTGACCTAACACAGCACAATCCTACCCTGAGCATGAGCTCAGACCAGATGACCAGGTCCCTTTTAACAAGTCTTCCACAATCCCACAAAAAAAAAAGAATTTGATGCAGAAAGGTCCATTTATGATGGACCTTATCCATGTTAAAGTCTACTCTTGTCTGTAATTTCTGACAGGGTACACATTTTCAGTACAAGATTCTGCTCCCCCACATCAGCTTCCAGGCCTCTCAAGGGCACACAAGCCATTATCTCTTACTACTCCAGCCAACTGTTTTCTCCTAGTAATAATCATCAAGCTCCAAGAGACTGTTCACTACATTGCTCATAGTGTGAGTCTCAGTAGCCTCAAGGCCACAGGACTCTGAAGGGAAAGCACATAGATCTCTCGAGGGAAAATAAGTCAAGGGTGCAATGTTGCCTGGAAAAGCCTGTCTGGCACTTTTGCATGGGCAGCTAACCTTCAAATTCCACTTTGACTGGCAAAATGCTTGAAAGAGGCTTTCCAACAAGCCACCTTCAAAAATTCTTTATCCTCTTTGAAACAAAGGTCATGAATCCCTTTCAAACCTCAGCTTTGATTACCCTAGTCATCACAATCAGCACATCCTATTTTAAACTCAGAAACTGATAGCTAAATGTACATGCACTCAGCTCCTCCACGTGAAGAAATACTGAATTTCAATAATTGCAAAAAAAATACCAGCACATCTCAAATAATGCAATGTTTTTAATCTCTAAGTTAACCTTTACTTGGCCTACATTAAAGACTTGCTTCTACTAAAAACAGGATTCATTCAATCTCTTTGTTGTTACCATCACTCATAAAAGCAGTCATAAATAAAACAGAGGTGAAAAAATTCTGTGTTAATTACATAAAAGAATCCACTCATCCCTTTCTTTCAGAAGTCAGCTTTTACTTTTACAGAGTATCTCCAACACAGAGAAAAACCTTACATGCCAAGAGGAACATGGAGAATGTCAATCAGTGAATCAGTCAATCTAGAAGAAACAGGCAGGAAAACAATACAGTTGTTCTACAAGTGTTCTTAAGGCTGTATTACCCTTGCTGCCAGTGACAAAGAAAATTTTCAGGAATCTCTTGCTAATAGTGTGAAGAATGACATGAATATAAAAGACCTGGGGAACGAGTATCACTTGTGTGCCTGCTTCCTCTTATAAGTGAGCCTGCTGATGGGAAGCCAAAACTGCACAGGTCTGAAACAAGCTCAGAGAGACCAGAAAGACACTCTTAGCTGAACTTTTTTCTTTAGGCCTTCTAGCTTTCATCAGTTTAAGATACCTAAGTGTCTCAAAGCTAGATAAATCTAGAACCTTCCTGTTGCAACCTGCAAACCTAGAAAGATGAATTAGCATGACAGCATTCATAATGCAGATTTACACAAGGCTGGAATGAGTTCCAGCATTCAAAATTAGTTACATCTCAACTATTACACTTTCTCTCTTTTTCTTTCTCCTTTTTGCTAAGAATTGCAAGACTATGAAAGAAAACCACTCTGGAGCATTTAGAACTTGATAGATTCAATAAAAACAACCCTGTCTCCAAATAAAAATCCACTAACATTGTGAAAGGCAATGGCTACAGACTAGGACTTAAGGAAACAGCTGCTTAGCAGTATATATAAGCTTTTTTCATCATTGCACATGGAAAGGATTATGCAGCCTAGCAGTCCAGATATTCACACAGAAGACCTATTTATGCTTACATTTGAACTGGCCTTGCATGGCTTTTGGTGAACATGAAGGACTTCCCTCAACTTCAGGCAATTTGTTGCTCAGCAATCTAAATAGGGTAGATAAACTCAGCACCATTACTCACCGCCTGATTTTAAATTATTGAAGAAGTAATAAATGTCATCAGGAACCCTAGAGTGCTTTCATGCAACCAAATGTCACCTCTTCCCATGCAGTTCACACTCTCTCTCCCTCATTAGACAATCTGCTTTTCAGAAATGTCTCCTTGCTTTGCAATACCATCACTGCTAGCACCTCATGTTTTAGTTGCTTTCACTAAGCCTACTCTTTGATGGCAGTCACAAATTAAGAAAGGAATTAAAAATAGGAAAAGTGTCACTCATCCAACCTATATTTATTAGGGTCTTTTTCCTCAATGGACATTAAGGATAAACTCTAAAGAGAGCAAGGAATATGGTCTCTTCAAAAAAGTTATCTGCTCTCTCTACGAATCAAACAGGCTTCTGGTTTAACTGGACTTGAAATTGTGGATTAAGTTATTTCTCAGTTAAATCTCAGTTTTTTAATATAAACTGCTCCCTATTTCTTCAAAGACAACTTTCCAATTCAAAATTAATCAGAATTAGGGCATCCATAGCAGGTGTTTCAGAACTGTATCTCACAAAGGGGAAACACTAAACTTCATTCCAGAGACATAAATAAAGCATCTTCTCTGATAAAACTTTGTGACCTAATTCCTTCCCTGGCTAGGAAAGGAGTTGTGAGAGGACATGCACTTCACTTTCTCATTATGAAGACAGTAATAAGTTGTCAGTCAAGTTTCTAAATTAACAGATTTTATTAAGTTTGTGTATTTGCATTAACCCTTTGAAATACTTACCTGTGCAGAAAAAAGTCCTCAAAGCCTGACCCGGACTTCCTTGAAAAATAGTATTGAGAAGGGACACTAATCTTTAAAAGCAATAATTGCACTATTAGAAAAGGCCCGAGGAAAGATCAGCAATAAGCATAAAATAGAGGTTTTAGAGTGTAAAAATGCTAATACACACATATATACATTAACTATATATATGGTATACTGATGTAAAATGTATATTAGACAAATAGAGAGCCTGTGATATAAAAATGCCAGATCTCAATAAATAGTATATTAAAGTTACAATACACAATTTAACTGTGTTACAATGTGATCCTGTGTGATACGTACCCAGACAAAACCAACTGAAAGCGCAACAAGATGGTTTTTTCAGCATTTTATTTGAGATTCAACATCCAGTCTAGTTTTTAATCCTGTCACACTTTCAAGGCTCAGATACCAACTAGATTTTCAGATAAACGTGCCTCTGATTAGTGAAAACTGGTCCTTCCCATATGTCTCAGAAGTCTGCTATAGGTCTTCTGATATCAGCATCACAACACCTATCTCTGTCGCCTGACAGCAAGTCTATCACAATGAGAGGCTACAAATACTTTAAAACACTCCATTGATGCCTTCCTTCACATTTCTATTAGGCTGAGAGCACATCTTTAGCATTTCTATATAATGCTTTTACCTTCTGGATAGGACAGTTGTAAGGGCTTTAAATCACTTTTACAGTTTTATTCTGGAACTCCTATGTACTTGGAATTTTTTCCACTTGGTTTTAACATTGTTTTCCTATTTAAACATAGCCAGTCAAGAAATGACACTATCAAAGCATAAAGATCCCTTCAAAATTCATTCAGTACAGATGAAAAAGCTTATGAACATAGAAAACAAAAAATTAGTTCGGGAGCAGTACAGGAGAGCTGCAGATGCAAAGAATAAACCTTGGGACTGCCCTCCCCCAGTTCAGCATGGTCAAAAGGATTTCCTGCCTTTGCTCTCCATCTTATAGCAACAATCCCAACCCCTCTGGAGGAGCTCTAATTTTGCTGACACCACAGGAAAGGGAGACAGTAGAAGGAAGACAGCAAGAACTGAAGTTCCCATTCCCTGTGCACAACTCACCTGAGCACCTGCACACCAAGCAGGAGAGGCAGCAGCTGCTGTTTCACAGGTGGCCTCTCACCTATTTCACTTTTTTACTGCAACACATGGTGAAATAACCTCCAGGGATTCTTACACCTTTAGAAAAGGGCAGCACTCAAGATCTAAAATATTAAGGACACCCTCTAAGACTTCTCTGCAATGGCACATGCTTTCCACCTCCATTCTCCAGTTCCAGACATTCCAGGGAGAAAACTACTCACAGAAGATAAAAAGCATTTTGGGGGAAAAAATCTTTTGTGGATTTTTATTTTCTGTTGTTCTCGGGTTTTTTCCTAAACAAAAACTAGAAAAGTGAAAGCACAGATACAAGACAGCAAGTCAGAAGAAAGGGCAGCCTACATCACATCCCCACCACCCTTCCTTATTCATACATTTACAATGGTTTTAACATGTACATCTGAAAAACAACTGCACCAACCAAGGTTCCTCCTCTCTAAATTATGTCTTACAGTAACATTCCTTCACTATACTAAAAGATGAATCTAAAAGCATTTCACACTCTGACTCAAGCAGAGTAGTGATGCATTTTCTACATAAAAAAAAAAAGCTAATGGAAAGAGGCAAGCCTGCTGCTTTTAGATAATTCTATTTTTATTTCTTCTAAAAGTCCTTTCATCCATTTGACCCTTACTTGACTTCCACACAGCTAAGGTTTCTCCTTTCTCCTGCCTCCATGTCAAGTAGTATTTGTAAGTACTTTTGGAGACATCCCAGCCACAATGCCATTAGGCTATAAACATTTAACAGTTGCTCATACATTTCTGAAAAGTAGAGTGCTGTTCTTGTTACCCAGTTCTAAGGGAAATTTCTATCACATCGCAACTTGTAATTAATCACAAGAAGGCATGAAACCCGCATTCAAATGGGAACTTGGCCATTTACATTTTCTGCAAACTCAGTTTGCTTGCAGAAACACATTACACATAAATAAAATAAAAACACTTACTGAGATCACAAATAGAACATAAAATGACCAATATTTGATCCTTTCCCTGACTAGGTGTCATGGTTTAACCCCAGCTGACAACCAAGCCCCACACTTGGTATGGTCTATGAGCTCTCATAAAGGTCAAAACCTCCCAAGAATATGGTGTATACATAGGATATCCAGCAGGAAGGAAGCTTCTTCAAAAACTGTCATTTAAAGAAATAATAGCAGCTGCAGTTATACTAAGGATATAATGTTACAAGAGCTGATCATATCTAAAATTAGGTCATGAGCTCATCACAACCAAGTCATAAATAAATTCTTGGGAAAATATTGCACACAGTCATGGGTACAGCAGAGGCAAGGAGAACTAATTGCTCATTCAAAAGCAGCTTGGCATTGCTACTTAATTTTATTAGTCTTCAACATGATTCAGGACACAGCCACGTTAGGAATCACAGACACAACTAAATAAACTCACCAGAGCAGGCAATTTACAGCAAAGGGAGGTGCTAGCTACTAAGAGGGACTTGGCAGTAGTTATGGGGAAGATGTCATTCAGTTTTGACTAGAAAAATGCCATAATTGTCATAATACTTTGTTTAGATTTACTTACATGCTGCACAAATCACTTTACATGAACACATGTAAACACTACTACCTGTGAAGACAGACTGCAAACTTATTCAAAGCAAGAACTTACTGAAGGTAACTGTGGCAAATACCCACTTCAACTTCTAATTTAAAGACTACCAGGTGCAAATAAATGAAGGACCAGGCTCATGATCTCTAGTAATACATTCCTTATTCAGCAATACTACAGTTCTCCCTTTGTCATCTTAAATCTTCAGTGAACTCTCATTTCCATCTTGAAAACGCTCAAATTCATAGACGTCATCTGTGAAGAATAGCTTTTAGGTTAAAGTTAACAACAAGTCCTGTAAGAAAATAATTAATTCTTTGACATAGCTTAAGAGAAAATGAACATGAATATGTATAGCATAAATATAGCTCTTCACAGGTCTATAAGGAGAAGATTTTATGTTCCAATAAAAAAAAATAGATACAGCAATCCAAAATCTCTTTAAATGCGTTTCCTGGGGTTTGATTAAAACCTAGTAGTCCAGAAATGGCTTCATTCCCTATTTTAAAATGTTAATTCATCTATCCTTTCAAAAACAGCAGAAAATATCAGGAAGAGGTTTAGTCACTTGGAAGCCATTTCAAATGTAGAATGCAAGCACTGCTTCATACAACCTAAAGATTAAACTTGCATGATATTCAAATGCTATATATAACTGTAACAAAAAAGTGAAAAGGGACATTTTGTTTTTTCACCCCACACCTCTTGTTTAGTGCCTAAAAATTGGGGTTTTTATGACAAGAAAAACAACATGGAAGTTTAATTCTACATTGATAGGGACAAGAACTAGCCTGACAACTGATATTTCTCATGATTATGGCCATACTAAAAATTTAGTTACAATATTAATTAGTTCATAGATTACTTTCTTTTATAATAATTTGTTCTTAAGTCACATATTTTCACCCAGATACTGTGTTTTGCTGATTTTTAAAAAATAAAGCTCTGACTATGCTGGACTATAGTGATGCAGCAGCTCCCAGTTGAAAAAACACAAGTCAAAATATGCATTTCACTGTAAATAAGAGTATAAGTATTTCTCACCAGTTTATTTATAACATATTAGATGTGATAAGTGATTGCTTTTCCTGAAGAGGAACTGAAATGCTAATTAGCACTTTTTTAATAAGTGTTTCAGTTTATACAAGTGTTTACTTGCAACAGAAAAGGATTAATATAACTCTCCTTTTCTACAGCTGCATTTAAATTTTCCGCTATGTTGTCTTTATACAGAACTTGTTTCTTCTTGGAAAGCCAGTGTAGTGGTGTATGCAATAATCCTTCTAGATTCCTAACTCCTGAACAAAATGAGTCAGTGAAATAATGAATCATGCAATAGAGCTTAAAACCATTTATTCCTACTGATCTTCAGAGTTAAAATTCCCATTTTATTTGCTTCCTTATCCAATAAATTGATTTTCATATCATCAGTTAAATAAGCACACGACCATTTTGATCTCAAGCATATTCTTTTTCACAGAAACTGCATTTATTTCCACAGCTATGACATTTTTCATGCTACTACATCTATAGCTCTCCTCCTTGTTCATGGACAGTTTTATCCACAAACAATTCCACCTAAGTGACCTCTTGATTGATATCCTGTTAAATATAGAGTGTCCCTGTCCAAATGTGCTACTTTCCAAAGTATGTAGATCACTGGCTTCTCATTTCTTTTTATTTCCTTCCTCCTCCTCAGCTCAGTAGGTCACTGTATTAAGCTCACGTTTGATCTGCACGCAAGCCATGTGCAAGGCACACACCATTTTCCAGACAGATGCAGACAAAACAATACAGGCATACCCTAAATTAATAATCTGCAGTCAGTATGGCAGGTGGCTTTGGACTAGCTATCAGAAACAGAGCTCAGCATGGCTTGCAAACCCCGTTGGTTTGGCTTGTGACAAAACTGGGGTGTCACTGGTCTCCCACCACCAAGCAGCTGAAAAGTGAACCCCATTGCAGTGCCAGCCAGCACCCCAAATTCAGCTACTTACAACGTAATCCATGCAAGGTCAGGGAAGACTACTGCTTCAGCTCCAATTTGAAACAACAAAATAAAGTTATAAGGCTCTAAAACCTCTCAAATCCTACCTGCAGAGATCTCACATTTATTTGGAGGCCCTGGCAGGACTGTGCATATGAGAGCTGTTCTGTCAAGTCTGCTGTTCTTTCCAACTCACTTCCACAGAGATGCCAGTTCACAGCTGACAAACCATACATGCTTTGGTAATCTGTCTTTGCTCTTAATCTTAAAAGCAAATCAAATAAAGTAACCCTTCAGCTCAAAAGCACACTCATTTAATCTCATAGGTTTCCCTACAGACAGGAATACTCTTTTTAATTTTCTAGTGGTTTCAGAACATTAAAGAAAATAACCCACCTACACATGTTTCAGGTAGCAGTGTCACTGAGGCAGCATTTCATACTGAATATGAAATGAATATGGCTTTAAGATTCAGATTTCACCCTTCCTATAGGGAGAGTTAGTGAACTATCATGTGCAGCATGAAGCTGGCTATTTCCTCCTTAATGCATCCTTGACTAAAATCAGCACATCTCCCAAGAGGGAATAAAACTAAGCCAATATACTTAAAATTTTACTCTCAACAGGCATTACAAGGCCTTAGAAGATAGAAGAGGTAACTTTTAGAACCCAAGCCAATTTAAATTTGACAAAGACCACCTGTCTCAGAAAATTCAGGTCTCTTCAGGCTCAGGGAAGTCAGCAGAAAGGTAAAAATCCAATTCTGTGCTCACTCTCCTTCCTCAGACACTAGGCTGACAAATTGAGGCTTAAACTCTGGTATTGCAATTCTTAGAGGATTTTCATGCACTACCCCTTTGGAACATAGAAAAAACACTTTGGAAGGCAAACCAGTTAGAGCCACCAGGAATGAACATTCACCAACAGATCTGTATAAAGAACTCACAATTGCATTTTCTCTTACCAATGACAGAAAAACAAACATTTTCATTACAAACTCTGGATTTGCTGCACAGGACATGGCATACTGAGCCACAGCAAGGGCAAAAGTGTCTACATTCATGAAATCTGAAGAAATAAAATCCAGACTTCACACAGAAGAACAAAAGAACACACAAGGTTGAGAACCACCTGAAATCCACATTACATCCTTGCAAATTTGTTTCAATTGTTTACCATAAAAATATTTAAGTAAAAATCAAATAGTAACTACAGATTATTACTGTTGTAGTCCACTGTATATAACATATTCATTTTACTCTTAAATTGAATCTCAGTGCTCACATTTGCAATAAAAACCCACTTAGGCAAACAGAAACCCTGTTTTACCAGCTAGAATTCTAAAAACACATGCCAAACTTGAAAAATCAGAAAATTTCCACCAGTGAACTTGGCACAACATGAAACATACAAAGTCAAAATTTCAATTGCTAGACATATGAGCACACCTACTTTATTCCAGCTCACACAAAATCATTTCTTTTTGAAGGAGCAGCTTTACCCTCAGTTAATTCACTGTTTAGCAAACAAGGTAGTGTATATTGGAGCCAGCACAATTATACCCATCAACACTTACTCAAGATTTATATGCCCATTTATATCAAGACTAATACAGCCCTTAAATTTTCATGACTAGCTGCTTGTGATGAGGGCCTATTTTCTCTCTAGCTACACCACAATTCATGGGCTGCCATCTGGTCCTGTTAAAGCAGACTTACAGAGACAGAAATAACACAAACTTTCATAGTTCATCCACATAGCAAGAAGAAAAGTAAAACACTTATTCTACTCCTGAAGCTATTTTTAAGACTACTTATCCCAACTTGCACATTACTTATCATTTGCATGATACCCAACAGGCTTTATGCTGAAATGAGATTTTACTCTGTATTAGGTGATTGCATCTTGTGCAGAATGCTTGCTGGCTACCAACAATTGTTTGCTATTCTGCTTTGAATGCTTGACTCAGTAACTGACATCAGGAGCATCAGTTTGACATGAATATGTAGATATGTGAAAATCTGTGTTCAAAACAAAACAGACTATGATGAAAGGTCAAATTTGACAGCTGGAAAGGAGCCTTAAGGCTCCTCTTCAAATCAAGTTTAAGTTTTATTCAAAGGTCAATGTCACTGTGACCTATTTCAGTTTTCTTCACTAGAAGGATTCAAGAATGCTTTGAAATACAATTGGTCTATTCATTTGGAGAAAACTTAAAAGCTATTAAAGATTTATCACTGCATGACCAGCACAATGCCTGCTCAGCACATCAGTTCTTGTGATTTAAGGGGCTTCTCTATATCATACATTTTTGCATCAAAATTTAGAAGCACTTTCAGTTTTAGAATGTTGCAAAAATCACTCTATCAAAGTGGTCAGTCTAGCGAGTACTTCCTCAAATAAAATATGCATTTTTCTCATATAATATTACTTCAAGTAACTTGATTTCTTTTGTTTCAGAAAAGTCAGTGATTTTTGTACTCCTGGTGAATACCTGTCAATGGTAATTAGAGCTCTCCCATGAGAGTGATCAAAATGATACCTACTTGTGATTTTTTCTCTCAGGAGACTTCCTCCAATATCCTCTAAAGATGACATATCCTGTTTGTTCAAGTCTGATGTGACTGCTGCATCAACCAGCACTGCAGATAAGATCCATAACTACCATCTAAAGGTACTAAACAAGACATTTCTTAAAAATGAGATCTGAATGTATAGAAGACTCAAATTTCTGTCAGTTTAAGACCTACACAGATGACTATATGAAGCTCATTCCTATTTTATATTTCAGGTTATTGCAGCTTTCAATTCAGATCTTGGGGTCCTGCCTGATTATAGATGAATCCTCTAACTCTTTTTATTGGAGTTACTAACTGCATTGAAAGTATGTTGGAGCCATTGCTTTCCTTTAAATACTTTGCATTAAAGACCAGAAAAGGTTTCAAGGTAAGCATGCATTAAATGTCCAGCTTTCCCAAACAGAAGTTTGGTCTAGAATTTTCCCCTTTCATGGACCCTGTTTGAGAAGGCATCTAGACCAGGCAGTGTTTCCAACTAGTTTCACATCTTGGAAGCACACAAAGTCATAGGAGTGGCTATGGCAAGAAGCAAGATACAAGTTAAAGGGTTCTCACTTCACTTGCTGCAAAAATAAACAAATCTTAATGAGATAGCAATATATAATTTTCCTACACTCCCTTCCCACTACACAAAAAAAAAAAAAAAACACCATCACACACTTCTATGGCAGGTATCCCCTGATAGACCTAACATTTTTTACTTTGTTCTGAAGTTTAAAAATCATACAAGCAAGAGTTTAATGGGAAAATAATCTTCATATTGAAAGACCTACTTTTTGCATTAATTACCCCCCAAAAGCATACGTGGGGATTTTCAGGGTAAAAGCAAAGTTTTGTATTATCAATATCACTACACATCACAATTAGATACCTTAATATAAGAAAACAAATGCAGAAATAAACATCTTTCCAGATGCACTGACTGTGGTTCACCCCTGACTTTTAAAAAAAATGTTAGCACTGCTTATACCAAAGCACTTCAATGCTTTGCATCTTCAGGGCAAGAGATGAACAAAGGGTGAAACAAATATTAGTTTTATGGGTAATTTAGCCAAATACAACTTAATGAAAGGCAGCTTTAGCATAATCTAACCCTTATAGACAGGGTGATATCTGAACAATGGCATCACTCCCCCTCTCAGTGAGAAATTGGTTCTTTCAGCTAAGTACCTCCAGAACATTTGGGGAGAGAACCTCTTTGCATCAGCACCTAGCTAATTTCAGTGCAAATCACAGCATTAAACACCCCTTTACAGCAAGAGCATATGTCTGACACCTGAAAGAGAGCTCAGTTTTGCTCTGCTCCAACACCTGTAAACCACACAGAGCTATTTTGCAGCTACAGCAGAGGTGTGGGAGAGGGCTGGGCACTCACAGACAAAAGCTTGTGAGTTGGAAGAAGTACTGCAGTTGGAAGTTCTGCTTGCAACTCCAAAAATTCCTAAGTGCTACCATGTACCTTAGGGTTTCCATTATACTCACATAAACAACTTTCAGGCGTTGTTAAGTCACCAATTCTCCTTCCATCAAGGGATGGTTTAAAGAGTTTTCACTGCACAGATGTTGAGCAACTCTTTCATCCCAGCTCACTGTTACCCCATGGGGAAGCACCTTCCACAAAAACAGAGGTCAGTCTTCAAGGAGCTGCTGCAAAAGGCAAACCACTATCTCTGCTCACTCCCCCAGACATAAGCTTCACTTGCTGTATGGCTGAGCAAGCAGGACAAGAACAGCACTTAGCCAGGATATCTAAAACAGATGCCCCTTTCCAGTCTATCTCAAGGGAAAGTTAGACTTCAACACAAAGCAAAATGTGCTGAATTGAGGGAACAGTGAGAAAGAAGGACATAGAATTTTTATTTCCACAACCAGGTAGACATAATTAGCCCATCAACACAACTCAGTGGTTACTAACTAACTAAAAAACCAAGCAAGCCCCCATTTCCCATCATCTTCTCCTGACAAAGTATCTGATTTCTCTCCCGCCACATGCAAAGGCAATGCAACCATCCTGGAGAGCCAAATTCACTTCACAAACCTCTCTGGTAAAAGGATAGAGACATCCAAGTTCACCGCACCATATTAGCAGCAAACCAGGATGCATGAGGTGTGCATACAGAGGAGGAAGAGATGATTCAACACCTCACAATTTAAAGATATTTTCAATCACTAAAGAGAAGTATTTTGCACATTAGCGAAAAGCACCTCCACAGGAAAGTCTTTTCAAACTTGACTACACTAGTGCTCTAGCTGCTGTAAGTAAAAAAATAACTACCCACACAAAACAGAAATACTGCTCAGACTGTATTGCATACCCCTGTATAGACTCTTTTTCTGAAGTGGAGCAATAACCTCTAAGCACAATCACCTGAGAAAGGTATCAGACATGCAGTTGAATGACTCCTCCTCAGTAGCCACTTTACAAACCTTACAACACATGAAAGCACTTCCTCAGACTTTGCATATTCCCATTTTACACCTGTGTGCACCTGTAAAAGCAGGGCATTATGGAGTGAGCTCATCCCAAGTGGAAAATCATAAAAACTTTACCCAGAAAGCTTTTATTAAGCTCCCTTTCTCCTCCTTCCTCTTTTATTTCCATGGAAAACTCCTCATCCCAAGACAGTAGATCACACCTCCTTCATCACCAATAAACTACAGCTTGCTTTCTCACATAGCTATACACTTAATTACATTTCTCTCCAACTTCTCCTAGTGGAGTCATGAAATCCCTCTCAATTTACACAAACAGTCACAGAGTATCTCTCCTATGTTCAGAATTAAAAATCCAAATATGCTGAAGCGCTGTATAACACCACAAACACAACCACACCTGCAAGATTCCTCTATTCTTTTTTTTTCTAACCCTACTTCCTAGAACTTTTCTCAAAAAGAAATCCAGAGCCCTTTCCTAGAAACATTTGTTTGCCTCTCTTTCTTCCTTAGCTCTTGGAAAAGCAAATCACTACTTACCCTTTTATCCGTCAATGTCCAGGGAACAAGCAGACAGAAACTTATAGCCCACTTAGAACACTTCTCATTAAAAAGAAAAACAAAAAAACATCAGTATCAGCTAAACAATCCTCCTACTGCAAGAGAGGCAAAGAACACAAAGTATACCAGAGAAAAACACATGAAGAGCAGCCAAGCTTTCCTCTCCTTATTTCAAGGCACAGGTGTCCCTTGGCCTGCCCATTACCCCACTGGAGCTGGATGGAGAACACCTGCTCCATGGGGCAGCAGGGAGGGCTGACTCTTTGCCATCATATGCCATGAGTCTGTGGCAGCTTTTATAGCTTAGAAAGAGCTGGAATGTCAATGGCTTAGTTCTTTCTAATGAAACCCTGCCCAATTTCCATTTTTACTTAAAGCAAGCTAATGGCGTTGTTTTTTAAATGAAGTCCTTTTATTGAGTAACTACCTTTCATGAAGTAGCAGCTCAGAGGGGTTGTTTTAGCTTTCCTCAAATGATCTATGAAAATTTTTGTTTTTTGCAATCTGGAAAATATTTTCTTAAATCAAATACTAACTCACATTCATTTTGTTTAAAAAAAAGGTCTTCATTATATCTTCTGGACCTAATAAAAACAGGACAGTTATTCTGTGATATTTTTATGTTCCAGGAATTGCTGAATACTCTTCTTTTGCTGATTTAAGCCTTTTGCAGATTCTGAAAAGCCAGACTGGCTTATAGTTTATGAATCTTGAGATACCAGAAAGGAATTGACTGAATAAGTCTCAACTACCAAAACATGATGTGCTAGCACCAGGAAGAGTTAATCCCAACCAAGACTAATCTTCTAAAACAGATGACCTGAGCCAGCTTTAACTTTAGCTGGGCATGTATATTATAGTCTCAGCTGAATTATGACTTTGTAGTTTCTCTCTTTACCCAAGGCACTAAAAGGGTCACATTTTATTTTGTGGCCTTCTCAAAAAGAAAAAAAAAAAAAAAAAAAAAAAAAAAAGCTGAAACAGCAATAGAATAGCAGGCTTATGTTTAAAAAAAAATTAAAAGCATGATTCTTGAACAATGTGTGTTCCTGTCTCTGCCCCAGCTGTGCTTTGCCACAGGGGACCACTCTGGCTGCTGCTGCAGGTACAAATCCTTTTCTCCTTGCCACCAGTCCCAAGCATCAGCCCATCCCCAGCCCTGCAGTACAAACCATATCCCCTACTCTGAGCAGTGAGAACAAAACACAGCCCACAGGGGTTCTGAAACCCCAAATCTGTCCCACAGCTGACAAAATGGGACCACCCAACAGGTGGGAATGAACCCATTCATTATCTAAGTGCTGGATCTCTCTGCATTAGGTAACATATACCGGGGGTTGCTGGGAAATGTTGTTTTTTCACTTTCTTGTAAGAAGCCTAGTTACTGTGCATGCATCAAAGTTCTCTCACTGCCAGCAGCTGAAGAAATGTGGGTGCCAGTGCGTGAATGCCAAATAATAACAGAATCCCCAGGAGACATCTGATTCAATTTCCTCTGCAGTACAAGACAAACATGAAAATTCATTGTCTTGATTAGCTTTAGTGCAGGGAAACAGCTTTCACAGCTGATTGTAAATCTTCTGAATGATCTCATTTAGCTTTTAACCTTCCTCTCCTTTTCATCCCTACACAGACTATTCCAGCCCAGACACTCATTTATTTGAATAGCCTAACACATGCATATGTTGTCTCCAGTCAGAATAAGAAGCCTCTGAAGTGCACAAATAATACTAAAACCATTATAAACATCTTTCTTAGTACAAATGCACAGTTCAGATCTTATCGCTAGAAATAAGAAAACTACAAGGAGCATCACCATCACAGATAAAATACATTTACTTTCCTCAAAACTGCTTGTGTTAAAACTGGGGAATGGGCAAGCAGTTTAAAAACTGGCAACTGCCCCCTGTGCTTTAAATCACCTTTACAAGGACCTCCAGAATGACATGACAGCCAGTAATGTGTGATAACAGAGCATCAGGGGGGTCACAGAAACAGGGGAAGAGTGTTGGGATCTAATGAGACACTGGCAGCATACCCACATGTCTGTGATATTCTTACAGTCACTGCCTCTGGATTATCTGTGCCAACTCTTCTGCTCCTCCATGGCTTCATCTGTGATGTTTCTGTTTCAGCTACCAAAGGAATTCTGCAAATGTCAAGAACTGTTATGACCAAGAGAGAAATCATTCTCCAGCATGTTTTTCCAGAATTTTATTAATGCAAATGATGATGGAAATTACTTATCTGCTTCCAAAAGGCATATGGGAGATTAAATCACAAACAGAGCATCATATCTCAATCTGGTTTGTATCAGTATTCATCCTCATAGGTCAGAAAATCTAAAATCAAATCTGTTGCATGTTTCACAAAGCAAAGTATAAGAAATCAAGATCTCACAATATGTAGTCATATCTCAGATACTCTTTGGCCTTAACAACATTTTATAAACTTTATTTAGCTATAAATTCTATGGAATCTTCACAAAATAATAAAAAATTGTCTTCTCAAAGGTACAAAATGTCCATAAAAAATGGGATGTGCTTTCTCTCACCATCTTTTCCTAATGTAAATAGGAGGCAATGAAGATCAGCAGGATTATGTTGTTTAGGTTTCTTTCCTTCATACACGTCCACAAGACCTTGGAAGAAAAATGAAAATTTATGCTTGCCTTCAGATAGAATTTAAAGACACAAATATTCAGGACATCTCACTTTCAGTCTTCAATTTCAGACCTACACTTAACTGTTTACCTCAGTTACCTCCTCCACAGCCTGCAGGGAGAGATGGGCATGTTTAACCAGCTAGTCAATTCATGCATCCTAAAGACTCCTAGGATGCAATGTAGAGGAGATTTTCTCTCATTGTGAATTATGACAGCCCAAATGATTGTTTAAACTGAATATCTGACTTTTTAGAAAACTAACCCACAAGAGTCCTACCTAAAACTCTTCCAGTTAGATTGTCCATACAAGCTGCATAGAAAATATTATAACAAACAAGAGCTGACACACCTTATGTCCTTTCCCACTTATTATTAGTCAATATTACAGAACACCAATAGCAGATAGTCTGAGGACCCATCTCAGATGTTCACCAACCATTGTACACCCCTGTCAATGCCAGACACACATCTGGTCAATCTCTATCAGGGAACAAGTCTGGAGGGACTTGAGTGAAGGCTGCCACCTCTTGGTGAATTAAACAGCACAAATTTTGGCTTATCTGCTGGTTAATGACACACCATAGGTATTGAGTTAAAATTCATTCATTCAAAAGTCAGCAATAGATCCTTTATGTCATACCAGTGTATGTTTTAATGTATGTTTGTATGACACTAAAGAAAAAACTAAATTATGCAGAGTCTTCTACAGAGGCCAAGGTCACCAAATTTAAACAATAAAAATGAAAAAGGTTTAATGAGTTTCAATTCAGAAATACACCTAGACTACCAGTTTGGGTGTTGTCATATATTCTAAACAGATGATATATCATGAAGAGAATTAAAATGTCCCCTTAAATACATAACATGTCAAATAAATACTGAGACATGCTAACACCCTTTCCCCCCCCCCCAACTGAAATGTAATATTGATTTGTAAAAAGTTGCCGTTTTCTTTTTATTTTCTTCTGGTGCAATATCACTATTTCAGTACTCCAGGCTTTTTCTCTTCCTTGGCAATTGTTCTGTAATATTGCTAAAATCCCCAAAGCAACAAGAGCATCAGTGCAACAGTTGCTGCTGTTGCCGTTGTTTTTATCACAGACCTTTATATTGAATTAAATCAAATGATGACTCTGCAAGACCTCAATAAATATCAGCATGCATTTGAAATAACATTTGTCTTGTATTTTACAAATATTATCTTGTCCAACTTGTCCTCATGTCTTACATGGCACAGCAATCTGACAGTGACATCATCCACATATTTTTCTTCATATAAAATCCTACAGAGTAAATATAGCATTTTGAAATGCCATTTGTTCACTTCTGTTGAATTTCTCTTTGATGAAAAAAGAATATATTGGCTCCTCTGGCCCATACTACAAAGAGAAAAATTAAATGAGGAGACAGATTTAAAATGATGCTTGTATTTTAGTACGAAGCAAGCACACAGTGCATTTATTAGTATGCGAATACAATTACCAGGATGATGCTACTTTTACTAACACTCTGTATTTTATTTTTAAAAATCAGATATAAGTAACCTTCTCCTGACCATACAAAGTAATGCATTTGTATACCCAGCGCATTTCTACCCATTGCAAGAAAAATCAAGAGAGGCCATTTTCTCCATGTGCAGTATTTAGCTTGGGTTTCAGGTGTTAGGCATGAAGGGAAGAGATGAGGTACTTTCAGACTTTGAACCAACATCCACTGCACTTAATAAGATCTTCTCAAAAGAAAGTCCCCTTCTTCCCCTACAGAGGAGCCATGGTTAAGTGGACAGTACATACCTAGTTAGTCTGTAATTCTGTTTCAGGTAAATCTAAAGGGCACAGTCCCTGCAGAGGCCAGTACAGCTGGGTTTGGGGCCAAGGCACAAATGGGTGGATGGGTGAGTGGATGAACGCTCAGAAAAGTGCTTGTTCTGTACAGTACCATATTCGCTGTTCTGCTGGGATCAGCACTGCTGAAAGTTCCTGAAACTTTTTTAAAATATCCCATTATAGGTGTTAAAGCCAACTACAGGAATCAAAAACTTTTGCCAGGTATCTGCAATGCTGACAGATCTTTTTATAAGCCTATAGAATGTGTTTCTAAAAGTTTTATCACATTAATTGCTTTGCAAAAGGCTCACTTTAACATTGCCCATTGGCTCCAAGTTTGTAGCTCACTGTCACCTTAGGCAGTATATCCACTACAGTGGTACCAGATATTTATGGAATAAAGAAAAATATTTTAGTATCAAAGAAGTATTTAAGCCTTTAACAGGATGGATTACCAGCTCTGTCTCTGAAGAGGTGTACAGACACATATAAATATTGTGGCTAAACTGACACTGAAGAATTACTCCCACAATAAGCATATCTCAGAGAACAGGAAATTAATTAATTTACTCACAGTGCAAATAATTTTTCTTTCTACTACAGACCTAATTTAAGGAGCACAGTAAGTTCTGGAGCCAATTTTTTACAGAAGATCTGCACAGTATGCTTTAGCTTAACAGCATCAAATTTGCCAATGCTTTTTTTTTTTCCCCCTCTTATCTTCTGCAGAGCATTCTGACTTCTAAACAAAATCCTCATATCCAAAATTTTCTTTAGAGTAGGAAAATCATGAAAGAAACTTGAGTGTCCACATGAAGAATTTGATTTTATAATAGCAAATGCGTTCCTAGGAGAATGAAACATTCTTGTGGTGTGACGGTGTTCATAGGGGCTCTTGGATGAGGGAAGAGGCGAGAATGTTGACTCCATGCTTCAGAAGGCTTGATTTATTATTTCATGATATATATTATATTAAAATTATACTAAAAGAATAGATGAAAAGGTTTTATCAGAAGGCTAGCTATGAATAGAAAAGAATGATAACAAAAGCTTCTGTCTTAGACAGAGAGTCCAAGCCAGCTGACTGTGATTGGCCTTTAATTATAAACAACTCCATGAGACCAATCACAGATCCACCTGTTGCATTCCACAGCAGCAGATAATCAATGTTTGCATTTTGTTCCTGAGGTCTCTCAGCTTCTCAGGAGGAAAAATCCTAAGGAAAGGATTTCTCATAAAAGTTGTCTGTGACATCGTAGCCTCTTAAACTCTGCTTTCAGGACTTCTATGTATTAATTACTTCTAAAGATTGAATATCTCCCTAGCAGGCATTTTCATATTATATATGGATGGCTTGGTCTGTCCTGCTACAAACAGAACATACTCCAGAATATGTTGAAGAAACACATTTTCCTTAGTGTAGGGATTATATGTCCTTCCCCAGGGCTGGTCTCTGAGCATTGTCTATATCCCAACTCTGCGTTCATATGTACCTACCAGAGCACACAGTGTCACCACATACTAGATTTGGAGTCATCCAAGTACATAATGAAAAGTATGACAGAGTAAAAAACCAAGTTGGGATCAAGCCAGGTTTTCACCTGGCTTTTGGCCTCCTTCATATTTGTCACTTGCTCTCTAGACACTAAATAAACCTTTTCCATCCTGTTCTGCTACCTCTTAATAAGGCTGACATTCTTCTCATAAAAAGCTCAAACACTTTTTCCTCCCACAGGAGAGCTACAACTACCCTGTAAGTATCTGTTCTAAACAGACTGACATATTAGGGGCAATCTGAAAATGTGGCAGCCAGGGCACGCATGTAGCTTTAGTCTAATCACTTCCATCAAAATTTTGCTCCAGTGCATGGACCTGTTAAATCTGGAAACAGATTATTTGAATTTGGGAGGAATGGGTTTCTTCTGAGGGGTCAGCAGGTTCCTGGGTGGAAATGGGGGGCATTTGGTGATTTGACAGAAGGAACTACTTTTATCTTCAGAGTAAAATGAGTTTTCAGTGTAGAGATATGAGGAGTAAATGTATCATTCATATCTGAACAGGTGTTAAAAATCTTATCCCTCCAGCAATGCAGTAAAGTAGCTGTACTGTTATGTCACTGTGCTCCCACAGCAGAGTCACATCCATGGACGGTACGTCTGAAACATTGCTATCTCTATTTTAAAATAATCTAACATGGAATCAGAGCAGGAGCTCCAGACGTCGTCACCAACAGTTTGTGGTGTCTAGGTGGGTGAGTCAAAGATAATCCATATGGTGCTGATAATACAATATGGAATTTAAGCTTAAATCCTAACAAAACCTACAGTTATCTACTATAAGAATATTTTTAAAATCTGATTTTAGGTTCTTCAAGGAAATATGTTTAAATTATGCCCCCCCCCATTTATAATTAAATCAATAGAGAATCATCCTTGTTCATAACATTCAGATATTCTGAATATCTGAGTAATCTAAATACTTTTTGTTGGACATTTCAAGGTTACTTTTCTCATAAAATGTGCATTTGATTCTGACTAGACAAAGGCATGTAAATAATAGTCATAGTACAGTGGCTTTCCCTATATAAAATATGTAAGTTGATTAAGTAACAACAGAGTCACCTCTGTATCAAGATAATTACATGATATACCAACACTTCTCTGGTTGTCTTAGCCACTGCTCAGTAATTTTTAATATCAGCTTATCTCATGCTTTGACTAGCTATGAGGTGCCTGGACTAACAATAGAGAGGATATTAATTTAGCACTGGAGATGCATGCTGTCGTTTGACCCAAATACATTCTATTGTTGAGGACTGCTTGGTGAAATTTTATGGCTTCTGTTACTTAGGAATTAAATTCAGTGGAAATGTTCGGATGAGTATTTGTCAGAAAATGTCAATGTGTGGAACACAGACTTTTATTAAAAATATCTTGGACTTGACAACCTTTTGCCAAATGCTTGAGTGTTCTAGGTCATAGAGAGTATAGCATAATCAAAATCCCTCCATGGTGTGCCTATCCCCAGGACCTTCCCAAAGACAGGAGCACAGCTCTTTCAAGGTCCACATTTTCAGAGTGGATCTTTCAATAAATAACCCAAGACTGGCTCTGCAGTGGAGCTGGGAATTCAAACCCCTACCTCTATCCAACACAAGCCCTGCCATTTTAGACCATTCCTCAGTGAATTCAGTACCTGGCCAATACGAACTAGACAAGGGTTAGAGGTTCACAGAATATCTCCAAAGTGTAGCAAGCAATTTTAATATTGAAAAAAGCGCAGATATTTTAAAACAATTTACTTTGTAACTTTTGAAAACAGGACTGTTCCTGTCCAGTTCTTATCTGAACAAAACCTTCATCATCATATGCTTGCAGAGGGTGAGGACCCAGCCTTGATCAGTGACCTTGCTCACTAACACCATATTAATGCCTGCACATCTGTGCATGAGCAGCACATCTTGAAAAGCCTACATTTATGCCTACTTATCTGATTCTAGAGCTGAGAGCTTAGAGACAGATGTTTCCCACTAAACAGAGAAAGAGACTCTCCTTTTCTTCAGAGAAATGTCAAGGAAGTTCTTGCTAGCAGATAGAATAGGAGATTCTTTAAAACTTTACAGCATGGATGTGGAATGGAAAAATTGATCATTCCCTTATGATTTCATTGACCTTTCTGTCAGTACGAGAGCTCTTAAGATGGAGATACACTTTAGTGAATAAAACTTGATTAAACTCTTTTCAAGCCAACTGAAAAAAATGAAGGTTGAAGGCACCTGCAGCACCTTTTCTACCTCAAACAAGCACAAGATAATAGAATAAGTATATTGATGCACTGAAAATATTGCTTTAATCTGATTCATGTAAGGAAGTCAAATTGCAATTACTATGGTGATCCATCTGAGCAGTGACCTGTTTAAAATGTGCATTTAAAATACTAGTTTTGAATTTGAAATCTGGTACTACCTGCCTCTAACACAGACTTTCTCATCAGCTTGAGCAAACTAGTTGATACATCAATATCTCTTGTGCAAAATGAGGAGACTTACAGAAGTCACAGGAGCTCAGGAAAATATTCATTGAGAACTGCAGAGTGCCCAGGAAACTTAATAAATCAGCTTCTGAGTTTTTTGTAAATATGGTGGGGTTTTAATGAAAACTATCCTCACCAAGCATAATATACAAGCAGTCTTACCAATAGTTCTTGCAGTTTTCACATTTTCTATATTTAGAAATAATGTATCAAATTCAAAGATATTAGAATTTTAGGAAAATCCTCAGCATTAGAAAAGAAACATAATGGAAGTAGCAATCAAAACAGATCACTTATGATTTTTACTTTTTCCGCAGTCCCACTGAGAATCTCTGAAGACTTACTATGTCTTATTTGAGGAAGAAAAATGAAGCCTTTCTTCTGTAATTAAGTTCTGTTAGGAATAGCATGACAACTGCTGTAATAGCTTAAATACACAAACTATGTACATAAAAAATATTTCTCAAAAGAAATAGTTATATTCCACCTCCTCTAGAAGATCACAGTAATCACTTGAGGTTTGCTTCAGCAAACTCAATCCAACAAAAGTCTTCAATTCACTCTCTACCAAGACCAGATGTGTCCCCTCTGTAACATCTGGATGTTCCCAAGTTAGGTCCTCAGGCTGCCCTCACCTTTCATCCCTCAAAGTGTTTTCTTTGCCTCACATCCTTCTATAACTCCTCTCTGAGACCCTTCCCTTGGAAACTGCTCTGGTACCTTCCTGAAACTGCCTTTTGCTGCGACATTTTTCAGCAGGGTAAGGAAGATTGTCTCAACCTTACCAGATGGGAAATAGTGGTGGGATCAGGACACGACCTCTCTGCAGTTTCCTACACTGACTGTCACTGTGGGAAGGCGGCTGCTACATCCTGAGTTTCTGAAGGCAAAATACCTCCAGGAAATACTATTATAGATCTGTCAGATTTAAACAAGCAGCAGAACATATAATTGACTTTCATTCACAACATAAGGGCTGTCTGTAAATAAGTTAAATGTTTCTGGGTCTGGACTGTGCAGCTCTTCCTACTCCTATGCATTCAACCACCTTTCTCCTGCCACAGCCTCCTTCCTCCTCCCTAACCTTCTCTAGCTTGACTTTGCTTGCTACTTTGCTTCTACTTTTTCTCTCTTTTTGTGTCTTGCCTTCTCATTGCTATCCAAGGAATTGGTACTATCTTATGCGCTCAAATAAAATCCTTTAACTCCAGATTCTCTCTTCAGCCTTTGTACCTACTACTATCAATGAGTGTGACTCCTTTGCAAAAAGAATCAAACATACCTTTATGATTCCCCTTCATTTAAAACTCCTTTAAAATGGTAACCTCTACTACTCTCCTTTATGTTGTTTTGGAACTTTTCTGGAATACATCAAGTTCAGTTGGAAGAGCATTACTGTTATACAAAATCACAGACCTCCATTTGATGAGCACTTAGTGAACATGTGTAAATACCTAAATGCCTGTACAGAAAAAAGTTGTGCAATGAAAATATCCTCCTCACCAAAACAATAAGTGCAAGCTTGCGCTTGGTAGATCTCCTTATATTTTTATAGATATTTTTAAAGAACTTTCAGGAGATCCTGCATGAAAAAGCATTAAAAATTCCAGTTCATGGAATCACATAATCACAGAACAGCAAAGGTTGGAAGGGGACACTAGAAGTCATCCAGTGCAACCTCCCTGCTCAACCAGGGTCATTCTAGATTACATTAGTCAGGACTGTGGGCAAAATCTATCTGGGCAACCTGTGCCAGTGCTCAATCACCTTTAAAGGTGACTTTAAAGAAGCTCTTCCTTATATTCAGGTGGAACTTTTGTTTATTGGTTTGTGCCCACTGTCTCCTGTCCTATTGCCTGGCATCTCTGAGCCTGGCTCCATCCTCTTGACACCCTCTCTTCAGACACTTATACACATTGATGAGGTCCCCACTCAGTCATCTCTTCTCAGTGCTAAACACAGCCAGCTGCCTCAGCCTTTCCTCACAGCAGAGATTCTCCTGTTCCTTAATCACCTTCACAGCCCTTCACTGCCTCTTAGACTCACTCCAGGAGATCCATGTCCCTCTTGTGCTGAGACCAGAGCTGGATACAGCACACCACATGAGGCCTCACCAGGGCTAAGCAGAGGCATCAAGCCCCCACCAAGAGGAAGGTGAGTAGTAGACACAAATGTTTTAAGAAAACCTGCCACAGTCAAGGACATCAAATTCACTTTGCTGAATGGTTCTCTCTATACCTGCTGCCACAGCTTTATCCCAGAACTCCACAGCTGACAGAAAGCTCAGTTATCACACCAAAGGGAAAGGCAGCAACACACCCCAGCACATGGCACACTGTGCCATTGCTACTGCTGCAATCACTCCACAGGCCTGGAGAGCTTTGTCCAAGACATGATGCTATCTAGAGCTGGGTGTAACTGCTGCTTCCACCCTCTCAAACGAGCACATTTAACTGTTCCTCTAGAAAACTTTTTCTATAGAAGATAGGACAGCCTGTGATATGACATTTTTTGAATTATGACTAGAAATTAAAGGAAACCAAATTAAGCAAAGTGTCAGATGAGACAGTAATCCACAGTTTGATCAAAAAATGCTGGAAAGAATCCTCATTCTCCCAGTCAGAATATGAAATAATATTATCTACTTAAGCCCATCACAGAGAGTTCCAGAATGCACAATTCAGAAAACAAAAAAAAGCTTGCTCTTTTTATTTTCTTTAATTATTATTTTTATTTATTATTTTCAATAATTTTGGTTTTTGTCACCCAGTTTGGTGGAACTACTGAAGCTAGTGTTCTGCTCAACATTTGACACTTTGTTTTGCTCAGTCCTAAAAATTACCAGCCTTCTTTGCAAGTACACAGGGTCCTTTGTGATGACCAGGACATCCAGGAGGGCAGTCACTCTGTGCATGCAAGTGTCCAGTGTGATATCATTCATTCTGCTGTAGGGTGTTTGTTTCTGGAATGCTGCCCAGTTACTTCTGACAAACTGGTTATGTTGAAAGCCCAATAATGTGTTGTGACAATTAAAAATGAGGGGATTTTGTACCAATTTTTATTAATTTAAAAAGACTGATCCAAGTTGCTGTTTTTGTCCCCAAGACAAGTGCATCATAAAGTCTACAGATTGTGCTGCTCAAGCAGTAGGTTTTTCCTTTCCTTTGGGCAAATGGCCAGGCAATGAAGAATTTCTTATCCAGAAGAACTAATGGCTGCCTCTGTCACCTTTTCCCTTCAATTATTTAGACTTCCTCCACACTTATGCTGGCTTCCTGCTGGCAGCATTGTGGACTGTGTCTATTAATCATTAACTGTCATTGTGCTTTAAAAGAAGGAAAGTGAAAAGGTTTTTAAGAACAAAAATAGACCTTTTTTTCTCATGAAAAATAAATGACAGCTGTGTGCTACCTGGATGTACAATGTCTTCAAATACATTTTTTTTTTTTCCCCTTAAGGAATAATTAACACCCTGGACAAATGAGCAGATTGGCTGATCCAAGGAAATACATATTCCAGGGTTTCCTTTTTCCTGTCATATCAAGCTCCAGTAGCCTCTGATAAAGCTAAAAAGTCATCCTCTGCCACCAGCTCCAGACAAACAGCAGAAGGACTATTTCTCTATGCAGCACTGAAGGCTTAGACCATTAAATCAATGGAAAGCTGTCTCTTCCCAAGGACTCCCTTCCCTGCTTCCCAGGAACCCTCCCAACAGTGTGTGCTCTTTGTCCTCCTGTATCAGGCTTAAAAATCATAATTCTTAAACACTGTTAAGATCACCAGAGGACTTTGCCCACAGCAGCAAAGTGTGCAAAGAAGGAACTGCTCACTTGCACCACCAAAGCCCCCCCTCCCTGGGGTGGGGTGTATGGATCCAGTATGCCCCCTGGATTTTGGGAAATCGGACTATGAGCTAAACCACCTGACAGGAACATGAGATAAAACAAAGGTGGTTCTGTAGTCTAATTATCTCAGGTCTAAGAAGACATAAAAAAGGCTTGGGGAAGCTACAGCCCACAGACTTATTTGCTGAGTCTGGGTTTCCACACTCTTCCCCACAAACCAAGAGGGAGCAGGAGAGTTTTCGGGGTGACAGCAAAACCTCTAGTCTGCATAAAACAGAGGAAGTGAACATCCACTACCAGAGATTACAAGCTGAGTTTTGGGCCAGATAAGAAGCAGACCCCGCTGATGGTGTTTTTATGTGCCAATTGTCTTCTTTTATACAAACTAGCTTTGTTGTATAACTCCTCATCATCCCAAGGGAAGATGACATTCACATGAGAGGCATCTCATGTCTCAGAAGCGTGCACAAGCCATCAAAGACCCCTGAAGTGCTCCTCAGACACATTTCTGAGGCCTTCCTCCAGAGGACTGCACACAACCCACAAATGTTACAACAGATCCAGTGTTGTAAAACACAATGTCAAACTACCCCCAGGAAAGGTGCTTGGGCATTCCCACCTGCACCTGAACATATGCTAACTCAATGAGCTCTGAGTTTTGTGGGACTCTCACCACTGAGAGGACCAGAAGAAGAGGACAAGTGGAACACTACTGGATCTACAGAAGCGGGGACTATCTTTCAACTTAATTTGGCTTTCTGTCACTCTCTTTCTCCCTTCCCACTCTCTCTTTTCCCTATTTCTTTCTCTACCTCATAATTACTGTTAAATAACATCCTTGCTTTTGGCATATGGTCTTGTTTGCACCTTAATTTGGGCAGAGGCATCTCCAATACTTGCAATAATTGGATCAGAACACCTCCAGCATATTCCCTGTCCCTGATAGACAGGATCCTCCCCTGCATGTCCCCCCAAGTCGCCTTCTCACTGAGGAGTCCACAAGAACATTCCAGGTCCAGATGATGTTTCTCTGAGCTTGGATTCCCCACAGCTTGTTTTCCTAGCTCTTCTTCCTCTTCCTCAGCTGTGAGCTACTCTGGAAGCCACAAGCAGAGCTGAATGCTGGCCTGTACCAGGCCAGACAGAACAAAAGCATTCCCCAAGCCTTGAGCTTTAAGAGCACATAAAGTTCAAGCCATGTCTGCAAACAGGAAAACAGCCCAACATCCACTTCAATACATACTCTCAATTTTGCTTCTCAGAGACTGAAAAGCCACTACAAGCAGAAAAATCACATCAAAATGCTGCTATTCACTGCACACTGTTTTTCACTGTTTTGAAATACACTACTGCCACATACCTGACCCAGTCACTCCAATAAATAATTCATTGTATCTCTCACTACAGTGCTTTCCTACAGGGTCCAAGAAAAGAGGATTTCAGAGAAAATAGCATGTCCATTGAAAAAATGGCCATTTGAGTGTACATAATGAAAATCCCCCTTGAGTTGTAGCACATCCTGACAGAGAGAGAAGTCAGCCCCAGCTGGAGAGAGAGAAGTGAGGACTGCAGAGAGCTGAATCTATATGGCAAAAAAAAAAAAAAAAAAAAAAGTCATTGATCACCTTAGTGTGTCCTGAAAACACAGCAAGACCCTGAAATGTAACAGCTATAAGGTGCCATCTGTTTCTATACTGTTTCAAAATGTCCCAAAAGCCCTTGAGAGTACAAATGTAAACAGCTTTATACATTTCACTGTGATATATAGTTAAGTTTGTGAGACTCTACTATTGTCAGACATGATATTGCTGCACTCTGAAGGCACAGACAGTCATTTGCTCAACAAATCATTCAGAACTGTGCTTTTATCTTCTGAAGAGCTCAGCTGCCCATCTCCTTTGGAAAGCTACAAGCAACCTCTATGACACCTTCTCTATGAAGAATGAAACTTTAATTCAATCCTAAACACAAGAACACCTATGTCAAGACACCTCTGTGCTGCTGATGCCCCAAAATACTGCCAAGCAGTATTACTTAGTCCCACATTAGTTGCCAAGCAGTGCTGCAGAGGTGGACAGAACGAGCAATGCAAATAGCCCCAGCACCTGTCTGAGCTGCTAATGTTTCACACCTCAAGGCTGTGTCTTCAAAGAGAAACATTCAATCTTAAAAACTCAGTTTTGGTGTTGCACCTTTGAAGAAAAATTGAAAAAGGGACACAATACAAACACACCATTCCAGGATGCAGTGTTTGTGAAAAATTCAAAAGGTACTGCTGCTCAAGGGAACCATGAAGTGGAAATCACCAAGGAGGTGCCATGGTAACTTGTAACACCTACCTGCTCTCAGTGATTCAATGCCACAAGTTGAATTTAGCAGAGAATGTAAATCAAAATGCCATTTTCCAGGTGAAGAGTTAAATGGCATCTTGTGCAGTTGTGTTATGACAGTACCAAAAGTAGTCCTCTTTTGGTACTGTAGACTAGTAGACTCAAGTCCATTGTCCTGGTCAAATCCTGACTTGGTAAATTAGATTATTTCAATTTTTTAAATAAAATTCTTTCATTTCAAGTATCACAACTACTGAAATTTGTTATGGACATCCAGTGCAACACAGAGGGTCTTATGCTTATGTTTTTCTCATGATTTCTAATGCTTCTATCATTCCTGTGAGGCAAGGAGATACAGCAGCTTGTGTATCTCAGCTCCCTCACAGCTTACTAATGAGGAAATGATGCATATAAACTTACTGCTAAACCTAGTCAGTCATCAGCTGCAGCTTTGACTCCCTAGCTTCTGCATATCCCTGGAAATAATTATTTTCTAAGGAAGGAGGCTCTCAGAAACCATAAGGCTGAATGACCTAAATTAGCAATTATGAAACTAGGGTTTCAGCAGCAGCCAAAGATGCATCATGATCACCTGGAATTATATCCTTAAACTTCTCAGATGAGCAAATTAAATTGTTTAGTCATTTCAAATGTTGACAGGCCTTGAAATTAAATCCTGATGCCTTGACCATACCTCATTCAGTAGAAAATTCCATCAGCAAGTTGAAGAGAATACATAACACATATTTGAGGTAAAAAAACACCCTCCCTAAAGGAAAACCATTGTTGCCATCTTATTGCAGGGGTTCCATACTGCTATCCCTTATGAGAAAAGTTTCAGACCTTCTTGGTGTTTCTTGTGGGCAGGTCCTCAGAGCACTGACTCTTGCTTCTTCACAAAGTGACCAACAGACTTCAACTCCCTTCCCAACCAGCCACCCCTCTCTTTTATAGCATCTTCTTCTCATTGGTTACAGCTGTGGCCTGTTAATGGCAGGCCGGTTCCTAATCTTTGATAATTGGCCCAGCTGCAACTCCTTAGGGGTAAGATTACTTTCTACACTATCTTTACTTTCTTATATTCTATCCCCCTACAATCATTTTACTTAGCAGCATATTAAAATACACCATAACACATGTTTCAACACCCAGTAACACACTGAAGCCTGAATACTTTGTCATGCATACAGCACTACAAAGAAACAAAATTACTGTAGGCATGAGAATTTGTGCGGTAAATACATTCAGTGCCCTACCTGGCCTGGAGGGAATCTTCCTGACTCAGATTTAATAATTTGTTCAACTGTATGTGCTTCATCCCTGTTCTGGCTCTGCTCTGTCTCCTGCTGAAATCACCAGGTGTGAGCACTCACATCCTCAAAGGGACACACTTCTCCTCATTATTCACATCTTTATGTGCTGTCATGAACAAATTAATTGGGGAGGGGTTGTCTGATAAAATGCTTTCAATTGCTTTGATTCTTCTTCTTTTTTTTAACAGAAAAAGAGTAAAAACAGCCACCTCAACTGAGACTCGAGAAGAATTTGGGGTTGGGCTCCCGAAGCATGCCTGAACTGTCCATTTCCATCTTCAGGCCTCACTTCTGACAATAGACGGCAGCTACAAAAAAGCCAATAAAGCAATTTCACACACTCCTACCGGGAGAACAAGCTCTAATTCTGAAGAAGAGGGAATTTATTATTTTTAGCTTTTTGTGGGTAGTTGGACACCTTAAAGCAAAGCTTTTACATACTTGTTTTTATAAAAGATTTAAAGCCATCCAACTGGTTTCAGTTGGCATCCAGACAAACAAGAGAAAACTGTGTCTCTTGGAAGAGCATCTGCCAACTCTCTTACACAGGAAAACTAAAAAAGGAGAGATTGCACCCTTCAGGCAACTCAACTGATAGGAAATATCAAATGGCATGTAAGGCACACTTACCTGCTCACAGAGAACTTGGCAAAGATTGAGTCAGAGGTTGGTGCCACAGAGTGTCCAGGCACATGTCCCTGCCTGGTGCCTGCTGCTGTTCCCATCCAGCCAAGGCTAGCAGGCACATTTTCTTCCAAAAAAAGGAATGCAGAAAAGGGGCTGGTACATCATCTCACACTAGCAGCAACCTCGAGGACTTTAGAGCTAGGAGCCCTGATATATTTTTGTTGTTCCTCAAAGGACAAAACATGTCCTGTAAGGAGCAGCTGAGGGAGCTGGGTTTGCTTAGCCTGGAGGAGGCTCAGGGTGAACATCTCTACTCTCTGCAAGCACCTGAGAGGAGGGTGTAGGGAGGGGGAGGCTGGTCTCTTCCAACATACCTACAGTGAGAGGAGTGGAGGAAATTACCTTAAGCTGAGACTGGGGAAATTCAGATTAGGCATTAAAGCAAAGGTTTCACTGTTTGGGTAGTCAGGCACTGAAATAGGCTGCCCATGGATGTGGTGGAGTCACATCCCCGGAGGGGTTCAAGACACATCTGGATCTGGCACTGGGCACTGTGGTTTAGGGGATACAGGGGCAGTGCTGGGTGGATGGTTGGACTTGATGACCTTAAAGGTCTCTTCCAGCCCTGACGATTCTGTAATTCTATTTTTGCATCTGCTGGTTTATACACACCTACATTAATGAAAGAACAGACTGATGTAATTCCCTACAATAAGCAAGACATAGCTCATGGAAGAGTTACTGAATTATTTAAATAGCTCAGAAAATATGATTAACTGCCAAGAATAGACTAAACTATTCTTGCCTCCATTAAAAATAAAAATTAAATCATTTTAGTGAAGCAATGAACCAAATGACCAATACTTTTTGTGGATAAAGATTATTTTGAATTAAAATTCACCCTTGGATGATTATAGCTGTCTTCATGATTCTTCAGCAAATGTTTTTACATTGAAGCTGCCTAAGGGCCTTTACAACACTTCAGAGCACAGCACTGTACAACTGTGACATGGCAGTGATTGCAAAACATGTCTGTGAAGACATTTGGTAATAAGGTACTCTGTGCTCCATCAACTTACAGAAATCACTATTAGCAACAGCAGACTAGACACAAAAATCCACTGCCACCACTTCTGTGCCAGAATAATCATGCAAAGACACTCCCTTTTGTTCTCACTGCTTGCCTCCAAGATTAGGTACATTGTTCTGGACTTGGAAAGGTGGAGGAGGTTTCCTTTTCCTCCAGCACAACTGCAGTATCAGTTCAGGATCCAGATGAAAAATGATGGCATATACTAAATAAGACTTTTAAAAGTGACAGATGCTTTTCCAGATCCCCTGCAGGTTAAACAAAGCTTAGCAAGTTTTTTTTTTTCTTTTTTTCTTTATTTTGTTCTTAGCACTAAGAAGACAAATTAATGTTGTTATTATAATCCTACTCCCCCAGGCCTTCATATGTCTAAAATAAACTTGCAATGTCAATAAATCCCATAAAATCACATTAACAATGGAGTGTAAATGGCATCATTTTCTATTAGTGCAAACACATCAGAGAGCAATAACTTTATTCTGCATGTAATGTGCACAAATAAATAAATACATACACAGAGACACAAATGCAAAATCAGATTGTTAAATTTTATTCACCAGCAACCTTGCAGCATGAATATTTTGACTTATGCATCTAAAATTGACTTGCCACTTGTGCAGTAGGTGAAGTTCACTTAGAAGCAGAAAACACTCATGAAACCTGCACAACAGATGGGCCTCTCTTAACTCAGCTGCAGACAGGCACATTCTCCCAGGCTCAGCTCTCCCTAATTTCTGTTTCGGATATGATTCCAAGATTCCTTGCCACAACAATCTATGCAAAAGCAGTGACACAGAAACTTGGACAGGCTCTTAGAGAAACATCTCAGCCTTCTGTCCCTCCTCTTCCTTTACTTTCTGGTTTGTATTTGGATTGCATTTCCTCAGAGAGAGAGAGCAATGTGTATCTTCTTTGTTGCCATAAGCAACTTCTAGACCCAGGAGCCTTTAGGTCCATCTCAAATGTCGTCATCATATGGGACTTTACCATGCCTGTCACCACTACCAGTACACATTCCAGAGGGCTAAAGTTCATTTTCCCTGTCCTAGGAGAAGTCAGGGAGGAGCAGAGGCCACCCCACTGCCCTTGGTGAAAAGGAAGAATGACGTAAAATTGGGAACTAGGGAGAAGAGAAGCTCAAAACAGCTAAGGGAAGTCAGGAACTCCAGAAAGCACAGGGACAGATGAACTAAAAGTGAGTGGTTGGCCAAAAAAATGAGGACAAGGCAGGGAAGGGAGGGGGAGGAAAAACAGACAGACACTCACACTGCACAGAAAGCAGACCTGTAGCTAGAAAAAGGGAAAATCAGGTGTTGGGCAATGGAAAGAGACAAACACATTGGACAGGAATCTGGGAGATATATGGAAGAGCTGGTTAAGACAAGCAGAATGGGATAAAGAAATGGAGAGCTGGATAAAGTGCCTAGGGAAGCAGACCAAGCATGTGAGCAGACTTGGAGAGTGGGCAAAGGAGGGAAAGGGGACTTAATGAGTAAGTTAAAAGCACTTGGGAGCATATTTTGCCTATTTTATTGTAACTACCTTTAAGGATGATGCAGGATGATAAAATAAAGCAGATTGCAAATTTATTTTTAGCTGAGGTTAGGAATGGGGCAAGGAATTAAAGGAAAGAACAACTTTCACAGCTAAGAAAGTGAACATTGCAGAGGGGGAGGGATTCACATTTTGTCATGGCTTCTACCCCAGACTTCCTATGATGCAAATTAAGTAATTTAAATTTTAAGGGGTGGTCATTAATTCTAGGTTCTTCATTTTCTGGGGACCTGACTTGGAAGTCCTAAGGCTGATACACAAAAACACTGAACACTCTCAGCTACAACCAAAGCTAAAAAAAAATCATGCCTTTTACTCAGTATCTAATACAAGTTACTCTGAAAAAAATGCAGTCCTTGCTGTCTCAGAGAGGGCATCCAAAATGAATTGATACTTTAGGTGTTAATTTTCCTGTGCTTCAGTGGAACAAGTTTGCTTCAATAATGAAACACAAAACTTCCTCTGGCTTGGGTGTTACTCAGCTTTTGGAAATGCTTATATACTCACTAACTTAGGAAATTATATGGGACACTTCTCAAGTTAAAATCCTGCTTCTAACAGGGTCTTCACAGTGACCTGCAAGCTTGCCTCCAAACACACCCTGACAAAGAACTGAAAATTGTTCATTAAATGAACACCCCTCTTTTCTGCACTGAGATATGAAAAGGGATTGTAAAGGAGAGTGCTGGGTCAGTTCATTATAAGTTCTATAACACTTATGGGCAACAGGGTAAAATGTAAAGGCATGCAGGCAAATTTGAATTTATTACTGCATACTCCATGTGAATTTAGTTATGCATACGTTCTTGTGTGTATTTTGAGTGTGTACATGTGTGTATGCACCTATGCTTGGGGAGTGTACATCTACATATGTGTGCAAGAGAACTCTTAACTCTGCATGAATTAAAAGGGCTTCTTTTAATCTTCCAGTAGAAACTAACACACACCCAAAAAAATTAATCATGTCATTTTAGGTCTGAAGAACCTTTTAATCAAGCGTGAGATGAGATAAAAGCATAGATGTGCTGTAGCCACTTACAACATTAGAGAAAAGGCTATGATTGCCTCGCCCAGTTTCAAAGAAAACCGAAAATTTCTAAAGGAGATTTAAAAAAAAAAAATCCACACCAAAAAAAACTAAAGAAACAAACAAAAAACCTCAGGGTGCAGACCTCTTCAATTTCTAGTCCGTTGTCAAGCCAGGGGTCAAGGCAGATTCCCAGATGCCAGGATTTAGAATAAAATAACTGAAATTTGAAGATGGGAATGAAGTACAGCTGTGCTTACAAAAGTACAAACCCAATCAGGTATAAACCTCTCTCTTCTCCTTGAAATACAGAATAATCTGTGTATTGTAGAGGTGCATAATCACATTGCTTGACTGCTCCTGAAAGCCAGGATTGCTCTTATCCCTCCACATTGTAAATCATATTCTAGGCTGGAGTCCTCTCCTTAGCATTTGTGAAAGTGATTTGCCAACCTAACACATATCCCATTACTGCATATTCAAAAGCAAAATAACAAAAGTGAAAATTAAAAAAAAACTTTATGAAATTGTACAAAGAACACAGAGAAGTTAGCAGGATTTTATTACAGGCTCACCCACAAGAAAAATGTATTCCTGGATTAAAAATACGGAAACTCAAACTCATCCCTGTTTTATGAAACCCAAGTGTAGCATCCTCTTTTGGATGAAGTAATGTAGATGTTACACAGCATAAGAACATTCCAATGGGCCAGCATGGGATAATCTGCTTCCCATAAATCTCCTTTTGATGACACAGTGACTGACTAAAGTTGCAAAGTCTAATGAAATGTGGTATGTTTTCCAAATTCTTATTATTTCTGATGAGACTAGATTATCTCTTTTTTTGTAATCCATCACATTTCCTTTCTTTCTATGACAGACCTCGATGTGTGGTGAAGGCTGACCTAGCAATGCTTTCAGTGCATGCCTTTGGATGGCACAACAAACCCAATGTGAACCTAAAGCAAACCGATACAGTGTCACCTCAGCCCCTGCAGTCAGCTCACAAATCTCTGCTGCTCCAAGCAGCTCCTGTAAAAAGCAGTAGGGCAAATGACTGTCATTCCTGACAGGCTCTCTGTTACAGCTTGTTAGCCACGTGGTCAGTGATACTGAAGTCTCCACCGAGTCTATTAGCAAAGACTGATACAGCAACCTATTCGCAGCATGGAAGAGATCCATCCCAAAAGTCTAGAGGTGTCAGAGCACAATCAGTGGAGAAAAGGATGGAAACATTTTTAGCACCCAAAACTGGATGGAAAATGGAAGACTACATCAAGTACTGTTAACTGAACCCTGAGATGGCACTAAAAGGTCCATATAGCAATCTAGTACCCATGTAAGATTTACTAAGACATGTCTTATTTCTTGCAATCAGTTTCTTGACATAAATATAAACTCAGTAAATCTCAGCAGCTTGTCATTCCTAATTTGCAAGGCTAATAATAACAAGGGGATTTTTAGTGAAGCATGAATTTTGTGAGCTCTCTAGTCTCAGCACATCTGTCCCTGCTCTCCTGCCAATCTAACCATTTTGGCAAAAGTAATACAGCACTGTCAAGAAAAAGGAACAGAGGAGGAGCATGTAAAGTTTCTGCACTTCGTTTCAGCAGCAGCAAGTTGAAGCAGAGACAAGCACAAATAGATGGGATGTTCAGACAGCCACGGCCATGGCTCCTGTAGTAAGGAGTTTGCTCAGTCTCAGCACATCAGCACCTTGAGGGGAATGGTGCCTGGGGAATGCACTGAGTCCTCATTAAGCTGCCAAAAACAGGCACAGAGTCACAGGGTCTCGTTCTTGCTTAGAATGTGATTTTATTGCCTCCTTCTGTCTGTCGCTCTAGGCAACTGCCTTCATCGCCTGCTTGTAAAACTGGGCCAGCTTGCTGGGGAGCAGCAAAGTAACACTCAGCTCCGAGTTACTATCTCACCAGATGATGTAACTCTACACAGGAATCTTCTAATTTCCACACAAAAGATGAGATGCTGGTCAATTTGCAGGCCCTTAAACCTTGATTTTTGACCTGATCTTAAAACTTTGCCTTCCCAACTCCTGCAAATAGTTACTGGTTTGGAATGAAGACAATAGCAAGGTTGCACATGCAGCCCCTAGCAGAACCAGGCTCTAAATATCTGAGGAGAACCGATGGGTATTTTAGGTATATACCACAGTGCCTGTATTTCAGTGCAAGGCAAAACACTTTACTTGAAAGATAAAAATAAAACTCCTCAACTGTTGTGGCCTTGTCACATACTTGGTATAGGTTTTTCCAAAAGTGCCAGCTACAGGTGTGCCTTCAAACAGAAGTACTGAGCCTGTCTCCACTGACAGCAGCAAGACTGAAATTGAACTACTACCAAGTGCTTTTGCACACTCCACAATATATATTGAAGTATTAGAACACATATGAACAAGAACTTAAGTTTAGCTTGCAGACAGAGTAAGTGTTGCTCAGAGTTAAGTTTGCATCACAACACTACCTGTAGCATATCATTCAGGTTACTTCCCAAGCTCTTCAACATAGTAGAACTGATCTGTAATGCTCATTTTCAGACAACTTGACTCAGAAATCTGGTTTTAATTTGCAGACCCTTATCATGCTAGGTTTAAGCCAAACAACTTGGTGCATTTCTTACTGACCACGATGGATGTGAATCAGGACTACGGAACTGTTCTTCCTAGCTTCAGTATCTTACCATTTCCTGCGGCACTATTCAAGAAATAATGCATCACTCTGTTTGAGTTACGGCAGGATCAGACCATCAGGAATAACTAGACTTCACTCATGTGTTTTACCAAGGAATGAATTCTGTAGCTCCATTTAAAAGTAACTCAACTTGGAGCAATCAAGCACAGAAGGATAACCAAGAAACGTTATGTTGAAAGGGAAAAAACATACACCAAGTGCATATGGGCAAAGATTTCTTGCTACTATGCAGATTTATTGTTTTTCAGGATCAAGCCATGTTTATATGAAGTGATTGCAGAATTATAGATCTGGTTTTACTATTTGACACACGGAGATTTCCTGCGCTAACTTTAATGACACGCTGCAGATCTGCTGCAAGTACAATAAGGTCAGGGTGAAAGTTTGGAGATCATGCCAACAGGCAATGCTCTACCATCTTCCACAGGACAAGAACCTCTGCCCAGGCAGCTTCCACACAACTAATGTGGGGACTCAAATACCGATTTTAACATATCACTTCTAAATGAACAATTTAAAAAACTTGTTATTCAATACGAAACAGGGTCATTTTGGTGTATGCTTATAACAAACAGAGAAGAACCCTAGACACAATTTTAATTCTGTTTTACATAAAGTTTTTTGATACTGTTTTAATTTTCTGAATTAACAAAGTACATATTCCTAATTTGTGAAAAGCTACTAACTAATCTCCCGAGTTCACCAAGAGTGCTTTCATACTGATAAAGTCTCAGGTAAAGCAATAAATTAGTTTCTCTGTAGTCATTTCTTTATCCTCTCCATTTCAGCCTCACTGTACTTCATTCCCAGCATTTTATATTCACAGGTGCTAAAGCTTAGGACATTGAGCCCCAAACATAAACAGATTGAAGCTGGGCAGCAGAAGAGATTACCACTCTGAGGCATCTGTCCATTTCAGCTTTCACAGAGGTGGCAGCTACCGTGACAGGAAGCTGAGTCATGCATAAGGCAATCCAGTGTACGGATCAAAACAGTAATATAGATCAGCACAGGTTCTGAGCTGCGCCGTGGCAGCCTGCAAGCTGCACGGACCACCTGCTTCATATGCAACACAGCTCTGCCTGCTGCCACCAGCCCAGCACCAGCCAGGCAGCAAACAGACAGGGTGAACAGCTGGAACTGATACGCCTGGTCCCATTTCATTCAGCCTGCGTTCATGGAACAACATATTCAGTTAAAGCTGATGTTGTTGTCAATGCTGTCAAAGACAAAATTTCAAAAGAATTCAAATTATGCAAACTCAAGTTTTCAACTTAGTAAAGATGACTGCCAAAAAGTCTTAAAAAAACGACCGCATTATGGCTGGCATGGTAAAGGGGTAGATCAATGAGCCTCATCTTCCAAAGAAGCTGTCTGAGAAAATGATGATAACACTAAGGCAGCAGCAATATGAAGTGATAGTCTCTGCATCCTTATCAAGAGCTGCTTCCACAAACAAATTCCTACCTAAGAACTGCCTAGTAGTTTATGCAGCAGAAGCAAAGGAGATGGCCCAGCTGAGAGTCAGTCTCAGCAAAGTATGTAAGATGTAACTCAGCCCACACCATAAATCATTTCCTTTGTGCACTCATTAACTGTCTGCAGCCTCAAAGAGCTGCTTTTCATCTCTGTATTACAGAAATTACCTGTTCATGACACTAGCCAGAAAAAGGCACGCCTAAGCATATTGGCTACACAAAGGCTAAGGGAAGTGCAGACAAGACCAACAGTCTTGCAGGCAGTGACACATATGAAGCCTCATTTCCTAGGGAATTGCATCTCATGACTGTCAGATTTTTAAACCGAATTATAGCAAAGCTTCAGGCTTGTCTTAAACAGAGCATCAGAAAATCCAGAGAGAAGATAAATATGCATGTCTACCATGACAGGCTTCAAGTGAGATTAGCTCTTTATTGGACACTGCTGAATCCTACAGGATTAAAAGTGGGATTTTTACAGTTTCTGGACATTCAGTTCTCAACAGTCCCACGACCCTTCCGCCCAATGCTGACATTTCAGCATTAATGGTTGAAATATGTCCTGCATATTTTTTCCTTTTGGCACATAAGCACATTCTCTCCTGCCCAGCTATGTTCACAGAATTTAGAGGAATGTTCTCTCTTTGAGAACTAATATTTCAAAATATACCCTTCTGCTTCATTTGTTTGCAATCAGCCCAAAATTTATGGGGTGCAGAACTAACAAAGCAACAGCAAGCAAACAGCACCAAATTTACTCCCTTACACTCACATGCAAATACATACGGGATGCAATTCTACATAAGACATATTTCTTTAAGAAATCAGGATTTTTTTAAACAAATCTGCTCATCAGTACTTAAGGAGCCCATCTGGCTGTCACCTTCGTTTCTGAAGCAGAGATGAGCAGTTTGCTTTTGCCTACTTTAGCAGCAGTGCCTCCGCGAAAGCCAGCTCAGGCTCCCCAGCTGCTACCACAGCGGGCAACTCGTCCGCCGGGGACCACGGCAGCGCAGGGGGGAACGCAGGCGGGTACAGGTCTTAAACACTGCGTTTAAAAACACAGTAAGACTGTTTCGTGTACATTGTACATTTTGTATTGTATATCTGGAAATAGACAAATCAGCTTTGTATCGGTTACAGCGCATGAAAAAGCGCATGGTATAAATATCACCCGCGTTAAAGACTTTTGTCGCCAGCCTTTCAAACACGGACAAACACCTGCAGAGTGTTTGACAAATCCCTCCGTCGAAGTCTCCATCCTCCCCCCTAGAAGGGATTCCCACAGCCAGCAAACCCACAGGCTGTCGGCAGCCCCGCGCCCACCCCTCCCCTGCCCCCAGCCCCTCCTCTCCGCCGCGCTGCCATGCCCCTGCCTGCCCGCCCCTCCCGGGGAGGTTTCTAAACTCCGCGGCTCGCCCGGGGCCCGCTGGGGTTGGGGCCGCCGCTCGCTCCGCGCCGCCCTCCGGCGGGGACCGGCCCGCCGCCCCCGCCCGCCCCCGCGCTCGGCGGAGCCGGGCCCGACCCCGCCGCCCTCCTGAATATTTCATCGGCGCTGCCCAACGGGATGCCCCGCCACTGACTGCTGCAAAGGGACCGCATCCCGCCGGCGGCGCGTCTCGCTGCTTCCTGTCTCTTTCATTCTTCAAACCGCAGCTTTTCATTTATTCCGATAAATAAATAACTGATTAAAAACAAAGGAAAGAAAAAAGCGGCAAGAGCATCTCTGCTTTGTATCTGAGCAGGTGGGACTCCTGTGCAGGAGATTACGGAACACGACGCAAGAAGGGCTCTGAACTCTTCCGAGTCCAAAGGATGAGCCGGCAGCAGTTTTCCTATAAAAATCCGATGCCGGGGCTGTGACACACGCGGAGGAGAGAAGGCGCCGTCAGCCTCACCGGAGGCGTCCCCGCTTTGGACACCGCAAACCCTCGCTGGCGGAGGGGGAACCAGAGCGACTCGCCGGCCAGACCGCGCTCCGGGCGCGCAGCCTCCCGCCGCCCTCCGTCCGTGCTGGCCGCGCCCGGCCGGGCGGCGCTGGGAGTCCGGCTGCCGCCGCCGCGCCCGGCACCTCTCCGCCGCAAACTTTTCTGCCCGCGCCCTCCTCGCCGCCGGCCGCCGCAAGGGAGCGGCGCGGGGGCGGCCGGCGCTTCGTCTCCTCGCTCCCGCCGCGCTCCGGCGCCGGGCGGCGGCCGCAGCCCCAGCCCCCGCCGCACCGCTGCCTCGGAGGCAGGCGGCGGCCCCGGGCAGCCCGAGGGTCCGCATGGCCGCTGCCCTTCAGCCGGCGGCGAGAGCTGCTGGCGCCGCCGCGGCGCTCCGGGGGCTGCTCTGAGCCGGCGGCTCGCCCTGCGGGATGTGGCCGGCCGGGGCGGGCGGCAGGCTGCCCTGCCCGCGGGACGCGGCGCTGCGGCGGGCGGCGTTCTCCGGCAACCTCTCCGCGCTGCCGTCCCACCTGGTGCCGAGCGGCAGGAGCGTCCGCGTCTTCATCAGCGCCAACCCCGAAGGTAACCGCGGCTGCCGCGCCCGCCCCGCAGCTCCCCCTGCCGCCCGCAGCGCCCGCGCCGCGCCCGGGCACCCCCGCTCCGGCGGCGGAGCCGGGACCCGCTCCTGCCCCTCTCCGTGAGGGCGCCGGGCCGCGCCCGGGCCGGGCTGTGCGGGGAGCGGTGCGAGGCGGCAGCGGGGTTGTGGGACGGGCTTTGCCGGGTGTGGGTGTACGAGCTCGGAGCGGGGTTCGGAGGCACCGGTGTAGGTCGCTCCTTAAGTTTTATGTGTGTAAATGACACGCCTGAAAGGCACCGGGGCGCGGGGCATCCTCTCATTTTTGCGCTGTCGGAGCTGCAGGGCACACGGGGATCTGAGGCAGGGAAACGGGCTGCCTTCTAGTGAAGGGGAGCTTTCATGGGGGATGTTTTGAAGAGCTCTATTGGGGGGTCTGGTTAATAAGAGTTTCCGGTATATTTCACAGCGCAATGAAAGCAGGTCTTAGGCGGCTGAGGCTACAGCTAAGGTGATGCTTTGATCGCGGCTATACTCTGCTTCCAAGGAAGCAAGCCTTGAAACCTGCAGTTTTAGCTTAATAAAGTCGGGGTCGTTTACCCAGTATCTGAATTAATTAGGCATCCTGCTGTTTAAAGCCTATTTTTAAAATTACCCTTTGATTCGAGGAATTTGCATACATTCAGGAGGTGTCATTCCCACTTGTAAGATAGGAGTTGCTGAAGCATATTCCCACTTGAAGCACGGAAATAATAAATTAAGCGTTCACACTTGTGACGTTACTTGCCTGTAAAAAAATGAGCCCACTGTATTCACAATTATCTTTCACACCACCACCCACCACCTTCCCCCCAACACTTCTAATTCAACAATACTGTCGCCTTTTATGCAAACATCAGAGATCTGAAAATCATGCCTGAAATGACAAAATAGTTTGAACTTTGAAGTGAAAATTGTCTTGGCACAAATACTTACAGGAGTATGAGAAATAGTGCTCACAAGCAAAAAAAATTTGGCATAGTGCTGCTTTGAAGAACTCCCACTTCTCCAGCACTTCTTAGTTTCTTTCAACACAAGGAAACTCTCTGGTCTCATATTCAACATCCCTGTTTGTTTAAAAAGATGACCTTCTTTAAGGAGGGCATGAAAATGTTTGCAGTTTATTGCTGCAATCCAACCAAAGAGATATAAAAATAGTGATAATTGAAAAAATCTATTTGGATCTGAAAGAAAATTACTGGGGATTTTTAGAAAAACTGAAACTCTGGAAGAAAATTACTGTGGATCATTAAAAATGGATTTCTGCCAGCGTTGCCTTAACTGGGAAGCTGCTGATGCCTCTGCATTTGATGTGAATGGCATTTAGGGTAGCTTGGTATGTTAGCTAGTTATTTGCTAAAATAGAAAACCCACTAAACTCATTCTGAAAGTTGAGATTTAAAGCCATATATATCCATTTCCAGTATTTTGCCCTGGAATTGTAATTTGAAAATATCAGCTTTAAAAAAATCCCAACACTGAAAGAAAACAATTCAAATGTTTTAGGATTGTTTACATTATCTTTCTTGTAGTCTCACATGGTCACAGTGAATAACACTCCTCATGCCAAGTGTTTTATCTGTGACATTGTTCCTGCTTTTAAAATTATTTAAAATTTAAAAATTTCAGAGTGGCTACAGGTTTTGTTTATGAACATTTAAAGACTATCAGTGACAAGAAACACCATTACTAGTTATTGGTGATAGCACTGTTGTTGAAGTATCACTGTCTAAATGTGACTTTTGAAAAAAGAAACATGGGTAAACAAGAAATTAGCCTATAATGGGATTTAGACATCATCTAGTAAAGTACTTTGAAATAGAACTGTTGTTGGTAAAACATTTGAAAAAGTTCACTGTGCAAATATTCTGGATGAAAAGGTTGAAGTATTCCTACTCAGTAAACCTTTTAACACATTCAGCTGCAATTTATATTTGCATGACTAGGGCCTCTCTTGTTAATTTTCAGTGTATCTACAGTTTATACCCATTCGTCTTGATGCAGAGCATTCCTGAAAAGGGCAGTGAGCCCCCAGACTCAGAGGTAGACTTGAACTGTGGTGTCAGAGAAGCAAGCGTGTGCATTAATCCTGCTAGCAGTCACAAGAGTAATTTATCTACCACTGAAAGTGTACAAGCCTAAAATAAGTTTTCTTGAATTATATTTAGTAAGTGTGTAGGGGAGAACTCTGGTAATCAGTGTTTGGTCTGTTCTTTATAAACATACTTTAGTATGACTGAAATACATTATGTTTTTATTATGCAACTAAAAAAGTGATTATTTGAAAATTTTCTTAACTAGAAGTCCCTGAAAAGAACAACTGGAGACAGTGAGCATGGGTAGTAGAAGCAAGATTGCTTCATTTTGCAGTTTTGTTTTCTAGAGGAAATCTTGTAGATAAATGAAACTGTATTTCCCTCTACTAGTTAGCAGCATTGTCTTGCTCAAGTTGTTGTTATCAATTAATCCATCTTCAAATCACTTAAAATGACCAGTTCTTTAGAAACATGGAAGTTGTTCTATTATTTGAATACAAATAAATCTGTTTTCACATTTCAGTAGATATAAGCAATCAGCAATATTTTGAATATGTATTTAAATAGGCATTTTGGCTAAGAGAAGTTGAAGATTTTTATTGACTTTGGTTTTCTCAAGATATTTTCAGTATTTCAGAGTGATAAGAAAAGTAAGCCGTTTTTGCCTGGTTATAATGAGTGCTTTGCTGTTCCATGTAGCAATCTGTGCACTGTTAACAGCAAGTCAGTTGATGACAGTTTCTCTGCTGCTCAGTAGTGCCTGTGTAGATGCCTGCCATGAACATACAGTTCATGTGAAAAACAACAGGCATAAACTCCCATATGCTTCCTTTACATGGAACCGTGGTATCAGCCCTATATAGGTTCAGAACAGTCCAATGATTCTTGTCACTGCTTCAAACATAAAATCATTTGGGCTGCAAAGTTAGCTGTTTTGAGCTTGGTGGTGTAAGGAAATATTTTGAGCTCTCATGGAAACTGGTGCCTAAAATGGAGTTAGGAATTTGTCTTGAAAATTAAATCCAGGGAATTGAAACAGCAGTCAAAACTCTGAACACTTTAAATCCTATTGGTTCTTCTAAAAGTGGGAAAATCAGCTCTTTGCTAGTTTGACTCAAAGTCTTGTTATTGTTTCAATTAGTTAAGACATGGATAATTTTTTTACTCTGATCTCTTGGAGTTTTAGTTGTGAACATGCCTTAGTAATCAGTAGAAACAAATGAATGCACTGACAAGGGATATGTATAAAGCCAAGTCCTGCACACAGGTGGTTCCATTGCAGACAGGATGATAATACCTTTATATAGAACCTGAGTGTGTCCTGACACAGGTGGTGTTAGTCAGCCTGATCTCAAAGTGTAAACAGGGTTGCACCTGGCACTTCACACGACAAGGATGATCCCCTTCCCCACCACTGCACTCTCCTTTGAGCAGCACCCTTGCATACTTCCTGAGTTCTAGCACTGGATTGTTGTTACTGGATTTTGCTGGTTAATAGTTTTTAGCCAATTTTAGCCTATTAATACTCTCTGTTATACAAACAAACAACTTTGATGAGATCACGAACAAGCTTTGTTTTAACAGCCCTGTTTAATTCCTCATGGTTTCTGTGTCTCCAGTACCCATTCTTTAAAACCATTAAACCAACTACTAGTTTTGACATCATTAACAATCTTATGTATGAAGTCCTATGTATACATGCAGAAATATAAAATTAAGATCTGATTGTATTAGAAGATACTACTGATATTACCACCACTTTAATAATTCCATTGTACAAGCACAGTATAAAACCAACCTGTACAGCTGGAACTTCACCAACTTCCCCATGAATTGCCAGAGTGAGGTTTCCTTCTCTTACGCTGTGGAATGACTTAGAGTTTTCTTGATTTACTCTTCAGTTCTTCACCTTAGTTCATTTCCATTGACATGCATCATCCCGAACATTGTATTAATTTGAAAAACACTCTGTTGTTGTGAAGTGTAAGTGTTCAATGCCAACTTTTCTTATGTTCTCATGAAACTTGTAAAGCAAAATTGCCACCAGCAGTTAGTTCTGTTAACTAGAGAAGAATTAAATAATGACTGCAGAAACAGGTCTTACCAGTGTTTTCATTTGGACCTGTTGTTTTAGGCTGCTTTGCAGGAATTACATGTGTTTTTATCTGTTATGTACATGTGAAAGAAAAGAAATTCATGTGAATTTGTAGTTTAGAACATGATGGTAGATAAAACAGACGAAGAATTATGGTTGCTTTATTTACAAAGTTATTGCCATATATGATAGGCATAATCTGGCATTCTTAGCATGTTCAAGGTCTGTTATATTATTTTTACCTGAAATATTGTTTTCCTTAAAGAAAATATAATTGAGGAAATGTTAAAGTGGAAAGATATTCAAAAACCAGAATAATGCTTAGTTAATGATGGTCTGTTGTGACCAGTCCCAAAATACCATATGGTGTCCCTACTTGGATACGTTACATGAAGATCTTTTTATAAAGACAATTTTATATAATCTGGGTGGAATTTATTCCTTAGCTAAAGAAAACCACAGATGTTCAAGTGTATGAAATTGCAAAGGAGGTGTTGCGGAGATGTGGAGACAAATAACTCCAGGACTTTTTTTGTGCTAAGTGTTAGTTCTGGTTACCTAATTTTGTACCTATTTATGGGTTTGTGTGACGCACATCACTGTAGTGTTTAAGAGTCAAAAACCAAGCTACCACTTGGGGAGGGGGAAAGGAGTTCACTATCTCAGAGTCTGGGGGAGAAAAACCATTAAAGTACCCAGGTTTGGTGTAAACCTTGACTTGAAATATGTCTTATTTCAGGAGGTCCAGAGGTTAGAGATACCAACAGTTTATTAAGTTGGAAAGCAACCTGCCATTTCCAGTACTTCTGTTCCTATGTATAATTTTCTCTTTCCTCTTGTGCTATGAAACAACTCCGTTGTTGGGGTAATTGAGAACAAAGCAAGATCTGACTTTCCTTGAGACTGTATGACCAAGTTCTATGTAGCTTTTTTTTTTGCAAGGCAGAGTCAGCCAGTACAAGATGGTTTTTTTGCTAAGTAGATCCTCAAGCCTTTGTTGCTGTTATTCTGTCACACAGATGAACTTGAAAAAATGTAATAATCTGACAATCTGTATGAAAAGAACTGCTCTTGGTGTCCTCCTGTTCTCATGTGAGTTGTCTGCTTATGTGGCCTGTGGACTGGGCTAAGGATTTCCTCTAAATGCACCAAATATGCAAATGGAAACACTGAAAGGTTTTGTTTCATTTTCCACAAAATTTTCATTCATGTACTCAAAAGGTAGGATGTGCATTTGGCAACAGTACTATAATCAAGAGGTGTTGGGTAGGGGTATTTTAGTAAAAGAGCAAGTTATGTAATTTGTTGGGTTTCTGACTACTTCTTGCTATTTAGAAATAAGCAAAGTTACCTGAAACTCCTGGTCATCAGTCATCTTCCCGGTAGCAACACCTGGAGTTGTCAGCTTCAAATGAATTAGGTATTTACGTTATCTACTTAAAATTTTTGACCACGTGTCCATTATTTTTAATATTAAAAATATTGTAATTTTATGTATCTACAGTTGTCTGTACCCACATATGCATGCATACATAAATTATGTAAAATACTCTAAACTGTACAGCATGGTATAAATGGATGTGTGACACTCTAGTCACACTGTCATAGAGTGTATTCAAACTTGCTGGTAGGGCTCAGTTCTCTTGTGAGAACTGAGTATGTTCAAAGGGTATCACTCAAGGTTGTATTTCTAGCAGTACTGAAGAGCTGCCTAAATCCTGTTGACTGCTGTTGTAAAAGTAAAGGCTTTGCAGAGGAGGATGAACGCTTTACATAGCATTGAAAAAATAATATTAAACAAAGCAGAACCTACCTACAATTTCTTTTTTTTTTTCTTTCTAACTTGGCAAATATTGCTTTATTTCTTTGGATGCATTTGCATGCTGGACCATGCTTCATTCTTAGGGGCAGTGGCTTTCCTTCAGTGATGAAGAGGAGCTTCTGGACCCTTGACAATTTCTAAGTACAGTGAGGGACAACGAAACAAGTGTGCGAATTTCATGTGATATTAATTTCTCAAATAATGTATTAGATGACGAACAGCTGTGGTGTTCAATCAGGTCTTTGTTGGGAATTGCTCCCTCAGCAAGGTATGAGACCATTAAAGGAGAGACAGCACCAAGCAGGCAGTGTCCCAGAGCCTTCTCCAGTCAAGAAAGGGGAGCTTCTTTTCTGCCTGCTCAAGGGCAGTGGGGTGGCCTCTCAGCTGAGCAGCAGTCTGCTGAGCAGCAAGCTGAAGAGGATTTCCAAGGCTGTGCTTCAAGGAGGCCACGTGTATTCTGTGGTGGGATTTGTGTAATCACATAAGAGCAGTGGAGTACAAAAGGTACTTGACTGCATAACTTGGCATCCTATCTCTAAGCTCATGCAGCAAAATAATTCGTCTTAAGAAACTTGCATACAATGACTGTGTGGACATATGTCCACAGATTTGTGAACATGCAAGAGAAAATCCTACCTTAGACTTTAAGTTTTGTTTGGACTGTTTTAAAATATATGTCACATAAGAAAACTTCAAGGAGTTACTAAACTTCTAATTCAAGATATGAGTTCAGTGCCCAAGTGGTAATTTTATCATCTAAAACAAATGAAATTTCTTTTAATTTAGCAGCTGAAAGAGTATTTTGTGTGCATGCTTTCAGGCTGCAGTAATAATACATTAGTAGTATCTACCTACAGTAATTTAAGGTTTTAATATATTGAAGGTGGTAGATATAAATAGAATATCATAAATAGTCATGTGCATGGATTACAAAGAAATCTGGCAGATTTTAATATAGGCAGCACTGTTCAAGAAAACTGCTTTAGCCCCTTACTGGAATTTTAATTAAAGAAGGATAATAATAGATAGAATTAGAGAACACAGTTTAATAATGGTTGTGTCAGTGCTCCTCTAAAATAAGGCCTGACACTGTTCTTATTAATATGAGGTTTGTATCAGAGAAAAGTTTTTACTTAGAAAATCTGTAGTCAGAAGGGGAATAGGGCTAAATAGCAGGTAGCTGAAAACAAGCAGTGTAGCAGAGTAGCAGAGTAAATGGTAAGAAGACTAAAACAAGCAGAGTAAATAGTAAGGAGGCCCAAATCAGTGCAGCCTGCCATGTGCATGGTGCTGTGCTGGGTAAGGAGACCATGTGCCAAATGCAACTTTTGTAAGCCACCTCACCACCACCATAATTAAATCTGTCTTTGACCTGGTCTTCAGCTCCCTCTGTCACCACCTGTTACTGCCCCCTGGAAGGGATGGCACTGGGCTGCACAGACCTTAAGCCTGGGCAGCTACAGTCATTCTTGTGCAGAATCAAGAAAAAAGTCACCTTTAGAGACCTGATTTATCAGAGTGTTCAAAATATACTTCCTGCCAGAAACTGGAAAGACTAGAAGATGGCAGGACTTCCACACTGAACTTAATCCAGAGTCATGCTGTTGTGTGTATCAATCATTGGGACTGATCAAGTAGCTGAAGAGGTCAGATTTCAAACTGTCAGAGCTGGTCAAATGCTCTTGTTCAGCCTGCTCCTAGCATTTCCTGGGGTGGCAGAACTGCATTCTTCAGTACAGTAACAGTCCTCTGTGGAATGATTAAACCCTTGAAAACATTTATTAATAGAGCCCATTTCACCCTCCTAGCCATTGAGTACCTTCACAGTCTCATCTAGGCTTTATGAATCTCCAAACTGAAACAGGTGTTAGGATAGATAGTTATTATAGTACATGTATAATACCTAGCAATGTTATTTGTGAAATTTTTACTTAGTCTCTAACTAGTAATGTTTTACAAAACATTAAGATGAAAGGAGAATTAATGACTAAGATCCTTATCTGGACAGCTGTAGTTTCAGAGTTTAACTAAAGTTTAAAATACTAGATTAAGATGACTTTTAAATGATTGAGAACCAATGAGTAACCATGTGCGTTAAATGTTTTTAGATGAGAGGAGTTATCCATACTTGAAGAGTTATGCAAATCAGCTGTTACACACAAGATAAAGGAGAAGCAAATGCAGTAAAATCAGGCTTAGTGAGTTGGACCAGTGGAACCCAATACTCCTCTCTGACCCTGGCAATTTCAGCTGTATGATGAAAGAATAATAAATCACAAGAGGGACAAAATGATGAGGGTGATGTCTTTGTGCTTAATAACCTGTGAGGCCCTTTGCCTCCATGAATTTGTATAGTTGCTTTAATAATTAGTCAATAGTCTTGGTAGGTGTGAAAACCTTTCCAAATCTTGTGATGGATTATTGCCCAGTAAAAGGCCTAGTCCTGCTGAGTTTATTGGGAAATTTTTTATGAACAAGACTGTGCACATTCACCAAAGAGGAGAGCTCAAAAAACAAACATGGGAGTATCTGTGGAGAAGGAGTACCTAGAAGCAGATCTCCCTAAAAGAGTAACTTTATCCAAAACCATCATTGTAGTGATCCATTTTTGTGCATGTGTATATAGAAAGAGAGGTTAACTGTGAAGGCCTGGGTACCCAGATGTCCTTATTCCTACAGAGTTGTTACAATGGAGCCATAATAAGAAATAAATGAGGAAATGACAGCATTCAACAATCTAAGGAGCATAAGGTATGAAATCTGATCCAAAGGAGTGTTATGCAGGTTATCTAAGGGCTATCTAATTATTGAGAATTTTCTACACTTAATTATGCCAACATGACACATCTAGAGGATCTTGCTTTACTGTCATGGTTAAATATAAATCTTGTATGACCACTTTATAAGTGATTTTTTGAAATTCAGGACTTAATATTTTTATTTTTCCATACCTACTGCTGTGTAATAAAGGCCCCACAAATTCTAGAAAAGGAGATCAAGAGAAAAGTATTTTCTTCCTTGATAATAGTTGTGGTGGCTAGATTCACAGCCTGTACTGTTCTGGCAAGACAAAGTAACGAGTTCTGAAGAAAATTTTTATTTTTCACTCTATAATATTTCTAATAGTTCAGATATCAGTGAGCAGTAAGTGTTGATCTTTTTAGGAGTGGTTGCTAGAAAATACTAGGGAAATTATAGGCTCATATTATTATTTGATAATGGTCTTGTTTTATCTATATATGTATTGCATTACATTTAAAAGTGGTGAAGAATTACGCAGTGCTCTTGAAATTAGTTATTGAAGCACTTCTGTTTGTGTGATCCCTGATTTGTTACATCAAAACACAAAGCAAAGCAAAACACAAAGCAAAATATGGATCATGATTTACTTTGAAATGCAGGTCATTTCTGACATGGGATTATGAAGAACTGAGCCATCTGTGGTGGGCAGAGTTAGTGCCATTGAGTTCTGTGACTTGGCACCTAGAGCAGGTGTGTGTGGCTGGCACAGAGTCCAAGGGACCTTAAACAGATATTTCGTTTGTCATTTTTTGTTGTGTAAATCACAGACTATAGGGCTTGCAAGGGACCTCTTGAGGCTTTCAGATCTGGCCTCCTGTCTGAGGCAGGAGCAAACTTACCTGTGCCATTCCTGGCAGATTATCTCACTCTTCATGAGCTGCCTCCAAACTGCCTCCAGTTAAGAAAATGCACAGGAAAGCAGACTTTACAGCATACTGCAGTGGTGTGTCTTCAGTGGCACTGTGGTCATGCTTACAAGCAACATACAGACACAAAATAAGCTCATTAGTCAGTACAATTACCAAAAGTAAAAAAATGTTATTGAAAACTTCCTTGTTTAGAATGAGTTTCAATAACTTTCAGTAACTGGTATGTAATTATTCACAAATTTCTCCGATCCAGTTTCTCCCTCCTCATCCTTTTACCATGTCAGGAACTCAATCTGAGCATCTGTACAAAAGATAGACAATAACAATCAATAAACTCCTGTAAGGATAACTTCATCAGGGATGTATGTCCTGCAGTGGTCTGCTTGTTTCAGGTAAAGCTTTTCTGGAAATGAAGCATTCATGAAGTGTCTGTAATTTAGGGCTCATGTTACAGCTTTTGCTTTGGTGGTTTGTTTATGAATGGGAGACTGATTTATAGGATTTCTCTTATTTACATGGTGATTTGTTGGTCTGATTTGTTTAATGTCAGTTAATGTGTTAGGAATACTTTTCAAAAACAGAACAGAAGACATGTAGAAAATACAGTTCATCATTTATTCCTCCTTTTTTTTTTTTTTTTAGAAAACAGAGATTAAAATGCAAATAATCTCTTTACACTCTACCTGTTTTAATTAAAACTGTTCTATTTTACACTTTCTATAATCAGCCATGTATAATATTATATAATTCTATTAAGCAATTCCACTGCTAGTATATTGTTCCAATGTTAATGCCAGAGTCAGCTCCTCACAGTCATTATGTAAATTCAAAATAGTTTCAAACAAAATTTCCAGTTATAAATTCAGTTGCCTTTAACTGTGTGTGGCAGTTAAAAGATTAATTTTTTTCTCTATTCTGTGGCCAAGGGACAAATACCTTTGCAGGCACTGAGAAAGACTGATACTGTCTGGCAGTGCAAGAAATAGAAATAAAGTCAAGTCCGCCCTTTCAGCCAGGTTCTACACTGCCACTGAGACCTTAGCAGCACAGAAGGTCTTTATCCTCCTTTAAAGGTAATTATAACTGATTGGGTATTGTAATCAGGAAGAGTAAAGAGTTGGGGAGGGTGGTTAAAGTAATTTGAAAGTGCTAATCTGGGAAACATTCTGTAGTTCAGTCACTGATTAATGAAATTGATATGCCATTTGAAAGTTTTCTTTAAATATTATTTTCTGTATCATACTTGTATCAGATATTTGTGAGAAATTGTTTCAACTACATCATCTTGTCGAAGTGACTAGAACGTGTGTTGTCCTTTTTCAATTACTAACTCCTCAAGATTGTTAAACTGCAAATTTACTGTTACATGTAATGTTACGTGTTTACATGTAATCATCAAAATGTGGTTAGCAAGCAGAATAAAGTAATCAAACCTAGAGCAAGAAAGCAATAGTTAGGAAAATCAAGACATGAGAAAAATAATTGATAAAAACAGGTATATTTTAGAATATCTTAAAAATAGCCTTTTTGACTGGATTATATAATCTTCACTAAAAATAATGCTTAGATGAATCATTAGAATTGGAAGGGTAAGGAGAACAAGGTCTGATAAATCACTCTTCCTTTACATGTCAGTCACTGTTTGCCTCTCAGACATTACATAATCCATCAAAACGAGCCAGCTTTGTAAATTATTTGGCCATGCTCAATGAGTTTCAGTGCAGGCCCTTCTTGGAATTCTCAGTTTAAGAACTGTTGTACCACAGGGCCTGTAAGTGGGTGTTAATACCTAGGTTGAAATTGCCTGCCACTAAGTGAAGTGGTCCTTAAAAATCAGTTGAGATCCTCTTCTTCAGGCAAGCCCTAGCAGAGTATCTGGCATCCCTCCCTCATATAGTCCCACTGTCCTGGGCTTAATGCCCTCCTGCAGCTGCTCTCCTTTGCTGGGGTTGTCATTTCATTTATTTATCTTTGATGGCAGTTTCTACAACAGCCATGAGCTGTTCTGACTGTTCGATGATGTTATTTAATCCTCTCCATTTAGCATCAAGAAAAAAATCTGTTGCAAAGAAAACTCCTACTGTATTGATGCAAACTTACTGCACTGATAGCAAGCAGCTGCTCTTATTCTTATGTGGGTGCTTCTGCACACCCAAAAGTGTCAGGTTCGAGGCTTTTTCATCTTCTGGCATAAAAGCCTTCACATCATTCACTTGAAGCCCACACATTTCTCAGTCATGCTTTTCCAGTTGGCCCAGCAGACCTCACCAGTTTTGTAGTGTCACTCAAATTGTGGCTGTATTGCACCAAATTTAAGGCAGAATGCAAGCTGGATTGGAACTCCATGGCTAATGCACTTAAAGCAGAAAATTTAGATCAAGGAAGGGCAGCTTTATCCAGGAGCCAACAGTGTTTGCAGAGGTCTTCCATTGTTTTGCAGTACTGCCAGATGAAAAGTCAAATAGGAGTTTTTACTGGAATTTCTTCAGAATGAGGTGTATGTGATGGTCCTGTACCAGCTGTACCATGAAATTAGTGTGTGCTTTTATGAGACTCACTTTCTTGTGGTTTTTCAGGGCCCTGCTGTGCTTTATGCTTTCCCAAAGCCTGCAACATACTTCTTCATTCTCTTCCAGCACTTGAATCTGCAGTTAGGATGAAGAATGTCTGTGACATCCTTTTGCTTTATTGACTGCCACAGCCTCATTACCTTAAATGCCATAACACACCCTAATGGTTTTCTCTTTGGTCTGTGAGGTGAGAAAAATAGTAGCAAAGCTATTGCAGTGCACATAACTTAATTGTTAAAAACATTTTCCAGTGTTGTAAGCCATTTCTCTGCTTTCTGGGAAAACCCATAATTTTTTGAAGTGTGAGTTGACACCTCTCAATGAATCAGTGGGATTTTTGCTCATAACTTTTGTACTGCACTGTTCTTTATTTGTGTCATCTGTTACTCATTTTTCCACAACATATTCAGAACCCCTCTGTTAGATTTTACAAGAGTTTTTTCTTTCACATTAATTTTGATCATAGTAGCAAATTCCTGTCCTAACAGGCCTTGTTGTTTTCCAGTGCTTATTTTTCATAATCTTTGGTGTTCTGCAGAGATAATTTTCAGACTTAATCTTGGTGTTTCTAAATGTGCTGTGTCTTCAGTTGCTCCCGTCACATCATTTAATTGTACCACAATAACGGTTTGCAAACTGTCATGTTTTTCCAGGAGCTTTTCCTGACTGGCTTTATTACATGAAGGAATTAGACTTTTCTGAGTCCTTCCACCTGTGCAGTTTGCAGAGTGCACACAGCTCTCCGCCTGCAGAGGTGCAGCCTGGGTGGTGCTGCAGCTCCTGAGGTTTGTGCCATTCCCGTGTGTGCCACAAGGCACGGGCAGGGGACACCAGGACACCTCTGCATCCAGCAGCACTCTAGGAGCAATGTGCCAGTTTGCAAATCTGCACCTGTGCAGGCTTGGGGCAAGATTCCAGGTCAACCTAACTCCTCTTGTTTTATTTAGGAACATCTATCTATAGAGGTGCTGTGTTCCCAAGGGCTAATGTGAGGTTAGTTAATTAGGACACGTCTTGTGAGATAAAATTCTGCTTCAGAGTTTTCATCCATGTCATCACCACTAGAGTGACACAGGAGTGTGTACTGTTTATTTAATGGTTGATTGATTTATTTATGGATTGAGGGATTTCATGCAGACTGTGGAAGTCAGTAAGGTATCAAAAGATTTAGGCTTTCAGTGCATGCCAAATGTAGAACTTCATTTAAAATCTGCTAAGATTAGCAGATCTTTCCACTAATTTCACCAACTTTTGCATCCAAATCCAAATTTGTTTCATGTAAGCATGCTGCACATAAAATAGAACTGTAAAAACCAACATTTGTTTCAAATTGGGAAGACAGTCATGAGAATAATGAAAATTTGAATCCTGACATTTGGATATAGGAACCACTTTTTCCCTTCTATCAGTTTAATACTGATGTTTCCCCTAAATTCTGTATTTTAACATGGGTCTGTATCTCTCTGATTTTACTATCCAACCATTTTTTTTTTTAAATTGTTTGGGTGTTATTGTTAAACCAATAGGTGGCACTGGTTAAGCATATTAGCAGTCAAGATGCAGAGTATTTTATAAAATGACACTGTGAAACCTGGCCATTATAACTTTAGAAACATAATTTTAAAAATACATGTTGGATATGATCACTTAATGGCTATGTGTTTTTTATATTTGTCATTTTACTGAACTGACAACATGGAACATTTCAGAGAAAACTGCTTCATTTTAAATCAGGTATTGTTTGATTTGGGGCTAAAAAAGAAGAGGTAATTGCTGCAACTAGAAGTTTTAGGCTTATAATTATACCCTGCATTTTGAATCCTGCCTAGTTAGGTCTTTTGTTTTGAAAGTGAGTTTGTTTGAGTGTTCTGGTGTAGATCACAAATTTGTAATCACATCCTGTCATTTCTTCCCACTTGAGAGACACATTTCAGAATTACTTACCATCTTAATGTTATTTTTCATTATTTCTTCTGACTTTCATGACAAGCAGACATTCCTTTGGGCTGAAATGCTTAGTCCAGTCTTGTATTTATGTTTTTTAAGAACTGAGAAGGTTGAGTCACACAGACTTTGTGCCCATCTCCTGAGAGAGCTCTGACCATCAGGTGGAGTAAGGACACGCAGCTCTGTTACATGACAGTAGCAGTGGTTTGCTAATCAGGATTTATTTGGATGGTTAGTTATTTTGGGGGTTTAGTTGAATTAATGAATGTCTTCAGACTGTCCATTTTCTTATTTGCCTTCCAGAGAGCCTGTGGAGACCTCAAGGTTGGCATTGTTGTTTGGGGGAGGGACACTGGGAGAATTGACTCTGACCAACCTGTTCCCATTCCTGGTCTACCTAATCCTGGGAAGCTTTGGATGACTATTCTAATGCTCTCTCCTAACAGGAACTCCAAGGGAAAAATGACATCAGTGTCTATGTAGTTCATTTTCTAGGAAGACAAGGGTAGTAGTCTTTTTTCCCCCTCTCTTACGTGCTACATGATTCAAACTCACTGCTTGCAAAATGCTCTGAGATGAAAGGCACTATAGAAATGAAAATTACTTCTTATTATGGTATTATTTTCAGAGACAAGTTTTCCATAATATTTAGGGACATGTTAGCTGCTAGTATTTGAAGTTTTAGCAGCACAGTGCTGTTGTGCATTATCAGTGAAAAGGGCAGTTTAAGAGGAATAATTCAGTTGAACATTCATATGAGTCAAGAACATACCAGCATTAAGAGGCTTGGCAGCCACTTCTTACTTGGCACTGCTGCTAAGTAATTTTTAACCTTCGATAATTAAAGTGCAGAAATTCTCACTGCAGTTAACAGACAATGGTTATAAAATACCCACATTTTTAAATATTGCAATGCATTAAAAAAAATCCTACGGTAGGAATCTGTTCTACTCTTCTATCTAATCTAAGTATTTAGAAAACTTAGAGAAAGCAAATAGCTGAGTATCTTAGTGGACACGCATTCAGGACTAGATCAGAAGTTCGCTGCTCATCCAGGGCTTCCACAGTTGCACAAGAAACTCCAACATTATGTGCTAATAAATGTAATGATGTGAATTGGGCAGGAGACTTTGGCAGCGGAGCAGTGGGCTGAAAGGCATGAGGTGAAAACCTCCAAGTTTTCGCCTCATGCCGTGTCCTGACCCATGGCAAAGCACGAGATCACCAAGAATGGAGGAGGTGATACAGAAATTGTTTCTTCTGCCTGTGCTGGGAGGAGCTGCTCTTTCTTGGGTGACTGCCTGGAGATGGCACCTGTAGACAGCTCTGTGACCCCATATGACATTCGTTTCTGTGGTGCCTTGAACAGCTGCAAGAGCAGCTTTTTTCTTTTTTTCTTTTTTTTCTGCCTGGGTTCTTCCAGGTTCAGCTGCCTGCCTCAACTTGTTATGTCAGTCAGCAGTTTTCCTGCTGGCTCTCTCAAGCTGGGTGTTGCAATGTTCCTCTGTCAGTCAGAGTGGCAGGGCAAACACCCTCCCTGCTTAGGATTTTCCTCTGCTTGAGGGCCTTAGCTTGCACCATGCATGAGTACTCACAGGTTACTTTTCCATGAGCAGATTGAATGTTCAACTTGAATGTGCTGCTCCTTTGAGCATGGTGAGCAGAACCCACATTGGCACCTCCTTTGCAACACATGATAGGAGAATGGGGCTGAGCCTTGTTCTGCTGCATCAAGCCTTGACTGGGTAGAGTCCATGTGTGACTGCAACCCACATACGTGAAGACAGCCATCCACATCACTGTGGCTGAACTCAGACCAGTACAGCACCAGCAAGAAGATAAACTATTTGGTTTTAGGACAGAATAGCTGGTGCTTGAAAATAGGCAATTTCCATCAGGCCCATGTTAACTCTTTCTCTTCACTTGTATATACATTTTGAAATTTCTTCAACAGGGCTGTGTTCCATGACTTATCTTATCCCAGAGATGAATGTTTGGCGACTGTTTGTAAATACGCATCATCTGTTTACTAATACAAGAATGAAAAATGTACTTGCTCTATTGAAATAAAATAAGTGACTTTTATAGCAGAACAGCTTGTGTTTGAAGGTCAGACTTTGGCATGGGAATAGTTCACGCTGAGAAGCAGCACCTTGGCGCACTCTAATGGAAACTGGCAGTGATTTGACTGAGCCACAAGCCTTCAGAAATCACACTGCACACAAACAGTTCTGTTTATTGGACAGGATGGATGTAGATGGAGATGTGACTAATTCAGTTCAGTTCTCAGGATTACCCCTGGGAGCAGGACGGTGGGCTGACATTCTCTGTCAGTTCCAAGTGTAGGGATGGGCAGGACAGTGTGGCTATGGAATGGCTTAGGAGGGAGCCATCTGCAAGAGATGGCTCTTGTATGGAAGAGATGTGCACTCAGCGAGTCCCTGGCTTGTGGATTTGGGTTTGTTTAAATACTGGAAATAAGTTTGGGGTTGGGGGAGTTTTAAAGTTTTCTCTTATGTTTTTTCAGATGTAGTTTCATTCCCAGAGTTTGTGAACTATTATTTGTATTCCTGAGTATCAGAATTAACATTAAGAGGTGTAGTAAGCTCATCTCAGAACTACTGTCTCATTTTCACTGCTAGAAGAATGTAATTTAGTTAATCTGTTCATCTGCAGCAGCAGCCTGGAAGGTGGAATTTGCCTGTGTGACGTTGTTAGGAGCTGCCAGCTTCACAGATTTGCCATCACTTTAAATCAAGTTTAGATTATATTTAATTAAACCAGCTTATCTGCCATCCATACTAATTACCAGAGTTCATCTTAACTATATACACTTCTGTTTCCTTAAAGTTTCAAAGCTGATTTCAAATGCAGGAATTCTTAAAATTAATTAATATAAGCACCAGACTCAAATTCCAATTAGATAAGCACACTCCATTAGATATGAAAGTGGGAATAAAAATACAGAATGGATATGCCAAGTGTCTTATCCAGACCACAGTTCTAGTTGAAGTAATGTTTTATCTATTTCATTTCTAAGATATTACAAGCAGCACTACTCCTGCAGCGTGTTGTTTCATTTTCTGAACGAGACTCTGCACGTTAAGCTGCAGGGAGCAGCACCACATTCTAAAACTAGAGCCAGCAGGGTTCTGCAGTATAAATCCTATGGGCATAAACAAAAAGTAGGAGAACATGGTTTTATCTGTTGTAAACTTCAGGCAAAATATTTCTATTTATCATTTACAATTCTGCTTTTTTCCAGAAAAACTTCCTTTTTGTTGTTGTTCCTGCAACTTCACCTATTTTATATCCCTAAGACCATTCTGTCTGCTGTCACATTTAAGTAACTGCAAACAATAACTGTGGATTGTTGCTTCCTTAATAACCAAGCTGTAGCTGATTTTCATTTAAAAATGCAGGAATCATTTTGGTTTATCTCAGTAATTGAGTAATAACTCAGTTTTCAACAGAGTTTACTCTACTTGATCATGAAGATATGATGCTCTGTGTTTTCATAAACTTGCATGCCAAAATTAACATGTGTTAAGGAAAAAAAAATAGAATACAAATTCTGTCACTGACTGATCTAAGGACCTCAGTTACTGTGAAGGTAAAAAAATGACGTATTTCAAATACTTCAAAGGCAAACTACATATTTAGCTTTTATCACAAGGTACAGCAACACCATTGCTTTGGAGCCAAAATAATATTGCTGTATTGGCATTGTGTGACCCTCTGACTAATTAGCCTTGTTAGCTGTGTACTAGATTGTGCAAGGAAAGGATGACTTAGACACTAAAGTATGAGAGAAAATAAATGACTGTGGCTCCTAAGGAGGGAGCAACTCATCCATCCCCTTTATGTACTGACACAGGCAGCTCTAAGCTGAGTGTGCTGGTTTTTTTCACTCTATTCCTAAATATTTGTCTGTACTCAGCCAGATCTGCAAGTGAAGTGAATCTCTTGATCATCACTATGTAATACGCTTTGACTCACATCACAGGAGCGTCTTGGTGTGCATGGATTCCTTTTTGATAAAAAACAGGAAGATAACTCTAGGTTCTTACCAAATGCATTCCAAATGTTTGTGAGGGTTGAGCTCAATGTAAAGTAAAATGCCCTGAAAAATATATGGCATCAACATTGGGTCCTTGGGACCAGCTGCGTTCCTCTACAGCTTTGCTCCCACCAGCCCAGAGAGGAGCCAAAGTCTTTCCAGGCAGTGTCCAAGCAGCCTGGATAACCAAGCCAAACCTGCACGTTCTCCTGAGGATTGCTGCAGGTTACTGCAGGGGAACTCAGGTCAGGTCATGGGCTAACCTCCCTCCTGAGTGCTGTCAGCAGAAACTTGGTCAGCCATGAACTTGCCTAGTTCAGTCTTGAAGAGCTCCAAGGACAGAGGAGCTTCTCCTGGTGCCCAGCCTGAACTTCCAAGATGTAATATGTTATCCTTGTCTTTGTTGTACTCTCTGGCGTGAGCACCTTGGCTCCCTCATCTTTGTAAATGCCTTGGATGTAATTGTGGGCTGCGTTGGCTCCCTCTTACACTCTCTGCTGGACTAATCATGCCCAGATCCCTCTGTCCCTCTGTGTAGGCCGTGTGCTTCTGGCCTCTGTCTCAGAAGCCTCTCCAGTTTCCTCCCCATCCTCCTGATTTGGGGTGCCCAGGGCTGGGCACAGCGCTGCTGGTGAAGCCAGGGGATGTCAGGGAGGGGAATGACTGCCCCAGAGAAACTGAGCCTGCACTAATCCAAACGTAGCCCAGAGCAGGGTCTCTCATTAACAGTGTTCACATTGGATATAAAAGAGATCTACACTTTAGATTTAGAATCTCACTTCGCATGGCATGTGGACAGTCAAATGGAAAGCTTGTGATGTAGCAAGGACTTCAATGCTTCTTGGACCACTGTTAGAACACATAAGCATAGTATATTTTAAAACATTAAAGCATAAATGCATTGTATTCCATTATTCCACTTAGAGCGGATGTCTTCTGAAAGCGTCTCTGGCTTTTTATCACATCAAAAGTTTGTGAAGAAGAACTGTGGTAATTCAGAAAATTAAACCTGACTGTACTTTTGAACCTTTTGTTACAGACTTTTTACCTTGGTGAAGATTTCAGGAGAAATAATTCCCTGGATGTTTCTGGATTGCTTTCTTTCATGAAAATAAGTGGTAGTTATACCACACATTTGTGTAATATTTCCAAGATACACTTAAACAGTGAGAAGGGTATTCATTTGGTATAATAAATTAAATTACAGATTTCACACTTTCCTAGATTTTTTAGATGAAAACAGTATAAGTCTGTGACCATGATTCTATGAACACACATCTGACTCAGGTATGTCAACTGTGGCTCTGATTGTGGCTCTAAAGCATTGTTAGATTTGCGTATATGTCTCTTCTTTGCAGCAATATGGGAAGCATCAAATCAGTTGTAATCTACTGTTTTGTTTCAGGGCAGTTACACAAATAATGCATTACCTGCAGTAGATGTTCCCCATCATTTATAAGTTAACACTTCATTTTTCATCACATGGCACTCAGAGTTAGGGGTTTACAACAGTTTTGTTCTATTTTTGGAAATAGCTTAGCAACAGTGCTGTCTCTGTGTGTTCTCAACTCAGTTACAATGTAGCAAAATCCATCACATATCATAGTCTTGTGAAAGATAATAAAATTTATTATCTGTACAAAATTTCACTACTGACTTTACTTCACATTTGACTGTATGTGCAAGTGGTATATTTATATAAATGTGTTGAGATTTACTTGACATACTGAACTTAATAATAATTTTGGTGTCATTGCCACGTGGTACTTAATTATCAAAGCATGTCATTTTGCATGGTAAGAATTACATGATAGCAGAACTGGGTATTTGGTATTATAGGAGGAATTACCTGGGCAAAAGAAAAATAATGCTAATAATGATGAATTTTGCTTTCAGGATACTATTAGATTAAGGATGATGAAGACAGTGATACATTTGTGACAATGTTGTTAGTTCATGTTATTGATTTGTTTCTAAGTATTGTGATCTCTTTCATCTTTGCTATATCTCTTTTTTCCATGGTGTTTCTTATTTGTAAAATTCAGCTTTCTGGAAACTAAATGGAAGTCAAAACAATAAAGAAATTCTGACTGCTGAATTACAAAATTAATTCAGCTCCACTGAATTATAATATGCTGCCACATTAGAATGTGTATGAAGCATAATTTTGACACATACAAACACATTTATGTGATTTTACATATATTTACACATGCTAATACTTCCCTGTGTTGTACAACATACAGTTTGGGGATTAGATCCCAGAACTTGATTTTTATTAGCACTCTGTGTGTGTCAAGGATTCATTTTTAAGTGAAAAATCTGTATCCCTGACTAAAAGAAGAGTTTGTATAAATATTGTTAATAGCATATTTTTCCACAACACAGATACAATAGCAGAAAGGAGAGCCTTAAGAGAACATGTGTATCCTAAGCTGAGAGAATTCTGCAGAGAAAACTATGGCCTGGAATTTCAGGTAGGTTTCGTTGTGTTGAATCTTCTATTAATTTGTCTTGAAATTAACTCTATTTAGAACAGATAACATTTTTAAATATCATTGGTAAAATAGAAAATTACAAAAACTTTAGTTCACATAATCACATGCAAAATTGTTGGGGTTGGAAGGGACCACTGGAGGTCATGTAGTCCATTCCCCCTGCTAAAACAAGTTTACCTGGAGCAAGTTGCATCAGATTCCATCCAAATAGGTGTTGAGTACCCCCGGAGAAGAGGACTCCACACCCTCTCTGGCCAGTGTGTTGCAGTGCACTGTCACTCTCACAGTGAAGAAGCTCTTCCTCATGTTTAGGTGGAACTTGCTGTCACCAGTTTCTGCCCATTGCCTCTTGTCCTGTTGCTTGGCTCTATCAAGAGGAGCCTGGCTACTTTCCTCTTGACACCCACCTTCATGTTATTTGTGTGCTTGGATAAAATCCCCTCTCATTTGTATCTTCTCCAGGCTAAACAGGCCTAGCTCTCTCAGAACTTTGATGTACTTATTTTACAGCAGATTTGAGGTAAATTCTGAACAGATGAAAAAGCATCACCTCTCTTTTAGGTATTCAGAGTATATAAGAAGAAATAATATTACATCTGAAGTACTGTGTTGTGTTTCTAGAAACCACATTTAAGTTCCACTGTAATGTGGAAAATAATTTAACCAGGTGAATGCCAAAACTGATTACCAAAATGAATTTAACAGGGTGTCTTTTTATTGTGATTATATACTATGGAACTTGCTTTCTTTAATGTCAACTGTAGCACTCCCATTGCTTCAATAGGTTTGTGTTTTCCTCTCTTTCCATGAGAGACATAGACTCATACACATCTTTGGCAGGAGCCAGTTGGTAATAAAAAGAGTTTTATTTGATTTAAAACAGGTGTGTTTGGCATCAGTGTTAAAGTCACTGGTACTTTAAATCAGGTATGTCCTAATTCACAGTTCTTTATATGTCAGCAGGCCTGGAACCATTTCTCTGCTAGTATAAACAAATACAGCTTGTGATGTTGCAAAAATGTTGTTCAGTCTTCCAAAAATTCTGGCTCTGAATCCACAAATTTTCCTTGCATACTTAGTGACCCCAAAAATTCATCTCTCCAGAGTGTAGCTTGGGAACAGCTAATGCCTTTTATGCAACATCCTGTTCCTCCCAGTGTATTATTCTTGATGCACATGCAGCTGGTTTTTAATCAAAATAACAAGTTCTTAAATTAGGATATTTGGTTTTAATTCCCTGAGTCACAGTGAAGTTGCTGAATCTGCATGATGGTAAATTCCAGTGATTTTTGATTATGGCTATAAAAGAATTTCATCTGAAGGTCCTAGCTCATCAGCTGATTGGGAAGTCCCAGCTGCAGTGGTACATGAAAAGAATAGCAAAAGATATTTAAATAATATTTTTCTTGTATTACTACTATGTGTCATTCACTGAAAATGTCAACCCCTTATTTCTGTTATCTTTGAGGAGACTTCTTGGTGAAGGAAATGTCTCTTCCAAGTAGATCATAATCTACTGAATTCTTTGTGAGGGGACACATGTCTTTCCTCAAACAGATTGTAATGTAGTCTCTAGGGGACAAACAATTAACTTTAGTTGATATTCATACTCTATTTGATATTCATGGAATCAAATTATTTTATTATATAGTTTCAACACCAGCATCTTTATGTGATATGAGGTCTGAATGACAGTTCTACTGACACAGTTTGGAAAACTGCTAGAAAGCTATCACATTTCTGGGGAAGCAAAGTAGGAAGATGTACAAAAATAACCAAGGAAAAGTAGCAAAGCCTTTTGAAAGGGACTCTGAGGTAGACTTTAGTAAGACATTTATTTTTTCTTATTCTGATACACTAAATTTCTTAGCTTAGCATGCAAAGTCAAGAATACAGTTTTACATGCAGTGTTAAAATATTAGGTAATTTTCAGATACAGGGGTAAATTTATATTTCTCTGTACAGAGCAGAGCACATAACTTTTCATCCTCATAAGTAATCTTCTACTGACCAAGCAAGAACTTGGTCAGTAGAAGATTACACAAATGCACACAAATGCACTATTCAGGACACTCTCTACCTAATAAATCATGACCCAAATGAAAAGCATTTGAGTACATGCATTACTGCAAGTTTCACTGAGTCACCTGGCTGCACTCCAAACTGTTTCAGTTGCTGCAAAGCTTGAGATCTGTGAGGTGCCATCGATCTGGTGGGAGCTCTTACTGTACATAATCACCATATGACTGGAAGCAGAACTGGCTGTCTTCAATCACACTATGAATTTGTTAGCTTGATGGCCTTTTTTTTCATTGTAACAGAAAATATTTCAGAAAAATACACACTTATTGGCTAAGAAAGCAAATAAGCTGAGAAAAATCCTTCCAGAGCTCGTGGTAGTTTTGACCTGAAATACAGTACTTTTACAGGAGAGGATGGAGAGGTTAAAGAAAGTAGTTGTAATTGAAAATTCTGGGAGGCTAACCAAATATAGTTAATTAGCAACATACTCTTTTCTTCTTCAAAACAATGAACTGTTTCAAATAATTTTCAACAGCATATATATATATATGGTAGAAGGAAAGTAGAACTCTGCATGAATGGAAATTGTAGTTCTTTTTTAAGCTCTTGGAAGTGATAAAAATAAATAATTTTATCTCCTAAGCAAAATCTGTGAAACTGTAGGATTGGTAGGACAAAAGCTAAAGTAAGCAAAAGAAAACACTGAATTATGAATGAAGAGTCTCTTGTTAGGTGACTCGTGTGGGACTGAACTAGAGCAGTGTCAGTCCACGGTGGGTAAGGAACTCTTGCAGAGGGCTCTAGTTGCCATATGACCTTGGCAGCCTTGCTGAGAGTTTGACTTAGTGTTTGGCACAATGTTTTCCAAATAAAAGTAAAAACATGCTTCAGAATCAGATTTAATTGTCTCCTTGTTCCATTTCTTTAATTTTGTAAATCCTATTTCTTTTAGTTAGCATAATGATCAACTGATGAGACCTTACTTAGAAATTTTTGGTGTCTTCAGGGGTTTGTTTGGTAAAATATTTACTCTTGCAGGATCAAATTGTATCATGTTAAGATACTATGCACCAAAACTGTTACCCCATAAAACAGCAAACAGCTGCTGAGCCCCTGCAATTGTCTGGTACTCCAGGGAGCTTCTTCTTCGCATTTTCAGAATTAATGTGATTTCTGAACAGTTAATTAAAATAGAAATTGCTTTCACATTTCAGAAGAACTACAGCAGCACAATAAATTCTTCAACAAGTAATTAAAACATTTTTTACTGTATGCTAAGATTGGTATCTGAAGGATTTTATAATGAGAATATTTAAGTTTTATCATACATCACGCAAGTAATCACAGATTAATACAATGTGAAGTTCGATAATAAAGTTGCATTAATAAATAACAGAAAGTAGAGAGGAAGAAGGCAACACTTCTTTTTCCTAGTGAGACTAAAAAGAAAGGACAGAAAAGAAATCTGTGCAAGTGAGGGAAATAGGAAGGTTATTTGAAATGCAGCTTTGTAGAGCAGAAAATGCATGTTCCTGCAAAATTTTTCAACAGAGTTTCTGTAAAAAGTAAAGATATTGCGTGTATTTTCTTGGCAGTGTAAGCTACACTTAGACTGCCAAGAAAATGCACTCAATACCTTCATTTACAGTCAATGCATTCCATACCTGGGTTTTTTCACTCCTCATGAGTCACACAGGACACTACCTGTCATGTTTGGTAACAATGTGCCTGCTGCAGCCAACACTGATATGAGTCACAAACTTTTAAGGCAGAAATAATCAACCAAACTATTGATACTGCAATTACACATCAGCATAAATAGCTCTAGGATTTGGTCCTACACTTTGGTATTGGTAGGAGAAATTTCCCAAGATTAACCAGCTGAAAAACTGCTGAAATTTAGTTTTACATCAACTCATTATTAGTTCTCATATTAAATCTTCAGATTAATTTTATAATCTGTTTGGACAACAGCTAACCATGTATTAAGACAATTTTGATTGTTTTTTTTTTAATTATCCATCTAGACTTTTTTTGTTAAAATTGCATACAAGATGTTAAGAATCAGTAGTAAATGAGAGAGTAGTGGCCTGTACCATGAGTTTTGTTCCAAAAGTAATTCATACATATGATCACTATCTTTTTAAATTTGATTTCCCAATGTAAGAATTTAGCCTTTTAGTTAAAATGAAATCACAGGTCGTCACTTAGTTTGTTCAAATTAGTATAATATGAGTAATTTCTTCCAGGAGCCTGTTTGTAACTAATTAGGGTCATAAAACTGAGTCTGTAGCTAAATATGAAAGGCAGGACAGCAAGCTCTCTCTCTGCCACTGCACGTCTCTACAATCTCTGCTTCCAAAGTGTGAGGATCAGCTAACAAAGGAAGTATGATAATGTGAAACCATTGTTATTCTTTCTTTTGAGCCATGAGCACAGGATGAGTTTGTATCCTGTGGATACAAGTGGCACTGTGTGTCAAGTCATGGTCTTGACTGTGATTCACAGTGAGATTCCCATTAATTTTCATGGAGCCAGGATTTTTTTTCAATTCTTTCTCATTATTCTTATCTACCCATTATATGCAATCTAGTACCAAATAAAAGGCTGCATCAAATCAAGATCTTGTCATGATAATCTCCACATGACTGTGAAATGAGAGACTGTCCCAGGAGGGACTATCTGGGAGGGAAAGTAAGATGCTGGAATTCTCATTTGTATGAGGAAACCTTGCCAGTCTGTGTAAGGACTGGATGTAGAACTCATTGCATTTTACCACACTGAAGAGCAAAGCTTAGTGCGCAGGATGTTGGCAAAGCTCATTTTCAATTTGATTGGTAGAAAGAGCATATGATAAGTAACTCTGTTGCATTCTGTTTTCCAGGTCATAGACTTATACTGGGGAGTTGAAGCAGATGAATGGGACAGTCCTGAGCTGCAGAAGACTCGCATGAAGCTGCTTGAAGATTGCTTGAAAAGTTCTGCAGGTCCATGTTTTGTTGTGGGTATAAAAATAATGTTTTACCTTACAAGAAAAATATAATGTTATCTGTCCTAACATGCATGATTCAGTAACAAATGTGTGTTTTTCTTCTTTCTAAAGTACTTTATGCTCATTGCTGTGCATTTGCTGTGCAAATATTTCCCTATGCAGCTCTGTAGATTAACAGTGATTACTCAGTATTAGTGGAGAGGAAAGAAGGATCTTTAATGATCAGTCCTCACAGCAAGATGGGTATGACTGTACTTCTGTCACAACAGAATTATTGACAACTTGTTTAAGGAGTCCACAGTTAATTAATTCTTGGTACTTCTCACACATGCATTATCAGCTGGCCTAGAAAGACTTACAAAAAAGCAGCAGCAGCAAAGAGCTATCTGCTCTGATCAGCATTTGCTGTTTCATGTCACAAACCCAGGGCAATTTAGTATGGCAGGTATTAGAGACTGAAAACACTGGAGGTCAGTGACAACCTGAGGAGGCTCTGAGTGTGTGATATCACAGAACCACTAGGCTGGAAAGTACATTCAAGGTCATTGAATCCAATCCATGCCCTAACACCTCAACTAAACCATGGCACTGAGTGCCACATCCAGTCTCTGTTTAAATACATCCAGGGATGGTGACTCCACCACCTCCCCGGGCAGACCATTCCAGTACTTGATCACTCTTTCTGTAAAAATAATTTTCCTAATATCCAACCTATATTTCCTTTGGTGCAGCCAAGGACACAGAACATGACTGTGTCCTCTGGTTCTGTCAGTTGTTGCCTGGAGAAAGAGACCAATCCCCACCTGACTACAACCACCTTTCAGGAAGTTGTAGAGAGTGTAAGGTCCCCTCTGATATACTGATGTGCAACTGATTATTCTCTCCATGGTCACTTGCTACACTTCAATGCAAAACAGTCTTAACACCATGCTTTCACTATCCCAAATTTTCCTTTCTGTAATATATTTGCCAAGAAAATACTTTACAAAAAGTACAAAGTTTTTTCTCATTTGTGTCTAAACGTACCTAAGTCAGCTCTAAATCTTAGTCTTGTAATAGTAAGGCTGAGAAAAATCTGCAAGTCCTTGATTATTTTTTTAAGTGAAGAATGTTAAAGATTTTGTGAACTGTATCCAGTGGGATGGAAAGGATACAAATTGTGTCAAAGCAGGACACATGCCTGCTGTGAAGGCTGGAGATCCCTTCTCTCCATGCCAAAGCTCAGACAAGGAACAATCTGTAGCACATGTCATTCTGTACTTCTATCACACCCTTACAACCATCTCTCTGGCTCTTATTCATTCACCTGATTGCCTCACTTTCTTGTTTAGCTTCATAGCCCCGGAGAACAAAGGCTTCACCATAAGAACCCAGCATCTGGAGTACAGAGTCTGGGCCGGGTTTGATGCTGTCATGACACTATTTTTCACAAGCACACACTGGCCCAGATCTCTAGAGAGTTTGGGTAGCTTTCATCTTGTGTGACTATATTTAGTTTTCTGGGTTTATTTTTCTACTTTCTATCTTCCCTTTGATGAAAAAACTAGAGTTGGAACAGAAGGGCATGGAGGTTTTCATGTAGCAACACCCAGTGTCCTTAGACATGATTTGCAAAATCTCTGATAGTGAAGGAAACCTTGTCACATACTATTGCTGCATATTTTAGCAGCTCAGAGTCTTGAAGCTCTTAAAAACTGCCTGCCTGATATTGTTGCTAAAGAAATCAAGCTGAATCAGAATTTTTTAACAGAATGAAACAGTTAGCAAAGAGGTTGCAGTAAGCCAATGACTTCAATGTTTATTTCAGGTTTTCCAAGTATGGGCCAAAGTAGTAGCACTCCCAGTGACTAGACTGGCAAAACCACAGAAATCTGTTTATGCACATTTCTTTTTCTCTCTTTTGTACCATAGTGAGATGAGGCTTATTTCATTTACAACAAAAATTGGAGATGATTCTATTGCAGCAGGCATAATTATTTTTAATTTATAGTAACATAATGAAAAATTGACTTTGGCACTGCAGGCTTTGGGCAACCTGCCATTTCTTGAGAAAGTTCTATAAAATGTGCCACTTCTTTTCAGCTGGTGGAGTTTTTTGGGTTTGTTTTTGGTTGGCTTGGTTTGTTGGGTTTTTTTGTTTTTGTTTTTTTTAGTTATCAATTACCACTTTTTGAATTGCGACGCAGATCTGGGATTAAATGGAACTATTCAGAATTAGCTACTTGATATATACTGATTTTAGGTTTTTTTATGGCAATTTTTGCCTGCATTGTAATATCGGATGGAGAGAAAATGAAATTCAGTCCTTAAATTAGTGCAGTGAATGAGGTGGAAGTCCCAAGCTTTTCTCCAAATATGAAACAATAAAATCAAAATTAACACATACGTACAAGCAGGAGACTGTTCTGATAAAAATACAAAACTAATTTCCTGTGAACATTGACTTTGGGAATGTACAGTTCTTCCCTTAACTGCTACCTAACCTCTACTATTACTTGATTCAGATAAGGGAGAGGGAAGTTGTTTGGATTTTGGTTAAGCTGGGGTTATTTGTTAGGTTGTGGTTTTTGTGTAGGGTTTTTTCTGCGTATAAAATCAGTGCCTATTATATTATCATTTAAATGATTTAAATACTCATAGCTTTTACTGTAGGTAAATACATACTATGCTATTTTTGGTCTACACAACAATTTATGAAGACTCATTTATGAGTGGAAAATACTTATCGTACAAATTTTATGCAGATTTCTTGTCTTTGGAATCTACATGGGAAGACTGAAATGCAGTATATTTATTAAATTGTGAACTGCTTAAACTCTATATTGCACAACAATACCAAAGAAAAAACTGATTTAGCACATCACTGGAACCTTTACATTTACATACATCCTGAAAATTATAACACATAGGTGCTTTTCCATCTGCCTGAACTGCTGTCCTTGCATGACTGTGTCCTGAAAGATTGTAAAATGAAAAAGATAAATGGAAATTAAAGGTCAGTCTGTTACCTGTAAAGGTTTGCTCAATTAATGCTTGGGATTGTGCAAACCTTAAAGGTTATCTCCACCTATCATTTAAAACATCTGGGCCAAAGAATATTAAAAACATTCTCAATGTACTCTGAAGAGCAACTGAAATTTACATTAGCCCTCTCAAATTGCCAGCAGCTTGTTCTTAATCTGATAATCTGTTCATGGCATCCATAACCAGTTCTCTTCCTTGTTTGCTGATAGAGAACAGGTGACCACTCTGAGATAAAGAATCACCAAATATTTTGAATTGGGTCTCACCACGTCCTCAAGAGTTGCCACATCTAAACAAATGTAACCTGAGCTCTTGCATCAAGCTTTGTGATTTCACTGGTCTGCTGAGGTACCCACAGAGTATTTCTGCAGCTCCTCTTTCCACAGACCTATTGGGGATGTATAAAAGCTCTTTTCTGCACTTTCAGTCCAGGGCAAGAGCAGGAGGAAGCGGCTGACAGGCCTGAATTCAGGAGCAACACAGAAATCCCTTCCTGAACACTTCCTAGGGAAGCATAACACTCTTTCAACTTCCACAGACCTAAAGAATCTAGCATTATAAATTTGGAATTTCAGTGGGATTTTAAAAGAATATTAGCAATTTAAAATATTTGGCATGTCCTTAAATCACACTGAAATTGAAGAGGAAGTGTGGTAAATTATGGAGTGGCATGTTTCAAGTGTTTGTGTCTTTTTGTTCTTCAGTATAATGCATTCTTTAATTGTTCCATGAAATATATTGCTGCTGTCTCTCTTCTTAGTACAAATAGTTTATAATTAATTTTGAGTGCATTCCAGATCAGAGAAAATTCCAAATTATATTATTACTGCTCTGCTGGATCTCATCAACTCCAGTTTCAGTTCTGGTGTTACTTTAAGGTTTATTCCTAATGTAAAAACTAAGTACACACAAGGTCTGGAATGCCTAAGTTTTATTTTGCCTTTGCTTTCCTGGGAAATTCTCCACACACTTTAAGTTAGGGAGGCAAAAGTCAGTCAAATGTATCTATACTAAAACATCCAGTTCAGGGGGGTTGCTAAGGACCCAGTGCTTTTGGGGAATTCAGCACAAGTTTTCTGAGCTTGGGCATTTCAGTATTTAATTCTCCCCCAGGACACAGCTCTATTTATTTTTATGTGTTTGTTTTTAAGTGAATACGTGGAGCCAGACATGGCAGAACAGTCCACTTCTTCCAGTAAAGTAAATTCCAAGAAAGAAATACCAAATTATTACTTTTCTTCTCACTCTGTATCTGATTTTAAAACCATCCAAGCAAGAACTCCCTCTAATATAAGTGGATTTGGGGTCATATCAGGAATGGCTCCATAGGACTTCTTGGCATTGATCTGGAGTAAAGTACATGTATGCAGTATTAATCCTGCTTTAGATGGACTTGGCCAACAGGAAAGGTTCTTCTGTAAATAATCAAAGTAGAGCTTTGTGTATTTTGAAATCCTTCAAAACAAAGTGATCAGTTTTAAAGACAAAATATGCAGCTTTCCCCCCCAGCAAACTCTGCTCTTCTTTCACAGCCTCCAGACTAAAAGGCAAAGGATGTCTACCCGTTTCCCCATAGTTTGGCTCTGAACAACACATACACACAGAAAGTAAAATCAAGCCTGAGGTGGTATTACATGATTAAGCAATTGTAAGTGAATTCCTTCATCTGCTTTAGGGATGGGAGTGTATTTTCCTGTGAATCATCTCTGATTCTCTAAATTTTAAATACTTAACCATTTTTTATACTTGGCCCATTGGAAACAGGTACAAGATTGATCTGACAGCTTTTCCATGTAACACAGAAACTGCATGGGTTTTTATGTAGTCTAAAAATAACTTGCATTTTCAGTCAGAAGACTGCACATATTTTCTACTAAGCCACTGTACTTCTTTTTCTTGACATAAATACAATTTCTGGTGCTGCGTTCCAGAAAGGTTAAGTATTGTATTTAATATGAATGACCACATTAGGCAGAATACAATTAACATGAAGTCATATTTCCATCATTCTATGTAATGTGTAGAGGGAGAAATAGGCTGCATGAGATTTATGCAATTTATTTTCTCATGACCCTCAAGAACTTTACCAAGCAATCTTCTGAGGTAGTACTGTAATCAATTAAATGTAATGATCTGCTCTGCAAATGAATCTGTAGGTCAAAAATCCAGCATCAGCTATTCTGCAGAAATGAGAGAGATGGAGGGGATTCTAAACTTTGTAATGCTATTTCTGTGTAAGGAAACAGCATACTTTACAATATTTAGCAGGCAGCTGGTAAGTTCAAAGAGAGATATTAATAGTGCTGCTAGCACCTAGCATATATTAAATTAAATCTGAGGTCTTTTAAGCCTGATGCTAAATAGAAATGTCAATATTTCACTTTTTTTTGTTTATGGGTCTCTTTAGACAAAAGAAGTCCGATCCACTGCATAGTAACATACATTTTATCAACTAACACATTACTCACAGAGTAACTTTTTATTTCATTCCACCTTGAAAAAATGAAGCACAGAGTATTTGCTTAGAAAACTAGGGAGACTGCAATTATTGTGAGTAAATTACATGTTCTTTTCTTGTTAGCTCTTTTGCATAGCACAGAAATTACTTTAATGCTTGAAACGGTTTTAAAATGCTTTAGTACACCAGTGCTGCTCATGGCTGGAAACACAGTTCACCATGTGGCCACGTGCTTTGGCTGTCTGTATCCTCTGCCTCTCAGTCACACACATGCATGGCACAGGCGAGACAGTGTTTTCATTCAGGTGAGTGGCATTTATGTACTTTTGCTGGTTTTTTTCATTTCCATGGACATCTGCTGCAGAATTTTTAAACTTTTGGCTAATGATCTGACCCATTACCTGCAGGGCAGTACTTAACATTCACTGTTTGTATGCTTACCATTAATTGTAAGTCAAATAACCTACTGTGTAAAAATTAGTGTTAGAAAAGTCATTAAGATATCCCAATAGAATGGCACTTTTTCATTTTTAGCTCGATGTAAGCTCTTTGCCTCACTGTTTAATAATGAATACCATTCCAAAATGGGAATGCAGAAACTTAAGCCACCTTTTTGATAAATAAAAGAAAGATCATATTTCATAGAGAATAAAAGATACAACCCCTTCTTGCATACAAAGTATACCAAAGAGGGCAGTGAGAATGTGGAAGAGTGCCAGCTTTTGACTCCAGGGTTTGAGGCCCAGAAGCCAGTGCCCTGCCCTCCCAAGGACTACACTGATGGGCTCAGAGTACCTTCCTCCTTTCTGACTCCATGATATCTGTGTCCCTGGGTACTCAGGAGAGCACATTAAACAGCAGTAGGAGGAGAAGCTTTTCCATTTCCCTGTTAGCCACCCTTTGCCTGTGAGATGCAAGACAGGGTTTCAAATCACAATTCTTTCTGGCTTAGATGAGTTTGTGATTATTTTACAAAGCAAGGAAGGTTACACCACTGTGCCTTCCTCAAAAAGACAATATTGATCTCCTTACTGTTTCCAACAAAGGTGCATTCCCCATTCTCTGTGATTTCCACAGACAAGGTTATTGACTTCAGTCTGGGCTATGTGCACCAGTCTTTTAGTAAACCTAACCCTTTTGATTTGTTTTTCTACCCAGTTCCGCTCTTGTCTAGTGTTACAGGACCTGTCAGAGTTGACAGAAATCTGGACTGTGGCAGGAATTACCTGCAAGGTCCTGAGCTTTATGTGAAAAGAAAAGGTACATGCCTGTCAAGAAATCTCCCATGCAATTTCAAAAATATAGCAAAGTGAGAATAACATGTTTGTTTGGAGGAAAGTCAGAGTGAGTGAGCACCTCAGATCTTTAGGCAGAGGTAGGCAGAATCTCCAGTTCTTCCTCTATGCTATCTTTATTCACTGACCTCTTCCCTAATTATAATTTTTTGACTGATTTTCTCACCTGCATCTATGCTCAGGCTGATCAAAGACCCAGCAATAATAAGCAGTGAAGGAAAAGGCAGCAGAATTAATTTGGTGCTGCATGATCCTGTAGAAGACAGGGAGATTGTGGAGAAAGACCATAGATACTTTCTCAGCCAGGAGAGAGTTCTGATGAAGCAGACTGTATCAAGGAAGTAGGTTGTGAATTTCTTCTGAGGAAGCACGTTCACTCTGTATGATAGACTGGTAGCTCCTACACACTATGTCCTGAGAAATTACTCATCCTTATTTCATCCCCACCACTAGGGAAAGCTTTGAGATTTAAAAATACGGCGCTGTGGGTGAAGTTCAGAGTTGAGGGAATTGGCTCATTTACAGCCAGGTTTTGCCACTCTAGTTTTCTGAAAGACAGGTCAAGCATCAAGAAACTTCACCATCATTTTCTTCTTTTCTACACCTTTTATGTCAGGAACTGTACTCACAGCAAAACACTTCAGCACTTGCACCTCATCCTTCCAGTCCCAATTGCAGTGAGTTTTCTTACAAGGTAGTTCAACAATCCTTTTTGTTTCTCATGAAACTGAAACCAAGACCTGTCTTGAATTTCTGATACTCATATAGTACCCCCCCCTAGGGTGCTCCTGCAGTGCCTCAGGGAAAAAGGGAAAACAGAAATTAGGGCAAGGTTTAAGCCAGGGAACATAAATATATATCCAGGCAGGTGGAAAAACAATTCTCAGTACAGAAACGTCTTTATTATGCCTTCAGTTTCCTATTCACTTCAGCAAATTCAATTAAAAATTGTATTTCTTGTGTTTTCTACAGTCAGCTGAAGTTCTAAAATTAATTCTACTTATTCACAGCTTCAATCTATCTCCATAGGTTGAAGCAAATGAAATGAAAAAGCAAATGAAAATGTTTGATACTGCCTATGGTATAATTTTCCTCTTAAAAACTAAAAAGGACAAACAGTGTAAAATAACAGTTCCATCACTGCTGATACATAAATACACATCCTTTGCATATCAAAATAGAAATACTCAAAATAAAAGGCTTCTTTTGCAAGCTGTCACTAGCCTCATTTTATGGATAGACGGTCTGAGTCCGTGGCAAAAGTATCAGGAACTTAAAAGTTTCCATACTGAGATGTAGTAAAAGAAGGAAACAGGATTTAAGAGATCTGCAGCAGGTCTAATGTTCTGTCTGATTAGCTGCACTGCCTTACAGCTCTTGGCAGAGAAGAAAAATGCTGCTCTAAAAGACACTTTGACCTGTTCATCCCAGAAATCAGAGATTATGACATTTTTGTGGTTTTTTTCATATTTTTAATTTCTAGTGCTAGTATTTTTGGGAGACTTAATACCAGTGCAACATAACTTTCCACCTTTGATAGGCAAGAAGAGCCATCAAATGTATTTATTTATTTGGAGGACATTCTCCCTGTGTTTCTGTCATGAGGTCTTTACACTGTACCTCATTGCAGCTAGAAGTACAATAAAAAGGAGTAGAGGCAGTTATTTTCAGGACATCTCCTGGGCACCAGCTACTCTGGAACTCCAGCTTCCTAAAAATTGGCTTCATTTAAGCATAGTATTACAGCTTTCTTCACCTTGGTTACAGTTTCTGGTACAACAGCTTGGAGTTTGCCCTAACAAGCAATTAACATGTACATTCCATTGAGATAAATTAAAGTAAACATACTTTTCTGGCTTTAGATCTGATGATTCACTATTGTTTAGCCATTAGCATTTCTGCTTTGAATTTTAAATAAGTTGGCTATTGTTCCCTTAAGTTATAAAAAAAAATAAAATAAGACATTCTTTTTTGTTTGTTTTTTGGTAGTAAATTCTTGGTTTCAAGGCCTGGCAGGCAAAGACTCAGCTAATCCTGTTATTTTAATTTCCTTTTTTTTTCCCCAAAATATGTCTGGCTGGACCTGCACATTTTATATCACATGAATTATTTCTACAGGATACTGTTAAAACATAGTTATCATAAACCTGCAAGAAATCAGAAAGAGCTATAGTTGTACTAAATTTCTGAGGATGGGATGTTAAATAAAAGGCCCTTAAAAACTGGTATACAGACCATTTGTTTCAGATTTTCTAGATGTGGTTTACTGTATATTTGGTTATATTGGCTAATCCACATTTTTGCAGACAAGGAGGGTAAACATGCTGACATGTTACAGTTCTGTGTGCCTTCCTTAACTTGAATGGCTTCCTGGGCAGGTTTGCACGTGCAAATGTGCTGTCTGACCACCTCCAAATTCAATATGAAGGACAAGACATGGAATGTAGCCAGCATGCATGTAAAAAGTAAGATTTTAAAACAATGGAGCATTTCTTGTAGTGGTGCTGAAGTGATTCTGTCTCCATACATACAAATATAGCAACTGAAAGAAATTGAGGGGTACTGTAATCTGATTACAGTAAGTATGCTTTTTAGAAAAAATATTTTGATTACATCTGATGTCTTTTAAGCCTGGTGCCGAATATAAATGTCAATATTTCACTTACTTTTTTTCTTTATGTCTCTTTTGTCTAAAGAAGCCTGATCCACTGCATAGTAACATACATTTTACCAGCTAACGTGTGTGTGAACATCCCAGTAAGCAGTAGAGAAAAAAACATATGTGTCTGAGAAAAAAATGGCTATTTGACTGAAATGTATGGCTTTAAAGAGGAAAGAAAGGTTTTATTTCATAAAAAAAGTTTTGCTACAAAAGGGAGGAAGCCCAGAAGCAAAGGCTGAGGGAGTTAGGTCTCTAACCCCAGGATAAACAGAAGGCAATGAATAGAGAGTGACCTAGGGGAGAGAGGGATCCAGAGGACTTTGTAGCCCTTGTTAGTCATGCAAACTGTGGAAAGATAACATTCACACTTCTGTTGCAGTTAATATTCAGTTGCTAATGTTCAGTGCTATGAGATTGCTTGCACAGAAAGGAGCTGCAGTAGCAGGGCTTTGAGGTGTGACTGTGACCCCATCATTCACGCTCTGAGGCCTGAATGGGGTTTATACCTGGTGACCACAGACGTGTCCTTCTTCCACTTCAGGGGAGGTTTTGATACTGGGCTTTTGCACCATGGATGCGCATTCTTATTTCATGCCTTGCTCCAGGTGGTTGCCCACAAGCTACACCAAATTTCTGTGTGAGGCTTCCTGCTGAGGCATAGCATGATCCAGACTGCAATCCACAGCTCTCCTGGGAATGGTAGAAGGACACCTCTGGGACATCAGTAAGACCAGCCTTTCCCAACCCCTGACAACAGATGAATTTAATACCCCCCATGGTGTTTTAAATCTCTTAAATCCCTCCAAATCTCAGCCCACAGTGTGAAGCACTGAGCAGCTCTTCAATAATATGAGATACTCATTCTCCTAGTGGAGCCGTTCCTCTTTGAATAAGTGATCTTAGTCTAAGCTTATACTAATTGAGCAGGCTGAAATGTAAGTCACTCAGGTTGTCATCATAAGGGGTCAGGGCTTTCCTCCTTCAGTAGTGAGCAGTTTCTGTAAGAAGGACAGAGCTGAGAATTAGGAAAAAGTAGCTTCCACTAATGTGGTTATGACTGACCATTGCATACATGTCTGTCCCAGCTCTGGGTCCTGGCCTAGCCGTAATTCCCTCCACTTAATTCCTGTGTCACATGGGACAGTGGTACTTGTAATTTCTCATGGATCTTGCAAAACCAGATTGTTTAAGGAGTGCTTAACCCTGTACACAAGGAAGTATATTAAGTTTAAAAATTAGCTGTGGTTAGATTTGATTCCTTCAAAGATAATTTCTTGGATGCCTTTGCTTCAAAAAGCTGGCAATCCAGGACTCTTCTGAGAACAGACAGAGAGGCCATAGGTTTGCACTTCAGTGTCACATCTTCACAAAGACCAAGACAAAGGACTGGTTCCAAGTAACTCAGCAAAAGGTCATTGGATCAGATCTCTGTTGGCAAAATGGCCAAAAAAAAGTGTTGCTCTTAAGCTGTCAAGTACCTGAAACCAGTCCATAAAACATTACTAATCTGACTTCTCAAATGGCTTCATTTGCAGATGTCAATATATCATTTTGTTAAAAAAGATTAATTAAACCAATCAGTAATTAATACAATTTGCTGTTATTTGACAGTTGTTTTTTTATTAAAATTACCACAAATATCTTAGCTGGAATTAAATATATCTAAAATTTCAGCTTGTTCTGCTTTAAGATAATGTATGGCATCAGAATTCATTAATATTTTAGTGATGATATCTGAAATAATCATGCAACATGCCATGTGAATCCCTCATACCTCAAGATCAAATCTAAATCTTCTTTGTGTCCTCCTTTTGGTAATTATTGTGACTGCACCTATAATTTCAATCTCCTTCTACACCAAGAATATTAGAATGGAAAATACTTCCCATTGTACAGACAGTAGTTTTTTAACCTTCATTTAATTGTGATTTCAGCCTCAATAAAGCACTCCTGATGGGAACAACAGTGGATGCAGCTCTGAGCAGCCTTGTTTGTTGGAAGGTGTCCTTGCCCAAGGCTGGGGACGTGGCAGTAGATCATCTTTGAGGTCCCTCCCAACCAAACCCATTCTGTGATTCTGTGAAATCTAACAAGGCTGTTGCTGAGGCTGCTCTGGGCTAATTCTGTAAAGTTTTGTTAGACACAAATGGTTGCTGAGGGTTTTATACCTTTGTCAGCCTGGTCGTTTTATACAGTTCAACCACCTTCAATCACATGAGTTTTAATTTGTTGTTTTACTATTAGAGGAAAATGACTCATCAGGTGGGAGATTTTGATTCATGAGCCTGCATATAAAACTGTCTATTGATAGTGAACACAGCATAAACATTACTGTTCCCTTTAAAAATAATTCCCTATAATAATCATCAAAATGCTGCAATGTTGTTATCACAAATTGAAGTTTTGGGTTCTTACTGTTGAGTACTATAATATATTTCAAAAGGATCTGAAATAGTGGTAATTCTTGTTTACAGGCTAAGTGTGAAACAACATGAAGATTGTGAAAAATTCTGTTTACTTTCAATCCTGTTGCTTCATTTTTCTTCATTTTCCTAAGAAGAAATCTATATTTACTTGAATGTATAGGGAAATGGAGATGGGGCAGATATTTCCAGAGGCTGCTGCAAGCCTCTGGCACAGATGCAGTTCAGACACTGAAGCTCCTGAAGGAAAATTGCAGTTCAGAGCTTCTCATTGAGGTCTCTAAGGTTGCAGTGGCTTTGTGGTACCCTGATACATAACATTTATACAGATATATAGGAATTTAACCATAATGACACCAAAAGAGTGAAGGGAAGGAGGTACTTCAAGGCTCTCCTCTAACATGGGAAGATGCAGTGTTCACAGCCTGTACCTGCAAATGCACTCATCCTAAGGCTGTCATGCAGCCTTAGAAACAAAGTGGATTAAAATTACAGCAAATACATATTGTCTGTTTATAGTCCTTAGTCTTTTTTTAATTTACTAGTGCCACTGCTAATGGAAAACATGCAGTGCATGTAGAGAAGGGGCATTTGGGTGAAGAGCTGTTCCCCAGGAGCCTGGTGTGTTTATGTGGTGTAACCCAGCATTTGAGCATCAGTTTCTCAGCAGAAAACAGCTGCACTTACTCAGCATGCCTCCTGCTCCCAGGCTGGGCTGTGATACCACAGACCTGCAGAAAACCAGTGCTAGTCACTTCTGTACTCTCCAGTAAAACAGGGTTTTGTTTCAATGCCTCCATTAGAGGGCCAGTAAAACTGGGCTGAGGCTGGTTGAGGCTGGTCTAAAGTTACCAGAAAACACAGGAGTGACTCCATTAAGAGCTTTCTACCTCATAAAATTTTCTACCAGAATATTCTTCAAATGATTACACTGAGTCAGGTATTAATACCAGAACCTCAGGTAACTTCTGTGGAACACAGCTGCAGTGCAGTGCCTGGGATGACCTGCTCTAAATGATACACCTGCTCAGCACTGTATTTAGTTTGCTGGGTTTGCTGGATCATGTCAAAGTTCTTTTTTATTGTGTTTTGCTCAAGTAGTCATGAGGATAATCCCTAATACAAGATTATTTACATAATGTCTTTTGAAATGACAGATGAGAGGTATAAAAAAAGTCTTGTCTTTTCATTTTAAAGTAAAACCAGTCATTATTTAACTACAGTACAGTGAAGAGAGAACAGCATAACCTGTACCAGAGAAGCAGAAAAGTACACAGAATAATTCCAAAACAAATTTAGTTGTTTAAATGCAGTGCATTAAAATCAGACATAATAATGTTGACATTTTAGTATTGTTAATGAAGGGCCCAGTTATTGATCTTTGCTGAGGGAACTGTCTATTGAATCCACTGGACTTACATTTAGAAAAAGTGGAGCCTAATGAATTCTAAGTAATAATTTCTAAACAAGGTAAAAGCCCCTCTGAGAGAAATTTATGAGATTTCTATGTCAACCTGAATGTGAAGAGGCTTTCCAATTCACCATGATATAAGTTATTAACCTCACTTGAATGAAGAAGGAAAATAATACTATATTTTGTTTAACCTCTGCAGCTTCAGAGTTCCAAAATTACAGGGCTCTATGAATAGATCAGAACAGTAAAAGCTTTGAAATTTTCCCCATCCATCTCATTATTTGAAGCAACATAGCCCTCTCTGAAGGGAGCTACTAGCTGGAATGATCGCAAATCAAAAATAAATTTAGATTCTAGAAATACTGGATCATTTTATTTCATTAAATTAATTATTATATAATTCTAGTTGCTGAACACATTCATTCTGTTCTCGTGACTCCTTGATGTGTGCCCTGATTGGAGCCACGGTGGGATCTGAATGGCAGCCAGGCAAACTCAACTTTCCCCCAAAGCCTCTCTACTGGAGAAGCTTCTTGAAGGACTTGGGTGCTGTGACTTGTCAGGAACTGGATCCTGGGCTGTTCAAACAATCACAATTCCTACATTCCTTTGCTCCTCCTGAGCAGTGGGCAGACACTGACTTGTTCCTGTCCACCAGCTCTTTGCCAGTGCTCCTTTTTGGAGGGTGCCAAGTGATTGCCATCAGAGCCAGCATGGTGGTTCATGACTTCTCGCTAGTCTGCTCCAGGCAGAAATCAGCCAGGTCAGTTTGCACAATGCCAGGTGTGGTCTGAGCTGGCTGGTTTTCCCTGGAAGGATTAGGAGGTGTTGGTGCACTGCTCTGATGTCTGCTCTGGGGCTGCAGCATCTGCCATAGTGAGCCACTGGAGGGCTGTGTGCCAGCATAGCTGGGTCCAGCAAAGTGTCCTGCTGCTTCCTGCTTTTATAATCAGTGAAGCAGACTTCATCCTCATCAGTTATTGATTTTCAGGGTGTTCTTCTGCTGGAAGAGTTTAAAACAGCTTCTCATTATGACAAGTGGTTTAAAAATAATGAATATTTAGATATTATTTACAAACATGCTCACTTACATTTTTAGGGCACTAATATATTTGCATTAGCATTACTTTACCAAGAGATCTTTCTGATTCAAATCAGGACTATGATACTGTTGGTTCCTCTCCACATTAAGTACTCCTTCTCATTAACACGAGATTTTTGCTGAATACATTTAAAATGAGGAAAGAATTTTTTTAAAATCATATTTTAAATTAAGTAAGAATTCTCACTGACTTCTGTGGGCCAAGTCTTTAATGCAGAATTGATCTGATGGTGACAAATTTGAAAAAAATGTCAAAAGATTTCAGTAATTTCTTATAATACTATTGTCTATGAAGTTGTAGGACGTTACAATCATATTTTTACAAAATATTTGCAAACAGTAAAATACAGAAATAAATTTCTTTTAAAAGAGTATATTTAGAGCATGACAACCAGTATTATAATCCTCATTTTTTAAGGAAAATGTCTCCTGTGCACCAGTTTAAGAACTGACTTCCACAAACCTTTACCTTTATGCAGCAGTACTAAAATTGGGTTTGATCAATTTCTACTCAGTAGTGGCTTCTTCCTTGCCCCACTGTTCATTCAGTGGACAGCTACTGGGGCAAAGACAACAAGAACAGAAAACAGCAAAGCAGCTTGGGGTTCTGCAACACTGATCCTTGCTGGTATAAGCCACAATGTCAATTTGCTTTTGCATGTGAGGATAATCTCAACCTGTGACTAATGGAACTCAATAATACATGAGTCAATTCCATGCTAAGTATATTGGGTATTTTTTAATTATTTCTTTTGAATGCCTTCTTTGTAGTACTAAAAATACTAGTAGTATTTTTACTGCTAGTGAGTACCATGAGAGACAATGCATCGACTTGAAATTTTCAAAGTCATCATAGTAAAATATAGCTCAGTACAGTACCCTTAACAGGAATTCCTGTCACACAGTATCTGTTTCCCTTCCTAGTAATTTGAAAGTCATTACCAGACTTACTTTTAGGAAATTCAGATCCCAAGGATGCTTTTTGCATAATAAAAAAGAAAAATTTAATCCCTGCTTTTCTGTAACTACATAGGGCCTATTGGGAGAGAAGTATGGGAACATCCGAATACCAGGGGAAGTTGAGTCAGCAGAATTTGAAATGATCCTGGATGCTGCTGTAGAGGCCAAGCTAGAGACAAGGATTTTAGAAGAGTGGTACTGCAGGGATGAGAATGCAGTGCCACCAGCATATTACCTCAGACCAAAATCAGAAATGCTGAAGAACTACCAGAATACGGTGAGTCACAGTCTCCTGCTCATGAAATTTTTCTTGATCCGTTACAGTGGCAGGCAGTCCCCAAGGCCAGGCACTTGCTGTTGTCTTTGAATTGGGTTCTACAGCCCCGTCCACTGAACAACTGCTACAACTGCTGCTGTGGGGCTCCTTTCCTGTACACGGGGAAACTGCAGAACACCAAGGAGCACAACTCCTGCATTGATGTGCTCTCTGACGGCTAGAGCAAGCCAACTTGGGTCATCTGTGCCCTGTTAGGGCTGGAGGGACAGCTGTCTCTTCCCTGATGTTGTAACATGGAGAACTCAGGCTCTTCTGCTTTTTACTGTGCATATGCTAGATTTCAATGAATAGGACTTCCAGAGGAAATACACATTTTCCCTTCTATCCCCATAGAAGAAAACCTGTCAAACAAGTACTTAGCACTGTCCTGAGTCAGGTATCATACTTTTAACTTATCAACTGCATTATAAGATTTTTTCAACACTGTTAATTATAATTTTTAAAGCAGGCATTTGTCTTTAATTGATGATGATAAAAACCGTATCTATTTCTCAGGGCTCAGTTCTACCCTCCTACACATCCAGTATATACCTAAGGACATATTTTAGTGTACAAAAAATGAAATCCTTAAAAGAGTTTTCACTTCATTTTGAGTGCCATATTATATTATTAGGGGTTTTTGTTCTTAAATCTTTGTACTTTTCCTGAAGCTACTGACTAACACAGGACTAAATGAAAATATGTCCATAACTTAAATTACTTAATATTCATAACTTAATTTAAAAAAGATGTTCATAACTTAAAGCTGTAACATAGATGTAACATAACTTAAAGATGTAACACAGAGTTACATCTCATAAACTTATAGAAATTATTAAAAAATACTCAGCTCTGTCAAGAAAGAGTTGGTAGGGAACTTATTCTGGAGATTCCACACTCCAAGAAAACTGGAGACCCCTGAAATATTTCACCAGCAGTAAATGAAACCTAGCTGCTTTAGAGAAAGCACCAGCATGGCATTTGCAAGATACCATCTGAAAGGATTAGTGAATTTATATCAGAGTTCCTCTCTGATGACAGTTAAGATTAGTGTTACTATAGCAATGAATGAGTGATCATAATGTCGCATGTAATCCTGTATTTTTAAAATATGGTAGCTAATAGAAGGCACTTAATTATAGGTACCAGGAACCCCATTTTCAGTTTTGAGATCTAAGTTTAAATTTTTATCATTATTACATCTCACTAAAGGAGCAATAATTTTAGCAGTATTGCTGCTGCTTTATAATAATTCAGGCTTGGTTCTCAAAATCCTCTTTCTATAAAGGTGTTATTGGCCTTATTCTTGAAAAATATTGCATTAGCTGCCTACACTAGGGATTTAGAAAATACTCCAAGGAGCTAACTCTTAAAATTCTAGAATGGAATACAGTATGATCATCTGCAGTATGAAATATTTATCTTTTATTGATTTTCGTTAGTGTATGTGTTTCTCTGTTACCATGTTATTTTTGGCTTTGAATATTAGACTTCTGCTTTCTGAAGTTGTATATGTATGTATTACACCTACTTTTTAACAATGGATTTTTTAAAAGATGGAATCTTCTTCAAATTCAATGAATGAGAACAAATGGCAAGATATATCAGAAGAGATTAAGAAGATTTTTAAGACTGCTGTGAAATTGCTGTATGAGAAAGGAAAAATGAAACACAGCCAGGCAAAGAGATATCTTTCCTCTGGTAAGGTTCACACTAACAATTTCAATGTTTTCATTTATTGTCTGTCCTGTCAACCTTTTCACAAACGTGAAAATATATTTCTGTTGGCATTTCTCATATAATTAAAGGGGGGAAAAAAGGTTTGTTGTGCTTGCTTGAGACTAAAACCCATACAAAAGCACTCAGCAAATTCTCTGTGTTTGTTTTTTCTGTTTTTACAGAGAACAAATGCAATCTAGTCTGCCTGTTGGGGGTAGGGCATGTTCTTGAACTGTTTATAAAGAAAAGTTGACAGACACTCTGTGTTCTCTTTTCATCCCCAGCTATTGAAGATGAACTTGATTTTGCCTTGGGTAAACAAACACCAGCTTTCCTAAAGAAGTGTGTTTGCTACATCCGGAAAATTGCCAACATTGAGCGTTTCGTTAAAATTCCAGAGATGGGAAAATACATGGACGTGGTCCATAAAGCTGGGAAGTTCCTACGAGATCCTGAAGCCCATGAGAAACTGATCAAGCTCAGGGATGAATTCATTCCTACCATTGTCGCATCGTCCAATCTGAGAGTGTACACCTCCGTCACCCACTGTGACATGAAACTGGGCTACTCCCAAGAAGTGGAGAGCCATTACATTGAAGGACTTGGCAAACAGTTCTATGAAGACATGATTGACATAATCCAAGCTACAGTGCAGCAGAATTTTGACACGGAGACAGACGTGCTGTACGATGAAGTCCTTCAACACTCATCGCTATGTAAAACGTACTCCACTTTTTACGAATATAGATGTGAGGCATTAAACATCGTTCACAAATATGTTTTACCTAGAAAAATAGGACACATTAACCCTCTTATCATATATGGAGGACCATGCACAGGGAAGACTCTTCTGTTAGCTGAAGCAGCGAAGAAGGTAAATAAGTATCTTACATCCTGAGGTCACGTTGAGAGCATTACTGTGTGTAAAGGCCAACTTAATTTAATTCTTTCTTTTCTCAACAGATCTATCAGCCCTCAATACAGAAAATAAAAATAATAACATGTATATTCGGCATATTATTGTACACATGTGCAGAAAAATATTACCTTTCAATTATAACGTATCTGTATCATGTCCTTAGCCAAAACAAATATAGTTTATTAAAGCTCTTAGAAATCTAATAGGAATCAATATATTCTGAATTAACATAATTTAGAATGATCTCTTTTCTTCTTGTTCCTCTGAGGCCCTATGAATCCACAACCATCTAAACATCTTATTCTGATTTCAATCTTAAACACAAATTGCAGTACATCTTTCCAAGTCATACCATCTCATGTTCTCATAAGAAACTATTCCAGAATTATTCTACTACACTGGCTATAAATCTATATGGAATAAGCTGCAAAAATACCCATACTTATCTGGAATATGCTGTTTAAGTCATTGAGCTGAGTACTACAGGGAAATGAATGAAACACTTTGTGCAAGGCAGAACAAGATGCAGAACAAGCCCAAGCTGGCATCACCAGACCTAATTCTGCAGATGACAGTCACAACTTTGAGATCCTGGCAGGGTGGTCAGAGAATTTAGCATAGTGAGCTGGGGAAAAGTCATATCAGCCAGAAGGAAATGAAGAAAGGAACAATACTGTTTAAAATCCCTGTCTCTACTTCCTGTGGAGTCACATTATATATGAAATTGGGAGTTGCAACTCAAGATCTCATTTCATATCTGAGTACATAAGTCAGCCTAGAGACACTGGTGCTGCTTTTCTTTTAAAATAGTGTAAAATACATAAAGTGAGGTGAAGAGATGTAGAACTGAGTGTGTTAGCCTGCACAGACTGGGAAGATTTAAAGAAGTTAACATTCCTCACTAGCTTGGAGTGCTCTAACCAAGAAAACTTCAGGCGACAGACACCTTTTCTTTTTTGTGGCAGTGTTTTAGAGTAAAAGTCACAGGTACACCAGGGCAAAGTGCAGTTCCATGGGCCAGGGATCTGTACTCTGATCCATGTCCTCTAGAGACATGTCTTTTTACTCAGTCAGAATCAATGCTAAACAGGATTAGGTAGTAGGCTGGTGAGGCTGACCAAGGATGACATTGTGTAGTTTCTAAGGAAGTCTATTTATAAGACACTCTATCTACACACTTTCAGAGGTGAGACTCAGATTTTGTGAAGAGTGCCCTGGGATTTATGGAATACATTCTAGTCATGTCCCCTTTGATGTAAGCCTTTTTGTGCTAAATACAGATGATACATGATTTGAATTTCATTCAGTGCACCCGCCTTGAACTCTGCCAGTGAGAGCATTTCTATTCAACCAGTAATATTTTTAAATGTTTATTCATATGTAGACTATCACTATTAATAAACTCTGTTACTGTGCTTCATTGAGATATAAACTAAATTATGCTCTGTATTCTAGGCCTATTCCTGGTTACAAGAAGAGATGGGACCAGATTCTGACCCTGTGGTAGTTATAAGATTTTTGGGATCTACTGAAACAAGTACAGATCTGAAGAATATACTTCAAAGCATTTGTGAACAACTAGCAGTCAACTATCGCTGCCTCGTACAAAGTTACCCAAAAAAGATTCATGACCTTCGGGACTTGTTCATAAATCTCTTGAATGAGTCTTCATTTCACAGGCCGCTGGTGATTATATTTGATGCTTTAGAACAGCTAACAGATAGTGATGATGGTAGAAAGCTCTGGTGGCTTCCCATTCACCTTCCACGTTCAGTACGGATAATTTTGTCAACACTGCCAAACAAGCATGGGATCCTGCAAAAACTGAGGTGCCTTATTCATGAAGAAAGCAACTACATTGAGTTGACTGCAAGGGACAGAAAGATGTGCAGTCAAGTACTGAAACATCAGCTACTGCGAGTTAAAAGGAAAGTAACATCAGGGCAACAAATCTATGTCAATGAGGCATTCTCCAAGTGCACACTGCCTATGTTTGTGAACTTAACCTTCAGAGAGGTCAGGCACTGGAGATCTCACAAGGATGTGGATGAGTCCTCCCTCTGTGTTACTGTCCATGAAAGCATAGAGCAGTTGTTTTGGTCACTGGAAAACAAGTGTGGGTCAAGACTATTGTCAAGAGCACTTGGCTACATCACTATGTCCAAATCTGGCCTGAGTGAAATGGAACTGGAGGATATTTTAGCCCTTGACAACAGTGTTATGTATGAACTGAATGAGAGAGTCAGAGAAAGTAACCCCTTGAGAATTCCATATATATACATTGCAAGACTTAAGGAGGGCTTACAGGGGTATTTAATAGAGCGACAGGTGAAAAATGTAACGCTGCTTCTTTGGGCAAATAGGCACTTGCAGCTGATTGCCCAGAAACTGTACCTGCACAATGAAGAAGACTTGCGTGAAATGCACACAGTCATGGCAGAGTATTTCCTTGGTGTTTGGTCAGGTGGACGAAGAAAACCTTTTTACAGCAATGACCAATACCTGAGTGGTTGTCCTGACCACGCCAGTAGAGGCCTGAACGAGGATGAAAAGCACTCCATGGATCAGGCGGCTTTTGACAGGCAGGCTCCAGATCAGCCTTGGGTCTTTCAGTGTAACCCACTGGAACCTGATATCTTTTTTATTAATCACAGAAAAATGACAGAGCTTATTCATCACTTAACAAGATGTGGAAGAACTGATGACCTTCTGTATGGAGTGATCATGAACTTCAGCTGGCTGTACACCATGATTAGAATAGGGCAGTTTGATAAAGCACTTTCTGACATAGAACTAGCTTACACTTACTCTCAAGAAAAGGAGCTGAAATTTCTGGCCAGTACCCTCCGCAGTATAAAGTTCAAAGTCGTAAAATACCCAGGTTCACTCTCAGCTGAATTGCAGCAGAGACTTCTCCCAGTAGTAAGCTCATTGCCCAAACTCAGACATCTCCTCCTAGAATGTGACAAGGACGGGCCCAAGTACTGCTCTATCGTCCCTTTGCACTCCTCCATGGATGTGACTTACAGCCCTGAGCGCCTGCCACTGTCATCCAGCTGCATGCATGTCACTGAGATTTTGCCTACATTTAATCCCAGCACAATTATTGCTGCTTTAGAAAATGGCTCCATTAGCACTTGGGATGTAGAAACCCGCCAGCTACTAAGGCAAATTACAACAGCTCCATCTGTTATCTTAGGGATGAAGCTTTCTAGTGATGAAAAGTATCTTGTAGTAGCTACAACAAACAACACTCTTTTGGTATATGATAACATAAATTCCTGTCTTCTTTCTGAGGTGGAAATTAAGGGGTCAAAACACTGTGGAATTGCAGGGGACTCCAGTTTTATAAATGGATTTACATTATCGGTCAACCATGCTCTTGCTTGGCTGGAGGCCAGTAAAGATGTTACTGTAATAGATCTGCTTTACGGTTGGCCTCTCTATCAGTTCCACTGCTGGTACGAAGTGACCTGTGTGCAGTGCTCTCCAGATGGAGTTTATGCATTCTGCGGGCAGTATTTGAACACCGCAACCATTTTCCACTTGGGCAGTGGAGAGAAGCTGACCACTGTGACCTCTGAATTTTCAAGTGGATTTGTGAAATTCCTTCTCATTTTAGACACAGCCCAAGAAATGGTGATGGTGGACAGTGAGGGTAGCCTCTCTGTTTGGAATACAGAGGAAATTGCAAAGCCTCAGCTTACAGATGACTTTGACTGCAGAAGAGAAGACAGTGAAGTTGTCAGCATAGAGCTTTCTGAAGACCAAAGTGCAATTTTAATTTGTAAGGCTCTCAGCATTGAACTTCTTGACACTCGTGTGTGGAAGGTGGCTGAAAAGTTTAGAGCTAAACACAATGAGCGCTTTATATCTGCCGTGTTGTCCAAAAATGGCAACTGTATAATTGCTTCAATGGAAAATACCTCAGCCATTTTTGTTTGGAGAAGAGATACTGGACAGTGTATGGCAAGCTTACAGGAAATCTCAGGAACTATAGTCAGGCTAATTAAATCAAATCATCATAACATGCTGCTATCCTTATCCACCAGTGGTGTCCTTTCTATCTGGGATATAGACATCATAACTGCTATGTCCAATATTGACAAATCTGGCAAACCCATCCAAAGACTGGTGTTGCCAGCCAGAGGTGAATTAATATACACGTTGGATGGATCAGATTCTGTCCATAAGTGGAACTTCAGCACTGGATTTATTGAAGCTGTGTTCAAGCATGAAGGTATTGTTGAAAACTGTGTGCTGACCTCTTCTGGAGAGATAATGGTTACATCAGATGACAAATGCAGCCAGTATGTATGGCACACGGTCAGTGGTGAAAATATATTTCGCATTAATGGACAAAAAATTTCAGAGCTAATGATTACTCACAATGACCAGTTTGTAGTCTCTCTCTGCGAGCAAAATGCATCCAGAGTTTGGCGACTGGCTACAGGACATAGGGTTTGCAATATTTTAGTTGCCTTACAGAATGCATTTATAACAACTGCAAATACATTTGTGGTTGGAATGGCAAAGAACAAAGTTTTGGCAGTGAGTCTCTGGACCGGCAGTATAACAAAGAAGTTTTGCTGTGATGATGGTGCAAGCATCGTGGATATTAAGTTGATACCAGACTGCCCAGATATTATAGTATTTATAACATCTACTGAAAGTGTGAACATCTGGAGCCTAACAGAGGAAGTCATATGCAGACGTGTACAATTGCCTACCAATTTCTTAAAAAAATTGGAAGACTTTGAAATATCTCCAAACGGGAAGCTAGGAATTATAACCCGTGGTGATGAGAACATCAATGTGCTTGATCTACACAGTGGAAAACTCCGTGTGGTTCATGCTCCAGGTGTCATCTGGCGGCAGAGGCTGTCTCGTGACGGCCGCTACCTGGTGTACATTTGTTGTCGTGGGGAGGAAGATGATGACAATGGTGCAGTCTCTAGTTTAATTGTAATGAGGCTAGCAGATGGCAAAAACATCGGTGCCTGCTCTCTTTATAAAACTCCCACTTTTCTTGCACTCTCACAGAGACATTTAAACATTATTATTGGATTTGATGATGGAAGTATAGGTACTTACACTGTAGTGGATCGAGTTGATGCTGCACTGAAAATCAAAATTGCTACTTCAAACAGCCGTCAGATTTTCAACAACGCAACACAAGTGATTAGGCCAAAGTGTCACAATTATAGTTTCAAAGTGACTGCAGACTGCATTTGGAGGGAATCAACAGAAGTATTTGCAAGGGATAGCCCCATTACAGTTACAGAGGCTGAGGTGAGTGAAGCAACACCAACCAAAAGGCACAGCTACTGCTATGAGAAAGTGTGCTCAGCCATAGATTGCAGACACAGTTTTGCATCTGATAACTGAGCAACCATCTGGGCGAGCTTATCTGAGTAGTACACGTGCTTAGGTACGTCTTCTGAATTAATGTAAAAATCAGTGCGTTTCTTGGAAGACAGATAGAAACAGCAGAGGGCAGACCAGCTGTTTTTTCCTGTCTTACATTTCTGTAAACATAAAAGCAAATGTAAAGCAAATGGGCTGCAGGGTTTTTTTTAATTTCGGAATACAAGGTTTAGTCCAGAATTTCACCAGGGCCTTGATTAAAAATTTCTAGCAATACTATCAAAATTGTTATGCTATTACAGAAGTTAGGTGATTCTATCTGTGGCTGACAGACTGTTTTAACTAGAGCCAAAGCTCTAAGTGATTGGTGAGAAGTCAGACCACTATTTTATATTCCAAGCACCTAGATGGGTCTATAGCTAACAGTCAACTTTATACCCACTTGCAAAAATGTGTTTTTCTGCTTGATGGTGCAATGACAAGATGTCACCTGCCAACCTGGAACACTTGATACATTCCATCATCATTTTAAAAATATCTACTTTTATTTTTCTTTTCAATTGGGTTTAATCTTTGGGCTGAAAGGAATAAGTGCCAGTCAGCTGCTAACATGTCAGCACGTGAGGCAACAAGTATTTGTTCACCTCAATGAACACAATGAGAGTTTTTTTTAAAAAAATTGCATGCAGGGATTTCAGGTTTCTGTATTGTGATAAAAATTATAAAAGTCCTGAGTTCTAAAGGAAGTATAGGGATTGGGGTTTTATTTTTGGTTTGGGGAAATGTTTTGTCTTCATAGTGTGTATTAGTACAGGTCGTAATGAAAACTTTTCAAAGAGAAGGAGCATTACTGATGAACACTTAAAGACATTAATTTCTTTATGTTAAAATATTGCTGTCCATTTTGTTGTAAGAAAGTCTAAAGTATCTCCTCTGTCTCCAAAGTAATCCTGGTAGTTTTCAGACATGCCATGTATTAGTCCTTATAACATTTGCCTTAGTATTGTTTCTCTTCTTTCCCATGATTAATACCGATCAAATGACCAAACACTCTGAGACTGTTTGTGTACCTGCTGAAATATTCCACTAAATGTAAAGGCTGTCAACAGGTCCCTTCTTAGTCCAGTTTGTAATGGGTTTTTCTTACTCTCACATGCATACAACCTTCACTTTCTGCTTTAGAAACTGCTCTGAGCCTTTTGTACAGTTTTACCAGTTTCAAGGCAGAAATTGTGAAATAATGAAAAATGCTGTAAAAAAATTTACATTTTCCTAAGTAAATGTACTGGACAAGATCTGAAAGCATAAGAAAATTTTCCCTTACTTACATATGTTAAAGATGGCATACCCATGGAAATATTTTCAAATTATTTAAACAGAATAATCTTATTTTTAAAATCAGAATTCCATACCACAAATTTCCAAGAAATGAATGCTAAACTAGAACTTAATGTAGTGTGTGAATGTTCAATGTACAAGCCAATATAGTATATTAAGTGACTTGAATGATTTTTCCTAACTGGTTTGCAACTAATAGATCATATTGAATGTTTTTATGTAAACTTTGTATTGTTGGGAGAACCTACCCAATCAGAGATTTATATTTTCATAAATGTCAAATTTAGTTAAATTTTGTTACAGAGTTGTTAAATTAGAAATCTATTGCAGTCTTCAAACAAATATACAGTCTTGTGTATGCATTGTTTGTACTAATAAACTGTGGAAGCAGACTTGTGTGTGTCCCTTAATTTTGTGGAAATTCCACTCTGACAGAGGGACATGTGGCCTTTGCAGCCTCCTTTGGCCTGTACATAAATAATTTTTAAGGACAGTATTGATAAGGAAAGATTCCAGCGTTTCTGTCATTGCAGGTAACTAAATCAAGCATTCAAAATACAATGAGATTTGCCAAAAAAAAACCCCCACCCTTCTTAGATGATGTTTATGACTGGATTGCATACTGACAGTGTGCAAATCAACAGACATGAAGGCTTTTGTGACCAGGCCAATAAAAAGCACAGAAAAGGTGCTGAAACCCCACTCCAGTTCAGACCTGTGAAGCTATGGGAAGAGGCACCACAGTTCCCAGGATCCTGTCCCAAAAGAGGCAGCTTCCACCTTCTTTCAAACACAGTGCATGACTTGTGCATTTTGGCCATGAACTCCCTGTCCATAACCCGTGTAATACCGGGAAGTAAGTTCTTTCATTATCTTGCAAGGGTAAAATACATCCTCTGTCTGCCAGGAGAGTGGCTGATTTGGGGTTAATAATGGAGTATAATGTAATCACAGAATCACAGAATATTCTGAGTTGGAAGGGACCCCCAGGGATCATCAAGTCCAGCTCTTAGCCTTGCAGAGGACACCCCCAAGAATCTCACCTTGTGCCTAACCTATCTCATTCAGCTTGCCAGCTTTCTGTATCAATTTCTCAGGGGTCAGACTCCTCACATTGAGCCTATACAGCAGACACAGGGTTCTGAGTGGCTTCAGGCTGCTGACACTTGCTACTGCAAGAGTGACTGCTCCACAGCCCTTCACAAATCTGTACCCAAGTATGTGTAGCCAGTGGTACTGAGACAGAGTACTTTCTCCAATAATGAGCCATCCAAATACCAAGTGCTGTTCTACCCCTACATAGGAATAGGGCAATTTACTTTTTGTTAAGAAGCACTGTTTGCATCTCTAGAACAAGGCTTTCCTTTAGATATCATTTAGATAAAGTGCATCTATAAACAAGCTCAGGTGGAGTCTGTATTTTCTGACACAGAAGATTCTAGGAATAGGCTGTAGCTGCAAGAAGGCTTTAACAGGGAATTAGCCGGAAATTCTTAGGCAGACAAAGGTAAGCCAGAGGTCAGCTAGAAAAAATATTTTTATCAGTCATTTCCTTTGCACCACAGCTGGGGAATGCATGGCCCGTGACTTCATTTCAAACAGCCTGTGGCCATTTGACTTTTTTTCACATTATTATCAGATAACATCAGAATGTGGGTTAACATGTAGCCTGGAAAAATTTGCATTCAGAAGGAATTCAGGTTTCCCCAGCTCTGATTTTTCCATGAGGCACACTCAAGCCATTTACCTGCAGAAACAAAAGTATTGTCCATTTTGCAATAAGAATTTAAAGCAAACATTGATTGCTGAAATGGGATTTGCATGCAGAGGGGGCTGTTTCAGCTTAAAACCCTGAGAGTTTACTCTTTGTCAAAAACTATTAATGTGTCTGTATAATTCTTCATAAAATGGGTCCTCTGGGGCACTTCCATAAAGCTGTTAACAACAATCTGCATCGTTTCATTTTGTTGATTAAAGATTTAAAAATACCTCTTTTAGTATAAATATTAAGACTGCAAAAGGACAGACTTCTGAAATATATTTTTATTTCTTCTATTTTTAATATAATAATATTTTAATAAAATGATTGCATTTTTTAATATAATAATAAAATTGATCATGTAGTCATCGAAGCGTGGACTAGGGCCTCTGGATAGGTTTCATTAACAAGGGTTTGTTACTAAGAATCATTATAAAGTATTTATGCTACAAATATAACCTACTTCAGGTTCTTGTAACCTGTTATGGACATTACTCTTCCTAGATCACCACATGGCTGCAGGGAGACCAGTGAGCTACATTTTTTCCTGTGGTTTACCTTTCCAGCCTGGTTACAGAACACCATTCCTTGCATTTTGGAGGTAATCTCCTGGCTTTTATGACATGAACTGATGCTCTCAGTGTGGGTCCAATTCATAATCTCAATTCTCAGTTTCAACAGGAAGGTCAAAGGCTGCCAGAATAATCATGATCCTTCCCAAGGCAGGATTAAGCCTTTTACCATGTATTTCTCCAGAAGGAGCAGTTTGAACCATGGCCCTTCTGTGAAAAGGGGTCTTTCACAATCAAGGACAAGCTATACAGTGCTCAGTGCACCTGAAAACAGAGGCCAGTAAGCAGAAGAGTGTGAGGGAATGTTTCCAGTCCAGTATAACATGCCCTTAAAATCACACCTTTTCCCCAAGGTTAAAATCTGCTCCTACCAGGGTCTTCTCCCTGCCTGTGCTGTCCTGTCACCCCAGACCTGTGCTGCCTGCTTGCCAGGGTGGGTGAGGCTCCATCCCAACTCAGCAAAGCCCCTGATGTGATCCCAGCCACAGTACACTCTCCATTTGCAGCACCTGCTCTTTTGGTGGTAGCTCACTGGTCTCCTCTCCAGCCTCAGCAGGGAATGTACAAAAATGGATTTAAGGCGTGTTCACATGTTCCCACTGTCAGAGCTTTCACCACATAGTACTGTATAAATAAAATCATCTGCCTGCTCTCCTACTACATCTCTGATTACACATGCATTTCAGTCCATGTGAGAAAGCTTCTAGACTAAAATAGATCTAGTTAGCATATTTAAAGTGAAATACACAGAATTGCAAGGTGAGAGATGCAGCAAAAATCCAGACGTGCTGTAGCACAGATGAGAACAGAACATCCCCAAAGCAACTGGATAGTTTACTGCCATTTGTCTGCATATCCCATTGCTTGCTAGTAAATTGCCCAGCACTTCCCACTGTAATATCACATTGACAATAGCATATGAAGTCACAAAGTTACCCTTTTAGGCTGCACTTTTTCGAGGCAGCCTTCTATCTCAGCAGGAGCATTCTCCAGAAAGCCACAGCCAAAACAGTGGACTAAGGTACAAGAATGAGATTAGGGGGAAAAGAGGATTTCTGAAGGCTGAATGTCTCAACTACTTTTCCTTTGAAAAAGTGTCACACCCGTGTTACTGAACAAGCACTATGGATTGGTGAGACAAGTGATCGTTTCCTGCAGGACACATCTGTGAAAACCTGTCAGGCAATCAACCCAAAAGGATCCCAGCAGCTTGCACATACTCACAGAAAACGATAGGTTTCAGCAGCACAGCAAGGTTGGGATTGCAGGGGCTGCTCTACGAGACAGGAATACTGGGTGCTGATTCGAGAAATCTCAGAAATTAACAGTCTGTGGAACAAAAAATAGAGTAGCCATGGAAGGGGTCTGAAAAGGATGCCAAGCAGGAGAGGGGGGAAGGCAGCTTCACTGTGTTTGCTTTGAGTGGCCTCCTGGCTTAAAATGCAGCTTTTTGACTGGATATATCTCAGCCTGTAGCACACCTCATTAGCCCAGCAGCCACAAGAACAATGTAAAATACCATTGAAGGCAAAATACCACAGAGCTTGCCATGGGGTGACCTCCAGCTGGGCAGGACTATGAGGCCAGTCCGAGCACATGCCATGCACAGGGCTGCCCACAGCTGCAGATCCACAGCCCTCACCTCTGTGCATCTCCCGCCTCCATCACCTTCCCTCACAATCTGGGGATATGTTAGCCTGCCAATTATTTATTTACTGACCAGAAAGCCTTTGGAGGGTTTAGTGAACGTTTTGTACAAAGAAACTTCCTGGTTCAAGTCCATTTTCAGCTAAAACTAATTGTTTGCAGGGAAAAAAAATATTTAAAATGTGCCAAAGACCTGTTGCAGAGCTTTGCAGCACACTAGTTCATAGTCTGCAAATGATGCTTGGTCTTCACCTTATGACTTATTTGTCTGCTTAAAATAAGACTATCCAAAGCAGCTTTTATTGATTGCTGGCACATGAAATCAATGTGTGCTGGCTCCTGCAGGGGCCAGGTGGCACATCCGGGCAGGCACCTGCCTGCCCCAGCCCGCTGCTGACAGCGGATTGACAGCCTCGGCTCCAGCTCCCTGCCGGGGTACAGGGGGAAGGAGGCACGGCAGGGCAAACCAAGCCCTTGGTGACCTTCATCCAGCACCCTCCTTCCACAGGGAAGGCGAGGATGCAATCCCTGCAAGGCAGGGAGGCAACTGTGAATCCAGCATTATTTACAGTGAGAACAGCATGCCTACTCGGTACAGCAGCCAAACTTCATTTCAGTGATTCCATGAGGCTTGACACCACAAAAAAAAAAAAAAAAAAAACAAAAAAACAAACAACACCAACTCCCACCACACCAACAACCACACCCTAAGGGATTCAGTTATGGAAAAGGCTTTCTTAGCCCTACTTTGCACCCCCCAGCTGCCATACAGGCAATCTTAGCGCCAGTTCTTTCCAGGAGGTTGTTTTACAGTTTCCAGGTACACCAACATACGTTAAAGATCACACACGACCCAGGTGCTTGCCTAACTTACACCTCTCCTCCTGTGCAGGGAAAACTCTCTCAACTGCTTGTGGCAACAGAACATCTTTCCTATCACTTCAGGAAACACCACACTCAAATCAAAATAATTCCAGGAAAAGTCAGCACCTTTAAAAGGTAAATGTGACACGATGCTTGCAAATACGTCTCAGAGCTGAATTTCTCTTTAGAGAATCACACAAAACAGTGGGGAATAAATGTCATTGCCAGGCAACATGCAACAGAGGAACTTTCTGCCAAATCCCTCCAGCACTGTTTGTGATATAGGGAGATTTAATTTAAAGAATACGCAAATGGCAGCGTGAACAGGCTGTCAGGCTCGGGCTTTGTTGTGGTTGTTGTGACTGTCCCGGAGGAAAGGAATTCCGTGGCACGTGTTCTTCCGCTTCTCCTCCTTTTATCCCTGGCCAGAAAACGGTGAGTTCTATCAGGTTTTTATCCAGCTTGCAGGTAAAGGGTTACAGATTCTAGGAAGTATTAAATGCAAACTTTAAAGGATTTTATTTTCATCTACAGTCACATGATGCCTTAATACCCAATGACACTAACTACAGTGTCTCATTAAGAGGTCATGCAAACTCCCAAGCTAAACAAGGCATTCTTACATATTTAACATTCAAATGCAGAAGCCAAGCTAAGCCATGGAAGATTGTAATCAGAAAAAGCTACACTTCCTGATCCACACAAAAGCTACAGGTAGGAAAAGTTCTTTTAAACTTTTAATATTGTGCTTTCTAGAGAAACTGTTTACAGGACATATTTTGCACTCTTTTTTCTACCTTTCAAAATAGTCTAAGAACATTATACTGAAAATATCTGATCTCACTTGTTCCACCTGTTGTAGAATCAGGATTGTTTTTACACTCAGGAATAGACTTGGCTCATGTGAAAATACAAAGAAAACAATTTTTAAGCCAAACCTCTTTCAAAAGCAATGTTTCTAGAGATATCTTAGTTATTGAAATGGTTGAGTTGTAGTATGTGGGGTAAAGGAGGAGTTAATATGTCTTTGATGTCTGAAATGAAGGGAATTAGAACTCCTATAACTTCCTTATATCGTGAATTGAACATTGTTTCCCCCACACCAATCCTACTGTATTTTTATGGATTTTACTTCCTCAATGAACTTACATGATTTCTAAATTCCCCTCCTAGACTTTGGTACATTTAAAAAAAAAAATCTTACAAAAACAAATGAAAGATAGATGCAGAGTACTACAGTGTACCATAAAAGAAGAATAAAATAGCAAAATACAGAGTAAGAGGAAAGTCAGTTAAAACCAGTTTATTTTAAATTGAGAAGTTAAACTGCATTAAAGCATATCAGTTTTCACATGGCACAATGAAGTTTTGCTGACAATTACTGTCAATATTTCAGGAGTTAATTTTTTTACTTGCACTGAGTTCTCCAGCTACAGTATTAGCACTTTTATCAGAAAAATCTTTTTCTTGTCACAATTTTTGTCAAACTGTAATAGTTTACCAACAGTGTTCTAAATAGTCAGTTTTTTAATACCTCTATAGGAATTTAAAGACTGCATTCTAGATGGTTACACAATCCAAATTTACTAAAGATCTCTAGTGCATCATAGGATTGCCCCATCCTGATGATTCCCACTGCTCAAAAGCAGCAAGTATTGTTGTTTATTGTTTTCCTCCTACAATGGTTGGGTGTTGATTGCTGGTAATGTCATTTTTCCACAGTCCATTCTATAAAACACATCTCTTTTTCTTGTTTCTACATAATGCTAGGAGATACTAAAAGAAGTGGAGAATAATAATATCTGATGCAACATGCCACAGATAAGCGCTCAGCTTTCTTTACCAGTATTTAAAATAAATTTGAGTCCAAACATGTTTGGATACTTAAAAAATTGTCACTCACTTTCAGGGTGCCTATCTTGAAACATAGTAGGTCTCATGTTGAGGAGGGCTAAGATGGGAACACAGCCTAGATCAGCCAGAGCCATGAAGTATCTCTTTATCAAACTCATTGTACCAACGTCCTGACAGAGCAGCTCCCAACTGTGCCAACGGGAATGCAGCAATAAACAAATACACTTCAAAGGACTGCTCTGAGATTACTATAACTGACTTCTGAGCCCATATTATTTACAAAAATCTATTTAGAAACTGTTGTTGATAAGGGGCTTATTTGCTAAGCTACATTTATATCTCAGGAGAGGAACACCGCAGCCCCCAAATCAACAGGCAGCCATGGGCTTTCACTGAGAAGAGCCCTGCAGGAAAAGCAGCCTGCCCTGGCCAGTTTTTTCTAAGAAATGTTTGTACAAGTTGCATGTGTCATGGTAAACCAGCTTGGTAGCTCAGCAGTTAAATTTGTTGAACATTAATTACACAAAGTGTCTTTATAGGGTGGAAGGTACAATGCACACTGAAGTTACTCTGTGACCGAAAAGAAAGTGGCCATTGAATGAGAGAGAGCTTTCCTTAACTCCTTTCCTAAAGAATGGAATACAAACCATTCTAGTAATTCTGATATTTTTTATGCCCACAATTTTACTCTTAGCACAGAAATTTGTACTGCTCTAATTATTACCCTTCATTCTTTTCTGATGAAACAAAGGAACATATTTTCTTGCTTTGTCACATCAATATAGACCCAAATGTAGTGTTGTTTCACAGGGAAGACACAAAACAAATACTTACTGCTCATAACCAAAAGAAGAGAGACGTTCATGGAAAATGAGATAATTAGAAACCTAAGGTAGAATTTTTCTCTAGAATTTTGGGGAAAGCCAAGTAAATATAAAAATCAAAACACTGTCAGAAGTTTAGAATAGTTTTCTCTTTACCCCAAAGTTAAGACAAACATTGATCAAAAGACCATCCAGATCTTCTGGTTTGCAGATCTCAGGGAACTTGTACCACATTTAAGGCAAGAACTGAAAATCAACCCAATGATTTTTGCACAGCTCTGGGTAGGTGAGAAGACAGGGCAAATCTTCACGTGAAGGGAATTGTGACTTCCTTCCTTGGAAAACCTGGTTAAAAGTGGTTCACGTTGCAAGGCAAACATTTGTGAGTGTTGAGGCCCTTCTCTAACTACACTGTTGTTTGTACCTGACCTCAAGGAAACAAGCCTGCTAGAAGTATTTGCTCTCAGACTTTACTGAATGAAAGCTAAGGAAAGCCTTTCTTCACCTCTTTCAGGAAGGGATGGTCTTTTGCTGTGTTTGCACTGTATCCAGTTAAACACAGCCTCAGCATTGTCCACATCTTTCACCAATAGCGTTTCACAAAGGACAGGGGAGGGGAAACACTCAACCCACTGAAACATGATGAAATGTAGTCAGGCAATAAATATTTGTTTGGAACTTAAGATTTCTCCTTCAGATCCTGCCTTTCTGAGGATTATACATGATCACCTGTCAGCAGAGTATGCCCATGCCTTCCACACAGCAGTGATGGTGGGGAGGGCATGGCTAACCAGAGCAGGTGACCAAATCCCACCCCTCCTTAACCAGGAGCACCTCATTGAGCACCTGATCATGCTGCAGTCCAAATCCAGCATGATGGTAAAACTGCATGTCCAAGCAATGATGCATGAAAATTGATGATTTTTACTGACCTACAGAACAGGGCTGGCAAGCAGGATCTATTGCTAAGGAGAACAGGCACAAAACACAATGTAATTTTACTTATTGAATGTTTGATATCAAAATGGACAAAATAATTGAGTTACTGTAGAAAGGTCAAAAAGGATTGCTGGAAAAGGGGGAAAAAAGGCAGCAATTTTCCTGTAAGTTCTCCTCTGGGTCACTTTCACTTAGACATATGGAGGGACTTTAAAATTTTATTAAGAACTGAATACATTGCGTGGATACGAAACATTTAATCACTTACAGCAGGAGGCAGGGGGAAAAAAGGCCCAAGTTGGTTTTTTTTCTGTGTGACTTTTTTCCTGTCTGCCATTTTCATACAAGTTTATTTAACTCCCTTTTTTTTTCACTTCTACCACAGATGTTTGCTGCAAAGGCACAGATGCTTTCTGGTTAAAAAAACATTTCTGGTTGAATATTCTATTATTAATTCACACAAGTTACTTTTCCATTTAAGACGGCAAGGAAAGAGTAAGCCTTCTCATTGGGGCTTACTCTTTTTAATGTTACCAGCTTGACCTTGCTCAGCTTTACATCACTTCCAGTTCTTTAATATAGTTATGTTTTTCTATTAAAGAGCAGTTATTTGTATGAATTTGTGTAAACAAGGTCCAATGCCTCGCTCTTACAGGCAATCTGCTTTTCTGAAGGAGCTTAATAACGAGCACAAGTGTACCCCATGTCAAGAATAACACACACCCAATGACTAAAAACCCTTTAAAAACTGAAGTATGAAGTCCACTCTGGAAATTCTTCTCACTGGTTCCAGTAGGGTCAGTATCAAATCCTCATGTTGCCAACAGAGGACAGGAGAAAAGAAATAACCCGATGCAAATGGGGCCGGTGCTACCCAGCACAGTGCTGCCAGCAGAAACAGCATGGCATGAGCACAGGTTTGCCTGTGCTGGACAGAAACTCTCCAAACCATAACAAAACATTTTATTTCACATCTGTCCAATCTGCCATGCTCAGAGCAGATGCATCTGGATGTTAAGGCCCTTTTCCAGGCAGGTTAGCATTGATGTGCTCTTATGATACACTCAGATGCAGAGCACCTGACAGCAGCCTTCAGGCAGGAGAGGCAGGGAGTGACCCAGATGAGCCATGTTGAGCCACAAGTCCTGAGGGCGCATCAGGCTGCAGGTCTGTTCCACTCCTGACTGCCTACCCTCCCCACTCAATTTATTGCAATGACTGTATGTGTAGACTGGACTATATTTCTTACACTCACTTCCCCCTTCAACCCACAGCCACTTTTAAACCCTGTTTTATCAGCAGCAGATTTGGGAGTGCCCAGTTTTACCTCCCTTATTAAGCACCTGAGCTTTGTGCAACAGCCCAGGACGCAGAAGCACCACCTATGCCCTGGCACAGCCACCCAGCAATTTCCTTCTCTCCATTCTGGCTGTGTGCTCCTTCCCACAGCCGAGCTGGTGCAGAAATCCCCCCTCCAGGACCCAGGCCCACTGTGCAGGGGCAGCTCCAGGCCTGGCACTGCAGCCAATCCAGGCTCCCTTGGCAGCTGCTCCACTTGCCCAGGCAGTGACTCCACACTGTCCCATTGCAGTACAGGCAGTTTTTATTACCTCCAAAAAGAGTGTTATCCACTCTTCCTCTCTTATGACAAGTAAGCTTGATAACAATCGCACTAACATGACTGCACATTTCCTTGGAGCTGTTCTTCTCATCTACTTCTGATCTACTCCAAGTAAAAGAAGCCTAAGTCTCAGGCTAATTCATGTTTTAGAAGTGGAAAACAAGCAGCTGCTGTCAGCTGTCAGGAACCTGAATCAAGCTTTGTTAAGGCCTCCTCTGTCTCTATTTCTGGTTTGGGTGTGGCATGGAAAAAACAATATTTACCATCTCAGTAGCTGTGCCCTTTGTGTATTTGTTTTTATATTCCCTTTCCCCATGTGAATTTAGCAGATGTTGCATGGCTGGGGATCAGCCCTGAATTCTGTTGTCAGAGTACGTGCATGTCTCCACTGAGCATTAGCAGCGAGTAGGCAATATCTGCACAGAAAAGATAATGCAGATTCAGCTGCCAGGCACCATTTCAGGGGCAAATGTAGATAAAGAGATAAACACCAAGAATACCATAAGATTTCATTTTCAATGCAAATGAATCAAAAACTACAGCCATCAGCCCTGAATGGAAGGCTACCAGGGGCCTGAGGAGCTACCACCATATACCATGTCCAATTTTTGTCTCTTTAACGTCTCTTTTTAAATTATAATCACTCAGGAGAGTTTTCCATTGCTTTGGATGAATGCACACAGATTGCTAAAAGGCTAGTTTGTATTTACCAATATACTTTAAAAACTAATGCTCAGTGCAATTGTCACAATAATTACCTTCTATAAAACACTTTCATTCACTTTTTGTTTATATAGAGTAAAAACATAGGGATTTGCTAGGGTTCAGACGATGAAAAAGCCTCAAAGACAGTTTAAGAAAACAGAGGAAAGCCAAGGGCAAAAAGCTAGATGGCAGGGAAAGGTCAGCTTGCTGTTTTCACAGCCAATTACCAGTATCTGGTATCCATCAAACTCCAGCCTCAGCTTGCCTTCATTTCCCTGCCATCCTTCCACAATAAAGCTTTACAGTGGCACCACAGAAATCAGTGTGGCTGGACTTTCCTCCTGGAGAGTGAAACTCTTTGTCTCAGAGCACATAGCTACCCAGATTTTCCATGTGGGGGAAAGCCAGGTTGGAGAAGCAAGGAGGGAAATCAGCCCCCATCTCCGGGTAGGAGGCAGAATTTGAACCCAGTCTCCCAAATGCCCTGACAGACAAATCTGCCTCTAGAGACTAACACTCCTTAAAAATCCAACCCAGTGACTTTTTTGTCACAAGGCAATATGTCAGATTAACCAATAAATAAAGTTCCAACACAAGCAGCAGATATTTGCTTTATGACAGTGTGACCTGAGACACACCATTTACAGTCCCTGGAGCAAGGAGTTCTGCTGGAAATGTCAGCCTGGTGTACAGCATCATGAACAACTCCACAGACAAAACATACTCCAGCAAATTAGACCTGATTGAGCAATCTTCATTGATAATTTTGGTGAATATAGCCCATTCTTTTCCACAGGATTAAAGGAAGAAAAAATTACTAAGCTGTCTTGTTGTCACACAAACTAAGTCTTTTAAGGCAATGAATCCTTTCCTATAGTTTTCAAGTATTGTTTTACTGAGAGACTAAAAAAGGTTGCAAATGCAATCAAGATCAGCAATTCAATAATACTACAGAAATGCAGCTGTATTTCACTGCTATCTCACTATTATCACATTTTAGCAACATTCAGACCTTTTTCATGCAGCGGTCAATACTTTGGATCTGTGTTGTTCTGAGAAATTGTTATTGCAATTATAATGTAAGAGCTCTTTGCTCTTGTTCATGAAATTGTTGTGTGTAATCATTCCCTTAGCCACCCATCATCACTCAATGTCTGTGAAGGAAATTGGTTTAAAATAACCAAATGGAAAAGTTCACCTGCACTCTAAAGAGCTCTAGATTAAATTGTCTCTATGCTTTACACTTTAATCTGAGTGATGTATTTAAAATCAAAGAAAAGTTCATTGAATCAAAAGGAAAGAGAAAACATCACAAAAGGGCCTTTATTAAAGTATTGTATCAGAGTCATTGCTTGAAAATTTTTGAGTGTGAGTTATAATTGTTTTGAGTACTTTTCTGTTTTAAAAGGTTTGTTATCCATTGTCACAGTCTTCTGTAACTATGCTTTTCTACTCTCTGACCAATCCTCATGTCAAATGTTCAGGAACAACGAGGTTAAAAAAAGCATCCTGGTATTTTTCCCACCCTTGCTATGTAAAAGCAGCCTTGTGTAGGAGAGCATCTTGAGCAGTGAATCTGGGGGAAAAGACACACCCTACCCCACCATCACCACTCACCCCCCCCAAAAAAAAGAAAAGAAAAGAAAGAAAAATAAATGTATAAGGTGTTTTAATGTCTTTCAGACTGTCTGATCTGAGAGAAGACACAGATAAAATCTGATAAGGAAGCTGAATTGCATAACTTATACTGTTTTAGAAGGATTCTTAATTTTAGCACACATACTTGATTCTTCACAAGCAGCCCCAGAGGTGTCTAGGTCGAAGCAGTTCTAGACTACAGGCTGCAAGATTGTCTCAGAAACACAAGCCAGGCACACCCCAGCCTCACCACTCACTGAAATACCTGATCACAAACAATTGCTGCCCCTAACATGCCAGGCATTTAAGTGAACTCTGGACCACCAATACCTGACATAATCAACAATATTATTATTTTGCTCACAGAATAAACTAAATTTGCTCCCACAACATGTAGAATTCTTCTTATGAGGAAAGCATCTTCTCCAGGTGTCACAATGCAAGCCATATGACTTATCTGGATTTCATGTTATGACCCAATTAAAAAGCAACAAGAATAAGGAATAATGAAGAAAATGATAAAATTATTTTTATCACTCGGTGAGGTTTGTTTTTTGAAATGAGCAAAATCATTTTTTTCTTTCAAACCTGACTCTTCTGCACCAAGTATGCTGTTCTCCAGGTTTTACTTTCATTTCTCAAAATCCATTATTCTGTGTATGCCTTAGCCCACTCATCGTGCCCTGTGCATAGCTGTCTGATTCTCAAACCTGCTAGGATCTATGAATTTGGGCAGGTGGCCAAGCTGTTAATTCATCATCTTCTGCTTCAGTCTTGCCAGGAAAACATAGGTTTTGTCTGAACAATGAATTTATAGCATGTGCTTTGTGGGTCATACCTACTTTGTGTAGGACTCACTTTGGGCTAGCAGTGACAAACCAAGGGTGTAACTCTGCAAACTCAAGCTATTTATAGACAGGTTCCAGTCCCTTTTCCTTCTGTTTCCATTCCAATTTGAAAATCCAGTTATAACTTGAACTCTTACAGTCATAGAAAATGCATTTTTTCCATCTATCATCTATTCCAATATATATTTTCTTTGAAATAGAGAAACCTACATTGTCTCTTTTTCCTGGGGGTTCTATTTGCCCTCCAAGAAGTTAAATGCTCATATTTCCCCCCAAATCTGTTTCTTCTTCACCCTGTTAAGCTGCTACATATGTTAAAATTGCCTCTGTCACGCAATTACGATGCTTGTAAACCACTGATTCTTCTTATTTTCTGGAATTCTTTTTTATTCTCTATATCATTCTAGCTTGGTGTAAAAAAGAGAAATGTGCAAAAAAAATGCTTTACAAGGCCAGTACTTGAGATGCACCCCAGGAGCATGGCTTATTGCCAACCTGTGCTTTGCACTGCTGTAACAGCTGCATTAAATGAGTGTTTGTTAGCATAAACTTAACCTGACTGAATTTCTCTGAAGTGCATTTAGGACAAAAAATCCAGCAGTGGTATGCTCTGTGCTGCAGGGCTTGTATCGTTCAGTATCATGCCATGAAAGAGCCTGGATTTGTATGTTCTGCTCTTGACATGAAATAAAGTTAATAACAGACTGAGATTTCTTTGTTCAGTACAACAGACCTTCTTCTGGCCTGTACAATTCTAGTTTATCTCACATTCCTGCAGCCTGCAATATTGCTCTGAGCACTGAACTCACTGTGCAGGGCTAACTCGGGTGAGCAGCTCACCCAGAGACTGGCACAGACTCTCTAACCCAAGGACTGAGTCCACTCAGAGCCTCCTGTTTTCTAGATTTGATCTTCTGTTTCCCAACCCTGTAACAAGTATACTGCCACCCTGCAGGATTTGTTCTTTATTCTTTATTCCTCATCTCCATGGCATTCCCAGTAAGGAGCATAATATTCAAAGACACATTATAAAAGCATTTTGTGCTCCATACAGAGTTTCCTAGTAAGGCTCTGGAAAAGAAAGTTGCAAAAGAGGCTAGATGAGTAAATATACTACTGCCCAGGAAAAGTCATGCTCCTTCTCCCAGACAAAATAGAAAGGTTAACTCCATCAAGGCCTGCAGATACTGGAGTCCTTCATCCCCAAAACATCCTCTTCACACAGCTTTTGCAGCTCCTTTGACAGAAGGAAAATTAAGTTTTAATTGGCAAAGACCCTATGCATTTTTGCCAGGAAAATCCCACACAATTTGAAATTAATCAATAGCATAGAAACCCCCTCCCACCTACCACATGGAGCCCAGTCTCCAAAAATCTGCAGCCTCTCTCTAGGCTGGTATTTGAAATAAGCATGCTTGCAGAACTAGCTTCACCCTCCTCCCATGCCACCTTCCCACACAGAGAGACCTTTGGTACTTTCCTCCCAAGGGGAAAATAACACACCTATGTGGAAAACAAAGGCTAGAAATGCCTGATTTGAGAAAATCTTCTCCTTACTGAGCCAATTCACTTTTCTCCCACTGAGAAACAATGTATTTTTAGTCCAGCAAAACACAACACAAAACTGATGTAGCATTCATGTTAATAAACCTTTTTGAAAGGCCTGGTAAGAAAGGCTTGCCTGAAGCAGAGCCTGAGCTCTACCCTACTTTTTCCAGGCCCTTCCTTTGCTTTCCAGGAGGCCTGAAGGGCTCCTTACAGAAGCAAGACAGCAACTGATTACCACAAAGCTTTCCATGCATGGCCTTTTGAAGCATCTGGGTGAGACACCTGCAAGACTCAGAGGTGTTTGTTACTCCCAGTGTACAATTACCCAGCTCCCACCCTGATTTGGGGTTTTGCCCCTCCCTTCCTGCAGGGTTTCCCCAGACAAGGAGGCTCCAGGTGCCTTGGCTCTGAGCTGCCATCAGGCCTTTGTTCCTTGTTTGTGCTACAGCAGCATCTACAAGCACCACAGGGGATAAGGGCCTCACTGCTCTGGCTGTCCCAGACACACCTCATAACACTCACCATACTTAAACCATTTTTAATTTTTAGATTACCAGACTGTTCCAGATTGGATCCAGCCTTCCAGCACATCCTTTCTTTAGGGAGAGGAAGGAGGCACAATCCAATCCCATCTTGCTTATTGTTTAAAAATACATTATCCCTGAGAAATAAATGCTCTGGGTTTTAATCCCTGTGGGTTTGGGAGGCACATAATTGCAAGTACCTGAAATCCCATATGATGGGTGTCATCAGGAGGTTATTGCACAGCTGGTGGTGACCACTGCCTCACGTGGCTTTGGCAGCAGTGGGTTCCAGTGTCTGCACTGGGAATGAGGTGCCTCATAGCTCACCCAGAGCAGCAGGGTCTCTCCAAAGTCAAGGAAACACCAGCTTTGTGAGCTTTAGGTTGCTTTGGATAATGCAGCTGTCAAACTGATGGAAAGGATCTGCCAGTGGCATGCTGCTGTCAAGCCCAGTACCAGGACTCAAGACAACTAAACAGATTTTGCTAGGCAGTGTCTCATGCATTAAAAAAACAGATATCCCATAGAGCTAGGCAGGGAATTGTGAATTGTTCTGCCATGGAATGGCACTGGACTGCAGCTGGAGCTGGACCAGAGCTGTGTCCCACAGACCCCTCCTGCAGTGCACACACATCCAGAAGAGCACAGAGCACAGGCAGGGCCAGCAGGAAGCACAAACAGATTGTTGGGAGTCAGTCAGGCCTGTTCATCACAGAGCTGCCCTCCCAAATCATTGCTCCACCCAAAACGCACTGCTGATTGCCCTCATATTAATGTTTGCCACCTGTTTCCTTCTGCTTAGGCTTTGTCTATCGAATCATCATTTCTCAAGTTTTCACACTTCTTTCACATTTGAAAAACTTTCTACTCTCTGAAAAGGTAATAAATGAAAAACAAAACCAAAAACCCAAGCAACAGATCTTTCAATAGGGCTTGAACTAGCTAAGCTTTGTTCCTTCTGCACAGCATCACATGCAGAGTGTTCTTTTCTAGAAGTAGCAATGTTGAAGGGTTTTCTCTCTCTTCTCCCAGTTCAGGCTTTAGCAGTGCTGGTGTTTTAACACCATGTCACAAGTACAGGTATTGCAGATAAAACCACAGGCTTGTTTTGCAAACTCCCATGTTGGTTTTTGGCTAACAAACACCACCTGAATTAGGAGCTGACTAACAAACACAACCTTTGTTACAGGAAGAAAGGAGGAAATCAGCAGAGAGCTGTCTCTCTGTCTCACCTCTGGGGAAAACCTCTCCTCCCTGTTGCCAGGGGCCACTTCAGTGCAGCACCCAGGGCCAGGGGACACCCTCACTCCAGCTGTCTCAGGGCAATGCAATGCTTTCTGCAGGTGCCAAGGCCTCTGACCACAGCCTCTCACCCTATGAACTCAGGTTAAACTCTAGCCACAGCAGACTGCTGTTGTTTGCAGCACTTTTGTTCACTGTGAAACTTCAAATTCACTTTTTCCTGTTGAATGCATACAGCACAAGGAATAGGTGAGAAGAGGGCCAACTCTTAACAGCAGTTCAGCATCACAGAAATTTAATTGTGACAGGAAACTTCACAGCAAGTCACTCATAAGTCACTTTTGCAAGAACATTTTGCCACAGAGAAAATAAAAGCATACAGCTTGATACAATTAAAGGATTTCAGGAGGTAATATGCCAGATAGCACAGTGTGAAAAGGCCTTCTTTCCTGTAAAGGACAAAAATATCTTACTCCTTCAGACCCCTTCCTCACCTCAGCACAGTGAGATGTGTAGACTGAAACTTGATCCGATAGCAGAAGGGTTAGGAGAGCACTGACTACATTTTTATGGAAGTTTGTCTGTCCATCCTAGCTGAAATGAATTCTGATGTCTTTTTGACATGAACAAGGCAGGATTTGATAGAATCTAGCAGCTATCTGGGTCTCCAATAGTAACTCACCCACTTGCCTGTCTCTTCACCATCTCATCTTTCCAGCACTGTGATCCAAACTGGGACAGCAGCCCAGTTCTTTGGATATCAGACTGGGAAGGAGCACAAAAATTAAGCTCTGATATTTTTTCCAGGGGCCCAAGAACCTCAAGGCTCTCTCAAATAGGTAAAGACCATCACAAGGATCATGCTATAAAGGGGAAATAGTCTTTTCACAAATAATTTTAAAAAGAAACCACAAGAAAATTACATTTTCTGAACCAGAACAAAGCTACATCTTTGTGGCTTTTGTAAATAAGACTTACCTTTCCCTACTCATCCTTATTAATACATGCCATTTGAAAAAAAATCTGTAATAAATAGGAATGCCTCTAGATGTCAAAATCTGGGAAGTACAGTGAATCACCACAAGAAAAGACTTAGAATGCTGCAAGGGACGGCACAGACCCCTACAGGCTCCTTTCTCTGGTCCACACGAGCATCCCTGTCAGTAGAACCTGAGAAAGAGTTTAAACAGCTGAAAGAAAAAAAAAAGTTCTTACTTGAGGTATTATTTATTCTTAGTTCCCATAAATCACTTATGTCCTTAGTTAAATGTGACTTGTAAAAGAAATGCACTGCATCAGTATTTGCCTTGGGATGTATAATTGAACTCCAGGATTTTAATTGATTTTAACATCAAAAAATAAGTTTTGTCAGAGCTGAGGAATCATCCACTGGCAGAATGAAATCACATGACTGAAGGACTGATACCAGTCATCTGTAACTGCATTGCAGAAAAAGGAAGTCTTTCCTAGACTTAGCTATCCTCAGCAACGTCAAAATTTTTATAAAGCTCATTCAAGATGTTATACATCTTGAAAAAATTCAAAATTTTATGTTTTTGAATGTAAAATCAAAAGAAATATTGGGTAATAATAAAAATTTTTCATTGTGCTGTCTGCTTAAAATCCCTGGACTACATACAATTCACACCAATTAGTCAGTTAAAACTACAACAGAGAAATAAATACCTGAATTTCAAACCTTCTTTACATATTAAGTGAACAAAGACTGCAAGCAGGGAGGATGTCTCTCACCATTTAAAACTATCCCTTTGGTTTCAGTCCTGCATATGCATATTGCAAGCAAATCCCAACACCTGCCAAGCAAGGCAGTCTCACAGAGCACAGGGCAGGGGTCTCCTGGCACTGCAAATGTGACAACCCAGCCTGCATTAAATGCCACAGCAGCATTGCTTCAGCTGCAAAACCATTGCCAAAGCACCTTGTGGAAATATCAATGAGTACTACTCACAGCTTTAAGAAAAAGAGTGGTGTTGGACTAGCATAGTTAAACTGAAGCAAGTCTGTATAAAAGAATGATGTGCTGATTTAAATCTGGATTACTTCGTAGTTTATTTTGCTTCACAGCAGCACCGTGTCTATGGCCAAATTAGGCTTCAGGCTTAAACAGTTGCTTGGATTGTCAGTCTCACAGGATTAGTGATTTTAGATTAGGGAATGGGTTGCAAGAAAAAGTAATTTCATGCTTTGAAAAGAACTTTTATTTATTTCAAAGGCTTGGAACCTAGAACCATCACACCATAATCTTATTCAAATGTTGATGTCATCAATGCATTTTAAATCAGCATTTAATTAAGTTAAACAAAGAAAACAGAAGCTGCTGAAGAAAGCCCAGTAAGAATTTCTGTTTCTAGATTAAGCTGCTTTAAATGCATAACCAGTTCTGCTAACTGTGGGATGTGATGCACACGACTGAGTTCACAGGCATTTAGTGAGAGTTTGTGCCACTCAGTGTATCCCTGTGAGCAGCCAGCACAAAGAGAATGATATAAATATAGAAGAGTGGGCCTATAATCTCTACTTCTAATTTAAAAACTACATTTGCCCTGGACAGCAACAATGCTTACTTTCCTTATAAAAACTTTCATCTGCCCAAATCAAAAAAGTCCTTTTTAAGTTTTTTTGCTAAAATGAGCATACAGACTAGGCAAGCTTTAGGGAACATTTCCTATATTTAAACTCTGTCAATTAACCGTGCTGTGCCCAAATCCCTTCCAAGCCATAACATGATTTTAAGAAAACTAAATTGTATCAGTGTGGAAACCTGTAGCAGAAAGAGAAGAAATAGAAATTAGGTCTGTCTAATTGAATTGCAGTAGCTTGTCTGAAAAACACCTTTGCTACCCAGTTTGAAAAGGCATTAGAAACCACATTAGGGAACTGTTTTCATTTTGAAAATCTTCTTCATTACTGCCTGCTTTGCTGAAATGACTTTCAAAATCTTCATCTTTGCTACTCCTGCTTTGCTTAGAGGACTCACTGCTGATGCCTCCTCCTGAGCTTTAATTTGTCTGGAGGATGAAAATTATGCCAACATTAAAGCTAGAACTTTCAAATGGCTGAGGAGAATCTAGCTTCAGCAGGATTTTATGTGCCTTTTAGGCCCTTATGTGAATACTGAATTTTAACCAAAAACTCCTATGTTTCTCACCCAGAGGAGGTGCCCCACCACAGTCTGGTCTCTGCACACACAGAAATCAGGAGAAAAGGGTAGAGCTATTGCCTACTTTGGCAGTGGGATTTTCTGGCCTTTGGGTACAGATTTTACATCTCGCACATATGAGTTGGGGAACTTCAGGAAAGGCAGTAAGCACTGAGTAAGCCTCATATTAACCATATTAACACTTCACCTCACTGGCACCTGCTCCGTTCCTGGCTCTCCAGGACCAAGTGCTCCTGCTGCTCTGATGAGGACACCAGAAAGTTGTCAGCCAAACTCCCCTGTACTGCAAACCCCACCCCATAGACAGGAGTTTTCACATTGTGGGTGCAAGAATTTCATAACAAATAGTAAACCAAATATATGTGTCATTTTTAACAAGGGTTGACTACACAAATTACTGATGTAAGATGAGCTACCTGAATGTATGTCAGCTATAGAATAAGGGCCCATCCATTTGTTCCACTCCTCATCAGTGGAATAGTATCAGTATCATAATTCTGAAGCAAGACAAAATCTGGTTCCACCCTCCCAAGACCAACTCATTCACAAAAGGAGGATGCACTCTACCAAAAGCAGGAGGAAGAAGCAGAAGCCACTGCAGCCACACAATCTTTCTAGAGGAATGTACAGTACTAAAAGCTAAATTTGGTAGTGAAGGACTTTCCTCACTCTAACTACAGGGAGTAGGATTATACACACACAGATATATATATATATTAGATATATATATATATATATGCATATAACAAACTCATGAGGAGAACCTGCTCCCGACTCAGTGTTTCCTAGCACTAAGGATTCAAAATGTCACCTGAAGCACCTCTGTTTCACATTGGCCAATTCTTTAAATGTGTCCTCACATTTAAATTCTTTAAATTCTTTAATTGTGTACTCACACAATTATATAATGAACAAGTCCCACTCTGAAATCTGAGCCCTAAAGGCTACATATGTTATCCAAATATATAACCAAATGCTAAGCACATTGGGCTTCGTTCAACCACAAATTTAAGTAATTACGATTATTCCTAATGCTGCAACAGAAGCATCATGTTCAACTAATTATAGCTCAGAACACTTTTCTACTACATCTCCTGGAAAAGAAATACCATTTTTCAATGTCACCCAATTCTGATAGCCTTAAGCAAAAGACTTCAGCTAAATTTCTTACCTCTATTAGCACAATCTGTACTATTAAGCCATTTGTAAGTTAGTTTTTGACTGACTCTAATCTTCTGACTGACAGAATTGTAGACATAATATGTTTCCTCAAGGGATTTTTCTACTTACAGAATCAGTCTGCAAACTTCTCACTGTGTGAATTATAGCCCATGATTTAATATCAACCATTTCCACATCCTCAAAAACAAATGAGACCCTATTTCTAGAGGTGGCTCCCCGTGGCTCTTTGCCAACAAAAGTGCTTTTGACAGTGAATGACACTCTTCAGAAACCTTACTGAAGCTAAATTAGACCTTGCTTTGTCACCACTGCCTGAAAACAGTGAGAGGTGGGGACATGCCTGGGTGTTCCTGTTTACAGAAACAAACCCTAAGAAAGATACCTTCAACCCAGATAAAAGCTGGCAAGACTAGCTAATCATAAGGATGTATTTGCATCAGGTAGTATGTGCCACATCAGACAGTCTTAATGAAAGAGGCAGAGGAAAGAGGCACGAACAGCACACACATCTCCCCTTCCCCTCCACCAGTAAATACCTGATCTGTTGTAAGAACACAGACAACACAAGCTCCTCAGTAAGGGCAAGCACAGAGAAGATTCACAGCAGGTCTGCAGAGAGGGCCTGCAGGGAGCAGAGCATCAGAGAAACTTGAGGTCAGGCTTACAACACCGCCTTGGCTGTGCCTAGCTCTAGGTCATCTCTTACTGCTTGGTGACACCACAACACTGCAGGCAGGCACTGATCCTCAGTGCTTTCCCCTCCAGCACAACGGCTGGAAACAAACCTTTCCCCCAGGGCATCCCCACCAAGCTCCTGGCAGGGGGAGACACAGGTGAGATTGGCCCAGCTGGATACAGCATGGTGCTAATGCTGCCAGGCCTCTGGGTTCAATCCCTCTATGGGCCATTCACCTCAAAACTGGACTCAATGAACCTTGTAACCCCTTTCAACTCAGAATATTCCCTGATTCTGTGAACAGCTAAACGCAGGATATGATTGTGGATAAGGCCTTGCCTTTAATTTGTCAGAGGCTTCAGCAATCAGGTAATAAAACACAGATCACTCAAGTACAAGTGATTCACAGTCCAACTTCACCAAGTTTAAGGATCAAAGAAGTTTCTTCCCTTTGAAAGAAGGCCACTGCCACAGAGAAGACACAGTAGAACACAGAGCAATGATGGCTAAAGAGCAGTAAATTACAGTTTGTATTAATACATGCTGCAAATCTAGGTAAAAAGGAGTAGAGGAAATGCAGCCTCTTCTACATTCCCCATACTGAAAAGAGCCTTATCCAGTAATGTAGGTGGGATGATGGTTTACTTTTCCAATCACCCCTACATAAGGCCTCAGGGTGTGCAAAATGGCCTTTTCACAAAGTTGTATTTGATGAAATACAACTTGAATTCTTTTATGCTATAAAATGCTGTCAGATATAGCTGTAGTAATAACTTCAAAAAATATCAAAGTCTTCAACTGACCATGTTATACACAGAAGAGAAAGGTAAAATAGTTGATGAAAAATTAGATGAAAAAATGTTCTAACTCTTATAACAAACACAAAGAGTAGTTGCTCAGTGGTGGGCATTCTTTATGAATATTTCCTGGAATTTCTGGTGTCAGTGTCAGGTCAGTGCAGCTATAGGTGTGTTTCAATATTTAAATGTAGAAAAGGAAAAGCATATGAGCATCATAGAGAAAGGAAGAGAGATTTGAGGATTTTGCCAGATTGAAATGTTCAGTGTCTTGCACTCCTAACACTTACTCCAAATCTTAATTTCCATGTGGATATTCATAAATGCATTTACCACAGGTCTGGCAATGAAATTTAGAGGCCCCAGATAGATCCTTTCCTAGAAGACTCTCTAAGCAACAACAAAAACAAGAAAATAGCAAGAACTGATACTTTTAGTAGAACATCACATGGTTCCAGCAATCATAGGAGGGTGAATGCCATTCTGCACATATACACAGGGCATAGGGCATAGAAAGCAACATTCAGCCTTTTTTTTCCAGTATATTCAAGCTTATTTTTCAGTATTTGAGTAAAGAACCACTATTTTCCACGTTACTTGGGTATTATCATCACATCTACACATCCACACTAGCCAAAAGTCCTAATCATATAGAGAAGCTCAAATAATGTTCTATATAACTCCCTCTTATTATAGAAGGCCACATTTCTTAATACACATTTTCCAGGTCCTCTAGATATCTAGACAATGAAATCCTACACGTTGCAGACTAAAAGGAAAATGTTTCCATCTTCTTACGTAACATCATAAATAAGGGGGAACATTCAGCCAGGTCAAAAAGGGCACTAGCACAGGAGCAAAGAAAATTCCTCCTCCAGCACAAATTTCCATATATAAATTTCTTACCAAAGGAAAGAGTACAATGAGTTTCCATAGAAAAAAAACCTAAACACTGTCCAGCATCACAGCAGTGAACATGACAAAATCAAATTTAACTTTTAACAAGTTAAATGTTCTAGGAGAATGTAAGTCTTCAGACACAAGAGACTTAAAGCCATGATTGATGTGATGCAAATGTTATGTAATCCCAGTTCCCCATAATACCAGGGGTGTTTGCCCAATCCCTTCTGAGGTACCTGGTGCTGACTACAGCACTGAACTGTGAGGTCCAGCCTCACAGTTTCTGAGTCTCTTTGCACTTAACAAGATAAAACTAAAAATATAATAAAAGTCAAATAATGCAGAGACATTCCTGGTGATCCATTGTAGAGACAGTTTTTTAAAGAAAGAGATTATCCCTTTTTTTTTTTAACCAGGGTTGCAGAATAAATCTACTTGGTACTTTTTTCATACAATAATTGAATTGCCAACCATGGAAAACAGACAAACTCACTCACTCTGTTTTCCCCTGGAGTTTTCTGCAGCAGCCATTACTAATGCCTTTGTTAGGCAGAAGTTGGCTGGAACCACGAAAACAGGAGCTGACCTGCTGCTTCTCTGATCTGGGTGTCACAGAACAAGGATTTGTTGCAGTCATTGCTTTGCCACCTGCCTGAGGTATTCAACTGTATCTAGCACAATGATGCTGGAAAGCATTCAGGAGTAAATACACAATAACATTTGTATGTTTACAGCATCTGTTAAAGGTGTGGGTAGGGTGAATTCTCTGCTGTGTGTTTCCAGAGCAAGTCAACCCCATTAATTAAATTCATGCTCTTGTCCTGCTTCAAAAGTAAAAGCAGAGATGATTTATGGGTGCTGACAGCTGCAGGAACCGGTTTTGCTCACTCCCTCTCATTAATTAATTTTGAAGCATCTGGATAGGTCAGTTTCTCAGATTCTAAACACACAAAAGGCTATGCACATCCTCAGTTTCTGCAAAGAAAGAAAAATACCTGTTCCATGCAGAGAGCTGTCTGTCATGGTTTCTCAGTGCTGGCTGAATAATGCCTACTGAAATTGTGTAACTCAATATCCCTGTGCCTGCCCAGGCAACTTGTAGGATAAAGCTGTAAGAGGTCCCAGTGACCAAAAACATTTCTTATCCAGTAATTATTTTACTTAACAACAAAAACTCTCAAATGAGAAAGTGGCACTTGTAGAACAGTGTAATCTACAGTAACAAAAATTTTTCTCTAACAACAGACCCAGGTAAATTGCCACAAACACTCCCTTCTAGAGGGAATATCAATGTCAGTATATTGCACATAATGATATATCAAATATAAAAATAGAGCAATACACCAACAGGTTTATTTCTTTTTTCTAGGTTCTTTAAACAGGAGGCAGATTGCTAGCATCTGGGGCTGAAAGCTGGAGGTAAGCAATCAGAAGATATTTAACATACAAGCTAGGAACAGGAAATTGTTACAGAAGTGGAAAATTTTGGGTACTGAACTTTCACCCTCAGCTCCTGCAAGATTTTTACTAATAAAGAGCTATAAAAACATAGACAGATTATATTGACATTGCATTATCTGCCCAGTAGAGCCATATGCTGCTTCTGCAGACATGGCCAAAAAGATCAAAGCTTCCCATTCATTAATGAGCTAAACCTGGGTGTTGCATGTTTCATATCATGCTGTAGACCTATATTGACAGAGTGAAGGGCTGGGCAGAGCTCTGGATCTGTCTTTCAATCAATTATTTTATGATTCTGTACAACACTTTGTAAAGCATAAAGCAAATTTATCTTGTTGTGATTCATAGCCCAGACAGCAGAAAGCCTGCCAGGAACAAGGATACTGCCATCTAAAGCAGCTCATGATCCCTAGTTACCAGGAAGAAATAAAAAGTTTCCAGCATGGTCTATAAAAGTGGTGGAGCAAACAGAACATAAAACTCTCTGCCAGTGACCCAAAGGGGCCTCACTAACAGATGACTGTGACTGAGAATCTCTATCTAGGCATGAATGGGCACATGGTACTGGGTTACAGAATCAATGGAGAGCACTATCTCGAGGTGCCTTAGCTAATAGAAAGATAGTAATTTTCCAGAAAACTCTTGTACAACTGGCAAGACCACAGAGCTCTTTCAAATAGCCTATTTTCAGCTGTGAATCAAGATCTCTCCTTTTGTCAGCTGGTTTTTACCACTCAGGAAACAACCTGTGCCTTCTGAGTTATTGATGAGGTGCTTCACAAATCAAGGAGATCTGTCAGATTTCAAAGAATTGTTAAACAGTGTTCATTAAATGTTAGGTGGTGCATAGCATCTTACCTGCTTACATTCTTCATGTTGTTGGTGACAAGTTTGATATTTACAAGGAGCAATGTGATGACAGAATTCAAGAGCTGACATACTGATATATTTTAAAAAATTAAAGAAAATTTGACAGAACAAATAACCTCAACATGATTATAATTCATATGTACTTTTTGTAAAGAAAATTGAGTATTCACGCCTCTTCCTCCTCAATTCCTTCAGGAAACCAAGACCCAAGACAACCCTAGTTACCTACATTTCCTTCTTCTCATCCCCATAGAATCTAAGAGAGAGGTGTGCAGTTTGATAGTTGGAAGATTATTTTTTCACTCCAAGAATTCATGGAAACAATTCAGGATTTTCAAATTCTGCTTTGATTTCACAAAACTGCTCCTTTTCCTAAACTTAGAACAGAATCTTAAAGGCTTTGAATCCATTCCTAGCAAGGTTAATCAGTTTAACCATCAAAACGCAGTGAAACACATTAATACAAACCATATGTAAACAATCCTAGTGAAACACATGGGCACAATCACAAAGAATGCATGGAAATCAGAGGTTTGTTCCACTGAAAATTAAATTGCAATGAAGAACTGAACTCATCAAAAAGAACTCGCAAAAAGAGTTACTGAACAACAGACATTGTAGCATAACGGCCAAGGTTGTTAGAGAAGGGAACTATGAGGGAAATGCAAACCTGAGGGCACTAGAATTAAATGGGAAATTAAAACCACTATTGATAGCTAAGCATTTGATGAAACTCTAGGGGACAGCATAGAATTCTAACACTTTTTATTGACAAAGGAAAACACCTAGTGTCTACAACTAAGTGATCTTCAGCTCAGCTTAGAAGATCAAGTTGTGATTTCCAGAAAGAAAGAGTTAAGCCTTGTATTGTTTGAGTAAAGTTTGTTAGTTCTCTTTGATCCTCAGGGTGAGGGAGACCTTTCTTACCAAAAGCACTGATCAACTTCACACACTGAACAAAGAGAGAATCTGTGTGGTGCTTGAGATCTTCAAGGTGGGAGCTCCTAATGGAGCATGACCACGGGTGGATCAGAGTGACAAATATCTGCTCAGAGAATGCAGCACCCCATACACCTTCCCAGTGGAGGACAAACACAACTTTTAAAACCAAAAGCCTAGAAAGAGATTCTAGTGCAGCACAAGAAGGTGCTCAAATAACTGTGTCAAAAAGGTTAATTTTGTTCAGCGTGAAACACACACAGGATCTGAAGCATATCTATGGTCTATGTCAAAGCAGGTTTAGATAATTTCATTTTCATTTTGGTCCTATGACTTTGAGATAGCATGTTTTCAGCAACTAAATGAAATGGAAAACACCAATATGAGCTTCTGAGAGCCTAAAGATTTTGTTTAAACTCCAGGTTATTTTGGAATGTGAAAGCTGCTTGCTGCTTGGATCCATGACAACCATGTAGACACTCTTCACTCTAACAATCTTCACCAGCATGGTAAGTCATACTCCAAAGACTGAGTCTCACTGGTGATCGTGTTATGCAATAAGCTGCAGTGACTAGGTGTAAAAGGCTTCATGCTTCTGGCTTAAAGAGAGTAATATAAAAACTATTAAACAACATAAGCAAGAAGCAAGCAGGATATGGCAGCATACCTTGATTTATGAACACTGTTTAACACACCAGGCAAGTATTAAGTTTCCCAGAATATCTCAGAAAGGATGTTGCTAAGCAAAGATGATGGTAAAAAGAGTACTTAATTAAGATGTCTGAATGCAATTTATAGGGCTAACAGCCATGCTCCAAACTATTACCAGCAAGCAGAAAAGGAAAAAGGTCCAAATACAATGAAAAAAAAAAGATACTTCAAACTCAAGTTTAAGAGCAAATATAGGATGTTTTGTCTACTTTGGGGTCAAAAGCCAATTACACAGGCATAAGACAGAAGCTGACAATCAAACCAGTTATCATTGGGCACGATACAAGGAGTGTGCTGACAACTAGCCAACAGCTGTGACTCCCAGCAGCTCTCCTTTTTGGTAGTTTCATTTTACATTTCTACATAATTATAGGAATTTCCTAGAGGACTCAAAATAAACAAACAAAACCCAATAATAAATTAAAGGAAAACCCTGTAGCTGACCTACTACTTCAGAATTTGTTAAAAAGACAAAAGGAATTTACATTCAGCAGTTAAGAATGCACTTGAAAGTTTAGTAAAACAAGTTACCTGCTTCCTTTCATAACTAGACCGTGGATTTTATTTTTCATTTCTTTTCACTGTATGTGTAAATGTTTAGGTCATGGCTTACACAAAACAAATAAGGACATCAGGACCAAATTATACTGCAAGATTGTTAGAGATCTGAACAAAAATTAAAAGGAGGAATCTTGCAACTAATAATGATATCTATATTTAAAAATAAAATAGAATGCAAAAAGGACATAAAATGACCGCAGTAAAAGGTTGCATAAAAACAGGAACACACCATGACTCATTCTTCATAAGCTTTATTATTCACTTCACATAAAGTACTGATCACACCTTTAGCAGATGCACAAAAACATTCAAACCTTTGCAAGAGTACAGTAAGATTGAACAGGGCTATAAATCTTCAAAGTGCAGCACAAACATTAAGCTCTGAGGAGGATATGAAATGGTGACATACAGGACAGGTTAAGTGACTTGCGCTAAGGGCAACAGAGCAGCGCAGTGAACCGAGGCTGAATGAATCCCAGGTTCTCCCTAGCAACGAGCCACATCAGATACCCAGGCCACTTAAATTTGCATTTAGGTTTCAATCATATTTCAGGCTTTTAATAGAAAGTCCTCTAAACATCACCCGTGGGTCAGACACCATGAAATGTTTTCTTCTTGTATTTGCAGGCAAACAGCAACCATGAAACTACATATACAGCCAGGGGTACTTTCAAACCTGGAAGCTAGATACTGACATTTTATAAGAACTTGCCAGAGTTTACCCATAAATTACGAAAACTATAACTGCAAAGAATATGTATGCAATGAGAGTATAGCAAAGAGCGCAGCAGCAGCAATGAGCATGTTGCTTGTACTGTCCTTGTTGCCTTGTACTTTCCTCCTCAGCCCCATTGCCTATGGGTGCTGAATTCAGGAACAAATTACCCTGGCTTAGATCCTAGGAGTGCTCTGCTGAAAGGAATCTCAGGACAACATAAACTTCACCCTCTTGCAAGAAAGCCCTTGCAGGTTTCAAGAATGGTGCAAGCATAACTCTGTGTGGATTTGTGGTTTGTAATGTAAGCTACACTGAGATTTTTCAAGTTATCACTCATGCAGAGAGATGCTGAGAATGAAAGAAAGCACATGGCCCTCTTTCTAAAACCTACAATAAAACGCATTGCCCATTCCATAGAAATGAACTTCACTTGGTGATTCATGGTCATTATAGGCTTGCATGAGTGCACAAGTCCTCATGGGCTCACATTTCTCTCACTACAAGAAATACTGAAAATATTTGTATTTTTAAAGGAGGAAAAGCATCTGCATTGCAGTATTGTTATACTCTAAATCTACAATTTATCTTTTTAGAAATTCTTAATACAAAACACTTTGCTGAGCTTTCCATTTAGCTGGAGCATGTCTGAAAGAACAACAGCTTTACCAATATCTAGAATATTATTGCAATGCCAGAGACATCTAAGTTTCAAAGTTTGTGAAAATCTGAAGGGTGAAATTCTGACAAGCACACATGAAGTTTTAATGGATACTACAAATATCCTGGCACCCAGAAAGAAAAAGAAAAAAAGAAAACACATAGGAAAGAAAGTTCCATAATACTGCATATTTGAAAGTTTTCTAATTTTACTGCTGTTGTTGAAACACTTCACATGAGTCCTAATCCACTGTAGCAAAGCTTATGTTCACTTTAAGCAGGTTAGCATTCCAGTTCAGCTCAAGGGGATGAGCATACTACTCAAGTGATTTATTTGATCACTGTCTAAATTTAAAATTCACAATGGTACCAAGAGGAGGTTGTTCTATTTCCACATTGTTTGCATTAGACAGTTAACGCCTCAGAGGTTCCTTCTTACATATGTGTGCATGTGAAGAAACCACTTGCAAAGTGTTTTCTCTTGCAGAACCAAGACATTTAAAACAATCTTTGAAGCAGTCAATGGAGTACAATTGGAAAGGTAGGATTATTTTTTTTTCTCCTTGTGTATGTTTAAAAATTACTGGCCATTCACTATTGTAACTTCAGCATTCCACAACATAAACCATCTCTCCCTACAGTACTCCACAGTATTTTCTAATGACAACACTCAGCTGCCACAAGCACTAGTGACAGGACAGAACTGTTTCTTTCCAACCCATAAGTTTTCTGATGTAGCAAATAAAAGCTTGCCAATTTCCCCTCTGAAGTCTAGAAAAAGACACTGTACAGAAGAAATACAGGAATAAAAAACTGAATCAATCTAAGACAGTAAACATAGGTGAAAAATGGCAAGAGAAAATGTGAAAATGCAGGCAAATTGTAGGGAAAGAACAAGAAGAATGGAAGGCAAACAGAAGAAAGAGAACCAATTGGAAACCATAAGGATTAACTTGGTTTGAGAGGGAGAGCACACTGACTTCTAACAGTTTCCCTATAAAGAGCTGCAGGTTATGCCATCAAATGGTCCAACACAAAAGCACAACTTCCTGACAATGTTAAGGAATCTACTTGGTCAATGTGCTGGATTTTGGGGGGATTTTGTTTTGTTTGGGGGTTTTTTGGTGCTGGTTTCTTTTTTATGGGGGCAAGGGTGTAGTTTTTGCTGGGTTGGGTTGTTTTCCTTTTGTTTTCATAAAAGAGAACCATTGACTTATTCTAACTGCTTATGGCTTTATCCAATTTTCTTGGTATTAAGAGAGGCTGATGTTCTGAGCACAACAATACCATCACAATACTTGCCACTAGCAATATTTCATATGATATAAACAAATCAGAAGCATCTGAAATATTCAGGACAAGATGATTTTTGGGCACACTAAGCTACAGTTGAATACCAGTGCTGAGATCACATATCCTGCCTGGCCTAAATCCTGCCCAAACACATATACACAGCCCACTCCAATCCTGTATTTGAAGCAATCTCCATGGACATCCAAGTCTATTTTCAGAATATTGCTCCCTGAAGTAAAAATGTATGGCATACTTGAAGTATAAAGGCCTGCTAAAGTCCAGCAGTGTCTCTTCATACCCTCTTACAAAGAATCAAGGGGGAAAAACCAATCAAACAAAGAAGCACTGAGCCTTTTCATTGAACTGATGTGCGACCAAGAGTTTTCAATAAGATAGAATGACAGGATTACAGGAATTAACCTGCTTAGACTTTGTTGCCGATTTCCTAAGTTTTATTTTCTTATTTTAACTTAAAAAAATTTCACAGTATCTAAAACATATGAGATCTCCACCTCTTCTCTTCTTTTCCATTTTACTCTGTTCACCAAGGTCACCTAAAGATTCAAAGTCTTTCAACAGCATATTTTAAAGGTTCTTTTATCTTTGGCCCCAAATTTCAGAAGAAGGTCAATAAATTATTTTTGCACGGAACTCACAGGCAAAAACAAGAGGCAACAGCTTCCAGCAGATGGGCCAACAAAGAGCTTGATTTCAGAATGTACAGAGTGCTGCCATGCTGCCAATGAGTGGCACTGTCTGGCAATGTACAGGGCACAACCACACAATCACAGAATAAGCTGAGTAAGAAGGGCCCCACAAGAGTCATGGAGTCCAGCTCCTGACCCTGCACAGCACCATCCCCAAGGGTCACACTGTGTGCCTGAGAGCATTGTCCAAATGCTTCTGGAACTCTCAGACTTGGTGTTGTGACCTCTTCCCCAGGGCCCATTCCAGGGCCCAAACTGCCTCTGGGTGAAGAACCTTGCCCTAATATCCAACCTAAACCTCCCCTGAAACAATTTCAGACCATTCCCTCTGGTCCTGTCACTGGTCACCACAGAGGAAAGATCAGTGCCTGCTCCTCCTCTTCCCCTCACGAGGAAGCTGTAGACTGCAATAAGGTCTCCCCTCAGTCTCCTCCAGGCTGAACAAAACAAATGACCTCAGAATATACTTAGGAAGCATTCTGACTTGTCAATTTTTTCTCACAGACTAAATCCTACAGCAGTTATGCTGTAGCTTTCATGCGCACTGTCTGACACTGTCAGTTTTTCTAATGTCCCAAGTAGGATTTCTCATTGATAACAGCATCCATAAAACTGCATGGAATTATTCCACGAGGCTAAAAAAATAAGCCTTTATACATATATGTGCAGTTGAGAAACAGTCTGCATCTGGAAAGTACTTCTATATTTCAGCAGGCTTAAATCAACTGATTCTGTAAATGGAAAGTGACTTCCAGGCCAGAAGACAGCACCCACAAGTCCCAGTCAAAACCACATAGGAGGCAGCGATTGCTTTACACAGTATTCAAAGAGTTAGAGAATTCCCTCATAAATTAGGATTCCCAGCTCAGTTTGACCCTCAGTCTCTAAGACACATTCACAGCTATCAGAATCGTGTCTTTGATGGCTCTCAAGCAGGCTGCTCAAGCCTGACATCAGGAAGAAAGCAAAGTATGAGCAAGGGAACTTTGTGAATCGTAGACCCATGACAGCACCATCTCAAGACCCAATTCTAGAGCTGGTTTTATGTTATATCTTTTTAAAAGACATTGGATACAACCAAGGATTTCCAGGTGAAAAGCTGGAACCCAAGAATCCACCCTCCAAAGTGCGCAGTTGTACAGAATCGCATAGAGACACATTAACCTCTCAAGAGAAATGACATTTCAGACACAGTCCCTCTGTTCCATAAAAATTGGCTACAACTAATTTGAGGCTCCACTTGTGTTGCCAAATACAGACCCCCACTCAGGCCTAGCCTAACACAATTACTGACCCAAATATAGCTCCTCTGCTGATTGTTTCTCTCACATGCATATGACCATCTGCTTCCCATTTTTGCCTTGTCACACTTTCAGACCATGAATCCCTTGGGAAGGAACACATTTCTATGTTTGCCTCTATACAATATGGGACTAAACAGGACTCAAGGTTTTAGGCCCTACTATTAAACAAGCTGTTATATTTTATGGGATTGATAATTTTAAAAGACAGGAAACAAACTTCAGTAATTTAAACACTAGACTATGTAAGTTTGGAAAAACCAAACGTAGAAAACAAGCTTAGCTGAAGAGGAAATGAGTGGGTATATGCTACCAGCTATATTTGGTTTTCCTTTATGTAATCTGGCTAATGATTGTGAGAGCTGTACCCTTTTCCCCACTTCTCCTTTTACTCCTTAAATATAAAACAATTATTTTGCATGGTAAATAATGGGGGTAGGGAAATGTTCCGTGACCTAGTGCTGTGAATGATGAGGAACTAGTCAGAGAGAATGTATTTCCTTTTAAGTATCTTATAAATATTTTAAATCAATTACAAAGAGCTTAACAGGAAAAAAATTACATGCTCAGATCACCTCCAAATTGTAGCCCTTGTGTCCTCTAGGACATGCTGCCACAGAAAGGTCCATCTTCCATGTGAGCTGGCCTTACTCTCTCAACTGTTTATAAAACAGTCAACAGCTACCAGAGATAAAAGGTCAGTGAATGACATAATACAAGAACGTCTTTTTAAAAACAAAGCAACTAACTAACTAAAAACAGAACAAAAACAACAACAAAAATAGCACAAACCCCAAAACTGTCAAGGTAGAAATAAGAATCTACTATGAGAATAAAACATGGCACTTCATGTGCTGACTAACAGAGTCAGGAAGCCACCAGAAGTAAGTGGAAGATCTGGCTGACCTTACTGGTCTGAAAAGAAGGACATTTTGAGGAGGAGCCTAGCAGGATTTAACATAGCTGTGTATATTATTATCAGCTTACACAATGACCAACAGTTACAAATCAAAATAGAACACCCTTTGTAAAACTGATAGCATCTACTTTTCATTCCCTTCCCCTTCAGCAAACACACTCACAAACAACAAGTGCAGGTGTGCTCGAGCAGTACTGGTAACACCCCAACTTCCCTGCCCTGAGACCTGCCCACTGCTGCCTCTTCTTGGTGCAAAACAGCTGCAAGGAAAAGCAAGAACGTGAAGGGGCAATGTGGGAGCAGAAAACCTGTCAGCATTTGATATAAACACAGCTAGATGCCTGTAGGTATGGGAAGAGAGCAGCTGTAAAGAAATGGAGCAGTTTCTAATGCTGCATTTGCATCAATGCAGGTGTGCTCCCCATTGCAGCTGAAGTATTCACACAGGCACAGAGCAATTTGCAGGTACTGCCATTGCCAACTGGACTGGTACAGATTCATGGCAGTACAACTACACATATGCAAGATAATTAACATGCATTTTTCTTATAAGCAGAGCAGACTAAATCTGACTTTTCTCTGCATTTTGAGAAAACAAATGTAGCCAGACACTTCCCCTGCTCTGACCATCCTGACTGCCAAAGTAGCTTCTCATCAGATCACAGCCAGACATCAGCTGGCAGGATGCTCTTCCCTGTGCTGAGCAATGTCACAGCCTGCACCCACAATCAGGGGGCATCACTGACCCCTGCACAGTAGTCACACACACCTCACAGCTAGGAGACTGTGCTCTAGCTTGGATGCTGTCATGAACAATCCAAAGATATAATACACAATTTATTCTATTAGAGTACTATTTCATGTACATGGCAATTAAAGGTGACTGCTACTGTACTCCTGGATCTGCATATTTTTGCCAGCTATTACTATTGCAAATTTCCTGGATAAACACTTAATGCTTGCATATCTTTTCAGATGACACAACACAAAGGTTAAAATCATGGTAAGTAGGCCATACTTTGGTGATTAGTTATGCCATATGGATGGTTCATCTGGCAAATATGATTTGTTATTTGGGTATTTGATATTCATAGAACCACAGAAAGGCTTGGTTTGGAAGAGACTTTAAGGACTATGTAGTTCCAATCCCCCTGCCATGGGCAGGGTTGCCACCCACTAGACCAGGCTGCTCAGGACTCCATCCAACCTGGCCTTGAACACTTTGAGGAATGGGGCATCCACAGCTTCTCTGGGCAACCTGTCCCAGTGCCTCACTACCCTCTGGGGAAGGAATTTCTTCCCAACAACTCATCTAAATTTCTCCTTTTTCAGTGTAAAGCCATTCTGCCTTGTCTCACCACTATCTACCTGTATTTAAAGTTGTTCTCCTTGACTTTTATAAGCCCTCTTTGAGTATTGGAAGGCCACAACAAGGTCTCCCCAGAGCCTTTTCTTTTCCAGGCTGAACAACTCCAGCTTTTGTAGCATGTCTTCAGAGGAGAGATCCTCCAACCCTCTGAACTTGTAAATCACTTTCTTCTTAATCTCCCAAAAAGTATGTGATTCTGCTAGTTAGAAACAATTCTGCTTAAGTGTCACTTAGTTTGCTTTGCCTCTCACTATGACTGCTCACATACCTTTGTCATTTAAGGATTCAGTTATTGTACTATGTATCACCTTGATGAAACAAAACCCTTTTGTGACATCAGACCCACTTCCTCAGTAATGAAAAAACTACTCTATGCCAGAATACAAAGCATCCAAATTTATGAGGCTGTAACTGTGAGACTTCTTTAATTTTCCAGATAACAAGCAACCCGTGCTTCCGATCAATGAGACCCTCCAGACTGTGCTGGACTGATTAAAGCCACTTTTCTTCTTTGAAAAAACTACAAGTCTAAATCCGTTTCATGGCTTTACTATGAAGAAGCCTGAATTATACCACTAAATAACACACACAAAGCCAACATCATCTTTCATGTCTTGTATAGCACACAGAACACACCAAATTCTTCCCTCACTGAAATAAATAACCATTGTCTGTACACAGCATCTGTGGGTAGTATCACCCAGAAGTTTGAAGTCATGGAAATGCAAAATATCAGGCCACTTTGTACAATGAACAGTCCATGGGCTTAATTCAGCCTAGTCAGGGAGAAAGGGGAAAAAATCACTTTAAAAAATACATTATCACTCTTAACAACTGATGACAGTGTATGGATTATTTGCATTCAAGCAATGATCATTTTTATCTATTAAAAACGGGGTTCAATTTGAAAAGGAACAAGCATAGGGTGGCAATGGGAGCCAAACATCCCAAACTGACAGCCATAAGTCACCACTGAAGTTAGGCCGTGGCTCAGGAAGTTTTATACAAGTTTTTGAGGAGTCTCCATGTGCCAGCTTCTCCTGTCCTCACTGGTAGCTGCACTAGAAATACATGCAAGCTGTTCAGTAGGCAAATAATATTCTCAGTGGAGAGTAAAAGTGGCTGACAGACCTGTGCAGCTCCTCAGCTCTGTAAAATAAAGAAAAATAGGACTATCAACAGTAACCTTGGCAATAACCTTGTGCTGGCTGGATAGCATGAGGCTCTTTCCGTCACACACTGACACTCCTTCTTCACAAATATAGACCCTGCCTCCCTCAAAAGAGGAGAGCAAGCTGCACCAGAAAAAGCCCTTGCACAGTTTTCTTTCCTTGCAGAGCAGCACAGATAGGAAGGACTGCAGGGTGACTCAAAGTCAATCCACAGGCCATACTCTGCCAGCAGGATGGCACAGCCAGGTGTCTCTAGGGCTGGACTGCAAGATGGCTGAAGCACAGGAACACCACCTCAGTGCTGCATTTTAAGAAAGGGCGAACAAAAAGACTGAAGTCAATTCAGCTAGCAAAACCAGACAGAATAAAATAGCCCTAAAATAAAAAGAGGTGGGATCTGCTTCCTATAAGGGGCCATATTACAGTTCCTCAGTTTAATTCATTTATTTTAAATTATATATGTCAATTGAGTTATTCCCTGAAGTACTTTTAAAATAAATTTCCAGATTAGGATTCAGTCCAGAAAAATGAAATTAGATTTTGGTCCAGCTCTAAGTATTGGTCTCAGTGAAGATTTGAGCACAGACTGTGCTCTCCACAGACCATGGTATAATAATAGAACAGTTGGGGTTGGAAGAGGTCACCTAGCGCATCACCTCTGCAATGAGCAGGGACATCTTCAAGTAGATCAGGTTGTTCAGATCATTCTGGGCCCAGGATAGTTTGGCTTCTCCTACTCCCCAAGCCTGCACCTGTTCTGAGCCCCTCTGGTCTCAAAACAGGTCAGGAAAAAGCCCCCAGGATTTGAAGGGGTTTCTGTATTTTATGTAAGACAGTTCTTACACATTATATTCATCCAACAGTACTGATTAGCCTGCACAGTGTGTAGCTAAGTTATGCTCCGAATCTTTTTTCCTTTACATGGTTTTTCCTGTTATTTTCTCTCCCCCTCTAGCACAGGCTGGTAATTTTTTTCTACTGTATGTTTACTAGTTTTCTAAATTTCTAAATATAGTTCCTCTCAACTCTACCACTCCTACAGTTTTTCTGTGCCTCTTTTGTATTGCCTGTCATCCAGATCAATTATTCCTCTGGCTCCACACCTCAGTAACACAGAGGCTCACAGAATGGATTGGGTTCAAAGGGAGTTTAAAGGTCATCTCATCCACCTGCCCTGCAGTGAGCATGGACATTGCATTTCCTTCCTCCTGCCTGGGCACATCTGAGCCTCTCTCAGACCCAGCACATGCTGAGAACAGTCTCTGAAATCTTCTGGGAGATGTGAATGCCTACTTAGTACAGAAGGCAAACTGTGAGAAGCTTGTCAAGTGCTAGAGCTCTCTAAGGCTATTCCCACCCCACATTCTCTATATTTCCTCTGCATGTGTTTCTATGCAAACACTTTTTCTTGCCACACTTGTTTCTGTGCATATGACTCCTAGAATTTGGCATCTATGTTAGCAAAGAAATACCAACAAGGACAATTGTGTTTGCATCTCTTGTGAGGCAGACTTTATTTTGATGAACAAGGATTTCTGTCCGAGGCAAAGAGACTGGAAACTCAGGGCAGTATCCTCAGAATGGATGGGTTTTACTGAGGAATGCAAAACACAACGAACTGATGGGGAAGACACTGGCAGGCTCAAGTCTGAAAGATGCCTCTACCAGAAAAAGTCATCAGAAGGAGGTGCCTCGGGTCCCTGGGAGATGCATCACTCAGGCTCAGCCCAGATAATACCCATGTAGGAAAAATTTCCTTACTTGCTAAGGTCATCTAGAGTGGGAAAGGATGGAGGAGAGTTAAAGGCAAGCAATAGAAGCATCAGGGGCTGTGGGATGAAAACTCCAAACAAACTAAAACAAACAAACTGAATTAAAAATAGTGATCCAAAATCAGAGTTTACCTGTTGAGATTTACTAGAGCAGCTATGTTAATATTGTCTCCCTCAGCTTTCTGCCTCTGCTCCTGGAGGTGTCTAAAAGGAATTTAAAAATAAAAATCAAGACAGAAGAAAAAATTCACCATGAACAAAAGTAAGACTGACCTTTTTCTGTTTCCATGTAAACTTCCAAAAAATATTGAGAGAGGTGCCAAACCATTTTTATGACTCAAAAATATTTCTTCTTCCCTTTTTATGACATTATCTCTTGTTTGCCTTTTATTTACTCATACCACAGCCACAGTTTAAATAGACAATATGAGTTATGTAATAACTTGGAGTCAGATATCTTGTGTTTCTCAAATCTAATAAAGAAAAGCAGACTTCTCTTAAAGCACACTGTGGCTTGAAACACAAGGCTGTGGGTTTGGAGTCAGACATTATTCTTGTTATCTTCACCAAGGTCTCACACTTGAAAGAGAGCTCCCACCTCATTCTCTTCGCTGGCACCACCATAAGTGTTTTTAACCACCTTCCCTTTTTCAGCAATTGTTTTACTGAAGGGATTTGTGTCCTGCTCTCCTCAAACTAAACTCCTCCTTCCATTGTTCAAATTTTTTACAACTTTTTTTTTTAAGAAGTTGCTCTTCTGTATCATATTGCTTTAAAGGATCAAAGTCAGTCATTCATAACATCAGGTCTTCCTTGTCTCTCTGTGAACTCCTCTTTAATACACTGCAAGCACATTATATCTAGACTATCTTTTGACGTGATCAGCTAAAGGTCTGCTGGGGTGGCTGGGGTAAACACACAAAACTGGGCTCTTCCACCTCTTTCACTAAAGAAAATAATAATAACTTTAAATGAAACAAGCATTGATATTTAATATGCAAACCACAAGGCTATTCCACACTATCACACTGCAAGAATCTGATTATTTTGTAGAACCTGGTAAAAGCTCATCCAGAGTGGCACACTTCAGGAGATCCAGCAGCTACTAAAAGCTGAAAAATTCAAGTTCAAAATTTGAGAGAGTAAGAAAATTAATTCTAGGCCTCCTTCATTTCTTTTACCTCAACAGCTCCATCTTATTCCTGGCAAATGCTCCAAGTGGTCCAGTCTTCACCTAAAAAAACTTCTAAAAAATCTCTACTTAATATTTTTGCAGGACTTTAATGCCAGGTGATCTATTAGTGTCCAGGACTAAGTAACTGCATAATAACTAATGACAGACATTTACAGGCCTTCAGAAATTTCATGGTCAGGACAGAATAATATCCAGGATTAACAGCAGTTTGATCTTAATTCTGAGAACCTGAATGTTAAAGCCAAGGATTTTACTGCCACTTTAGACAGGCAGCCTTTTTCCAGAGGGAAAATAACACCCAAAGTGTTCTACAACACAGCATCTCCCATCATGTCATGTTTTTCTGAAATTATCTCACCAATTTAGCAGCACAGCATATCTGACAGAACAAACATTTGATAAGGATGCAATGTTTCTAAATTCAGTTAACATCCATCAGTTAACATCATCCATTGTAGAAGTTGCAAACGCTCTTTTGTTTCAAGCCTGTAGCAATTGCTTGACTCAAACTGCTCCAGACAGCAGCTTATTAGTATTATTTATCCATTAGCACAACTATGAACATCACACAGCACACAAGTCTTTAGAGCTCGGTATCTAAAACAAGATAAGTAGGATTAAAGCATGATTTTTCATGCTATAAAAGCAATTGGCTCCCCAGAATTATTTTCCAGCTTGACTTGAAAGATTATCATAAATGGAAGGAAAGGGCAAGGGGAAAAAAAAAAAAAGCCAGTGTTCAGACAGTGACATTGTAAAACTATATTCCTATTTCAGGGATGCGAAATAATTCATAAGATAATACAATGTACTGCTTTCTATATGTAATAGTTTATTCATGCCACAGGACAGATCCCATTGTAACTAATCAGTGGAAAAGCATAATGCAGTAGCTGCAGAGAAAATTCCAACAGCAGCTGTAACTAAAAAAATAAAAACCAAACAAAACAAACACACACCAAACAGGAAAGTGCTTTCTGTGAAAACTTCAATAGTAATTTCAATTTATAATTGCCTTCTATGATGATCACAAACATCTTTACAACAAAATAAAGGCCAGTAATTAGGACTTGCCAATGCTTAAAACCTATAAGCAGTATTTTTTGCTTTAAAAACAAAAAAAAATTGTGAATAAAATCCCTGAGTAGGAAATCTGTCTGATAAAACTCTAAGCAGAAGCACCCTGACTTGAAATGCCCACTCTCAGCTAGAAGCAATATCTGTTGTTGGAACTGGTCTACGTACAAATCAGAACTGGGCTCACCAAACCTATAAACTTGAAAGCCAAGCCAAAGGCTGTGTGGGCATTTCAGAGGGCAATCCTCTTCAGACAAAACACCCTGTATCAGAATTCCTGCTGTGATGCTACTGAGGTATGTGGGGTGAGAATGCACAGTACATGGTCTGCAGAGATGGGGAAGGGAGTCTGCCATGCAGGGAGAGAAGAGGCTGGCTTGAAAGCCATTCCAACAAGCACTCAGCTACATCAAGTGGCTACTCCTGATAGAAATTTTTGTTTCAGAACAGTTGATGCGTACACAAAGGCAAAAAGCATAGGTATGAGCAGCTATACCCTAGGATAAACCCTGCTGCTCCATGACTGTAGGCCATCAGAGGCTCTACGAATGAGACGTCTGACATCAGGTATTTAGTTCAGTGCTAACACCAGAAGTACTCAGATTTTAGAGGGGAACTGTTTGGATTTACATTTCTGCTAGCATAATTGCCAGTTCAAGCCATGCCTGAGAAGAATAAATCAATACTACTTTGCTTGGATGTTTTGTAAATAAATTACTCCAGAAAATACCCTGACCTTGCTTCATCAATTTCTGTTCTATGGGAAGTGAGCCACTGTCCTTAGGCATTGGCAAAAGTATGTGAGTTTGTAGAGAATCTCAAGAGAAAAAGAAAGAGTCTGAATAACAATGGACAAAATATATTAAACAACCTGCCCTGACTTATTAACTTTAAACAAGGTAGCCACCACCCATAAAGAATATTGGGTGTTTTAGGGGTTTTGGATGTTCAGATCTGGGACATCAGTTTAGGTTCAGAACAGCAATGTTCTCAAGGGTCCATTTCTTCTTATAATAGAAGACTTTGGCATAAGAACCATATAATAGATGGTTCTTAGCATCTCACTGGGTCAAGCAATAATGTAGCAAAACACAGTCTGCTAGTTCTAGTGAAATTCTGGAATTTTACTGTAGCAAAATGGAGGTGCAACCTACTGCTTATAACAAAATGCCCATTCCAGGAATTTGTCTGTGCCTCACTAAGGGAAAGTTCCACAAAAACGTCACCTCAGTGCTCAGTGGATGTCACAGAGTCAAGTGAACAGAAACAAGAAGATATTAGGAAAGAATAAATTTGCTTCTTTCAGGTTTCAAACACCTTGAGAATTCTGCATTTGTAGCTCCCACACTTAATTTTAATAGGATGTTAAAATGCAAAAAGACTCAGAGCACCACAAGGACAGTTCATAGGCACGAAACAACGTCAGTATGAGTAATATTTAAATAGATGAGCACTGAAGGAACAGTACAGGACCTCTCCTATGGTGACAATTGGACACGATGGTTACTACTTCTTCTAATACAAGAACTACAAGGCAACAAATACTACTAGCAAAAAACTTCTAATATAAGAACTACAAGGCTCCAAGTACTACTAGTAAAGAACAGGTTCAAATCAAACAAAAGCAGGTGATTCCTCACACAGGCAAGGCTGGTCTGTGAAACTGCTGAGTAAAGGATGTGGTAGATGCTAGCAGTTTACTGTTTCAAAAAACAGCTGGGCAAATTCATGGTAGAGAACTTGACCAACAGGTGTCAAGTGGAAATAAAATGGAAAAAAAAGCCCAACCAAACAACAAACCAACAACTCACACCCCATACACTGACTTGCAATTCTCCCAGTCATAAAATTGCTTAGGAAACTACTCAGAGTACATCACTAAGAATTGTTGAATTCCTCCCCAGATTTTTCCCCAATTAAAGACCATTGCCAATGCACAACAACAACCTACAAAGACCTTGAACAGTGCTCCATCCATTCTTGTGTAGACATCTTTGTTTTTAGCTAACAAACCCTTCTAAACATGAGCATCATTTTCAATGCAATTGCTCATATTTTAATTTCATAATGCTTCACTCACTCTGTCTCTCCCTTGCCCTCCCTTTCTCTCTTTTCAGGTTAAGGAAAATCCAGATGGGGTGCAGGTGCTGCAAAATGATACAAAGGTACAATAAAACAAGAGTGTCTTAGACTGAATAAAAGAAAAGCATTAAGCCGTGTGTCTGTGCTCCCCACACCTGTTGCTTTAATTAACCACTGTAAAAGGTTAGAGTTTTCTCAAAGTTTACAGCATCTTTAGGTATAGGCATGTAGATTTCCTATGAAAGTCCTTTAATTTACTGTAATTAAGGTCCACTTCTATAATTCCTATCCCACAAAAGGAATTGTGTTGCATTGAAAACTCTTATTTAGTAAAGTTTTTTGTAATTTAGGTACCATGGGCTTCCCCCAATTCAGGAGGGGCAAGGAGCACACATTAAATCAGATCCTCCCTTCTCCCAAGCAATGGAAATGAACAGCAGTTCCTTGCTTCCATCATAGCTGTTAAATGTTGTTAGCTGGGGAAGAATTCCCATATTAAAAGTCTCCCTAGAGAGGAGGACTAGCTAGTTTTACAAAGAGCACATTTCAGCCCCACTGGAGGGTCACTGCTGCCCCTTGGCCACTTCTGTAGAAGAGGTAAGGAATGGGGAGAAAACAGTACTATGAGAGAAAAGGAAAGATAAAGAAAAGAGAGAGGCCCTGGGAGTGGCTAGTCAAGGAAAATATAGAGCAAGAGGATGAAAATTAATCAGGAGGGGGCACAAAAAAGGACAAAAGACTTGAAAGAAGAACACCAGGAAAAAATTGAAGATATTTTAGCAACTGTATGAGGACATATTCATTTAAAATCCAGGTTATGACTACTCATTGGCTAATCACCTCCCCAGAGAAAATAAAAAATAAGGCTGGAAACAAGCAATGAGTAGCACACAGTTCTCCAACAGCCTCCTTATGCTCCTGGTGAATCTCAGTACAGGGGTTAGTTATGATCAGTCCCAGAAGACAGCAGCAAACAGCACATTCAGCATTTCCATTTGGTTTAACTCATTCTCAAGACCCAAGGTAAAGTTCAGTGACACTCCTTCTTCAGGACTTTCACCCCAAAAAGGAAGTTTAATCTCTTTTACTAATTATATTGATTAACATCATAAGTAATATTTCTTAAAAAATTTTTCTTACTCCAGCTATATCTTTGATCCAGAAGAGGTACAATCATCTGGATGCATTCATGAAGCCAACAGCTATAAATACAATGAACAAGGCAGCAATAAATCAAAATTCAAAAAGAACAGTGAAAATGAAGAACCCATAAATGAACTCCAGCAGGATGAGATAAACAAAACAGAAAATAAAAATCCAGTAAACAGCACAACAGAAACTCTCGGGAATCACAGAGGCGATGATTCTCAGGAGGATGGCCTTGTGAAGTGTGCTGCAAAGCTTGATGTTGCAGTCAATGGTGGCAACTCCTGTGCTCAGCACTCCATGCTCAACCCCAACACAAGCCCAGTGAAAGAATCCAGTGAAAAGGGAACCTCCAGCCAGTCAGAGGCTTCTCCAGCCAGCAACAGAGACTTTCACACCGAGTCAAATAGGTCTGGACAAGAGCTTGACCTAGAGACAGGCAGTCAGAGTAAGGCAGCCAGCAATGTGCCTAACAGTATTCCAGACTCTCCGTCTGCAGGAGACAGCATCTTTCTCAAAGGAAACTCAACACTGGAAACAGAAAACAATACCATAACACTGCCAGATATTGATTATCCTCAAAATGGGAATCAAACTGGGAACTGTGTTGAAAAAGACAGCTTTTCAGTCAATTGCACACATTCAGACCAAAACACTGGTACTTCAGCAATATGGGACCAGGATCTTCATGCAGTCCCACCCTGGCCTGTGAAAGAGAGCAGTATTGAACCTTTTAGAACAGACTCTGCAAGTGTGAGTGAGAGCCTTACTGGTGGCATCACTGCAGTGGCTGTAACCAAAGTCCCACAGGCACCCACACACACCAACCATAAAGATGCCAATGGAGGAATTGAGGAGGAAGATGCAGAAGTTGCAGCAGCTCTGGCTGCTCTGGAAGCTGCAACAGCAGGAGAAGATGTGGAAGATGATGATGAGTACTAGATGGTTTCTTTCTAACACACTGGGTAAGATCCAGATGTTATTTCTGGATCAATATGAACAGATATACAGCACACATGGAGAGCTGTTATGAACAGCTGATATAAAAGGAGGTGAGACTAAATCTGGGTCCCTTCAGCTCTTTCATACAGCCTTTTAATTTCTACTGCCTGAGGTACAGAAGAGCTCCCTTGAGCTCTTGGTAATGGTAATACTCTTCTCTATGGGCCAAAACAGGAGGGCAAACATCATTTCTTCCACACAGAACATTCAGTTGTACACCCACCTCATCTGCACTCATGCAAGTGTTTCCCTTCTTTCCTCGTGAGGGTCTGTGCACAATGCATGTTCCAGGTAAACTCCCATTATTTAAAATAGCATTATTGAAGCCATGGAGTTAGAAACCACATATTTTCATCATTAGCAGAAAAAAACTACATAAATGAGCCAAAGTTCTATAATCTACTGAAACAGGGAAGGCAGCTTGGACTGAACTGTGGCTATGGTTCCATTATGGATTAAACCTAAATCTGTGCATGTGCACCTGGCACTGGAATGACAACATCATTTTCCACAGACACCTCTCCCTTGACTGCGTTTGATACCCCAAGTGTTGCTGCTTCAGTTTCTTAAAACTGCAGAAGCCCAGCCAAATCCAAGAGAGTGGGTAATTTCTGTTAGTTTAATGTGCTAAAGTAGCTCATGTAAGAACTTCACACACACTATCAGAGAGGCCAGAAAGATCAAAACTCATTCCCTACCAGTCTGGATCGATTAAAACTATTGTAAAACAACAGCCTGAAACCTCTCAACTCCACTAAATTTCCCAGGTGCATGTCACCTGTCTTAACAACACAGTTTTCAAATGGATTGTGCCTCAAACATCCCCTCAAGATGTGCTTTGTTTATATGAAAACAGCAGGAGCCAGTGTGGACTCCTCCTTAAATCTGCTGTAGCCCCTAAGTTTACATCAGGAAAGGGACCAAGCTTCCAGACTGGATTAAGCATAAGATCTGAAAACAGTTGCATTCTTGGAGGGCTGCATTTCTAATGGGAGGAAAAAAAAAGGAGGTATAGACCAATTTGGTGCTGCCAATTCAGGAAAAGTATGGTTGAAATACAAAGTGCTCAACATTTTATACTAAAATTTTGTGGTTTCCAAGTTTTTTTGTTATAAACTCCTAATAAATTTTTTAACCATATGCAAAATAATCTGGTGGGTTTTGTACTTCATGCATTTTGTGAATATAAGTTACATTTAAGAAGTTCAACAAGCTATAGCCCTCTTTAGATACGTGAAAAGCACCAACAACGTATTTGCCTACAGTATATGCTGATTTTGATTTCTCAAAACATTAATGAGTAGGATGGATGGGTACCCAGGAGCACTTATGGTACCCAGGAGTACCTAGGAACAATTAAAACAACCTCAAGTCTCAGCTGCTAGAGAACTATATCCAGCCACAGGCAAGAGTCACAACATTCTATCTGTAAAATAAAAAGCTTTATATGGTTTTAAATATTGTAGCACTGTTGACTTCTCTAACACTTTCCTATTTTAATAGGCCCTTCTAAGCCTTCTCCTAAGTGCATACAAGTCTTACAGATCCATTTGTCTTTCTAAGAAAACGACAATTCTGAGAGTCAGTGGAAGTGCCAGCACATTGCCAATACCGAGTTATGCTCAGTGTCACCAGTCCTGCTGTCCCTGCCCGCCAGCCCAGGGCTCCCCCTGCCCTGCCTGGGGCCCAGGGGCCCATTCACCCCCCAGCCAGCCCAGCCCTGGGCCCTGCTCCCTGTGCTGGGGCTGTCCTGGTGCTGTTGGCTGCCCCATGCCCTGGCTCTGGTGTGGGATCCAGCCTTGCTATCCCCAGGGAACCCCTACTGCTCCCCACATCTCAGCCCCGGGAGCCAGCAGCCCCTTGCTGCACTGTGACACAAACCACGAAAAACAATTCAAGTAAAAAAGATGTTAAAGAAAGAAATGCCACAAACACCCCAGAAAATTGACCTGATTTTTTTCAATATCCACTCATTTCAATTTTTCTGAGCTCCAGCTCAAACTTCAAGTGCAAATCACAACAAGTTTCTCACCTTGCTCCCCAAGCATTAAAACAAATTAGAGGAGAGCCCAGATGCAGCCCAGACAACCCAAACCAATCAACTCCTCCATAGGAACGGCCTGCAGCCACAGGCCACCCTCTGCATGAGAGCAGCTGAGCCACAGACACTCATTGTCACAAATACAAGAGGCAAAACCCAGCATAAAGCACATCTATTCACTGCATTGGAAATAACTGGCCAGGGCTCTTTCACAGAATTAAAAAAAAAAAAAAAAGGTCAGGCATCAAACCTACATCATATGGAAAGCTTCCATAAAATAAACCTGCGAGGTAACACCAACATTCAGCCTTCTTTTATCTGCTAAGTTAAAAATCCCAGTGTGGTTTTTAAATTTAAAAAAAAAAAAAAATGTGTATGCATTTTATATTTACACATGTGTTTATTGACTTTCAACCCTACCATGACACCAGTGAATGTTAGGAATTCTTAGCTTTTTTTCAGATTACAGTAAAATTTTCACAATAAATGTGAAAGAATCACTTATGTAAGAAATAATTTTTAAACACCACACACAATTTCCTCCACAAAAATTGGATTTTAAATAATTATGTGAGAATCAGATCTTACTCAGTCCATCAGATGTTGATTCAAATAAACACAACCACTGCCAGCTTAAAGAATCTATTTAACTCAGGCAATTATGAGAGAAAAAATCAGTAATTTGATAAAGCAGAAAATCACAGAGAAGAAAATGCTACTGGATGCAAGAGTAAATTATTTTAAGACTCCTGTCAAAAATTACATATTTTTTTAAGACACCCAGATACTGTAACTTCAGCTACAAATCAACTGCATTTCCTACATTCAGACGGGTCACTTATGAAGTACCATTTAAGTCTTTCAGTTCTCCTTTGATAAAAAAAAAATAATACAGATGATGGTTGGCCAATATCTAATCATTCTTAGTGTTTCTGTACTTGATGTAATCCTTTATAGGTAAGTGTGAAGACATAGGTAGCAATAAAAAACAGGTAACAGGATGGGAAACCATTATAAGAGTTGGTATTTCTATAAAAGCTTTTGCATCTTGGAAGCTCCTGCTTTATTTGTTATTCTTCAAAGTCTGTAACAATTTAAAGCGAATTTGCAGTCTTTCAAAAGCAAAGAGACATTGAGGAAGACTAAGTTTAGCACCTTCACATTTGGCAGTAGGTTTGGATTATTAAAAAAATTCAGGTTATTGGATTATTTTTAAAAAAGGATTATTAAAAAAATTGGATCACTGCAGAGATTTCACTGGATTATTTAAAAAAATTTGATCACTGAAGAGATTTCACAAACAACTACAGGAGTGGAAAACAGCACAGTCGACCCTCAAGGAAGTTATTTCCTAGAGCAAATGCAGCAAGTTCTGCAAATGCAGAACTCTTCAACTCAGCAAACAAAGTTCTAACAATTAAGCAGGAACCTGGAAATAGATAAATTCCACAAAGGTGTGTTATCACCTTATTGCAAAAGTCCCACACTTTCTTGGTGATTTCTCACAGGCAGCTCCCCGCAGCACTGACTCCTCCTTGTTCCTCTCAGCACAGCCAACAACTGCAATTCTCTCCTCACCAGCCAACCACTCGTCTTCTTATTGGACACAGCTGTGGCCTGTTAAGGGCAGGCCTGTTCCTAACCTTTGGTGATTGGTACAGCTGCAGCTCCTTAGGTGTGAGACTGCCTTCTGCACTATCTTTGTTTTCTTACATTCTATCCCCCCCCCCCCAAAGATAGAGGTGTTTCCTCCCGTTTAAAAGAACAAAAGTAATTGTTTGGGCAAGTGTTGCTATGGAGACTTCCCATTAAAAACTGAAATTCAGAAACAGAAAATCTTATTTTCCAAAAGATATTCCAGATTTCACTGTTTAAGTAAAATATCACTTTAACCATCATTTGAAGGGTGAAACAAGAAACCCTGAGTTGGGAATAAAATTTTAAACTTAATCTTGACCTTATGTTGTATTTGTAGTTTCAATTTCCTAAATGTGATTTAGTTTTCCAAAAGATTATTTCTTACCAATGTATCTCATTTTGCGAAATGAGAATACAATATCTCAACATTTACTAAGGTCTCTGTATATGATATTCCACCTATTTATTCAAATGCCTATATTATACATTTTAATTACATTGAAACAATGATCTTAACAGATTATTTTTCAGGAATTTTGGTAACTTTCCCTGCATGTAGATGAAAATTGGAATCCACTAAATTGCACAAGAGCATCACTTCAAAATCAAATGTATTAAAACTTCTTTAACATGCTGAATATACAAAGAAGTTAAATTATGAAAGTCATTCTACATTAAAAGCTAATTTATTTTTAAACAATTCTGTTAATAAGACTTTCTTTCCAGACATTTTGTCCTACAGTTTAGAACAGAGATACGGCAAAATGTTTAACAGTAATTGTTAGAAGCAGATTAAAATTTTTTCATTGATCTTTTCAACATGAAATGCCCTTGGCAGAGGCTTTTTTTCTTACCATCATTAAATCAAAACAGAAACTCCCCAGCTTATTCCCTTGGCCAAGCTTTTCAAATTTCATCCATTCACATGCACTGCTAAAGACATTAGTCTTAGGACTCCCTTCTCCATTACCAATTTTACTTGGCATCTCCAGGAGCTTTGTTTTTAACTTTTCCTTCTTCTTGAACCTTCACAATCCGAAACTTCAGCTCAGACAATCCGTGAACCAAACTCATGGAGTAAACAGAAAGCAGGAAACACTGCCTGCCCCTAAAACAGTACGACTGCTGACCACTTCTGCAAATTCTGTCCCATCTCCTTTGGGACTTTTTCCATTTCAAACTATGAACTGTTGAAGGTTTTGAAGAATCTAAATGTGCATCTTGGACTCTGTAATACAAATTGAATTAGATTATAGCAAATTAATGCCTTAACATAAGCAGCAATAACTTTTTAAGTGTTTTTTATTAAATGCCATTTTAATTTTTTTAATTGCTTAGTCCAATTTCACAACAGAATTTATCACATGTAGCTACTCCCCCACTCCCTACCTATTTCTCCTTTAGTCAGAGAAAATAAATACTCCCTTGTACATCTTAGTTTGGAAAACAGGATTCTGTCAAAGAAGCAGGGAAAACATCACCTCTCTTGATTTTGTTTCTAATTCTGTTGTTGAAGTACACATCCTAAGCAGTTACCTCACAATGACTGTGATCAAAGCTATCAAGGTTACATCATTCTCTGCTCTGAATCTTGACTGACATTATTATAAGCAAGACTTAACAGGTTTTTGCTTTAATTCATGGCTCAATTACTACACACTAATAACTGAGAAACCTCTCATTCATTAACAAAACAAAAAAGCTCAGAAGTCTTTCAGGAAATACAGCATCCCAATATTATGTCAGGTTGAAGGCAACTTAAGTACTCAACCAATGCCACAAGAAAACCATGTCACATGAAGACAGCAGGTTAAGTCATTTATTTGCTCATTAAGCTCCCTTCTGTTTACTCTGAGCTAGAGATTAGCTTGAATATTATGAGGGTGCAGAAGCAGAGAGGAGAAAGGCAACACCCTCAGCTATTCACCTTAACCTCAAGCATGGCCAGATTTTCAATAATTTGTGATCACATTTCCTATCCCCTCCCTGCTCTTAATACCTGGAGCCAGTACCAAGTAATTTACTTAGACTTATGCAAAATGAAAGTAAGTGACAAAGGCAAGTTAACTACAGAGCAAAATGAATGAGATTAAAACTCTGTTTGGGTATTTGAGGACAAACCATAGGGATCTGGCCAAGAATTAATAACTTAGGTTGTTTCCATCTCACATCTCTTTAGTTCTTATTTGAGATCCTCCTCCAAAATAATGCACTAAATAATTTAGGGGCATTCCTCAGATTAGCTTTTTCATAAAATCCTCAGGGAAAAAAAAAATAGATCCATGCAAATGCCCTTAATTTCAATTGTCCTGGTTTTAGCTGGGGTAGAGTTAATTTCTTCTCAGTAGCTGTTAGAGTGCTTGGATTCAGAATATAGTGGTTTGGATCCAGAATAAGAATGGCATTGACAATACATTGATGTTTTGGTTTTAGGGAAGTCGTGTTTATACCAAGTCAAGGACATTTTTTCTTGTCTCATGCTCTGCCAGTTAGGAGGTGCCAAAGAAACTGGGAGTGAGCAGAGCCTGGACAGGTGGCCTGGACTGACCAAAGGGAGATTCCACACCACAGGAGATCATGCTCACTGGGGAGACATTTGGGGTGATGGTGCTTGCCTTCCCAGGTCACTGTTACACGTGATGGGGCCCTGCCCTCCTGGGGAGGGCTGAACACCTGCCGGCCCATGGGAAGAGGTGAATATTTCCCTGTTTTGCTTTGCTCGTGTGCACAGCTTCTGCTATCCCTACTAAACTGTCTTCATCAGAATCCACGAGTTTTCCAGTGTTTCCCCTTGCAGTTCTTTCCCCAGTCCCATTGGCACAGGAGTGAGCAAGTGGCTGCCTGGGGCTTGGCTGCTGCCTGGTGTTGCACCATGATGCCAATACAAGATGCACTAAAGAAAGAGATTTTGCTCTGGCCAGAAGTAGTACAAGTTTCTCTGGAACAAGTCTCCAGAACAGATGAAATATTAGAGATTTTTAATGGCACATTTCAGTTTGGTAGGTAAAAGTGGCATGGTTTATTTAACAAGCAGACATGATACTTTGCTAGAATGATGGTTACCTTTTACTCATTAATCTGCTGCTTACCTAGACTTACATAAAAAACTCATCCAATTAGCATCTGCAAAAAAACAACCATACTAGAGATCCAGCATTAACCAAAAGCAAGACAAATTATCAAAAGCCTTACAAAAGAATATGCCTACTCCACCCTGACTGGGAATGACTTTTCCAGATTCATGCACGAGTGTTAATTACCAGGCGATGCACGCTGCTATTGTTTTGACATACGACACACAGATCCTGTTCTTCCTCATTGCTTTGATTAAAAATTTGGCTCAGAGAGAAGTTTACATTGTTCTTTTTAATAACTGCAGCAGCTACTTCCACACCACTGCAGGGCAGGAGAGGGGCTGAGTTGCTGGGTCCTGACTAGCCAAAGCAAACTAGTCCCCCTGAAGCACCTCAGATCTCCCATTAAATCGGGACATTTTCAATATTTTTGGTTTCATTCTTTTTTTACACTGACCCACTCCGACCTTTTTGAATTGTCAATAAAAGCTTCATAGCTCCCTCTGCTGCCAGCAAGTATGAAATTCAGTTACTCTACACAAAATCTGCTTGCACCTGATAGAAAAATTGCACTCCTGTTTCTCTAATCATATATATGTGTAGAGCCCTTTGAAAACAAGATTTGAGAAATTTTATGGGTATTTTATTTTAGGGCTCTCCTAAGATTGCCAATTTGATTGGATAATTATTCTTACTATAAATCAATATTGAAGACCTATAGTTAAGTACTACTTTAATATGATAATTTCAAAATACTATCTTATTCAATATGAAAATGAAACCATATTATCATCTGAGTATTTAGATGGGTATCTAATGACACCCACAAAACAAAAATCAATTATTCAGAACAGTTCAGAGACTCGTCTCAACTGCTTCTGCCCTACCACTACTATTTTTCAGTACATCTTCCCAAGTGTTTCACACTCCCATTGCTGCCTCTTCTCTGAACCTGCCCTCCCGAGCAGTGCCTCTCCAAACCTGTCCTCTGCATTAGGTACCAGCTAGGTTTGTTAGCTGTCTTACTGCTGCTGTTCTCCATGCTGACAGCCATGAAGTGTCCTGAATCCAATGCTCTCTATTCCCCAGGCCCATTTCAAGACCACCCCCACAATGGTGGAGTACCAGCACAAGTGCCCCCCATCTGCCTCTGCTGCACTTCTAACAACTCTGCAGCCCAGAAGGGACAGGGCTGGGATGAGTGACTGAAAACAGACAAGAAAAGGGGGCATCAGAGGGCTTACACATCTAAAACTGAGGGGTTACACTGACAGAAAAATGCATTTGCTAATACATCCTCCTTTGTGTCGTAGCTGCAGCTACACTCCACCTCTGCAGTGCTGGAGGCTGCCTAGATATAATTTAAGAGGCGTTTCAGTTTCAACAGGTGCACTGAGCTAGAGACTGACACAGACCCACACAAGGCCTGACATACAGAGACAGATGGCCAAGCACTACCCACGTCACTGGATCTGCACTAAGTCCATGCCACAGGGGACTTGGCTTCATTTATCTAAACTTCGTAGCAAAATGCACCACCAACCCTCTCCTTTCCTCCAGATAATTTGGGAGCCACAGATAATTTGGAAGCTGCTTACTCTAACAGCATTAGAGCTTTCAGATCTTGACACTGATGTCTGTTTGAAGCCTTCTGCTTTCTTGCTTCCAGCACTACAAGCCTGGCATCTCTCCTGCCTTTTCTTTGAAAGTTAAAGGAACAGATTCCTGCCTTCCCAAACTGTTCAGCTTCCTTTTCCTTATCCTGGCCCAGCCCTACATTTCTTTTTATTAGTTTTGCCTCAGCAGATGACCTCAACCTTCCAGGAAGGAAGCTCCAAGGCTGACAGGGTGTTTTCCAGCTCTGTGCAATGGTAGCTCCAGAATCAGCCAGCCCCCTAAGAGAGGCAAAAGGGAGCATCCAGAACAAGAGGTAACATCCAGTCATGGCTGGAGTAAAAAAAACAGCAGCATCTTAGTGCAGGCTCCCTACCACTGGAGAAAAGTATTTAAAATTAAAAAAAGAAATCAACAAGTGGAAATTTCAGATGCCAGTATTTTGAGCCTAGACTCCCTCAAACAAAATCCCAAAATACAGGATTTCACTAAACACTGAGAAAAAAATTAAAACTAAATCTATTTTTATTTGTCCAAGTCTTACGTGCTGTTCATTAATATTAGATAGCCAAGACTTAACCACTCTTTTCTTGCTTATCCATTAGCAGCAGCATTAGTCACTTAGCAGGGGAAAAAAAAAAAGAAAGTGCCCAGAAACCTTAAATTAATAGATACAAATTGATTCATACTTCATACTACAGGTCACAGTTGGAAGTCCTCAATGATCACTAAACAGCCAGGAAACTTAATTCCTTAGGAGACAGTTTCATATTCCAACCCAGTAGGCACTTTCAGCATTACCAAGCCAGAACAGACTATATGTCCTCCTCTCTTTCAGACAAGGCTAATCTCATAAAAAGCATCTTTTTAACCCACATGATTTTTGTACAAGTATGCACTTAAGTAAAAGCTCAATTCATTTGTAGGGGGAAAAAATAACCAAAAAGAAAACAACCAGATAACAAATCTATCTGGCACCCTTTTCTTCTGTAATTTCTTATCATGCTTTTAGTGCCTATTTCCCTCTTCTACGTCTTTCAGTTCAGCTCTGCTCACTGAAAGGGGCAGCCCCATCACTCCAGCAGCCTCAAAAGAGCTCCCCACTTGAAGCTGTACACACACCCTCTGCAGGAATACTGGAGGCTGGGGTCATTTCAGATAGTGCATAGCTGCAACATCTGCAGACTAAAGCACACAGGAAAACACTTGTGCTTCAGCATTCCCCCAGAACGGGAGCAGCTGGCTGCAATGACACTTTCACCAAGTGACACAACACACCTGGGAGCACAGGACCATATAAGGTAACAATTTTGTCAAAGTTTCTGTATATGTGAAAAACAGGCACATAGTTCAGAAAGAAAATGGCAATGAGAAACCAGGTACACTGTGGCATGCTTTCAACTGAGACTTTCATAAAGAGATTCAGAAGCAAAAGAAATGCTTTAATCCTTACCATGTTTCAAAAATACATTGCACATGGGCTCTGTGTTCTTCACTAGTAAAATCAGATTTTATTAAACATTGAAGTAGTTCCCTGAACTATTTTGCTACAGCAGCATAAGGTAAAATCCTGAATTTTGGAATAATTCTTTACTAAAAATGAAGTGCCTGCATTGGGGAAAATTAATACAAGAAATAATCCATGTGAAGAAAACAAAATCCATTTGAAATAAATTCTTTGTGTTTCTTTTGAGGACTTGTCTATGTCAGTCCAGTTATAACAGGATTTCTCAAACTTTAATACAGTAATCCTCTTGTATTTCAATGTATGTACATATTGTCTAATAAAAACTGGGTACTCCACATACTACAAAGAATTTGTACATAGAAGAAAAAAAGAATAAAACAAAAATTCCTGAAAATGAGACCCACATAGTGTGTTGAATTTCCAGAAGCTTCAGCAGCAGCAGTGTCTCAATTCTGTCTGAAGATTAAGGCCTGGAAGGACTTTTAATTTTTTTTCTTTTTTTAACATTCTCAATATAAAACACAGCTGTATATCAACCTCTGAAATTCAAAAACAGAGCTCAAAACAGACCCCACGTGACACTGCTAGGACCACTGAAATAATAAAAAACCCCAAACATGTAAACATGATTGTACACTGATAATCCCATGTCAGCTAGCCACAACTTGCATCAAGGCTCTTTCAAACTATTCATACAGCAAAACCCATTTTTAATGCCCTTTACAGATCACAGTCATTTATGAGAACATAATGTAACAAATTAAGCATTGTAGTATCACAGACGGACACAGGCTGAGAGGAAAAAACTGCAAAGAGCTTCCTGTCATTTGTGATTTTTCATTCCCTACCTTATGAAAAAATTAAGAATACTGTAGAGTATTTTTTAAAAGCTCTGCATCAAATATAATAAAAAGTTAAAAATCTCAATATTTTAAATTTAAGACACCAGCTTGGGTTAAAGCACAGACTTCTGTCTTTCTCATTTAAATATGAAACTAAAGTAGTATTTGCAATTGTCCTTTCTGAAGAAAAGATTACTGCTCTGAAGTACATCACACTATAAACCAACATTCTCACTACCTCCATAAACAAAAACTTAATGAGGCAAAACGATTGCATTTTACATTTAGATGGTGCAAAAATTAAATTTCACTCAATCACTGAAGACGAAAGGAAGTCAGAAGCAAGCTTAAGAATCAATATTTTTTTATTTACTGCTTTGTAGTATAAAAGTTGTATATAAACTATTTTGTTAAAAATACATTTGATAAGCAAATTTAAGAAAAGCAGACTAATATGGCAATATGCATACCCCTACAACAGCAGTGTAGTGTTAAAAGCAATGAAACAGGCAGTTTCTAAATCCTCTTTTGCTTAGGTAGCAATGCATAAATTCAATTCTTGCACATATCAAGTCTCATAATACCTTACATAATTACTTTATACAGGTAAACAATATTTTACATACCCAACATCTTTCCATCCCTTTTATTCTATGTATTTTCAATGGAATCAAAATAGAAACTACTTTTAAAATAAGTAGAAAAAATACAAATGACCATTTAAACTTTCTTCCATCCTTTTGCCATTTATTTGCCATACTAACCCATCATGCATCAAAACACTGTATCAAGACAAACCGCCCTTTTTTTAGAAAAAGCTTTGGGGACAGTCTGGAACTTTGTATCTTTTCTGAAAATTAATTGAAAACTGCTGTTTTCTCCAATGCTCCCTTTTTCCAGCAACACTTTATACTCATAGCTATCAATCACTTGGAAACTGAAAGCTTATTACTACAACCAATACTAATTAAATCTTCTAGAAATATTGTTCACACAAATAATCATGTGAAGCTTAATGTGTGCCTTTAAAATGAGGTTGCTGTTTATGTTGTACTTAAATATTGAAGATGTTTCACAAGCTGATTTTAAATTTATGGGAGCAGGGAGCAGTGCTAAACACTGAAGTTAGAGTTCCAGCCAAATAGTTATTTTGAGTTCTCAAGGACAGACAATTATTTCTAAAAATATCCATTTTGAAAAGAACAATAAAACATTTATTATTTTCAAAGTTTGGGTAGTGGTAGGGTTTTTGGCAAACATAGCATCGTTGAAAAGAACATGGATAGGACCAGTCGGTATCTTGTGGCTACACACAGAAGGAAGACCATCAGCAGCACATACTTGTAGCAAGAGTGAAAAAACTTGATGCTTCCTGGCAAGACATGAGAGTAACTAATACACAAGCAAGAAGAGTAATTTTGTACACACTGATTGTTAACACTGCATACATAAATCAATGAAGAAATACAAGTCTCAGATATGAAGAAGAAACACAATTTAGAGCTCTTGTTTAAAAAGACAGAAGGTATCAATTGAAAATAAATCCATTTCAAAACCATACACTGATTTTCCTTGAGTTCATAAAGCAGATTAAGTTATAGTTCTCAGAATATAGTGCAATCTCTACTAAAAAGCATTATATTAGAGCTTATATTCTTAGGCACTCAGAACAAATGATATGATTTTCTGTTACACAGAAAAGCTTGCTGAAATATTACAGAGATTTCTCTCCCCAGAACAAGTAACAGGACAAAGCTGAGATCATAAGTAGATACAGAAAATTAATATGAGAATACCATGGAAATCTTAGCATTAAGTCACACTTAAAATATGAAAGGAGTAACACTGGCTTAAGATTTTGTTGCCAATGTATACAACTACCCTCAGTCCAATAAAGCCACTCTGAAGCACTTCAGTATAATATTCCATAAAATTTTTAATGCCCAATATTCCATATCCTTATCTAAGGCTTGAAATATGTTGCCTTAACTTAATAAGGAACCTGTGGGTAAGAACAAGAAAAGAAAAGCAAAACTATTAGGCACTCTTCAAATATGAGAGAGCAGTTACAAGAAAACAGGAGAACACAAGGCCTTGAGGAAAGTAACCTCACCAAGAGCTCATCCAACGGCATACAAAAAGATGCTCTTCAGCCTATGTCAAGTAGTAAGAGAGATATGGGTCTGGGGAACAACAATTTAATTTAACATCTGCATATAACTGAACCAGTCTCTACTGTGAGGTACCCTGCACAGAGCTGACTTTATGTACTGAAGGCACACGTGCAGATTTGGCTGACAATTATTTCCTTTTATGTTTTACTTGGCTACAAGCAGTTAGATTAAAAGAATATTTCCATCTTTCAAAGGCTGGCTTTTATCTTCAGCAAACACTTGTCAATTTTGCAGTGGTCAGAACAGAAGAAAAATCCAGATGGACCACTGGGGTGAATGCAGTTTATCCACGAGGTAATTGTATTACTCTTTATACTGAGCTCATAAATGCTTGTCTAAAAAAAGTTTAAGACTTGATAAAGCTTTTACCTTTCCTGTCCAAAAACTTGTACGTATGTTTTCTTCCCAAGATGAAGCCATTCGTTATGATGTCCGCACAGCTCAACAGTATTTAAGTGTCTAAATCTCACTATTTTACTGGTCAAAAACCATTAAGTGCTTAACCTTGCAGGAATGACATCACAGAACATTTAAAATGCTACATTGCCATAAATACATTTCTTAAAATAGTATGCATTGTTTGGGAGTTTTCAGTTTTCTCCAAAGTGCTTGCAGACAATCTTCTTCTAAAAGGCCCACCTGTAAGAGAAGAAAACAGTTCTAAAAATAAACCTAAATAGCAAAATTACTTTTAGGATGGACACACCAATTAAAAACTTAGCAGGTGCTCTGAAATGGAAAAAAAAAAGCCACAACTGCATGAAGTAGTTGCCGTGCATTCCAAGTTTAGCATGTGAAATCATAAAGAGGAACTAAAAATTGAGCTAGTACTCTTGAAATGCATGGACAAACACATGGACCAACTGACAAATCACACCACAATGTTAAGCACTACAAATGGAAAATGTTACATAGCTTCAGTGTACCAGCACCAGTCTCTGTTTATACCCAGTAGCTTAAAATGGATGTCCAAGAGCTCAACTCAAAATTTTGGCTTCAATTATCAGCAGTGTATCTACCACTCTTTATGTGCTATTAAGCATATTTGAAATAAAATTAACTTATTAAATTGAGTCTGCTGAGGACATGGACCTTGAAGACATAGAGAAGACATGCCACAGCTTTCAATGATACAGCCAGCAAGACACTAGATAAGCTGAAACACTGTAGAGGTCGCTTCAGAACACATCAATTTAGGGGAAAAAAAACCCTGGACTTGAGAGCAGCAGTGAATACAGGCAGTCAGCAATGCTATTTCATCCAGGTACTGTCCCACTCAGGAATTCCACCTCCTACAGGAACTCTCAGTAACAGTGGTTAAAGTCAGCCACAAATCCTCTGAATGACAGAAAGACCTTTTCTGGAAGCAGTTAAACACACATTTATGCCTTCTTCCTCTGCATCTGAAGATCTGAGTCAAATTCACCCAAAGTACAAGCTTTCATCAGAAATATACTGACTAGAGGCACAAAAGTCTTAAATGCAGTTTATTCTTCAGTAAATAATTCAGCTTCAGTAAACTGAGCTACAATAATTTATTAGAAGTCTGAAATAAGTAGCTGAAGTAAAGGTCTAACTACTACCTGTTTAAATGTGAACAGCTTCTCATGACAGTAGACAAAAACTGATCTAGAACCATGCTAGGGAACAGTATCATACCCTTTTTCAAGCAAGATCTCTTTCTTTTTTGTAGTGCAAATCAAACAGACCTGGCTAGTTTCCCAGATGATTTACAAAATAGCTCTTTTGGACTAGAGAGACCATTAAAATATTCTGCTGAACCATTTCTCTGCTATTAGAACATTTGTTTTCAGAAGGGGCAAAACTTTAATCCTAAGGGGAGGTTCTACAATAAAAAGCTGCCATAGATGGACAATTTTTTTACAGCTTTACTATCATATTTCTCTAGAGAACAGCTTATTTTTAAATTAAAGTAGCAATGGTTTAAATTTATAGAACTTTTAGGTAATTGCATGGAACAGCTTTCCTATTTAGGAGAGGAAAGAACAAATTAGAGAGAAAGCTGGACTACAAAATATTTTGAGTGATTTCAAAATTATGGGGTTTTTTTAATCAAAGTGCACTGGAATTTATTTTCATATATGCCCTCTTCTTTCTACTTCTTGTACTTAAAGAGAAGATAACTAGCTTGTCTTTAAGTAGAAAAAAAATCATATTATGAACAATCTGATGAGATTTCTGTATCTCCCACTAGAGATACAGAAAAGAAATAAAAATAGTCACAGAACAAACAAAACAATTAGCTGGGCATGGAAATGCCAGTCTAGTGAAGGAAGACACTATCTCCTACTGCATTTAGCTGATATTGATTTTTAAAAAGGGAAGAAATAGAAGGCACATCAACATTAAAAAAAACCTTCAGCACAAGGACATCATTCTGAATCAGAAAATAGGAGTACTGATTCCCTTTCACAGACATCTGTAGACCCTTCACAGATTTCAGTGCAACAGTGAAACAGCAGCACTAGGCACCTGTGATTGGCCAAAATGCGCTACAGATCAAAAAGTGAAACACTGGCATAGACAAGTCTGGTCTTATAAATGTCCAGCAATAAAGATGCTTATTCCAATTTCCTAATTTTTGAAACCTGAGCTCCCCCTTCTTGCAATTTAGCCTATCACTGTCTTCTTATTTACTGGGGTAAAAAAAAATCCACCCAACCTCCATAACTTTTTTATTACTTGGAAGCATACCACATCTCCAAGTCTCTTTTCCTCTACAGCAATGTTTCCAAAAACCTGGGTATAATTTGGTGATGAGGCATAGAGGCCAGACAAATACATTCTGCTTAGTTCAACAGTGAAACCTGTGCTGCCAGTAAGGGTTGGGAGGAACTATCCCTCACTGCATACCAGCTCTCTTCTTTAACCTCAAGATACTCAAGGGCATTTGAGTCTTGTTGCTCTTCTAAACAGACTAAATTTTCTCTTGTGCATTTCCCTCTTCCATTTGAGGTAACCAATAATGTGACACAACATCATTTTTTCCTCTCTCTCAGCATACAGAGAGTTTGGCACTGTGCATTTTGTTCACTTTCCTCAAGTCCAGCACCTTTACTGTGTCACCCCAGAGCATTTCTCACTCAAAGGTCAAGTCTGAATTTTGAATCACATATGTTTAAAATCACCTTTCCCCTTCATATTGTCCATCAGCATATCATCAAATAGAGGCAAACCATATTAACTTCCAGGGTTTTTTTTCCCCTAACATTCTAAACTGTGAAGAGAAAAAAAAACAACACAGTGAGGATTTCATTTCAAAACCATGCTGGGCATGTTTTTCACATGCTCAATAGAGTAACTCAAGCAATTTACTGAAGTTTAATGACTCACAAGAAAACCCCAACCGCCAGGCTTAGTTAGATCCCTGTGAGATCAGCAGTTTCATGTGACTCCACTGCTATTAGTCAAAGCTCCACAGATCTATCAGAGAAGTATCTAGTAAGCAATCATCTTATACAAGCATGCAGTACAAAACAGCAAGCATAAGGAAGCCACTATAGTTATTGAATAACTGTAGTTATTCCAGTGACACAACTGTCAGCAGCACTTGTTTGTTTTGGACAATAAGCACATTGCCACTAAATCTGAGCCATGGCCAAAATTTGTTTATTGCCAAGAAATTAATATGCAGACATTTTATCTGTTGGACTAGTGATGCCACACCCACAAGTGTTATTTCAACACCTACTCTAATTACAAAATCTGAATAAACAATTAGATAAGAATTTGGTGGATAAAAAAGCCTTGCTTAACTTATTATTAACTGAGTGACCACATATAATTTTTGCAGACTTGTGTAGAGAATTTTGAAATTAAAAGTTGAGTTTTCACACAGAACTGAAGCATTTTCAACTGTACTGATTACCTTCACATATTTCACAACATAACACCTCCAGCATGAGTTCCTCATGTTCAGATGTTTGATACCTGCCTTCACTCTGAGCTCCTCCTCTCTTGCACGTCCTGTTTGGCGGGTGTGGCGGGCGCTTCGCTCACGTCCTGCTTCGCTGGCATCTCCCCATTGACGCTCTCCACGCCAGTAACGGACATCAAGCTCTTCCGCTCCTTCGAGTTGGATTTGTGATCCACTTTTGTGACTCGAAATCTGAGATGAACAACACAAAGAGCACTTGTATTTCCCCACAGATGAGTTAGGTCATTCTCAGGAGCAACAGCATAGGCAGAAACAAATTTCCAGGTCCCCAGAAGGAGATGTCAGAGCAGACACCTACATGGACACTGCTTCACTCCAGAGCATCTTCCTTCCTATCACCTAGAGGTCTTTCTAGTTCTCACTACTGCTCAATCACACTTTCTCAGGGAATTGTGTTTTGAAGCAGAATCCACAGATTGCATACCACTTTTTAGAATAGTGATTTTCTAAGACAACTACAATATAAGGTAAGAATTAAAAATAACAAATAGAATGAAGTGGCTTCTATAGCCTCACACTTACTTGAGAAATACCGAATTCAGAGAAATTTATTAGTATGCAATTCTTGTTTCTTTTTAGCTGGTATCAAATGAGCAAGAGCCTTAAATTTACACCTACAGTAAATCTCCATCTTTTTACATAGTTCTTAAAAAAAAAAGAAAATCACATTTACTTCTTCCAGAAATAACTTCAGTCTAATAGTAACAGGATTATTAAAAAAAAAAATCACCAATCTTATAAACAGAGCAGAATCAGTGGATATCTGATCCAACACTGGCCACTGTAACTTTCTAAGAGAAGTATACAACAAAATGACCCCAGCCTTACCTTCCCACAGAAAGCACTGTAACTTCTCCAATACGACTTCTTCTGTTCTCTTTAGATTTTTGAGCTGGCTTTATGAGGTGCCATCGTTTGTGACTACAGCGAGTACAAACATCCTTTTCCACCACTCCTCCAACAGTATGGAAGTGATGGGCTTTGCAGTTGTGTCTGAACGGAACAACACCTGGTGACAAAGGAGTCCCTGGACTCACTGGACTCTCAGGAGAGGTAGGAGATAATGGGCTGTAGAAACAAAGAAATAAAGAAAATTTAATGTTTACTATAAAATACTATTTCTTGAAAAGGAAAAAGGATGAAATCCAACCTTCAGTTATGTCTAGTGAATAACCCGTTTTTACAGGAAACATCTATTTGTGAGGATGTCCAGCTTACAGTTCCCTCCAATATTATATTTTTGCAATTGGAATCACTTTCACAAATTAATTCAGCTGCAGTCATGTGCTTAAGGTAACTAACACAAAAGACAAGAAAAAAAAAGAGGGGAAAAAAGTCAGCCTAAATAGAAGAGAATAGGTTACATGAACTTATTTTGAAGAAGACATTTAATAAGCTGATTACACTCACAAAAAAACTGCCTTGGAAAATTATAGAAAGTATTTCAGAATTGTTACAGGATCTCAAGGAATTCCGAGAAGAGCACAGTCCCACAATACTGAAAGGAGGCAAAACTAAAATGTGTACCACAATGGCAAAAGGAAACATCATCATCCAGTTTCAAATGAAAAAATAAAATTTTAAGTACCTAGAAAGAAAAAGCAGTACAACTTCCAAAAGGCATTTGAGATTAACTAATAGAATCAATCTGATTTTCCTTGAAAGCAGAAAAACAAACAGATAGCAGTGACAGAAACCAGTTGTACTTTTTTTGGACTTTAGCATCAATTTTAACACTGTCTTGTAACACAGCAGACCAGAGCTCATGAAAGGTGAAATAACTGTAGAGTACAGCAGCACCTTGTAAAAAAATATTAAAAACACATACAGAATGTTATATATCTGTAGTTGCTGTGAAACTGCAAAGTCATACTAAATGTGGGTTTTTTTGATCCTGGTTATATTCAGTGCTTCAAATAGTTCACTGGGTAACAGAATAGAAGAACAGCTAAAGTACCCATAAACTTTGGATAACCCATAGCAACCTCAGAGGTCAAGATAAGAAATTAGAATGATGAGAAGAGAACGCATATATGAAAGACATTCACACATACACAAATCTTACTAAATATACAGGATGTATAGCAGTAAGGACAACACAAATTCTCAGTGTTTTAGCAGAGAGCCTTTACCCAAACCTAGACCAAAATCAATCAGACAGATGACCATTCCTCAGAAAAAGAGGATCATGAGCAGAACATGAATCATTAACAACATTCTTGCTTAAAAAGGACAAAACAGCAGAAATAACAGAAGTATAACCTGTGAACCTAAATTTACAATACTCAGCATTAATCATGCCAGATCTGATCCTACCATGTAGGTTTAGAAATGTTATTTCAAGAAATACAAACAAACTGGAGAGACTCCAAAGGAGAACAGAAAGAACAAATTAAAGAAGTAAGACATGCCAGAGAGGACTGAGAGTTACTTGGATGCTCATTTTCAAAATAAAAATATTGGCAAGAAATATTTAATGGTCTTCAAATAAATAAGAAAATGCTATTAAGGAAAATAAAAGCAGTTCAATACCTGAAGCAAAGACAGAACTAATGGCTTCAACTGAGAGAAGGGTCAATTTTACCCAGCCATAACTACTTCTATAATTAGGAAGTTTCATAGTGCACTGAACTTGCAAAGAAATACAGAGGATTTCTACTTGATTACAAAAGCTTCAGGAGTATCTGTCAGATTCTGTAAGAGCAATCATTTTGTCTCCTCCTTACTCTTCATATTTTAATTCACCACTGAAACTATAGTCTAAAATGCCCAAAATAACATTACACATGCCTATGCAAAAAATTCAAACAAATATCTCTACAGAACCACAGACATTTAAAAATATCTATACTTGAGGAGAAATCTCTTTGGAAATTCAGAGGTCTTTTCAATAACCAAGCCTCTCACCATGAGAACAGGTGTTTAATGGTTCTATACTCAACGCTTTGTTTTGCTGAAACGATATACTCCTACTTCTTACATAGGTGCCACAATACTACTTGAACTTCCATCTCCTCTGCCTTGAATATGACGTTATATACAAAGAGTACTGAGAGTCTAGATATAGGTAAAAGTACTCAGGTACAAATACAAGCACTTTTACACATATGATGCATCTAGTTTTTTTACACATACAATGCATCTAAGGCAGAGATACTTTCTCTACCTGTGAAGTGAAAAATCCTAACAGGTAGGTCAACCAATGTCTATTGCAACAATTATAAAGAAAAAAGTAAACCAAAAGCCGAAACAGAAGAAGACGTCTCTTATAAGCTAGCACCTATACAAATGAAATGAGCGCTGTTCTGTTCTTTGAAGCCACAGTAGCTTTGGACTAAGCCACCTTGTATGTAACTCCACCCCAAAGTAAACCAGTATTTGCAGCATCTGTAAATTTTTAGACCAAAATGCCCAAAAACTGTATCATGCACCTAGAACACATAATCAGAAGAGCCAGCCACTAACCCAGGGTATATGTTACAATTTAAGGACTCAAACACAAAGGAAAAATCAAAGTATTATTCTCTTAGCTGGTAACTCAAGCAAGCGATGTAGTCTTAGAAGAGTTCAGGAAACAAAGTCCTTTGAAAGCATATGCTTTTAGTTGCCTCAGGAAACATGCATTAAAATGAGGGGTAATTACCTTTCAGGTTCAAAGACACTGCTATCTGCTACCATGGCCTTTAACACATCAGCATTTGCTGCAATGAGAATAAACAGAACTCTTCAAAAGTGAACGGTTCTAACTTTAGAAAAAAACCAAAACCAAAATTAAAGTTCCTCGAAGATATTTAATTTAAAAGAAAGATGACTGCATTATGTATCTCCAAAAAAAGCACAAAAGAAAACTGCAGAAAAAAAAATGTTAATATAATTCTATGGGTAACCTTAACATGAACTACTAAAATTGCAGTTCATATTGCACTCAAAACTCCACCCCAATGCAAGCCATGAAACGCAGCCATCTACACAAAACTCTTGAACAAAATCTCTGAATCACCTCACATGTTTAACTCAACTTCAGATTAAAAACAACAGTTTAAGTGAGCCCCACAAAATGAAAATTCATTATCAACCAAGAATTATTAATTGCTCATTTCCTATCAATACACATGAATTACCTAATCCCAATCTCAAGGAAAATTACACAAGCTCAAAGCACTAGTAGTCTAAAAAAAAAACCCTGAACAACAGAAAAAATCCCCAAACAACAAAATCCAAAAATCCCCACATGCAAACTCTTTTAAAACCATTGCTTTTCCAGAGGACTGATTCAGAGGTAGCTCAAAGCAAGTTCAATGGTCAGAACTCTGATTCTGACCATTGAACAAATGTAAAATCAAAAGGCTGACTGCTCTTGTCCTGTAAAAACGTTCAGTCTCCTAAACATTTCTTTTATTGGGCAAATACATTCTGAACTAACCAAGCATACCATGGGGTGCTTAACTATGATTTTGTTTTCTCAGTCACATCTTACTTTGCAGACACATGCAGATAACACGTACAGAATTCAACATTAGTGCTATATACCAAATCACCCATTAGTGCTATATAAATACCCATTAGTGCTATATACTGTCTCAGTTATGCACAAGCCTCTCATCAGACAAGAGCTGCAAGAATCATTTCAGGACAAGAAGTTAAATCTAGTCAAAACATGAAAGTTTCCACAGGCTTTAAACACTGCCACTCAGACAGCAACATTGAGCTTTTACTTCACAAAGCAAAAGGCTGAACCAAAAAGACCCAAATACCTAAACAGTTAAAATATATATGGAAATGCATGGCCTGAATTTACCATACAAAACAATTTTCAAGTAAGCAAGAAACTTCCCTATTGTCCTTGAAGTTACTGCCTTGTAAAGACAATTTCAAAGAGCTAAGAATGAACAAATTGGTTATTAAATGAAATCACGTGAACATACCATATGTCAGACTATCCAAAAAAACATATTTGTTATAGAACACCATCACAAGGGCTGCTAACTTCAATGGCAGTAACTTCAATACTGTACCTTCATTTTTCATGATGTAGTTAACAATTTGTCCCACAGTGTCACTATTCTCATGTATAGTTTCATTCATTTCTGTGCAAAGAAATAAATATGTTGTCAGTATCTTGGCCTTATGAATCAAGAACTGAACCATTTTAAAAATAAATAATGGCAAGACAGTCACAACGAAAACTGAACACAAACCAGAATGAACTACATTTCAAAAAAGAGGCAAGATTTTTTGTCACTTGGAGGGAAAGCTTAGGTAGGACTTTATCGTCCTGATTCAGTAAAAACTATGAACACAAGTTTATCATCTCTACAGTAGCCCAAACAAATTCAGCTGAGAACTAATTAAGCTCAGTATTTTCATAAACATACTTCAAAATTCCTTCTCTAGCTAGTAAGGAGGAGACAAATAAGAGAGCAGCATTTCTAATCCTAACAACAGGGAGGGGAAAAAAAAACCAAAACAAAACATTTAACTGTCTCAAACCACTATTCTAAAGCAGGTACTAGAAAGCAGTTCACTTTTATTTTGAGGGGGATTCAATTTAAGATTTTCACATCTTCAAGGATGTAACAAATGATTAACTAAAAAATAATCTGAAAATTTTTGTAACAGAATGCACCCATTAACAATATTGAAGCCCCCCTAGAATATTCAGCAAAGAGTGAAGAAGATCAATTGGGGAACTAAAACAATGGAGAGGCAAAACTGTGCCCTTCCCTAATAATTGTTATAATGCTTTATTTAAAAAAATCGGATTGAGGCAAGTTTAATAGGCTACACTCTAAATTCTTCTCTTATGTAGTAAATTAGGAGCTTCCCCACCTCTGTACCTTGCAACTTTGCAAGGTAACTTAGAGGCAGCTCCTTCCTGCCACTGAGACATGGGGGATGTCCTCATTTCATTGCCACTGCCCTGTTCCACCCAGGGGAACAATCAGATCAGATCAGATCAGATCAGACAGCTCCACTGACTGCACAGCTGCCCCAGGCAGGTACTGCCTAAGAACACACTGACACATCACTACTGCACCACATGGGTCTGCCCTTACCACAGAGCCACTGCCATTTGCACTCATCATGAACCTACTGAAAGAAATTATTCAGGAGAAAGGAAGAGGAGTATTTACAAGTGACTTTTGTTCTTACTTACATTTTACAAATGTTATACCATGTTACTATAGCCCTTCTGGTAACACCCTTTTTTTCCCCAAGTAAGAATAAATGGGAAAAAGGAACAGTAAAAACAAGGGTACAAATGAACAAATGTTAGGATTAAAAAAAGGCATCTTTAAGGAAAAACTGTAAGTAGTATTACATAAAACAGAATAAAGATATTCCGTCCAAAGGCTTGGTTTTATAAAAAAGAGAGGGGAGAAGTGAATGACAGCACAACAGGAACAAATTAAGACTGCAAAACACAAACCTAAGATTTTAGGCTTTAAATTTTTAGGAAACTTTTTGCCACTTCTCAGCTAGCACTATGTACAACAATACTTTGTTGTTAACAGCATGTAAAATGCAGAAAAATGATCTGGTGACTCCATCTATGGAGTTGCAAACAAATATAGGGATACTTTGATCCCTCTGTAATCTTACTTAATGTTAGCACACTCGCATGGGAAAAGCGGAACACGCCTGGATTTGACTGGCAGAGATCAAACCCCAAGTGACATGTACTAACAAAAATATTATTCTTAATACTGCTTTGATGTCAAATATAGACACAGAAATGACAGAAGTCTCACAATAAATTATTTCATAGTAGTTGCAATGTACAGAAATAAGAATTTCTTTATTAGACTTGATTACCTATTTTTTCATCAATTTTTTCTTCTTCTAGTTCTTCAGCCTCTGTTGTACAACGGTATCCTTTTTTCTTAAGGATATGGCAGATAAGGATCCCCAAGAGACCCATGATGAAGAAAACAGGAACCAAAGCAAAGGCAATATACTCTAGGTGTTCAGGCTTGCCATCATTGCCATCCACTTTAGTTGTCAAAGTAGTTGTCTGTAAGCCATGGCTCGACAAAACCCACGGAACCTCTCCATCTATGTAAATCAATAAATAAATGTATCACTATACACTGTAAATCACTTGAAAAAATTCAGAAAATTACAAGCATGACCAAATCTCACAGTACCTTCTGCAACAAAGAGGAAAGCACATACTCTACTGGCTGACAACTTACACCAGAAACAGGAAATAATCCCTCTTCACTAAACAATTACAAACATCTAACACCCAAAAAACCTGGGTGATATTTCTTCAATATAACAGTGAAGAACCAATCATACTGTAGCCTGACAGGCGGGTAATCTCAAATAAAGCCTCACATTTCACAGAAGAATAACACTATCATTGCTCCTTGTTCACATCAGCAAGGAAAATGCTACAGTATTCCTCCAGCCCAGGAGTTCATGCAAAATTATCAATAAAATGTGGATCCTTCCCTAATATGAGAGTAAATACAGGATTTAATATTGACCCTTGCATAGAAAAATTATCAGGTGTGAAAGAAATAGCCTTGATTTTTACTTTTCTTTTGACAGTGGAAATTCTCAAAAGAGCACCCACCCCCTACTCATCAGAATAAGGTGGACTCATTGTTTGTCTCAGATCTGGAAATCATTTTGTATTTAAACTTGACATGAAAGAATTCTTTTTGCTTGCAAAGAATTTAAGTTGTAGCATTGTCACACACTATATCCACATTTAAGCACGTTTGTTTCATTTAAGTTCTGAATTTCACAGATGTAAACTCCATGTTATAAACTGGGATTCTGACCTATCAAAAGTACAGAATATTTACATTAGAAGGGAAACTTGAAATTCATCAGTCCAAGTGCTGCTAAAAGCAGCACTGATTAGATCAGGTTTTGCACATAAGCTCCATCCAGATAATGAACATTCCACATCTCTGAACAATCTCTTCAAGATTAACACACTTTTAAGTCCAATATACACAAAGAAACTAAGAACACAGTACCTTCTCCCATATCAAAGTATAAAAAGGTCAACAGCTCAGATAAATCCAAAATTACACATTGCATACTGAAAACCTTTGCAAACCCTTAGAGCTTATACACATTCCCCACCCCATATAATAAAGACTTATATATTACTATCCCCAACATGAATTTCTACCTTCTATTCTTCTCCTCCGCTCCAGCAGAAAACAATTTTGTTTGAGTAGGAAATAATAACAACCAGAAAGTGTTCATTTTTTTATCCACCTATTTCCCATCTACTTGTATTGAAATGGACAAGGAAATTCACAATTGTTCCATTCATCAAACTCACTGAAGAATAGAAGTCAGCAGAAAACCATTTACATGACAGGGACACTTTCACAACACAAATGTCTAGAAATACAATCCTTTCCTTTTAAAAACAAAACAAAACAAAACAAAACAAAACAAAAAAAAAAAAAAAAAAAAAAAAAAGAGGAAGCCTCTAAAAATTTGCAGAAAGAGCATTATTCCACAAACGTTTCCTGCACTGTCTGCATAACTATGTTGCATTTGAGAAACACCAGTAAGGTCATAGACAGCAAAGAGAAGTTTGGTACTTACCCTAGTTTTTTTTATTCCTCTAGAAACAGTAAACCTTTTATTTTAAAACATTTCTGAATTTTTCAGAACAGTCTCAAATTGTCAGTTGGGTAGTATGCAATACACAAAACTTGCTCAAAGTGAAAACAATGGAAATTACTTGAAATAACAACTGATAAACCCAATTAGCAACAAGAAAAAAAAAAGAACTATTAAGCATTTTGCTAAAATAATTTCCTAGGAAATAGCAGAAATGCAGACAAATTGAAAGAAGCGCAAACAAATTACTGAACAGATATCAAAACTAAATGTTAAGCAGAATCTCAGGATATTTGCTTTGGACAAAATCAGATGGTCTAGTTTGTTCCCAAAATCAGAAGAGAAACTATTCCCTTTTAAGAGGGCAGCAATCCTACAGATAACTGTGTGCAGAATTTACCAACATGTAACCTTTGAAGCTGTAACACAGGTCTGAGTAGGACAACTGAAAAATATCTACAATTTAACACTTGAAGATTTCAGTTGTTTTATTCTGCAAGGAAATAGAAGACAGGAAAGGGTTAGGGATACAGTTTATTTTTTTTTAACTCATCAGGTAGCAACAGCCACAGAGTATCCCAGTTAATCAACAAAAGTAGTTTCATTTACTTTCGAGGCAGGAGAAAACCATCACACCAGAGAAGTATTACTTGGATGACTACAACACCTCAGAATCTAGGAAATACAACTGAAACAGTATACAACACAAGCTCTTAAGGGTATTAATAAATAAGCACCTTTCCTGTTCAAATCTAAGACAACAACAGGCAGATACTTTGGATTTTGTTGCACTGTATTGATTTTAAGAATGAATGGGAAACACCTCCTTTCTATCATCATCCACTTGCTAGTCAAGCCATTTTGTGGAAGGGTCAAAATTTATCCAACTCAACTTTGGATTTTCTGCCTCTCTTTGGATTGCCCAAACAATCAAAAAGTACCTATTTTCTCCATAACCATGGCAGGAAATTCCCACCAAACACAGAGAGCAAGGGGGCCTTACAACATGACTAGAGGTCCAGCCCTCTGGCTTTCTACATCATGGCTCACTACAATTCCTCCAGATCCAAAGTGGTTTTCAGAAGTCCCTTTCCATTCAGTTCTCAGCTACCCCAGTCACTGTGCTCCTGACAGACTGTAATCCTAAAAAGAGTTTTTAACTGGATTACTGAGATAACCAGGTTTCAAAAAACAAGGCCACAAAAAAAATTCTTTTGTTTTTAAGCAGTCATTTTACTGAATCAGCATAGCCTGAGGTTTGGCAAACTCCTCTGTTAAGACAATCCACTGACTGAGTATGCTGAAGTGGGGAAAAAACAATGAGCAAGAATAGACAAGTACATCTAGAACAAACATCCTAGAGTAATTGTAGTAACATGGAGCCACAGTCTCAGACCATGGTCAAAAAAAAAGGGCAGTAGCATTAATTATGTGCAGAAAAATTTTAAATGTGAGGGCAGTATTCAAGACTGGGGTGGATAAGGCTTTGAGCAACCTGGTCTAGTGGGAGGTGGTTCAAGGAGGGTTGAGACTGAACAATCTTTAAGATCCCCTCCAACCCTCAGCATTCTATGATTCTATTAAAAGAAAGTATAATTTCCAACATAATTATTTTTAAATCATCAACCTGAAACCCCGTCATCAACACAGCCATTGAAAACACAGATACAATTTAACACCATCACCACCCCCCAAAAGAGCACACTGTGCCTATACTTCCTCCAAAAGGAAAATTGTGCCTATACTGGCACTTTTTTACTGACAGAAGAATGTTGACAAAATTATAATTTATCAACTGAATGCTCAGTAACACAGATTAGTCTATTAAAAGGGTTAAGGTTTACACAGGTTTTGAACTATGAAGGAAAACATACTTAGAAATATTTTTTTCATTTAAAAATTCATTAAATTAACATGGATACTTCAACATACCAGATAATTTACATAGGCCTATGTGACTTTTCTTTGGTTGTAACTAAATACCTAAAAATTCAACGAGAAACAAACATTACTAGTAAAAAATTGTATCAATAACATTCCTATAAAAACACATTATTTACATGAAGTCCAGAAACTGCTTGATGCCATTCATTTTTTGCTCACACACAAAAACTCACCAAAAGCAAAGCAAAACTATCCAAGAAGAAATTAACTTAGCTGAATTGAGTACTTGGTGCCGTGTCACCTTACAAGCAGAGCAAAGCACTCAGCTTTCATTATCTAACACCCTACACAGTCTGCCCTCAAAACCCTCAGCAATTATGCCATAATGCAAAGCCAAGCCCTGAGGACCTAAACAGGCAGTACAATTTATGTGCCAAGTCACAGCTCCATCGTTCATTGTGCATTCCCCATTCCCTTTCCCCAGAGGCACATTACACTTCTGTCACACTGCTGACAGTTCACCTCAGTCTCGTGATGCATGATGCTGCTTCTCAAAGGTTTCCATCAGGCCATGGCAATCTTCCTTGACTTGAGTCAATTCATAAAGAACTTATTTGTTTCAGTGCTTTGCTGTCCTGGCATTTTTATACACCAGTCATTGTATACCAGTCTACATATGAAACTTATGTGAAGATGTGATCTAAATGAAATTATTTAGAAGCGATATTCAGCACACTTAGTGATGCTTAAGCTGTAAATAATAAGTTGTATTCATGCTACTAATTCAGATCCCACGTACTCATTTGCTTAAAAAAAATAATATATGCCAAGTACTGAAGTTGAATGTTGCCTGCCCTTACTTCATTCTTACCTAAGAAGTAAAATATAAAGATAGTCAACCTCAGACAAGTCTTTTGGTTCTAATCACTGTTACTCAGATACATTGGCAGTGTTCTTCCACCTCAGCAATTGCTCAAGACAAATTACAGCACCTTCAGGAAACAGAATATAAGAGGAAAAAAGTTAACAGATAAGTGGAAAAATATTTCATGCTTCATTCAATTGCAATTTTTACATGGCAAAGACAATTTTTTTCATAAAGCACATGAGAAATTTCTAGAAATATTTAATCTTAATCCTATCTTGCCTAAAGTGACTCAGATTCTTGAAAAACAAATCCTTTTAATAACCAAGATCAAAACAGTTTAGTTCTTATATTAGCAGTATACAACTCAGCATTAAAATAATGCACTGTTTTTCTAAATCTCCTATACTAGATCTAAGTAGAATCTACACCCATCTGATTATTTCAAGCACATTCCACTTGTTTTTGTATTGTTTAATTTAGAGAAAGTGGCCCATAAACAACAACATAATCTTCTCTCTGCTCTAGTGGTAAAAAATCCTCTTTAGTTACTCTGGATTTTGCCCATTATCCTCATGCCACTTGCCTTTTATGGCATGCCTTTTAAAAAAGTTTGTTTACATGTTATGAAATTGGTTATTTGAGCAATCTACCTGCTAAAAATAGATACATATATATTCACTATCTTCTTGTCCATGAAGCTTAAGGAGTTACAGGATGATATTCCCTGCTTTTAGGAATGAAAATGAAACATAGATATCAATCTGACAGTATACAGAAACAAACCACTGTTGGCCTTAATGTTAATTAATATTTAAACAAATTAAATATGAGAACATACAACCTATTTAAGTACAACACAAATGAAATGTGGTATGAGCACATGATCTGCTCAAACATCTCAGCTAAGCACAGCAGAAGCAATATCAGCTTAGGCATTTCTCCCCCTCCTCACCATTCATGGGCCAGTCTACCCAGCAGCAGGAAAAAGGGCCATCACTTAGGGTTCAAAATACTTAAAGAGAATATCATTTGCATGGGGGAGGGTTGGCTCTTATTTGGGGCTCTTCTGTTGCTTTGTCTTTTCCCTTCTTTCGTACCTGGATCACTTGTGGATCAATTCACCCCACAGACCTACACTGCTGCTAAAAGCATTGCTTAAGCTTTCTGTGGCAATGGCACAAGGAGAAATGGTCAGGCAGCCTGTGAACCCAGCTCCCCCTGCAAGGAAAAGACACCTGATGATGATATGTAGTCATCCTCTCCTGACTCTACAGGAAGTGTATTTTCAACTAAATTAAACACTCACAACACTTCCTACCTCCAGGACAGATATCAAAGGTGGATGGCTCATGGAATGATTTGGAAAGGACTTTAGGGACTATGTAATCCCAACCCTAACCATTGGCTAACACACTCACTGGATAAGATTGCTCCATCTGGATGTGCTCTTTCATTTACAGCATTCATTTTAAGTATCACTTAGCATAAAACTTCTTTCATGTTAAATTACATGCTTTTAAATTCAGGCATAAAAATAAAAACTCCTTGTTTATTAGGTTAATTTCCTAAACACACACTAAATACCTCAATTTCAAGAATTTAAGAAACTACATTTACTTTTAAAGTTGAGTTTTAGTGAAGTTAATTCAATGCCAGCTTGTATCTCCTAGCATTTCAGAAGTGGTGGATATTTCCCTAAAAGAAGGTCTAAATCCGTTACATACTTTCATTCAGGACCTTCAACTTACTCAGATATACAGCATTCTGTTAGAGCTGCAGTAGAGGTTTCTATTATCAAGTCACATATAATTTTTTTAGATTCTTAATTCAGGTGCTTATCAGAGAAATCATTTAGGTAAATCATTTACTCTGATGATAATCATGTATTCATTTAATACATGTCTTTAATTATTTTACTGATAGTAAACTTAACAAGAAGAGTTTGATGCAACTTCAAAATAAATACACTTTTTACGAGCTATCTGATTCAAACAGTACATATCTATTCTGGACACTAGAGTCAAACTGCTTTTGCAAAACTAAGCAGATGAAATTACTAGCAATTTCAACCACAAGGTAAAATATACCACTGCCCAAAACACACACACAAAAAAATAATGAGGAAACATTCGGGCTTCTCTGCCTTCCTAATCAGGTGGTAGCTACAGAAGAGAGCAGACAAACTAGAAAAGTCAGTAAAGAAGAGGTTAAAAAAAGTTCAGATATTTTCTAGAGAAAAAAAAAAACTCTCAAGTGAAGAAAACCTATTCCCTACCACTTGCTTTGTCTATTGTTCAAGGAAATTGTACATCAGGGAATATGCTTAAAGTGAATAACAAAGGAAAGCCACCTATCATCAAAGAAGAACATTCAACACATTTGTGAATTCCGCTTAACTTCTGGCTTCCTTGTAGTAATCAGAACCTACAACCAGAAGTGAAATAAGCAGGAAGTGAGATGACAAAAAGGAAGCCACATGATGAAGGAACATACTGACAACTAATAGCACACTGCCAACTGCCTTAGAGGTTACAGGGCTGATGAAGAATTTCTATTCACAAACTTCAATTTTGTCAAAAGCAATATCTCAAGAAAGTGAGCAGAAGGATCAGCCAAGTTTCCCTCCAGCCCATTCTAAATGCACCTACTTAGTGAACAGCAACAGTAAGGCCCAGGCACGACCTGAGACACCAAACAGCATCCATGGTGCCCAGCATCGTGCTCACAACCATAAAACACTGAGCTTTTCAGAGTGACTCAGGCCACAGCCTGCTAGGAGTTCTCACATTAGAGACATAATCTCTGGCTCACCAAAGTCACTACAAACATTTTGACTGTAGGCAAATTTTGCCGGAGGTCTGGGAAGAGAGCTTTCTACACTGAGGCAAGTCTCCACCCTGACAAGTTCTTTACTAATGCAAATTTCTTCTGAATTATACACCCTATCAACACATTCAGTAAATTTTTTGCAGAAAGTTTTAGACTCGCTTCTCTGAAAGCCTCAGGGTAGGGTGGGGATTCAGAAAGGAGGTACCTGCTATGTGCGGTAGGTCCTACTCACAGCAAAAAAAATACAGCTAAAAGTATTCCTGTATAATGCATGTAAGACTCAACGATTTTAAGCGCTGAAATAATTGCAATAAGCATTGCAATTCCCTCATAGCCAGAGAGAGCTTAAGAACCAACAGGGAAGACCAAACCTAGTCAATCATCAGTCACCACACCATGAAGGCATCTGACATTATTTAGAATTCTATGAGAAAAAAAAAATAACAGTATATCAAGCAGTTTTGTCCTGTTGAGAAAGGAGAAAATTTAAATATAAAGGGAAGTAAGATTTATCCTGTTCTTTGTGCTGCACAGTATGTGATTGATAATGCTGCATTAACACATACAGAGACAAAAAGCTAATGGTTCACTGTTTACCAGTACTAAATTACAGTGCTTATGGTGTAATTGCTTTGGAGCAGCATATAGCTCCTTGAGCAGCATATAGCTCCTACAGCAAAAATACACAGAACTGGGGCTTTACATTTGCATTTCTGTTGGAAAATTGTTCCTCAAACTTCACTTTTCAAATACAACACACTCTGCAAACAGCTACAGTACATTTAATAAAGCACATTTCACCAGTACGGCCGTTTAAAAGCAATGAAATAAAATCCTTCCTGGACACATGAGCTATTTCGTACTATTGCATATCACTGGTTAAATTTACAGGCACAATCAGCATCTAGCGAGCAGCACTAAATCAATGCCACCAAGCACATTGTATCAATGAATTTATGCATGCTAACAACAATCCTTACTAGTTTACAGAAGTCAAAAATCAATTTTAACCCAAACCAAAGTATCTCCTATGTGAAGAGGTATACTGTGATCTTGAGATACAGCAGATACATTGGTAGAAAGCATTTGTAAAACTCTGAGAAGAAAATTCTTTCACAGCTTTTTGTATCTCTTGTTACACTTGCCAATTTTTAGCCCGCATAAGAACAATCCTCTTCAGCGAGATATACAGCTAAATTGCTGCTGTAGTTATTAAATTCTACAAATGCACACAGCATACCAAGAGTCCTCTACCCACCTTCAAGTTCAATAAAGCAATCATGAGTACAAACATTTGTAAAAAGCCAGTATAAACCTACATACACACATCCTTTCGTTTACTAAAACATCTGTTTACAGCCTCTTAAAGATACCACTAGCATGTAAACTGTATAGCAATTACAGCAGGTATCAACATGCAGCAATTCCCTGAAGTAACAGCCAAAGAGCAAACTAGTTTTTTATCTGTTAAAAATATATATATATATATATATATATATATATATAGGGTCATGATCAAGAAGAGAAAAAAAATCCACTATTTCTCTCCTCATAGTTTACATAGAAAACCTCAGGTCCTCAGACAGCAGCTACCAGGCAACATAAATCTGAAATTCAAGGTGCATAGTGGTACTTATTTCTTTCCACTCTCCTGAAGCATTGGACGACAAGCCTTCCATTCCTCTTGCTTTCAGAAAATAAACAGCAGGCAGCCGATATCTCAAACCCTTCTGACCAAGCTTGCCTGAACCAAGTAAAATACAAATATACAAAAAGAATGCCAGAAAGACAAGAAACACTTCTGGATTTATTCTTTGCTAGTAAGTATGGCCATCTTAACTGTTTCCACTAAGTTGAAAGTTTACTCTCAAACAAGTTTGTACACTCTTACTTATGTCATACCTCCAGAAGGTAATACAGCTGATCAAGCTGAAAGTGGAAATGAGCATCAATTTTTAATACATGTGTTTGAGCATCACAGACAATGCACCAAAAAAAAAAAAAAAAGAAAAAAAAGAAAAAAAAAGCACTTCAGACTACACTGGCAACAAATTCGGTTTCATTTTGAGATTATTAGCAGCATAACAGTTGTGGTTAGACATAAACAAAGAAAATGTCATTTTAAACTAACTTCCTTGGTGATTTTATGTGTGCAAGTGCTCTTCAGAGTTCTCAAGGGTTACAGTCAACTTTTCATTCCCAAAACCTAAACACTAAGCCAAGCTTAACTTCACAAGAGATGATAAATAGAAACAATTCCTTAATGCACTTCTATCTTAAGAGCCATCCGATCCCAGATAAAGTAAATCAACTGCGGAGGAGTTGTCAGACTCGAGCTCGCACAGCTCATCATAATTTTTGGCTGGGTTTTTTTTCCCTTTCGCCCCTCCTGGCCACAATCCCCTATATCAGCAGGCCGGGCTGTCGCGACATAAGCACGGTGCGATCGCTGAGGGCATCGCAGGCCGGGCTGTCGCGACATAAGCACGGTGCGATCGCTGAGGGCATCGCAGCCCGCCCGAGCGGGACCCGGCGGCGCCCGTCCCGAGCGCCCCCGCCGCGCTGCGCTGTCAGGCGGGAGAAACTTCAGCCGCGGAGCTCTGACCTCCTGTAGCCCGCTGCCCCGCGCTGCCCGGGGCTAGGGCGGAGGGGGACGCGCCTCTGCCTTGCCGCTCTCCTCCCTCGCTCCCAGCAGGGACTCGAACGCCGGGCACCCCGAGGAAACCGCGTGGGGCCCCGGCAGAAGCAGCGGGGTCAGCCTAGACATCCCAGCGGCGAGTGAGGCCGTACTGCCCGCCGAGGTCACAGCCCGCGCAGCGGTACAAGGGCCGCCGCCGGGGAACGAGCGGGTCGCGGATTGAAGCGTCCCACCGCGGCGAAGGACCGAGGCCGCAGCGACCCACCGAGAGCGGAGCTGTTGCCCAGCCCGTCAGCCATCAGGCCCAGCGATGGCGCAGTCGGCGGGATCCCGCCGGTCGCTGCCGGAGCCATTCCCGGAGCCATTCCCGACGCCTTGCCCGCGCTGCTGCGCGCTGGCAGCGGAGCCGCTGCCGCCCTGCCCTGCCCGGCCCGGCCCAGCGGCGGCGGGGTGCGCCCTGCCGCACGGCGCCTGCGCGGGGCCGCCGGCCCGGGGCGGTGCTGCCCCGCAGCGCCCGCCCTGCCACAGCTGCTGTGGGAACCGCCGAGCCGGGGTGCCCGTGCCAGCCTTAGCAGGGGCGAAGGCGTTTGTTGTACACTCCTGTGGGGCTTACCCCAAGGGCCCCAGTCATAAGTTTATTATTACAACTCCCAGACGTGGTTTCCTGAGCCCGGCAACCGCAATGCTGGGGTGCAGCGAGGGGGCAAGATGGGCGCGGGGCATCGTGTCCTGAAGAGCCCGAGGTGACTCCTTGACCCGTTTGCACGGTATTGGTCTTGTGCCACAATGGCTCCCGAGTGCCTGGGGTCAGTACAGGGCCACGCTTATGGAACTGCCCACGGGGCAGCCTCTCACCCGGGCAGCTTTGGGTGTGTCCCCCTGTGGGTGTCAGCTGTGGCCAGGGAAGGCTTCTCTGCCGCCGCTGCCTCAGCCTCAGGGGGTGCTCGCTGTGCTGGCAGCTCCTGGTGCCGGGGCTGTGTCAGGAGCAATGCGCACCAGCATGGAGTCTGTTACCTGCATGGAGGTACTCGCTGTTAGGGCAGGGCAGCGCACCTGCCCCGAGGAGCCACAGGGCCGTGTGGAAGTTGTAGCCACCACAGCAGCGTTATCCAAGCATTCAGAAACTAAATGTGGCCCTGGATTCACTGTCCCTTAGCATGTGGGGCATTGCTTCCACTCACTCTCTTACCTCTTACCATACACCAGGCCTGAAATTCATGCTTTAATCCTTAAATCCTCACTGCTAAACTTGAACTTAGTTTTATACTCTGGTAAACTAACTCCCCTGCTTAGAGCTTGGCCCACTTTGTATTTCAGCATCCACAGCTGGACTTTCCTACTGACGTGGCATAAAACTAAAGACTTATTCTTGTACAAGGCAGAGGCAACTATAGCTTCCCAGTACTTCCAAATAGAATACTCTAAATTATTCTTACCTAAATAATTTATTTACTTGCTATTACTGTTTTTGAATACCTAAAGTAAACTCCACTAATTTAAGATACAATATTGCAAAAATTATTAGGACAGATTTTTTAAATTTTTTTTTCTTCTAGTACCAACATTGTGCGCAGAAATACTCTTTTTTCTGCATACAGTGTTGGTACCAGATGCAAAAACATTCAGCCCCTAACTAGACCCATCCACAGGTGTCTACCTCAGAATACCAGACTGCCAGTTTCCTGTTTGGGACAAGAACCCCAATTGATACCTCCTACCCTCACTACCTCCCAGCCTCCTTTTCTAGGAAAAAAACATGCAGAAAATTTTGTTCTCAAAAATAGTACATCAGTACCATTTCTGCAATAGAAAAATAAGTGCTCTGGAAATAGTAAAAGTTTTAACCCTTTTCTTCTGTGCCTGACTGTCAGCTCTATTCATGGTACTAACTGTAGCCACTATTTTTTATGCAATTTTTTTTTTCAGAAATACAAATATTAAAAGATTAGGGTGATTCAGTATCTGAGATGTTTATAGTTGGAAATAAAAAGAAAAAAACCTCTTCTCAGTCAAGTAGCTGACCAAGAACATGAAAACTCAGATGTTTTCTTACTACTCAATGCAAGACTCATCTGTTTATTAACCAAATAATAAGGAACTTGCAGAGCTGTCCTTTTCAGCACAATAGGCAGTCAAGCAGCAGGACACAGGGTATTTTGCACTTTTAAAAACAATCATTTCTTCCTCTTGGGTTTTCTACACAAAGCACTGCTGCTTACCTCAGTTGCTTCTGCTTTGCCTCTTACATTTTTATTTACTCTTTTTCTGAGGGTGTGGTTCTCTGTCAGCTGTTCTAAGTGTCATAAAAGTGACAGACTTAGAGAATTACAATCTTCCTTTTCTTTTGGGTAAAGTGCAGCACTGCAGATCCCAACTGGATCTGAAAAGGAAATGGCAAAATGCAGCAGGATTACTGAATCATGTCTGTCTACATGAAACAAGCAACAAGCTCTCCAGAGGCAGGCTTTAACTCAATCTCCCTCTGCCTTCAGAAAGAAAGATTGTGCATTTTCTTTTATTTTTCTTCCTTTTAAGATTAGAGAACTAATCTGGGTTTACAAGCAGGGAAGGGAATTGGCACAATTTCTGAGGCAGTAGCTTCCTGCCCTTCTTTGTCCACTGGAACAAACACCCCTGGGCAGGGGGAAAGTATGAAATTAGCTTTGCCACTAGAAGAGCTGTGAAACCACCCATCAGCTTTTATGAAAAATAATAAATCTCACTCAAAACATTACCAAGTTTCCTTAACAGTCTCAAAACTAATTTTCAATGAGGTTTAATAGCCCCAGTCTATGTCAGTTATTTCTTCAGGATTTCTAGAATGTATCTTAGGTTTGTTCCTATTACTAGAAAATGCAATCAGTTGGGAAACATGCAAGCAGATTTTCTATTGCAAAGTAGTCAAATTTTGTTCAAGTAGTATTTGGCTCTACCCGCTACTAATTCTGGAAACTTAATGTCCAAACTAAATTCCAGTGTTGATTTTCTTTATTGGAAGATCTTTCCAGGATTTCATTTTTATTAGTAATAATGCATGAACAAATCAGACAACTAATAATCCTCATTTGTAGAAGTTACAGAAAGAATAAGCATTGGCAGAAGTAAGAAGACAGGAACCATTGTTTGCACATCTTAAGTAGTGTGGTCTGAAACATCAAAATAAAGAGAGTGAAACTGGGAATCTCATGTCATCAAGCCCTTTCATGTGACTTAATGAGATATTTTATACTGAACTAGCAGGATGCTAATTTCAAAATTAATTATCTGTATATGTGTAATTACATATTCAAATCGATCTCTTTCAGGTATGCACCGATACCTCAGTGGAAAACTAATTAACCCTCTTGCTAGTACTAAAAAGCTGAAAAAACCTCGTCACTGCGCTAAAGTTAAGCCAGAACACTTTCACTTCCCTGACCGGGAATCGAACCCGGGCCGCGGCGGTGAGAGCGCCGAATCCTAACCACTAGACCACCAGGGAGCGTGCGAAGGATTACGGGCGCTGGCATTGACCCAGAGCCAAACCGTGAGACTTTTGAAAATTATATATATTCCCACATAATTTAATTGCTCAGTTCTATTACTAGAATCACAATTAAGACTCTGTTTTCTAAGCATCCTTTCTACTAGCATTCTTTGTATGTATTATCTATATATTCAAGGCAAAAATACTTCCAAAGTGTTTTAAAGCTGCATTCAAATGCCAACAGTATTTAAAACACTTAAATACATTAAAGAAGCACTCATTGGGAGTGGTAAGTTACCTGACAGTAGTTACTTTATAACTTGTGTATTTGTTTATGGAAAATTATGTATTAAAAGTAAAAATTCCTAGACACAGACAATATAACTCACCTTGGTGTTCCATATTTGGGTGCATGGTGCTTAGCTGCCTAGTGGAATTAAATCCCAACACTTGGAAACACTTGGTGTTTCTGACTCAAAGTAGCTATATTATGAAACCATTAGTGATGTAAAAGTGGTAAGGAACACTCTCAGCAAACTATATAAAAGCTAGATTCCTAATTAGTTTTTTCCACTTTTCCCAGCAAGCAGCTGTTCCTGAAGATGAAAGTGAAAGCATTGCTGAAAGGTATTGCTAATGGGCAACCTGGTCTAGTGGAAGGGGTGTGTTCCCTGCCCATGGCAGGGGGGTTGGAACTGTTAAGGTCCCTTCCAGCCCAAGCCATTCTGTGATTCGATGATTCTTACAAAGAAAAATAAATCCCTAAACCTAACAAAGCTATAAAGAAGATACAGTTCTTCATTAAGATTCTGAACTTTATACTCAAAAAAATTGCCCAGTTTTACAATATTTCAGTCATCAGGTTGAGAAAATATCAGTAGAGGAGCTAAGTTATAGAGGTAGTATATTTCCAGAAGAAATCTCTCTCTCCTGCTTACTCTCTTTGCCTCCCTGTATTTTTCATGACACTTCTAATGCAGTAATCAGTTTTGTTACAGGACTTTGTAAGCAGAAATTCAGTTTCAGTTTTAGCTGTACATGTGTAAGGTCAGGGGTCAGGTGGCTGACATCTTTCTGGGAAACAGTTTACGCACTAGATTTTGGTTTGGGAAGGACTGTCTTCCCTTTATTTGTAATGAGTTCCACTGATGAGGATAAGATCTGTTTCTCTGGTCCAGAGAGGAAAAAAAAAGAAATTGACTTGGTTCTACTTGCCAGAGAAGGAGACTAAGGTTATTGATGCTGTGCCAAGGACAGAGCCAATACTTTACAATCATTTGCATGTGGATTGGAAAAAAACATTGGAAACCAGAATTGGAGCCCAGCACACCCCTCCAGGATGCCAGCCCTCAACGTTATAGCAGTTGTGGTAGGGTATAAAGAGGGAAGTGAGGCCATTAGATTTAATTCTTAAAGCTTAAACTATGCTTAGTTTAAGCCATGTTGTGGTTGCCATTATATCTGCTGAGACGCCAGTTCCTGTCAGTACTCAATAGGTGCTCCCCAGGAATGCCTGGTAGACAGAGCTTTCCTCAGGGCACTGAAGAGTGTTGATGTTCTGGATGCTAACCAGGTTTTGGCCGGATATGCCATTAACTTGGTGCTAGGCTTCAAAGCAAACATGTCTTCAGTGCCTTGGGAGGCTTTATGCTACAGCTCTTAGGAGGCTCAGGTTCTTCCTAAATTAATCAGCAGCTTTGGGCTTTAGTGGAGTATGAGGAGTTGTATGTTATTAGATCAGTTCTTTGGAACACAGAGGAGAGAGAGGATCTTGACAGCTTCTGAGTTTGACAAAGGGGTCACAAAAAAACAACTCCATCCTAGGCTGAAAGGAGTTTTGAAAGAAGATTAGTGGTTTTGTGGAGAACCGTATTATGAATAAATAATGTACACAGTGGCTTGCTTGGGGTGGGGTAGAGGCAGAAACTGAAGTAGCACAAAGTAGATGGAGTTCCTACAGATGACAGCTTTTTCCTGGGTTTTATGTGGACACATTTGTTAAGGAATTCATCACACAACAGTAAGCAAGTAAAAATTAGCATGTAAATACTATATTAATATTTTATATTGTGATGCTAAGTACATTTAAATTGAAGCTAAAATCTACAATACTGAAACCAAAATCCAGTTCCTATTCCCCATTCTTATATTATTATGAATTAATCTGATGGACTTTGATTTTTTCATAGCTGGACACTTATTGAGGAATTCAACAATAGAAGTGGGAGTGGAAAACTGAAGGAAGCTCAGTAGTATTGTGTGCAGTGACAAAGCATGAAGGGATTGGCTTCATTAGTGGCCTCATTACAAAGTGTAGTCTCAACTCTGCATGCCTAAAACACTAAGTGTACATGCAAAGGGAAATCTGGAAGTACTCTATTAATATTTTGATTCAACTCTAATAATTTTGGCTACATTCATAAATGGAAGTAAGAAAGTAACTGGGGAAGTTTGCTTTTGTATTTTAGCTAAGAGGGAAGCAGGAGGGATGCATGGAGATGCGTGGAAACCTGGAACCATTTCTTGGTTCTTCAGTGACTCTTGTGGCTGTGTAAAGCAGGGCAGAAAGTATTTCTGAGTGGAGTCACTCTCCATCTTCTGCCCAGGGCAGACTGGCATTGCCTTAGAAATGTTTTCCACTTCCCAGAGCTAGTAAAAAGATCAATACAAATTAAAAATATGGGATAATCTAATTAACCAAGTCTTGTTGATTTGTTTTATCTAGCCAGTTTGAAGATATTTATTTTCCTCCTCTTTTCTATCCTGGCTCCTAGTAAGGAGAACAGAATAATTGAAAGTTGAATTTCAAGTTAAATTATTTTTAATGCTCAAAACTTCAGATAAAATTTGAAGTAAATCTTCTTAGCTTCTGAAATTTGATCATCAATAACAAACTGTGTATCCTGCAAGAAGATAGTAAATTTATTTGAAAAGGAGAGTAACAAAGTATTTTGTAAAATATAAATATTAATTAAGTTTCCATGTACTAATTCTGGAGTGGCTCTAGCCAAATACAACAAAGAGATTTGATCTTTGCTAAAAATGGATTGCTTGGCAGCCTTTTTGTGCTTTTTTATAGATCAAACTTTATAAAGAAGTCCTGTCTCCAGCTGTCTCTAGCACCATATGAGAGATAGCAGTTAAATCATTACAAGAAGTGATTAGTCATGGCGAATATGCTTACCATGGACTCTTTAATAATCAGCTTTGTACTGCTTTTGCTCTCTTATGATTTCATGGAACTGTTTGTCTGGGAGGTGTTTTTTAAATGTATAAAATGTTAATGTTAAATCAATAACATTTTGATTATTTTTCCATACTGGGTCTGATATAAAAGTGAAAAAGGTAGCCAAATAGCAGTAACTTGTGCAGATTATGCCACATCCAGCTTTATTAAAAAACCTGCTGAAGACTATTCATTACAAAGACTAGGCTAGGAGAATGCAATGACAGTAAACTAGCAAGGAGATATGGCATAAATACATCTGTGTGGCCTTCCCATCTCAAGATTTATGGTCCTAGTGTGTCAGAAGCATTTACACTTAGGTCTACACTGGCTAGCCACTTTCTCAATCCTCAGTTCAGAAGCTATTTCCTAGTTCTTCATCACTTATAAGTAATATTCTCCAGAAAATTTAGAATCTACTTCTAGGAAACTTCTGAACTGGGAAAAAAAAAAAGGGGACGTAGACCTCCAAGAGACCTCTAGCAGAGGACTTAAGTGCCTCAGTTAGTAGGCTGGAGGCTTACTTACTCATAACAAGCCTTGCTTTAGTTAGAGCATGCTGGCTGTGCAGGTGGAATAGCACATTCCTTGAAAATAATACTGAGGCTGAAACTATCACAGTAGAATAAAACACTGCAGCAGTAACAGTTCCTCATTCATTTGCAGAGAATGAAGGTCAGGAAAGTGATCTGTTAGCCTGATCTGATTGAACTTCTCATATTGGTTGACTGAACTCTTACCTACAAGATTTAAGCTCCTTAAGGAAGAATACATAATATGGGTAAAAGCCCAGAGCCAAGTACATAATCACTAAATTACAATTTAAAGTCTTAGTAAGGACAGCCTTTATTTCCTCCAAGATTTCAGAAGCACACACTGCTTTAGGCAAATGTGACTCACCGAGTTTGCATGCAAGGAGTTTGGTTTAAAACTCAGTGAAGAACAGATCTATCGAGATAAACCTCAAATCTTGTTGGACCTGTTTATTTCCGCTGCTTTTGATATGAAATTCTGTAGATAAGAAGCCACAAACTGACTGAAAAGCTGTAAGGAGAGGGAAAAGATTTCCTTTGAATTCCAGTTTACTGTTTTCACAATAGTGTTTCTATTTATATGTATAATCCCTGGTAGGGCAGCTCACCAATTGTTTAGAGACTGAGAATACTTAAAAGCAGTTGTACACAAATAAATGTAGAAAAATATAAAAGCTTGAATTCAGTAAGATATAAAGTGGTGTGGTGGTTTGACCAGGAAGAAGTGGGAATTCTGGGAAGCCGTGGTCAAACCAATGGATGTTCGGAGTTTGATATAGGCACCTGGTGTGACCAGTGTGGTTTGGACACACCTCCGAGAATACACAGGGGTTAAAAAGCAGAGCTTCGGCCCTGAGAGGCTCTCTTGGGACGTCGAGGCGAAGAGGTCGGATCTCCCTCCCCTGTCCAGCCGCTGCTGCTGGGCAGGGGAGGGGCAGCCATTCGGTAGGCCCGGGGCCTGGACAGAGATGGGGGTGAGAAGGCCCTCGAGGATGGAAGGGTGGAGGAGCAGCCCCAAGAGACATCGGGCAGCCATTCTCCCCCCAGGAGGGAGAGAGAGAGAGAGTCGGCGTCTGAATGTGATAGCAGCCGGCCCAGGAGGAGAAGCGGGGGGGGGGGGGGGGGGGGGAAGAGTGCCGGCAGGCCGGAGCAGCAGCAGCACCTGTGGGAGTAGGACAGGCAGAGACTGAAATTTTTAACCCTTTCTTACATGACTGGGGCCTTGCAAAAATGATAATCCTCCTCGGAGTTGAATAAGAAGGGAGATAAGAGATGAGATGAGACAAGGACCTGGCCCAAAGGATTGTGGAGACGATTGACTGAGTGGGGAGAGATGATTGGAGTGGCCTTTTGGCTGGACTTTTCTTGTGGCCATGGACTCAGTTTGTTCCTGTGACACAGAGACTGCACTTGGGGGGGAAGCAGTGCCTCAGAACCAGGAGGGTTCATTGTGGGGACCCCTCGGCCCCAGGGGGTTGGAAAAATATGGGGGGGGACAGATGTCCCAAAACAGAGGCTGTGCCTTTTTGGAGTGAGACAAGGCATCCTTAAAACACAACCCTAAAAGCAGCTCTGGTCCATGCACAGTGGTGAGAGCACTGAGCATGGAAGGAAGATGTCACAAGCGGCAAAAGGACTTTTCCAGGCGGTGCCGAGTGACATTGGAAGCACAGAGGTTTCAGCGTGTTTCCAGGGGAAGCCTATGGAACAAGAAGGACTCCTCTCCTCTTCATGGACTGAAGTTTGAGTATTCTAAAGGGTGGTGCCAGGCTGGGCAGTTGGTGATTTGGGAGAATGTATCGGATTGGGAAATTCTGGTGGTGGGGAGGAGGAAAGTGTTTTTGTAAGGTTTTCAATTTTTTTTCTTTTCCTTATAGTTTCTTCCTATTTTCCTGTAGTTTAGGTAATAAAGTGTTCTTTATGCTTAAGCTGGAGCCTGTTTTGCTTATTCCTGGTCACATCTCACAGCAGACACCAGGGTGAGAGCATTTTCATGGGGGCACTGGCTCTGTGCCAGGCTCAAACCATGACAGTGGACATGGCTGTATGGATGCTTATTAAATGTAACATGGTAAGTACTATTTGGGGATTTCCTAAAATAATGTGAGTATTGGGTATTTCTGCTGCTTCTTATCTTGCCTTCTCTGAGCCTAATGGTTCAGTAATCTTCACACCAAGGTAGCACCTTGCATTAGCTCTTCTTCTCTGAAAGAAAATAATTTATTGACAAGAACTGAAATCATGATTTCACTATCTGAAATTGTGCTGATTTCTCATGCACGTTGGATAAACTACCTGAGAATGTGGACCTGAAGCACATTTGATTCAGGAATTGATTCCATTTTGAAGCCTGAGAGGGAATCAAGGGGATAGAGGGGAGCAGGAGAGGCAGGTGGGTGAGAGTTTAGGGAAAAGTCAATGGAAAGAGAAACTTCTTAAATCTGGTCAGGAAATAATATCCCCTGATGGTGAGAACGTTTAAGATTTGGACAGATTTTTCTTTCTCATTTAAGGACAAAGCTGAGATCTGAAGTATGATGAAATCAGAGTAATTTTTGCTTTAACAGTTCATAAGCAGTCAGTGTTTGTGATAGCTTTAAAAAGGTAAAATATATAATTCTGAGAAGTTCCAGTTTTCCAAGGAATGTAGTATCTATGGATTAATCTTCTATTTTGTTTACTTTAAATTGATTAGAGTTTTCACTGAGGATAAAAAAGTCTATAATCAGGAAGCAAGTAGTGCCAAAGGCCAGCAGGAATGACAAGAGTCACTCTGGGGAGAAGGATAAAGCTCCACAAGCAAAATGGACTCTGGTTTTTTGTTACACTGCTGTTCCTTGTAACCCTGCTGTGTCACCTACTCTTGCTGGAGAATTTGAGACAAATATCTTTTAAGGGATTTTAATAGGTGTGTGTGATACTTTCATTAATATCAAAGTAATCTTGTAGATGAACAGATTTTTTTTGTTAGGATGTGCCCATACATATCAAAGCTTAGCAAGTTAGGTTTCTTGCCTAGGGTGATGGGAGGGGAAGAGTAAATAGTAAATTAATTAAAATATATTGTTTCAGATATTCCCAAACTGAATATTAAATGCAGTCAAACTTGCTGTGGTACAATAACAGAATAAACATTCTGCAGGAGGTGGGAACAGGCTCCCATGTTTGCAGAGGGAGGAGACACGTTCTAATCAAAAAACTCAGTGCTAGCCTTCTTTTCAGATGTTCACAAGTTGATTGATTTCCTTTTGGAACTAAAAGGACCTAAATCCATATGTTCTGCTTTACTAAACAGAGTCTTAATCAAAGGGTTGTGAAAGCTGAGCATTTCTGCTGTTTCTCAGCTGTGGATCTGTCCCCCTCTGTACAACCAGACAAACCTTTAGAGCAGCAGAAACTATAGTCAGCAGTACCTTGTGTCCTAATCACAAGGATATACAGCAATCACCTTTTTTTTGCTGCTACCACAATGATTATTTGACATTTTTTAGTACTTGAAACAGTGTCTAAGTATCAAAACACTACATAGCTTGATGATTTAACAGATTGCCAGAATATATAATTTCAGTATTCTGGAAGAACACAGCAATTGCTGGACAACTGAAAAAGAAGGTAAGAAACTCCTTCATAGATTGTCATTCATTCTTCCTTACTAATAGTTTCAAAAAATATATTTAACTTTAGGCTAAGTTAAATGTCTCCTATAAAGTGGTTTTGCTTTCTATTTTCAGGAAAAAACCCAATATATATATAGAGGATATAAACAAATCAGTTTCTTCCTGCCAGAGTATTTTCTAATGGAAATGGAGGCAGGAATGAAAATGTGCAAACAGAATTGCATTATAACCAGCTTAGGTTTGCAAAACATTATCTCAGAATAATGCAAATAATATTAATAGATTAAGATGAGGACAGCAATATGAAGGATATTTTTTGTATGAATCACTATGTACGCCAAACACTTACCTGCAATAATCATGACCTTAATAATCAGTATTCCAGGAGTAATGTGTAACCCAGACTTCCTCAAGAGAGTCATTACCTAAACTTATATTAGAAGCTAGATTGAGATAATACACTCTCTGTATTATCTGTATGATATATATCTTAATCATATGGATAATGTATAATATAGAGATATTTTCAACTAGAATTATGTTAGGTAAAAAGATTATTCAATCTCCTCACAGGGACTATATAGGCAGTGTACTGTACAAGAGATTTTTTCAAAAGGATTTGTTTGACCTTTATTGAGCCTCCCAAAGTGAACACCCTAAATTATTCCATAGCATCACTCCAGAGTGTTAAGTCAACAAAAGGCTTTGTATCTCCAAATATTTGCTTCTCGTATGATAGCACAGTACAAATAGGATTCCATAATCAGGAATTCCACCTGATGTTTATAAAATGTAACCTTGTCTCAGCTATTGAGCTCCTCTGATAAAGGTAAGGTCTTGCTGAATATTTTCACATTCCATGAGTTCAAAATATTTTGACTGAAAAAAATGCAAAGGTTTTTTTTTTTCCAATGGTGTTTGTTCCTACATGACTCTAACAACAAAGTACAACCCAGATGAAAACAGTGCTGCTGTATAAGGTCAGATCCTTCATTTAATCCTCGACTGCAAGGAACTCTGACAAGAGGATCTTCCTCCCCTTTAAAATACCCTTCTTCAAAACACAAATCCAACTCAAATAGTATTGAAAGTTACACTGAGAGAAAAAAACCATCACATACTAACAGTCTCTACACTTATTGTAGGCACTTCCCGCTTCTCTCCCCTCTCAGCTGTTCCTTCTGCCTTTCTGCCAGAACGGTTGTCAGAAGGATGCAGGAGGGGGAGCAGCCCCTTGGACAGCTCAGAGTAACTGCTGTATCAGATGAGGAGATGTCAGTGCTTTGGCATAGACTCACATTTGTGGTTAAACAGAGTGTAGCTTTTTACTCTGCCCTTCATGCAATTTATAATTGAAAAGCAGCAGAAGTCTAGCAGAAGAAAAAGCAGTAGTCTGAATAACAGTTTGTTATTAGGTGACAAATTATACCAATAAATTTTACTGATCATGTGGGACCCATGATAGGGCAGGAAAAAAAAACAGAGATGTGATGAGAACACACAGAATAGGAAGGGGAGCAAGAGCTGGTTAACTGGTACACTGCCAGTGCCATCATTGCTAAAGCTGGTGTGGAAACAACATCATGGTGTGTTTGAGTTACCCATGAGAAGAGATGGGAACAAAACTTGGGAGTGATTGAATGAAATCAGGGGGTTTCTGAAGCACAATATTCTGTTTCAGAATAGGTGGGGACATGCTGATTGCATGCTTGTCTCTTTGTTAAATCCCTAACTGGTTTAGCTTTGTGATTTTTGAAAGGGTCAGCCAAAGCTTTGACCCTTTTAGAGGACATCTAACTGATCTACTTTCTAGTCACAAAGTCCACAGCTGCTTCTGGAGTTGGCAGCACATAAATAAGGCTGGGTATCTAGATCAGTTCAGCTGAGCATTGCAGGGCAAGGAGCTCTGTACCTGAAAATAGGAACACAGATCTGTTTTAACAGCTGCAAAGGTTACCAGCTCCAATATAGTTACTGTGGTTTAATCATCTGAGGAAACATTGACATGTGATCCTTGCCTGTCACACAGATTGCTGCTTACAAGTCTTTCCAAGTAAGAGATAGTAGTATTTTCAGGTTACTTTAGGATGGTGGATTACTTCTGCTCCTTTGTGCATCGCTGAGTTATCCCTCCCCTCTTTTACACATAAGTAAAGCTTACATTGCTGGTTGTTTGTTTCTTCTGAGGGCTGTAATATTTCCAGTGGATGCCTAACAGGAAACCCATGTATAGTAAATCATTCTGTGGAGAACTGCCCTACTGACATCTGGGATTTTGTGTCATTCAGTCCTCACTTTCTCCCAACCTCTTTTTCCATTTTCTGACTTTTGTAGGTGTATATCAGTCTGTCCAGTCAAATGTCTATAACTGGAAATATTCCAATTATAGAATGTTATTATGTTCTCAGTATTTCTTTTTATTTCTTGATACTGGAACACTCTGGAAATAGGAATATTGAAGCAGTATAAAAAAGAGTGCAGTTATTTTTTATTCACTGATATTCGTTTTCGATTGTCTAAATCTAAAGAGAAGGAGAGGAAGGTTCTGCCCCAAATAACAGGAATACTAACACTACATTATCAAACAATTGTTATCTGGCAGAAACGGGGGGAATTTTTTGTAAGGGGGACCCGCGGGCGCAGCTCCAGCTCCCCTTGGAGCGGCGGATGCCTCGGCCGCTATTCCTGCTGTGACCGCCAGAGGGCAGCCTGTGCACACCAAAGCACTGCCTGACGCCTGAACTCGCCTTTGGAAGAACTTGGCCTTTGGGGGGTTTTAATTATTCTGCTTCCTTTTAATTAAAACTTTGTGCAGACTAAAAATGAAGCTGTTTAAAAAGCGTACTGTAGTGCAATGTCCAAATTGTTTGAGGCCATTTTAAGCCCTACTGTGCAAATTTCTCAGTATAGCCTTTCATTTAATTCTTGTATGCTTTCAGTAGGACATGCTTATCTCCTCTGCCAAGAGTAATCTCCATTAATAAGATGCTACATCTTTAAAGTCAGTTCCTTAATTGAATATTTTTTAATTTATTCAGGAAGAACAAGGTAGGGAATTTAGTGCTGCCTTGTAAGAGCAGCTTTCTAATGGAAATGTGGCTCTACTAACTTTCCAAATTTTAGATACTATTTCCTTCATCAACAGGACATCAGATAAATCTTTTGCATGTGAGCTCAGTTTTGCTGTCTGTAAAACAAATATGTCAACTTTAGTGGTGTAAACTGTGGAGTGTAGCTATATATTATAAAAGCATACTGTGCCAGTTTTTTTAAAGAACCGCCTTTCCCCTTTGATACTGCCATCGTGCCTCTCAGCCATGCATTTACAAGCCTGAGCATTCAATGGGAACTGCTGCAGGTTCAGCACTTTTGAGAAATAGCTTACTTAAAAGTCTAAAGTTGGATTTAGCAGCTTAACATTTTTGGGAAACTTGTTACGTTTTCATAACAAGTTATGAAAATTCTCATAACTTATTGTTGTTAAGGCAAATATCTATCCAGTATATTTATGCTGCCACCAGTTTTGAATTTTTTACTTTTACTCTAATAACTAATCCTGGTTAAGGAAAGCTTTCCTTTACTTAGGGTGAGAGAACTATCAGAATCCCTCTCAATCCCATTTCTATAACAGACAGCACAATTTTATTCGAATCAAGTTGTAGGCCTGGTTCTGCTAGATATCCAGAAAATTACCTAGGGAGGGAATAAATTTTAATCACAACCAAACTAAAGGACATATATAAAAATAATGTACCCTACTCACTTCTTTCATAAAGGAATTAGGTGAAAATAAACTGCATATTACTCTTGAATTCCATGAAACCATAAGATCAAATGTTTCTTTTTGTCACAGCATAATTTAAATCATTTGCACAAGAGGTGAGTTCAAGATCATGCATTTTTTAGTCTGACTAATTTTATTTTTCACTTCCGCATGTATTTTTGGTCTTTACCAAAAGACAAGATGTAAGAGAAGGGCAGCAGTACAAAATACACTTGAAAAGAACTGGCATTAGCTCTTTGTCCTATGTGTTGAACAAAGATAAGTTAATTTATCCTTGAACCTAGAAACTGAATGCAGTCTAGAACAAGACAGAAAAGGCATGTTTTCATAGTTCTGCTGCCACAGGATCCAAGATCTGCCTGACTACCAGAGATCAGGAGTCTGTGCCAAACAGTGGAAATTATAAAAGACTTTCAGTTGTGAACAAGTAGCTTACAATAAACAATGGAGCAAAAAATTTCAAAGAGGAAACATAAAATAATCTGACATATCCTTGGGTTAGCTGGTAGATAACAGAAGTGGAGAACAAATACTAAAATTCAAGCCATGAATACAATAACCACCACATCCTTCCTTTTCTTCCCCTGCTTCCCCCTTCCCTTTCATCAGGTTACAAGAGCAGAGCTTTATTTAAGACAACATCCTCTTCTTAGGGCTATATGATCTTTTTGAAACGTGCAATGTGCACCACAGTTTCCCAGTCAATCTGTGCTGTAGAATCAAAGCTTTTTTCTCTCCTGCCCCCTACTAGTATTTCAAGCTAGTGATGAAAGTGAAAACTAATAAAATATCTTTAAATTTTCAGACTGCTTAAAGTAGTGAAGTTAAGACAAGTGTGTACTCTAAGCTCTGAGAACCCAAACCTAACTTTAACTTGTCATCAGTTATACTATATAATCCTTAGTCCTTTTATTTCTGTAGGTAACACAAATGGCTATTTCCCAGCTGGCTGCAAATGGAGAATGATCATGCACTAAAAGCATACTGAAAATGGGGGAACTGGGTAGAAGTATTTAAATGTAATATCTGTACATACAACAAGAAAATATCACTGGTTGTGACATTCACTTTCTGTTAGCATTTCACAAATTTTCTCTACATCTGTATCACAATACTGCAGAAGTCAGCAATGAAAAGTTTCGGTTCCTTGCCAGAACATACAACATCTCATAATTACAGAATGTATCAACCTCTCAGATTCACAGAATGGTTGAGGTTCGAGAAGACCTCTGGTCAAACGTCCCTGCTCAAAACCCACCTGCCCAAACCATGTCCAGATGGCTTTTACATATTTCCAAGGATGAAGACTCCAAAACCTCCTTAAGCAAACTGTGCCAGTGCTCAGTCACTGTCACAGTGAAAAGGTATTTCCTAATGTTCACCTGGAGCCTCCTCTGTTTCAGTCTGTGCCTCTTGTCCAGTCAGTGAGCACCATTGAAAAGAGACTGGCTCTTTTTCTCCTTTGCATCCTCCCTTCAGATATTTATATATATTGGAAAAAATCCCTCTGTAAAACATATAGTTGCAGATAACATAAAATTCAAAACTTGACTGAAGATATTGATGAGCACCATTAACATATTCATTGCTCTTCCTGTCTGCAAGCTAAATAAAGCAATTTGCTGCTATGGTGTTAAGGCTAAAGCCTAACACAGCTAACAGACAAATGCCATTTAGTTCATACTTGGTTTGAAAAGCCTGTGCAGCTGCAGCCACACTGAGCTCAAGTCATAACATTCAGTGTTCATTGAAACGTTTCACTTCAGAAAGTGTAGGTCAAGAGGGATGCTTTAAGTACCCCACACTCTGAAATTCTAGCATTAATATGAATTTAGTAATGATTCCACCTGTTTTGAAGAAGACCCAATTGAAGTTAGACACAGTATTTTGAGTTCCAAAAAAATAGTATAAAGTCAGCAAACTTACTTGGTTTACTGAATGGATATTTAAAGTTTTATTTTATCCATTTCAGCTGGGTTTGGTAACAGCTGGAGAAAAAAAAAGGAAAAATCCTTCATCCTTTATGTCTCCATTTTATCTGATTTTTAACGTGCAGTCAGCCATTTTTTCTTTAACTCAGTATCTAGGGCTTCTCATGAAATACTGTTGGGTTCTGAATTCTTTATTGGAAATTCACTTTTTGAAAGAATCACTAGGAAGGATCTTACTGTTAAGTTATGCAGTATTTTGAAATAATTTACACTGTATTGTTTTCTGTGGAGGGATAGAATGTAAGAAAACAAAGATAGTGCAGAAGGTAGTCTCACACCTGAGGAGTTGCAGCTGTACCAATCACCAAAGATCAGGAACAGGCCTGCCCTTAATAGGCCACAGCTGTGTCCAATAAGAAGACAAGTGCTACAATAGAGTTGGAATTTGTTTACTGTGCTCTGAAGAAGGAGTCAGTGCTGTGAGGAGCTGCATGTGAGAAAATCAACAAGAAGGTATGGGACTTTTGCAATAATATGACAACAGTTTTCATGAAAAACTGTTCATCACAGCAGCAACTACAGGCAGCAGTTGGCTATTCTTTCATTTTCAGCCTCTTCTGGTGTCATTAGATCATGAAGTTTTCAGGACAGTGACACTTTGCAAGTTGCAAGGTTCTGACCACTCTGCTCAGAGCAGTCCCAAAAGGTATTAGACAAGAACTTTTAAGGAGTTTTTCTCTGATGCAGCTGGGCCTATACTGTAATGGATCCTGATAACCATTTTGGTTCATCCTAAAGAAAACCTGCTTGATTTCTAGCCACCCTCAGGCATTCGAGGGAAAGAGGACATGTTCCAGGAATCTGTCACCTCCTTTGGTTGAGTCAGTGGCAATACTTTGTTATGGGGCTTTACAAAGTCAGTGTTGTAGTGGCCGTATCATTCTTCACATAAGAAAATCTTACTTTTTTTCCTGGGATTACTTCTTTCCTGCCTTTGATCAGCATGTAGAAGTTCAGTGACATTTCCACAAAGCCAGCTCTTTGCTCATTTGCCCCATCCTCTAAACTTGGGGGAAAAGGGATGTTCCAGTTGCTCCCATTGAAGCACTGTTGGAAAGCACCTGGATAGGATATCCCTTACAAGAATTCAGATTCAGGACTTGGCACCCCTGGCAAATTAACCTGCTCCTCCTGTATGGCACCTTCACAGTGACCTCACATTTCTCAGCAGCCTCACAACTCCTGCAACACAGCTCTGCATCTGCACCACTCTCAGGGTGCCTTGGCCTGTGCTGCAGAGTTAAACAGGGAAATCCCAGTCACTCCTTATGGCTCTCCCTGCAGATTTGCATCCCCTGGTCTAGCCCAGCTTCAGATAGAAGCTGATAAAATATAGGGGAAACCTCCAAAACACCTTGTCCTGAAGCTCCAGAGCACTCAGACTGCTGTTTCCCTTAGTACTTTGGGAAGTTGAAGACAGAAATCTTGTTAGGCAAGAAAGATGGTTCAGTGCTCTCTGCACTGTATGTTTGCTAAAAAAAATCTGTAAGAAATCAACCAGGATGGAGTGGCTCATCATGGCATCTACAGGAGATTCCAATCAAAACACAAGCTTAGTTATAGGAACTGTTTAGACAGAGCAGCACTTGGCAGCTCAGGCTTCTCTCAAAGCCACCATGCTATAATAAATATTCAATCAAAGCCATATTAACCTGTTCTTTACTTCCAGTAGAAGGAACACAGCCCATTTTCCTGAGTGAAATTCAGTTACTTTTTTTTTTCTAATTTTGCAACTGAGGTCAGATTTGTGTTCCATCAGAGAGGTCCAGAGGCCAGAGGAGCTGGGTTAAATGAGAAGGATCAAAACAATAGAGAAAACAGATGATCAGAAAAGCAGTCAAACAACATATTTTTTTCTGATTTTCTTGTTCCTCGGTTCCTCTGATGTTTCACCTTAACAGTTTTTCTGTAAGGGTATCATAACAATTATTTTACTGATCAGTAGTGAATATCAGAAGAATGTGCATTAACATTTTTGCAAGTGATGTGTAGAATTTCTCTTGTTCGCATGCATTCTGGTAATGTACTAATGAACTTTAAAGGTTTTCAAGAATCTTGAAAGGTACAAGTTATTATGTCTATGAAAATTTTAGAATCATAGCACATTTTGGGTCAGAAAGGACCTTAAAGATCTTCTAGTTACAATCCTTATCCTAAATTAGAGTGCTCCCGAGCTCATCCCTCATGTATCTTGACTATATGAAAAGGAATCTCAGTCGCCTCAGTCCAATGCCCGCGGAATGTGACGCTTCTAGCAACAGCGCTACTTTCTTCCGCCAGCCATGCTGCGGAGGAGGCGGCTGTGTCCCTGCTGATTTCCCGCGGTTATTTGGGAACGCTGCTGCTCCTCCTCCGTTCGGCGCAGCCCGGGGCTCCCCTCGGGGCTCCGCCGGGCCGGCAGCCGCAGCCCCACCTGACAGCGTTCAGCGCCCGGGAGAAAGAAATTATTAATCCCCCACTCTAAGCGAGGGCCCCGACCCGGCCTCGCCGAGCAGCACGGAGGCGGGGCCGCTCTGTCCGGCCGTGGCCTCGGCCCCGGCCCTGACCCCGGCCCGGGCAGGCGGGCGGGGCGGAGGTGGGGCGGCCCGGCGGGCGGAGCGGAGCGGAGCGGGGCGGGCGCGCTCCGGAAGAGGGAAGGAAGGAGCGGAGCGGTGGCGGCGGCTCGGTCGGAGCGGGATGGCAGCGCGGGGCTCGGCGGGGGATGACGCGCTGCGCCGCGCGGCCGAGCAGTGGCTGCTGTGGGACAAGGTGAGGCACGGCGGGCGCCATGAGGGTGCGGGCTGCAGAGGGGTCGGCGGCGCGGCGTGGCGCCCGGCTGTTGCACTGTGCCGGATTGGGGTGCGGTGAAAGCGCCTGTTTGCTCCTTTGGCTCTGCTTTCAGAGCTCTCTGACAAAGGGGCGCTCTCCCTGCGCCCCTCCGTGCATCCCCTCCCGTCCCGCGGCGGGGCCGGCGCAGCTGGGGCTGCGGGGCCCCCGTCCAGTGCTGCGGCACCGTCACCTGCCGGGCCGCCGCTGCTCTCGTGTGGAAGCACCCCGGCTGGTCTCTCAGTCTGGCTCTTAGCTGCACTGAGCGCCTTTTTCAAAAGGGCCTGTGTTGTTCCGAACCACTTCAGTCGCAGGGCAGGTGGTACACTTAAATTATTAAAGACCAGCATACATTGTCGTGTTACCTGTCTCTCACTCTTCAAAACCTCCTGGTACCTTCAAATTCCTAAAATATCGATCCCAAAGGACATGGGAGCTCACTTCAAAAACACTTGGATATATAGAGGCTGTCAGTCCTGTGTTTTTCAGGTGTTATTTCTCTTCCTGTTGAGACTTGCCTTTGGTTTTGACAGCACAAAATGCTGAAGTAAAATCTTCTGTGTGCTTCTGTTTTCCACATACCTAAAGAAATATCTTGTCATAGTGGTGTTCTGGAAATGGTCATAGAGTTGCTTGCTGCTGCCGGTCTCGCTGAGATGCAGGCCTCTATTGGGACATCTGGTTTGCAGTTTCCATGTCATGTCCCTTTACATATAATTTGTTCATTTGGCTGTGTGGAACTCACTGGCCATTGCCCCTCTTCAGTCACTAATGGGCTCCCCCAGGCTGAGCATTCAACAATGCTCTCTGAGTTTTGCGCAGCACACATACCTGTTTGGTAAGGCATCTTCTGCTTATTTCAAAAATATCAGTGGAAACATACATTAATTCTCTTTTTTAGTATTTTTCCAAGTTCTAAAGGATGTCATTAGAAGTACCTTGAGCTTGTTGTGATTCTTCATTAAAATCAGTAAACTGATTACCCAACCAGTTACTCAGTTCTGGTTTTATTAGTGATAGACCAGTGCCAAACCAATCGTCTTTTCAGAAATGCTAATGCAACATATCAAATGCCAATAAGCTTTTGTGCCTTTTTTTCCCAGTTTAATTAAATTTGAGAATATAGTTTGCTTCTAGAACTTCTTATTTACGTAGCTTCCCTGAGCAGCGTTAGTTGTACTCCTGTCTTCTGTGTAATAACTTGCTTTTCAGCTGTTTATTCTGATTATTTTGCTAAACCCTCTGGAAATCTAATGCAGTATCCCTTGTAGCATCTTTACTTTTGAAAGTTTAGCTCTCTGTTAGCACTTGCATCTTTGTCAAAGTAATAATTGACTAGTGTGCAATACCCATTGTTGATTGCTCAAAAATGATGAGGTATTTTAATTTCTCAGGGAGCTGTTGCATGTTTCTATTGAGCAACACAAAAATCAGATGTAACCCTTGTCCATTTACTCTGATATAAAAAAAAAGTTCCTTTTTGACTTGCAGAGATGGGTTAATATTTAATGATGATAAGCGCCATGTTTCTTACAAAATAATTGTCTGCAAGAGCAAGTCCTTATGGCTGATGGCAGTCCTGCTGACCTAACTGGAAGTTTCTACCTACATGGCAATTACTGTGCTTGTTACCAGGCTGTTTTCATCATTCTGCTCATTACAGTAATAGCATATTTTTCATTCTTTCTATTATCAGTCATAGAATTATGAATGGAAGGTAGCTTCTGGTTTTAGTAAAAATAAAATCTGTTTATTCAGAAGTTTTTCCTCTCCTGTAAAACCTTGTGGGGACTCCTCTATTGATGATAACTCTTTGGGCCTTCCTGTAGTGTAGATTAAAGTAAATAACTCAAGTGTTGCCAGGTGATGTTCAAGCTAATTGCGCTAGTGGTTATTATCTTGGTATTAAATCATCTGCCACTGTATTCACAGAAAATGGTACTCCCATACTCATCTGTTTAATTTGAGAGCAGAAAAAGCTGAGAGAATCAGAGAGGAAAGCTAGCACTTCGTCCTTCTGATACAATTTGGTCCTTCTTTGGTAGAGAAGCTGGGGAGAGTTTTTTTAAGCAGAAGAAAAAGCCAAAACCAACATTACTTTTTTACTTAGCTGTGTACAATGTCATCATAATGTTCTCCACAAAAGAAAAAAATAGGCAAATTCTTGGGAGAAAATAGCCATTAAAATGATAACAGTAGTTCTGGAAAAATCCTTCTGCTGTATTGAACAGACTTGGCCTGGCTGTTACCATTATTTGGTGTGGGGTGGAGGCAGGCAGTGGGGAACAAGTAAATTTATGCAATCAAGTTTTCAATTTAGAAAATTATCTGGACTGAAACTCTTATCACTTGAGCAGCCATTTGGACATAGACATTTAACCAGACTTTAAAAACTGGAGAATCCCTCTAGTTTCACAGTAGATGCCAAACCTGGGAAATTTCATTAACAACAACAAACAAAAAACTCCTTGGCTATGAGAACTGCATGATGCTTCTGATGTCCTTCTGCATTGACATTGCAGCTTCTAGTCTGTCAAACAGCTGTAGAAATGTGTGTGGTATCTACCTAAAAACATGCTCCCTTCAGTATTAAGAGATGACTCATGTGCACAAAGCTCACACAGAGAAATTAAAAGGTTTTTAGGCAGTGTACAAAACTGGATGCAAATGGTGTCATCCAGCTTTACCTTTGAGACATAGGCCTGATGTTAAAGCAAAAACTTGACAGCAACTTGTAAACAACCTGAACTCAGTTATGCTGTCCTATATATTCTATAACAACATAGAATTATATTTATTCTTACACAATATAATTACTCAATAATAATAGGTAATTGTGTCAAGCTGCCTGCAAGGAAATGTCAGTGCCAACATTCTTGGACTGGTAAACTGGCAATTTTTGCACTGGAGATCAGTAATTCTGGGGTACCTAATTGTTTATTGCACTCAAGAAGCTGAAATTTTTTTTTAATACTGCACTGTATTCTCCATTATGCACTCTGCTCATTAGCACTAAAGGCTCTTTAGCTTTTCCAGTATGTATTTAAATTATGTTGTTTGTCCTGTGGCAGTGGGTGCACAGGTCAGTGGTTAGGACATCCTGACTCTGGTCTTTGTTTGATGTGCAGAATGTTTATACCTTTGTATGAAAATTACAAACTCTCATGCCTACTGCTCTGTGTGTTTGCAGCATTTTCTGCATCTGCAGAAGATACATGGTTTTATATTTAATTTTTTTTCCTTTTTTTGCCTAGAATGATATGCTTTCCCTTGCTGTAAGCATACCTAGGTCATCCAGGAAATAGTAAAGTCTATAACTTTTATGAGTTCATTTAATTGCCTAGAAATCAAAGTTTGTGTCCCTTTGGAAATGAGAATCTTTGTACTCCAGAGTAATGAGCGTGCGCTCATGCAGTGAGTAACCTGCTGCCTCTCAGGTAATCATGTTGTCAGGAGTCTGCTACCTGCCACCTGTCCTCTTGGCTCTCAAGAAATCAAATACTGAAGTTCACAAGTCTCATGTTATTACATTGAAAAGTTGAGGCATACAGGACTTTGCTGATTCCCTAAGTCTGGAAGCAAAAAGAGTAATTAACAATAGAGAATCTGGAAGCAATATATCAAGAAAAGCAGTGACAGAAACTCCTCACTGTTCTCAAGTGGTCTGACTTGGCCTTTTTGTTACCACTCTTGAGTAATTTTATTTAGGAGTTTGTCTGTAGTTTCTAGGCTTTCATCCTGGGGTTATGTTTATTTTTGCAAGCATTACCTGCAAACATGTTGGAAATTATCATCTGCCCAGTCTGCTTAGTTTTGCTGCTACCTCTGGTGCTAGCCAGTCTTGGAACAAGGTTATGATTTAATTTGCTTTAAACTCTACATGTAGTGCTATAGAAATAACAAATATTTCTTAATAATTAGTTTACCTTACTTTCTTAAGTGTTTAGTTCTTGTGATGAGGAAAAATTCTCTGAATTGTGGAAGTGCTGTCTTTTGTTTGTTTTGTTTTTAAAAAAAAATAGAAAACATTAAAATGGACATTTTGGAAGTCTTAACATCCCAGATTGTGGGTGATATGCACACTGCTCTCCAGGTAGCACGTTCACTTAAGGAGAGAAGTGTAAAGTAAGTAATACTTGAGGTTATACTGATTTAAAATTAAGAAGACAGACTCATGCTGTTCTTGAAGTTGTGTGCCATGTTTTGATACTGAAACCCAGAGATTGGGACAGAAAGTCAGTTCTGTTAAAACGAACAAAACCTCATTTAGAATATCTGAATTTTGTGTCAACAGAATCCAAAAACTTACGCAATCGTGAAACAATTGCTTGCGGAAGGAAATGCCGGAGAACTGCAGAAATACTTTGGCTCACGGATGGAGTTTGGCACAGCAGGGCTCAGAGCTGCCATGGGAGCAGGGATTTCCCACATGAATGACTTGACTATTATCCAAACAACCCAGGTATTGTGTTTAGCACTTTATCTCACTTAACTGGTTGTGTATATGAATGGAGGAGCCTGATTTATGGCATGCAAATGAGTATTTTATGGAAGTACAAGTTCTCTCCTTCCAGTTTTTAGAAGTAATTTAAATTATAATTATTAGCTGAATGCTGTCTGAAAACAAGCAGAGAGAAGCTATTAAGCCATTAAAAGAAGTTACTTTCCATATTTGATTTTGCAATTTAATGTACACACAGCTGCTGTTAAACTCAAGTGCAACAGTTAGTGCTGCTGTAACAACTACAAAAACCCCAAAGGTAGCCAACATTTGGTTAAGCTTTGTGTGTGCTAGACATGGTTTTACACAGAGGCAGTGAAGGTATGTATACATACATGGATCCTAAAACTGATCTACTTGGGAAAAAAACCCACAACCTTGAATAACTGCAGTCTGGAGTGGTGATGTATCATGTGCTAAAGAGATGCCATTATTAAGGGTGAGATTTGGTTAAAAACCTGAAGTGCTGGCCAGCTGTTCTCTTCCTCATGTGAGACCTATGACAGCTGAATCATTTCTCAAAACCTGCAATTAAGACTAATTGTGTTACTTGTTCCCTTTTGGAGTTGATTCTGATATTTTAAAAGTACCTAAATGCTGTCTGGATTTGCAGTATTGATTTGAAGGTTTTCTTGGTGTTTATTGGTCTTGCACAAACTGAATCCCAGAGCAGTTCAGTGAGATGCTATGTGTGCTCAGCTTCCTAAGACATCAGCATCTTAGCAATTATCTTAATGTGATGATAAATTAAACATCAAGATTGAGTTAATGAGGTGGATTTGTTGTTGTCTTAAGGGATTTTGCAGATACCTCGAGAAGAATTTCAGTGACCTGAAAAAGAGAGGAGTTGTGATTGGGTTTGATGCTCGTGCTCATCTTTCCAGTGGAGGTAGTAGCAAAAGGTACTTCTTAGGTTTTGTGGTTTGTAGATACCTTGTGTTATTCATGATGGATTTATATCTACTTCAATTGTATTTTCTTTCTATAAAGTGAATTAATGTGTGGGATTTACAGTATTCTTACATACTGGTAATGCCAAAGCAGCTCTTAGTGTTGTGCTTTGTCTTTTGGGAATAGTGAGGGAACACATGTAAATTGGGTATGTACAATAATTGAGATATATTGATAAGTGATGGTGTTTTTGTTGGGATTTTGTAATTGCATTAGGGTGGGAGGGAAAGCTGTGACTTCTAGGAAACTAATAGGCAAGAAAATGAATATATTCCCTAGGTATCTTTTCTTCCTGTTTAGGTTTGCAAGACTTGCTGCCAATACCTTCATCAGTCAGGGAGTTCCAGTTTATCTATTCTCTGATATAATACCAACTCCCTTTGTGGTAGGTTTTTTTTTATTATATCTTTTTATTACATTATCTGCTTTAAATGTACACAAATTCTGTCAGATACCTTGCATTACTTAAATTAGGATAACTACGTAAAACCAGTTCTTACTTTTTAAGATCTTCCTGCAGAGTCTTGTACTTATTTAGCTGTATATAGCTTACAACATCCATAGGAAAAGAAGGAATGATGTGGAGTGTGAGTGGATTCTGATGTGATGTGGAGTCTGAAGTCTGAAACATACACTCACATTTGGCTATTTGTACTTTTTTTTTTTTTTTGAGGGGAAGAGGGGCCAAGGGCAGGTATTGAATCCAAAATAGCAAGTTGCTGGAGTGCAGTGATGTTTTGTCAGAAGGGTTGTTGAATTGTGTCCACGATGCCCCATCAGAACACCAGGTGTCTCCAGAGCAGCACAGAAAAGTCCTGCTCTTGGCCCTCGTCCTAAAAGCAATAATTTCTCCCTATACCAGTTGCTCCAGTGAGCATTGCAAACAGAACACAGTGGTATAAAGACTTTCTGCATGGTATTCTTATACTGATACAATTTTTGGAAGATTTAGGGTCAAATTCTTCATAGTGTAGTTTAAAGTGGTGTTGCAAGAACTGCAGTTGATTGCATTTCAGTATTAAATAAAGAGCCAGGAGTAAACACAAATTGGACCTGTGTTCATGAATAACCTTTGATTTTTAATTCCCTCCATCTCTTTTGAGCTAATTGATAAGAGCTCTCTCCAAAACAATTCTCTTCTGAACCCTGATGGAGTAGCTGCTTCCCAGGCTGCTCCCAAAAGACAGGATGAGACTGCTTGAGCTGCAGTTCTCTGCCCCATGCTGATTTGTGTCATTACCCCAACAGACCTGGCACCTCTAAGGCCTTGGGTACCTCCAGTCATTCCACAGTAACTTGCTTCCTTCTGGAAAGGCACTAGAGATTCACAAAGCATCTGGAACAACATTAATAACATATAAGTGGGAAAATGCACAAGAAAAAACAAGGGTTAAACATTAACAACATATAAATGGGAAAATGCACAAGAAAAAACAAGGGCTTAAGTTGTGCCACATGGAGTCTGGTGGAACAAGTACTATTTAGCTTCTGCTTTAGGGAGTCAGTGTGTAGGAATCACATCTTGACTTTATTTTCATACTATGAAGTATTATCTATGCATGAGAAGAAATATAATGTGTTGCACATTCCACTTCAAGTAACTTTCTCTTGTTACAGCCATACACAGTAACTCATCTGAAGCTTTGTGCTGGAATTATGGTTACTGCTTCCCATAATCCAAAACAAGACAATGGTTACAAGGTATTCTAATGTGATCTATTTTCTGGCTCTATTTTTCCATGTGGAGAAACTAATGCAATTATATCTAGTTCCTATCATGGTATAGACTTAATTAATTACTAGTCTCTCCATCTCTTCTATGTATTTAAAGCTAGTGTCATGTTAAGCTAATAATATAATTAAAATCTTTGCTCTAGAAAGCAGGATGCCATTGTAATCTGCTATGCACTGAAAAAAACACAGCTGAATTGCCTGTGCACCAGTCACAGTAGCTGGGCAGTCATATACAGACCGTTTCCAAAATACAAAAATGGCAGTTTTCTCTGTAAATGATTGGGCATTGTTTTGTGTTTCATTATGGATCTTGATATCTTTGATAAGATTAAACTAGTTTTTTTAATAGAATAAAAATGGGATGTGAGAAGAAAAGCTGAGAATATTAACAGGATACTTTGGGTATACCTAAGCCTAATTTACTATAATACTTTAGTGGATGTACTGTAGCTTAACCAACAAAAAAACATAAAACTATCTTACAAGATTTATGATCAAATACTCACTTACCTATTTTTTATTTAGGTTTACTGGGAAAATGGTGCTCAGATCATTTCCCCTCATGACAAAGGAATTTCTCAGGCTATTGAGGAGAACCAAGAGCCGTGGCCTCAGGCTTGGGATGACAGACTGATTGATAGCAGCCCACTGCTTCATGATCCATATGCCATGGTCAATAAGGAGTACTTCAAAGACATACAGAAACAATGCTTTTACAGGTGACTCCTGTTACTTCCTTAAAGAATACAGGATATTCCATCTAGTATGTTAGCAGGGCAGTTCAAATTGATGGAAGTGAGGGTGGCCACAATCCTGCCATGACCCAGTTCTTCTGCCTGTGTTTTTGTCATCTTTTGGGGTTGCACTGGCAGCTGTGTGGTGGTGTCGTAAGCCAGTTCATAAAGCTGTCCTGGGAGAAGTCTACCCCAGCAGAGTGACCAAATTTCTGGTGATAGCTCCCAGTATTTTCATGGCCATGCATTATCCAAGCAAGACTGGGGCTGCTGGAAGTGGACATGGCATGGATGCCCCCCAGCCTTAAAACAAGATTCTCAGAGAGACAGTTTTTTAAGCCATTTCTGGACAAGGTGGTCTTGCTCTGTCATTCCAGCCTTGCTTATGCTCCTGGTAGCCGTGGGTACCTTACAACAGCCTACTCCTGTCACTTGCTCAGTAAAAATCTTTACTTAGCAAAATGTAGTGGATGTTTCTCTTGGTGAACAGTTAGGGTTGATTTATGTAGTAGAGGAGTATCAACCTTTTAGATCTGCTTATTTTATGTAGAAATTTTGACCAGCAGTAACCATGTTCTTACTCTTGCTAAAACCAGTCAGGAGTTACTAGAAAGCTGAGGCTATTACCCTGCTTTTCCAGAATTGGAATTGAATGTCTCCCTAGGAGTGTGCATGATTTTAGACATGCCCATCACTTATTTCTTCCTAAAAATGGGTGTACTCAAATTGGGCAAGCTGCTGTTGACTCACTGTGTTCAGTCTTTGGGGGTTTAAATGCTAGAGTTGGGGATGAAGAGCCTCTTTAGGCAGTTGTATTTGTTTTTCACTCAAATTCTTTGGAATGTGTAGACTGTACTTTCTTACTCCAGTGATTTGCACATACTAGGATATTGGATGCCAAGAGTGACTCATATTGTTGAAAAATTAGGCTAAGCCAATTTTCAAGCCATTGCTTTTAAAATCTGACCTCCTTTAATTCATGATTTTAACAGTGATATAGAATACTGAGTTGTATCTGTTTCTAAATATAGTCAGTTTTGTGCAGAACAGTCTTCCATGTCCAAGTTTACTGTTTCCTGTTGTATTTCAGGAACATCAACAAGGAAACAAACCTGAAATTTGTTCATACTTCTGTGCATGGCGTAGGACATAAATTTGTGCAGTTGGCTTTCAAGGCATTTGATCTTAGCCCTCCTTTTGCTGTTCCGGAGCAGAAAGATCCGGATCCAGACTTTCCCACAGTGAAGTATCCAAATCCTGAGGAAGGCAAAGGTGTTCTGGTAAATAGATTTCTTTTTTTTTTTTTTTAATAGTTGTGATGTCTTTCAGTGGTTTCCTTTTTGCCAGAAGTCACAGCTGTAGATACTGGTGGAGGGTCAATTTTTAATCTGTTTCAGAGCCTTACATTTAGTGAAGAGTTAGCTGGTATCCTTTCATTGACATAACCCTCTTTGAATCAGTCAGGTAGTAATCAGCTCTAACTTTCAACTACTTTGTTCTCTAACAGAATGGGCAGGTTCTGCACATGGGACAAAGGGATAGTTACTTAAAAAAAATAAAATCATAATCTTCTTATTTCTTTTTGGAAGGCTTCTACTCTTTTGTTCTGATACAACACCAGGAGAGGTCCTGACAGGTGGTTAGAATTTCTGCTACTATTTCTGTTACACTTTATTATTGAAGGATCCCATTAAATCTAGGTAGCTTTTAAGTTGGGCTACAGTAGTGGAATGATGTAGGTGAAGTTAAATGTCCTGACTATGTTTTTCTGCTGCCAGGCTAGAAATTTTTGTGGTTTTTGAGAGACACATAATGATTTTGGGTGTTTGAGATTCAATAAATTGGGAAAATGAATTAAAACCTATAAAGAAAGTGAAAATATTATTTGGGAATATTAATACTCACCTGGTCCTGCTTGCCACGTTTCCAGACATTGTCTTTTGCTTTGGCTGAAAAAGATGGGGCAAGAATCATTTTAGCAAATGATCCTGATGCTGATCGACTGGCAGTGGCAGAGAAACAAGAGAGGTATGGTAATAAAGTAATGCAAACCGTTGACATTTTTTACTCTCAAGGTTAGGCTCATTTGAAGAATTCTTGCTGCTTGTGTTGCAGAGGAAAAATAGTCACAGTAATAATTTTTTTTATTGAAAACACACGGAAATGTGAGAAGACTGTATGAAGCAGACCACAGTAAAGGCAGGATATGAAATAATGATCAATGTTAGACAGTGTACAGAAGCCTGAATAAATAGTTGACACTTGCAGTTGTTTAGGCATGCATAGAAGCATGTGAATTGTTGTTGTGCTATACTTTTTCAAAGGTAGGTTTTCAGTTAATTTTTTTTCGCGTACGAATGATAAACGCTTTTTCATTCAAGATTTATTAAACAATAACTTGGATTTGGGAGAATCTGTATTGTTCCCTGATAATCTCTTGTACTTTAGTATGAGTATCTTCTTTCTCAAATCCTGTTAAACCAAACATTAGATGATCTGGGCTTCTCTTGCTCAATTTCCCACTTCTTTACGTAATGTTATGTATTTGCATTTCACCTTAAAGTTTTTCACAGTTTGGTACTTCTCAGTGTTGTGATTTGTACTCTCCCCTTCAAGAACCACCTATATATGCATTTTTTATCTTTGCATACCCAGTCAAAGAAGGGGATCACAAAAGGCAAACTTGCTCAGTCAGGGGCTTAAAATAAATTGTTCATATTTGTGCGATGTAACCTATAGTTCTGACTCAATATGGCTGTCTCCTTATTTCATGCCCTCTGATATCCTGCACTTCTACAATTGTTTACATTGCTGTATTGTGGTTTTATCTGATTGATAAAAGAAAGTGAAAATATGATACCAAGTGCTGAAGTACAAGCACTTGGTATCATATCTACAAATAGTGGTGGTTGTCCTTTATCTTCCTTGATAAAGCAGAAACTAATCTGACCAGTTATAAACTGTAAATCCTCAGTGAAAATAAGCTTCAAGGTTTTCAACTTAGAGAGGAGCAGAAAAAAAAATCTGCTGCTGGGCTAGCATATATGAGTTCCCTGAGCATTAGAGTCAGAAGAAGGATGTAAAATTATGGCAACAGTCTTTGGTACCCAAGACCTGATATGGGCATCTGCTAGATGTCCTCAGTGGTTGTGGATGAATTAAATAGTTGAATCTGTATCAGTTAGATTTTCAAAAATTTCAAAAGTCCAGTTAAAGGAGATAGTGCAAATATTCATTTTGCTTAACAGATAACCAAAAAAGCTGAAGTAGTAGCTTTAAAAGTAGCAGTATTTTCTTTGGGGTTTTGGGATGTTTTTAAATTCATTAGCCTCACAGCATGAACTCAGAAGATTTCTCTGCCTTTGGAAGAAGAGTGGTCTTTTGTGGACACTCTGCTGTATCTTGGACAGTGTTAGTTGGAAGGTTCTAATTTCAATGGTTTTGGTCTGTGCCAGCCTCAGTTGGCAATTCAGCATTGAGAAAAAGGTATAAAAAGTTTCAGATTATGCTAGTTATGATGGGTTAAAACAAGAATGCAAAATCACTCCTGCTTTTTGTCTGAAAACTCTGAGCTCCCAGAATCTTGAAAAGAGGGGTGTTAGTTTATTGCATCCACTACCAGTGAGAGTGTGATCTCTCATTCTGCTGCCTCTACGCTCATTGTTTAGCCAGTCTCAGCTGTCTCCTAACTTCCAGTCCTGTGTCTTCTCAGACTTCTGCCCTAGCTTTTCATACACTAATCAAGTATTAATATAGGCTTCTACAGTATCTGTACTTCTTCTTTGACAGAACCTCCTGTAGAGCACACTCTCTCAGCACTCTTACACTAAGCTGTGCATTGCTTTGTGCCTGTTGGCATCAATAAATGCAGGAGACTGAGTCTGCTTCTCTTTCACAACAGGTACTGTTTCTGTAGGTCTTCGTTTTATCAGTCTGGAAGTGTCTCTGTCCCCTTTTGTGACTGGGAATTTTTTTGGCAATTTTGACATTTGTCTTTCTTTTTTTCTTCATTTTTTTTCCTGTTCTAGCAATTCATCAATATTAATCTTTTAAACCCATTTAAGATTTTTTTCCAGTCTTCCCAATGACTAATTGATGTATTTGTGATTAAATTGAAAGTATTTGTCACTGGGTCAACTAAAAATACTGATCACATGAGAACTGTATTTTGGTGTCTCTGTGCTTGTCTTAATCACTGAGTTTATAATTGGTATGCTGAACATTTTTGTTTTACTTAAAATGTGTTGGAAATATTACTGTTTCATCTTTGGATAACTGCAAAAGCTTATGTGTATGATGGAGAAGAAAGGTAAGAGTTTCATAATGCTTTGGGGAAGGAATTTTTTTGTTTGTTCATTATGAGCACATGATACCTTGTTATTGTTATGTGGAATTCCAAGGCAGTGGTTTATTTGTTAATATTCATTCATAAAAGAACCAGTAGATTCTTTTTTTTAACCCCCACTATTATCCTTTGATTTCATGTACTTTCTAATATTTCTTTGCTTATAGTGGTGAATGGAAGGTGTTTTCTGGAAATGAACTAGGAGCTCTTTTAGGCTGGTGGATCTTCACTTGCTGGAAAAATAACAGTAGGGATGCTCGTGCCATTAAAGATGTCTACATGTTATCCAGTACAGTTTCTTCCAAAATCCTGAGAGCAATTGCACTAAAGGAAGGTTTTCACTTTGAGGTAAGCAACATGTTTCACATTATTCCATGTTCTTTAGTATCTTTCCTACAAAGTGTCATATGTTCGTAAAACATCACTTTTCTTTTTAATGCCTTTGATTTCTCCTCTCTGCTGTAGGAAACACTGACAGGTTTCAAGTGGATGGGCAACCGTGCCAAACAGCTCATGGACCAGGGGAAAGCTGTTCTTTTTGCGTTTGAGGAGGCTATAGGTAAGAGACAGAATTGTTTCCATATCTTGCAAAATAGTGAAAATAGAACTACTACAAAAAGTGACAGAATTGCAGAGAGTCACAGAATGGGTGAGGTTGGATGGGACTGTTGGAGGTCATTTGGTCCAGCCATCCTGCCCAAGCAGGGTGTCCTAGTGCATGTTACACAGCATTGGACCCAGATGGTTCTTGAATCTCTCCAGGGAAGGATATCCTACAATTTCTCTGGGCAACCTTTTCCAGTGCTCTGTTAGCATCCCAGTAATGAAGTAAAATGTAACAAAAGGTTAAAATGGTGTCCTCAATACAATGGGTGTATTTCCAGTTAGTAGCAGATAGTTATCTATTTTGCTAATTGATACTAGTTTTTAAAACCTTTGTATCTCTGCTTAGCACAAAGGAATATATATCTACAGTAGCATGGCTGTGCAGATTTGGACTGCAAATTCTGCATAAACTTTTTTTAAAAACAAGAAAAAAACACATTTTCAGACATGAACTCGAGCTTTTTTCCTGACAGATTAAGTGTAAATTTAGTGTAAATGAGAATAAAATAAAGTAAAAACTACCCCAAATTACATTTGTGAACTGGAAAGCCATGGTTGAAAGCCACAAATGAAAGTTATGAATTCATGAGGAGAAAATTGTAAAGCTCTAATGCTCTGTAAGTATCTTAATACCTGAAAACCAGAGAAAATGTGGCTAATTTCTCACATAATTATCAGTGTTACCTTACACTACCGTATAAGGTAATCACATTTGGGACAATGCTGTACTTGCATTGTTCCTGCAGTGTGGCATTTCTCTTTCTAGAAAGCTCCATAAAGACCTGGGAGCATGTGGCACTGATATGATGCAAATCTCTGTCTTGAAATTCCATTGAATACCTTGCTTATTAAAATTAACACTGATTAGAAGATACATTTTTTTTTTTCTACTTTTGGTTTGACTCTAAAATGTCTGTACTATGGTAATATGCATTTCTCCTTTCAAAGATGTTTGGCTAACCTTCCCTCCTCTTCCTATTTCCTGTTAAAAATGTCTAATTAAATCTAATGTTTCTTGTTTAGGGTATATGTGCTGTCCTGCTGTTCTGGATAAAGATGGTGTCAGTGCTGCTGTTATAACTGCAGAGATGGCCAGCTTTTTGGCAACCAGGAATTTGTCTTTGTCTCAGCAGCTGAAAGCTGTCTATGATGAGTGAGTTCAATTCTAATTTTTTATTTTTCAGATTTTCTCGATTTCACATACTGGGCTTAATAGGGACTCAATAGAAACCTATAGTTATAAAGAAATAAAATGTGAATTATTGTACTATTAAGACAAATCTGTAATAGTAATCTTCAGAAAATGTTCCTGCCTTGTGGATGTGACTATATTTATGACATTATTTTATGTTGTTTTAAGGTATTTTAAAAATAACAATAATTACCTTACGAATTCTCTATTAGTAATGAGATCTTTGTGGTGGTTTTCTTCACTTGCCTGAAAGGTTTTTTCATTTTGGGAAGTTCTGCACTTGGGTCCTTTTACAGAAGATTGGGTAGCTGTATTGCTGAGCTGTAAAGATTATAGTGCTTCTTCCTGCTTAAATGAGCCAGACACTCAAAAATGTTGATGACTGAATGGATCTAAGTAGCTCTGGCTTATTTATGCTAGGCATAGAAGCCAGCTTCTGTCCTTGCAGGGCTACTTATGATTAAATTAATTCTAGTTGGCTCTAAAGTTAGGCTTTTTATTGTATTATTCTGTCGGGTTTTTTTTCTTTTTTTTTATAGATTATTGTTGTTGAGTTTAGGTTCTCCTTTTCTTTTTCTGCTCCTGATTAATGAGATTTGAGCTGATTATGCAGAAGTGCTGTGACTGGCCATTACTCTTGGCTATATACAGCTGGGTACCCCTCTGAGAGCATTTCATATGAGGCACTACTTTTCTTTTGTTCTTTTTTTATGGGTTCAAAGAAATCAATAGCAAAGATGAATATTGCATTTCATGAGGCAGGGAGTGGGTTTTCTGGAGATTTTGGGTTGTTTGTTTTAAAGGAGAGAGCGGCACAGGCTGTTTGATACTCTCCAGCTCTTCATACACACTAACAAGGGAGTGTGGAATCTGCAAAGAGACTGGAAAACTCCAGCCTTTGTGCTGCTTGTTTTGCCAGTCCTGAGTTCTCATTTGTGTGCCATGCTTGTTTCGTTGTCCCTTTAGGAAGGAATCAAGTGGCAAAGACTTACTTAGACCGCATAGATAAATTGTATGATATAAAAGCATGAAGTAGGAATTCATACCTAGAGCAGCAGATACAGCGTCTGATGTGAGAATGCACTTAAATGCTACTAGCTGGAAGTACATATCCAAGAATTGAATATTCAGCCTCTGGCTTGGGGTTCTTTTATTTTTTTTTTAATACTGATATAGGTAAACACCTGCTTCAGATTGACCTCAGAGTATTTGCCTGAGTGGAATTGAGCTGTGCCACAGTGCTGCTGTGTGCATAGCCACTGAAAAGGACTCAGAGCTGCTTCAGCATAGAAGCAGTCTGTAAGATGTCACTGCACATGGTCACTCTTTGTGGCAAAGCTACAAGACAGACGGAAGGATACAAATCTGCCCTATTAAACTGTTGTTTGATAATGAGCTGGAAGGAGGGTTCTTGCTTTGTTTTGGGGGCTTGTTTTGCATGTGTTTGATGTTTTTCTTTGTGGCTAATACAGGGTTGCAGTTTCCTACTTCTTACTACTTTACTTTTTATGTCAGATTTGCCTTGTGAGTTGAAGCAGAAGAAACTGTCTTTTGTATTTTGGAAATGTACAAGGGGAATCTGTCTCGAAGTAAATGCAGATAAGAAAAGGATGTGGTCCTAGTAGGCTTATCACTTCTTTCAGATACAGGATAGGTTTTGTTAATTCCTTTACTGAATTCTTAAGACTAATTTAACCACTATTAACCTTCAAGATGTCCATTTAGGTATAAACATAACCCTATTTAAGAAGGCATTCAGATTTCTAGTGTGAACATCCTAGTACTAATGAAGATTCTGCACCTCAGATTTTCACTGCCATCAGGGATATTTATCAAGTCTTGATCTGTAGCAGGAGCTCACTTGAACAACCAGTCCAGGCTTGTATGTTTCTCAACAACATGATATTTTGAAAAGTCATTGTTACCAGGTCATTTGTCTTTGCATCACATTACCTGGCAGCAAACAGGTGAGGTAGAGAGACAATGTTCAGAACAGTTTGGTTTAGTAAAAACATTTCTACTTTAATGCTTAGTAGAGACACTTCAATGAAGTGTGATTGGAAAAACCAGTCTAGAATTTGTCTTACTTAGAAAAGGTCAGCTGGAATCCACTCAAAGAAGCTGTTAGATGTAATCTCTTCCCTTTCTATGGTGGTTGGAGCACTTCAAGGCAGTAATGGGATCCTTTTTTCTTCTGGTGTTGCTGTAAATTTTCAATTTTCATAATTAACAATAAAAGAAATCAGCAGAGAGGTTTATTTGAAGTATGTAAAATGGGATAATTAAGCTGTTTAGACATTTTTAAAATTGTAAGGGCAAGAACTGATGCATCAGTTGGATGAGCATGAGTACAGTGTTGCTTTTTGGAAGGCTGTATAAAGTGTTTGGTGTTGAACTCTTAAGACATTGCTTCCTGGATTCACTAATGTTGCATCTTCACAGATATGGCTTCCATATTACCAAAGCTTCATATTTCATCTGCCATGATCCTAAAGTTATCCAACAGCTTTTTGACAACCTTAGAAATTTTGATGGAAAAAATACATATCCAAAATCTTGTGGTAGATTTAAAGTTTCTGGAATAAGGGATCTGACTACTGGGTATGACAGCAGCCAGCCAGATCAAAAGGCTGTAAGTATCTTTCTAAATTCATGTAAATCATATGTATATACACATAAATAAAGCATTCTGTGGAGAAACACTAAACATATTTACATACTGAGTCATAAAACAACTTAGATTGGTGGCAATTGTTATGCCTTGGTGAGAGGAAGGGAAGCCAAGAGGGTGTTGGGTTTTTTGTTAGGTTTTGTGGTGTGTTTTTCTCTCCAAGATGAGAGTTTTGTGAAGGGCAGTAGAAGGATCTTGCTGCCTTGCTACAGCAATCTGCATTGTTTTCTTGTGAGTGCAAGTTAAACTGTCTATTAAGATGTGGATTTTGTTTCTCCACAATCTCCATTTCCTTTCCTCCTGGGAAATGCCATGACAGCTCAACTTCTATTAGCAGTAAAAAATTGCCTACCTTTGAAATGAGCTATCTAGCAGTGATGCAGTTCTACCAGATTCTAGGCTGAGGGCAAGGCTGTCCTTGTGGTCTCAAGACCACAAGGTTGAAGAAAACAGATCTAAACTATCATTTTAGCTGATACTTTTGTCATACTACTTAACATCAAGTCATGGTTTTATATATAGTCTCTTCCCAAGATTTTAAAAAAATATTCTTAATATTTCTAGATACTTCCTACTAGTAAAAGCAGCCAAATGATAACATTCACTTTTGCTAATGGAGGAGTGGCCACAATGAGAACCAGTGGGACGGAACCCAAGATCAAATACTATTCTGAACTTTGTGCACCCCCTGGGAACAGGTATTGTCACTTACAGCCGTACATTTGGTGTAACAGAGTCTGTGTGGCTTTTTGGTATTGTTTTAGAGAAATAAGAGCTCTCCATGGTCAAATAATATTACTAAAGTCATTTTAGTGAATGTATTTGTATAAAGCTTCAGCTCTGCAAAATTTGTTGACACATTCTTGTCACTGAAATTACTTTGCACTTGGTTTTACATTCAGTGAAAACAGTATCAGGAAAAACATTTTGCCTTAAATAAATGCAAATATTTTCACCCCTTTTTTATGTACATAGTTGCTTTAAAAATATTTAATCAAATATAAAGTGTTCTAATATATTTCAGATCCTTTCATGTTTAGCAATTATATCCTTAACCAGTAACCTTGGAAATCATACAATCTTAAAGATAATTATTAACTTATATAATGAAAGTAATACTTTTTCACAGATGAAAAGTCATCTAAGAATACTGCTACAGGTATAAAAATTACACTTCTAGTCACTTAGATTTAGTAATGGATAGTCTTCTGAACTCAAATTGGTCATACTACTTTAGCTTATATTGTGGAGTTCTGTTTCTTCATAGCCTTCATGCATATCAGTTGAAAGTGAACATCAGTGGATTGCCATAAGAACTCAAATATATAGACTTCTAGCATTAATATTAAATGTTTGTCTAAAGCAATGCCACAGCTATAAAAATTCTTCACACTAGAACTATATATTTTAGCTTTTCCATTGTTTCACTGTTTTCTGTGTTTGTGTGGTTTTTGTTTTCCAGTGATGTTGAACAGCTGAAGAAAGAACTAGATGAATTGGTCAATGCTCTTGAAAAACACTTCTTTCAACCAGAAAAAAACAAACTTCAACGAAAGACTGAGTAAAATAGCAAAATTACTACCTTGATTGGCTTTTGCAGAATTAGAAGTTGCATTATTTAAGAAGTTAAGGTTTTTTAGGACCAAACATCTGAGAACTGATTATAAAGACTTCTGCTTTTAAGAGTTATTTTGGGTACTCTGGGTTCTAATATCTTATTTTGGAAGGAAAGTAGTACCTTTACTCTTAATGGACCAAAAAAAAAAACCCAATCAGAACTAAAAGCTTTATGAACTAAAAGTTGATTGCAAATGTATTTCAATCAAAACTTGTTTTAATTAAATATAAGTAATATTCTGATATCTGAAACAGCCTGTTTTGTGGTGACTTATTTGTTTTGTGTGCATATAATCTGATAGCACTATGCAACTTTGTCTAGGTTTAGATTTGCAAAGGAAGTTCTTTTGTTAACAGGAAGTATTTAAAGCCTGTGGTGAGACACTGACAAACCTGGGGCAGATGATTCAGAAGTAGTGATCTTTTCCTAGGGATTTTGGCCCAAAGAAACAAGAAACTCACAGCAAATTTGTTCAATATCTGTTTGCTATGGGACTATATATAATATTCCAGGCAAGAAATACAAAGTGTACTAACCTATCTTTGAATACCATGAACCCATTAAGATTGGTATATCGACATACTTTTTTTTTGCCTCACTGAACTAAGTATAATTAGTTCAATGCATAGCCTAGTTTTGGAGCCTCTCACACTCTGCTGCCATGACTTGGTGCATGTCTGGTTTAGAGCAGAAGTTTCAATTTCATTGCATGCTCTTGTCTGTGTTTGCAAAGCCTGAGGGGTTTTTTTGGAGGTTGCCAGTTGACTTTAATATGGGGCTTTTCTGCATTTTCAGTATTTGCTTTGGATATCAGTGTAGCAGTAATAGTCACAACCACAGCTACATACTTCTTATAAATGCAAAATTTCTAAGCTTGATTATCCTCCCAAAATTCAAGTCCTCTGTGCTTGTTATTTTCAGTGCAACTTGAAGATTGCAACAGTTGTGCAGCTGGATACAGGGAGGCAGCCCTGGGGAAAGTGAAAGGAGAGGAATTTTTACACAATCTGAGATGTACCAGTGCAGATCCTGTGCAGTTCTGTGGTGAGAGGCCTCAGAAATGAGTCTGGGGGTGCTTCAGGGATCTTTGGATTTTTTATGACACCTGCTAAGACATGACAGTGGCCTCTCAAGTCAGCCTAGTTGAGTGAATTATGCCCCATCAGAAGAATATAATACCTTCAAGCCTCCATGTGCATGTCCCAGTGCTTTTCTGGAGGGAAGTTTTTGTCCCTGAGCCAGTTGTGTAAGGGGGGACATTAGCAGGATAAAAAGCACTATCCCAGCATGAAGGATCTGCTTCTGGCTTCCTCCTTGCTTGAAGGCACAGAGGAATGGTTCTTCAGGAGGCAGGCTGAGGCAGTGCCTTCAATTTGGGCCTTGATGAGCTACACCCAGGGCTGGAGAAGCTTTGTGGGTCTGCACAAGCCTGCAGCCTTGGGAGGTGATTCTCTCCCTCCACTCTGCTCTTGTGAAAGCCCTCTTGGAGTGCTGCATCCCAGCACAGGAACAATGTGAAGCTGTTAGAGCAGGTCCAGAGGAAGGTCATGGAAACAGTCAGAGGGTTAGAATACCTGTGCTGGGAAAAAAGGTTTGAGAGGGCTGGGGTTGCTCAGCCTGTAGAGGAGGCTGTGAGATCTTTCAATATATAAAGGGGGCTTATATGAAACACACTTTTAACCAGAGACTAGGGACAGGACAAGGGGAAACAGTTCTAAAGTGAAAGAGGATAGATTTAATTGGATACAAGGAAAGATTTTTTTTTTTATACTGAGGGGGGTGAGACATGGGAACAAGTTGCCCAGCAAAGCTGTTGGATGCCTGAAAGTGTTCAAGGCCAGGTTGGATGCAGCTTTGAGCAATCTGATCTAGTGGAAGTTGCCCCTGCTTCATATAGGGAAGTTGAACTACGTGATTTTTAAAGGGGACCAATACACCAAAACCATTCCATAATTACTTTTACTTTCATTTTTATTGGGAGGGCTCACATTTCTTTTAGTGCAGAATATAATAAAGGATGCTTTACTGAATTCATGGGGAAGGCCTGAAGATGGAGGATGACAGGTCCTGAATTTTTTTATGTATTTATCTTAACATCTCCACAGGCTAGAGAGGCATATTTTCCATGTGTCTTTATATGCCAAACCTGGATTTGGATTTAGCTAATGTTAGAAGTTTGGAAGTGAGACCTGAAATGTGCTCATGTATACTGAAACATCCTTAGGATGGCTTTAGAGCATCCTCAGAAACAGTACAGACAGAGGATAATGACCTGATCTTTATCATTTTGTCTTCCTAAGGTTAGGGAATTTACTTGCTCCATTCCTGTCTCTATTCCAGACAGAAGTTCACAACTTTGGGGTGTGGGGCCTGACAAAAAAATTAGCCAAACCCACAGTGGTTTATCAAGCTGCTTGAGCAATTACAACAAACTACAAAATTACAAGAGAAAACTTGTTATTGCTAAAGTCTTTACTAACCTTGTCTTGCATCAGAGAAAGAGGATCTAGACCTTAAATAAAGAATCAAAACAAAGGCAGCAAGAGTATGGCAAAGAGAGAAGTTAGTATTGCAAGTCAGAATGGGTGTTAAGCTACAGTTTCTTCAGAGCTGGTCTAATTCTTCCACTAAACTGTTGTGTAAGATTATGAAGCCTACTTAGACATTATTAGTCCCAAGACAGATATTAAAACACAGACAAATGTAGTTTGTAAAAAAGCAGTCTTGTAGTGGGAGCAGGTGCACTAGTATTTTATCCAGAAATGGGAATTGCCATGACTGGAATAAAAAGTGCTTGCAGCCCTTACTGAACTTGGTGTGTAGGGGAATTCTTGGCTGTTTCTAGAGCAAGACACATCCCTACATTACCAAAAACATGTAAAATTAGCCTGTTTTTTATAACAGATGGAAACACAATTCCTGTGACACTTAAAAATATTGATCCTATAGGGGATCAGGCCTATGGGGCTAGAGGGAAAGACTGAGAAGAATTAGCACAGTACTCAAAACTCTGCCAAAAGAAAACCCTAAAACAGTAATGCTTCAAGAGTAGACCAATGGACTTCACTTGAAGATTATTTGTTTTTTACAAGTCCCAGAATCATAACATTTACTGAATAAATTAAAATTCAGGGATGCATTGGAACAGTTTGGCTGGAAGGAAGTAAATACATTTCATCTAAGTACTATGAACTTAGTTCACAGCATATTATGTAAAAGTATTGTTATGATAGTCAAGTATTGAGTTGCAGAAGGATTTATTTAATAATTTTGCTATATACAACAAATCATACAGGTTAACTGGAATTAATTCTAAAAGCTTTATTATATAAGAAGCTTTATTTTCATTTTGTACATGTGTGCTTAAACTGATTCACCTACAAAGTTTCTGTAAATAAAGTTTTTTTCTTTGCTTATCCTTTTAAAAATTCCAGTGGTCATGGGTTTTATTTTCACACACTACCAATAAGCAAATCTTATGTCCTTGATTAGCAACATTAAAATGATATTAAATTAACAGTTGTTAACCACCAGCATAAGTATTAACAAGTTGGGGGATTTTTAGGATTCTGATGCTGAAGGCATCTGGATGTCATATGTATATCTAATCAATTGTAAATAAAAATAATCTCCAGTAAAACAGTTTCCTGTCTCTAAGTTCAAAACTAATCAAAAGTAATTAAGCTGAATTGCTTCCCTCTCCGGTACATTTTTGCACTATGTAAGATATACATTCATCATGGTGTTAGTATTTCTGATCAACTTCCAAGTAGAAGCCAACATCACTCTGCTCTATAGCAATTGCCAGGTAACTGAAATGAGGTCATACACCATCAGAACATTGTGAATTATGGGATGAGACTATTAAACTCTCCCATAATATCCTAACACCCACCTAAATAAACTGTAATATAGATGATTGCATAGAAACAGCAGCTTCCAGACAAAAATGAGAAGCTTAAAATACTTACATAAACACTGGTAAGTAATTTTCAAAAGTATGTATGAGAATGAAAGAGAGAGGGGATTAATCATGACATCTGAAATGCTCAAAAATACAGAGACAGCAGCAGGCAGGATCTGTAACAGTAGCTCAACTCCTTGTACTCATCAGTGATAATAGAAAGCCTCTTGTCTACAAAGATAATCACTAATTAGTGTCACTGGCATGTATTCCTACAGCATATGCAGTAGATAAATGTGCTATAATAACAGTTGTGCAAATTTTGTTTATGAATTGAGGTTATATATAAATAGCATCTGGAGATACAATGTCATTGGATAAGAATGTAGTACTTCATCCAGAGCTTCCAAAGTCAAAGCACTGCAAAACAGTAACACCCCTTAATAATGTACTAAACAAATTTACATGACATCTGAAATGCTCACAAAAAAGCCTTTTATATAATAACAATTGAAAATCATTATTATGGGTAACAGAGGGAAAAGCAGAAGCTTACAAGGCAACTGAAACACAATATAGGTGCCTGTCTTCAAATTCACAATCCAAAACCATTACTGCTCAGCTGCTGCCCAGCTATGGAGCAACTTGAACTCTGAAAGCATCGTGGGTGGAAACTTCCTGTTTCTTTGTGGTACTCCAAAGGGTACAGCACCAAGTTCTGCCCTCACTCATGGTCTGGCACATTCAGCCTGAATTTATATTGCTCTACAATCCTACCCCAGCTGAGACCAAGTGAGTAGATACCTCTGGTCCTTAACCTGCAAAAGAAGCTTCATTACCCACATGTTCTCACAGAGTGCTCCATACAAGCCTGTAATTTCAGGTTCTGTACAAAAGGCAGTGGTGGGATTTTCCTTGCATTATTTTAGAACGTGACTGGACAAAGAGAAAATGGTTAAACTGGTGTTATTTCTACATCATGTTTGCAGGATGTGGAAAGCACTTGATTTTCCTCCTCAGTCTGAGGAAGTTAATGTGGTGGTAAATGCTTTAGTTAATAGGCTACTGTAAAGAAAAATCTAACCTGTGAAGGAAAAAAGAACAGAGATCTACTCTTTCAGAAAATAGAAAATTATTAGAAAGTCTGGTGCTCATAGCTTTCAAATGAATACTGGGATCCCAGTCCCTGGAACACATAAAAGTGCTTAATTTATAGGGACTGGAACATAAAAAAACTCATTGTGGTTCTTTTTTATTGCCCCTACTTTTGTAACAGTTTCATCAGGAAACAGAGAAAGAATGCTGTCTAAAGCAGCCTGAAAGGTGATGATTAGGTAACATTCATTGCAGGCAGGCTGAACGTTCTGGGGCTGATTTCTTTCCCAGTATCAAAGAGGAGAAAGAAGAAAGTATTTCTAATTGTGACACTCTAGTATTGACTTCTATTATTGTGCAAGGATTTTCCAAAAAGTGAGAAATAGTCTTGTTCTCTGTTTCATTACATTATTTTGAAAAGCAACAGAAAAGCAGTAAAAAATCTTCCTAAGATCATTGGCTGGTAATTTGGGAATGCATGAGCCTTGGTAGCATTGCTGGAGCTGTCTGGGTGGGAACTGCAGTTCACCTGCTGCTAGAACATGGTTATCAGAGGTATATAATGCTCAGACAGGCTTAAAATGAGCAAAAGGGCATTCCTGACTCAGGTACTCATATTGGGTAATAACTGGAGTAAGAGCATTGTCCTTAGCTGAGATGTTTTAAAAACTAAGACAGGCACTAATTGCAAGGAAATGGCATTCCTCTTTCCAAGGACTGTAAAGGTGACACCGAAAATCAAGAGGCACTCATACCAATTCCCATGTCTGAAGTGGAAGCAGGCAACTTTGACCTGAGCACAGGCTGGCAACAAGCTCTTTGGGTGAGCTGCTACTTACACACCTCAATTCACTTTCCAGCAAAGCGGTAATTTACTGTACCAGGAAGTACACCCAGATGCCTAAGGTCATGGAGACACAATGGATTTTGTATCTACGTGTGCATCTACATTTTGCAAGTAGGGGATGTGCTTGAATACCAAAATTTGACTTGTTTTTCATAATCTGGGGCAACATTGTGCTTGCATTTAACTGCTTGACTGTTTCCCTCACAGCAACAAGAGATTTCCTGTAGAAAGCTCTGATTCTACAAATGTGCACAGGATTAAAAGTAAGAAAATCAGTGGTCTTACTGCCAAGAAGTAGCAGTTGAAATTGAAAATTAATTGAGTGCAGAAGTGGTTTGCACAACGGGGACGTAGGATGCCTTAATCTTCTCCACTTGTAGAGAAGTATAATTGAGTCTCTGGATCCATTCACGCCTTATCATTTCTGGCAACTGGAAGACCAACAAATACCTACTCTTAAAATAACTTTATGCATATGCAAGCGTGGTTTCTTTGAGGAAGCCATCGAGGAGACTCAGGTAAGCTCCCAAAAGGCTGCCCTGCGGCCAGGGCTGGGCCCACAGCCGAGTGGGGACTTGACCGCTTCAGAGCTCGAGAGCCGGGCGAGCTCCAGCTTTGCGAGCCGGGCCAGCTCCAGCTTTGTGAGGCAGCTTCGCTCGCCGGCTTCGCTCGCCACTTCAGCTGACCCCGCCATCCGCACACTACTGCAAGGCGACAACGACACGCTTCCCGCGGGAGATCAGAGGCTGTGCCAAACACAAGGGGCAGCGCCGTCGAAATGCTCTTCGAGAGGAACTTCACGGGCCAGGGGAGGAGGCTTCAGCTGCCCGCTGTCGCGACAGGAGCGCCCCTCTGTCGCCGTGCCGTCCGCCCCCCGGGGCCGGGACCCGCCGCCTGTTGCTATTTTCCCCGCGCTGGCGAGCGGCCCGGCCGGGCGTGCGGCGCGGCTCCCTCCTCGTCCCGGCCCGCCGGCAGGTAGGGGCGGGCCGGTAGCCGGCAGGACAGAGGAGGCGGCGGGCGGGCAGCAGCGAGTGGCAGGAGGCGGTAGGCAGTGCAGGAGGCGGCGGGCAGCGGCGAGTAGCAGGAGGCAGCGGGGCAGTGCAGGAGGCGGCGGGCGGGCAGCCCCTGGCCCGGCCCGGCGCCCGTTACCGGCCCCGCCCGCCTCCCCGCGCGGGAGGTGCCCGGGCGCGCCTGGCAGCCCGCGGCCGCTGCCCGCCGAGGGCACTTCCCTGAGACGAGCACATCCTGCGGCGGTAAGCGGCGCCCGGGCACCCCCGGCCCCAGGCCTGTCAGGGGGCGGCGGTGGGGCTCGCCGTGCCCCCACTATGGGCCGGCCCGGGGCCGAGCAGCGTTTTGGGAGGGTGGGGGGAAGGAGGAAGAGCAGCTCTCGGCGCAGAGGAAGTGAAGAGTTGTGGCGAGGAGTGCGGCACCCGCCGCGGCCGGCCCGTGCCTGCACCCGCGCTGTGAGGGGGGAGCAGCCTCCGGCGCCGGGCGGCTCCGGCCGGGGCCCCGCTCCGTGCCGCTCTGTGCCGCTGCGCGCTCCCGGCGCTCCCGTCGCTCCTAACGGGGCTCACGGCGAAGGCGCAGCTCTGGCTGCGGGAACAGCGCTGCTGCCGGACGGGGCGGCCGGGCGGGAGCGCAGTGGGGACGGGGGCGCCGGTGCCGCTGTTCTGGGAGAGTTGGCTTCTCGTCTCAATAACCAAAAGACCAGCTTGAATTTAATCAGTCAGTGACCTGAGGTGCCTTTAGCTCCTTTTCTCTCTTGTCCGCTGTTTCCTGGCCCATCTATGCAAAACAGGTGGGTATAACTCCTCCCAGAGCCCGCTCGGTCTCGGGGCACCGAGCGGCTTTCCCTGGGGAGCGCGGACCTTTGGCACCGCGGCACGGCCGAGTGTAACTTTCACTCTGCCCACGGCGGCGCAGTGTCCTTATGGCCCTTTAAATTCGCGAACAGGGGAATGATCTCTTGAAACTGCGTTCACGAGAGGTATGAAACGAATGTGGTTATTTATAGCGTACTTTGAAAAGATCGAGGCCTTTGTGTGCTGTGTTTTATCTGGGAGAGAGCCTAACATGGCAGATCTGCTGTAGGAACCTTTAGTAGTGCAGATGGTGGGATTTGTGTCTGCGTTAAGCCCAGAGATTGAATGGAACATCGTGGGTAAATTTAATAAATTGTATATTTTCTGAATAGCGAATACCTCTGAGCTGATGCATATGACTGTATTTTTAACAGTACTTTTAACACACTTTGTCAGTGCTGAAATAGAAATTTGTCACGGGTTGTTATATAGGAATTCTGAAAATCATAGGTAATACACAAAAGTAGAAATGTTTGCAGGTGAGAAAAACGACAGGATGGAAGGAAAGTAAAACATTCAGTGATGTGTGGATGACTTGACACTTTTTTCACTTTAATTTGGTTAACTGCAAAGTCGCATGCAGGCATTTTGGCTGTGGATATGCAATTGAATAAAAATGAATGGTATTCATAATGTAATTTACCTAGCAAGCTTTCTTTTACAATTTTTTTTTTCTTTTTAGTGCATTGCATTCATAGAATAGCTCAATATTTTGTTCAGGTTTGTGTGAGGCTGAGTCAGAAGACTTCAATCATCAGCATATTAATTTCCATGGACTTGATTAAGGAAATAGCAACAGGTGTTAAGGGCAGGAACAGTCAACTGTTTTCTTCATTTGATAGTTGATTTTAAATGTGTATACTTGTAATCAAGAACACACTACCATTTCGGTGCAATTTTTAATTAATAGTCTATTTATAAAACTTACTTGAAGAGTGATATAAATGCTGGCTGTACTGGTAAATATTTTAGGTGTGTTTATTACTGGAACTAGTATCAGAGTATATGGTTATGTTATTCAGCACCCAGTCTTGACTTGCTAACAGCATTTAAGCATTAAGTCTTTTAAAAGTCAGCATTTAATGAAAACTAATTTCTGAGGCAAGTTGGTTTCTGGACTTGTGCATGCTTTTGGCCTCAGCAAACCATTGCTTCAGAGAGAAAAAGCAGATAATAAGTAGCTATGAGATAGAAAGAATATCCTTGCAACAAGAGGGATGTGTCATGCTTCCAAGTGCCCATTTGAATTAAATAAATAAACTTTTTGAATGCTGTTCTCAGCAGTGACCATGTCATGACATACTTAATACATTTTATCATTTATGTTTTTCTGTATATCCTGCCAGGTGGATAGAGAAATCTGTCAGCTTGAGCAAAGACAATGTAAATTTCAGTTTGGGATCAGAAAGAGAGGGAGACAAGTGGTATTTAGTTCTGGCTAGTGTTCCAGAGTTCTGGCTGCAGGCCAGGGCCCCTCATAATCCTTAAGTAGTATGATATTTCTGCTAAAATAATCAGTGGTGAAGTGCAGTCAGTACCAGTGCCTCTGGTTCCATTTGTCAACAGGGTTCAGTGCTAATGCCATGCAGAGAAGAGCTGAACAAATTTGTGCTATTTAAGACCAGCTGTTTTTCATAAGAGCTTGCTGCATGCTTGATTTTTTGCTTAGCTTCTTGAAGGGGAGGAAAACTGATTTACAGAAACTTACATAAACTAAAGCTGCTGTTATGTCCTGAGGCTGACATGGAGTAACTGCCCACTTGTTACTCAGAAGAACTGCAAAGGTCGAGGATGATGGCATCTTTCTGTTCAGCTCCCAGGTCAAACCCCTCATTTATTCATTGCTGTGTGAAAGCCCTGACTGCTTCCCTGCATGACACATCTTCCAAGCTCGTGAGTTCTGCTGTGAGTCCCAGCACTCCAACTGCTACCAAAGCAGGAAAGGAGATGGAGGAAGGTGAAGATTTGCTTAAGTCTGCAGTTACCAATGTTCTGAACAACAGTTTAGAACTTTTGGCTGCATGTCTGTATTGAATTTAGTCTGGTTGAGAAGAAAGGACAAAAGAAGGATAACACTTCACCACTGTCAAATTTTCTGCAGGTTTTTTTTTTATGGGGGGGTGATATTCTTTTGGTTTAGAACATTCTCTCTCCTCTCTTTTTTCTGTATTAGTTTGAGCCTATCCCAGATTTGCCTGGTGTTCCCCCAGGTACACAAACCTGATTTTCAGTACCTCACTTTCCCAGGTTACTAACACAATAACCTCACAAGATTCTCCTTCCTAACCTCAAAGCTTACCTGACCCCATCTAACTAACTGGCACCTGGAGCCAGTACCTTGCCCTTGAAGTGAGAGAAAGTGAGAGTGAGTTTTGAGGAATGCTGGCCTGAATGAAGCAATGCTGCTTAGACATGGGGTCCACAATAGAGAAATAATAATTTGTGTAGCTCTCCCTTTCATGCTGTCTTGTATCTGAAGGGGTCCCTTTTAACTTGGTGGCATAACATGCTGAGAATGTTACTTGATTTTGAAGAGCAAGAGGCTAATTTTTTTTTAAATTCGGTTGGGGTTTTAAACACACACTATCAGATTTTGCTAGAGCACGACCATCAGTGTATTGTTGCATGCTTTCTAAGCCCCTCCACTTGTGAGGAGTGGCTGGGTTGATCAGAGCAAAAGAGAAGCTGAGGACAAAGGGCACACATATGTTCCCATGTGTGTCTTCCACACTAATAAGTCAGCCTGGTGTTCCCTAGTATAGAAGGTAGGGATAGATAGATTAATGTGGTTTGTGAAAATATCTTATGTGTTACAGTTCAACTGGCTGTTTTTGTGCTGATGGAGCAAATACAGCTGAATCAAAGCAGGCTAAACCGTAGGAGCAATAAGGTTCATATTCCCTGTATCTCTATAAACTGTGTCTTAGCTGCAAAGCTGTCAGCTGAGGAGTGCCACTCAAGCTGTTCTCAGTTTTGAGTGCACAGGCAACCAACACCCTTCAAAAGATGCTGGGGGAGAGGAGAAAGAGGAACTGTCCCAGTTATGTCTGTGAGCACTGGGAGAACAACTGGAGACAGCCCAGAGTAATGAAGCTGAGTGGTGCTTAGAGCTGTCAAAGGAACATCAAAATTGAGGTAGAAGAAAACTAGTGGAGAGCTGTATTTTTATATCTTTTCTATTCCCTTTTAGGATTAGAGGTGAAATAAACATTTAATAAGCATGAGTTAATCAGGCACTTGGGAGGAAGAGGAAACTTGTTTGAGCCTACTGTACTAATGTGTATGGTAAATACCCATGGCACCTGCAGAGCCCAATTTCAGAGGGGCAATCAGAGATGGCTAAAGTTGTTACAATTCCAAGCAGTGGAGTCAGGGCAGACATGGATGGGCTGAGAGCATGGCTACTCTTTGGATGTAATGTGTGCTTAATTTTAAGGCTGGGAATAGGCCTGTTGAGAAAAACTATTTTTAGGTCTGAATTAAGCATGTACATAAATACTTCATGGTCTTGAAGTAAAACCTAGTCCTCAGTGGAAATTTGAAGGACATTAACACCAGCAGCTTGAAACTGGCATAATTTCTGGTGGGATTTGTTTACAAGTGACAGGAGGGGGAAACAAAGAAAGAATGGCTGGGAAAGAGAAATGGAACATGCAGAGCAGTAATGTACAGAATGATACGGGTTAGATAAGGAGACTTTCTGATGCTGCTGAATTTATGCTCTGAGAAACTGCACTTTCAGCCTCTCCTAAACATTAGGAAAAAAACCCTTGCATTTTGACTTCTGTTTAACTGGTTTGATTTAGTCGTAAGTGTTTTTCTTTGGAAATAACAAATTGGAGTGTTTATGCTGTTGACTTTACAAGGTGTTTATTTTTGTTAAAAAAGAGATTATTGCCAAGAAGCTTCACATTTATATTAAATACATTCCAGCAGTACAATGTTTGTTTAAGTATGACATAGTATCAACCTTGGGTTTTTTATATACTGTTCAGAGTTAGCATGCAAAATAATGTAATATATTGTGATATCCATTTCTCTTTGAGGCTGCATTGCCTCATAGATCTAGAGTAAAGGAGCAAAAAGAAACTTGAAAAGTTGCTAGAGGCAAGGATGACTTTGCTGTATTTCTACATGCATTTAATTACATTTTTTTAAGAAGGGTTCTCAGAAAACACAAATAAGAAATTGGCTACAAAAAGTATGTGGCTAATACATCATTGTCTGTGGGGTAGCTCACTTCTCTTGTTTTCAACTAAGAATGAAGTTTTCCAAGGCTTTCTTATCTGGAGATTATTATCTATACCACTAAGTGACAAGAGCAGTAGAAGCTAAAATCTCGATTTTTATGTAGTTTAGACTACACAACATGGTAGTTAATGAATGAATCCAGTCTTCCCTGCAGTTGCTGAACTATTTTTCATTGTTGCAGTTAAGGAGAAAAGGTTTGTAATAGTTTGTGAAAGAAGAGACCATTCTGATTCTTGGCTGAAGGAAAACTATAATGGTAACTGTGTTTAGCAGTCTGTGTTGATAAGGTGTAAAAATGCTTCCTGCAGCTGCTATCCCATTTAGAACCACAGAATCACTGATGTTGGAAAAGATCTCCAAGATCATCACGTCCAGCGCTTGACTGAACACCGCCAGGTGGATTGGATCACAGCACCAAGCACCACGTCCAGTTGTTCCTTGAACAGTTCCAGGAACAGTGACTCCACCACATCCCTTAATGCCATTTCATGTAGGATGTAATGTATTCATATTAATCTCAAAGATGCTTATTTTCTTGCTCATTTGTGAAATAAACAAAAAAGCCTCCCAACTGCAGTATACTTAAAATGAGGCGTACAAATTCTTGATTTTCATGGCTCTTTTTCCCATACCTCCCATGCCCAGATACACACAGAGAAGTTTATGAAAAGAATTTTAAAATTTTGATCTACACATCTAGAATGCTATTTATTATTAATTTGTTGAATAGTATCTTGAAAACTTGCACTCTAGCTAAATTTGGTATTCTTGGAACTAGTAATGCTGGCACAGTGTTTGTTTGTCAAAAGATGAAAAAGTTTCAAAAAGGTAAATGTATCCAAAGATGATTTCTGCAGCTCTCTTGTTTTTACAGTTTGGCAATTACTGCAGAAACATTTTTCCCCAGTGGGACATTTAGAGATTAGTTGCATTTTAAACAGCTCAAAATTAATTTCAATCTTGAAATTTTTGGGACTTTTTTAATCCTGAAATTTCTCTTCATTTTCAACAAGATGAAAGACTGTTAGAACCTCAGTCTGAAAATGTTATTATAAGAGCAAAAGAAGGACAAAGTTCAGTGGAAACTCTTGAGAAAAACAGTGCTGATTTTGATCATGTTTGTAGATGAACAAAGAAAATAAATACTGTTACCACAGTAAACAGATGGCACTTATTCAAAACTTGTTCAAATGTAATTAAAATGTTATTTAAAGATATATTGGTACTATTTATGTTGTTTTTAATAGGTCTTATCATGGGAAACTCTTATAAGACTGTTGGTAAGCTAGTGTCCTTGTATTTAAACACAGGCAATTACAGGCCTGTCAGCCTTGCATCAGTCTCACACAATAAAATGTAACAGCTGAAGCTAGGGGCAATTAAAGAGGAATTAAAACATGGTATATAACAAATGCCAATTTTTGTGTTTTCATGGACTGCATTTAGTAAAATGGAATTTATAAAGAAATGCAATTATTGGATTTCATTACTAAAAGTACTAATACATAATAACAGTAGTGGTCATTGATGCTGGGTATAACAGGGTTATATTCCATTTGATATTTTAAGAAATGGAAATTATACAATGTCAGTCTGGCTAACATTTAAGTATTCCTGTCTGGCTGACCAGTGTTAAAATGCAGCCATAATTGTGATTGTCATCTGGTTCTAGAATGCTGTAAGGATTGTTGCTTGTGACTGCTGCCTGACAGGTGCATGACAGTGATTTCTAGGGTGTTATTTATTGAAAAAATCTGTTTGAAATAATCAATGGACAAACTATACCTAAGGAAACAGCTTCATGTTAGTAGCCAAAGTCAAAGTTATCCACATATGGGCAAGAAAGTTGTCAAGCTGACCCTTCTATTTCCCCAGATGTAAAGGTGTCTTAGCAGGCAGTGACTTCAACTGTCATGAAGGTCAGAATAGCTCAGCTGAGTTCTTCCTGTGATAACAGGATTGAAATAGGCCCATGTGATCCACATGTGCCTGCCCATGAAACAGACACAGGTTAGAAAGAATGTTCATTGTCATTTAGTTACTCATTAGATAGTTGCGCTAAGGTTATAAAGCAAATTTTAAATCAGCACTGTCTCTTTTCCAAGCAATGTATTTATTGCAATTATGTTTGTTGGATCTGAAATAGTAAGGCCCAGTGTAAAGAGGGGGGAACTTGCTACATGGGCCATGGTGGCTCTCTTCTGATGTTAAGCTATTAATTATTTGTGTTATTGAGAGTTGGTTCTTCATAGAGTTCCAGCACCTACATAACTCTTTCTTTTCCTTTCAGAACTCTTCTGTTCCTTAATCCAAGGAGCCATCCAGCATGCAGATAATGTCATTCCATGGAACTGAAATATCTGTGAATTAGTCCAGGTTCCCTAAACGACTGCAAAATGGAGCCAATAACTTTCAAAGTTAAAAAGTGTCAAACATCTAGTGATTTCTCAGCAAGTTTCAGTCTCCAGCTCGTGGGCTCTCTCCCGGTGCATTCCCTAACCACTATGTCAATGCTGCCTTGGATTGTGGCCGAGATCCAATTGCTCAGTGCAAAGTCTTCCAAGGAAGAACCCAGCGCCAGCCAAATTCGACTTTATGTTTCACCAGCCAGTTTGCGGTGTGAGCCAGACACAGGGGAAACCCAGCAGTGGGATCCTTTGATTTGTTCAAGTTTATTTGAATACAAGCCACAGCAGGTCCACAAACTGATTCACAACAGCCATGATCCAAGCTACTTTGCTTGTCTGATAAAGGATGAAGCAGCAAATCAGCAAAGTATCTGCTATGTATTTAAGGCTGATGATCAGACAAAAGTAAGTAAAAAGAAAAGAGCTAAAGCAAGCATCCCTGGAGCTGCTTTTGTGCTGTTTGAATCCTTTCACTACACTGTAAAGCCTTAAGGTTGTACTCACAATTAGAGACCACATCTCATTAAAACTTACTCACTTTAGTTGAAGTTAATTGCTCAGTGAAATTTGAGCGAGCTGCTCAATATGTGAAATGAAAGGTATGTACATCTCCCACAGGATCAGGGCCTGAATTTCATCAGCTTAAAAACCATTTTAGTTTGTGATGTGGGCTGAAATCTTGACCCTCAAGTCAGTGAGAGCTTTTCTGTTGATGTCACTAGGGCTAGTATTTCACTGTCAAGTCACTGTGAACTTTATCTAATCCTGCACTCAGACCTCTCAAATTTCTGTTTTCCTGATGTGACTGGGAAACAGAGATACCTCCTTTCTCAGAAAGAGGAGAGGGTAGTGTGGAGCCTCCATATGTATCATATCTCTAACAACAGGACCCTATGGGAACCTTTTCCTAGTTCTGTAATTCTCAAAGCCTGGCAGGCAGTTTAAAGAGTGGGAGAAAGGCACAGTGTTTGCACCTCTGTGACATACAGGCTTGCTGCTGAATAGTGTGAGACAGGAATTGGGTATGCATGTCTGGCAGTGGGTGAGATTTGGCTTAGTCTGCATTTCCTAACCAGTTCCTAACCAGTTGTGTCTTTGCTGAAAAAATGGAAGCTTTAAAATTGTTGATCTCTTCTGTTTGAGAATAATGTGAGACACTGGTTCTCATGAGTGAGTAAAGTGAGTAAGATTTAACACAAAGTTATTGTGAACTACTGAGGACAAAATGGCGATGTATCCTTCACCTCTTGAATGTCAACTCTCGTCTCCATAATGTTGGAAAACAGAATGCTCACTTGACCCATAGGAGGTGTCCTGCTGAAGAACCCTGGAGCATTATGTGAATGTTCACCACACATGGGATTTATGCCAACCTGCCCAATAGCAAAACGTTGTACAGTTCCAAATCCATGGTCTCAAGCTTACAGCTCAAAACATATGGAAACAGCTTTAGTTAAATCCCCCCAGATAAAACTGCAGTTCCAGTAAATTAAAAGGCAAATACATTGTAAATCATAAGCATTCAAGTGAAAAATCCTGTCAAGTTAAATGTGGAATACCAACTTTATGTATGTAAGAGCAGAAATAAGGAATAGTTATTTCAAAACTTGGCATCGGATAGCAGCTGGTGATGCATTTTTCATTTTGCATCTGTGTTTACTTGTGCTTGTGATTTTCCAGGATTATGGTGAAAACACAGCACTGATTACCTCCAGTACATTTTCTTAAGCATTTTCTTTTGCTACAAAAGATTCATGTACTTTTTCTTTATGTTTGATCAAATTCCTGGACATGTTTGAAATGATCAAGAACAAACTAAGTCTTTAGTTAAATTTGCAGCTGTGTCTGCATGTTTTTGGAGGCAACACCCACAATTTTTGTATGCTTGTTTTAACTACTTGGTTCACACAGATATCCATCCTTTCAAACACTGCCTTCCACCTGGTCTCTTAACTTGCCTCGTGTGTAAGAGTTGATTCTCTTGACTTCTTTGCAGTCTAAGTAGACATCTAATCAGCATTTGTGGACCTATGTTTTAACAAAAGGGTAGTGGAAATGCCAGGTGTTCTTATCATCTAAAGTGAAACCCTGCCTCTTTAACTTACATTTTGTGCAATTTCCATATTTAAAGTAAGTTCTTTGTGCTTTGTAGGGTGTTGTTACTTTGCCCTGAATATGGTCATACAATGCTTTTGAGCTAACTGATGTTTGTGTATTTATCAGGAGGAGGGAACTGATGTTACCTGTTGTGCAGATGCCCAACTTGATAGGGAGTGCACACGTGCCTTTGTTACAAACTGAAGGAGATGTTGTTAAAAACCAGTGAGTTGGGATGAAGGATTTAGGATTGTTAGTGCAATTTATGTTCAGTTTCAGAAGAAATAAATTTTAGAAATTGAACTTTTGCAGCCTGTGCAACTCAGCAGATTCCTGTGCTGGCACTCTTGTTTGTAAGAACCCTTTTTTCCTATTTGCTTCAGGTCTGTAAAAGAATCACAGCAGTCCAGATACATTTAATAACAGAATTTACATGTTCATTACAATCTTTAGCCAACAATCTTGGACATCCAGACTTTTGTGATAATTACTAATTGCAATAATATTTTAAACTGCAAGAGCTACAATTCTTTGCGCCTGCATGTATAAATCTGTAGTAGGGTTGTATTTGACGAAGAGTTCTTGGATTAAGTCACATCTGACTGAAGATTTGAAGTAGAAGGTAATTTGTGGCTTTGCAAATAAGTTCTCTTGTATATCCTCACCTTAAGATAAGTAGAATAAAAGGGGGCAGAAGTGTGTCTGTGGGAGAAGTACAGTAGGAAGATTAGAATGTTAAGACAAAGGCAGTTGAGTAGAAGACTAAACAATTAAAGCCTTTAAGAGGAGGATAAGAAACTTGGAAGTCATGCAGACAAGCATAGCACTGGAGATGGTAGAAAATACAGAAATCCAGGAATGGTCAGGCTTTTAGCATCAGCATTACAATCCATTAACTGTAGTTTTACTCCTTTATAGATCAAAATTGAGCAAGAACATACATCTTCTTAATGAGGGATTATTTTACTGTTTAATATGAGAGTTTTGTTAATGTTACTGGGTCATATTTAGCTCAGCTCTAGAGTTGGTGGTGGTGCATGCAATGCCATGCAATGTTTTTCCTGAATACAAGGCTCTTGGGTTCTTGTTGCTGCATTTCCAACATAGCCACTTCAGAGAAGAAATCTGTAGGCAGGTAATTAACACTAAGTAATGTCAGGATTGTTTGCAAGGAATTCTTTGTTATCCTGCTCTGTAGCAGTGAAAGAAAAGGTAGTGCCCCATCGTGGTCTTTGTCTTCCCTCTGTAGGATCTGCTGTAATTGTTGCCATGCGGCAATGTGTGGCTCACTTTCCCTGCTGGAAAGCGGTAAGTAGGGAAGGATGAGATGACATTATTTGAAAAGAAGCATGTGAATATGGAGATGATTTCACTCTACTTTGTGCTTAAAGGATGCCTAGAGAGAGCTTCTCTTATGGATTAGAGTCTTCTTTCCAAGTCAATTTGTCAGACATGGGATCTGCAGTGTTTCTTCCTTCATATATAACTTCAGTAAGTTTCCACTAGTTACAGATAGTGGAGTTCCTTATCCTTACACCCTCATTCTGCAGAGGTTCTGATGTGGCCTCATGATTGAGTAATTTCTGCCTGAGGGTGGGGCTGAAGCATTAATGAATATTCTTTGTAGGTGCTCAGGAATGGAGCTGGATTCAATTACATTGCCTGCAGGGAGCTTATGAAGGCTACTTATAGGTCAGATGAGTAATGGTGGGGGAAGATGGGGAAAAATTAAATCTCCCCTAAATCTGTTGGCAGAATAGTCCCTTCAGGATAAGAACACAGCCTTGCTGAACACCTTGGTGAGAGTGCTTGCCTACTGTAGGAGTGCAATGAAACCATTCATGCTCCACCCTCTGAGTCCCCCCAGTGGCCTCTGGTCTGACATTTGCTTATGTACTACAGAAGTGTGATGCTATTCACTGTTGTTGAAAACTATATGCTTTAAAAATTATTGGCAATTGAGTCCTACATTTGAGATGTGCTAGTTCTAAACTGTTTGGAGCTGCAGGTGAGGTGTGCCATTCCTTCCTGAGCTCATTCTCCCCAGCTTTCCTTCTGTATGAAGCCCTGTTTTATCACATCATTCCCTCCAATAAATGAAAGAGATAAATAATGTGAGGCTAAGGGCATACTGTAGCAGCGATTCCCCCTCCAGCAGATGCAAAGTACCCAAAACATTACAGAGGATGAGTAATTGCTGTTCTTATTTTCAGCTTGGAAAAGTAATTCCAGATGTCATTATGTTGATCCTTCTTTGGTGTATCAAATAATTTGTTTTACTTAGGTATATTTAATCTTACTTGATGGATGTTTGGGCTGGCAACTAGAACATGGGTCACTAGTTTATCTGACTCATGCTCTGAGTTAGTTTAGATTTAAGGCAAGTTAAGGTTGTGCTGTCCTTTATTATTACTTTTATATTTATTGTAAATGCAGATTAACAGTTCTAAATTTAATGGTTTGACAGAGGTCTGAGTCAAAGAGGACATTCAGTATCTCAGCCTTTTCCCATGTCCTGTGCTCCATTCAGCAGCAGGCTCACATTTTCCCAAGCCTGTCTTCTGTCACCTACATAGCTATAAAGACTTTGCTAGATTCAATTCCAGGTCGACTTCAGCTTTCCTCATTATGTCTCTGTCTTGGGCTGGCAAATTCTTATCGAGGCTCTCTGGAAACTGGCTGGATTGACTATGCCCTGCTGTGTTTTTCCTACAGCAGATATTTGAGTGGTTGAAGATCCTCATCAGGACCAGGGTATGCCAGTGTGAGGCTACTCTGAGCTGTCTAGAGAGTGCATCATCCACCTATTCTTTCTGATCACAGGGTAAAATAAATTCCTGTATGTGGAGCAGAAATTGGCAGACAACACTGTCATTTTTTAGTTTATTTTTTAGTGAGGCAGATGCTCAGAAGGCTTGAAAGTTTCCCCTGTTTTATTTTGTGATATGAACTGGAGGTTTAGAGAATTTGAGGGAAAGCCTAGAAACTTGAGCCTGATGTCTTGCAAGGAAAATATTTCTGTGACATTACTAATGGAGAACTGGAGTATGAAGAAAGGTAAAAAGTTCAGGTCAGATTTTTAAAGGGTTACATTTTGTACTGGTGGTTTTTTTTTGTGTGGGTTAGGGTTTTTTTTGGTCCCCAAGAGTCTGTGCACAAGTTGTCATAACAGCCTGTAATATATGCTTGTGTTTACCAGAGCAGTTAATGCTGTGATGGCAAAACACTGGGTAGAACTTCTCTGCTTAATAGAAAAATATTGCCTGTGATTTAAACAGGATCACAGCTGCACAGGAGATGCACAAGTCTGTGTGATGCTTCTGAATCTTCTCTGTGGTGTCATCAGTCAGGGGCAGCTTTTGGCCCAGGCAGCTGTAGGGTGTCACTGTGAGATTTGCAGTGTCTGTGTGGTTGCAGCAGACTGGGACACCTGCTGGAAACCTGGGCCTGCTGATTGACTTCACCTGTGCCAAATCTGCCCCAAGGCAAACACAGATAGAACCCATCTCCTTGCACTGAGGAACTTCTTGAAATGCAGCACCTGGGCCTCTTGCGGAGCTTTTTAGTTACAACTGTGATGCCTTCTGTTGTCTGAGGTCTTCGGGTTTTTGTTCACCCATTGCTTTAACAGTTATTTTGCTTTTAAACAACCTTCACCTACTTTCATGAGTTAAAATAGCTTATGCACTTAAGTAGATCATGCTGTCTTACCTGGAATGCAGCACTCTGTTACATGTTGTTTATGATCTGATTATGTGCTGAAGAAGCTGGTTTCAGATAATCAACACTTAGCTCTCTGTGAGGCTGCACAGAGCTGAACTTCACATTATTCATCTATAAAAGGAATGGCAGGGACCCAGTGAACTCCTAAGCAGTTGTTGTAAGGCTTGGCTTCATGGCTGTCTGTTCTTACACAACTTGTTTTTACTTTGGACTTTAAGGTATAGCCTCCCTAAGTATCTATTTTTAATAGCACCATTCCCTTTCTTAAAAGAATTCAGGGAACATCATTTTAAAGGTAGAGGTGATTTTTTTTTCTGTATTTTACTGCCTGATGAGTCAAGGGAGATTAAAACATGGTTCTTCTTTTGCAAAAAACATAAAACACTGAAACAAAATTAAGTAACTGGACCAATGTCAGTGCAAGTGAGAACTTAATACGGCTGTTTTTTGCCTCCTTATGCATCTTTGGGGGTTTTGATTGAATCTGTGTAATTGAAAAGTGCTAGCACTACTTTTCAATTTAGGACATCTCTTCTGTCTCCCAAATACTAACTGAAGAAAATGTAAAATACAGAAGGAGAAAAAAAAATGCAGCAGAACAAATGAAAAATCCAATACATAATTGTGATGTGCACATACACAGTCCAGTTTATAAAGTAGGTCAAAGTTTAGCTGTGTAAATCCTAGCAGAATATCCTGTAAAATGCAACCAACCAGCTGTGCTCTCAGTACTCTCACAATTAATCAAGCTTTACAGGCTTCTTGAGCGTGAGTGTGATGACACCAGTTCTATCCTGGGATCTGTTTGAACAATCTGTGTATGTGAGCTATTTCGTCAGGGACCTTCAGTGGCCAGTGACCCGGTCCCTAGCAGCATTATTCCAAGCCTTTATGGGGCTCTTGTCAAATCTTTGAGTGACTTTGTGACATGCTGCATCAGCTAAGTGCTCATGTGTTCACTCTCATTTTATAAAAAAATATTGTGGGATTTCCCTAAACTTTTCGTGATTGCCATGTGGAGGAAGTAATTTGTGCAATATCAGTGCTGCTGAATTACAGTTAATGTCTGAGCAAGGAAGATGAAATTAATCACAAGGTTTGCAAAAAGAGTTGCCTATTCCCTCTCTTACGGCAGCAGCAACATAAAAATTATATATTCTTGTGATTTCATATCTTAATCTAATAGTTAACTGTATAGTAAACTGCATCAGATGGCATTTTTCATGTATTTTTCAACTTAAATAATATTGAAAGTAGCTGTGTTCTACTTATGATGTTACATGCACTTGATTTTAGGGTAAGAGTTCATGCCAAAGCTATTTATTGTTCAAGGCTATTAAGGACCAAGGAAAAGTTGTTCCTTCAATTTTCCTGGTGGAGATTATAGCAGAAATACAAAACAGTAGAACTGAGGCAAAAACACAATTAGTGGATTTATGATGGCCTCTCATCTGATTACTAACCACTCTTTTTGTCTTATTTATGGCCTATGATGTCCAGCACAGGTAACTGGAGCCATGAATATCTAAGCATCCTCCATATCTGTAGAAGAGTTTTCTTTAAAAGCTCCTGTTCACACAGAGAAGAGCTTCTGTACATATCTCCAAAAAGAAGCTCACTCTTAACATCTTAACCAAGTTAGTCAGCTTTTTGTGGCCTTGTAATCCTTTGTTTGCTGATTTGCACATTCCCACCTTTCTCCCTATTCTTTATACTGTGGTATCACTCAGTGGTATGTTTCAGAGTAATTTGAATATTCCAAAGGAAAAGTGATAAAGTTTCAATGAAATCAGCATCCTAACATGATCACAGAACAGTTTCATGTGCACTGTGTGAGAGTCAGGGCATAGCCACCTAGAGCCTGACCTCAGATCCCCAATTCATTCAGTCTTAAACTGCTGTGGGGTTTTAGTTCAAGTATAATCTGTGATGGTACACTGAGGAGATTTTATAGCTGTCCTCTGTCAAAAAAAAGGCAGTTCTGTTATTCTTTTCTCTTCTGATCCATCCCTTGATGTTCTTCCTTGGTGTTTTCCCTTGTGGTGGTACTAATGTTTGTCCAGCTCTGTGTTGAGCTGCTTTGGGGGCTAAGGTAAAAGAAATTAATTTCATTTTTCTCCAAAACCCATTTGGTGCACCTTGCTAGATCACCATAATGTTTTTTGTCAAATTTCAAGTAGACATAAATTTTATAAATAAATAATTTTATAAATAAAATGTTTTGGGACAAGGCTTTCATAAGCAGGTGAGGGAAAGAGAGTGTCACACCAGGAGTACTCCAAAGGGATTGGGCTGTGGAGCAGAAACCTATTGTTCTTTCTTTGTAGGATGACATAGATCTTAAAAGTAAGACTGTGAGGATGGAGGTGCAGGGACACTTGCAGGCTTCTTTGGCCTCTGCACACAGAGCCACCGTGTTTGGAGCACAGTGCTTGTAACACCAAGGTTGTGGAGTCAATCCCCATATGGGCCATTCACTGAATAGCTGCACCTGGTGATCCTTGTGGGTCCTTCCCAACTCAGAATATTCTCTGAAACTGTCACTGACATTGAAATCTGTCATGCTAGTCATGTGTGAGAAGAAATCACTGCATACTTGCCTAATGAGTCCAAAGTAGCCTTGCTCTAAAAAGACAAACATTACAGGGTGGGTGGTCTTCAATTGGGAAACTGACTATCCAATATTGCCTAAAGACTAATCATTTTAAAAGTCCTCAGCTTCACAACTTGTAACAATAACAAAATATTTAGCAACAAAGTTATCCAGCTCACCGTACTGTGGTATAGTAGTCTGATTTCTGCGAGGGTGTTGGATGCAAGACACAAACGAAGTGAATGGGTCCCTCATTGCCTTGCAGCCTCATCAGTGCTACCACTTCAAACAAACACCCAGCAAGCAGACAGTGATCAAAAATCAAAAATCAAATCAAAAATCCCAAACCAAACTGAGAGACTTGTGCCCATGGAAAAGTTCTGATTGAGAAACAGGAGGAGTGTGGAAATAAAAATTGTGTATACAGCATTAAGAGCTCAGAAAATATTGTTTGATTTGTAGCAATATTGAATATAAGCTGCATACACACTACTATATAAAGAAATACTTAATGATGAAGGAGCTCCAGTGTATTTTCTGAGTTATCCACTGCTGAGGCTTACTGAAGTTAAGACTAGAAGTAGTTTGGAAGTTTGAATGCTGTTTTGTTGATCTCTGAACTCAAGCCAGAAAGTCTAATCTAGACTCACTAGATGGTTTTTATTTTTATAAAATTTTCATAATCTAGACTCACTGGATGGTTTTTATTTTTTGTTTAACTACTCAACACTCTTAAAATGTATGCACAGTTGTGAAGTTCTTAAATTAATTTTGTTGATACTTGGTGCAATGGTAGTTGTATGCAATTTAAAGCCAGAAAGTAGAGAGGGGGGGAAAGTGCTTTGAAAATAACAGTTTTTATTTTAAAAATCAGTCTTACCCTAAACGGTGTTAGTTGTTGTGATGCACAATACATAACTGAGAAGGTAATTTTTGTCAAATACATGAATAAGCAAAGTCTGTATCTGTCATGTAGGTTAGTACAGTCTCTGCAGACAGACTCAAGAGTGGTTCTGGCTCCTATCTGGTTGATACCAGTTATCTTTCCTCAAGACTAATAAAACCAAAACCTCCTTTTTAATTTGCTTTGCAAGTTTCATTAGGAAGCTTGGGCTTTAGCTCACTTGGAGCTACTTAAACATGGACATTCATGTTCAGGCAGTTGTATTTTCTTCTTTTCAGATTTTAAAATGCAAGCTATCCACATTCAAATATGAGGATGCCAAGTCATAAATTTTGATACTGAGTAAATCATCTTCCTGAAATAGCTCCTTATGTTTCCATGCAGTTGGCTTTTCATTTAGAGTTTTGCCTTTCCCGGGCTGACATTTATGCTGTGCCCTCAAGGTCATCAGATGGGGGCTCTTTGGCTGTAGTGGAGCAGAAAACCAAAGCAGAGGAGGCATATATAACTGCTGTATTTACTTTAGCAGCACAATCTCCCATCCTGTCATATGTCAAAGTGAATAATGGTAGAAAATCATTGTCGTAAAATCAGTGCTTTCCCTTGCCTGGTGTAGACACAGTTGTTCTCTATTTCTGTTTTTTTTACCCTCTCTGTGGATGTCAAGTTATGGGAAGGGCTGTGGGAAATATTTTCCTAAAGAATGATTTGTGTGACTGGACAAATACAGGCTTAAATGGATATGTGTGTTTGCCCTAAAGGTTGATCATGGAGGATCTGATACAAGGATTGAGTGGATAATGCCAGCTTATACTTGGTTTGTCCTTTGTATGAAGCTGCTAGTGGACTTCCCCTTTCTTTCCCACCCTCCCCCCACTTTTTCCAGAGTGACAGTAATTGAAATCTATTGCTAGTCATAAAAAGTGCTTCACTGATGATGATTCTTCTTGCATTGGATTAAGTTTGGTCCTTCTGCATAACTAATTGGACACTTTTCATGTGCAAGCTTCTTTAAAAGACCCCCACAAAACTAGCTTCACACAGGCAGAATGTGCTTCAAAATTGTATTTCTAGTAATCATTATGTGGTTTATTGTGTTACTTTGTTCCTTATATGCTATGTTTCTACTTACAATGTGAAGTACTTGTACAGGAAGAGGGAATAAAAGCTAGGTTTTATAACTCCTCATTTGAGATTTTTGGAAGCTATGTTCAGCACAAAGGTGTAAAGCAGAGCTTGCACTGAATATCTGGTGGTGTATTTGCATCTAAACCTGTGGCTAACTGAAATGGAGGTGGTTTTTTGAGAGTCAGAAAGCAAATTGTACATAAATCTTATTTCTGAGTCTTTGAGGCTGAGTTCTGTATAAGTCCTTTGAAGGCAATGGATATACTTGCAGCAAGACTTTGAACATGCTTGTAGATACTTGCTTGGTTAGCACCTATAATACACAACGTATCATTCAGCTTGGTTTTAGCCCTGGATTTTTTTCAATGACAATTATGTTGTTCACATAGAAAAAGAAGGTTTCTAATACCTATAATTAATTCATTTAGAAAGATTTTTAATAAAACAGAAATACTTTTAAAACCGAACAAGAAAAATTGTAATTCAAATACAAGAATATATTGAGGATGATTAACATGGTTGATTCAACAGCACTATTACAAAACTTAGGTTTCTTTCCTTAGTTAAAATTTCAAATACAAGTATGCCATATGTCTATGTAGCAATAATTTACTAAAGTTTTAAGAAGAGCAACACCCCGTTCATCACTTTTAATTCTCTGCAGACTACAAAGACCATGTTCTAAATGTGCATCTCCTAGTACAAATAGTGTTGGTACCTTCAGGGGTCTCTCACTGCAGCTGAATTCAGAGGCATTTCTAGGAGTTATCATGTTAGGATTGCCTTTGTTGGACCAGCTGTCCAGCAGCGATGAGGCACTTCAGGTTTCCTGACTTAATGCAGATTTCAAAGCGACACAGTAATGGGTGCTGACACACTGGAACGAGGCACTGATTCCCAAATCAGGACTGGGACTTAGAAGAGAAAGCAGTTGCTTCTGAGGAGCTCTCTGCAGTATCTCTGCTGCTGTGGAGGTCTGTACAGCTCCTCTACTGTTCCTGACCAGCATTCGTAGCCAGGCCGGTAGGAAGCCTTTCTAATTGCAGGAAGAGAACTTCATTGTTCTTGAAAGGGATTATTCCCCAGAGCACATAACTCCTTTTGTCCCTCCTATCCCTTCACAAGTTTGCAGTTTCATCAGGGTTTAAGATGAGGTGTTTAAGTGCCACTTAGTGGCTGTCCCGAGCAAATGTAAGATCCTGCGATTGCTGTGACAGTTTTCACCTCTTCTGCTTTCCACTAGCAGGAGAATTGCTCATCTTACCGTGGAGATACTGAAGGCTTAATCTAAAACTGGTAGAAATCAGTTGAAAGATGCTGGTGGGTTTTCAGTTGGGAAGTTTCAGTAGTGTAATTTCCATTTTACTTTTTTTGCCAAATTGTCCTACTGAAGTTCTGTTTGGGTTCTCCTAGTGGGTTTTTGGATTTTTTGTTTTTCATTGGGGTGTTTTTTCAATATTTTTGCAATGCCTCTAAAAATATTGGAATGAGTTTGCATTTTACTACATAACAAGAAGCAGCACTATGTAAAGTTTGTGGAACAGAAATAATGCAGTTTCTGGAGTTCATTCTTGTGTGTTAAATTTCACTAACATTGGTTAGTGTTTGACATCAGCCACTGTTCTTGGATGTTTCAGCTCCCCTCAGCAGAATATCTGATAGATGTGAAACCATTAGCTCTTGATCATGTTAGGAGCTTGCTAGAATAAAGTTTTTATGTGTGCAAAGACAAAAGTTTATATTCTAGAAACTTGCAGGACTTCTGGATATTCTTTACATGTATGTTATTAACATACTTAAGATACATCCTTAAGACACATAAAGGTATAGTAGCAACTTGCTCTGTGATTTAAGTGGGGGCAATTCTCAAATGAATAGCTTTTACATCTCAGAGTGCATGCATTGCCTGTATGTAGGCTTCCTCTTTACTGGGAGGAGGTTTTTCAGTGGCGTTTCTGCAGGGAGTTCATGTATTGCAAAAGACATGATTCAAGTTTTTTCTTTAGAATGGAGTTGTCTTTTTTTTTCCTTGTCTTTCAGTTTTTGTGTTTAATAGAGTACCCATAAGCATGCTAGATTTAGAAGAGTCAGAAGATTTCCCAGGAACCTCAAATAAACAAAACACAGATTTCTGATTGCGTTTCTTGTTTAAGTTACAGAACAGAAACTGTCAAGGTCTCAAGATAAACCTCTTTGCACATGTTGAGACAACGTACTTCCAGCAAGTCATATAAAACCTAGATATGTGACAAATTTTCCTTAGCCAGATAACCCTCAGTGATCTGACTGCAAGTACACACGTTTGCACAGGCATGTCAGCCTGTTCTGGAAGTCTTGATGCCAGCTTGAAACATCTGCTGAATTACACTTATGGGTTTTTGTCTTTCGTTGTGAGCAAATTCAAAGCACTTGTATGGGGATTACGTGGATCTACAGTGAGAGAAAGTAATACTTGATTCTTATTAAGTTCTTGTTGTTTGACTGAATATTGCAGCACTTTGCATAAGAGAAAAAGCCAGAAAGATTGATTAAAACGAGCCTTCATTCAACTAATAAATGATAATTGAAAGCAATGGGACACTTGAGAATTTAATATACCCTGGATGAAATGTTCTGTTCATTATCTTTATCAATGATCTGGACAAAGGGATCGAGGGCACCCTCAGTAAATTCACAGATGAGACCAAAGTGAGTGGGAATGTTGATCTGCTGAAGGGCACAAAGGTTCTGCAATGGGATCTGGACAGGCTGGATAAATAAGGCAAGGCCAGTTTGCAAGAGGCAAAGTGCTGGATCCTACACTTGGGTCACAGCAATCCCAGGCAATGCTATGGACTGGGCTGGAATGTGGCCACAGCTGGCTGAGCATGAGCCAGGGTGTACCCAGGTGGCCAAAAAGGCCAATGGCATGCGGGCCTGTGCCAGAAGTAGTGTGGCCAGCAGGACCAGGACTCAGCACTGGTGAGGCACACCTTGAGTCCTGTGTTCAGTTCTGGGCTCCTCACAACTGGAAAGACATTGAGGGGCTGGGCCAGAGAAGGGCAAGGGAGCTGTGAAAGATCTGGAGCACAAAGCTTATGAGGAGCAGCTGAGGGAGCTGGGATTGTTTGGCCTGGAGAAGGCTCAGGGGAGACTGGATCACTCTTTGCAACAGTCTGAGAGGAGGTTGTAGTAAGGTGGGCATCAGCCACTTTTCCCAGGTAGCAAGTGACAGGATGAGAGGAAGTGACTTCAGTTGCACCAGGGAAGGCTTAAACTGGATATTAGGAAGAAAAATCCTCAGTAATTGGGTTCTCAGGTATTGGATCAGGCTGCTCAGGGAAGTGGTAAAATCACCATCCCTGGAAGCATTCAAAAATGTGCGCATGTGACACTTGAAGATATGGTTTAGTTGTGAATATGGTAGTGCTGAGTTAGTGCTTGGACTTGATGATCTTACAGGTCTTTTGCAACCTAAATTGATTCTATGATTCTAAAAGACCTGCTCAGATGACTTCTGAGGTTCCCTTATCCATTTGAGTCTTTGCACCAGTGAATACATTCAGATATGTGAGTTAAGACTTAAAAATTATTCAAATATGTGAGCTCAGACTTGCAAGTTGTAGCGGTATCTGAACTTACCAGATCACTTCAATGAAGAATTCAACTTTCTAGCCCATCTATCCAGCTTTGTGCAGGTTTCTCCTGGAATGCTAGAGTTCCCTGTTGCTACTACGAATACCCAGAAAGGAGGAAATGGCAAAACTGACCCATGATTAGTTATGTATTTATTTATGTATTTCAATAGTGTATTGCATGTCAACTAATATTTCAGACTTTATTCCTGAAAATATGTACACATTTCCAAATTTGATGAGTCTTACATGAAATGCTGCCGCTCTCTCCCCTTCTTGGTGACAATATGGTTAACAGAGCCTGTGGTGAGGGGCTGTGTGGGTCTGTGTGGATCTGTGGTTTTTGGAAGGCTGACTCAGCACGCAGAGGCTTCCATTGTTCTGGCACAGGGCTGGGAGCGCAGTCAGCACATGTGGGTGAAATGTGCAGCAGTGACTTACAGTAGAGCATCCTGAGCCCTTTGAAGCAATGCAGCTTTATCAAAACCACAAAAGAGCCATAAGGACAAATCCTGCTGCTGTATTTTAAAAGCCTCTCTGTTGTGTGTTATATTTCACAAATGTTTTCCAGTGTGTATTTTAGGAGTTAAAACAGAATTGTCTTGAAGTAACTAAATGTGGAATGTAGTTTGTAAAGAAACCTGGAACTGTAAATTTCTGAATGGAAAGCCAGCTGTATCATGGGGAAAGTGATTTTTCAGATTGGTAAAGACAGTGTTTGAATCTTGGTTTGAAAGATGGTTTATTGCCATTTTGTGGCTTTTGCTGTAATTGAAAGACAGTATGATTTAGCCAAATATACAAAAGCAAAAGAGTCCACATCACTGGCGAAAATACACTTGATGGGTTAATAAGCCTGCAGAAGAGGGTAGAAAGGGGAGAGACTAGAAACAGTTAAAAATGTGTGCAAGGGAACATAGGCGATAAAATTTTCCACTTTCGGGACAGCTGAGAAGGAATATAATCAACAGCACAACACAGCAAAGTGAAAATCACAGATAATTTAATAAAAAGGCAGATTTATATGCTCCATACAAAGTTACTGTACATGCAAATTATTATGTTATTAGGTTCCAGTGGTATTCTCAATTTCACATTACACTGGAGCTACCTAGAGAAGGACTGTGCTGCAGCTTGTAACCAAATGGAAGGCTGGTGATGAGAAGTGATGCAGAGCAGGGGCTGGGCAGGCAGCTGAGTGCACTTCTTAATGAACTGCAAGGGGCTGCAGTAGTTCTCAGCGGGCTGCTACAGTTCTTCCACCAGGGTTTTGTCCAAGAGCACCCAAGCACAGAGGCTTAGGGTATGAGAGCAACCTTACAGACATTAAAATTTCTTCAGCTTGATTCTGGAAAAGAACAGGACAATATGGTATTTGTTTCCTCTTTTTGTTATCTCTGCTTAAGATGTGTAAGAATATAGTAACAACTTGGTCTGTGATTTTAGTGGGGGCAATTCTCAAATAAATAGCTTTTACACTCAGCTTCTTATCATATGTGAACTGCAATATTGCTCCATTGACTTTAGGTAAGTTCTGGACCCTACACTTGCTGAGAGATAAACCTGAACTGATAGTTCTTATTGTTAAGCAATTCCCAGGAAAACCAAGAAATGTTTTGGTTTGTCAGTAGAATAGTTAACACCTAAAGTTTTATTTTAATTGTTGGAGTTTTTTCAGTTTACTGAAATGGGGGTTGCTTTAGGGAACTACAATATAAGCCCATTTGAATCTGTGTACTGGCTTTGGGGATGGTGGCTGAATTAAATAATGAGAAGTCGGTGCTGTTAGAAATAGATTTTTTAAGTAAATTGTGGAGAACTGAAAAGACTGGCTACTTTCCACAGCTCTCCATTCTGTGGAGCTCAGTATACTTCCCATGTCTCCTACTGTTGCAGCTGAGGTATGCAAAATAATATGTCTAGGACAGTGGGACTATTTTTGTATATATAATTAATTATGTGAACAAAGAGCTAGGCTATAACTGTAAAATGATGCATACATTATTCCTTTTTTTGTATTACTCATTACTAGAATGTTCTAGTGGGCTACAGTAAATATGGACTAACTAACATGAAGTCCCATGTAATGGAAATAGACTTTCATAATATATATGTCTCCCATAGCATATGAGGAATTGATAAAATTATAATTATGTTTTGATTTTAACCAGTCAAATAAGAGGTGTCATGTTCTGTTCATAGGTTTCCCTCAATATTTTTAGACATTTTTTACTCTATAACTTATCTGTTATTGGAAGTAGAAGTGCTTAGTAATTTGGAGGATTTTTTCCACTGTGAGGTAATGCTTCTTTACAAAGGAAATGTGACCTATCTTCAAATGAATTGTCTTTTTCCCATCTGAGTTAATCATATAAGCTTCAAGATCAACAAGCACTTTAAGTATAACTTCTAACTAATTGCATTTTGAAAATGTTTTTTAAACTTTAAGAGGTTTATTATTCTCCTGAGACCCGTGGTGCTTGTCACAAGGAAGCAGCAGGAAGTTGACAGAAAAGGGTGCAAAGTCCTTTCAGGGCCAAGTGTCTAGTGCCAGGGGACATTAATGGCAATTTGATTTTCACATGTTTTGCATCCCAGTGCCGGGAGAGTTTTAAAATAAGCAGTCTTGCATAAGTAATATTTTATAGTTTATCCGGTTGTATCAGGGTGTGTGTGCAGGTGTATGTCATCCTTGTGGCATCTGCTGCCCTCTCCCCAGAGCCACCTCAGCATGGACAGCTCAGCTAAGTTATCCCTCAGCTTGGTGACGCTGGGAAGACCAAAAGCTACTGCCCTACAAGGACGAAAAACAGGAGATTTCCAGCTGTTTCAGCTGCAGTCAAGACTTAGCTGATTGTCTCAAAGGCTTGACGTGTGTTTGTCATTGCACACTGGGAGCACCCCATTTATTTTGAGCTCTGTGATTTGGTTCTGCAGTTTGCTAGCCTGCTCTACCTGCTTTCTGCTCTTCCTGCTCATTTCACAGCTTCCAGAAAACCCTCATTACTAAATAGAATAAATGTATGGAACTTCTGATGTCTTTTTGTGACAATTCCCTCTGTGCTCTGAGTTTCCCCTGTTGCGCATTTGCCACATCGTCCTTGTGGGTTTTCTGCATCCAGCTATTCAGATCAAAATTATCTCCTCACAAGATATCTTTGTAAATCTTGCTTGGACTTACCTGTTGATTCAGGCAGTGTTTTTCCACTCATTTACAGAGATCTGATAATTTGATTACAATTAGATCATTCGGCAGTGTACATTTCATCTTGGTCAAATGCAGACATATGATTATGCTTGAGTGGAATTAGTCAGAACCCATGGCAAAGTTCCTGACAGCTTTAAGCTTTCTTTTGCTGTCTGGGGGAAGACAAAAAATCCTCAATCCAGCATAAAGCTTGCCAATCCAAAGTTTGCTCATCAATGTTTTCAGAAGTGTTTGAAGTGGTACAATGATTTCAGTCCAGATGTGCTCTTTGCATCAGATGACCCTAATGTTTATGAATGGGCACCAATGGACCCAAAGCTAGATTGTGTAACCATTAAGCTGATTATGTATAGCCTTGGTTACCTTTACAGGATGATGGGTTCCACATGCTGTGAGTAGTATTTTCTCCAGTCCCTTGTTTGACTAAGGATTTCATGAAAACCCTTCCACTCTCAACTTTCTGGAGCAAATACTAAGAAATTATCCATTCCATTCAAGGTAACTGACGGATCATCCCAGCATCTGCTGTCACCCACAACTGCCTTCTAACAGGGCATAAGAAAAGCACAAACTGTTCTCTCTAGATACAACTTTTCAAATGAAAAAAAGAATGCCTAAATACTTTCTGGTCCAAAACAGACCCATGGGAAAGAATCTGAAGATGATGGCAGCCAATCAGGAAAGCTGCTTCAACCTTATGTGGTGTTTTATCCTCTAATTCTCATGACCTCACTCCACTTGATGTAACCCTGCCTCTAGGATATGACTTGCCAAGGAAGTCTTCAATTCCACTGTCTGCTGAGTGAGCAACATGGCCCGTGTGCTCTAACACTTCTCTCCTACAGGTGTAAGATCACCTTTCCCTTGCAGATCTTGCTTTCCCTCAGTCCTCTTGCTGAGGTGCAGTTGAGCCTCAGCACATGGTAACCCTCTTATGCTCTGACACTGTTGGAGAGAGAAGGGATAGTGGTGGTAGAGAAGAGGACATCACCAACATGACTTTCCATTCCTGAGTGAGAATCCTAATATCACGTGAATCAAAGCATTTTAGCAATTACAAATCTTGTGGTGGAAAATACAATGATATGTAAGCTAAAGGACTCTGGTGCTGAATCAGTGCCCAGCAGTCTGGTGAGGAACTGTTCTCTTCTGTCTGCCACAGGGGCAGTGAATTGCAAGTTATCTCTGGGCACAAGCCCAATGTCAGCATTTTTCATATTTGCTACTGGTTAGCAAATAGCCAGAAAATTTCACTCACAGTACTAAGAAGATTATCCAAATTGTGTAATTTCTGTTTCCACTGAGTATCTAGAAACCACCAAGAAAGTCATCCCAGGTGCTTTGGTGAAAGCTGGATTTCATCTTTAGCATGGGCAGTGGGCTCCTGTGCACTTTAATTCAAAGGGACAGCCACTACTAGCCTGTAGTTAGGTGTTGGATCTTGCTGTTGTCTTTCATCAGGGGGCTGGTGGAGATCTGGTTTGGTGAAGTAATTGGTTTTATGATTAATATTTCATTTTGTATTGAGAAAAATGTTTGCTTATAATTTAGCCAAAAGAAGTAACAAAGCTTACTCTTTTCTTTACCACAGTATCTATTCAGAAGCCACTGAGTTAGGTTTGATTGAGTCTTTGCATAGGATGAAATCCAGAGGATTCATTACTCTTTTCCATTGATGGATTCAGATAAATAATTTTTTGCATCTTGCATTGTGGGAAGGTGCCATAGAAGTCTGGTGTTTCCTTAGACACCTTTGTTTTGGTATGATTTATTACAGCTGCATCTAAGAACCAAAACATTATTACATTTTTGAATTCACATCACAAACAGTACTCTCAAAGTAGCTATTTTCTTTTTCTCTTTTTTCTCTTATAAAGTAGAAACCATCACACCTGGAACTTTTGGGAAAGGATGAGACAGTACTCAGGGAAATCCTAAAGAACAGTGAGAAATAAGTGATAAAGGATAAAAATTGCGGGTGTTTTTAAACAAAGACTAAATATTGGAAAGTGATAATTAATGGCAGGTGTACTTTTTTCATGTATTTTTTCCACCTAAATTTATCAAGACCTTCTTGCGTACAGGAAGGAAGGAGATAAGTGAAAGTTGCAAGTGAATGTGGACAGAGGGATAATTCATGACAAGAATAACTGCCAAAGTATGTTTAAGTACCATTCAGAAGAAAAAACTTTCAATGGGAATGGGATCTCCTTTAAAATCTCCACTAGTGGTAACACTAGAGCAACAGGAGCGGCCAGTTCTCAGATACCACAGTTGAGGCTATACCCTTAGTGCAAGTTCTTGTGAGACAACATTCAGTGATGACACACTGTGAAGATTCACAAAGATATTTATGGTCATTAAACCTAGAGAAACTGAAATTAGAGGAAAATTAGTCAGGAATACTCCTCTTTTGAGTTGAAAGGTCAACTGCACCTTCCTTTCTTAATATTTCCTTATGTCTCCCTTCTCTTTTTATCTCTTTCATTCTCCTGATGGCTTCTTTAAATGGAGAAAACTTTGTTGGAGAAAAAATCATGGGGGTATTTGTGTAAATTTATATAGGACATCTGTAGAACAGAAAGATCACCTTTCTGATGATGGAAGCTCTTTTGAAGTATTTTAATTGTTGCTATTTTAAAAACAGCCACAAATATCTTGCTAATACTTTCCATAATAACATGAAACAGCTTATAGGACTGAGGGGTTTGTTTTGATTTTTAAGAGATCATAGACTTGGATAAGATGGTGTCAAGTGCTACTTACTATTTATGCAATACAGATGTTATTCCCTGACCCTGAATTTTTCCATTTCCCCAAAATGGGTATGTAGTGTTTTTGGAGAGACAGTTATCTACACAAGCCAAACTTAAAATACTAAAATACAGAAGTTCTCTTTTTAGAAATTTGAGCATTCTGAAAAATTAACTCAGTATTGTTTCCACTACATTTCTAAATGCATCTTTTTTGGAAGGTAAGCAACAGAGTGACCTTTTCATTTATACAGAAGAATTTAATGCATTACTAAAGGTTTTTATAGCTGAACACTTAAGCCTCACTTCCAGCTGTTTCCCAAATGCCAAAGTGTGCCCACTTCTCCTTCCTTCAAGGCCAGCATCTATCATCTTTTTTTTAACAGATTAATTAAAGCAGAGAGAGCAGTTATGTAGCATGCCTGAAAGTCGTGTTAACAGCAGAAACTGGAATTCATTCATTGTTATCTCCTAATTCAGTATCTTCACCACAAGATCACTCTTCTACCCAATCCTATAGAAGCATGTGTAAGTTTTCAGGGTGCATTTGAAATACAAATGTCACTATAACAACTACATGCAACAGGTTTCAAAGTAAAGTAGTGTGAAGTGACACACTGGAAATGGCTGTTTGAGCCAGTTGCGGACAGGGTGAGAAGCCAGATATCCTGACTGACATCAGTTTAATGTGGACTCTTGGGCAGGTGTATGTATTGTTAGTTTAAAATTGTATAAAGATGTCAGTCAGGAAGGGGGAGCTGGAAAAACTCCCAAGCTGGCAGGATCTCCTCAGAGAAAGGGGAAGAAATAATTATTTAGAAGTAATATTGTTCACACTCAGCGTGAGAGAAATGAGACTCTTGAGACTCTCATGCTGCCATCAAATATAGCGGTTATGCTGTACAACTATGAGCAGCACATAATGAGGAGGAGCATTCTGCCTTGCTTGCTCATGCCCTCAGTTACTTTATGAAATAAAAGTAGAGTTCTTGTCAGGTTCTGAGTTTAAGGCTCTGAGAACATATGTTATTTTTTCATGTTTGTGCTCTGTACATCATGAACAGTAGTAGCAGCAGTGAAAATTTCTCCCTCTATCATGCCAGTAAGCCTTTAGAGACTGCTACCAGAAGGGGGATCAGTCATATTTAGTGACTTATTTGGCTTATGGCTAAGAGCATCTGTACAATCAAAATGTCCCTGGCCACTATCATAATCACAGAGAGATCCATTGGCCATCCTTGTGAATTATCTCTAATGTGTAGTAGTATTAGAAAATGGAACTCCATTCTCCTTTTATGAAGATCTGAAATGCATTTGCTAAGGTTTTCATTTCAGAAACTGAATTGCCTTTGTGTTGCCCTCTCATCTGTCTGTGGCCCATTGCAGAGATGCAGCAGTGCTCGGGCACTCACCAGCGCCAGTTAGGAGGTGACAGAGCTCTCTGGCTGCTGCTCCCTTGTTTGCCTTGCGTGAACCAAACCCAGGGCTGCAGGGTCATGCAGTCTGGGGCAGGGGCCAAAAATACTCATTTTCTGCCTCAGAGAGCTGTGAGATTGGCTCTGCTTCTCCCCAGCCCATGTGCGTGGATGTCAACCTTCCCCTCCTGTTTTCATTTAATAACTCAGACAACTGGAGCAGTGTCGGCTCTGACGTGGAGATCATTCCATTGGCCATAAGTGTGCAAGTGCAAGCATGTGCAGGGCACTCTCACAGTGGGGTAGCTGTCTCAGTGAGAGTGTCTTTGGGCAAAAAGAAGAGTTGAATTTGGCGCTTCATCATCTAATGTGGACCAGTTGAATTTTATTGAGAAGTGCATAGCAGACCCCTATGCTTTTCTGTTATGATTGTGCAAATCTAGTTTTTCATGTTGTTTCTGAGGTGGTGGAAAATAAAGGGCTTTTTGTTTTGAGCCTAGTGGATTATTTCCTGTGAACTCCAAGCCTTTTTTTCCTTTTCTGGTTCTGTGCCCTTCCTCCAAACTCAGGAAAAACAGTTGTCTTGGGCAGCCCTACAGCCACTGAGTAGGAGAGGAGGATATTCACAGCCAGCTCAGCCGGAGCAACGACGGGAATGAGCATTCCTGGCTGAGTGACAAGTAACATCCTTGGACCTGCCGGGAACACCTACACTACTGCCTGGCCTTCCACGACAGTCTGATTTCTGGAAGTTGAGCTGCTAGCGTGTGATGTCAAATGCCATTAGCTAACACGAATGGCAAGACAGACTGGAAGTGTAGCATTTCACAGTGGTTTCAAACAGATGATTTTCGCTCGATCCTTTAATTTCAGGAATGGCTTCGATGTCGGGATGTTCCCGGAAAGTTTTAGTTAGGAATCCCGCGGTCAGCGCTGCACTACGCGGCCAGGCAGCGCGCGGTGGCGGCCGGCGGTTGCCTGCGTTGCCGGGCGCGCTGCCGCAGGGCGAGCCCGCTCCCTCGCCGAGCCCGCTCCCTTCCCGCCGCCGGGATCGGGCGGCCGCGGCCCGGGCGCGGGGAGCCCCTCCGGAGGCGGAGCGCGGCGGGGGCGGGACGCGGCCGCGGCCCTTCCTTTCCCTTCCCTTCCCGCCCCGCAGCCCCGCGGCTCAGCCGGCGCCGCCACGGGCAGTGTCCCGGCGCGCAGGGCTCCGGCGGGGACAGCTCGGGATCCGCGCGGGCCCGGCCCTCCCGGCGCATGAGGCGGCGGGAGCGGCGGGCGGGAGAGGCGCAGAGGAGCGGCCGGAGCCGGGGATCGCCGCGCCGGAGCCCCTAGGATGTCACCATTGTTCAGCTGGGTGGCCAAGGTAGGCGGCGCGGCTCCCGCCGCCCTCCGCGCTCGGGAAGTAAAGTCCAGCCTTAGGGCTTGCAGATGTTCGCGTGTAATTCCAGGCAAGTCACCCACCCCGGGAAGGGAGCGGAGCCCTGCTGTATTGTTCAGCCAGGGAAAAGGAGGAGCACTCAAAGTTAAGTCAACCTGCTGTCTGACATGGCTTGGGTTTAGGGGTTAAAAGCGAAGCTGCAGACTTGTTCTACGTTGCTGCGGATCTGCAGAAGGGGAGAGCTTAAATTAAAACTGCTCGGCAGGCCCGATCTTAGTGCCTTTTGAAGTCTAACGCTACTTTTGCACTCTGGGGAATGTGTAACAGCGCTCCCACTGTTTGTTTTGGAGTCTTTTTTTTTTTTCCATGGTTTTTGTCATGCTCTGAATTTATGAAGAACAATAAGTTGGATTTTAGTGGGACACTTACATGTTTTACTATGACAATGCATGTATCGTGCTGCCTTCTTCATCTGTGTGTCTAGGGCTTCAGTAGGGTTTTCCACTGTAACTGAAATTACATATGGATGCAAAGCAGTAAAGATGGTTAAAGATCTCTAGAATATAGTTTTGAGCTGGTGTTTAAAAAAATTCTAAAGTAACCGTCATTATGAAGGAGCTGCAAATGATATTCTGTCTCAAGGCACAGTTCAACATGTAGAAAAGGACAAGTGTGTGAAACAGCTGTACGGCAGTCAAGAATTGTAGGTCCCTTGAATAAATTAGCTGGGGGAAAAAACATACATCTTGAAATTCAGCAGACAGTGTAGGCTGCTAGGCAGACAACACAAAACCTGATTCTCCCTACTCTGTTGTCAGGTGTAAGTGGTCAGTTGCTTAATTACTTCTGCATCACTCTTCCTGAATATTTAACAGGTGAAATACCTACCCTCAGAAGATACTAAGAGGAAAGTGCTTGATCTGTGACTGTTGCCTTTGTTCAGATTCTCAAATAGAAGGATTTGATCTATTCTGTTTTGAAAAGATTCTGCTGACTTTTAGACACACCCTGAAAAATGGAAATGTATCCTTCTGTCTTTCCACTTGCCTTTTTCCTCGGGGTGAAGACCTGTTGGGTGGAGCACCTGTAGTGACCTCTCCTGTCGCTCCTCAGGCTCTGTCCCGTGCAGAACCTCACACCCAGATCCCGTGTAGCCTGCAGGAGTGACACCGGCTGATCCCCTTCCCGGCTCTTTTAATGTGCTGGTCTCCTGTACAGGTGGCTGCTGGCAAGGACAGGTGATGCCATTGAGTACGTACTTCAAGGATGCCCCCAAGGCATGGCTCATTTCCTTCCCTCCTTGCTCACTTGCCAGCTGGGCAAGGCAGCTAGTCAGAGAGCAGGTGGTGTCGGAGGAGGTCAGAACTTGCAGCACACGGAGCTCACTGTGCTTTTAGAGAAACAATCTCTTGCACAAACGCACTTCAGAGTGCTTTTAGGAGTACTTTCTGTGCTTTCAAAACCAATTATTTCAGTGCTGGTTCTTCACAACTACTTAGTTTTATTCTTTTGATGGCCATTAATTGTCAGCACTAATTTGGGAGGGAAAGCAAGGCAGTGTACTACCTTGATAGAAACATAAAATCAGGCTCTTTAATAGACAAAACTTTCCTGCCTGCCAAAATCTGATCAGTTGTAGGAGCTATTGCTCCTATAAGCTATTGTGGGCTTTCAACACAAATGCAAGCCTTTCCAGTATTTATAAGATGATGGCCCATTCGAGAACAGGGAAGGACTGTAGGAGGAGGAAACTGCCCCCCCTCAAAGGAAAGCTGTCCCCTTGCATCTCTTACTTAAAAATGAGTGACCTCCCACTTACTTAAGTCACCAGGCCTGCAGATATTTACATGTGAAGCAGTTTACTCCCATGTGTTATGAAATTGTCTTCCCTGGTGTTTGTATAAACATTACCTTTTAATATATCTTGTTTACACATTTTTACCTGCAGTTGCACCCAGCTTGTCTCTTACCGACACGCAGGCTCCTTCAGGGCTGAGTTTTGCAGTGCTGCCAGGCTCAGCCATGGGTCCATTCTGGGCTGGAGGATAAAGCCCCACTTGAGTCACATGTGGATTAACATTGCCCCTTTGGCCGTGTGGATGCTGGCTGAACCCCTGTATGATGGCTCTGTGGGTAATGAATTCTAAAGAACTTACTTGTTTTAATATCATACAATTATTTAAATAAAAAAGAATAGTTATACCTGTTTTTCCTGCATGGTTTGATACAAAGTCAAACAACTGACTTAAAGGAAACCTCTGACTAAGCACCTGAAAGCAGAGTCTCTTGGAAGTGTAAACTATGTTTGCACTGCTCTGAGTAGAAAATACAGTTTTGTGCTTTGGTAGATACACCAAGACTATTCATATTCAATTTAGATTACTGAAGTAACTGTTACTAAAAGTAATCTTTGTGGGCTTGAAAAATGTCACAAAAAACACATGCAGAGTTTTAGTGGCAAGCTGACACATTATTAATTCATTAGTAGGAGGTAATAATACAGTGACAAGTGTTATAAATAATTTTATTTCTGTTCCTATAATATTTAATACAGCTTTAGTATAAAAAGAGATTTGTCTTAGTTCTTTACAAATTGCTTAATTTTATAATGCAAGTTTCTATTCAGAAGCAGCTTTACAGAATTAGAGAACTGATTGCTGAAGAAATTGTTCTTCAGCACAGTTCTTAGTGCAAGAAACTGTTTAGAGAATTTTGAGTAAATGTGTCCTCAGATTCTGAGCTAGCTATGAAATATATATAGTTTGTCAAGTTACAAAAAACCCCCCTGTATATAATTTAATAACTGTGTTCAATTTATTTTGTCTGAAGGATTATAAACCAACAAGGAACCAGTAAAGAAAATAACTAAGATAGAATGCAAAGCAAAGTTACACAATTTAATTCAAGGTTTCTTCTATAATTATTAAGCGATGCTCCTTCCTGAGGGGAGCTGCAAGTGATAGAGTTTGGTGCTGAAGCTTGAGGAACCTCACTTATTGCCACCAGCACTGGAAGAAAAGGATGGGTTTACAGTGTAGCTGTCCCCAGCTGGGTTGGCTACTCTTGGACCTTGAGTTGAGAAAGCCAATTGTTTGGATTCCTTCTCCTATGAAAATCAGATTTTAGGGTGTATTCACAGTAGACGCTCTGGAATTCCAACAGCAAAACAAGAAGTAAGTTTTAGTTTGGTTTGGGTTTTTTTCAAGGATTTCTGACTTGGAAGGGCCTGTGAGCCTTCCATAGTTTGGGAAGCTCTCAAGCCATCAACAAAGAAAGTTTCTGTCCTATTCAGTGCAGCAAGATGTGGTTACTTGGCTTGTGCCATGAAACATTACTGAAAAAGTAATCATAATATTGGACCATGCCAGTTATGTTTCCTGTAATCCTGATACAGCTTTTTATTCTGTGTTAGAATTGATATTGCTGCTGTTTTGCCATCATTCCTACTATTCCTTTTCTTTGTGTAACAGAGTGCCTAGTAGACCTCTGGAGGAGCATGCATGGGAGTAATTATATACTTCTTAGTTTAGGTCAGAAGCTACAAAAGAAATTAATTTGCCTTCTGCAAAGGAATGAATAGGAATGAGAGACTAAAAATCATGATGGCCAAGTAACCCCCTCCTGCTTTTTTTTTTTTTTTGTCCTTTTTAAGAGTGTTCTGAAAGGATGATTTTGGCTTTTTTTGCTGTTCTGTTCTAGGGTGTATCCCACTCATTTATGACTATGTTTTGCTCCATTTTAACTGACATGCCTCTTTCTTTTATTCCCCATAGCTTCCAGCAAAGTTGAGCACCTTTGGTCATCTTTAATCCCTCAGTGAATGATTTACATTTTAGCCAAACAAATAAAGTTTTGGTCTCTTAAGGAGCCTTCATAACCAGCCATTTTAAAACAGTCTAGAGCCAAAAAAACTTAAACATTTGTTAAACCTGTCTTACTTTTAAGCTCATCTTACTTATGATAAATTATTTGGGTAGGTGAATAAGTGGCAGTGGTATTCTGTGGGGTGCAACTCTTGTTTGTGCTACTGCATTTATCCCTGATAACCCTAATTGTAAAGGAATTTGAATACTTGCATACTGTATCAAGAATCAAGTAGTTAATGAGAGCTAGTGCCAGGGAAGAATTGGGAATTGCTGAGGAGGGAAGGCTCAAAAGCCACAGTTTTGCTTGTGGAAGAATCTCCTTGAAGCCATTGACGCTGTGGGTAGGGCTGAAAGGACAGACCCTCGCTTGTCTCCCAGGCTGGGTGCCAGCAGTGGAGCAAAGAGAAAGTGCAGATTTCTGCCAGAACTGTGTTTTGGTGCCCAAGCTTGCACAATGCCCTTGTCAGAGAACACTACATTTCTGCTCGGTGTGATTCTCCAGGTCAGTTTCTGTTGGGGTAAAATGTTGTTGCCCATTGACAGCTTTCAGATAAATGCTGATTATCACCAAACACGGAGCAGTTGAAATGCTCTGCTCTCTGTATGCCAGTCACTCCCGCCCGCCCCTGCGGGGGCCCGGCTGATGACTGAGGAATATGCGCTCAGCATTGGAAATGAAGTCAGCCCTGTGGTGAAACCCCTCACTTACTCAGCACTTAAGTTCTCTTTGGAACTATTTGCTTTTATTCTTCATCCTTCCAGTTCTTTTTCTGCGTGCCAGGCTCAAATTGCACCTGCTGTGCTTAGGTGTTCCCCATTTGATGGGAGAGGGCTGGAATATGGTCGCTAACATGGCGTTTGTGTGGCTGCACAGGTGTAGCAGGGCAGTGTCCTCTGCATTTGTCAGCTACGTTAGGGGTGCTTAGTAAGGAGCAGAGCTTTCCACAGAGAAATTCCTGGCCATGTAGATTGCAGTTTAACAAGGTTTTTCTCTTGAATCATTTATGCCTTTCTGAATTAATTTCTCATGAGTATCTTCTTTCAGGTTCATGTTGACCTTCAGATTTAACAAGCCAAGCCTGACAAGGTAGCTGAGCTTGCTCTTTTGTACAGGTTCTGTCCTCTGCAATTCAAAACAGAACTTTTAGCCTCTAGTCAAACACCATTTGTTTTTCTTTGCTGACAGGCACTCTGGAAGTTGGTGCTAGCTGTCTTCATGTGGTTAACATGTTCTGAGCCAACCAGTAGTAAAACTACTAGTAAATCCTGCAGGATTAGGGAAAACCCCAGGTTGTATCAAAGATAGATAATACAACTAAGAGTTTATTTGGATTTTTTTTCCATATATACATTTGTCTGCAGCACTGCATTTTAACTTTATTTGCCTTACAATTGATGATTTAAAAGACTGTTTCACATCATAGCCTTTTTTTGAAAGGCTACTGTAACGAAGCAGTCGTGTACTAGAGGTATTCATGAGAGCACCAAAGCACCAGTTCCACTCTGGGTCCCTTAAATAGAAATATCCTTAGGGAAAAGTCAGGTAAAGGAACCTTTGTGGTTCCTAACTTCCCATCGTCCTGCATGTAGAAGCTGCAGCATTTCTGAGAAACTTCTGCTTTAAGGAGTTGTTGGAATTTTTTACTGGGCTATCTAATAAAAGCTTTAAATACTTTTAAGAAGTCTTCTGAACCATTTTATTTTAAATTTGAAGGAGCTCAGGTTGTGTATGGTGTACAGAGGTTGACTAATGACTTAACAAGTAAATCCTCAATGGACTTATTAAATTATTATTTAATTAACAGAATTACAGCTTGGCTTTTTTTTTTTTAATTAGAAGCCTTTTACAGCTCTACTGTTCAAGCTGAAATTCTTATGGATGGTAATGACTCAGAGGAAAAACATTCTCAGACTCTGTTTTGGTAGTATTTTACATATCAGTTAAGATACACAAAATATGTCAAGAGATGCTTACTAATTTGTATGGGGAGGTGAGGCAGCAGAGCTGGGAAAAGCAGCCAGAACTTAAAGAGCAGAAGCTTAGGCAGAGGAATGACTTTAACTACTGTGTATTGGTTTTGTCACTGAGTTAACTCTACTGAATTGTATTTGAATTGCTTTCAGTTACTCTTGCTTTTAAATCAAGTTACAATAACAAATCATGAGATGCAATAATGCATAAATATAGAATTTTAATAGGAGTGTTTTCACAGGATAAACTGAGTTGGAAGGGAGCCACTAGGATGAAGCCCAGCTTCCTGGCCCTGCACAAGGCAGCCCCAAGAATCACACCACGTGCATCATCCAAATGCTTCTGGAACTCTGTCAGGCTTAGTGCTGTGACCACTTCCCTGAAGAGCCTGTTCAGTGCCCAGCCACCGTCTGGGCTTTGTTGAATATCCAACCTAAACTTCCCTGACACAACTGCAGGCCATTCCTTCACATCCTGTCAACTGGTCATCATAAAGAAGAGATCAGTGTCTGCCCCTCCTCTTCCCCTCAGGAGGAAGTTGTAGACTGCAATGAGGTCTCTCTTCAGTCTTCTTTTCTTGAGGCTGAATCAGCCGAGTGCCCTCAGCCACTCCTCATACGGCTTCCCCTCAAGGCCCTTCACCATCCTCATTGCTCTCCTTTGTGCACATTCTAGCAGCTTTGTACCCTTATTATACTGTGGTACCCCAAACTGCCCCCAGCACTCGAGGTGAGGCTGCCCCAGAGCAGAGCAGGACAATCCCCTCCCTTGCCTGGCTGGCCATGCTGTGCCTGATGCCCCCCAGGACAGGGTTGTCCCTCCTGGCTCCCAGGGCACTGCTGGCTCATGTTCAACTTGTTACGGACCAGGACCCCCGGATCCCTTTCCATGCCACTGCTGTCCAGCATCTCATTCCCATGTCTGTCTGTACATCTGGGTTTGCCCCATTCCAGGTGCAGCATCTGGCACTTTCCCTTGTTAAACTTCTAGATTTGGTGATTGCCCAGTCTGCTACTTTATTGAGCTTGCTCTGCAGGGCCTCCTCGCCTTTGAGAGGGTCACAGCTCCTCCCAGTTTTCTATCATCTGCAAACTTGCTTAGTATCCATTTTTTTTTGAAGTAAAATCTTTCTGAAAAGCATGGTTTTCTTGCTGAGAAGCAACAGGGAGGTTCAGGCACCTTTTCAGTGGACCTGTTTCAGTGGGCTAGTGTGTAACAACAGGTTTCTGCTGCCTCTTTTCCCTTGTGCTTTCAAGTTCCCAAAAGGCCAGGCCAGTATTCCTAGATCAGCTGGCCAGGGGCACAAAAGCTGCAGTTCTTAGCCTGGATGAAATCCCCTGTAGGTTGCATCTATGTCAGTAAGTGCCATACAGCAACATGTTGTTCAAGGGGGGGCTGCTGGTGCTGAGGATGGGTTCTGTGCCTCACTCTGGGAAGTGACTTTCACTTCGAATTGGCCCTAATTTGGTGCTCTGAACCAAATGCCTGTTCGCAGTGAAATGTATCACAAAATGAAGGTTTAGTTCTGTGTAAATGGGTGACAGTTCTGGTGTTTTGAGACATCCCCATAATGTCGTCTGTCACACAAGAAGTGGAATGGAAGAATCCACTCTCAAACACATTCCTGGTTCAAAATAAAATAGTTAAATAATCACACCAGATTATACTTGAGAGTCCAATTAGAGAAGCTGGACAAACAGCATACACGTGGCTTTGGCTGTGTGGACACACGGTGGCACAATGGATGGCTCTGATGTAGGAATTAGGGGCCCATCAGGGAATTTTTGCTTTATTGAGATATAGACCTTTTGGCTAGTGCTTAGTGAAAGTATCAGGCCTGAAGAGGTTATCTGGAATTTCTGTGCCTTAGACTTCTGTCTATAACTAACTGAAGAACTGTGAAGAGAGTATAAAAACATTTGTTGCCTTCCATTTTCAGGGCACTGTGTATGTAAGCACACATGTTGATGGTCACATTTTAAAACCAACTAAATTATTCTGGAGTATCTAGAAGCTTCTTTCCAACTCAAAAAGTTGCTAGCTTTGGACATGTAATGTTTCTCTTTATACCTTTGCAGCACCATCACTGTAATCAAAAAATGGGTTTTATTCCAGGGAAAACCTTTGATATGCAGCTACCAAACAGGATTTTCAGGTACAGATATTCTGTGAAATTGCAGGTTTGGGGAAAACAGGCTGCTTATGCATAGTTGCGCAGGCACATCCCCTGCTACTGAAAATGGCAAAGCTGAGCTAAACTGAACAACTTCTTTCTTTTTCAATGAACCATTTTGGGGAATTTATGTGTTTATTTCAAGGAGCTATATAGCCAAATGTCTTACTTTTACCAGATCTTAACAGTTGCTCACTATATTTACTGAACTATTGGTCTGCCGCTGTAGTACCAATGAGGTGAGCTCACTGAAGCCGTTGTCATGGAAATTTGGATGGTTGGCACTAAATGTTTCATGCTGGTTTTGTTTCTGTGGAGCTTTTTATAGCTTCTAATCTCCTCAAATGCAAGTCATGGAAAAGAGAATTTGTAGAAGTGCTTTGGAGTTTTAGACAATTATGTACAAGGGGCCTGTCTTTAAAACTGTTGTTACTTACCCAGAACCTGAACCAGTAATATGTTTTGGAATTTCAGATTAGGGTATGTCTCACTGGAATACAACCTACAGTTTATCATTCTGTGAAAGCTATTTCTGCTTGACATACAGTCATTGAGGGCTGTCCATTTTAGACTAAAGCATATTTTTTTGTATGCAAACAGTTAATGCAGCTGATGTGGTTTTGTTTATGAAATATGGAATAATATAAAATTATTTATTGTAGTTTGTTATAATTCCATCAGCATTTTTTTCTTCTGTTTTTTTTCCTGTGTCAGCAGAGAAGGATGAAAACTGGTGAACCAACTGCTCTTTTAAGTGAAAGTCAGAGTAGTTTTCATGGGATGTTTAGTCATTACTTTCCCATCCTGCTCTCCTGGGAGTTGACCTGAGGCAGCTGAAATCTGTTACTATATGACAAAGCAGCAAATGTGCTCATCCACAAGCAAATCAGAATTTTGTACCAATCAGGCAGAATGCTGGAAAAAGCTGATCAGCTTCTTCGCTCCAGTTCCCCTGGGGCCTTTGTAAGTTTAATTTTCAAGTAAGATTCTTCCAATTAAAAACATCATCTGTCCCTGTGCCGCCCACCAGCAGCCCTAGGAGGAAGGGCTGTGTGGCTGGCTGTTTGCTTTGGAAGTCTGTCAACTCTGTTGTCAGAGTAAGAGATGGTGTTTTACTCTGCTGCAGATAAAGCTTACACATCATGTCAACCAAAAGCATTCATAGGTTGACTTCCCCCCACTACCTTCCTTTGTGAAAACATCAAAATACATTTTGAGGGGAGGGAGATTTTGACACACATTTGGGTCAGCTGTCAAAAACATTATGTCAGAAATAACCTTAGTTGTAGTGAGGATACACATGGAGTTTTTTTCCTTTCTTGATTTGAGTTGGATATTGATTAGAAGGAAGAAGAATTTCAGGCTTTTTTTAATTTGTAAAGAAATTATATTCGCTTTTGTTTGTTTTGCTCACCCCTGTTTTGCCAGTTGTACCAATTTTGATAACTGCCAGAAGCCCAGGAACAAAGGAGACCAGGAGAGAGCCTGTATGCTACTGTAAAAATGAAATTTAATCTGATTAATAATTCATAAAAAAAGTTACTACCTAATTTCCTTTTTAAGTCCTGATATTGCCTTTCAGTTATAAAACACAAATTCTCCAACCTGCCTCAAAAAAAATCAAAACAGAAAACAACTCTTGTACTGAAAGCTTTGAAATGCCATTGCTGTCTTTTTCCATTTATAGCTATTTAAGAATAGGCTTCCTTCTGTTTCCCACCCCACGGCCTCCAGCAAAGTCCCAAACCTGTCTCAACCCTGTGAAGGGAGCTGCTTGCAGTTCCATCTTGCACCTCTCCCAGAAAAAAGGATTTCATCTCTGTTGATAATGAATGAGCACAGATATTTCTAGGCATTGCTTTACAACAGGTATTGCCTCGTTGTTCAGTACTCACCTTATAAAATGTGAGCAAGGAATTCTGTAGGTATGAACAGCAACTAGACCAGACTAGAAATGCTGTTTTCATTTGTGAAATTGTGTGAAAAGAAACCTTTGAAACAAAATATGGAGAAAATACTTCTGAAGATGTTAATGCCTTATTTGAAATATCTTTTCATTTATTTCACAGTTGTTCCATATAAGTTTGTGGTACTAAATGGAGGAGCTGATAAAACTGTGCAGGATGAAAATAAATGGTTTTTGTTGTAAGGACAGAAAGGACTGGGCAAATATGAATTAGTGAACACCATGTAATAAGCACACCAAGTGTATGGCAGAGTATACCTGTATTCTTCCCAAAAGCACACCTTCTGGGAACAACCCCTTCTGTACCAATCAGGTGGTGTTGCATTTGGAGGTATTCTAAACACACATTTTGCCAACTGCAGTTTGCTTTTGGGTCATGCATTTTCATGGGGAAGGGTCTGAAAGTAAGAAGCAATCTACGACATGGAAGTTTATTCATGGAGAGTAGCCAGCTTTTTTTGTATTACAGGCTTCAAATAAGGTACGCCTTAAAAGCATGTGTAAGAAACCCTTTAAGTGTATCAGCAACATGATGCATCTCTCCTGAGTAGAAAGCACCATCACAAAACAGAGCAGTCCAACTTCAATAGAGTACTGAGTACACTTAAGTTCTACTTCTGAGCTTGTTTACAATACTCCATCAACAGATTCTGCAAATACTGATTTGTTTTTTTTCTAAAAGGAAAGAAAACCTTTTTGTGCCTCTTTAAATTACATGGAGTGCTCTCAAACTCACATGATTTTGCAAAAAGTATGCCCTTTTCTGTCTGGCTGAGGAATCATGAGGAATGTTCTCAAGCTGAGATTTGCCTGTAATATTAAAAGGAATGTGATACTGTGAAAGTGGCATGCAGTACTCATGACATCAATCTGCAGTAGTTTAGCAATATTCTGGAGCTAGCACTTGATGTGTGTGGGAAGTCTATCCTCTTTACAGTTCTTCATGATAATATGTAAACTGTAAAGAGTATGTGTTGGCTACATGGGACTCCATTCTTCAGCCTACTGTGCTTACTGTGTCAGTCATCTCAAACAATGCTAGTGGCATTTATCCTCTCATCCAGGTCAAAAAGAACTAGATTTAAATAGAGAACTCTCTTCTGCCCCACACAGAATATTCTCTGAATTTTAGTGCAGATTCATCAGCTTTTTAAAGCATCCCTGTAAAATTTGAGTCTTAGTCTTATCACCCTCACTTATCCCTTTCTCTGTATAATGCCCATTCAAACTTTACTAAGGAAACCATGCCTACAAATAAATATGTGTATGACTCTTCTTCCTTTCATGGGCCCATGGTGATACTCAGCTGATGAACTCTCCCTTATTAAGGCTGAAACAACACCTTTGTCTTGCTTTTTGTGGGTTTCACAGCCCTTCCTAAGTAACACACCTGCACTGTGGTTATTCCTGCTGGCTGTTACCCTGGCTACCCCTCTCAGCCCTGTGGTTGTGCTCCAACTTGTTCTCCTTTTCAAAGGACATTGATGAGTTCCCTGGTTAAGTGAGACACCCAGTGCATCTTATGCACTATAGAGAGAAATGTGCTAGACCAATGTGTGTGGCTGGTGAAGCTGCTAAGAGTGGCCCAGTTTATAGCTGGTTTAAGAGCAGTGAGGATACAGCAGCAAAATTTTGGTTCATACGTGTTGAGAAGTGAAGTCATGGAGTAGGGGTGACTTGTCTCTCTGTGCACCTGCCAGTCTGAAGTACTTAGGGAGCTGTTGATAAGAATGTCACTTTAGTTCTACCCCTGGTGCACTTGGTATGCACAGAATTGATAGGAGCTTGCAAGGACAGTCATCAGCCAGGGCTGGAAGAGCTGTGAACTCTGTTGTTCCCTGAATTAAATCTGGGTTTGAAAGTGGTTTTGTGGGAGGAATAAAAATCAAATAAAATCTGTTTATTAAGGGTCAATGGCTTAAAATGTTTTAAAATGAGAATTGAAGTTAATGACTGGAAAAAGTCAGGGAGGTGTAGGAGACTGTAGACCAGTCTCTAAGCAAGATAACAGAAGAAGAAAAAGCATGTGAAGACACTTGAGATAAGACCTGAATATAAAGAGCCTTTCACTGAAATAGAAATGAACTGCAAAGTTTATAACTCTTTTCTACCTTGAATTTCTGCTAATGTCAGAGACTAAGAAAATTTTGTCTTGGTGTTCCTATGTGGACTTAGCTGTATGTGACCCCCAGCATCTCATCAAAGTTTGAAGTTGTATCTAATTTGGACGTTTGCCTTGCTTTATGTGGGAGACTGCACCATCAGAGGTCACTTCCAAATTAAGTAATTCTGTAATTTAGGAAGGAGAAATTTTGTAGCATCTCAATTGAAAAGAAGAAGAATATCTATAAACTATATTAATTAAAATGCTTTTGGTTTAAAAATGCCAAACTTCAAATCCTATGAGTGGAGAAAAGTGTTTGAGAAGTCAGTTGACCACTACTGTGGGTTAAGGAGTGGTAAGGGCAGGAAATGCTGATCTGCATTGATTTCTGGACAGTTATTTTGCCACCAGTGTGCTGAAAACAGACCAGCTGCTTTTTATTACATATCAAGCTACTGAAATAAAAACTTTTATGCAGTCTTTTTAAAAATGCAAGTAAATTATGTGCTATGTTACCTTTTATCTGTGTTGCTTACAAAACAACATGTTTAAAAACAATATGTTTAAAAAATTATTTTAATTTCTTCATTCTACTGCTTTTACAAATATTCCATGATTGTAAATAGCTTAGAGGTGACAAAAATATTGCTATCCTTCCTGATACAAATAGAGAGCTTCTCCCATGACATAGCTTCTCCCATAAATAGCTGTGTACCCTATCTTTTCTGTAGTAATACTCTCTACTAAAATCAAGAAGGAAAGATACTAACAGCAAACAGCATTAGATTTCTTGACATATTTTATTGAGCCTGCTCTATTGATCAGGAAAGGAAAACAAATAAAAGCACTTAAAAATAATTCTGATGTCCTCTCTTGCTCGAGTAAGCTAGCAAAATTCAATCAAAACATCTACTTGTTTCAGGAGTTTTGTGAAAGATTTTCAAGGCTTTGTTCTAGCTGGGGTGGTATGAGACCTTCTGTCTGAGGTTCAGCCTAAGAATCTGACCCTAATGATTTTCAGTCTCCAGCAGTTTCTGGAGTCAGTGGCATAAGACCAGTTCCTGTCAGCACAGGTCTGGCTTAGGTTAAACAAAACTCCCTATGTCCTTAAAATCGTTAAGCTGGTGCTTGAGCCTTATGCAGAGACTGGTTGGTATAAATAGGTGGATTTGTACTGCAGGTATAAACATTGCATAGCATCTAGAATAATAAATTATCCCACTTTTTTCTTTTTTCTCCTAGTCCTCCTAGCTGATGTGTTAGCAGTTATTTTTCTGTGGCACGTTTTGCCTTTTTAGCTACTGTGTATAATAGAAACTAATCTTTTTTTTTTAGTCTGGTCTTATTTACCAAAAGTCAGCTGTTGCATTTAGTTGTTACTGTGCTCTGTTCATTAAAATATTTTCTAACTCTTTCTTACATCTACTCACAGGATAAAGACCTTGACCTCTTACATGATTGTATGTAAACTTTCAGGGTGACTGCTAGTTTCAAGGGGTAAAAATGCAACTGCAATTTATGTGAGGGGGAAGAGCTGTTCTTTGTTCTTCAGATGCAGCAAACCCATGCATGCTTAAAAATTACTGCCTTTTGTATTTATTTGGTGCATGGCATAGAAGCTGTAGCTATTTGTCTTGTAACTGAGTAACATGCACTAGGAAGTCTTAGATGTTGGTTTGTATTTTGCTTGAATAGCCACAAGCCAAGTCACGAGAATACTCAGCATTTCAGTTCCCTGCTGTGTCTCTGCAAAGTAAACATTTTCATTATAGCAGAAATAATGTGGTCTGCTTTAAAATAACCCACAAGTCCAGTGTTATTTTTAATGGTTATAGATACATGATCTTTTTCTGTATCTAATTCAGACACTGTAAACAAAACCTTTTCCCTAGTACATTTCATTTGTGTCTTCTGTTCAGCAGGCGTATTTGGCCTGCGGTGATAAGAAGGTAATGCTGTGTTTGGTAAAGGTTCATCGTTGCTTACACTGATGTTCTGTACATAGTTTTGTGGGTTTGGGGAAATAATTTTAGGTCAGCAGCAGTGGTTTTTCTGACTACAGAAATAATCTTTATCCACTAATTATATATTTGCATTAATAAACAAGTCAGAAAACACTTAAGAATAGAAGTATGCTAGAAAAGAGGATTTCCATGGCAGGAAGAAATCCTAACTGTGTGCAACGATCTTTTCCCACTGTCTTAGCAAGTTCAGATTAGAAGGCACAGTTACCAGTAGGCATGTATAAAAGCAGTTGGTATCTAAATCCCCAGGGTGACAGAGGGAGGCGCCTCAGGAGGCCATCTAGTTGAGCCCCCTGCTCAAAGCAGGGTCACCCAGAGCAGGCTGCTCAGCCCATGTCCAGTCAGAGTTTGCTTATCCACAAGGATGGAGACTCTGCAGTCACTCTGGGCAACCTATGCCAGCTTGTAATTAAGTTACCTTTGTAATTAAACTAAAAAGATAAATACCTTGTGTATATAATATATCTTATGTAAACATATTGTGTATCTAATTCTTGTGTTCAGAAAGAGCCCACAGCCTTTAAAAGACTCCAGGCAACATTAACTTAATTCAGGAGCAATTTCATCCTTGCTGCTTTTTGATATAAATTGAAGAGCCATAAAACCTGATTCTGTTTACATCCTAATTAATTTTTGGTGGTTTGCAAGAGATGTGGTTACTGATCACCCAGTGGCATGCTGCTTAATCTGGAAATGTTCCAGCTGTGCTTAATAAACATTTGCCAAGATAAAGCCTACATCTTTATTCTAATAACCTGAAATAATTATATTTATTTTTAACTACTGTTTACTTCATGTTTATTTACTAAGCATCCAGGCCTGTTCACTTGGAGAGCCAGTGTCAGAGGATACAGAGGGCAAGCGGATTGTTCATTTTCCATACTTGCATAAAAAGTCTGGAGTGGTACAGGTAGATAAAAAGAGCACAAATCTTGATTAGGCAAAGAGCATTTCCAGGGCAGTAAGTATTTTGGATTTGTATTTTTATTCATCATGGAACTTGTCTTTACTAATAAAAATAGATAAATGTTTAACATACATAAGTATCGCAGGAAAGTGAGGTGATGATCTGCTGCTTCTGCTGCTTCTACATCAATTGCCTAATCATAAATAATAAAATTTTATTAGCAGGCTGAAAATTTTTTTAGGTCTGTAAGTGAGAACAGAAGAGTCTGTGTTTTTTAGTAAGTGTAGCACGGAAGCCAGCTGTTACTTATCAATGACATGATTCAAGCCCTAGCATGTGTGAAAATAAATAAATAAATACTCCCCTTAATTTTTCATCAAGAGGCCTACTTGGTCTCCTCAGACACAAAGTTGATTAACTACTGCAAAGTCCTTCTGTGTGATGTAGTGTCTTTCCCTAAGCACTGTCTGTATATAAAATATAGCTATGGTTGAATGGCTATTTTGTCAATGTTCAAGGTGTTTGTTAACAAAAAACATTGAAGAAGTTAAATTCAGTAAGTGCATAGATGTGCTGGATCCCTAATGCCTTGTCAGGGCTTTAGCTCAGCTGTAACCCTTGCAGCACCTGCGCTGCTGGAAACTGTCCTTACAGTCATTGAGGTGTGTATAGCTGGGGAAGCTTAACTGTGGTTGAGATAGTGGTCCTCTTTTGGGAGCTGATGTTCCTGGCTTTACCAAAGTAAGCACAGTTCAGAATATGCCTTAGTCCTTTGCTGCTGCCTCTGCAGCCTCAGCAAAAGTGGAGGTGGGATTGCTGGTCTCTGCATGTATCTTGGGCAGCTCAGTAGCAAAATTGCCTATGGCTGGTGAGTCCTGACACTCCCACAAGAGTAAAACATGTTTATTAAAAAGTGCTAAAGCAGTTGCAGCTTCAAATGTGAGTTGAATGAAGTTTTACATTTTACTGTAATTCTGATATGTTATGCCACTCAGAATTGTTTCTATGAAGGAGTGTTGAGTAAATAAAACTGAGGTAGACCTTAAACTCACTGTAGAGCAAATGCATATTGTTTAAGGTACTAAAGATTTGTTATACCCTCAGTGTTGTTCTTGCATAGGATGAAGTTCAGCACAAAGCTGCCTGAGCCCAAGGCTTTCTGACTGGTTTGTGACATATCAGAGAATGGACTTAAAAATTCCTGATCCTGCTTTTCTTGCCCATTCTTCCCTATTGTCTTTGCTGAAAGATTAGCTAATGACTCATGCCTTGTGCTGAAGGGTGAAGTAATGCTTCCTGAGTTCCTATTTTGTAATGTGTTACTGTTTTAAATCCACTAGCTATATGCATGTGAATATCTATGTATCTCTCTCTCTCTTTATCTATCTACCTACCTACCTGCCTATCTATCCATATCTTTGTTTCTTTGTCTGTAAAAGGAATAAAATTGAGGTCTTTATGAGACCTCAGAATATTGCTGAATATTCATTCAGTTTTCACGGTTCAGATTTTTTTCCCCTCAAAGTCCTTTGCGGTTTCCTCAGTTGGTTTATGCACATTACTGCATTATGATTAAGCAATAGGTAACCATAAAAATGTCTGAAAAAAAACAGAGGCCAGGTCTCCAAAATATTCTTTAGGTTTAGAGATGCCTTTTCTCATAGGGGAGGTGGTTCTTCTGGGCTGCTATTTTAGTCTGACATTCCTGGACTTCCTTCTGTACTATCTGCAACCAAAAATTTGTAAGTAAAGCGAGTTCCAGTTGATGCTTGACCGGGGAAATCTGTTTTGTCAGAAAATTAGCACACTTTGCATGGATTTTTCTCAAAGTAAATTTGATAAATAAAACTGGCAGAATTAGCAGTTGTAATCATAGATGGTGGCTTCACACGTTTCGTTACTGCAGGAGCAGCACAGACTGCAGAAGAACCTTAATCTCCTGGGTCAGTCAAAGCAGTGTGATGTAACCAAGCATTGGCCTCGCAGCAGCTTAGCAGAGAGCATATGCCTATCACTGCCATATCAGCAGCTGAGACCGTTTACTGTCCCTCATGTGTCACATGGCAGTTTGGGCTCTAATTACAACATCTGTGATCTGTAGCAGACTGCTGTCTCATACAGTGGCCCTGCAAGTCATACTGTATGTGAGGTAATAATATTTAAAAGTGTCATCTAGGATAGTAGAATAAAAATGAGCATGTAAAACAATGAATATAGTTATTAAAAAATACAGCTATTTACATTTTAAAAAACCCCACCAAACTGCCATAACAATGTAATATGGTATTATGAAGAGGAAAGCAAATTTGCAAGAGACTCATTAACCTACATGACATGAGTGTTTGAGTAAGAGAAGGGAGTGAAAAATAACAGAATAAATAACTTTACTAATTAATTAGTCCATGGCTCCTTGTATGCTTTTTGAAGTACTTTTATCTTTCATTTTGGGTTGGAATGTGTCACATTATAAAGGTTGCTTCAGTGGCAAAAATTTTACTGAAGATGAGAAGAGCATTGCAAGGGATAAAGTTCTTTTGACAAAGTGTTGATGATGATGAACTCCTGGCAAGGAGACAAATGAGAAATTCCTCTTCTCACTGTTTAACTGCTGTAATGTGTCTCTTTAATAAATGCAAGATCACTTCAACTCATCTTTTATTTTTGAAACTAAATCAAAGTATCCTTCCAGGAAAATCACAACAGGGAGCCTCTTGATTTTGCAATTTGTTTGTCATAAAATACCAGATGCTAATGTGTATTTTTTCCCCCTCTTGTAGGTGCCTGAGATTATAAGCTCGATTCGACAAGCTGGAAAAATTGCCCGTCAAGAAGAGTTTCAGAATAATCTCTCAGATGTTGAAGACCCTTTTACCAAAAAGTTTGAGGTGCTCTTCTGTGGACGGGTAACAGTAGCACATAAAAATGCACCTCCAGCACTCATAGATGAATGCATTGAGAAATTCAATCGTGCAAGTTGTACAAAAAATTCAGATTTCAGCTCATCATCCCAGCAACATGAAACTGCCAATAACTTTGGAGGTTTCTCTTTCAGCAGCAAATTGCGGTCTGTGTTCCAGCCCTTGGTCAATGAAGAGGAGGAAAAAAGGCCAATTAGGAAATCTTTTTCTCAACCTGGACTTCGTTCCCTTGCTTTTAAGAAGGATTTCCAAGAGGGAAGCCTTAGGAGTAACAGCTTTGTCAGGTCTTTTGAAGAAGATGCAATTTCACTGAACCTAAAAAGTCAACTCATCTATGGACACAGTGTTGTGCAGCCAACTGACATTGCAGAAAACCGGACTATGTTGTTTACGGTAAAGCAAGATTTGCAGCTTCGGGTGGCCTTTTCACATCTTGGAGTTTGGAGTGGCAGACACCAAAGCAGATGTTCTGACACATGGCAGTTACTTCTTTGATAACTTAATTGCAATTACCAAAGCTTAACTTAAACTTGCCTGTTTCTCTGGAGAGCATTACTTGTTAGTGAGAATTGGCTTACATATTCTAAATAAGTTGATATTAAATAGTTTAAAACAGTACTACCTGAAACCTTGGGCTTCTAAAGAAAGCTTTTAGAAAGTTACTGCAAGTTAGTAGGTAGTTGTGCAATTGCAGAATGCAATTACACTAGCTAGTAACAGCAGAAATAAATTTCCAGGGGAGCAAATTATCTGTAACTAGAGCAGAAGGACCAAACCATGACTGAGAGCTAGTAGACTTTGTCCCATGATAAGCAGTGTAATTGATGAGGGTGCTCCTGCTGCCAGCATGTTTGTGTAATGATGGAGTAGTAGTGGAATAGCTTCCTATGCTACTCCACATGTGTTTCCACTCCTGCCCTGCTTTGGTGTGGTTAGCAATGCCCTTGCCTTGATAGGTGAGCAGCAAAACTCTTTTCTAAGAACTGAGAAGCAAGTAAGGAATGTGGTATTTGCTCCTCTTACAATCCTCATGATGGTAAGCTATATTTTACTTAGCTTGTGTCTTCTGAGCTAGTAATACAAACCTGGAGCTGATTCTGCAAAGACTGACTCTCCTAAGGTCATCTTGGATCCATCAGCTGCTGTTGGAGCTGGGCATTCTTAAGGCCAGTAATAGAATGTGTGCAATTACAGGGCTTTTAAAGCAGGGAAAGAGAATCCTTGAGGAGGCTTGCCACCGTGTTATATCTGTAAAAAGTAGCGTGCAGAAAATGTCATAGTCAGCTCTACCTGAATTAAAGCTTCTGTTTGGTTGTGGCAGGCTGACATCAAACAGTGAGTGCAAGAAGGTGGAGAGATGTTTCTTCCCTAGTAAAAAGAAAGCCATCCATGTTCACCTTCTTCCCCTGAGCATGTATTTCACATAGAAAATACAGTACCCTTTGTAATAATAATGCCTAATTTTAAATAAATCGTTACTCCATTATTGATTCATGGCACATATTTTAGAAATAGAGAGATTATAGTTGGGCTGGGTAGGTCCAGATCCTCTTACTCCGGTGAGTGAATTTTTAATTTATATTAAATAGATGCAGCAGTTCTCAAAGACAGCTGCAGCTTCAATCTGAATATAATGTCAGTCACCTGCTGGCAGCCACATTTCAGAATTGTGAGGGTTTGCTGATCTGGCTTTGTGTCTTGGGTTGCTTTCTGTCCTTTCTGTCTGGGAAAATATTGTTTAGTATGCGCAGCTGTATTCTTTTCCTATTCAGCCAGTCTAAATTCAGCTGAATGTAAGGAAGTGAAGTAACTCCAGTTTGTGCCTTCAGTATCCACAGGCAGCAGCTGATGGCAGAGCTGAGTTTGTTGGTTGTCTTTCCCCGGTGTTCAGCAGGTTCTGAGTCAGGGACTGCAGGCAGCATGGTTGGGTCTCATCAGTTTGTGTGTGGCTACATACAGAGTGCTTTCAAGTAGCTTAGTATCCAGAGGAAAAAAATGGTTGGTATATTCTCACTTATTTAGTTAGATTTTGCCCAGGATTGAAGCAAAGGTTGGTTGATGCATGAGGTGTGAAAAATACTCTGATTAATTATCTGGCAGCTCTCCTCACTTGATTCAAACAGTCCTGATTTTCATGTCTTCTTCCTGAAGAACTGCTTTCCTAGCCAGTTTCTTAGGATTTGAGATGGGGGTATTTTTAGGTTTTTCTCCTGGCTGTGCATATTGAGGGTGAGGCAGAGGAGATTAATTGGTTTGGATTTTTTCCTCTTGTTCAGTTGACTTCAAATGATTACTACTGCCCAAGGGCCAAATGTGAAAGAATTATGTGAAACTGAGCAATGAGAAGGAGCCTCTTGCTGCAGGGAGGGGAAGACAGCAGCAATCAGGAGGCTGTTGAGTAGGTGTTGGGAGGAATAGCCCCATGAACAGATGCAAGATCAGCCCCAGTGACTATGTAAGGAAACCAGCAGGCGTCTGGGGAGAACCATTGTGACTGGTTGAAGTGAAAGAAGAGGTAGAAGGAATGCACAGGGCCATTTTTAGACATACAGAGGTGGCACATCTGACACAATCTATTCACACATGAGATTTGTCCCTTCCCATTTCTTAAGAAAGTACAATTACATTGGTGCTGCTGATGGTTTTGTGTGCTTCTTTTGGGATTTGGTACTTTGATTTGATTGAGGCAGGTTTCTCCAAGTCTTACTCATGAGTGGATCCAAATTCTGCCTGCCTTCCTAAAATCTGAGAGTTGTTTTTAGCATTCTCTGACATGCTATAAAATATGAGGAATTTAATTTTTTCTGTTACTATCTTACAAAGATGTTGCCAGAAGCTGAAAAAATGAAAACAGTAGCACCATAAAAATGCCCTTTGCCCATCAATGCTTAGCATCATCTTTTGATTGTACTAATGGCCTACAGATTAAATTACATTAGAAAATATACTCCAGTAAATTCATTTGTATAGTTTTTGAGTTAAGTGCCATAAATAAATAAAGAAAGCTCACAAAAATTATTAGGTAGACTACAGGAAGAAGTACATGCTTGGCTTTAAATTTTAAAGCAGTCTCATTAAGTAGCTTCTGTGACTGTGGTACATTCCAAGACTGCAGAAAATAGGAAAAGGGAGTGTGAGTGTATTTCTCTCAGTGCCAAGCAGGTTACTTGTGATACAATATTGCTGTCATCTGTTTAAACATTATTTTATTGTCTCATTAAACCTCAGTGCCGTAATGTGCAGAGCTCTCAATGCCAAATCAGTGTTGTTTCAGTATTCTTTCTGGTAGTAATATGCTAATTGATATAAATATACAGGTAGAAAAAAATTGGGATCTGTATTCAGGAAACATTTTACAGTGGGATAAAAAGAAGTGTAATGTTACTTTTTAGCATCTTGCAATTTATTTTGCTCTTTTTAGATTGGCCAGTCTGAAGTTTACCTTATCAGTCCTGACACAAAAAAAGTCGCAATTGAGAAAAGCTTTAAAGAAATATCCTTTTGTTCTCAGGTAAGATTGTAGTGTATTCTTTTTATCTTTTTTTGTTGCTTAAATATTCTCTACTTGTGAATGCTCATGTAATCCTCTCTCCTTGCACTCCGCATGGATTCTCTCAACAGCAATTTCAGTGATTGCTATTGAAAAGCTGCTAATTAATCAATATTTTATAAGACCATTATTCTTCTTTCATACTTTGCATTGTGATTCCTGAGATGAAGACTCACTCCTGTGTGCAGTGGATGAATAATATTAGCTAGAAGGAACACACTGGTCAGGAGCACACTCTTGTTTGAGATTGCAGTGAGCATGATTCACAGTTGTGCAAGTCTTGGGATCTCTGGGCCATATTTTTCAAGAAGTGAGAATGAAAGGAGAAAAATTATATGGAAGAGTTATCTGAAAAATACTTTAAAAATATGTTCTTTTCAAGAATATACGTTACATGCTTTTAAATGAGGACAGTCCTCTGCAATGCAGAGGTGGTATATGTCATGCACTGTGGGCAGGTATGTGTCAGAGACTCCTCATTTGCTCCTAATCCCTGTTCTTTTTGCCACGGAGTTTGCTTCTCTGTCCTTCTGCCTGAGATTTTTTTGGTTTCTTTTGTAGGTTTTGTTTTCCATAAATTAATTTGTTTTTTAATTTGATGATTGCAGCTTCCATCACTAAACGTGCAGGCACATATTCTGAAAATTTCAGAGTAAAGTACATTTTTAATAGAATTTGTTAATCTCTGGGTCTGTGGTATGGGTCTTTTATAATTCATCCATAAAAAACAAAATGAAAAATAAAACAGTGTCTGACTTAATTGAAATTAAAGATTCGTGAAGTATTAGGTTCTATAACAGGACAGAATTTTAATGGCCAGATGTCTTTAATGTAGCTCTAACAGAGATAAGTGACCTATATGTAATGCTATTTTGTTCTTTTCTTCCTGAAAGTAATACAGATACAAAACATTGAAAGTAGGTATGACTGTTTCATTGCTGTTGTTTCTTTCCTAGGGAATTAGACATGTGGATCACTTTGGGTTCATCTGCAGAGAGTCTTCAGAAAATGGAGGCTTCCACTTTGTTTGCTATGTGTTTCAGTGTACAGATGAAGCACTGGTAAGTGAAAGAAAAGAATAGCCAAATAGAATATTAGACCCTAAATGTCTTCTATTGCTCTATGCTCTGTATTTTGCTGAATGTCATCAAATCTTATTCCACTCAGAAATACAAAAACGTAACTAATATAGCTGTCTGCAAGAGACCTTTTCGTTTGTTTTGAGGGCAGAAGTTAAAATCCTCTTTAAAATCCACTAAATCTTCATTTCACAAACTAAGTTAGATCTTATGCTTCTTTTTTGGGGAGAGTTTTCTCTTAGGGCACCTGTTCTGAAAGTCAGGACTGCACTCCTGTACTCTGCATCACAACTGCAGTAAGCTTTTTGAGCATAGACAAGAAAGGGGTTTGAGATAGAGGGTAGGATCTTTCATTAGACCACAGTAATAAAATTGTGTGGTCTGGAAGAGACATGAGTTCATGATGAGTTTTATTGTGCTTATGTGTTTGTGCACAGAACCAACATATGAACAGCTTGGGTTTTTAGTCATAAGCACATTCCCAAGCAAGGGGCAGTATTATTCTAAAAGACTGTTGTGTTTGTGTTAAGGAAAACAGTGGAAGAGTGAAATTCTGTTCTTCTTAATGCTGTTCTTTTCAGGTTGATGAAATCATGATGACATTGAAACAGGCTTTCACTGTGGCTGCTGTGCAACAGAATTCCAAGGCACAGCCCCAGCTCTGTGAAGGGTGTCCTATGCAAAATTTGCATAAACTCTGCGAAAAGATAGAAGGTGAGATTTAAAGAATTTTCTGGTTGAATATTTTTTGTGGCAGTTTCACTGGGGGACAGTATGTAAAATCCTAAGGAAATTAGTGCTTAAAAAGAGCTTGGGATTTGGGGATTAAAGTTGAGAGCCAGGTACTTTTATTTAGAGGGCTGTGGTATCAGGTTTTCTGTAAAGTAAGAAGAATTTTCTCACAAGAGGTAAGCTCCTTTATTGTGTTTTAGTTGAACTTTTAAAATCTGTTTCCAAGTGTAAACATTAGCAAGTTGCAGCTTGTTTGGCTCTATTAGCCCTATAAATGCAGAAGCTTGTAGATAAGGAACCTCTGATGGGTAGAAGTGGCAATAGCTATGACCTGCTGTCCTATTGAGTACACTTAGATTCTGGGATTATGCTATCACTAAGCAGGAGCTGGACATTATGCTTTTAATATCTGTGTTTGTCTGCTCCTTCATGAAAATGCAGAAATTAGAATTGTAGTTGTTACCCAGAACAGATGTTCAAGTCATAAAAAATCTCTTTATGTTTCAGCAAATTTTACTGTTAGATTTTGTTCATTTAAGTGATGCTTGGGGTGAATAGAGGGCAACAGCAGCTTGTCAGATCACGTGGCAGTGACTTGTTGGACTAAAACCTGCCTAATTTGATGAATTTGATGAAACTGGACTACTTCCAAAACTGCTTTCACTCTCTTTTGGCTTTCAGCTAGCTGTGATTTTTGGGAAGCTTTTTAAAGGCCAATGTCCCTTAATGCCTTCAATTGTGCCATCCTGTTAATCGTATCATCTGCTTCTGAATGAGATATTCCATGATCAGAAACTGAAGTGCACAATACTGTTGATGGTTTGCTGTTTTTCTGCAGAAAATAGAGGAAAGAAATTTAATCCAGGAAGAGAACAGAAAAAATAATCTGAATGAAAGGGTAGTCTGCTTTAGACTGTCAATAAATGTTTTCATCAAAAGGCAGAGTAAGACCTTCACTAACAAGCAATAAATTTATTTGTTTTCAGAAGGGCCCACAACATAGAAATTAGAGAAAATGAAAGGGAATTCTGTTTTACCATAAACAATATCCAAGCAGCACTGCACTAAACATCAACAAAACAGTCTGCTGATATGCAGTAGATTGTGGGTTTATTTTATCTTGTCTCATAATGGAGTCTTCAGCTAAGAGTATAATCCTGGTCTGTGCTCAGTAAATCTCCTCATTGCAGAGTTCATGTCCCTCATTTTAAAGGCATGAGTTTAGTAGTAGCTTTAAATTAACCTAGAGTTCTTTCTAATGCCCTCTTATGAAATCATTGAATGGGCCAGCTCAAATAATTGAAAGCTTTGGCTTAAATTGTCAGCAGATTTATGTGATTGATTAATTCTGAAAAATTTGACCCTCTAATTTGTTCATATTTGTTACTCTTGGTAGGGTTGCCCTCTTCTAAGACTAAACTGGAACTACAAAAGCATCTAACCACACTAAATAACCAGGAACAGGCCTCTGTTTTTGAAGAGGTTCAGGTAAGCTTTGTTTCCTACAAGATTTTAAAGCAGCTGGTGATTTTGCTAGCATCTGTGTAAAACACAGAAGTCATTTTCATTTTTTGTGAATCGTTCCATTTTTTTTACGTAACAGACAGCCAGCTTGTCCTTTAATTTTAGTGGTTTTTTTAGAGCTGTTAAAAACTTAGTTTTTGATGTAAATTACTGTTTTACTAATTTTTCTTCCCCTAATACTCCTTGCTTTCCATGGAGCTGTTGCCTTCTCATTGAGTAAAACTGAACACATTTTTTATGGGTGAAGGCAATAACATGTACTGTGAGGACATTGAAACTGTTACTTGGACCAAAGCAAATTTCTGTAATATTCCCAGATGAAAAAATTTCTTGCCTAAAATTTATCCTAGATCTTAATTCTTGTCAAACTAACTAAAGAAGTTAAACTTTCTATCTTCTTAATTAAATCTATTTTAGGACAGAGGAAAGCATAGCTGGATTTAAAATAGATGATGTGGATTGTAGGAAATGTCACTGGGATTGAAACACTGTTGAAGATTAAGAAATGTCAGACTTTTTAAAAATTAATGTTTCCTTCCTCTCCTGAGTCATTTTAATCTCTTTGTGTGTTTCCACGTGGCAGTTTATCACTCAGTACCAAATTTGGAAGTTACTCTGTGGAACCAATTCCATAAGATGAGTAATTTCTTAGCATAGGGCAGCTAGCAGCACTGTTGCCTTTTAGTGTTCTGCACACAGTCTAAAGCTTCTTTCCAGTAGTCACAGGAAACTGTTAATTGCTTCTGGTGAGGGTCTGCAAACCATTAACTTGGCAAAACCAAGGGTAAAGTAGAAATCTCCTGCCCATCTTTCTCAGTTAACTTTTTCAGTTGGACAGTCTTGAATGTTGCGTTCTTGCAGATCCATGTATTGTTACCATGATTCACATTTTTAGGTAACTGTCTTCCTGTGGTACTTTTATTACTCTAATGTGCTACCTTGGCATTGATTCATACTGTATCCTCTGCATTATATCAACAAACTTAAGGCAGCATATGTTTTTCTAAAGTTAAGTTTCTGGGATTAAATTCTTTAATAAATTGTTTTAAAATCTTCTCTTACAATAATTGAGATTGAAATAAAATGCAGCATAGATAAATAGGTTCACCTTGTGCACTAATTTAAAAAAGACCTATGTCATTTCCCAAAAACTAAATGTCCAATGTGAAGGATTTCTAGAAGTGTTGTGAATCCTATCTCTAGGACAGTGCTCCATGTGTGCTACAAACTCAGAACTACAGTGATTCAGTTTTCTTTATATCAAAAGAAAATTGGTAAAAGTATTTTTAAAGCCTTTATTTGCTTGTGGCCGTTCAATATCTGTACAGTTGTCTTCTGTCTTCGGTGTAAATTCTGTTGTGTATGAAGTGAGGTCAAGCGTTTTTGTGGCTGTATTAGTACTTTGTCTGGGACACTGGTGTCCTCTGGTGGACTGGAGCAGTAGCATTAACAGACTGAATTTGTTCCTACATTCATGATTTATTACAGTGACAGATAAAAAGTGTAAACATTTGCAAACTGTTACACAAATGTATAATTACTGTGCTTGTGGTGTTCTCAATTACAGAAATTAAGACCACGAAATGAACAAAAAGAGAATGAGCTGGTTATCTCTCTTTTGAGAAACATGTATGAAGAAAAACAGAAGGACCATGTTCATATTGGAGAAGCAAAACAGGTAAGTTTAATAATTCAATTTTAGTTCATGTAAGGAGAAGCTGTGGGGGTACCAGTCGTTTGTTTCTCTGGGTGTGGATTGAGGGCACTTGAGACAGTTGTTAGTTCATGTTCAGACTCAGATGTTGATTATGTCTTATCAGTAAAACAGTCTCACAACTGTGAGTTCAGCAGCTTTTCACTAGAAGGCATAAAATGGCCAACAGTCTCTTGTTACAAGGTCTTTTATGGTTAAACTGTCCAATTAAGAAAGGACACCTAGATTATTTTCCCTTTTAACCCAATAACTGATCCCACAGAGCCCCCAGTGCAGACTTTTCTGCCCAATTACAAAATGCCACCCAAACCCATGAGGAAGAAGGAAGAAACAGCATGAAGAAGAAACCCAGGATGACACCCTGTGCCCTCCATCTTGCTTCTATCCAGAACATACTAAAAATCCCAAAACCTAAATTTCTCACCAAGTCATACACCTACACTACTCTCTATAATCTCACACTTTTGTGGATTGTAGTCTATCTTGAAGTCCAGGAAACTTTCTCCATGAATGAGAGTCAAAGTCAGTGCTCCCCTGGGGGTCAGGGCACCCCAGAGCAGACAGAGAAATATTCCCAGTGCCCTGGGTTTCCACAAGAAGGCAGGAAAAATTTTTCTGTTCAATTTTTATATCTTTCCAAGGGCAAATTTTCATCACTTGCAATTTGAAACTTCAGTGTGTAAGCAGTGGTGAATACTGGGTTTGCTTATGCTTCATAAACTGTTGTCATGTACCAAAACAGATATCTCAAATTTTGAGGGTGTGGAAAACACCAATCACTTGTTTTTAAAATTTTAGAAGTTTAGTGGTAATAAAATATTTATAAAAATAGTAACACAATTAGAGTAATAACAATTTGGACAAATTGAATTAAGACAATATGAGGCAATAAAAACAAAGAGTTACGGACGTCCGGGTACCTTTTCTGGGCAGCACGAGCCCGAAAAAAGGACACCCGTTAACAAAGGATTAACCCTTAAGAACAATAGCCTGTTGCATATTCATACACCTCATACATGATGCATAAATTCCATTCAAACACAGGATTCTGTCTGGTCAGTGTCAGCTTCTTCCTTCTAATCCTAACAGCGCCTCCAAGGCGGGAAGAAGTTCATTTCTTCTGATAAGAAGGCAATAAATTCCCTTTCTCTGAAAGATCTAGGTGTCCTGTGGCTGCTATCTCGCTGCAAGCCCTTCTTGTTAAACAAAGATCTTACATAGCATAGTTTCTATTTTAACAATTTTTATAGCCTAAAACTATATTTAACACAGTACTTAAGAGAATTAATACAGCATTACTTTCTAACACAACACATATAGTATTCATTTTAATATTTGCGAAAAGCCAATCATAAAATACATGCATTTTTCACAGAGGGCCCCTGGTACAGTCTGATTTCAGGCCTAGGAGACAGGGGTGCAAACAAGACAGACTACTAAATTGTTTATTGATTCTCTTTGCAAAGAAAATTCAATATATGTGAGAGAATGTATAATGAATTTGTGATTGCTGCCACCTGATCTGTGACATGTGCCATCTTGCTGTTAGTGTTGAGTCAGTGTAATGACAACACATTGGATTTGGTCATAAAGCCTATTTCATTTACTCAGGACTGAAAGTTTGACTTGTGTGCAAACAACCATTTGAAGTGGCCTTAAGATGATGAGGATTGCTGCAGAAACAGCAGCAGAGACTCTTATCCATGTCCAAAGAGATGAGCTACCTTTTATTCTCTATCAGAGAATAAAATAGCCAGTGCTGTTTAACTGGCTATTTATACAGCACAGTTAAGGTTTTTCCAAAGGGATTAGTGGTTTTGGGTGCCTTGGTTTGTGAGTAGCTACCTTGAGACAACTCAGGGAGGTTAGTATTTAAAAAAGGATTCCATCCACTCACTGGAAACTTTCAGTTCCAATTATTTAGACCCTTTTAAAAGTCTTGACTGTCCCTCTACTGTTGGTTGATAATTCCACTGTGGTGATTGCTGTCAGCCATTTGTGATATAAACTAGGAAATAAATACATGGACAGTTATTAGACCTGTGAAGAAATTTGGAAAGTAGAAGTAAATCATGCTTTACTCTATTTTCACTTTGTTAATCTCTTCTCCTTTTATAGCGTACTAACTAATTATTGACCTTCCTGAGTAAACAGAAGGAAAATTGCATATTTCACTCTTTGATTTATTGTATTGGGCATCTCACCAGAAATATGCTTTTAAGGAAAAAGCATTTCAGTTGTGGGATAAGAGGAAGAAACATTGCCTGAGGTCCTCTGTCATCATACCTAAAATATCTTTGTTTGGTGTAATGTTAGCTGATGGTCAGTCACAAACAGCTTGGAAATAGGGATATACAAAGCGAGATAAGATCTTTAGATATGAAGTACTGAAGTATGTTTTCAATGATTTGAAAATATCTAAGGCCTGCTGCAATCTGTTTGCTCAGTTCCTGAAAACAAATTGGTTAATACGACACTTGCAAAGATGCCAGTGTTCTAAGAGAACTGACTTCCCCATAATCTATCATTTGTCTCAGCATAACATTTTATATTTACTCTGATAATTTATCTTCAGGCCTGTGTAATAGCAGATAACTTTGAACACATACTGTTATTTGTCTCAGCAATCATTAACCCATCACACCCTGATATCCCTGTTCCCTTCTGTTGTGCATATTCACTTTCATGCTTTTCATTGCCTTTTTAAAAAAAATATATTTAAATGAGTGGAGAAAAAAGATTAAATGTGATACTAGTACATGGATCTTGTTTAACAAAAACATTTGGAAATAAATGTCTTTTCATGAGACTGTAATAGCAAGCAGCATCTGATTTACTCTTGGAGAATAAAATGAGGGAAGCTATAGTAGTTTAGGAATGGTACTCTCCATTCAGTGCCCCCACCAAGACCCTCCAAGCCAGGCACCTACTGTGGTGGGATGGAGAGGACAGTTGGAGGCACAGAAGGCAAAGATCACAGGCTGAGATAAGAACAATTTACTGGAAACCTCAATGAGGTAAGAAAATGACCAGTTATAGCAACAATACTAGTCACAGAGGGTACAAGAAAAGAAATTATTCACACAGAATCCATCCCCCAGTAATAGACAGTACTGGAAGGCTCCCTCCTGACACATTTTTTTGACTGGAAGGAGCCCCTTCTCTCCGAAGAGAGACCTTTTCCCCCTCCCTCCAGCAATGACAGATGGTATAAAATGTCCTTCAGGTCCTGGCCATGCCCCTTCCCAATTACTACAAAAATTAACCTTGGCCTGGCATAACCAGGACAGAAGGTAAAAAGAAAATACAGGGGCCTGTAAAGTTGTCATACTGGAAATAGGATGTTTTAAAATTACATCTAGGCAGGACAATTTGGTGATGGTTGTATGTCATTCACCTGCCCAGTACTAATTGTATGGATCAAGCATTCAGGTCTCTGAATTTAGGGACAAGTAAAGAGGGCTGTGGTGCCTGTCAGCTTCAAGAAGAACCCCCCCAAAACAGCACTGAAAACTGAGCTCTGGTTTCTTCTGCAGATGTTGGGTTTGGATGGTAATATTTGTATCACAGTATTGTTTTTATGTTCACTGCATTAGTATTCACCAGCACTAAAAATGGGCTATAATGGAGAATGTTGAGAGTTTCTGTTAATGATGAGATATTGAGTCATTTCTTGGTTAAAGAAAAGGCAATCCATGAGAAATCTCGAATCTGTCACACTTAAACATTTAGAATTTTTACAGTTCTGCATTGGCATAAATGAAAATTTGTCAGTAGAGCTGTTAATCTGTATTAAAATGGCAATTCTTCTGAAGCATGGTAGTTCACTCAACATGTTTCCTTTAAGAGATTTCCTGTCCTTATTTTAGGATAGTTTGTTAAACTTCAGTACAAGTATCACTAGAGAAAAATGCATGACAAGGTGAGGACACCAGGAAAAACTATTGATACAGGTTATAGAAGTCTTCAGACCATTCACTGAGATTTTCTCCATGCTGTTGAGTATTTTGCATTTCTGTTTCTAAACACTTGCAGGCTTCACAACCTCCTGCTGAGAATGCTGTAAATGAAGTGTCCAGCAGTGCTTCGAGATTCAGATTAGACATGTTAAAGAACAAAGCAAAAAGGTCTCTTACAGAATCTTTTGAAAGTATTTTATCACGTGTAAGTATCTTCATGTTTATTGTCTTTGAACATAATGTCATTGCTTTGTTTATTTGATAGAAAAGTCATATTTGTTAGCATTCCAGGCCTTAGCCCAAAGGTTATTAATGTCACAGTGACAAGAATATTTGAGTATCTCCTCTTGTTGCTTCCCAGACAGCATTTCTAGAATTTACCCCTATAAAATCCTACTGCAGCTGTGCTCAGGATATGAAATATAGTGTTAGTGTTGTTATATTAGCTGTAGTACTGTTCTAGTTTTTTTCAGTTTGTCCTGACCTGGTATAAGCTGCCTATGTAAGCATAGCTGTACACTGGTTGCATTTTCACTGCCGTTGCTGTTTTGATGGAAACTCCTGATTTTGATCAGATCTGGAGCCAGAAGTTTTGGCTGAACTAGAGAGAGAGTCACCGTTATGAGTAATGACAACATTTTATATTTTACCTGCAATAAAACTTCAAAGAGAACATGAGCTTTAACTTCAGAACATTAAAAAATTATATGATTTAAGGTTAGGAAGATACAAGTTCCATAATTGTGTTAGCACATCAGAATTCATCAGATACTTTTCTTAGTTACACAACAACGTTACTTAAATTATATAAAAATATTGTTCACAGTATCTACAGAAATATTTATGCTTTCTGATTTGTAGATGCTGAATGGTAATACCAGAAATTATGTTTTCCTGTGTATTAAATTTACATGGGTTTAGTCCTTTGTAAAAGACATCCTTTTAATTTTTCTGTATCTTGGTAAGTACTTAATACAGAAGGTACTTTAACAGTAGTTCTAGTACATGTGAAATATATGATTATGTACATATCATGGAAAGCACATCAATTCCCATGAGAATTCCTTAATTCTACAGGATCCTTCAGATTGACAGAGACTATCCTGAATGATGCTTCTGTTTCCCATAGGGAAAAAGGGTATTTTTAGGTAGTTCAGGAAATCAAATTTGATACTATCTGTGAAAATTACAGATCTCAACTGTGCTACCCAAATCTCTTTGGTGTGCCCTATATATCATAATCTTAACTGCTGATGTGCTTTTTTGCTACAGGGCAGTAAAGCCAGAGGTCCACTGGACAGGTCTGGTTCTGTGGATTTGGACACCTCTATGTCAAGTACCTTAAGCAGCACAAATAAAGTAAGTAAAGCCTGGGATAATTGTACATATTTACACACTTCAAAAAATATTCCCTGAAACAACTAAGCAAGTTTGAAATATGGTCAGATGCGAAATGTTTGAACTTGCTTTCAAGCTTTTCATTCTATTCCCTGTGTTATAAACCAGAGAAGTGCTATTGAATTAGAAATGCCTTGTACTGTATATAACATATATTTTGTATGAATATGTGAGTATATGTGAAATAAAACATTATATAACATCATCTGAATTTTACAACAGTGTGCAGCAAAACAAGTGCTATAATGACCATGCTGCTGATCCTAATATGACTGGTTTTAGTCCTGAAAGTTCAGACCATGAATGCAGGACTGTATTAAAAGAAACTTAAAACTAAGACAGAAGGTAGAGTAATTTCCCTGTTTGTGTGGCTAGAAAACTTTTAGTCTATATAAAACAATGCAAACAAACAGCAGGGAAGGAGCCAGTCTTCTTCCCTGGAGGCAGCATAGCGCTCTGCATGCTTAGATATACAGCTATTGATTCTGCTGTAAATGCCTGCTCACCTGCAGACTCCTGACGCCGTGTAAACAAGAGTCTGCTCTTTCTGCTTATGTTTTTGAAAGAATGGCTGATTCTGCTGGAAACATACCAGATGAGAAATAAAGAAAATGCATGGCTTGGGATTGAAACAGGCACCTAGTCATAGGCTTAAATTCTTTGTGTGAATCTGTAGGTAGACAAGAGGAATATTATATGGTTAGATTGGGTTGCTAAAGATACAGCATTCTGCAACGCCACCCTTTTCACTGTTAGCCAAATGTCATCATTTTGTCCTGACCCTATTTCTTTTGAGTTGTCTACATAGTATAAAATACAATTACTCTCAAAATTACTCAACATTTTCTCTGCAAAATAAAAGCTCTGCTTTGTTGGCCTAAGTGATGAATAACAGGGACATAAAACATCAAACGTCTTTCTTTGACCTAGCTTGATAAAAATGTGTGTGTTTGAAGCAGATGTCTGTGGGATGTGAATAATGACACAGTACTGCAATCTCAAAGATAAATTCTAAACCCACATATTGATAACCTTATTTCTTGCGCTGCTAGGAGCCACCATTGTGTGAAAAGGAGAAAGACAGACTTCCTACACTTCCTGCAGAAAATGCTGTCAAGACCAGTGGATCACTGGATGATCTCTGCAGCAACACAGAGGATTTCTCTCTGGAGCAGTCTGGTCCATTGCCCCAGCAGAGCTTTCGGAGGCGAGCAAACACACTCAGTCATTTACCAACAGAGAGCCAGGAGTCTCTGGGGCCTGTCGAATCATCACCATCTGTTCCTCAGAGAAAACTTATGAGGTATCACTCAGTGAGCACAGAGACTCCTCACAAAAGAAAGTAAGCCTTATTAAAAGCAGGCTATGATTTTGTTTGTTGAGGGCATATTTGGGGATGATAATTGCATACCAGGTATGTCCTCTTAACGGATAAGAGATGCAGTGTGTCACTTCTTGGAGGTTTGTAGGTATTCTTTTTAAAAGCACCTTTAGCCCTCTGTCCTTCACAGGGTAAAGAAGACATGAGATGTGTAGTTCCACAGTATATGTCACAAACTACTTGATTCAGTTATATTTGTCCGTGCAATCATTTTTGTTGTTTTGATCTGTGAGCAGTATAAATAAATGCTACTTCTTGTTTTCTATTTACAGAGAAAAATCCAGTAGCCTCTGTGATCCTGAAAACCTTACTAGTTGGTGTTTTCATATGTAGCTTTGAAATAGCACACGAAAGTAGCTTAAAGTGCCTAGTTATTGATAGAGGTGGGGCTCCTGTCTAGCTTTTCAATGAGCCCATCTAGATTTTACTGACAAAAACAAACTACTACTTGTTTTAATATGAATATTCTTCAAGCTGTCCTCCTTTAAAGGCCTGCCTCTGCATCTCCAGTCCCCTCTTAACTTTATGACAGTTTTCTCCCTCCCTTCTATCTGGCTTTTTCCAATTACTGTTGAAATACTTCTGTATTTCACTTTTCATTCATTGTAACTCTTGATCATATGCCTGACTTTCTCATTGAAATCAAGGAGAAGCGTATATACGGAAAAAGAAATGGGGGCGTTAGTGCCATTTTTTGGTAAGTTATATTCTGAAATGCCTTGCTGAAGCCTGTAAATAGGAATTTGGGACTTTGCTGATTGGGTTAAAAAAAGTTCATTTTCTTACAGTTGCTGCATTAACTATGAAAAGCATAGGAAATGTCTCCCTTACATATGCCAGCTCTATTTCAAAGATTAGAGAAGGGATTTCATTTTTTTTTCCCTCCTTTCCTTTCTCTCTGTGCTACCTCAACTCCATCGCTCTGGTTGGAATCCGCACTATATGGTGTGAACGAATCTGTCGGCAAATCTAAAAGTTCTTCTGGTCAACTTGCACGTTCTCCTACTCTAGTTCGTCTTAATCCCTCGGCCTCTTCACCCAACTTTCTAAAATATCTAAGGCATAATTCAAGTGGAGAACCAAGTGGCCATTTTGCACAAAAAAGGTGAGCTAGTACCTGCAAATAGTTTGGGGTAGGGTTTGTTTTCCTAGGTTGTAAATATGAAACTCTGTATATTAATAAAAAATAATAAAAGAAATAATTAAAATTAAAATAATAATAAGAAATAATTAAAACAATTTCATGGAGACCAAAGGTGGTAGATTTTTATGGGAGAGGGAGCTCTTTAACTGCTCCTCCACTGAATGTAAAGCTGGTGCTTACATAATTTGTTGTTTTAATCAATCAAATTCTTTCAGGCACTGGCTCTTTCTTTAGAACCAGTTGTTCCAAAGCAATTTGTTGTTATGCAGCAGACAGCAGCACTCCTTAAACTGTGTGAGGGATAAGTTGCCAAGAACCTGAGAGCTCACTCTGTCTGTCCTTCTTGAAGCATTTGGTTCTCTCCTTTGTTCATGGTAACACAAAAACATACTACTGTTCTTTTGTGCCTGACATCAAAGGCTAGTTGACCAAGTAGTTACATGGGGCAAGAAACATCAGGAATATGGAGAGCTGATAGGAAAAAACCCACCACATACAACCCCACCACCATCCTCACAAAACCCCAAGAACAAACAAAAACCCCAACTCATCAACCCATCATTTGTCTTGGTTACTTGCAGCAGTATCAAGTTATGCTTTTCCATGCCTTCTTTCTTAGAATTAAAATATAGAGAGAGAGCATTGAAGAAAAGGACATTACCCCTTGTTTCCCTGAGAACCTGAAACTGAGTGGCTCCCTAAAAATCATAAGCTGTGAAACTCTTTCTTAACCTCTTGAGCTAAAACTGCTTATTTCAGCTCAAAAGGCTAATGAGACCAAATGTCCTCAGAAGCACTGTCAATAGTCAGTGGCCATTGGCAAGAAATTTTATTGCTGTTGCTGTTTATTTTTTGGTTTTGTTCTCTTGTGTGAAACTTTCCTGTTTCCCCAAGGTGCTGATTTTTCTAGGACCTAGGAAACCTAGGAAAATACTCAACTGAGGATGCTGCTTCACCAGTTTCTTCAGTTGCACTTGCTGAGTACTAACTAGAATCTCTTAATTCAGCTTTACCTCAGAAGTATGACATATCTCAAGGCAGGAAATGCGAGCCTGCAGAATCCTGTTCACTCTTCAATTTAATAAGACTTACTTGAGTCCTGAAGGTTAAATTCTCAAAGCATTTTTTCCCAAGTGATTTGGTGATGATTCTGTATATACAGTTGCAACTTCTCCTTTCCTTTCCCTGTCTCTTAAGGATATGCCAAACTGAACATCGAAGCAGCAACACTGAAAAATGGAAATTGATAGGGATGGCAAATGGGTTAATAAGTTTAAATCAATACAGTCAAGCTTCCCAGTTCTGTAAGTGAAATTACCATGTAATTGTAATGGATTTACAATGTAAGTGAGCCCTGTTTGGAGGGTTATCTCAATACCAGCTAATAAAGAACCTGCTTCACTTCATGCTAGTGATCATCCCAGAGTATTCTGCCCTCCCCCATCATTCCATTCACATCTTCAGGAAACAGTGCTAAATGCCATCCAAATAGAACATTATGGTTTATGAGAAACAATTCTTTCTTGAACTTACTCTTTCAGGACTAAATTCTCCTACTCGTGATTTTGTGTACTTGTCTCAGAAAAGGTCTTCTAATATCATCAGCCAAGTAATTTTCTATATTTTCACTCCATGCAAAAAACTTTTCATTATCTGAGTTGTTCTAACTTCATTCTATTGACCTTCTTCTGAGTATGTTTCAGACTTGTTATTTAAAAAGACAAATAATTATTTTAAATGAAAGGAATTTCTGTTAAAACAATTATGTTGGCCAGAAGACTGTTGATGAAATTTGATTAGCGCTCCTGTCTGTTGCATAAATAGAGCCACAATCCTAAATGATCAGTCAGAAGGCTTAGCTTTTAACTTTACAGTTCCAGATTTGTCTGAATAAAGCCCTGTTACTTCTTTACAAAATATGTTTTGCCAAAGTCTTATTTTTCATTTGCCAGCATAGTGATTATCAGTGTCAACCTTTCCTAACCTTTTCCCCCAAACTTTGTCAGTTACTGAAACTCATATTTAAAAAAAAATGTAATAAAGTTGTCATTCCTTCTTATTAGATTAAAGGAATTTATTTGAAACATGCACTAAAAATTTTGTGATATATCAAAGAATAATAACTTTACTGGAAGTACATTTATATACATTGGAACATTTTAGTTTGCCCAAACAGATATGTATCTCAAAGTAGGGCTTTGTTAGCAGTTTTAGTTCTGACTTTGGTTTCCTTGATATTCAGACCTTCAGGATTTAGCTGCCTTTTGTTTGAAACTTAGGAATGTGTATTATTTTTATTCTGTGGATTTATACTTCTTTGTTCTAAACTATACTTCTCCCAACTGCACTCTCAGCATCTCCTACCGTACTGCCTTAAGGAAAAAGCTTCATTCTTCCTCTTCTGTGCCAAATTTCTTAAAATTTCTGGCTCCTGTAGATGAAAATAACACCTCTGACTTTAGGAGCACAACAAGGTAGGGTTCTCTCTTAAAACCTAGAGGTAAAACTGTGTTTTCAAAGATTTCTTTGTCTGAAATATTTCAAATGCTTCTTGCACTTGCAAAACCTGATTTGTGCAATGGTTCACCTGCGTGTATTCTGCATGTAATTGCTGTCAAAAGAATTAAGGTATCCCAGCCTACTCTCCCATTAGGATTGCAGATTTTAGTCATTTTTTATGTTGGAATGTCCTTACAACTTCCATCTGTGTATTTCTGTGATTATTCCTGACATAGGAGAGTTTTCACTTAAGAGAATATATGATTCATCCTAAGCAATGTCAGTGTCCTCAAGTTGGAAGGAGAGGATAATCTGTAAAATGCTCCTGCCTGTTGCTGCCAGAGCTATCTGGATTTCATTTTTTCCTTCCAGCTTCTACAAAGACACTTGTAATCATTGAGCTAATAGCTGTAATAAAGCAATGATTAGTTTAGAGTTCTAACAGGTGAAAGTTATTTGTGGGATTTTTAATAGGAAGACAGCATTGTTCCTCACTATTACATTTTCTGTTCTGAGTAAAAACCTCTGTATGGCATGTGTGGATGACATCAAAGGAGTAATATCCAAGGTTCTTGGATTTTGTTCCCAAGTTTGTTGCATATTCAGAGGCTAACAGAAAGGTTTAAAGTTTTTCTCCCAGTCTGTGTTGGGAGAAGATATATTGCACACCCTGTGCGCAGAAAGTTGAAAGTTCATTTGAAGTTTATAAAGCTCCTTGATGAGTACTGATAAAAGGCGTCAGCAAGTCTTTGTGTCTCCTATGAATAATTGCTAAGTTTTGTGGATGGCATGTAAATAGTGTGATGGTAAAGCTACATTATTGTGTATGTATCTTTAATACATTCTGATTAATATACTGCTGCAAAGAAAACTGAAAATTAATTAAACTGGAAAGAGTAGACTGTACAGAGCTGCCAGTCCCTGTCGGTGAACCCCAGTGCTGTTTGCAGCCATGTGTAAGCCTCTGCCACAAAGTAAGTTTCACCTTCCTGACACTGCGAGCTTGGCCCTGCATGTGCACAGCACACTGCACCCCCAAGGCAGTGCCCAGGTGTTCCCTAAGGCTGTGTGGCTGTTCCTTGCAGGCCAGATGATCCCCTCACACACTGTTCTGTGCTCTGCCCTTTCAGTTCCCTAAGGCTGTGTGGCTGTTGCTGGCAGCCCAGGTGATCCCCTCACACACTGTTCTGTGCTCTGCCCTTTCAGCGATTACGAGTCCAAGCACAGCCAGCAGGCCCTGGATGCCGACAGCCCCGTGAGGACTCGAAGGCATTCCTGGAGGCAGCAGATATTCCTGAGAGTGGCCACCCCTCAGAAAGCCTGTGACTCTCCCAGCAGATATGATGGTAAAGCCTGGGTTTGCTTCTGTGAGCTTTTTGGTGTGTGTTGTGCGTGAAGTGTGAATCATTGTGTCCACCAAGGGGATCTGTTTGCCTGGTGTTCTGTTTGTACTGTCATTGCAGTTTGCCACCTGCTTTTTTGTAATGCTCAGATCATTAGCTGTTGAATTTTTACATTTCAGCTTCTCATGTAAATTGTTCCTATTGTCTCATGTTAACTAGCCAGAGAAGAAATTATTTTTATGTGTACTATTTTAATGAGTTCTGGGGAAAAAAATGCATCACCAAGCATTGTGCTGAAGAAAAGAGGATGCTTCTATTTCATCTTTCTGTGTTGGAGTATAGAACTACAGACTAGAAAAATCCAGGTGTACCAGCAGGAATTACATATATTTTATGATCTCATTTGAGTTCTGTAGTGTATGTTTTGTCCTCGTGTATGCTGCTCTAGTCTGTGACATTTGCCACTTGAGTCATAATTATCCACTGTTCCCGTAAGTATTTTGTGAAATTTTGTAGAGCTGAAGAACCACAGACTAGAGGAAAACCATTGTGTATAAGCATGCATGTGCATCATTTTGTGCATTCACTTTATGTAAGCCAGATAGTACAGGACATGCTGGGGCCAAGAATCCCTGAGAAAATCCTTTGGCTCACTAAAGTTTGAATTTCACAGCATGAGTTTTGAAAGCTATATCTTCTGACTTACCTCTAAGGCCATGAAAAATATGAAAAAGTGTAAGGAAACAGAAAGAAACAGTATCTTATAGTAAATGTAGTAAAAAGTAACCATCTTAATGTCACTGAGATGTTTTTCTTGCATCTTAAAGTGAGATCTTGATGAACTGGAGTAGGCACGTAACAGAAGTGTTTCTATCATTAATGCACTGCTTGCAATGTAATTTGACTGACAGTGAGATAAGCTGCATATATAGGCACAGATGCCTCTCAAATTTAGTGTACTTCAATGTGAAGTGATTTCAGGAGCATGATGTGTGAACATAGGTGTGATATGCTCTGTTGTTCCTAAAGGCATATTATATGAAGGACTGTTGTATGAAACTTCTATTTTTACAAGTGTGATGTCTCACTTTGTGACTGGAAATAGTCTTACTTGTTTTTGAAAGCCACAAAATCTTCCCCTATTAAATAGGAAAATAAAATCCACCTAAATTGCCTACCCAAGCATTTCCTCTGAGACATAATAGCTGCAAGATACAATCTTAACAACCTACAGCTGGGTAAGCAGAATAGTTTGGGAAAAAAGTGCAGCCAAAATGGAAAACAGGATGTGCTATTAATAGGAGCAGCAATTTAAAATATTTGGCCTTTTTTCTTCATTCATTTTCTTTTTTGTTTCACTGTACATACTTAGTTTATGAACAGAAGAAAACTCAGTGTCAGCAGGTTTTTTTAAATATTTAAAGCAAATACTGGGTTTTTCTATTTGGGCTTTTATGCATCTCCTGAAGTGTTTCTGGCAGTGAAGAATACTCACTTGTTATCCAGTCTCTGTAGCTTGAAGAGAGCTGCTGTACAGCTGGTCCTACATTAGACTCACCACCACAGTTAACTAAGAAACCCCTCTAGTTCCAAAGTAAAAACAACTACCTGTCATTCATCATCTTGTTTTTCTTTCATATTCTGTCTTTTTTTTAAGTCTTTCTCACTCTCTTTTTAGACTGATTTCCTTTAATTTATACAAACAGCTGATATATCACCAAAAGATCAATTTCAGCCAAACTGGACAGAGGGCAAAGAAGGTTTTAAAGATAACATGCTTTGTCATGTTCTGCAAAAGTAAGCATGAAGGGAGGGAAATAAGGGAACATCTATGATTTATGGGTTTCCCTTTATAGACACATACTCCACTGACCAGTTTCTTCCTTGAGGTGCCATGGTCAACACCCTGCTACAGAGTAATCTGCAGGAGAGGAGTAAGGAGAGAAGCTGGGAAAAGGGATGTCTTTAAAAGCTAGTAAATCTCTCAGCCAAGAGACCCAGATCTCTATCTCAGAGACTATACAGTTTTTCAAGTTTAAACTAGGCTGCCTTACTAAACTTTTTGTTAAATGTGAAATCCACCAGGGTGCCTCAACTGTGCATTGCTTTGACCACATGTGGGCAGGCATTGTCAACAAAATGAAACTGCCCTGTGGCTGTAATTTCGCTGGGTTGTAATGAGTAAATTGCATATAAGAGTGTGTGAGTTGTCACAAGAACTAGAGACAGCTGTAAGCTTTATATTTGCAGAAAAACCTAGGCTCTGACATTTGTGGTTTTGTTTGTATAGACAGGTGGTGAGCTGAATCTCTAAGTGCATCATATTCATTGCTGCTCTCTGTGTGGTTAACACGGCAGGATATGAAGGTATATTTACTAATAGTTAAAAAAAAAGAAACCCCAGAGAACTGGTACATAGCTTTTGCTGAAATTTTGATCTTACACTTTCGAAGTACTAAACTTGATAAAAGTCTCTCATCCTGAGTTTCCACTTGAAGCTTGAACAGCTTAAACAGCACTGAGTCCCACTGTCTTGCACTTCTGAATCCTTTAATTCTTTAGGAAGTGCTCATAAATAGTTTGAGCTAAAACTTCATCTTCTGTAGCTCAGGTGGAACAAAATGGTTGCTGGCTGTGCTTTGGGGGTTGCATCACAAATTACCAGGCAGAGAGCACAGTTTGTTTTGCAGTCACCATTATTTAGAAGGGAAGATTTACTGTACATGAAGGAGAGTATCCTGTCCTAAATCAGTAGAAGAAAAATGCTGCAGATAGATATGCTAGAAAGATGGGGTTTTTTGCCAGTTGAGATTCCTGCCTTGCCTGATGATTGGACTAAAGTAGCCATGCTCAATGAGGCAAGCACTCAGACAATACAAAGCCTTGTAGAGAAACCATTACTTTTGGTTGTTGTGGGAGCAAAGCCCCACAATACACACCCTTTTCCAGCCTCTTCCTGCTTGTTGGTGCTGCCACTTGCCCCTTCCCCTAGTATTTTCCCCTGCTTCTGTACATAACTTTACAATTAAGCACATCAGAGAACTATGATGCAGTTTGCTGCCTGATAGGAGAGCCAGGTGATCCCTTGTGAGCCTGAAGATGAAGCTGACCAATTTGAAGACCTAGAAAAGATTTTCTACATGGGTGAAATGATTTGTCAGGCGTCTAATACTTTACAGCTGATAGCTAGAGGATGTAGTGCTGACTGATGCCAGTTCCACTGTAGCAAGCTGCAATTCAAATGCTCCACCCTCAGCTCCAGCTGTTAGCAGCTTCCCCTGAACAGATGGGCTCCTGCGAGTGCTGTGGAGCACCAGGGGGCAGCGTTCTCTCACTGGCACCTCCAGACGCAGTGTCTCATCCTCGGAATTCTGTTTCTGTTGTTTATTTGTGGGAGTGCAATGAATGTTGAGTCCTGCAGAGTGGAGAGATGGAAAAAGGGAAGCAGTCTCCTTACCAAATGGATCACACTTTGATCTGTTACAATACTACAGTTATCTTGAAAGAACGTTTTTATTATTCTTTTTCTAAAGCTCTGTCTCTCCTATTCATGGTCTTAAACATTCTAAGTAATGTTTAATGTGTTTCCTCAATTATTTGATTTTTGCCTTTTTACCTCCCCACCCTACTTGCAAGCAGATGTTCCTACTTCTGTAGCATCACTCAAGAGCCACATTTTTTGGCCATGCAAGTGGCCCAGGACCCTTTAGTTCTCAGTTCACCGGTAAAAAGATGAAGAGAACCACAACTCAGTGATCATTTTAAACCAGATGAAGTATGGACACACTCAAAGGCCCTAATTTTCACTTGGGTCACTTTTCTGGTCCCACTCACAGTGTTACACAAGCAATAGAGCAGGCAGGGACAGGTGTTTGGAAGGTGAGGGTGGGTGCCCTTACTCTACTCAGAAGCAGGACATCCTTAAATCTGTGTAGACTGATAATGAAACTTTACCTTGCACTGCAGTGCAGCAAGATAGTCACTTACATGTGTTCAGCATCTACAAATCTCTGTGCAGTGGACAGTTTTAACTAGAGTTTTCACATATTGACTGTTATAGTAGGAGAGCTGTTTTGCAGATTGTCAGAAACTCCCAGCACAGTCAAGTCAATTGCTGGATTTAAGGGGGATGTGAATGGTTTTTGAAGGAAATGGTAGGAAAGTAGTGGTGCTTGTTGGAGCTTTCTTGGTGAGGGAGGTGTTGGAAGTAGACAACAAGATTTTTGTAACAGTTATCTCAGTTTTAGGTTGGAGGATGGTTGATTTGTTTTAATGTGGGCAATGTGTAATGAAGTTACCTGTGGAATAGTGAAAGAAGTTGAAATTCAGAGCAATGAGATGCTTGTACCCCTTAGCTCTACTCAGCAAATAAATTCAGATAAAAAATCAACTACATTTTATTTTAGACCTTGCGTTGCAGAAAAAAAAATGGTATAGAAAGCACAAGTATCTCTGCAGAGGAAAATGAACTTGATTCATTAATTAAAATTAATTTGGTTTCAGCGTCTGTCAGATAGAGGTGACAAACTGTTAAATCCTATGTGCTGAAGAAAAGTTTGATTTAGAAGAACTGTTATTCTTTAAACCAGCTGTAGTTAACACCTACCTATCTGTTTATGTGCTTTGTGGTGTGGGCTATATCTCTTCATTATTTATGCAAATTTTTTAAAAATCATTTTGTAGTAGCATTGCAAATACCATAAGCTGTTGCTTTAGCATTCTGTGCTTAAGAGTGTTTATGGGGTGTAAACTATTTGTAATGTGTTTGGCAGTACTGTTTTAGCAGCACAGTTATTAATTAAAACCAGTTGGTTATAATTGTTTACTGAGTTCTGCTCCTCTCAGAGCAAATATGTGCTCAGTTTGGATTTGCAGCACAGAAGTTTGGCTACAGCCAGTAAGTACATGATTCACGTTTGGTGGCTTCTGTGCCCACTGAAATATCTGGGCATTCCTTTCTCAGCAATTGATAATATTAGCAAATGAGATTAATTTGGAGTTAGTGAGTACTTTTTAAAAAGTCTTGGCTTTAAAAGAAAGGCAAAGTCCAAAGCATCCAAAACAGTCCAGAGCTGATTTTAATCAACAGTGTTGAAATACACAATTTTTTCAAGAATTCCTCATTCAGCCATTGCTTTAAGTTGTATGTCAGATTAGAAGAACTTGTTGCTTCTTGTGGTTCTGTATCTGAAGTTTACTGATTACAGAAGGCTCCTGGTCATTTTATCACATCTGGTTATGAAGTTAAATATTCCCGGCAGCTGTGTAAAATAATAGGAATATTATGTCTTTGGTTATAGAAGCTTATATTTCTCTTTATTTCTGTACCATGTGTGAAAGAAGGTATTGTACTACCTGAGTGGAAAATCTGAAGAGAACTAAGGATGTTGATGTCTTTTCTTTTGGCAACTGAATCTTAAATGACTTTGAAATTCTCTTGTTTGCCAAGCTAAATTTTGTAAAGTTTAAAATGCAACAAAGAAAAATAACATAATATAGTAAATAAAAGGCTTAATAGATTCTCTGTCCAGATTCTCACCATATGTTGTCTGACCTTTTAACCCCAGAGAGTGGATGTGACTGGTAAACACTGCATGTAGAGAACCATGTGTAAACAGTTCTGTAGTGAGGTTGGTGGTAATGAATTGTCACTGAGCCTCCTCCCTACCAGCCCTTCCTTTCTGCTTGAAGCGTTGGAGTTTCTAATCAAAGATTAATCTTGTTGTCTTGGTTGTGACAGTTGAGCTTGGTTAGACTAAGTGATTCTGAAAGAATGTTTTTTTAAATTTAAGCTTTTAGGTTGTTTTGTCACTTAAACCTTGTTTAATGCTAAGGTGGATTGATTAGGAAAATATTTGATAAACTATTTTTTTCTTAGTGATTTACAAATGAGATATCCCTATTCATATAATTTCTGATCAGATATTGTCTGTTTTAATTACTACTGAGGTCATTCACCATCTTTCCATGTACAGACTTTCTTTAGTGTAGGCTCTGGTAGTAATATGTCATGATACTTCCTTCTTAATCTTTTGTACTTTATTTTTGCATCATCTTTTCATTTAAGAGTAACGTGCTTGTTGATCCTTTTGGAGTGTAGGGATACTCTTCACCTTAGGGTTGAAGCACTGCCATGTGAAGTGAGCTCAGTCCATTGTTCCTACTGGTCTTGTCCTTTGTTGGATATTATAAGTAGTGGAAGCATAAGAGGAATGTTTTTGAGGTATGTATGGATGTGCTGTGTGTATGTGTTGCTCCGTGTTGCTCCATGTTTATGGAGCAACATTTCCATCTGGTTCATGAGAAGTGTCATCTGAAATTCAGTACCTTGAAGAAGTTCTCACAAGCCCAGGAAAGATAGTGGTTTTCCCAGTGAAGTGCAGTTTCTCAGGGAACCCTTGGGTTTGACACATAGACTTGTAAAATTCCATTGTGCAGAAGAACAATTCTGAAGTGTAGTCCAAGTATGAACCTCAAATGGAGAATTACCATAAAATTACCTTTGATAGTTATTAATAGTGATCAAGTCACCTTGCCATATCCTGAACCTTAGCGAACAGAAGTGTTGTAGGCTCATAGGAGTAGCTTGTATGGAGGTAGAATTTTATGTGGAAGCAAAGGAAGCAATGTGTTTGGAAGGGGTTAGGGTCAGGTCAAACGTGGAATAGGAGTCAACAAAAGCTGACTAAATTGGCAGATGAACAAGGAAGCAGTCTTTCAGTGTGTGCTGAAGCATTCAGATCCTGCTTAAGTGCACCTCCTAATCTCATAAAAGTTCTGAAGGGTGCACATTGCTTGGATGTTAACACATGGAAGTTTGGCTCAGTGCAATGTGAGCTCCCAGTTAGATGCAGTTGAATTGCTGTACTGTTTATCTTTGCTTTCTCTGTTATCTTCCAGATCCCAAACACAATACTCAGTTCCTTGTCCCAATATTTCTGCTCTTGTCTGTTCTGCATCTGGAAGCTGGGTGGTATGTCTCTCTATCACCTTGTATGTTCAGGGACATGGGTTAGTGCTGACTTACTAAATGTCTGGTTTTTATTTTGCTTTGGGGGATTACCTTCACGTTCCACCTTCTTGCCTCCCTTACCAGCCAAGCAGCTGATGCAACTCTGCAGACTTCTGACAGGCCCCCCGAGCAGTTAAACAGGTTCATTTTGCTTTCTGTAAATCTTGCCAGCGTGCAGACAGGAAGGAAGGAAGCTTTTGAATGTCTTGCACTTTATCAGAGTAGACTTTAGACTTTCTGTTAAATGTCCGCAAGTGATAAGAAGCAAAAGAAAAGATAGAAAAGGAGCTGCTGCTTGGAAGGCAAAATCAATCCTAGGATTCTTCACAGAAGCATTAGAGGTAGGATTGATAATCATAATTGTTCAGCCTATAGAATTTTGTAGGCTTTTGGTTTTCTTTTATAGCCTTAAGCATTATTTCTTTTAATGATTTCTGATTTTATCAGATTAGTCAGCAACAAATGGGAAATTTTCAGCCTAAATGGAAGCAAGACTGTGTTCTTCAGTAATTAATGCTTTGCAGCAGTTCAGGTGTTGCCACAGTTTGACCACTGGAAAACGACAAGTGAGTTATGTCTCTGATAAACTTGTGCATTTGTACTTGAAGACCAATCCCTGAAAATTGTCCTGAGGAAGTGGGATGTGTACATTAAAGACAGGAAGATACTAGATGTTGAATGTGGTTTTTCTTGCTTTAGGAATGCAATGTGTTTAATCAGTTTCCTTGCATGTGTTTTGCCAGCCTGGGTTTTTTTGGTTGAGGGTTTTTTAGTAGTAGGTAGCCATAAACTTTATCTGGACATAGTCTATTTTCTAACGTATTCGTGCATATATGCAAACATACAATCAGAATACACATCTGATGCTAAAAGAGATACATAAACCACTGGGAGGATGTGTAGAGGAGACTTGCCTTCACCAAGATGTGCCTGCATTCCATATTGGCTGCTTTGAGAATGGAATGTGAATGTAAGATGTGAATAGACCACAGACATTTTACTGTAGAATAAGGGGTTGCCTGTCTAGATCATTTTTACTTTTTTGCCTTGGTGTATGGTGAGCACTTCTATTGATTCCTCTCTCTTATGGTGTCATTATTGTTTGCAGCCTTGGAGGAAACTAACAACTTCCCTTGAAGATTGTCTTTTTATTTCTTTATAATTTTATTCCAAAAAAAAGTAAGTGAATTCTACCAGCATTATCCTTAAGAGCATTTCCCTTTAAATATTTCCTAATAGGCACTAAGAAAAATTGGGATCAAAGCTACTGTATTTAGGAATTTACATAAAAATGTACAGAACATTGTTGACAGTATAGCACGTGCATCAAAACCTCCAATTGCATCAAAACCAGCAATCAAATAAAAATAATTTTCCTTTCATGGTCAATACCATTTGAAAGTTACCGAGTGTGTGTATCTTTTCTGTGTGCTGACATTTTCCTGTAGCTCTTTCATAATTGCAGACCTTAGCTCATTAAAGTCTTTCCATTTACCTGTAAAGAAAAAAGGTTAATGTTTCCCAGATTCTTTTAATGAATATAATAGTATCTTCGTTGTATTGATAGTTTTCATAACCAGCTGTATTTCTGAGTGCATCTGTCAGTTTTCCTGTTTTCTTTGCAAAAATGGTGATTGCCATTAAAGTGTCAAATATTTGACCTTTGCCTAATTCTCATTCCCATGATGTTCATTGTTCTTTGAAATGCTGTAGATATCATATGTGTGGGTATCCACATCTAGACCCAGAGTGCAAGATTGTAAAGGTTTAAATTGTTCTGCTAGCTGAAAATGTTGCACTCTTTTTTATATGTGTATTTTAGCCCCAGACTTTGTGGTGACAAGCAAATAAATGTTGTATAAGGAAACGGGTGATATTTGAAACCATTCTACTTCTGTCTGAGTCTTTGAGAGGACAAGACTGACAGTGGCAAGACTTAGAAAAGCAGAAATGACAGCTGTGAACATTTCCATTCTTAGTCATTTGAGCTCAGTTGTGCGAGTGCCTTCGAACAAACAAGGAAAGAATAGCTGCATATGAGCTGCATGAGTCAAAGCAGAGTGACATGAGTCTGGGCAGGACTTAAAGGGGGGAAAACCTTCCTATTTTTTTAGTTTTGAAGAGATGAGATGATGTGTGTGTTTAATTCAAAATCTTTACCACCATGCTAGTGATAAAGATGTGGAGCACGGAGCTGCCATCAGAATAATTGCTTCAGGAATGCTCCTTCTGCAGGAGCTGTTTGAACTAGCACACAGAGATGTACTTGTCCTTGGCTGGCGAGGCTGTGAATGGATTTTGTGGCACGAACTTTAAGGCACTGTCTTGCACGTATGGCTCAGGGAGCCATTTCATAGCCATTCTGGTTGGGTGAAGAAGTGCTGTTGCTATGGCCTTCTGTTTGAGATTTGCTAGGAAGAGATTGGTTGTTTTGACCATTCATTTTAAAGTTGGTGAGTTGAGTAATTTTTCTTCTAGATACAAGTTGTGTCAAAGACTACTGAGCCTCCAAAGAAGCTGTATAAAACTATAAAATTAAGTGATACTGCAGCAGGTATTAAGAAAGTATAACAGCTTGTGCTTCTTACATTGATTACTTATGTAAAACAATGTTATATACCCTTTTCCTAAAAATAAATGATTTTTCAATTTGCTTGAGATTTATTTAATGTTCACTTTCTTTTGTAATGTTTTCAGTCTTAGAATTGCTTTGTATGCTTGATAAAATAATATATTTTGTGGTAGGCCATCTGAAGCCAAAAGAAAAAGTGCAGAAGGTTATTATATGGTTAATGAAATGAGAAGTGAAAACAAGCATGTCTTAAGTGCCTCTCTTTCCACCTATTTACTTTAAGAGCTGGTAATCATCCCATTGTATGGCCTTAGGTGGTGGTGTGTTTGTGCAGCTAAGGGCGTGTGTTTTCTTTGTTAAACATGCTTTAGAGATTATTCTTCAAATTATGTGGGTGTTGTATTTGATTTTATCTGCTATCTGAGTCATGCCACGTTTCAGCTGTAGGTTATGTTTTTGTAATTTCTCAAACTTGCCTTTTCCTTTCAGTTCTCTGCAGGTAAAGTTCTAATTAGCAAGATGTGATCTTGGCGTGTGGTACGATGTTTTTACCAGGTTATAGAAAAAATATTCTAGACTTTAGCTTGTATGATTCTTATTCTTAATCAGCTTTTAAGTCTGTTTGAAGCTGTCATTTGGGAAACCTTGCTTGGTATTGCTACCTCTTATCTATCTATCTAGATATAGATGGATACATGAGTTAGTGTGTGTATCTATAGATGTATCTGTATATGTGCAAACTGTCCATTCACCTGTTCAAGACATCCAAGTAGTTTACAGCAGCTTCTCTTTTTCAGATTACTGTGAACTGGGAGATCTCCCACCCAGATCCCCATTGGAACCAGTGTGTGAGGATGGCCCCTTTGGGCCAGTGAAAGAAGAAAGGAAGAGGACACCCCATGAACTTCGGGAGCTGTGGAAGAAAGCCATCATTCAGCAGATACTGCTCCTCAGAATGGAGAAAGAAAACCAGAAGTTACAAGGTTGGTGAAGTTCTTGTGTACTACACCCTACTGCAATACAAATTCACCTTTCTCTGTTTTCTCTGTGGCCTTGGTAGTGGACTGCACCAAGACTTAATGAAACATTCTAGGAACCCACAGGTAAATCAGGTTAGCAATATCTCCCTCAGCACTCATTAGTGTAGGTGACAATGTATGATCACTTTTTTATTACTTCACCTTTTATTTGTTTACTTGATCGGAAGGGACACTCTCTTTACCATGGCTGAGGTTTTTTAGGCTGGTGTCTAGAAGCCCTCACAAGGAATTCAGCATGATCAGTATCATGAACTGAATTCTTTTCTACATTCACATCCACAGGTCCTTGTCTAAGTATTGGTCATTGCAACATTGTGTTTAGCCAGTCTTGAGGTTCAAAGGAAGTTCTTAAAGAGGTTGTTGTGGACATGAAACTGTGGGTTCCTGCAGTAGTACCCATACTGTGCAGGCAAGGTTTCTGTAGAGTGGTAATGACTTAGATCAGTCCAAAGGGACTTGAGAAACTGTAATTTTCAGTTGTTCTTAACCACAATTTTTCTGTGAATGACTTAGCTGCAACAAATCCATTTTGGTGGCAATTTTTACACTTAAAGAACCGGTGTATGCAGAATCACAAGTGATTGCCTTTGAGAGCTGCTCCTTTGAAAATATGAATGATGAGGACCAAAATTTTTATCTGGGTGATTTTAGATGTTCAGGAAGGGAGTCGGCAGCTGAACCTTCAAAAGGGGAGGCACCTGGCATGAAAATGGTGATATTTCTTTTTCTTTCTCAACTTGAGAGGGACAGACTTCCAAGAAGTGTCTAGAAAGAGGGCCCAGCTGTATGAAAAGTTCAGTACACCAAACATGAAATCCTTCTTTAAACTCAGGCTAAGACACATGGCTGGGAAGACAGAACACCTCTTAGATATTGGATATGGCCTGCCAAAGCACTCGACCCACCTCTAGGCTGTTTGCTCCTAGCAGTGTAGCTCTCCTGTTTCAACCCTATTTGAAGAACACCTGACACCTAAGTTTCCTAAGAACCCCACAGGTGGCAAACATGTTCCCAGCAATGTACTAGCTAATCCAGTAAACTAAAATATGACAATGGATACCAGATATACAGTGTCCTTGGCCAGAGGCTGAGGCCATCTGGAGAAGAGGTGCTAAGAGAAATGATTTATACAGTCTCTTCAAGCTTAGAACTGTGCTGTTGTAAATGAGCTTCTGTAACTTTTTTATGGCATTTGGAAATAAATTTTCTCTGTTTTGTGTATTTATACTCCTGATTTTTTTAAATATCTCTTGTATTCAAATTATCTGAATTTACAGCCTGCAGTCAAATTTTTGGCAAGTTCATATTATTGATATCCATACACATTTTAGCAAGTTTTACTAGATGCTCCAATTTTGTCTGCCCAAAACAACAAATTGGAAAACCATCACACATGCGTTAAGATTAATATGTCTGAAAAGCCAGTTAGTGAATGAATGAGGTTGGCAGAACCGAAGGCCCAGCTGTGCTGTGTGCCCTGTGGGGTGAGGAAGGTGTCCTAGGTAGCTGCTGCATGAACAGCTCAGATGGTGGGACAGTAGTTGAAAACAGCAGAGGACTGTGCTGCAGTGAGCACAGCATCTTTACTAGTAGTGCTTACGTGTGATATTGGGAATTGGGTAGTGTCAGTATCTAAATAAGCTTGTTGATAAAGGCATATTCTCACCTCAGCCCTCACAAGTCACATTTTTGCACATAGCATAAGAAGACTGAATAAAGCAGGAGAGTCTGAAAAGTTGCCAAGAACCAGAAAACATTTATTTGCAGAAGATGAAACATTAAAAGATTTCTCAAGGTTTTTTTCCCTATAACCTGAAATTTAAATGCTTTTTTTTTGTTATATTCATACAATACCATTTGTGTTTTAAGGTTTTTAATATTCTGATTTATAAATGTGTTGATTTTGACCTGACAAAAATATTAAGAAGTTGACAAATAGTTTTGAAAGACTGAATTACTTTCAGTGTGAACACACAGCTGTAATAAAACTATGAGTGGATGCATTTCATGTATTTGTTGTTAATTACTGAATTAAAAATTAAATATCCTGAGTCCAAATCTTGCAAACACTTAGGTAACCTCACAACTCACATAAATAACCTCATTGAATTAAGTCATTCACATGTGAAAGCAGCTACAGGATAAGCAGGTACCCTTCCCAGATATAAACAGTTCTTTTCTTTTCAGTTTTTAAAATCTATATGCTTGTGTAATGGGAGTGCAGGACCAGATAACCCTTTGTGACTTTAGAATTCAATTATCTAAAAAACCTGAATTGCAGATACAGATCTCAGAACAAGCTGGGTTTAATGTGTTGATAGTGTCATTTGCAATGTAAATGTCAGGCAATCTTTAACTGTTTACTAAATTTATATAAAAGAGTTGAAAATACAAATAATGGAGAGTTAAATTATCAAAAGATAATATAATAACATTTTAACATAGATTGTCCCAAGACTGAAATGAATAGGAGTGATTCTATGAATTCATACTGTGAAGTCCTCAAAAGTAGCAGCAGGCTTATGATATATGGCAGAATATCCTCAAAATAAGAGTATCTTGTTACCATTACAGTAATGCATCATCACAACACAGAGGTACTGTAAATACATCAGGACAAATTAATTAAAAAACATGGTCACTTCATGATACACTATTTCATAAACATAGTTTCAAATCATGTTATTTGTAAGAGAATTACCTTTTAATTTTTGTTTAATACTATAGAAAGAGCCTTTCCAGACTTTTACATGTTTTGAACTTTTGCTCTGCTTCATTTTTTGTAAGTAGAGAGCTGCTCATGTCCTGGAACTAGGTGCATTGAGTACCCAGCCACATTACAGTCTAGTTAAAAATTTGAAACCTATTTTGTTAGATTCTCCATACATTTCCCACTGTTTGTCTCTCCTCAGTGCTGTCTTTGTAACTGCATCTTGGCTTCCTTATAGCATTTTCTTTCATCATTTCATCCTTTCAGAAATAGATGACTGACATATCTGTATCTCATATGAACTACATCTTTTTTTCTCCTCTTCTATTTTTTCGGTCTTATTACTTGCACAGATCCATCCACTGTCACAAAACATGCTTAATTATTTAGTTTACATGATTAATATTATAAAATCCTGTTTTCTGGGCACATGATATTACTAAAATGCCCCCACAGGAAAGAAACTTGAAAACTTTACCAAGACAACCTTTGAAATTCTCACTCTACTTCAAAACTTTGGAATTACACTCTGCTACAGAGTCATTTTCATTTCTGCCATGGTTTTTTGATGCTCTCCCAGCTATTGTTTTTACTTAGTTACTACTAATACGGGGCTGTATGCATAACAAATAAATGACTGAATTGAATTTGTGTTTTCATTTGCTGAAAGTCTTCTGCACTAAAGAGCTGGGAAAATGAAAATTCCTGTTATGAAAATCATATGTTTATTTCATTAGTCATCATGTCTCATGATTCTTCATATTTAGGAGTTGATCAGAAGTAGGGAATTAAATTTAACTGGCCAAACACAATTAATATTGCACATAATATCTTTCAAAAACCAAACAAACCGATCCAACCCCAGAATCATGGAATTATAGATATTAAATGTTTTGAGTAGTAGCACAAGACAGTTGTAAGTTAAATGAATCCATTTTACAAATAGTAAACAATATTAACTGCTACATTCATTATATCACCTTTTAGCATCTGAAAACAATTTGCAGAACAGACGCCTGAAACTTGACTATGAAGAAATCACACCATGCTTAAAAGATGTAACTTTGATTTGGGAAAAAATGTTGAGTACACCTGGAAGGTCAAAGATTAAATTTGATGTGGAAAAAATACACTCTGCTGTTGGACAAGGTAAACTGTTTTTTGAGTTGTTGAAATGCATGTAAATTGTATCTGAATAGTGTGGCCACTTAACCACTCCTTATAACCATTCTCTCTAGTGCTGTTCCTCAGGCTGCTGACTAAACAAGTAACAAGTTTTGGTACCATCATGGTTATGCAAATGCAGGTACCAGTCCCTTTCACTGGTAGCTGCAGTTGTATCACTAGAGCTACAGCATACATTTTTGAATAACATCTGCCCTTACCAGGAGAGTTGTATACTACCTCAATGCATTACAGTTTTTGCAATCTAATTTTATAAATTAAAAGTTACAATTAAAGAGAAAAAAGCCTGGAGAGTGCCAATAAATGACTGTGTGAATAACTGAAGAAGCCCTCTGCACTGTTTTCTGGAAATTCTCTATTCCAGGCTGTGTACTATGTCTGTGCACAAACAGTAGACATAGTATCTCTGCAGAACTGTCTTTTCTCTGAGGTCAAGAACCTTCTCTGAGTTCAGGAACTTTGTCCTTGCAAGCACCACTTACAGTCTTCCTCACAACTGCAGGGCTGACCAACCACCCCTGTCTCCACTGCAGCAAAAGTAATACAACCTAAAGATGTTTTTAACATGTTCTAAGAAATTGGGCTATTACTCAGTGTTGGTTTGCCATGGTTGGACCCAAAGGCCTTAAGCTGAGTGCTGTATGGACTAATGGTGAAGATAGGTCCAAGTGGCTTTTTCTAGTTCTTTACAAAGCTTCCAACATATAAGGAAGTATCAAGATTTAACCACTATCAGAAGTTTAATATTTTAAATATTGCACCTGGCTATGTGCAATTATACAAGCAAGTTAAACCAAATTGCCCATTTAAGATAACTGGGTAATTCTAGATTTTTAACAATATCAAATCCTAATGTGGTTTGTTATCTTTCCATGTAACTTTTATGCTTGAGTAAATCTTGATTTCTCCCATTGTTATTGTCCTCCATATGTTACAAATATACCAAAAGAAAGAAACAGTCCTAAGAACTTCAAGCTGTAAGTTACTTCAAACTGTAGTGTCTGGTTCCAGTACATTATGGATTAGATGGAACACTTCCCCAAGTGAAAGTGCATTGATTTCTTGTGTAGCTGATTTAATAGTGAGTGATAGTCTTGTGCTGAATTAATTTTACTCTCAGAGCTTTACATACAGTTTAAAAATGAAAACTGTCATTACTTATGTGAAATAGTTAAGTAACAACTGCTGTTTTTACAGAGAATAAATTCAAACTTTAAGACATTTTTATTATGCACCAGTCATTAAGCAAGCCAATAGCAAAACTAGAAATACAGTGTTTGCTATCTGATTATCTGCCTTGTGTTGTAGTCTCTAGATCACGTCTCATTTGTACCTATCTATATTTTGATATGTGTGCACCCTACCTTCCTGAAACCTACTCATAACATCAGAGTCCATGCTATATTTGTGAAAAATGTGAATTAGTTCTATTGCAGTACTTTATTGTGTACTTTACACAGAAAAATTTGAGATAAGCATATTCAGAGACAAGTATTGCAATTCTTGATGCCTCTTCTAGTGCTTCTCAGACTGGATGTAAGCATTCACCTTAGGCAGTTCATAGTATTTCTTTCTGCTTTAAATCACTCCTGTTAAGGCGCTGATGTCTTTTATTGGTTGAGGAAGTAAAAGCACTGTAGTTTCATCTACTTCTGTGGTCCACTGGAAGTAGCCAATAGGGATGTGCCTGACTGTGTAGCACACAGGCATCTTCATTTCCTCAATCCTGTTGACTATAGCAGAAGCCTCAGTAGGAGTACAAATTACTGATTTAATTGCTCTCTCTGCTCAGGAGTTCCACGTCACCACCGTGGGGAGATCTGGAAGTTTCTAGCTGAGCAATACCATCTTAAACATCAGTTTTCATGTAAACAACAACCAAAGGACACACCTTATAAAGAACTCCTAAAACAACTAACTTCCCAACAGCATGCAATTCTTATTGACCTAGGTAAGTAGAGTGGTGGTCTGAAATTAATAAAAGGGTTTGTGATCTCTGTGAGATACTTAAAGAAGGTCACACACAAAATGGCTTTGACTATTTAATAATAGGTTGTTGGTAAGAACTGCTTTTAATATGCTGTGAGAAACCAGAAGCTGATGTTTTTCCAAGAGGATCACAGCCCTTTTGTGTGGGATACTCCCACATTGAACTCAGTATTCATTATGCTCTTCCCTAATAAAGGCAAAAAATCAATGTCTTGCAGAGCATAGCACTGACACTTTGGTTCTGAGGAGCAGTATGGGTCAGTTTAAGAAGTCCTTTATCACTGCATTTGATTAAATGGATTTGCAATGAAAAACTCCATCAAAGGAAATTATGAACTGCAAGTAACCAAATGTCATGATAAAAACTTATGGGGAAAGTTGTACTTGGACTGATCTGAATTATTTTATTTTTATTCTTGCATTTTTTTCTCTTACATCTTTTCTGTAAAGCAGTAGTACAAAATTGTCCCATCATAATTCTGCTCTTTATAACTACTCAAATAGTATTTAAGCATTTTTCACAGCAAGTGGATCTACCCCCTTTCTTGCCTGATAAGGAAGGATTACCTTTTCCCAGAGCTGTCTGGGAGCCCTCATTTATTATTTTATTAAAAAGTTAATGTGCTGACTGTCTTCAATGGGTACTAAACTGTGAGAAGATTTGTCAAGCTTAAATGGTGACCTAAGCTTTAGATAAAAAGAGGCTATTTTCTCCTCTTTTGCAACACTTGGTAAAGTAAGTCAAAAAACCAAAGCAGTGCATAGAAAATAAATAGGAATGTGAAGGAACAGGTGTGTTCCTGCAGAAAGTGGCATGACCGGAGGGGGGAGAGGGTGGGGGCTGTCACCTTCACTTTCCCCTACTTGGCAGACCTGCCTGGTTTTGACTTGGCACTGGGAAAGTAACAGTCCAAGGAGCTTTAATGCCACCTGGGAAGGGGCAGTGGCAGTATGTGTCAATTGCCTCCCTTCAGACTTTGCAAACCAATCTGGGCATTCCCCTGGACCAGCAGTGCCAGACAACAATCTTTTGTGTTTGAGAGAGACATGAACATACAGCCAGAGATCAATTACTGGCAAATACCTGTTGGTCCAGCATACCTGGTGTTGATAGCCCTGGCAGTGAAGGGTGGGACACTGAAGAGGTTCAGTAAGAGGTGAACAGTTTTGTGCTGGACAAATTAATTGAACATCTTAGCAGAGGGATGGTGCTGGGATGACTCCTGGACAGTAGGGAGCACAGCCAGTCTGAGCTTGTTGTCTCAGGTAGCAGACTGGGGCTTACTGGCTCAGCAAGCTGTTCATATTTTCTGCCTGGTTCTGCACACAAATACTTCTCATCTTAGCCATGTGCTCTTCTTGTAGAAACAAATGACTGCTTGTGTTGGCAAATTGGTAACTTCATGGTGGTTTTCATGCAAGCTGCTGTTTCTTCAGGGTGCTGTTTGCCAGCCCACTAGCTGAACAAGGGATTGGGCCCTGTCATAACCATAACGTGAATCAGGAAGCTGAAGACTTCATAATGATTTACATTGAAATACTGCTGTGTTGCATGGTAACAGACAGCATAACTGGATAGGCAGCTAGAAGGGATTTGCATGTTCTGACTTGTGTTCCTTCAGGCTATCAGAAGCATTTTTTCTTAATCTTTAAGAATCCTTCTGAGAGCATGCACTTACACCTTGAAAGAAAAAAGCTATGTTCTCACTATATAGTGGTTGTAATACTTGAAAATCTTTCCCAAATTAGGCTAAGTAGGTCTTGTTAACACAGGGTGAGCTAAAGCTGTAATAGTATTGCTCACACTTAGTTGAATTGATGCATCCTCAGATGTAAATAGTGCTTCCTGAGGCTGTGAGTGTGCATATGGGTGCAGAGCTAAGGTATAGCAGCTGTTTTGCTGGCCCAATTTACATGTCACAGTCCTAGCATTGTAGGAAACCATCCATCACTGGGTGTTTGCTGAACATGGTAGGAAAATTAGGTTTTGTTTTATTGCATTTTAAAAAGTAAAGTAATAGGTACTAACCTAGAGCATTCTGGGGCTCTAGTGATATCACAGTTCATTTAGTCTCTTCTGGATAGGGCCAGAGATCTTTGGTCCAAAATAAAGGCTAAAATTCTTAGTTAAGCCAACATCAGAGCACTCAGAAGCATATCAGCTTGTTAGTTTAGCAGTTCTTCTCCTCCATTTACTGGTTTTTAGAACTTCTTAACGTTCTTATTCTTGCTGAGCTTGTAACTCTTTTTCATGACTTAGCAAGAAATGAGCTTTGCTGCCTGAGTGAGGCAGTGCAGGTCTGCCTTTAGTGTGCTGTAGTAACTTGTCCTTCAAGCAAAGGAATGCAAGCTCCTTCTCATTTGAAAGCTAGAAATACTTATTCTGTAACATTCAACTCTGACAGCCTGGCCAGAGAGACCTACTCAGAACTGAATGCCTTGTCCCATGTGACAGGCCAGAGCAGCTTCCAGATGGCAGAAGGACTCTGCCCCAGGCTTTGTCTTGAAAATTGTATCTGATATTCTGATATTATCTGGTAGCACAGCAGCATTCCAGGAGCTAAAGGGTGGGGTAGTATTTAACAAGTGCGCAACCAGAAAACAACATCACTTAATACTAGAACAAAAGAGGTATTCAGATCTCTCCTCTTGAGGTATTTCACAGTGGAAGTTTGATAGGGGGAGGGTTTTTCCTAAAAGTGAAAAATTTGCCTTTGGAAGTTTTAAAAAAAATCTATAACAAAGCAGTGGTGGAGTATAAGAGTCAATTGTTCTGTCTTGTTAACTTTCTTATGGTCTTCCTGTGGGTTGACTCAAAATCTACTTCTCAAAAGAATCTACAGTTTTGAAAGACTGTTTAATTTGACAGTATGACAAGGTTTTGGGGGTTATGTTGTTTATTTTTTAGTTTCAGTCACTAACTTCACCTCTTTTCGCAGGGCGCACGTTTCCAACACATCCGTACTTCTCAGCACAGCTGGGGGCTGGGCAGCTGTCACTCTACAACATTTTGAAGGCCTATTCACTTCTGGACCAGGAAGTAGGATATTGCCAGGGCCTTAGTTTTGTAGCAGGAGTTTTACTGCTTCATATGAGTGAAGAAGATGCTTTTAAAATGCTGAAGTTTCTTATGTTTGACATGGGTCTGAGAAAACAATATCGTCCTGACATGACAATTTTGCAGGTATGATTTCATTTTTTTTAAGTAAAAGATGCTAATATTAAATAATAATACTGCAATATAGCTAGCATTGTCAGAAACTGAACTTAAATTGAATTCTTAAAAATAGGGAAGGATAATCTAGGAAAAGAATACATCATCTTAAATGCATCATTTTCAAATCAAAATACTTCTGGGGAAACTGTGGAAACTATAAATAAAAAGACTTCTGTTGTGTTCAAATGAGGTTCAAATGACCCTACAAATGAGCCTGTTGTAGGCTCAGAGGTGACCCATCCTGTGTCTTTTAGGTGGCTTCCAGGTATTTCTTGTTTCCACACATTTTCATCCAAACATCAATTGACAAATACCTTTCTCTGTTTCTGACAAGGATGAAGCATGGACTTTGCTGTTATGAATGTTAAAACATGTTGATCTTTATTCTCTTGTTCTTATTCCATATAGATCCAGATGTACCAATTGTCTCGACTTCTTCATGACTACCATCGAGATCTCTATAACCACCTGGAGGCTCATGAGATTGGCCCCAGCCTCTATGCTGCCCCCTGGTTTCTCACCATGTTTGCCTCCCAGTTTCCCCTTGGATTTGTATCCAGAGTGTTTGGTAATTCTTCATAAAACTTCTCTCGGTTCTTTCTGAAGTCTTACATGTGGAATCTTGGTATTATTATAGCATTACTATCCAAGCAGTTTCAGACACCCAGGAGAAATATTTTGCTTACTGTGAACAGAAGAAAAACAACAGAGGTCATCCTATGGAATGTGCAGTATAGGAGTAAAAGTGGAAGAGAGAGGAGGAAAGTAAACAACAGTCCCTAGTGTCTTTTCATCTCCATTATTACATTTTCCCACCTTGTAACCACTTTTAGAGAGGATGTAAAATTTGATGCCGTGAAGGCAGCCATTGTATTATGACAATGACACTTCAACACCAACAATTAGTTATTTTTAAGCTGAAAAGAGATGTAACAAAGACATCATCTGAGAAGTATATCCATTTACTCCATTATCATAATTTCCAGCAGTGTCAGCAGAAAATTAGCTTGAGCATTATGTTTTAAGACACACACAGAGATGGCCCTTGCAGTGTAATCATGGACTTACTCTGCAGAAATACAAGATATTTAAACTAGTGTTTCTTGTCCTGACAGTTTAACTTCCAAAAATGTTTGGAATCATCTGGGGTTTAGTTTCTAAAGTCACTTCTGTTGCCTATTTTTAATATCTACAGAAGCTTTCTTTTTTAATTAAATTCCAGTTAAGAATTTACCTTGATGCTATCTTCTGGATGTATATTTCATAGACTGTTTGATGTCTGAGAAGATGCTTTGTTTCCTTTTCAGTTGTTTGTTTTTCCACTTCATTATGTGGTACTGGATTGTCCATAATGAGCGGGGTGGATTGGAACTTTCTCCCAAGTTCTTCTCTTCTAGTGAGAAGCCAGTTTCATTTTCCTTAGTGATTGAGATGCAATGAAGAAATTGCTCATTAGCAGATTAATACTGACAGTTTCTTGACTTAAAAAAATATGGTCCTGCCTACCACAAATAGGAATATAGAGCTCAGGAAGAACCAAAGAGAATCCTGTCTAGTTTCTGTTTAAGGGCATGCTAAAAGAAATGCTAGAAAAGCTCACATTGAAAAGGATGGTGTATAGAATAAAACTATATGTCCCATGATTAGCATCCAAACTCCAGGGAAAACAGCATGTTTTTTTCCTTGAAGAGTGCAAAGCAGGTTAATGTGCATCAACAAGTATGTAGCTGACAGTAATAATCTGTAGGAGTCAAATTAGGTGCTGTATGCAAGTGTCATACACTGAGTTTCTAATCAGCTCATCTTTTTGTTATTCTTAATCTTTCATAGTATCGTACATGGTAAGAAGTGTTTGAATGGGGCAAGTGACTGCAGTGATGTTGTAAAAGTGCCTTCTGTATCCAGTATATTTGGATTTCTGCCTTAATACACAGATTAGTATTTTCTCTGTCATTGAAGGATTGTAGAGCTTTAGAAAACAAAGACTTTGCCTTAGAATAGAAGGCACAGATACATGATCTCCATACATCTGATTTTAGATCAAGAAGAGAAAAGCATGTGTGACAGAAACTGTTGCTTCTTAGAAACCTCTGATGTTTTTTAGAAAGTTCAATGTGACCAACACTTGCAGCTTTGTATTTTGTATTTTCCTTAAATTCAGTATTTCCTTTGTATTTAGTAATTTCCTTAAAACAGTGTTTACTGGAGCTACGTTGGTTAGGAACATTGGACATTCTCTTACATTAGAAAGTAAAGTCTTGTCCTCACCCATACTAAAGACTCTGAAACACAACTTTAAACAAAAAAGGTTAGAGCTGTTCCTCTGCCAATGGCTGTCAGCAACAACATTGCAAGTTAAAATCCAATCATTTTTGATCTGTGTCTTCACACATTCTTGCAGAACATACATATACAGATTTTCATTGCTCACTTATTAGAACCCTTGGGAGGAAAGAATGTTGATGCTGAAGTGACTGAATTATAGGTTACTACTAGTCTGAGATTGCACTGCCATTTTCTAGCATGTTAATTTCTGAACCCCTAGTATTTGAAGCTAGCCCACAGTTATATATTTAATTATATAATTGTTACAGACCATTCTTTTGCATTTCCATAGAGCATGCTTTTTGCAGACATCTAAAAGGCAATATGTAAAAGAAATGGGTTAGACTGTTTTATGAATCAAATAGCAAAACTCCTTTTAAGTTTTCATTTATCTGTCCAAACTTTGAAGACTTCTGAGCAGGAGCTGATGAAAGTAGAGTGTTATGAAAGATGCATTCTTTAGTACCCCTGCTTACTTATTCATAGAGGAGATTTGATAGAATAGTGTTTATTTTGTTTCAAGATTGTAGATAAAACTTAATTTTTTTAATCTTGTAGACTGCCAGTCATGCTGACATTAATTTGGGTACCTTCACTGTGTTGTTGTTGGCTGGGAGCCTGCTTAATATGAAGCATGGGGAGTGGATAACAAACAGGTCTTTGTTAAGTACTTGCTGTTTTAAATGAGAGAGGGATTTCAGCTGTGTATTACCAGCTCAGTCATACAGACTTTCATTAACAACTTTCGGGTCACCTTGAGTTAATCTGCATGTCATTAGGGGGCAGGTGCTGAATCATAAAAACACATTCTTTTTAGCTTTGCTTTTTTCACTTTGTGTTTCTAGCTGTTCTTCAGTATTTCCTGTCCTAATACAGAGCTTTCCCTATGAATCATTTTACCATACTTACGAGTTTCAATAGAGAATTGAGGCAGATGCCTTCTCTGTTATGACTTTTTAATAATTTCTGCCACGGGAGTTCACATTCAGCTCAACACGGAGCTGAAAAATGTTAGACCCCTTCCAGGACAAATGGCAAGAAAGTGTGAGATTTGTGGTTAGTTTTTACTTGTGCTTTTCTTTCTTGGAGGGAGAGAGTGAAATGACTTATGGCTTCAACATTGCAAGCTAAAGAGTGCAAGAAGGGAATTTCATTATGATACAAATTTGGAAATAGTTTGGTTTTACTAAGAAAGGCTGTTAGCCAGTGCTTTTATAGGTTCTTCACTACATCAGAGATAACTGTAGTTTTGCTAGTAGTCCTTCCAGCATGCTGGGTTTTTTCTATCTCTTTGCTTTACTTTTCTTTTTTTTTTCTTTTTTTTTTTTGTATCAAGGCTTTTTTTTTTTTGTGTCACTATGCTACTTCTTATGTGAAGTGTTTGTGTATTGAAATATTGATTGTGGCTGCATTCACAGCTTCAAATACAAAGCAGGGAAAGAACAAGAGAGAAGCCTTTTCAAAGTAATTTTATATTTAGGAAATATGATAAAAACTCCACAGTATCTTCTATTCCTTTATCACCTCCATCAGTATTGTTTAATTCATTAGATGCTTTTGTCTGTAGCAAGGTGAGCCCTTCAGTGAGACCAGGAGCAGATTCTGACAGTAGCAGGAAAGTCAAGTGCAGGGCAATGCTGTTTGTACAGGCTGGGTTTCTTGTCTGATGCCTTTATTGCAGACTTCTATTTCTTTACTCTGTAAATACATAAGCACTTTGTAAAAGAAAGGAAAGGACATTACATTGACAGGTCACTGTATATTGTGGTTTCAGTGTGCTTGGTATGCCAGGTGCTGTCATTGCAGGGCCACCTGCAGTATTTACACCTAAGCTGTATGACTAAGATTTCAGAGTATTTATTAATACCCTTATTAGCATATTAACAGAAGTGGTTGAGACACATACTAAAAATAAACACATGCACCTGAAACTTGAGGCTACTGGAAAGTGTGCATTTAGCCTCATGTGCTAAATGTTTTATTGTGGTTTTGTGGCTTTTCCACCACATGAGAGAAAAACCGAATTTCAGATCTTCAGTTGTGTCTTCAGGTATAGGTTTTTTCCCTGTTGTATTACGATTTTTAAAGGACACTGGGAGCAGATTTCTATTCAAATTTATATTCCTACGAACATGAAAACAGCCTACTAAAGTATTACATGCACAAAAAGTGGCAACATTGATAAACTTGACTACTTAGTTTATTGTAGACCTAGCTTAAACTTGGATTGCTTTTTTTGGTGAAAACTCACTAAACAAATTAATAAGTGATTGTGTTAGTCAAGTGTGGTATTGACAGTAATAATCTTGATCCTATAAAACTTCTAAAGCCAAGAGCACATGTCCAGCACAGTGTATCTAACCTCCAGGTCACTCCTCTCAGAAGTTGTTGTCTTTTGACTATTTTTTGCTTTGATATTCTTGTCAAAAGATGTGCTTGCTTGGTATAACCTGTTTTTTCCTTGTTTTCACAGATATGCTCTTTCTTCAAGGATCAGAGGCTATATTTAAAGTGGCTTTAAGCCTTTTGGGAAGCCACAAGCCCTTGATTCTGCAGCATGAGAATCTAGAAACTATTGTTGATTTTATTAAAAGCACTCTCCCCAATTTGGGTTTGGTACAGATGGAAAAGACCATTAGTCAGGTATGAAATAAACTGAAAACATGAGAGGTATGCAAAGGAATGCTCTTGTTAAGTTCTCAACAGAAAAAGCAGAACAGCTACTCCTTCAAGCTGAGAACTCCCTTGAAGTTTGAAAGATGTTGAAAACTTCTGGAAGCAGATGTCTTGTAAACCAAGATGACTTAGTAGCTTTGTATGATATTTTAACCATTGGTTATTGTCACTTTATGAAACCTTTAGTGAAAATTAATTCTTATTTCATCAAAGCTTGCCTTCCAAGTCTCATATCAGAAGCATAAATTGACTTACAAGAGCCTCACAAATGTTAACCTTACTTAATGAAATTAGAAGCCTTCCCACATCCACTCTGTCTCTACTGGCCTTTATGGTGCTGGCCCAGTGTGTAACAACAGCACCTTTAAAATTCTCTCAGGAGTACATGGGGCAGTGCAGACTGTTGCAGTGAGTAGTGACTCTAGAGAGCAAGACTTGGAATCCTTGATACAATTCTTTTGAACAGCAGACAAGGAAAATGATGCAACATTGGTAACACTCCAGATGATACTTATGTATTATGAAAAAAACAGAACTTATTTCTATTACAGCTTGCTTGTTTAAAAATCCTAAGTGTTTTTCACACTTGACATCTAAACTGCTTCAGACAAATAGAAGATGGGCTTTAGCCAGTTTTTTCTGAAGGCCTTTTGTGGTCCAGAACATAGGGGCTGTACTGTGCAGAACTGCAGATGCTGACACCCCCCAAGGGCTGCCAGAGATCAAGGCCCGTGGGTTGATAAAGAAAGCAGCAGCACAGTGCTCTGCAGAGGGCTGCTGAAGGGCTCCCTCTGAGCCCTGGCAGCAAAGCTTCAGGGGGACACAGCTCACATTAGGGCTAGAAAAAAGGCTCCTGGTGCTTACTGTCAAAGGAAAGAGATGAGAACTAGAACGTCTGTGCAGGAAGAAGGAAAGAAGGAATTTCCAAGGGGCAAAGGGGGTTGTGTGTTACCTGCCAGGCTGAAAAACTTGCAGTGCTTTCGTGACCTGCAGAAAACCGTGTGCTTTGAGCTGAAGGAGGGAGGGATGCTCTGTTTAGGCAGCCCTGACTCCTCTAAATTGGAAGTGGGAAGGTAGAAGTGAGTAGAAGGAAGAGCAGTTTCCCACTTTGATCAGGGCTGACTCTGAAGAGAGCAGCTCTTTGACCAGCCCACAGTCCATACACAGCTCCTGGGTTAATCCCCATGCTCCTCATCCTTCTTCAGCATGGCCTTTGGTTCCGTGCCTTAACTAAGCTTAGCTTAGTTAAGCTTAGCACTAAGCTAAGTGCCTTCACTTAGCTAGGTTTCAAATAAAACATTTTATTGCCTCAAGTTTCCCTTCTTTCAGATTTCATACTCTGGTTATGACAGCAGGGATTTCCCTCCCTCCTCAGGAGCACAGAGGCTAAAAGTGGCAGCGGTCATGAGAGGAAGTAACATTCTGCCCTGCCGAATTGCACTGCTTGTTTTAGTGAAATTTCAACAGGGTGTCTTCTCCAGAGATGCTCAGATTCACAGAAAATGAAAATTCCCTATGCGTAATCAAACTCAAATTAAAATTGTATTTCAGCCTTTTGTGCTTAGATGCTCAGTACATACATTTCTGCTGCTATTTAACTACAAGAAAATTTTTTATTGGACATGTGACAGAAACTTTTTGTCATCTCATGTTTTCTTTAACCAACAGTTAAAGATTTGTAGACAGAGCAAATAAATAGGCAAATGTCCCTGTGACTTTTTAACAGGTATTTCAGATGGGATTTGACATTTGACTCATTTTCAAAATGAATAAAATACAAGAGGTTTAAAAATAAAGAATATCCCTGGAATTTCCCTTCTTGGGCTATTTTTCAAATACATTTTTAAATCAACTTTTATTTCTTCTATGTTCTGTGATTGGCACACTTGTCCTTTTCATTTACTACCTTCTTCACTGCTTGTAGTGGAAATTGGAGTCATAATAATGAATAATTTGAAGGCAGATGTTTGCCAAAACCTAGAAAAAGGAAAAGAAAATAGTAGGTTTTTTTCCCCTTGGGTCATTCTGCTTCTCAATTTATTTATCTGCTTTTAAAAGAAAAGGTTTTCTTAATATTCATGGATAAGACTGAGCATTCGTTTCAGTGATTTGTATTTAACAATAATAGAAATCTATTTTGATGTTACATTATGTTTTTGTTAAGTGTGTTAGTGTAAGGATGGAACATTTTTTCTTTCAGTCTGTAAAAATACTATATAGTCATAAATAAAGATAGCAAAGTCTACTGTTTTTCATTTAAGGCTTTTATTTTACTTAGCCTTACACATGTGGCAGGACTTTGGACCACACTTTTTCTGAACTGACAACTAATTCTGGGTATGACTAGAAAGGTTTGTGCCAAACTGAGATGTATTAAATTTGAAAAGGAGAATACCCTACAAAGTCCACAGTCTTGAAACCTTTAGTGTATGTAGTTTTGCTGAAGTCAGGCAGCAAATCAGTAGCAAAATTTTTAAGTAGATCCAATGCCAATGTATTGCACTCTACTGCCTCAGGCTTGCCATTTCCATAATAGAAAATGTGAATACCAAAAAATAAGTTATTTTTTTGTATGCATTGATTAAATATCTGAGTCTAGATCGATAGATTTTAAAGCCTTGAGAGAGCAACAATTTTGATCTGCACAGCACCTAATAATATTTTTCTATACAACAGGTGTTTGAAATGGATATTGCCAAGCAGTTGCAAGCTTATGAAGTTGAATATCATGTGCTTCAGGACGAGCTTATAGATTCATCTTTAAATGACAATCAGAGACTGGATAAATTAGAAAAGGCAAACAGCAGCTTGCGCAAACAAAACTTTGATCTCCTGGAAGAACTGCAGGTACAATTTATATCTCATATATGATTAACATTCTAATTTTCTAATTTATGCACCTTTTCAGAAGAGCCTCTCCAACTCCACATCACAGGAGGGATTGGTGTTTGGTCTAGTGAATTTAAAATGTAGACACCTAAGTTTTATCTAGTTTAGCCCTCAAATTTTACATGCAGAAGAAATTCTGAGGGGTGGTTAGAGCATATACTTGTAGTTAGTGAAAAGATTCAACACACTGCCTCTTCTCTTTTAATTAAAATCATATCTGTAGAAGATAACTAAAAATAAAGTGCTTTTTCAACTGCATTTTTATATTTTCAGTCACTGCTTTATTACAGCAGGGATACTACTCTGCCAAAAATGAGTATACTAATTCTAATGTCACAGTTTGAGGATACATTAGAGGAAGGATGCATTGTCTGTAAAGCATACTTTCTATTGCAATTTTTTAGCTGTTTTCCAGATTGTTTAAACATTATGTGAAATAATAATTTCTAAAATATATATTCTGCAGCTTTTTCAGAGGCAGCGTATCTGTTCTTTGTAAGGGGTTATTCTTTGCTTATCTGAGTAAGAAGTCAGTTTTCTGGCTGCTTTATAACAGATGTTTGCTCTAGAACTTTTGACTGTGCATTTAGTTTGACGGAGAAAGGGACTTTGCAGAGAGGAACATATGTGGCCCGAAGTTTAGAATCCGACTAGCTGAGGGCGAAAGGCCGACGCCCCTCTGCAATTCCTGGCCAGCACCCTTCGGCGTCTGATGGCCTCGGGCTGTGCTGGCTGCGGACTGGCGTACCTCGCTGGTATAGGAGAGGAACGGAGCTGACCATTTCCCGGGGGTTAAACATCGGTTTATTGAAGGTGATGCCGGATCCAAAAACACCGGGAAACCAGCCGGGAAAAAGTTTTTTTCATAGGGGGTGAAAACAGGATTATAAAGGAGGGGGGGTGGGTACAGGCGGAGCCAATCGGGAAAGGTGAGGGGATGAACTTCACAGAACTGACACTCCATGGAGACCAATAATCAAAAGGTAAAGGAGGTGTCCTGGGACCCCAGCCAACCACCATCTCCAGAGAGCAGAAGGTTCTCGAAACCTGGGAGGAGGAAGGGAGTGATTGACTGGACAGGGAGGAAACAACTTTCACTTATAAGGGAAACCAGGGGAGGAGCAATTACATATCGGCAACTATGAATAGCGGTTGCTATAGCAACTTAGCTGGCAGGCTAACGGTGGCGGGAAAGAAGGGGGAACGAAACCATTTTACACATAATAGGGGAGAACAATACATAAATTGGGGGAATAACACAAGAAACTTAACAACACACTACCACAGGACTTCAAGGGTAAGAAGCAGACATTTCAAACCTCTTGATTATTATTAGACATAAACTTAGTAAGATAATTGCTGAGGGAAGTTTAGGTTTCTCAGACATTGGTTCTTTTTCCTGACTAAAGCCAGTCAATCATGCAGATTTAGATTGTCCCTCCTAACAAAAATTTGCTTCAGCTGTACATTCTGATCCTGTGAGATCTGATCCTGTTTTAGGTTCTAGGTTGAGCCTTAGAGAAGTCAGGAGAGGCACTCTTCTGCAAGATATTTTCATAAAGCTTTGGGCAAATATGGACAAGGAAATTGTTGGATACAGTAAGGGGAAGACGGATTTCTGGGATGATATTCAAGATGTGATGTCCTGTAAATACCTGTATCAAGGATCTTCAGCTTGGGAAGTGTGGGCTGGACAGTGGACAGTGTGGTGGATTGAAAACTGGCTGAAAGAGTTGTGATCAGTGGCACAGAGTCCAGTTGGAGGCCTGTGACTAGCAGTGTTGCGCAAGGTTCAATACTAGGCCCAGTATTATTTGTCTCATTCATCAAGGACTTGGATGAAGAGGCAGAGGCCTCCTCAGTGGGTTCACTGATGGCACAAAGCTGGGAGGAGCAGCCAATACCCCAGAGTGCTGTGCAGCCCTTCAGAGGGGCCTCGACAGGTTGGAGAGACGGGCACAGAAAAACCTTCTGAAATGTAACAAGGGCAAGTGCAGGGTCCTGCAGCTGGGCAAGAATAAACCCAGGCACCAGCGCAGGCTGGGGGCCAACCTGCTGGGCAGCAGCTCTGAGGAGAAGGACCTGGGGATCCTGGTGGACAACAGGCTGTCCATGAGCCAACAGAGTGTCCTTGTGGCCAAGAAGGCCAATGGAATTCTGTGGGGCATTAGGAACTGCATTGCCAGTGGGTCAAGGGAGGTGATCCTGCCCCTCTACTCAGCCCTGGTGAGGCACATCAGGAGTGCTGTGCCCAGTTCTGGGCTCCTCAGAGCAAGAGAGACATGGAGCTCCTGGAGCAGGTCATCAGGATATGAAGAGAAGGTGTGAAGTGGATGGAGCCAGGCTCCACTCAGAGGTGCAGAGCAATAGGAAAAGAGGGAATGGGCAGAAACTGATGCATAGGAAGTTCCACCTGAACATGAGAACTTCACAATGTCCTTGACTGAGAACTGTCACAGGTGGCCCAGAGAGGTTGTGGAGTCTCCTTCACTGGAGCTATTCACAAGCACTCAGGACACAGTCCTGAATGACATGCTGTAGGGGACCCTGGTTGAGCAGGGATGTTGCACCTGAATGACCTCCAGGGATCCCTTCCAACCCTATCCACTCTGTGATTTTGGGATCTTCCACCCACTCCTGTCCCTATAGACTTGACAGCCTTAATCAGTTTATTATGAAGCTCATCTCCACCTGGCAAGTCAGCAGCTAGAATTACAGCAGGGAACTTCACTATCTTACACTGTAGTGTTGGAGCAATCCCTTTGTCTTGGAGGTGGGCTGCATCAGACCTTGTTTCATAGGGCGGAAGGTGACCCATTGCTGATAGGAGGGAAATGCATCACCAGATAATGTCAACGGGTCAATATCATTTGTCAATACTTTGTCCCCAAGGGCTGAACTTTTTAACCCATCATAATTACAGGATGGGTAGTGGGCTCATCAGAAAGGTAAATACTTTCCTGAAAGCAAAGACCAGCCTGTACTCATCCTGTCTCCAAATGTTATTATCCAGTGCTGAAACTTCCAGACAGATACCTGACGTTGTCAGAGTACCTACAGGTCTCACATGGTGACTGAACCATGTAATACTTTGTTTCACCATGAAGTAGAAGGCCAGTACTTGCAGCCTTTTGAGGGGGAACTTTTGAAATTTTTCACAATGTGTTTTCCATTTGCATATTGCTCTAAATCCTCTTCTCCTTTGCCTTCAAACCTGGTATTCATTGGACTCAATGTTGAGGTGAAATGAGGATGCAGCTAACATGTTGAGTTGTCTTTGTTTTGCAAAGCAACAACTGTGGCTGGCCAAAAATATCTCCCAACTGACCCATACAGAAGCTTATCTTAACCTGCAGTTCTTTGGTATAAAATCTGGAGATTTGGCAACTTTCTAATTTCATTACTTTGCATTATATTCTAAGTTTAATTTTTCATAATTTCTTTTGTATTTTATATATATTCATCTCAAAAAATAGTTTAAAGATGGTTTCAGTAATTAATAAATTTACCAGTTTTTCCCTTCCCATCCTTTCTCCCCTACTATCTTTTTACTTTGATAGGTGGCTAATGGAAAAATCCAAAACCTTGAAGCTACAGTAGAGCTTTTATTGACCAATGAAGGCAAACTGAAGCAGTCCATTCTCACTCTTGAGCAGGAGCGAGCAGCTCTGCTGAAAGCTGTGGAAGAGATGCAAAAAAAGATGGGTGATACAGATGGGAAGCCTCTTCTTACTAGACAAGAACTGGATGCTGACTGACCTGCACAGCTGTAAGGGAGCAGAGAAGCTGAACAAGAAACAAAGGGAAGAACTGAGTCATTTTGTCATGATCCGTGGGGATTTGACATTGTCGTGTTTGTTATATACACCTTACTGTGGCAAAGCAAGATAAGGGCATGGTGGCTTTCCCTATCAGAGAAGCTGGTTGCCTGGGGAAAAACTCTTCTCTTAGTATGTAGAAATACTGTGAAGAGTAAGATGCCACATAAGAAATAGTAAACAGGAGAAACTTGCTAGTGTATGCAGTCATATGCAATACACTGTAAATATGGTATGGATTCTTCAATAAGTGCTTCTAAACCTAAGTGCTTTGGGTTTGTCACATTTTTGTTTGTGTCTGGATCACCACCAAGTTAAATAGCACATCCTTTAGAAGGTCTTTTGAAGAAATATGTCAGTGTAAAACCTTTGAATGGATGACTGCCCCATTACAGCTGTGGAGTGGTAACATTTACAGGTGATTTGTATTGGACTTGAAATTTTTGTTGGTGTAACTCCCTTACAGCTTGGCTGGGTTCTGTTAATTATGTTGTTTACACCTCAGAAAACTGCTTCCTGATGCTTGAATGTGTGAATCCACTGAACTCCGGGGAGCTGGACATTGTCATATGTAACTATGCATAACTGGGGGTTGCCTTCCTTTTTTTTAAGTATGTTGGTTTAGTATATTTCTTCTTTAACTACCATTAATTTAGTGTATTGTTAGTTAGCATTATCTGATAAACATACTGTATATAATAATTACATTATTCTTAACAAAATATACTGACATTAATTTGGTGAAGCCTGTGACTCTTGCAGCATCATTCAAGGATTTGTATTCAGACTCTTCAAATTTCATCTTATTTATTTCTGATCTGCTGTGTAATGTAAGACATCTTTTTTTTTCTGGGAAAGTAACATCCACTGTCATTTTTTCCCCCTTTATTTACTACTCTATGCCCACCCATCCTTTAGGAAATCTAAAGATTTTTTCTGAAGTGGAGTCATTTCAAGAGCTTTATGATGTGCCAGATATGCTTAAACTGTTTCATAAAGGGTATAGAAGTTCTAATTAGGACGCCATTATTTTGCAACGCATCTTTCAAATAAGATTACATATCTAAAAGAGTAAGTCTCACTTTTCTTAATGCAAAAGTAGTTTGCAAGCCAGTTAAAGCAACATTGTGCAATAATACCCTTGGATATGTTGTTGTTGGGTTAACTTCAGAATTAGGAATATTGCCATAGTTTTTTTCAGTCACTAAGCACTGAGTTTATAGGCACTGGTGTTTTGTTATAATGGAGATTCACCCAGGACATGATTTTTATATGTTTGGTTTTTGCAAGTCCACTTTGTATTCACTTAGTATTGAAATTCCACATACATCAGTTATTATTAATCCATTTACCTCTTAAGATTGTTTTTTTTAATTTGGAAATCCACAGCGAAGCTTATGCTTCATGTTTAAAATCTTGTCATAATGGACCTCATACTGTCAATCACTCAGTAATGTTGTGTTTTTACAGCATAGTGCCATCATTCATTCACTGACTTTTTAACAAAAGCAATAAAAATAATAATAATCTATGCCTACATCTATGTTGTTACATTTTTTGGTATTCAAACACAAAACCACAGTTGGTGGGGTGCCAGTTCAAAACCACGTGAGATGAGACATCCCCTGGAAGTACAGTGCTGTCTACAGTGGTTGTTAATTTCCATTCAGCTCCCTGGTCCAATGGAACAGTTGCTTCTATATAGTTGGAAAAGCCTAAAGTTGCTTATTACCTATTTACCAGTTCATGCTTTCTGAGAACAGTGACTCTAGTTCTCAACTAAGTGCACTTAGTAATGTGCTTACACAAATTCTCCATAAAGGCTTTGGACTAGAAGTTGAAGGGAAGTAATACCACTTACCAAGTTCCCAACTTTGAAAAAGCTCAGGGCTTTTCCGTCCAGAAGTATGAGAAAGAAATAATAGAGCCCAGAGCTAGTCCCAGATACTTGATACTCCAACTATGCTGTAGCTGAGCATCCTTAAAAATGTGTAAAATTAGGTCTCCTATTTTCTGAGCACCAGAAATTGTCATCACATACCATCTTCTTTATTAACAGTAATTTCTGATTCAGAGATTTTTTTTTAAAAGCCACCTGCAAATCAGGTGGAATTTGAATTGAATCTCACAGCAGAAATAGCAAATTACTCACAGAAAATCAAAGTTGAAATAATCCACATTTTCTCCATATCATTTCTACAGATAAAAATCCCCTGCAGTGATGCCTAATCTTTGAAGAAAAGAAAAAACAGTGAAGAAAGAAGGAGGGAAGGAAGGAAGGAAGGGATTCATTGGTATGTGCAACTTAGGCTTCCAAAGGTGCATGACAAAGGCAGCAAGGGATGCAGTGTAAGTGTGCTAGTGAATTACATGGATGCAGTAGTCCAGAGAGAGGCTAGCCTGAAATGTGGCAAGAACTGATGTTGACATGTGCAACAAGAAAAAGGCAGGATCTCTGAAACTTTTGCAGTGAACAGTGCTGCATGGACGGAGGACTGGCTGCGCTGTGTCGTGGTCACCAGTTCTGGTTTGGTTTTCTTCCAGCGAGTAATTGTGGTAGGTACCTGGGACATGCTGTGCTTCTGACTGTCTGATGTACTTCTTCTTGCCCTGGTGTCTATTTCCAGAGATCATTATTTCATACAGAATTGGAGAAATGATACAGTGCCTATCGTGGGAAAATCAAAGCACTTTCATAAAGGCACAAGTTCTCTTGTTTAGAGTGAGAACTGAGTCACAAAAAAGTGCAATGGTTTGCACCAAATATTTCAATTTCTCACTGGTTGCTCACATCCAGTGCAATCTAGATCTTCTAAGTCATGTCAAACTGTCTTACTGGTTTTCTGAAAGATTGTTCCAGAAGGTCTGTGACATGTACTTGGTATGTCAGGCAATGCTCTGCCAAAACAATGTAAAATGGGAAATGCAGCCACTGGAGCCTTGTCCTTTATTGGCAGCTATTCCTCCCTCCCAAAAGTAACTCTCTCAGTCCCACTAAAACATGCTGTGTCTTTGCCAGGTACCTCTGCAGGTACCCAGCACACACCAGCTCTTGTTTGATACATGCTGGAGTGCAGCCACTGCCAGCAATTCTGATCAGCAAGGACTGTAGTATAGCAGTCAATAAATATTCTTGGAATTTTTTTCAAACACAATAATCTGATAGGAATTGCATTATTTAGGATTAAATCATAAAACTGCAGCTAGTAGGACTCGGAATGAAGGGCAGTAGTCTCTGCATGGCAAAGAAGGCAAAAAATCTGGTGCTTTTTCTCCTTTGGGATCTTCTTCCATCATTCTGTGGAGCAAGGAACTGAATCCATTTTTTTTTA